>NC_134855.1:156351504-157847754 GCF_049852395.1 Peromyscus maniculatus bairdii | reverse complement strand
AAGAAGAAGAAGAAGAAGAAGAAGAAGAAGAGGAGGAGGAGGAGGAGGAGGAGGAGGAGGAGGAGGAGGAGGAGGAGGAGGAGGAGGAGGAGGAGGAGGAGGAGGAGGCTCTGAAGCTGGGAATGGTGCACAGGAGGCTGAGGCTGGAGGATCAGGAGATCGAGGCCAGCTGGGCTACACAAACAGACCATTCAAAACGCCCCACAACAGAGGAAAAGTTATGATGGAGCAGACGGACTTTGCCCTTAACTGTGCATACACAGCACACTCTTCTACTTGGCCCCACATCTTATCCCCTCTCTGATCAGAGACTGAGTGGGAGTCTCCAGCAGGAATACCAAGGTAAGTACAGGGAGCAGGAGAGAGCCATTGGAACTGTTGTGGCATGGCTGGGGATATGCACCGATGAGAGAGGGTGTGGCTGGGAAGGAATATAGCTGGGATGGGGAAGGGCATGGCTAGGGTGGGATGTGGACAGGAGGTGCTGCCCTGGGGGCTCCTATGCTGATCACACGGAGGAGCAATGTGGTGATATATTGTGTACCCTAATAAACTTATCTGGGGATCAGAGGACAGAACAAGCCACTAGATTAGACATAGAGGCCAGACAGTGATGGCACATCCTTAATCCTATCACTTGGGAGGCAGAGATCCATCTGGATCTCTGTGAGTTCAAGGCCATAATGGGAAGAGTCAGGAAATGGTGGCACATGCCTTTAATCCCAGGAAGTGATATGGCTGGGTGGAGAGGGTACAGGAACTATGCAGCAGTTCAGCTGAGATTCATTTGGCTGAGAACTCAGAGGCTTTCAGCCTGAGGAAACAAGATCAGCTGAGGAGTTGGTGAGGTGAGGTTGGCTGTGGCTTGTTCTGTTTTTCTGATCTTTCAGCATTCACCCCAATATCTGGCTCTGGGTTTTTGTTGTTGTTTTATTAATAAGACTTTTAAAGGTGGTGTTGCTGAGCAATGATGAGGCTTGAGGCCCCGTATTCTGTCCTCAACTATGCTGGGAGGTCCTGGGGGAATACATAAGTGAATGAATGGCCAGTGGGGGCTCAGGGCCCACCCTGCTCTTGCCACTGTCCATCCTGGAGGCCAGATCCCTCTTGTTTCGCTTCCTAGGAGAAAGCCCCAGGATGAGTGGATGCAGAAAGCATCCCCTTGTCAGCTCTAGGCCATGCTGGTGGTGAGAGGGCCAGGGGTGGGGGAGGGAAGAGGGTAGGAAGCCCCAAGGACCAGTCCTGCCAGGGTAGAGGCAACTAGCATCCAGGTGGCAGAAGCTGTTGGATACCTCGAGGTGTAAGGGGTGACTGGGCTATGAACTGGCACTAATCCGATCCACACAGCGAGTCAGTGCTCTTATTAGTGTCTACCAGGGGTCCCTACATCCTCTATCCCCTTCACCCTGGCTTAGTGAATACTCCATTTCTTGATGGGGTATGCCAGCTTACTTCTGCCTCAGGATATGTGGAAAGGGTGTCCACCTCCAGGCATCTCTTCCTTCTTTGGTTCCCATGAGTGATATCTGTTTGTGGTGGCAGTCATTAGACAAATAATGCCCCACAGTGGGAGAGGAGGAATCTATCTTAGCCCATATGAGTGGCTGCAAAACAAGGTTAGATGCTGGGTGACTGGAAGGGCAAGACAGATTCCATGTCCCGTAAGGGCCACTTCTGCTTTGTGGATGGTACTTCTTGCTAGGTCCTCACTCAGTAGGAGAAATGAGGGGTTTTATAAGTGTGTGTGTATAGGAGCACTAGTCCTTGCCATGAGGTGAACCCCCACAGCCTAGTCACCCCACAAAACACCCCAACACTACCCCCATGGGGTTTTTCACATATTAATTTGGAGGAGACCCTCTGTTTCTCAGCCACATGTCTTTCTGGGACTCTTTTCTCCCCAGGGCCCCCTTATCATCCAGGGGCTCCTTGGTCCCTGAGATTCTTGTTTCCCCGAACCATTTCTGGGGTGAAATGGAGCTGTAGTTTCCTGGACCTGGTTTGGGTCCCTGTCCCAGCCTATCTGGTCCCTTGGACTCTGGTCACATAAGCTCTGTTTTTCTCAACATGGTTTGACTTGGGTTTGGGTCACTTGCTCCAGAATGTCCCAAGAAAACCCTCTGTGAACTAACATTAATTCTTCACCTTCTGGGTGGTTTGGATGTTTGGAGGTCTCAGTATGATGAGGGAAGGGGACTTAAGTCTGCCCTCAGGAGAAACTGAGTCTCTTGAGGAGACTCAGAGCCCGAGTGGGACAGCTGAGCAAGGGTTGCCCTACTGGGATGCGGCTCAGTAACAGAGCACTTGCCTGGTATGTAGGAACTCAGTTCCATCCCCTGGGCTGAAAAACAAGCAATAAATGGCAAAGGTGCCAGGCATCTGTCCTTGGCACAGCAGCCCCACAGAGGACACTGGCTCCCAAAGGCAGACTCCCTTATCCCACCTTCCAGAACACACACTGGGTTCTCAGTTGGCTCAGCCTGACCTAAGCAATGCTCAGAGGCTGCTGTGTCTAATTTTTGCATGTTTTCTTTTCAAACGATGAATTATGTTGAGTTAACATGGATAATTGAGTGTAAAACTTTCCCTAAAAATAACATACAGGTGCTAACCCTGCGGGCTGCCTCTTCCCATGCCTTCCAGAGGGAGAAAAGGAAGGTCTGGACCCTGCCTGGCCAGGCTCTTTGACTGCCCTTGATCCTTCTTCTCTACTTTCCATTCCACCCTTTGCTAGGTTTCTCTGAGATCTAGAGGCCCAGAATGTGGGTGCAGCCTTGATTCTGCACTGTCCATGATGTGGCCCCTGCCTGGACTCATCATTGTGTGAATTCCAAGTAGTAGGTTCTGCCTGATACTTAAATTGAATCATCTTTATGATCCAGGAGCACCAGTCATGACTGTCACTTGTTAAATAGTCAAGAACCTTGGGGACAAATCACACAAGTTTTATCTTCACATACAGATAGGCCAGGTCACCATAACATGGGCAGGTCTTTGGGGCTTGAGGACAGTTCAAGAGAGATCAAACACAGTCTCATTTCCTCTACCAGGAAAGTCTAGACAGCATTCATTTCTCTCAAGCCTAAGTGTCCAGGACCTTTATTGGAGTCAGTCACAGAGGCAGAGGCAACCACCTACCTGGCTAACTATGGTTTCTAACACTTTCTAAGACTGACTGAAGCCATGAGAGCTACCACAAATCCAACTATTAACAGAGGTGATGCAGCATCCATCATGTCCCAACACCCCAGGCAAACCAGGGTCCACTTATCAGACAGTACATTGGGGAAGGGAAGGTTTCTAGGCATCTTCCAGGAGTCTGTTCCAGACAGTCCTTTCTTTAGGCAGGGTTGGTTCTAGGTATCAATACCATCAATCCAGGTCCATCTTTCTTTCTTTCTTTTTTTAAATAACATATTTATTTGTATTTTATTTGCATTGGTATTTCACCTGCATGTATGTCTGCGTGAGAGTGTCGGAGTCCCTAGAGCAGGAGTTACAGACAGTTGTGAACTGCCATGTGGGTGCTGGGAATTGAACCTGGGTCCTCTAGAAATGCATCTAGTGATCTTAACTACTTAGCCATCTATCCAGCCCCCCAGGTCCATCTTTCTGTGCTGTTGATGCCAGCCCAGTTGAGGCCATTAGAGCCCAGCTGTGTGGCTCGTCAGTCTTCTGACCAATCCCTCTGGTATTGGTGGCATTGTAGCAACTGCATGAATAAGGACTATTCCTTTCACATGGAGCTTGGAGAAAGCCATGGTATTGACAGAGAGAGTCTTTCACAAGGGGGTGGGTGCTTCCCCAGAGAACCTCGGGGAGTGGCCCTGCATGTAAGCTACCACATATCCACATTGTTTTGTTTTCATGTGCCTCATTTGTACACTTGTGTGTTACTGCTTCTGAGATGAGACCAGATGCTGGTGCCCCCGCAATGGCCTTATACTTTGAACAAGCCTTGGAGAGGGAAATGTTGCTCCCTCCATGAGTGTATAGGACGTGGAGAACTCTGTCCTGAGAGGCATCCATTGTAGAATGGCTGGAGACTGAGCTGGAACTCCAGGCCCTGTGATCCACACTGCCTGTGATCTCAGGCAGATGGCATGGCCTGCCACACTTCAGTCTTTCCATGGAGTAGAAGGACTGAACAGGCTCTTTGGTATATGGACAGAGGAGGACACACCAGGCAGTGATAAGAGAAAGCCATGAGATAGGTTTGCAAAGCAATGGTCAAATATGTGACTCCATGTGAACAAGCCTGCAATTCAACAAACTTCTGGAACTTTCCCATGGGAGCATCAGAGCCACAGGTTCCACCAGCCATCACCAACAAGGTGCCTCACACATCTCAAGTGTGCTTCAGAATGCCCAAGCCTGCCAAGGTACCTCAGCCCTCAGATATGGCACAGGCTGCAGAGTGGAACAGCTAGCCCATGGGTTGGGAGTTTACAGTGTCTGCTTGTCATGTTCTTATCTCCAGAAGTAATGAGCTACTTCGACGAGATTCATGGCTGCGATCCTATCTCTGCCTATTGTTGATTGCCACACCAACACTCACTCCCATCCTGACCCAGAGACCAGCTCAGTGCCAGCAGCAGCACTTTGCAAACTAGTCATGCTCCCAGCCTCTTGACTCCCTGTACAGCCAAGGTGGTTCTTCACCTTAAGGGGCTCTTACGGCTGCAAGCCCACCCAGGCATCAGGACATCCGTCCACTATGGTTTGCATGTGAAATGTCCCTACAGGCTTATGTGTTTGAACACATCATCCCTAGCTGATGGCTGTGTTTCAGGACATTATGAAACCTTTGGATGCAGTGCTTTGTAAGGGAAGGTAATTGTTTCTGGGTGGGGGCACTGGAGGGGTCCAGCTTTGCAGCTTTCAGCCCAAGTTCAGAGCCACATAGCAAGCAGCTACTAGACGCTGTGAACTCTGCATGCCTTCCCCACTGTGGTGGGCTGTGCTCTCCCAAACCATGAGCTGAAAATCTTCTGTCACAGTGATATCACGGTACTGTGATGCAGTAAGAAATCTGCATTTGGTCTCTAGCCACAGTCCCTGGCACAGAACACCTAAATCCCTTATAACTTCCTGAGTGATGATGGAGACACCAGGAGAGCCTTTGATTTGAAGTCCCAGTTTTCCACATGGAGCCCTGACTTTTGTGAATTCCTGGGTAACAGGAGCATCTTTGTTTGGGGAACAATTCTATGACATAATGAATAATATGCAAACGGCTTATAGAAAAACCACATGGCCCTGCTCTCTCTGTCTCTCTGGAGCCTTGACCTCTCTAGCTCAGACCCATTTCCAAGTTAAAAATCTTTTCTCTCTTAACAAACTATCTGCCTTTCTATTACTAGCCATGTGTCTCTGTCCAAATCTTTTTCTTTTTCCTCGGTATGCAAGAGGATGGGAACATTAGTGGATGCCCTCTGGCCTCAGATCCATTCCTGTAACAGAAGACATATACCCCACTCCTGAGCCACAGTGCAGAGTTTTAAGGTGAGTGAGGCTCTCCATCCTTTCAGGTATTGTGGGGACATCTCTGGAGGTAATGCTAGCACAGTGCAAAGAGCTGCAGCCAAGACCCCAACAGGACTATTCTTAGAATCACCACACCCTGCCCAGGTGTTGGCTGAAGTTGGTTGAGGTCTCAGGCTGATTGACTCCCTTGACTAACCTTTCTTTTTTCTTAATTTTTTTATTTAAATTTTTTAAAATTCATTTTACATACCAACCACAGATGCCCCTCTCATCCCTCCTCCTGCTCCCCTACCCCCTACCCCCCACCCTGCCACCACCGCCTTCTCCTGCCCCACCCCCCTTGACTAACCTTTGTGGGATGAGTCAAAAGCCCAGACCTGTCCCTCAAGATGGGACAAGCTCTGGGCTGCAGTTTATACTCCAGGGCTCACTGGAGTCAAGCAAAGGTAAGGCTCTAACTGCTTTCACTCCCCTGCTGGTCCTCACTTAACCTGTCCTTTCTCTTATCCCTCCTTGATTCTGACCTGGCCATTTACTCACACTCAGGCTGCCTGAGAAACGGGAACTGCTCAACAGCTCCTGGGAGGCCTAAGGGCTACAACATTGAAGAATATGGCAGCCTTTCTGGATGGGTTTTAAACACAGAAGCTAGGCATAATGGCCCTCATCCATAATCCTAGCACTTGTGAGGCTGAGACAGGAAGGTTGCCAGGCATCCAGGGACAGCCTAAGCAGTCTCACAAAAACAACCAATCATCGAATCAAAGAAACATCAGAAGAACCCAGCAACCTTAGAGACTCCCTGTCAAAGGTGACCAAGCATACAAACTCAAAATATGTATTTCAGGGGCGATGGAGCTGTGAGAAGGCCAGCGTCAACCAGAATGGGCTTGAGGCAGGAAGGAAGGGTCAGAGGAACATGACTAGGAGTCAGAGGAAAGTTAATCCCAGGACCCAATCATTGAAAAAGACTTCCTCACTGGCTGGGGTGATGATGGCACATGCCTTTAATCCCAGCACACGAGAGGCAGAGGGAGCTTGATCTCTGAGTTCTAGGTTAGGATGTGTTCCAGGACAATCTAGGGCTACATAGAGAGACCCTATCTTGAAAAACCAGAATAATAAATAAATAAATAAATAAATGCTCTCCCTTGTGCTATGTCAGATTGCCCGTTGAACTGTACAAATTCCTTCCAGCAAACAAATAAATCCAACCACAGTTGCATAGTAAAACCCAGTGAGGGGATTCTCCTTGAGATTCATGCATACACTAAAAGATGATTATAATCATAACACAGGATCATGAGATTGTTTATGCACAATAAATATAGTGCATAAATCCATGCATGTCAATCACCTATATTAGTCAAAGACCCACTCCCTCCCCTTGTGTATTAAAGTCCCTGGACCCAGAAATGAGTGACTTGAGAGACTAGAGCAGCTCTCGCTCTGTAGAATGTGGTTTCTGCTTTCACGTTTAATAAATCTATCCCTTTGTTACTGCTTTTTTTGTGCCTTGCTCAGTTCTTTGTTCAAGACACAAAGAACCTGGACATTTCATCACAGAAGACCCCTCCCAGTAATGGGTGTTGGTTGAGGGGCCTCTACCAGAGCTATTGAGAGATCTTCATGTGGTTGGTGACAAATATCATCTAACTGGGTAACTCAGACCAGCAGGAGCTTATTCTCTGTGTCTGTCCATTGTTTATCTATCCATCTGTCCATCTTCCAATGCAGGATGAGCAGGAAGTCACTTGCAGTGCCAAGGGGCAAAAGAGACCCCTCTTGATTCGGGACCCAGGAAGTACCCAACCTGTCCGGGCAAGAAACTCTACAGTCACAAGGTCCAAAAAGCCCAGGTTTGTTAGACTTCATTGCCCCTCCCATCTTCCCTTGAGAGGAGCAGCAGATGCTGATGCCGGCTGCCTGTTTCCCTCAGAAATCTCTCTGAGTGCACCCGCAAGGCTCTGCACCGCACGGCTCTACAATCTGGTTCTTAAAAATATCACTGTGGAGGGGAAAAGGAACATTAGTGCGCGTAAGAAAGCTGTGTTCCCAAATAAATGAGCAGTTAAAACAAAATCAGATTATGGTGCCCGCAGAAATCACACCTCTTCTCTCCAACACATTCACAAGGACTTGCCTGGAAGACTCAAACATCATTATCATCACAATGGCGGGAATCTAAGCCCTGGTGTGTGCACCCTCCCTCCCTCCCTCTCTCTGTCTGCACACACACACACACACACTCAACATGAAGTTTTAAGTGTTCATCCATCTATAATGAGCACAGTGGCATGGTGTTTTTTTTTTTTTTTTTACTTTTCTTTTCAAAAGCCTTGGGGAACTGGGAATGTAGTTCAGTAGTAGGGTGCTTATTTATTTGTGTGTGTGTGTGTGTGTGTGTGTGTGTGTGTGTGTGTGTGTGTGTGTTTATGCACATACCATAACATGTATGTGTGGAGGTCAGAGGACAACTTACAGGAGGAATTGGTACTTTGCTTCCACAGTGTGGGATGCAGGGAATTGAACTCAGGCTGTCTGGCTTGGCACCTTTACTTCATTAGCAATCTTGCAGGCCCATGATAAATCTTTCGGGAGTCTCTGAATCTGTAGGCTCTTCTCAAATGCCACTTTCATTTGTCAACCGATCCTCTGGGGACAGCCCGTTGACCCTTTGTTAGCCTTGACTACAGGTCAGGAGTCAGCAAGAAGTGACGTGAAGACCAGAAGTGAAGGGACCGGTATTCAGCACAAGACACCCCAAGACAAAGAAGATTTATTTGCCCCAGAGGGACAAAGGGCAGGGAATAAGAAACAAAAACAGGAGATAGAGGATGAGGGAGAAAGAGCAGGGATATTTGTCCCAGAGGTACAAGGGACTGCCTCTGGATAGAAAGGAGACAGACATGGCCCATAGGCAAATGGTAGTTAATAAAGGGAAAGGGGAAAACCCTGTGTTAGAATGAGGTGTTTAATTTTAACTGGGCTTGTTAATTAGGTGAGCCACAAGGGGGCTTTTGTTTGCTGTATTTTGATACTTTGATAGTTGGACCATGGTAGTCAGCCTCAAGAGGAGGAAGTGGCCAAATAAGGGAATAGATCTTGGTAACTACCTTTAGAAATGTAGTCTAAATGTTTTTAACAAGTCAGAGAGGATGGGGGGAAAGGGCAAGGCCTGCCAGAGCCATGTTCACCATGCTTGGGCTGGCTAGAGTCCCTTCAAGAAGGGGTCTCTGTTTTGAGACCTACCCTACTCCTTCTGTGGGGTCCCAAGTTTTCTGTTCCTGATAACCAGGCCTGCAGGACCTAGAGTGGACTGGCCCTTACTTCCCTTCCATGCCAAGTAGTCAGAAAAACCTCAAGAATGGTCCAGGTTGACAGGCATTGTCCAAGATGGATTCATCATCCTCATTGGTTACTAAGTGGACTTTTGGTAACCCAGGGAAGGGTTGGGGTGGCCAGAAGCCTGGAGTCTTGATGCCATTGCTCTAAGTCCCAAGGCCCATGGCACCTGAGTTCTGATCTGCTCTCATTTTTCCTGGAGCTGGTCTGACTCTGGCTCTGCTCACTGGCACCTGGCATGGGTGGCCATGTGCATGTGAGCACAGATGGACACCTTGGATGGTGACTCCTGGGGCTTCTACCACAACTGTGAGACTGGATGAAAAAAAAAAAAATGGGGCAGGAGCAAGCTTATGGTCCATGGTCCATGACCAGCTGGAAAATCGTGACAATGTCACATATGAATAATTCCCTTCTTCTCTGGACATTCCCAGGCCTGATAATTGAGATGATTGTTTCTGAGCTGCATTGGATGAGTGGGGGCAGAGTGGAGGTAATTTGCTTCTTCCTGTTTCAGCTCCCCAACAGCAGGCCACCACCCACACAGGCTTGCATTGTGTTAGTTAACCTTTCTCGTTGCTGTGACCAAACATCTGACAGATGCAACTTAAAGGGAGGGTTTATTGCGGGTCCCAGTCCAGGCAATATTGTCCACTATAGCGGCAGGAGTGGATCTGTCCATGGTAGTGGTAGCTTCTCACCTGCCAACAACCAGGAAGCTCTAGAGACCAGAAAGAGTAGGGCTGGAACCCTCAATGTCTGCCTCCAGTAGCTTATGACTGCCAGCTAGGCCCCACTACCCAAAGATTCCACAACCTCTCCAAGCAGTTCTTCCAGCTTAGAGACCAAATGTTCAAACACGTAAGCCTGTAGAAGATATGCCACAGGCACACTGTAAAGGGCTACATCTAGCTCTGTATTTCCCTGCTTTCAATCTTCCAGACCTGTCCGAAAGATCCTGCTGAACATTCCTGAAGGCCTGAGCACACTTGTTGTCTTAAGATTTTCTCCAAATTGAAACCCCTGGGAAGAGGAAGGAGGCCTGTAATACTTGGGAAGTAAACAAAACTTGTAAGACATAGGAAACTCCTGAAGTTTACAACATCCCCAAGGCCCAGGGTTTTGTACACAGTAACAGTGGCTGGGGAGGGAGACCCTTGGAAAGTTGTGCAGTGAGCTCCTGGGATTCATGTTGCCTGTGGGCTTCTCAGTGATACCTCAGTCATGTATGCTTCTCTAAGAAACTTTGAAAACTCACTGATTCACTATGCCAGACTTGAGCGGAATTGTGTCTTTGGTGTGTGCCAGTACTCTGTCTGGGGTGAGTAGATGTTTATTTGTGTCTCCCCAGGAGAAGCCATACAACAGATCCCAGTCTGGGATCTTCAAAGATGGATTCTTCTCCAGCTTTCCTAAGTGTGCCTGGTGACCCAGAAGCCACCTACAGCCAGTTCTCCTTCAACAGGATTGGGTGACATCCCTGGGAGGCTGTCACTGAACTCCATTCTGAGCCTGCCTATGCACTGAGAGATTCTCCACTTTGTCAGAGAATATCAGTACCGCAGGGGTGGGGAGAGTACACAGTGAGTTAAGTTGTGAGCTGGAAAATACTGGATCAGGCAGAGAATCTTGGGGTCACGGCACCAATCTGATGCTATGAGTGAGCCTGACACTTACCACAGCAAAGCCAAGAGGACAATCAGTAAAATAAAACAAGCGAGAGGCATTAATGGAGCTGTTTTCAGGGATTCTGTAAACCATCTAGTCATTGAATTGGAAGCCGGTAGGGTGTTGCCTTCTCATTACGAAGGAGTCATGTCGGAATCGGCTGCCGCGGTGCTCACTGCTGCGCACGTGAATGTTAATGTCCCCACAGCCCCTCTGCTGTGAAATAAATGGAGAAGTTGAAACGATAACAAGAAAGCCGAGCGGGGCTTTTGCCCTGGGCTCTGTGCACTGGTGTGGCTAGATGAGTGTGGCTGTGGGTCTTTATTTGTTCTCCTGCTTTCCTGTGGGGATTCCAGCTCCTCTGAGCGGGAAGGGGAAGGTCACTGGGTCATGCCCTCTGAAGCGGTTTCTTCCCTGGAGGTGGATGGGAGAGTGATATTGACCCTGGGAATTATGAGATCTGACAGAACCCTGTGGCCCTGGACAGACGTGGGCAGGGGCAGGTAAGGCAACACATTGGAATGAGGCTCAGAAAGCAACAAGGAGACAGGGATGTGAAGTGGGGTGGGGGGGTGGGGGGCAGCTCTGGGGAGAGCCAGCTGGTCATCACCTCACCCAGGACCCTAATCACTGGATTCTGCCAGGATCCATAGCGGGCACAGGTCCCTCAGGGCACAGGTGTGAGGAATGCCGCCTCAGCATGAAGACGTGAGGTCAGAGGTGACAGAGTCACAGCTAAGCAGGGTGAGGAGTGAAATGAGGTTGGCCAGAGGCCGCCTTGCTTCTGCCCGCTTTCCTGCAGCTCATTTGCTCGGATGGCTTCCTTCAGGCCAGTTCCCCCTCAGCCATGGCCATGCCTTATTTTCATTCCACTGCCCTCTAAACTCTGGGGTCTTTTAATCAGCAAGAACACCAGCCTTCAGGGTGTTGATGGCCAGGATCGTCTCTATTCACCAAGGTCCCTATTGTAGTTAGGTGGCAGTCTTGCTTTTTCTTTTATTTGTTTGTTTATTATGTATACAGCATTCTGCCTACATGTATGACTGCACACCAGAAGAGGGCACCAGATCTCATAGATGGTTGTTAGCCACCATGTGGTTGCTGGGAATTGAACTCAGGACCTCTGGAAGAGCAGCCAGTGCTCTTAACTTCTGAGCCATCTCTCCAGCTCCTGGTCTTGCTTTTTCAACCTCCATGAAGTTTTAAGCATGGCTACTGCCTTCCAGATCATCTTAAAGGGTCAAAGACCACCAGGACATTTCTGGAAAAAGATCAATCCCAGGAGGGGTGAGTGTGAGATGGTCACTTGAGTGACCAAGGTGCTGGGCACCAGCTCACCCAGCCTACTGGAGCTAGGACCTGATGGTCCCTTCTATCAAATCCCACACAGGAACCCACCACTCACCCAGTGCTAGAGGCCACAGGGTCACTGCCCAGCAATCTTTGGGTATCCACCTGTGTGTCTGTGTGTCTGGCCTCCTTGGTTCTAGGATAACTCTTCCAACTCTGGCTTTTATACAAACCCGCATGCAACAGAAGAAGACAGGACAGCAAAGGAAGGCATGCAGCTCAGGAGGCGGGCAGGAGGCACAGAGTACACCCCATAAGGAAGGATGATGGAAACCTTGGTTTGCATCAGGTTATACTCCATCTATGGAGAGAGAGACCAGAGGTTGGCTGGAACTTGGAGGTCCTCTTGCCTGTGCCTCTGAGTGGTGGTATTGCAGGGATGCACCACCACACCTGGCTGAATCTCCCTTTCCAAACTGAAGTCCTGATGTGGGCTCCTGCTGAGATAGGTGTTAATGTGGCTTCTTTGAAGGGCTTAGTGAGTGTCTTACAAAATGAGTCCTCTTTCCACTAACAAGGCACCTAGCCTGTCCAAATCCTGAATCCTACAACTGGTCCTGTGGGTTCCATGTACCAGCCATGTGTCTGGGCCATGACTACTGCCCCAGCAAGCTACACCACAGCAAGCTACTGCCCACACACTCACCTGGAGCAGGCAGCAGTTACTGCTGTCCCCCATTGCCCCTATTCCCTGGGGTTAACCTCCATGTTAAGTTGGAGCCCTGCCTTCAAATGCAGTGCCTTGCACTTTCACTCAAAGCCAAAACTACTCTGTTTACACACAGAGGCCTCGAGTATGATTACAAGGAACTCCGGAAACAGAAGCAGAGCTGCTCCCTGTGTGTGTGGACACCGAGCTTGCCTGGGAAGCTGATGGGGTTAAGGGAGAGTGGGGTCAGAGGTGAGCAGGGTCAGGGGTCAGCAAAGACACAGCAGTGAGTGGGGTCAAGGTTTAGTGGTGGTGTGGTCAATGGTAAGCTGGGGTCAGAACTGAGCAGGGCCAGAGGTGAGCAGAGTAAGAGGTGAGTAGGGTCAGGGAGAGCATGGTTAGGGGTAGGCAGAGTTGGGAGTGAGCAAGGTCTGTGGGGAGCAGGGCCGTGGGGAGCAGGGCCGTGGGGAGGGGTTGGTATAAGCACGATTAGCAGAGCAGGGTCAGGGTGAGTGGAGTTGGTGGTGCGGGTCAGACGGTTCTGTTGTGCAGGCTTGGGGGCCCACAGGGCAGGGTTACACAGAGGAGACATTTGGGGTCACAGCTTAGAGGTGGGAACACACTTGGGGTGAGGAACAAGAGTTTCCGCTTGGGGGCCTTGGGTAGGATGACAGAGAAAAGCCCCTGGGTGCTGACCCCCTTGGAACCCTGCCTGGCTCATGGCAACTACATGGCGAAGGCTCCTCAGTGGAGGGTGTGGGTGGGAGGGTGTCCCCTACGCCCAGAGGCCTCCTCCACCCTCTGTGCCTCACTCTCCTCACCAGTTTCTCCCCCTTTCCCTCCCTCTCCCCCTCCCTGCTGTTCAGCATGGCTGAGTTTTCGTCATTCCAGAGCTATAGAACATGACGTTCAGTCACAACTGTGACATTAGTGGAGTAATAGACTGCACGCCTCTCCACAGTCGACTGCTGTCCTCGGTAAACAGAGGGACGCGCCCGTCTCAGCTGCGCACGGAGAAAAGGCTCATTTGAGCTGGTGCTTGGAGATAATGTCTTGTGAATAGCTATTTAGCCGTCACCTGTCATCCTGGCCAGGAAGCTGCGCACAGGGGTGCGGGAGATTTATAGAGATGCAAAGCTCATTTTTCTCAGAAAGAGTCTGTGGGTGGCTCTGCCGGAGGATAGAACTGGCTCTATCCAGATGTGGGGGCCAAGATCACCCAGCCATACAGTGAGGCTCTGGACCCAGGAACCACCACCCACCCAGAAGGAAGAACTCCCCTACCCAGCTCTCTTCCTAATTCTTTAGCTCAGAGGCTTCAGGACTTTCTCAGCCACAGACCCTGAGAGGGAAGTCCAGATTTTTATGTGCTCCATGACTACAGAGGGGGAAGAAGGAAGAGAAGGGAGGAGGGAGTAGATGACTAGGGAGGAGGGGGGAGGAGAGGAAAGGAGGGGGGAGGAGGGGGAGAGGAAGGAGGGGAAAGGAAGAAAAGGCAGAAGGGAGAGCAGGAGAGGCTAGAGAGAAAGGAGGGAGGGGAGCAGAGAGGATGGGGAGAGCAGAGGAGGGTAAGGAAAAAAGGAAGGAGGGAGGAGAGAGGTCAGCTCTAGCTCTTGGAGAAGTCTGGAGAGCCCCTCCCAGGTGACCCGGAACTAGAGTGAACTGGAACCTAGCCTCCAACTCACCGCTCGTCCTTGCTCAACCAGGGCCCTGGGCGTTTCCTAGGTAAGGAACTGCGCTTCCCCCAAAGCAGAGCCTCGAAGGCCATGTGTGTGCTGGGCATTCATCACGACCCTGGTCAAAATCCAATTAGAGGAGAACTATTTGCAAGGCACAAACTGTATGGTACATCTTTCATAACTCATCCTCTGCATTCCTAAGAACAATCAAGACGAAACAGAAAGCAACCTGCCGCAGACAAGTGACAAGGAGCAAAGGGGCCCCACTCAGCTGCCCACCCCACTGCCCTCTCCTCCACACACACCCCCTCATCCATTTCCACTCAACCATCCTCCACTTCCCCTGCTAGCCCCTTCTTCTCCCCAATCTTCCTCACCCTGTCCCCTCTCCTCGTATCCCCCCAAGAATGCATGTATACTCTCCCCCCGACCCCCATTCCAACACATCTTGGTTTACATTAAGATCACGACTGAAGCCAAAGAGGCTCCTGTCTTTGGCTGCCCCCTGGCCTACCTGTCACTATTTGTGAGAAATGAACAGTAATTGTTCTTGTTGTGCTTCCTAGATGGTCATGGGGTGAGGAAGGGACCCGGGGCTAATCAGGCCCCTAATTAGTGACTTCCAGGTGTGGTAATTGCCCAGCAGTTGGGCTGCTGACAGTTAATCACCAAATGCTCCTCAACTGCTCTCATGGAATTAAATGTTGGGGTGGGTCTGAGGGTAACGTGGGAGGTGTACATCAGAGGCCTGGCTTCAGTGCCCATCTGGGGACCTGGGATACCTGAGACTCTCCTGAAGGGGAGAGCGTGAGGGTGGCTAGCTACTTACGTTAGAGGCAGGCCGCTCCCAACCTTTTTGGAAACGGTACCGAGCCTTGAAGACAGTAACACAGTAGACAGTGTTTGGAAAGACTGAGGCTCCAAGAAGAGGCTCCATGCCTGGGAGGCATCACCAGATGCCAGTGTGGTCACCACAGGCTCACCACTATCTGTACCATTTCTTTTTCTATCAAGCAAGGATGAAGATGTCTTTGGTTATTTAATAAGATCTGCATTCATTAGAAACTAGGCAATTGTGTTCTACCCTAGTGAAGCCAGGACATGGTATCACCTTTTTCTGGAAATAGGGACTTCAGGCATGAGTAAAATGCCCACAATCCCATGGTCTGCCCAGAACCTATGAGGCCCTTGCATGACTGGGGGGAGGGGTACAGTGTGTACAAGAAGCATTCAAGCTTGGGAGAGGATGTGCCCTGATCTGGGACCTCCATCCTCAACCACCACCATCACAGAGAGAGGAGGGGAAGGGAAGGAGAGAGAGACAGACATGGGGAGGAGGCCTGGTCAGCTTAGGCAGAGGAGGAAACATTCAGTCTGGACTCCTTGTGAGGAATTTCCCAAGAGCCTGCGGTCTAAGGCCAACACAACTTGGAATAAATGATCAAGTTATGAATTAAACACAACAGAAATGTAATTACCGCGGGAACCAGCTGAGAATAAAATAGATTATCCCTGTAACAGTCATTAAGCTGTTGTCACATGAGCCCCTCTAATGTGTTGCTGATTAAAGTCAATCCTGGCACAAATGATCATCTCATGGGGTTGCACTCCGCTCATCTTGGGTCCATACAGAGCTCCTGTGGCCTGAAATCCCCTCCTGCCTCATTTATACATGGCCTCTGGGGACCAGGGGCTTCCAGCTTCCACCCACAAAGAGCCACCTAGTGGTCCTAGGATTGAGCAGGCTAGGCTCAGAGCTCTGTGTGAGATGTTGGGGTGGCCAGGCTCTGTTTGCCAATGGTTCCTCTGTAGTCCTGACTGTGGTGTTGATGGCCCCCAGTAAACACTCATGGAGGACCTCCTGCATGCCAGGCACTGTTGTAGATAAAAATAAAAGATCACAGCCATCCTAGCTATGGACACAATGGACACAGGAACAGCGCACATTCTCTAGAAGACGACACTTTGGAGAAAGTGTAAGTGGTCAAGTGTAGCCAGGGGAGTCAGAACATTGAAAGTAAGCTGCAACTGTCTTCAGAATAATTTCAGATTGATAGAGTTGCTGAGGGGGTGCCCTGGTGAAGCTGGAAGTACTTATGCTAAGTACTTATGCAAAGACCCTGGGGCAGGGGCCAAGAATGCATGTATACAGACTGGCATCTGTTTATGGATGCGTCCATGCTTAGGTATTTGTATGCACACATCTCTGTATCTGTGTGTATGGACACACATTTGTGTACGTACAACTGTGTGCATATGTGCACATGCCCCCCCCCCCCCCCGTGTGTGTGTGTGAGTGTGTGTGTGTGTGTGGCCAGAGCAGAGTGATTCTGGAGGGACTGGGTGTGACTAGAAGGACAAAGGCAGGTGTTCACATCAGGCTTGGTGGTCACTTCAGCAAGGGACAAGTGTGACCTAATTTCTTAGGCAGCTTCCTCCATGGCAGAGCCCAGGTGGTAAAATGCTGTTCTCTTCCCATACATTCTCAGTCATAGCCATGGTGGTGGGACCAGAAAGCCACTGGACTTGCCTGACAACCAGGTGGCCTCCATTTTCCAGGGCTTCCTCACTCGGAGCAGCACTCTTGCTCTCCAGGAGTCACTATTGCTTGGAGTGCCTGCCATATCTGCCTCTTTCCTAACCAACCCTCCACCTATCTCAGGTTCGTCTCACCAGATGGCCTCACAGGCTGACGCGTGGCAGGCCTATCCACAGCAGGACCGGCTGAGACTGCAGAGCTGGTGGCCGTGTGATATTCTCTTAGCTCATTTGATGTTCTGAGGCCTTTAATATCTGGCTTAGTTTCCTGGGAGTCCTCTGCCTATCATTTCAAATTCTCTTTATTGTGTCACTTAGGCATGTATGCCCACCACTGGAAGAAGAGGTTGTCTCATATGTATGTAAAACATCCATCTTCCAGATTTGCATAAGGTCGTTGCTTCAGCCACAACTGGAGCCCTTCTGTGCTTCCTCTTTAGTTTTGAACCAGAAGTCTTTTCATCACTATAATGAAACACCAAAGGTTCATTAGCTCCCACTTTGGAGGTTCAGGATTCTGGTGAAGGCATCATGGACAGCAGTTGGGAATGAGAGAAGCATGATTTAGAGCAAGTGCTAGCTGGTTACTTCTGCAGGGAACAGAGCATGGGTGTCATGAAGCTAGCCCCTTTCACAGCAACTCTCTCACGAAGCTGTAAAGGGCTGCAGGAGTACAGCCTCACGCTGCCAGTGACCCAAGGACCTCCCAGCAGCCACAACTGGCCTTTGAGGGCCTCTCAAACCTCACCCATGCAAGTACAACACAGATTGTCAGCTGTTGCAAGGAGAGGTCTTGGTCCATCCTAGATACATGTGGACACTCCATAGAGGCAAAGCCTTGGGTTGTAGTGGTTCTGGGTACTGAGGTCCTGCACCTTCCTGTCCTCTTAGCACTAACCGCGATGATCTTTGCCGCACCTGTTCAAAGGCTTCTGCTCAGTGCTTCTCCAAAGAGAGCCTGGGCACCATGGGGTAGTTTTGTTTTTGTTTTTTGTTTTGAAGATCACAGGTTTCTGGGCTCCAGAGTCAGCTCCTCAGGGAGGTGATATGCAAGTTTCTAGCTCCGTGGAGCAGGGTCTTGGGGTAGAGCACAGGCCCAGCCATCCTGTAAGTGGTGTGTTCCATGCCAGGCCTCTGCTGGAGGAGCAGAGACTGGCCAGCTCAGGAACTGGTATAGCTTAATAGCCACCCTTGGTCTTCACTGGGCTGGCATGGGGCCTTCCAGTGTGAGGAAGACCTGGGATGCTGGGATGTTAGCTTGGCATTTGATATGGGCCTGGCAGCCTAGGTCCACAGTGTGGGCAGGCAGGTATGCAGTCTCCAGGCATGCAGTTCCTGGGTGTGCAACCCCCTGGCCTGCAGCTCTCTAGGTATACAGCCCCTGTGGAAGCATGAAACCCCTTCATTTCCATCTGGGGAGCTATGAACTGAAGAGACAGCCATCCCTCCAGATGTCTGCTAACCAGGAAAGGGGAGGCATCATCTGAGGCTTAAAGCGATTCTGCAATTGCTTGATTATTTTTAACCAAATATAAGAATAAAAGAAATATGGCCATTGGCCCTCCACTGGCATTTGCTACTTGAAAAGAACCCCAGACCATAAACCCAGAAGTATCCCTCAGAGCTTAGTATATCTCACTGTCACAGCTATCCGAAGTTCCCTTCACAGAAAACCAAGAGGGTGTGGTGGGCCCTGACAGCACCACCTAATCCTGGGATTGTCTTCTCCCCACAGGCAGCCTGGTTAACATGGCCCTCACTCTGCCCCCTAGGATGTTGGAGGGTAGCCAAGTGTGGGCTAAGCTGCTGCTGCCTTCTGCCACATGCCTATGCCACTCAGCAGGACTATAACCCTGGAGCCTGTCTGCAGCAGTGTGTGTGAACACCAGAGAAAAGCCATGGACATCAGAGCTTTGACAGCCCAGCCTGGACATGGCACTGGTCTCCTGGAAAAAAATCTGTTGTCAGAAATGAGCCTCCAACCTTGCCGACTCAAGAGAGGCAGGGCCCAGGAAGCTGCTGCCTCCATAGTGCGGCCCTCTCTGACACCCGCTCAGCTTAGCCCTTAGTGGTCAGAGGGCCGGGGAGGGTTCTCATCTGTGCTGTCTCTTTCCTTTGCCAAGCCAAAGTGTTGCTGCCTGAAATGGATCTCTGATTACAGGGGGATCTGAGGACCCCAGGGAAGCCTGAGGGTACCCAGAGACTCTGAAAGCAAAGCACAGTCTACCTTCAGAGCTGCCTCTCAGGTCAGGGCCCTGAGGTTTCTGTCCTGGTGTGTGAATGTCCTCCACTTGTGAGGACTAGCAGGGCAAGGCACATGGTCACCTTCAGTGGTCACATGAGTCATTGTATTCCACAGGTGTTCTCTGGGTGCTAGCAAGCGGGGCTTTGCATAGCTTGAGTCACTGAAACTCACATCCCTGAGGTCCTGGTGCCCTAATGGGCTAGATCCTGGGGCTCTGTCTTGGGGAGGAAACCATAGGTGACAAAGAGATGGAATGGCCTGAGTCCTGGCAGTTTGGGGACACCAGGGAGGGTTCTGGTGGGACCTGATCTCTGTCCCTGGATTGGTGATTCTTGAGTCCAATCTCAGGTGGACTCACCCACCCATCCCTAGTGGCCTCAGAGGAACATTTTCTGATTTGAGGCCACTCTATGCCTGGGTGACCACACTAAGGGTGGTCAGTCATAGTATAAAAAAGCACCCAGTTAACTGTGGTCTCCAGCAAGGAATGAACATCTTAGCTTATGCCTCATGAAAGGGTCACTCTTCCATCTGATAGAATTTCTGCAATGTCTCTTCTCTAGGTGGGGTCAACTGAATATCAGTGTCTCAGCTAAAAATGCACAGAAGCTATCAAGGTGCCCAGAAAACAGAGTGAGGCATCCAGACACCCAGTTAGAAAAAAACTGCTACAGACTCGGTCAGCTTCTCAGTGGGTCATGCAGGGGTCGTCAGGTGTGAGGTCTGACGAGAAGCAGTATTCAGACCGCATTGTGAGTACCAGGCAGGCCTCTGAACCCAGTGCAGGAGCTGATGTGAACAGCAGCCAGCCTTTCTGAGACAGGTGACACGAAGTCTTCTTCTGCAAAAGAGGGAATCAAGGCACAGAAAAGCCAAGCAGGTTGTTTGGGGTCACACAGCCAGTGGGCAGGGCTGCCCTGTGTTCAGAGGGCAGTGCTGTGATTAGAAGCCCAAGTGTTTCACTGCTCAGCTGATGGAAGCTGGCAGGTGCCAGGGAGGAAAGTCAGGTTGGCTCACCAGGGCATCTGCCTACACAAAGAGCCTCCTTGTCCTCATCATTCATAATCCTGTTAGAGTGATGGCCTGGGAGCCCTGATGGTTATGCAAGTTGAGTTGGAGTGCCAGCAGTGTGTGTGTGTGTGTGTGTGTGTGTGTGTGTGTGTGTGTGTGTGTGTGTGTGTTTCTGTGTGTTGGTGTGACTGCATGGTTCTTGTGTGACAGTGTGGTACCTTGTGTCTTCCTGAAGGACCCATCACTTCTCTAGACAGGAATTCTAAGAAAGTTTGAGCTTCATCCCCAATGGTTATGGGCTTAGATGCTGTGACCTGCATGTCTAGTGATAAGAAGAAAAGTGGAGTGGCCTTATGTGGTATTGTGTTCCCCCAAATATTGTGCATGCTAATAAGCTTATCTGGGGTCAGAGACAGAGCAGCCACAATATTAACCATAGAGGATAGGCAGTGGTAGCACACGCCTTTAATCCTAGCATTCCAGAGGCAGAAATCCATGTGTTCAAGGATACAGACAGGCATGGTGACTCACGCCTTTAATCCCAGAAAGCAAGCCTTTACTCCCAGGGAGTGGTGGTAGAAAGCAGAAAGGTATATAAGGTGTGAGGACCAGAAACTAAGCATTTGGCTGGTTAAGCTTTTAGCTGGTTAAGCTTTAGGCTTTCGAGCAGCAGTTCAGCTGAGAGCCATTTGGGATGAGGACACAGAAGCTTCCAGTCTGAAGAAACAGGATCAGCTGAGGATCCGGCGAGGTGAGGTAGCTGTGGCTTGTTCTGTCTCTCTGATCTACCAGCATTGACCCCAATAACGGGCCTCGGGTTTGATTTTATTAATAAGAACTTCTAAGATTCCTGCTACAGCCTTAGTCACGTAGAGGTGTTAGCCTTTCAAAAGGAGGCACATGGGCTTGGGAGGCAGCTCAGCTGGCGAAGTGTTTGACATGAAAACAAGAGGACACGAGGCCAATCCCCAGCACCTAGGCAAAGAGCCAGAGATGCGAGCACACACTTGCTGTCCCAGTGCTAGGGAAGCAGGGCAGGCAGATCCCTCAGCCAGATAACCTAGGCTACTTTGTGAGCTCCTGGCCAGTGAGAGGCCTTGTCTCAAAAAACAAGGCGGATAGTCCTTGAGGAGTGACAATGGGGGCCATCCTCTGACCTCTGTATGCATGCATATATATACACACACCTCTTACCTAGCTGCCCTCCCTCTCAGCACACAGCAAGGTACGTGAGACCCAAAACATTGCACACTGGTATTTTCTCAGCAGATGTGAGGTGCATGGCTGAGTTGGAACAGAGGCCCTGTGACCTTCATTCCCCTGGATTTGGGTTGTCAGCAGTGGAGGCCATCTGTGTGTGCATATGTGCCTGTGTGTGCCTGTCTCTCAACTCAGTACTCACACCATAGTGCAATCCTCACGTTGCATATGCTTGTATCTGCACAGAGTGCACAGGGTTCCCCAACTCATATCTTACTGATAGCAGTGTTTGGCCACTCTATGCCCAACCCCAAGGTTCACAGATGTGGCCTGAGTCAGTCAGGAAGTGGGGAAGGTCCAGAGGTCTGGGCTGAAGCCTGTCTACTTGGGGCCATGGGGCAGGAGCCTGTACCACTGTTGCCTTGCTTCTGGTCACAAGGGCAATAGGGATGCTCCCTGAGAAGTGTTGTGGGCCCAGCCAATGCCTGGGACAGCCTATTGCTATGGAAACCTACATCAAAGATGGGCAGACTGACCTGCCAAATCATAGACCCATAGAAATAAAATGCCACACAAAGATCATTGCTTTAAATATTAAAATATATTATGTACACACTCTTAACCAAAAACATAGAAACACATTATCCACGAAATCTGCGTGGCACCTCAGATGGGATCACACCCTCACTGCAGTTTGCTTGGACATGAGTCACACGATCAAGTACAAAACTGATTCCACAAACACTGTTCAGTGCAAAATGTAAGTCCACACGTAACGATTCAAGTTGCTCCTGCCCAGCACAGAGGCCACCAGGCTTCGAGGACAGGCAGTACGAGCTGATTCAAGCAAAACGTCAAGTAGCTGGCTCCACAGGATCATGCCACCCAGGGCACTGCTGCCCTGCAGGGGCTTCTCAGTAGACACAGGAAGTCAGGACCAGGCGACAGTCCATGAAATGTAGTGATGCCTTGGAGACTCTAGGGCTTGGGGGATGTCTGGTTCTTATGTGATATACTCTTTCCTCCTTAGCATCTCAGAGGCTGCTCAGTCACAGTGTGGGGCAGTGCGAGGCCCCGGAATGCAGGGTGAGGTTTTTCAAGGTTCTCAGGGTTGCCACCCTGTGAGGATGGGGTCAGGGTATCCAGGAAGAGGCCTCAGGAGATGTGGAGGGGCCCATGGTGTCAGACATTGCTCTGGAGCTGTTCTGTGGGGTTGTCAGAGGCTGAGGACTGGCTGGGCAGGGAGGCCTCCAGGCCATCCGCGGATGATGATGGGGACTTGTACAGGAAGTAGGCAGTGACAAAGAAGAGGAAGCCCAACACCTGGGGAGACAAGAGGCTGTTTTTGTAGTACTCTGCCCTACAAAGACACACCTTTCCTGCATAATCAGTCCCTCATGGGGAACCAGAACTTCAGTTAGAGAATGCAAACTGCCATTTGGTTAAAAGAAGGGGCCAAGGAAAGGTGGAAGGACCTGGCACTGCCTGAACAGGGTCCCCTGAAAGACATGGACCAGCCCTGTCCCTCGAAACAGTGAAGGACAACACAGCCTCTGTGAAGTCAGCTGGATTCAGGGTGGTCATAACCCCATGGCTGTGCCTTCATCTATGGTAAGGTAGGAGGTCGAAGTCGGAGGAGGTGGGGAAAGAGAGTGGGCAGCGGCAGAAGTGGAGTCAGACCCCAGAAGGCCATCTCACCTTGAAAGTGAGCCCTGCAATGAGCATGTAGCGGCTCATGGCTTCATTCTGGTACACAAAGCAGGACCCCTGGTGGCCACACTGGTCCTGCCACAGCAGGCAGGCCTTGTCAATCACCCAGCCAAAGGCAATGGGCCCTGGAATACTGCCTGCCAAAAGAGAGAGTTCCTTTAGTACCCTGGTGGGGGAAGAAAGGGTGAACCACAGGGAAGACCTTGGCAAGGCCATATTGTCCATTTGCGTTCTCATGGGTACAAAGGGGGCTTAACCCCTTTTTCTGAAGAATTGGCATTGGGCAAAGAGTGCCATGGTTTCTCAAGAGGGCCCTTTTGTGTTGAGGTAAAGAAACCTACTGGGTAAATGAACGACAATGGGCCCCTCTAGTGGACATTTGGGGAAAGGCCCATCTCAGTGTGGTCCAGGGCTTCCTGCCGGCATAGCAACACACAGCTTGGTGACAGGCCACCTCTAGGTTCCTTATTCATGAACGCACTGCACACCTGTACATGGCTTCCTCACCCCGCACCGTACCTAGTGTTCTCACGACAATCCACTGGATCCCCAGGGCAAAGGACCTTTGCTGATCACAGACACACCTGCAATGAAGACCGCAATGTCAGAGCTCGTGGGAGCTTGGCTGCGCACCTCACACCCCTACACCAGCAAGAGTCCTGGCCACATCGCCACCTCCCTAGGTGCCAAACACCTCATTGGGGACCAGAGACAGTCGACTCCGATGCCACTAGAACGCGGCCCATTTCCTGGGCCTGCGGCTACCCCAGGGCCCAGCAGCATCTGCAGAGCGCCACCTGCTGGTACTGAAAGAGAAAAACGTGGTGAGAGCTTCTTACCGTAGAGTAGCGGTCAGAGCTGGAATGCTGCTGAGGAATGTAAAGATAATTACAACGAACACGAGAGCCAGGAGGAGGGGCTTTCTCTGACAGGCGGAAGTGCACTTCCCTGCGGTAGCATTGCCCAAGCCAGAGGCAACCTTCTCAAGGACACAGCTACAGCCTCGGTACATCTGGGGAGCCCAACAACAACGCTGATCATACGAGGAAGGCGGAGGCTTCCCGGTCCCGGCCAGAGCGGGGCAGTGGGCAGCGACCGCACTCACCTTCTGGCCACCCGGGCCAGTCTCAGCACCCACGGGGCAGCCCGCATAGCAGGGCGAGTAGTACATGATGCCGTCTGAACCGCACAGGGGGCTGTAGTGCTCTGCCTGGCAACAGTAGATGGCGTTGCAAGCCGCCTTCAGGTCCAAGTGGCCTTCAGGCAGGGGGCTGCAGAAATGGGGCATTGGATGTGTGTTAGCACGGGTGCAGGCATTCTGCACTTCCCTGCCCCTGTGTTGCTGTGGCCCTGCACCGCCCCACCAGTGCCAGCCCTCCTCAGGAATGTGGGCCTCTGCCAGGCCTCTGCCAGGCTCACCTCCCAGCGTAGCTAGCTGTCACACCTGCCATGGGCATGTTGGGACAGTGCGTGAGGAAGACAAAGAAGGCCAGTAGGCTGGTCAAGGTGCAGAACAGACAGAACCTGATGATCCCAGAGCCACGGAGCTTGAATCTGTTCACCAGGAAGCCACCCAGGAGCGTGCCACCACCGCCTGCTGGCACCACCAGGTATCCTGAGGAAGGAACTCAGTGAGGGCCCCAAACCCCTGGTCCTGCCATTGCTGCATCGTTACTGTGGACACTGAGGGCCATGGGTGCTCAGGATAGCTGTGTGAGCAGAATGGGTTCCCTCAGCCTGGAAGGCCCACTGTGGGTATACAAGGGTGCGGGTGTCAGCACAGGAAAGTGCTAATAAAGGGAGAGAGCCACCAGGTATGGGCATCCGGGCCAGGTAAGGACATGTCTGGGGAGAGCGGGGTCACCAATATGACACCCTTTCACTACCCAGACAATGAGATCTGCAGGGTGGGCTGCAGCTGATGCCTTCCATCCACACTGGTCAATACCCTAGACCGAGCCTAGTGCCAACCAGGGCATGGTGCATCTGCAGCCAAAAGTGTGATCAGTAAGGCTATGGCCCTGCCCTCAGCACAGGGAGGCCATGGGCGCTGGTTGAGTAAGTGCTCTAGATGGTACCCACTATTATAATCCCTGCAAGGCCAGCCTGCCATAGAGTCCTGTCAGGCAGGTACAGAGACTCAAACTTAGACCCGCAAGACTCTGGGGCACTGGCTGCATGGCTCATGGGGACAGCCATGCTCAAAATGTCTCTTTAATAAATGGTGGGTAAAGCGGTCTGTGTGTAGGAGTTGACCCTGCCCTCCCCCTTGGAGCATTGTCCACTTGGAGTTTGAAGGCTGTGATTAACATGTGCAGGAGTCATAGCCCTCTCTGCAGAGTACTCCAATGCTCTGTCTCCTTACCAAACAACGTGGCAGCCTCGGAGGCACTCAAGCTGAACTGCGCCTCGAAGAACTTGGGACCGAATGTGGACATGCCGGCGATGAGTGTGGCTTCAGTAGCCCCTGCCAGGCAGAGCAGGATGAATGTGGGGTTTCTTAGAAGGAGCCAGATCGAGCTGGGTGAAAGGGGAATAGAGACCAGAAAAAGACAGAGGGTCAGATTTTGTATGTAAGGAACCTGCCACTCCTGCCACATCCACACACAAAGGGCCCTGGTTTTGAGAAGGCGGTGAAGTGGTACCCACACCTATCCTGGACACCACGAGGGGGTGAAAGGCTGGGCTTGGCAGGCAGTGAATCAATGGCTCCACTACCAATCCTTAGTGCACCTGTCCTCAAGGCTACTAAAACACAGAGATGAGCCACTGCTGTGTGATCTCCAGTTTCAGTGTGGGGACAAGGAGACAGACCTCGGGTGAATAAAGACGGCAGTCACCTCTGGTAGCCACCGTGACGAAGTAGTAGAGGCTCTGGGTAAGGGTGACCACCAAGCTCAGGGCTGGACAGGTCTAGGAAGGGGCTCCCAGGGGTGGGGGTAACCAAGGGGTAAGAGGCCACCAAGGTGTAGGGATCTAGAAGGCACAGGAGTCACCAAGAGAGGTACAGACTCCCAACCACAGGCTCTGGGGAAGGGGGCAGCCATCTTCTGCATTTGGAAACAGGGACATTCACGGAGTCTCTACTGGGTTCGGCTAGCTCACCTTCTCTCGCCCTGTACTTAGGGGACAGTGGCTGTAGGAGTGCTGGCAGGATTGGTGGTCAGAGGCAGTCTGGTAATCCCCTGGTGACTTTGGCCTAGAGTCCTGAGAATCTAAGGCCCCGGTACTGCAACCCCTGGGTTCCCTCACCTGGCTCCTTCCCTCCCCCTGCCATCCCTTCTGGGATGCGAAAGGCATCAGCCACACCAGCAGCCGCACAGTGAGAAGGTGCCTGACTTGCCTTCCCAGGACCCTGGCAGAGTAGCCAGGGCGTGGCAGCACAGACCCTGGGCGGGACAGCACAGCCATCTGAGCAGTGCTTCTAAAGACGCCGCCTACCTGCCCGCTGAGAGTCAGGCTCTCGCTTCCCCGGGGTGAGGGCTGTGTGCTGACTGTGGGGTTGAACGTGAGATATCACAGAAGACTTGGTGCGAAACCCTACAGAGCCCCTGGGAACAGAGCCTGGGGACACAGCTGGTCACCGTACAAGTGACTGCCGTGCCCCATAGTCACCCTTCTCGGTCACAGCTCACACGGGGCAGGGCATTCCCTGAAGTCAGCTGTGGTGCAGTAGCTACGATGTCTTCTGCAGGGAAGCTGCTTCTAGAAGCTCAGGAAGGTGACTGGCTCTTAGCGAGAGGAGAACAACGCCACTTGCATGCTGTGTGCCTTCTAACTTGCTCCTTTAGCTTATCAAGGCTTGGTGAGCCGGTGCCTGCTCCCTGTCTGCTGTGTGGCCACCATACATCAGTGCCCTGAGAAGCCAGGATCAGCTCGAAGTCCCACCGTCAGCAGGCTCCACGAGGAAGTTCACACTCGCAAGAACCCACTGCTTCCTAGACACTGACTAGAGTCATTGGGAGGTCAGACTGGCCCCAGTGAGACACTCACAGGATCCCTTCGAAGGTAAAGCAACCCAATTCCTACATTTTACTTCTTAACCTGAGGGTTGAAAAGTCCTTCCAGTCAATTGCTCAGCTGTGTTCTGACAAAGCAGCTGTGGAGGAACTGTGGCCGTCAGGGACCGACAGGCTCAGGGTGCTGACCCTTCCCAGCCCCTCCCCAGCTGGGGTATATCTGGTGTGGGATAGACACACAAAGGCTTGTCCATTCCTAAGGTATTGTCTAGACCTGCTTAGCTTCAGGCTGTTGGTTGTTGAGGATGAGGTGACTCCGCCATGCGGAACATGTTACACAAAGTATCTAATCCCACTGCAGGTTGGTTGGTTGAGATTCTTGAGTTTGCCCTGAGAACTGGCCGTGACTTTCATGATCGTAAAGGAGGCACACATTCCTGTGCTTGGTTAGTTCCAGCACCTGGCTTCAGACACTAACCCTGGGCATGAACCCCTTACTGTATAATACTTGGTAAGAGGCCCAGGTTCCCCAGCTGAACAAAGCTCATGCCATGTTATTCTGCCCTAGAGGGCTTAACACAGACAGCTTTAAGATTAACTAGCAGGCCCTCAGCCAGTTCAGCCGTGCCTGGGGCTCAGCCCTCTTAGGTAGGCAACTCCTGGCTCTCCTGGGTGAGCAGTAATGATATACAAAGGCCTTGCATCTCCACCTTTACCAGTCTCCCTTTGTCCCTCTGGGTTCTCCGGGAGGCTACCCTTGCCCTCCCTGTGTTAAGAACAGGCTGTGGACTCATCCTCACCCACAATAGCCCTCCACTCCCAAGCGGTCAGTTAGACACTGCCTTTCATAAGATCAGGACATATGAAAGGGTTGCAATGCTTCCTAAGGCCACCTTCCCTAGGTCTATGGAAAGCTCAATTTTACAAGGAGGAGACATAAGTGTAAGTACCAGAGACTCCTAAAATCCACATTGTTCTCTAAGACCCCAGTAGCTCAGAGACTGTACCTTGATGCATAAAGACAGCAGAGTCAGGACAGACAGACAGAAAAGGGGGATGGAGTGAAGATGGAAAGCATAGAAAAGACCACCCCAGGGGAGGAGAATGTCAGTGAGAGAGGCTTCTGTTCCTGTGGTTCTCTGTCCTGTGGGTGGTTCAGAACGGTACCTCCTTAGAGCTTCTGATAGCAAGTGCAAAGACAAGAGTGGTCTATACTGCCTGAGGGGCTCCCTGGGGAGGGCTCCAGGCCTGGGGAGGGCTCCAGGCCTGCAGATACACAGAGGGGCATGCCATAGAAAGACATTTGCTCTGTGGGGCCTCCTACAGTGATTCTGGCCTCAGCCAGGGCTGTGCCTCCAGGAGCTTGCTGCCCATGTCTTGGGGTGCTTGTTGGGTCAAGAAGGGGATTCAGAGGCTGTGGATGGTTTGGAGGGTGCACTGACCCCATGTGGGACCCACCACCCACTCTCTCTCTCTCTCTCTCTCTCTCTCTCTCTCTCTCTCTCTCTCTCTCTCTCTCTCTCTCTCTCCTTACAGGGGCAGGTCTCTGATAGTCTTGCCGAAAGTCGGATTGCTCACTGCTTTGTGGCTGTGATCTTTCAGCTGCTGTGTCTCAGTCGCTCTCGTAACGATGTACCGCTGGGAACCTGGAGGGATAGAGTCAGCAGATAGCTTCTAGAGGACATCACATACTCCACGGAGGCTGCCCCCGACCCCGACTCCACCCCTCAGGACCTGGGGATACCACATGCTGACACACATGCAGCACTGCAGTCTAAGGTCTGAGGGCGTGGGCCAGAAAAAAGGTGAGGTTGTCATGTGACAGGTCTGCAGCTAGGAGAGCAGAGGGTCACGTGGGCCCAGTAGAATGGAAGTGAAGGGGTTGTTTCTGGTGGAGACATGGGAGGGGTAGCAGGCAGGCTTGGTCAGCCTTGCTCTTCACACAGAGGAAGACTGAGACCAAAGAGTCCATCCCTCGTTAGTTGAAATGACAGAGAGGACAGGACAGGAAAGAACATATCCTGCCTCCTGGATGGGACCTCTGTACCAGGGCAGGGAACTCACCTGGTAGCTGCCGGGGATAGCCAAGGATGGGAATGGCGATGAGGAATGCGGTGATCCCAGCTCCTAGGAAGCCAATCCACCAGGCACCAACCCACAGTGGGCTGTCAGTGGTCAGCTCTGTCCTATTGGGAGAAGCCATGGTCCGTGGATTACTGACCGGCCACCCATGTCCTTTCCAGCACATGCATGGGGTAACCTGCTCACTCCCCTAGGATCTCTGCACAGAGGGCAACAGAGGCCCATGGGGCTATAGCTGTACATTCACCTCTCCCTCAGACTGGAGAAGCCTTCTGATATGGCCATTCACTAAGAGAGCAGCTCCTCACTCAGACTCTGACTACTGGACCCAGGGAAGTTGCATCTGGGCCTCAGACTAAGACCTTGGGGGCAAGGCCCATTGGGGACAGGAGCTTCAAGTAACAGCTGGTGTCCCTCCCCACACCAGCTGGCATCCGCAGGGCCACAGAGCTCAGGGGACAAAGGGCTCAGCTGGAGTTCACTGAGCTACCCACACAGGAACCATTAGCCGTCCGACTGCCATCTGCATAGGAGGAGAGAGGCGCTCTCGAATTGGACAGGAAAAGTTGTGGGAAGGGAGCAATCAGCCGGTGGGACTTCATACGTGGGAAGAAAAGGGTGCAGGGGCAGTGAGGGATGGAGGGGTGGCAGGATAAGGGATAGGAGAGGAATGGAGGAAGGACTCTAGGCAGCAAGGTCAAGACAGCAGTGTAAAACCTCTGCTCTGGTACAATAGGAAGCTGCCCCAAGGCTTGGATCACGCTCCCACCCCCATGTGCAGAGTGACTCAGAACCCAGAGCCCAAGGGGCAAAACACATCCAGATCTGGGGACACGAGCCTTGACCTACCTCAGGCTCTGCATAGAACACGCACCCTTGACCCCATAGTATCAACCCAGGGCTAGAGGCGGCATTTTGAGAGGGCAGAGCACTAGAAACCTCGCTGGCGCCATCTGCAGAGAGAGTCCCAAGGTGGAGTGGTGCCCAAGACCCAGCACAGCTACGAGGAAAACTCAATAAGGGCCGCCCTCCCATGGTAGGACAGGACCAGGCCATCCGCACAGCCTTGCTGGGCAGTAGTCAGCAAGGGCCATCCCAACCTCCCGGCTGTCTCCCCCCATCCCTCTCACTCCTCACTCTCCCATTTACATTTACAAAGATACAGGCGCACTGCCTGTCACTTCAAGAAAAGAGCCTGAAGATACATGGCCAGGGCTTCATAATCATGTGACCTTGAACCCCCGACCCCCTATGTCTCTCACCTTTCCCTGGTTATGTCCTTGAAGCCACCCAAAGACCCCGAGTCTCTCTGCATGCCCCAATCCCTGTAGCCAAGACTAGCCCAGGTTTTCCCTGCTCCAGCCTCATGTTGAATATCAGACACGTCCTTTGGGGCCCACAGCACCCCAGGTGCTGAGGCAGGCACGTGGATACGCCCAGTTACTCACCGTTGGCTCAATTCTGTGTAAACATTTAGCATGGCTCCTCCAATCAGGTAGCCTGCTGCAGGTCCAAGGATGGCTGCCGTGTAAAAGATGGCTAGAAGGCAAACAGAGTGTGCAGTCGTCACACGCCACCCAGCGGGCCCTCCTAAGACATGCCTGCAGCCCCGCTGCGGACCCCTTTAGGTCAGAGTGCATCTGTGTGGCCTGCAACTGGGAATGATATCCAGTCATCAACTTCTAAAATGTCCCCAAAAGTGCACTCTGGACATCATTTGTACTCACATGAAAGCAGAGACGCTATGACTCTGTTTTGCATGGTGAGGGCAGGGTCCATACAGGAGGAACATGGAAAGGCAGGCATAAGTGGACAAAGCAGGAGGTGAAGGCCATTGGAGAGAGAGAGTGGAGTCTGCAATGATTGATAGGCTCCCTACTGCCCCCATCCCCAACAGGAGCCTGGGCTGGGAGGGCATAAAATCCGAGGCCGCCTGCATGGACAGTGAGCTTAGCAGCATTGCATGCAGCTGCCTTGAAGGTCACAGGCCACGACACAGAACCTGTGAACTGTTTTGTAGCTTTGCCTCAAAGTCTCAGCATTTCTAAATTCTCACCACTTATTTCCCATTTAGAGAGGCCAGGCACAGAGTACACACAGGCCACACAGGGAGCCAGGCTCTATTCCTCCCACTTACCTTTGCACAGGACTCCTTCCAAACCACAGAGGCTCAATGCCAGCTAACCCTGCCCCAGCCCTGCCTGAGGACTTGGGGGTTCCTGAGCAGGCCCTACCTAGTGTGCAGTTGTTCTGAGATTTCTGGCCTGAAGTCCCTGCAGGGCTTCTTAGAAAAGTTAGCATCTACTCTCCTGTCTTTGGTGAAACCCTTGATGGCTGTGCCACTTCAAGTTAGGGGCACCTGGGTCATATGACCAAGGGAGGGACATAAGATCACCTAGCCAGGCTCCCAGAAAGTATCTTCTTCATTCTACCAATGTCATCATCTGGTCCCTCTGTCTACCCATCCTGACTCCTTGGCAAGTTCCACTCACCAATATAGATGGGTGAATAGTTTGACTTGACATTCTCATCCAGGTAGGTGACACCCAGTGTGTAGAGAGGTGTGGCACCCACACCATGCAGCAGCTGGCCCAGCATGAAGATCAGCCTGTAGTTGGACAGGCCTGAGTCCATACACTCCACATGACTCCCGTTGGCCAGACATGCCCCTGCCCCCACCTCCTCATCCATCTCCACCTCATAGTGGCCAGCAGTGAAATGGGGCAGTGCAAACACCAGGGAGCCAATCCCCAGGACCAGCACACCCCAGCCCAGCCAGCGTGGCTTGTGCCCATTGCCCCCAAAGTAGCTGACAAAGATGAGGCAGAGACAGGCAGCGATGTCATAGGAGCTGGCGATGAGCCCACTCTGGTAGCTGTGCAGGTCGAAGCGCTGCTCAATGGAGGTGATGACAGTGTTGATAAAGCCATTCACTATCATGCCCTGGAGGAAGGAGGCTGCACACAGGAAGAAGAGGAAGCCCTTGGGGGTGTTGAAGACCTGTAAGCACTTGGGAGTGAAGGCTTGCCAGCCACACAGTGTGCTCTTCGGCCCAGCAGACTTGTACTGCACCTCACGGGCTGTCTGGCTACTCCGCTTCTCAACCTGGGGCTCAAACAGGTGTTGGCTGGAGGAGTCCAGGGGGCTGTGGGCAGAGCGCAGGGAGGCTGGGGATGCTCTGCTGCTGGGTGGAGTGTCACACCCACTGTCTGTGGCTGAGGATGCACTGGTGAAGAGGTGCTTTGGGAGGGAAAGGAAATGCTTGTCCCCCATCGCGTGCTGGGGCATCTCCAGCCTCGTGCAGAGGGCTCTGGCAGCACAGCAGGTAGGATGCAGCAGAGGTGGCTTGATGAGATGAGAGAGTGTCTTGTCACTGGGTCTATTCTGTGAATAGAATTTCTCATTAGCAAACACTTCCCTAATCTGTCGACATTCATACATGAACATTCAGTTCCCACATAGTGGTCCATCACTGGGATAAGCCTTCTCTGACTCAGAGTGGCCTCTGGTCAGCCCCTCACTCATTCATCTTGCTCCTGACGACAGCCCTGCTGCCAGTGAGCCACACCTGGCCTGGTCCCAGGGACTGGATTCCAGTACTTTGAAGGTGTGGCCACGTCTGAAAACACTGAAGACAGAGCTGCTAGATGGAGACCGCCAAGCAGTGAGCAGAGCTGAGGCCCAGACAGGGCCCAGACCTGCACTCCGTCCTCTCTGGCCTTGCCTGCCCGAGCAGCCTTCTGTTGTAGAAGCAGAGAGTCTGATGGTCAGCCGGCCAGCATAATTCACACCTAACTCACGGCTGGGTCCACATAGTACAGCTTCGCCCTCTTCTGAAGGACACTGTGACCCACCACTGGTGCCAGGCTGACTTGTACACGTTGGCACTGTCTGGCATCAGCAGTTGTCTTTTGAGGCTGTGAACAGCAGAGATTCTACCATAAGAACTCCTGGTGTAATTGGTGCTGGTGACCATGCCTGGGGTAGTACTCATTGTGCCAACGCTTCTCTACAAGCTGGTGTCCCTGCCTGAGAAGGACAGCGTCACAAGAGAGCACCTGAGGCTGGGGCAGTTTTCATGTGGTGGGAACAAGAGTCAAACCTTCCTTGGGCAGCCAGTGTAGCCAGGCCCCACCTAGACAGCAGAGTAGCTTTGTATACACATATGTATATGCACATAGGTGCACATTCATGTACAGGCCAGAGGCCAACATGGGGTGTTTTCCTCGACTAATTTCTATTTTTAAAATTATATTATTTGTTCATGGCAGTCACAGGACCGTGTGCCAGAGTCAGTTCTCTGCTTCTACTATGTAAGTCCTAGAGGTTGAATGCAGATCATCAGACATGGTGGCAAGTGTCCCCACGGGCTAAGCTATCTCACCAGCTCATCACCTTGTCATTTATGGAAGGGTCTCTTATGGAACCTGGAGCTCACTGATCTGGCTAAGCTGGCTGCCCAGCAAGTCCTAGAGATCTTTCGTTCCGCTTCCCCCGCTCTGAGATTACAGGTGTGTGTCACCAGGCCTGTCTTTTCACATACATAGCAGGGGTCCGACTCAGGTCCTCATGTCTGGGTAGCAAGCTCTTTGCTGCCCAAGTCATCTCTCCTGCCCCAAAGCAAGCACATTTAGTCTACTTTCTCAAACTGCAATGGAACAGGACAGGAGAGGGACAAAGAGGAGCAGGGTAGGACCAGGTAGGAGGGTGAGAACGGCCATACTGCATGCCAGCCTTGGAACTTGGGGTTGAAACAGAAAGCAAACTCTGAGGGCACAAGGAGAGTCAGAAGGGAAAGACTCAAGGTCACCAGAGTGCTGTTTGTTTTTGCCTTTAATCCAGGCTGGCCTCATGCCCACTGTGTTCCCTCCACCCTACCCCCGGACAGCCACTGGGGACTACACAGGTGACAGGCAGCTCAGTGTGCACGGTGTAATGGAACTCAGATGGCAATTTTTGTGATCAGCAGCAAACAGCAGGAAACAGAGGGATTTCTTCCTTGAAAATGAGAGCCACCTCAGAAGCATTCTAGCTGTAGATGTCCGAAGCACCAACGTCACCACGGTTTCACCTGAGCTAAGAACACTGACAAATATTTGAAGCACAATCTAAAATTAGACTTATCTACATTCTACACTGAAATGAGCAAGTTGAAATCCTACTTTAAATATTAGCCAAGTGACTTTCTGATGTTTGCTACCTTTCCAATGTAGGGTGTCGGAGTTGACGAGGCATGTGGCACATACCAATAAAACCAGCATATGGGGGGATGGAGCTAGAAGGATCACAAGTTCAAGGCCAACCTAAGATAGAGACTTACTTTAAAAAGACAGGGCTGCAAGGTGGTAAAGATGGCTCAGCAGTTAAGAGCACTCCCTGCTCTTCTAGAGGACCTGAGTTCCATTTCCAGCACCTATAGGTGTCTTACAACCACCTGTAACTTCAGCTCCAGGAGGTCCAATGTCCTTTTCTGGCCTCTGTGGGCACCTACACACAGAAGGCATATACTCACACAGCCACATAAATAAAAAAAATGTTTAAAAATGGGGCCAAGTTCATTTGGTAAAGTGTTTGTCTTGCAAACATGAGCACCTGAGTTCCAATCCCTAGAACACATGGTTTTTTTGAAGCTGAATTTCACAGTGCAAGCTTACAATCCCAGCATGAGGAGGTAGACTGGTGTATTCCAGAGGCTCACTGGCCAGTCAGCTTAGTCTACCTGCCAAGTCAGTGAGAGACCCTGTCTCAAAAAGCAAGATAGATGGTGCTTGCAACATCTGAGGTTGTCCTCTATCCTTCACATACGTGTACACCATGTGCTCCTGCACACACATGAACAATAACACAAACATACACCCCATCATCACCACCAATAAAAGAAAAAGATCTTATTGTATACATATCAATCTTTGGGCTTCCATGCCCACACCCACAGCTGTCATTCTGATATCAGGAGGATGGTGCTGCTGAAGTATGTCCCAGTCACTAGCTTTCAAGTTTCTTCCTCGGTCGGACCTGCTAGGCTATGGGATGGCTGGAGCAGAGCCCAGTGTCAGGCTGGCTAGACTCCAGGTCCATACACTTGTCACATGTCACTGTGGGCATGTCAGTGAGGGGTTTCTGAAGGAGACACCATGGCGTCCATAGGCACCACTTTCTGGAGGACCTGGCTGTGTGTGTGTAAGGGTAGAGCCCAAGGGAGCCTGGCATCTCAGCTTACTGTCTTCATGATCTTGGTACGTGTCCATCTTCATAATCTCATGATCCAGTTCCTAATAATAAATCCCCTTATATTTCTCATTGTCTGTCCTTCTCTGGAGAACCCTGTCTCATGCAAGCTCATGCCATTCCTTTGGCACTGATACCTCTCTGCTATGAGTGGGAACTCTGCTAGATACCAGGGTTCAGGGACCCACCCCCAGGACACGGTCCCCATTACAAGGATCCCACACCCACACATGAGCATTCCTTAAGAGTTCCTTGCTAGCCATGTGTAGCTGCAATTCAGCAGAATCCGGGCTCCTATGGGGCTAACACATAGAGCTAGGACTTGCTTACTCACTGCTGTAAGAGAAGAGCCTTTCACAGAACATCCAACACCCTGTGTGCATGACCAAATGTGGGCTGCCTGAGCATCCTGAATACATCCCCACTGGCTCCAATTTACATGGGAAGCAGGTCCATCACTCCCCTTAGAAGGGCCCTGTACTCTGGACAGTTATCCTAGGACAGAGACCTTTCTCACCCTGGGACTCCAGCCATGTGACTACCCCCACCATCACCACTAAATAACTGTTGGTGGGAGGGGCCACAGGAGTGACACCTGCCTGTGTGGCAGCCCCAGCCCTGAATCTACTTCCACTTCTAGCAGCTGTGTACTGGAGAAGAAAAATATGTGAGGCCAGGAGAAGCTGGCACCAGGCTTGAGGAGCTTTCTCAGCCTGAGGAGGTTCGGCTGAACCACCACTGCTCAGGTGTGGAGGAGCAGGGATATGGATCCTTCGCACAGCCCACTCTCTAGTGAGCCAACCTTGCCAGTTCTGCCTCAGCCCGCCAGGCTGGCTCCACCGAGAGAGCCCAGCAGCACAGCCCTGTGGGATTAGGCCAAGCTGATTAGCCCAGGATGATGAAGCCCTGGGGCCCCTGCTGTCAGCTGAGAGCTCCACACCTGAGCACTGTGGAGAGGGTAGGCATGTGCGCAGGCGTGGGGAATACATGTGGGCTATTTTAGGTGGCCACAGGTGACCAAGATTCCCTTACAAGTCCCCCACACTGCCTTCAGGGCTGCAAGTGCAGCATCTAGCTGATGATGTCTTTAATCCTGGAAGAATCCAGCCGTGGCCTCCTCCTCAGAGTCTGAGAGTTCAGTGGTCAGAGGCAGCCTGCCACAGCCCAATCAGTGAGAAAAGGACTGGTTTGCCTGGCTGCATGCTCCTCCATGCTTGCTTATTTCCTGTCCATCCATTTTCTAAACTCCCAGCTGGAGCAGTCCCCCAGGTCTCTGCTCACACTGCAATTTGGAAGAAAGGATTTCAGAGTAGTTCTCTGCCCCAGGTCCCTGCTACCTGGGTCTCTGCGGGCCGTTCCTAGGACATCTTAAAGTCCTAAACCTGGGATGTCTAGCATGATTCTGTCCTTGTTCGGGGACACTTTGAGACCTAAATCCTAGAACCTCCTCAGACCTTGACAGCCAGAAAACCGGATTCATTTCTCTTCCCATCAGTCTCCTTTCCTCTCCTCTTCTTCCTCTCCTCTTCCTCTCCCTCTCCTCTCCTCTCCCCTCCCCTCAACCCCAACATCCCCAGCTACAGCCAGAAAGAGAAGGAGACAAAGGCAATTCTCTATTCACTGCACCGAACTGCTCTGGGGTCACCACCAAACCAAGCCCAACTTTCTCCTGGGCATTCCTGCTGACAACACACCCTGGTCAGCAGCCACTCCTGTGACCTTGGGACTCTTCCCTGCCTCCTCATTTCTCCTGGATATCTCCTCTTATGCACAAGTGGAGTGTGTTTTCACTCTTCAGAATGAAGCTCAGGCAGTGGGGCCAGGAGAAGGGTCAGCCACTAAAGCACTAGTTTGCACACCGGGCAGCCACATGCAGGTAAAAGCTCAGGAAAACAGCTGCTTCGCACAGAAGCTGCCATGGACTAATTGACAGGGAATTTGAATTCGAGACACCAAGGCTGGCACCACAATGACCTGTCCCACACACAAGGTCTGTTGTCTCAACCTACGTAGGGTTTCCCACCCTGTCTGAATCTGGGGATCCAGAAGCATGCAGAGGGCTCTGCCAGGCACCACGCTCCAGAGAGGAATGGAAGCCTGCTAATCAAGGTGTGTTTGAGAAACAGAGGCAAGGTAGAGATTGCCTCCAAGGCAGGCAGGTGTTTCCCCACTTGGCAATTCACAAGCTTCTCTGATCCGCAGTTTCCCTCCTGCAACGTGGTATGAGGTGAAGGACTCAGCCCTCTACATAAATGGGCCCAGCTGCCACTAAGGCTCATGGGAAACAGACCTACAGTACTGGGATCAGTAACCCCAACCTCTGAGGTATGGCACTCCCAGACTCCAAGAAGCCCACACACCTCACTTGACATCCCTCAGCTCATCTGATAGTTAGGGACAAAAGTAGCTTGCTTTGACTCTGTTGCATTGCTGACTATTGGTGTGATGGTCAGAGCCAGAGTTTTCCTGCAATAGGGGACCATGTGGAAGTTCTCATGGTTCTCACAGCTCTTCTACATTCTGGGGGGCAAAGGGGGGGAGTGAGGGATTCTGGTGACAACATGATTTTCAAGGTCCTCTTAGGTTCAGAAGGGGGCAGTTCTAGCTAGCTAAAGGACTTGCCTGGTACAGCCAAGCCACTGCCTCCAGGTGGCCTCTTAGGGTGCAAACATACCTGCAGGATATTCTAGCCAAAGGGACCCCAAGCACAAAATTCAAGGATCCCAAGTATGTATGGGTGGGGTGGAGATGACCATTCTCCAGTAATCCTAAGCGTTCTCTGTGACTTGGGTCTGCAAAGCTTGCAGGGTTAAAAGTTGCAAGGCAAAGGCAAAGATGGAGCATAAGAAAGGAGTGCTTGGGCCGGCGGCGGTGGCACACACCTTTAATCCCAGCACTGGGGAGGCAGAGCCAGGCGGATCTCTGTGAGTTTGAGGCCAGCCTGGGCTACAGAGAGAGATCCAGGACAGGCACCAAAACTACACAGAGAAACCCTGTCTCGAAAAACCGAGAAAAAAAAGAAAAGAGTGCTTGAATAGCACTTGGGTGGGGAAGAAGAAAGGGCATGTTGGAGGTCCCTCAGCTCCCATATTTTTGGATATCTGGTGCCAAGGGAAGCCCAGACAAAGGCAACAAGCCTCAGCCTACCCATGGCCCCAGTTTCTGACCCACACATGAGTAGTTTCTTAAAAGACATGTGGTTTGAAAAAGCACCACCTTCATCTACAGATGTGGTCCAGGATTCTAGTTCTTTATTGTTTGTTTTTGTATTTTCTCTCTCTTTCTTTCTTTCTTTCTTTCTTTCTTTCTTTCTTTCTTTCTTTCTTTCTTTCTTTCTTTCTTTCTTTCTTTCTTTCTTCCTTCCTTCCTTCCTTCCTTTCTCTCTCTCTCTCTCTCTCTCTCTCTCTCTCTCTCTCTCTCTCTCTCTCTTTCTCTCTCTCTTTCTTTCTTTGTTTCAGAGCTGAGGACCGCACCCAGGGCCTTGCGCTTGCTAGGCAAGTGCTCTACCACTGAGCTAAATCCCCAACCCCTGTTTTTGTATTTTCAAGACAGGGTCTCACTATGAAGCCCTGGCTGTCCTAGAACTCACTATGTAGACTAGGCTGGCCTTGAACTCACTGGCTGTCTCTGCCATCTGAGTGCTGGGATTTAAGGTGTGCGCCATGACACTCAGCTGATTCTAATTCTTTGCGATGCTAACAAGAATGAGGTCATGACACCTGTCCACAGAAGGAGTGTCGGGGAAAACCAGAGGCCCCCCCATCTGAGAGCAGCAAGTTTGGAGCTGATCAAGAGAAGCAGAGAGAAGGAACATCCCAGACCACCCTGGCCCAGCTGCTGCCTCTGCAGTGATCCACAAGAGAATACAACCCAGGTCCAGCATGCTGGCTCATTTCCTCTACTCCCCACCATCATGGCTCCCCCCGCCCCCCACCATCATGGCTTCCAGGCTCCATTGGTCAGGCAGAACTCTGGCCACCTCACACTTGGGGACACAGTCCCTGAGGGCCTGTCCAATGACTCACAGAGAACTAGGGTTGTGCCTTCTGTCCCCTACGTTCATCAAGACCACACCAAGGTCAGACTTTCACTAGAATCCCAGAACACAGTTGGTGGTTGGGTTCCAGGAACTAACCTATGATCTCTTCCAGTGGTCATGGGGATCGGGAAGGAAGTACTTGTTCTCCGTATGTACTTCGCAAGGCACTGAGTGTACCTCAAGAGGAAGCAGGGTGTCCCCTCCTGCCTGTAAAGAGCACCAGAGTCAGCACTGGCGTTTCCATGTCTCAAATGTCTCAACCTGAAAGGGACCCACTGGAGAAAGTTTGAGAACTCAACCCGTTCCAGTTTAGATGACAAGGGTATGAATTCATACAGTGCAGCGGTACCCACGTGGGAAATAGGCTGTCAGAAGCCTTCTGTAATGGAAGACTCACAGTTAGAGCACCAGGTCCCAAACTTCAGTAGCAGTGACCTGAGAAAACCTGGGTGTCTGGAAGGCAGGCAGGCATAGAGTCCAAACTGCTGCACAGAGCTCCTTGTACCAGGGGCTGTGCAGGGCAGTTACTGGGCATCAGTTGCTCTCCTGCTGGGCCCATTCACAAAGTTTTTATCCTGCCTGCCCTGCCCCTCCCTTTGCCCAGTCACAAGCCTTTTTCTTGCCTGCCTGGCCCCTCTGCAGTCCTGGGGAAGGTTCTGGTTGGGACTTGTCCAGCATCTGCTTCTGGGACCACACCCAATGAACCACAATTAGATCATCCAGGAAGAATTTTCCAGGCAGTACCTGTTGGCCTTTCCTAGTGGGCAGGCAAAGCAAGGAGGACCCAACCAAGAGACCCTCAGTCTTACACATGGTCTTACACTCTTTGCAGCACATGGACAGCCAAAAGGTACCTGTTCTCATTTGGTCATTGATATTGTCCTGTTCCGGTAACTGATTCTCTGACCTGGCGTCCCTCTTTTCTTGAGAATGACTGGCAAAGGGTACAAACCTCCAACCTCCCCCGTGTCGTTCTAGGCACTCCAAACATCCTAGTGCCTCAGCCTGCTCCTCTATGCCAGAGGACTTTAAAAAGCTGCCTGGAGCTGCTCTTGTCCAAAGCCTCCAGCCATTAAATGCCAGGCTCAGCAAACAGTTCCTGCTGTCCCCATTACCACAGCTAAGAGTTATAAATAATTCTGCTAAACCCCAGGTGCTCGCTCCCCTGACGTCCACCTGCCCCAAGCTGCCTAACAGCTGTAGACTAGACAGCTGCCTTGGTTTACTAAACTAGAAAAACCACTGGCCTGAAATAGGGATGGAGAGCTGGTTCCATTACGAATAAACCACCGTGGTTTCAACGCCTCTAGACAGAAATACCCCATGGCCATGTCTGGGGGAGGCCCGCAAGCCTCATCACGCTAAACTCTGGCCACTGAGGCTGGGGACTCGGCAAGCTGCAGGGTTCGACTGTGTCTCTATCTCACTTCCGTACACCTGCAGATGCTGACCTCTCCCCGGGAAGAAGGAGGTACCCTGCCTCGGGTTCCCGGGTTTGGAACCAAGCATGCCAAGCAGGCACCAAAGCGGCCGAAATCCTCGTTGGCGTTCACCTGTGCCCGGGGACGCCCGTGAGCGGCATGAAGGTGCCGGGACTCAGGGACCCAGACATCTGCGCTCTTCGGAGGGACAAAGCCTGCCGCCCGTGAGCAACTTTTGTGCTTCACGTTTTCCTCTGACTTAGCAACAGCCGCCGCCGCCGCCGCCGCAGGTAGACCTGTTCCTGGTCAGGCCAGCAGGGGCTTGATTCCGCGTGTGCTCGCGGCCCCTTACCCAGGCTGGCAGCCCGGGTGGCTCCCCGAATGCAGTCCTGTGACCCAGCCCTCTCCCATCTTCCCTCTCTCTCTGGCGCAGCGGCTCTGCTTCCCGCCTCTTCCTTTTCTGCAGACTCGCAGCTCCCTCGCAGGCAGCTGGCAGCAAGGAGTGAATTCTGCATCCGGCTCCCTCGGTCCCGCCCTGTCCCCACAGAGCGACTCCAGGGTGCCTCACCGGTGCCCGGGCCTGCTTCCCGCCAGACATCGCACCCCACGCCGCCCCGGCGCCGCCGCGCTTCAGTCCGGCCTCCGCGAACACCTGCCGCACTCCTGACCGCACACCTAAGAGGCGATCTGAGGCGGCGCCAGACCCTGTCCCCATCCTGGTCCGCATCCCCAACGCTGTTCAGGTCCCAGAGTACTCACCTTCCTGCGAACCCGGCTGCCGCGCTGCGCCTTGCGCTCTGGCCTTCGCGCGCAGCCCACTCACGCTTCATTCATCGCCCAAGCCTCCCCCGCTGGGGTGGGGGTAGTGGCTTCGCCACCACCGCCAATGGTAGCGCGGTTCGGGCGGGGCCGGGCCCGAGGTGACAGTGGCAGGAGCGCGCCAGGGCGGGGCCAAATGAAGGGGCGGGACCTGGGGCTGCACAGGGACAAAACAGAGGGCTCGACCTCTGCAGTGCTTAACCTGCGGAGATTTCTTGCCGCTAGCTAGCGCCACTGACGGTTGCAGGCTAGGAAACCTGGCGTCAGGCTAGGAAGTTAGGGCTCAGGCCTTGCTGCGTCGTAGGTTCCACTTGCGTCGGTGTTCGCTCTCAAACGTGGAACAGAGGCTGTGGAGGACGCGGGTGGCGACCCGCTCAGGCGTAGGGTACAGCTGCAGGCTCGCAAAGGGCGCTCCTCCCCCCACAAACCCAACCAGGGAGCTCTCCTTCCAAGGGTTCAGGGCAACTAGGGGCTGGACTAAGCTACACCCTCACCTAGGGAGCCCGTAAGGTTCCTGCCCCGGGGCCTCGTCCCAGAACTCGATCTTGAACGTTGATGTGAGATCGAGAGGGAACACACCAGTCACCTTCAGACTGAGGTGGTCTCTGCTGTGCGACCTTGAATGTATTTCTGAACCCCTCTGGGCCAGTTTCCGCATCTGTAAAATTAAGCTCATGTCTGTAAGCGCATACTCAGGAGGCTGAGGCAGGGAAAAGGACCCAGTTCCATAGTGTGTTCAAGGCCAGCCTTGGCTACAGGGAAACTGGGTCTCAAAAAAAGCAAACAATGTTTTTTTTTTTTTTAAGTGATCATAGCACATCATTGAAGGAAGCGGAAAACAGTGGGTGAAATAAGACCTGCTGACTTTGGCCAAGTAACAGCTGGCAGCCTCTGGATATCACCATCATATCAACAGCAGACGGCAGAAATTTCCCACAAATTTCTCCCTTTTCGGTTTAGCACATTTAATTGAAAAGATATAAGTGAGCCAGGCGTGGTGGTACACACAGACAATCCTATCCCTGGTGAGGTTGATGCAGGAGGATCTCTACTGGGAGGCCAACCTGGGCTAAAAACAAAAACAAAAAAATAAAACCTTTCCCTGCCCCCAATCTGGACTGGGGAAGTGAAGGCAGAAGAAAATCAGTTTGTGGCCAGCTTGGGTTACTCAGCAGGACTATCTTAAAAAATAAAAACAAAATAAAAGCTTACAAAATCCAACTCTGTGAGTGTGTGGATCCTGCAGTCAGCTCTGTGAGGACAGGTACAAGGATACACTGGAGACAACCCCATAGTCCCAGCTCCCATGAGCCTCAGGGGCTAAGGCAGACCCCTTCCTTTATATACAGGGAAGGTGCTGGGTGCTGGGCTCAGGTCTTCATGCCACACTCAGTCAGTTATAAAAGTGCCTTCCTTCCTGGAGTGGGTGTGATAGGTACTTACTCACATTTTGTCCTAGGAACCTCCGTTGATGTCTTCAGGGTCCAGGGTCTCTACTCAGCATGTGAGTCTCTACTCCATAAAACTGAGCTTCAGTTCAGTTGTCCCAGATATTGGCCTCCATGGTCAGAGAGGGCCTCCATGGTCACACTTCTCCTGGTCAGAGAAGAACCCCAGGAAGAATAGCAGTGTGGCACTGTGGGATATACCCCTCCTTGCTAAAGCAAATAGAGCTTCCTCTCTGAAAACACTTCCCCCCAGGGTATGGACTGTTCAGGTCTGAAGCCAGAAAGAACTGGTCAAAGATTCTTTTGAGAGGTTGTGAGTTCCCCCCCTTCAGAAGGTGTGAGCAGAAGTTGCCTGCTTAGGAACTCATGGAGGCACTCCAAATGTCAGGAGCAGGCTCGGACACTGTGCTTCCAAAATTTAATTTTGGGTACATCTCTGAAACCAATATTGGTACAATGTTTTTTCTTTAAACATCTGGTGTGTTTTATGAAAAGGGTAAGTTTGTTTTAAAGAAGGTAATCAGTGTTGATTACTATAGAGAGATCACCACAAAAATAGACAAAAAGTAACACAGTGATATTAAGTTCTAGCCAAACAGAACTGCTTGCTGAGGGGCCTGAACTTTAAGCCAAACAGGAATTCTTAGCTTTCTTCAGACATCATCTAAAGATGATTCCAGGGCAAACATTCAGGTTTTAATGCAAGACACAGGCCCTGTCTTGCCCTTACAGGCCAAGCCACGTACCCAGGCCCTCAGGGCCCCTCAAGGTACCTGTGTGTCCGAAGATCTCATCTCCTTGGCTGTGCCTGGCCCCTCAGGTCACTTGGTATTTCCTGTGATTAAGGACTAGAAATTCTCAAAGATTGATCCGATTGAGATTTCTATCCAGGTGTCCAGGTTCCTGACACCAGCAGAGAAAGAATTCAGACACCAGACTAAGTAAGGAATTGGGAGAAAGTTCGTTACAGGGAGAATTCAGGCTTCTTGAGAAAGGTGCATCAGCCAGAAGCCTAGAGTTTCAGGGGCAAAATGTAATGGATGGAAGATTACTCATGAGTTAAGGTGGGTGAGATGTGGGGAATTCCAGAAATGAGTTGAAATTTCGCCTTTCTTGTCTTTGTATGGGGTCTTGAATGCAATGTGGTGTCAGACACATGATGAGAATGGACATTTTTGCTAGGTATCGTTATAGGAACCCAGGGCTGAGGGCTGTTAGCATTCACTCATCTCATCTCTCAGGCAGCTGTGTTGGCCTAGGCAGTTTTGGTGGCTTGGGCCTTGACTGCCTGAGACGGCAGCTGGCCTTCTGCCTGTGGCACAGCCTGTGTGTTTGGAGCCGTGTGTGCCTTCCTGACCTTTCTCAAAAGGGACAGAGATCTGGCACTTGGGGCCCAGTGGTGGCCTCCTTTGAAATGGCTGCTTCCTCCTTCATCTTGCCAGGGAGGTACTGGGAGGTCCAGGGCAGAACCCCCAAGAGGTCAGCCCCAGGGTACCACAGCAGCTTGGAACAAGGACTGGCTCACTGTGAGCTCTGGAACACTGTGCACTCAGTAAGTTCTATCCCAGCAGGGGTTTTGGAGAGGAAATAACTCAAAGGAAAAGAATCCAAGTAACCCAAGTTCTGTTGGGCACCCATGGTCCTGAAGCAGGGCACTGCTGTGTGCTGGGGGTCTCATGGAGCCTCCAGACAGATTCATTCATCGGCGATCGCTGGCCCCTGTCAGAGCGTTGGGAGGGATCCCAATTGCTGAAATGTGAACTCACACTATGCTTGTTCTTTCCCTATGGGCGTTACTGTTGTGTGGACGTTGCCGGTGCCAGGACAATTAATCTCCAGATTAGAAGGAGAAGCCAAAGGGCAGGGGAGGGCCAGGTCACTGAGAGGACATTTCTCCAGGGCATGGACAGGGGGGTGGCCCACCTCCAAGGCCTTGGGTCTTAGTGCCCCAGTCCCAAACTAGCCTATGAAAATCATCTGTTGGCGGTTCGTTGAAGGGTGTGACTTCCCCCACTGTTTTTCATCATGGTGTCTGCTTTGGTGGATTTTGCATATATACTAGCTGAATCATTTAAGTGCCCCAGTTCTTCCTTTTCTGGCTTACAAAAAGACCACGACACCCTAGTGACAGTCGGCCCATGTCTAGGAAATGTTGAAAACATACTGGCGGCAGCAGAGCCGCGGCCATGCCCCAGAGTCTCTGGGGGATAGTTATTTTTAAATGTTTAATTAGGACTTCTGAACTGTTTGGGGTAGTACACACCTGCCGTCCCAGTGCTTGGGATGCTGAGGCAGGAGGTTTGTCATGAGTTCAAAGGCAGCCTGGGTTACAGTATAAAACTTTGTCTCAAAAAGGCAAAACAAATAAATAAATAGAGTTAGGACTTGACTGCTTTTGTTTCTTTGGTTGTTTGTTTTCTGGCCTTTGGTTTGGTTCATTTTGCTTTTTGAGACAAGCACCCCCAAACTTGCTTTAAAGCTGAGGGTAAATCGAATTCATGATCCTCTGGACTCCCACACGCTGGGATTATACATGTGTGACACCACATCCAACTATAGGACTTCACTCAAAATTCTGAATAAGGAAATAAATCTTGAAGGTTGGAGGGGATCAGGGTCGAAGGTGAAACCTAGCATTGAGGATGTTTAGAGTTGGGTGTGTGGGAGCATGCCTTGATGTATTTGATAAGGAACTGTGTTAGTAGATACTCGGATGGTGCAGTCCTGAGGTGGGCATGCCAGAGAAGAGACCCTCAAGGTTGGAGTAGTCTCAGGCAAAACCCAGCTCAGAGTTGTCCAGACTTCTGGGATGGTGGCACCACTTTAGAAATTAAGACTGCAGTGTGAGGGGCAGCTGTAAGTGACCATAACGGTCTTTGGTAGCAAAAGTCCTTCTGTATTCTGTCCTCAAAATTCTAATTCCACCCTGGAGCACCATTGGAGCATGGCGTGGCCTGAAAGCTCTGCCTTGCCAACCCTGGCCTCAGACTCCATTAGCATCCCTATGCCTCAGTTTCTGGTTCTTCTCACAGGGCCCGGCCTCAGGCCAGGCCACAGCAAGCTGTCCGTGCAAACTGCCATCTTCCTACTTCCTATTTTCCTTCTTTGAACCTTCAGTGTGAACTGAGACACTGTCTTGCTGGGTGAGGAGACTCACCAGTTCTGTACAAATACTGTTAATTAGTCTGTGACCACTTCCGGCAACAGACAGACCTCCACTGTCCTTGTTCTGTGTCTCCTGGAGCAAGATGACCAAGAGGCAAGCTTCAATTACATCTTTGTTTCGGAGACTCTGTACTGCATAAATCAGCTAGCCCCTGGATCAGAGCTGGCACAGTGGAGCTGCCCTTCCTCCCGAAGGCTGTGGTGTCAGTTGGGACTTGCTCAGGAAGTAAACATTTAGACAACCCACTCAGATAGTATTTCATGAAACACACCTCAGGCTCCTGGGATGGCAATGGAAGCCTAGGCCAGGAGAACATGTGCAAACACAGAGTCTGGCTTATCCCACCATGTAGCCAGACTCCAGTACCTACCTAGGCATGTGGTACTATGCTCTAGTACCTACCTAGGCATCTGCTTTTCCCTGATTTAAGGTCTTGGGAAAGACCCAAGTTTGATACACACACACACACACACACACACACACACACACACACACACACACACAGGATTTGATCCAGATGTGGTGGCTCAGGTCTATAATCCTAGCTAGCACTGGGAAGAGTGAGGCAGGAGGATTGTCATGAGTTCAAGGCTAGCCTGGATTACAGTGTGAAAACCTGTCTCACTAACACCTCTGAGGGAGCCTCACTTTCCTGTCTTCACAGACAGGACTCACAGTGGCCACATGGGGTACCCTAAGCTTCAGGGCAAGGGAGAAGATCATGCCACACTGGTGGCTGTGGGCACCCCTTGCTCTATCCACTGAACCCTAGAAGCCCTGCTCCTGCTGAATCTCACTGCTGATCCACTTGTGTGGTCTTCTGCATAGCTTTCAAAGAGGCAAATGTCCTTGCCAGCTGGAGGCATTCAGAACTGTCTGAGCCTGCCCGGCTCTTGCTCTGCTTATCTAGGGTAGAAGTGGGCGAGGACCCACGTGGCTGGGACCTTAAATTTAGTGAGTGATTACCGTGGCTTCCAAATGTGTGTGTTCTGCTGACAGGTCCTGCAGGCTTTCTTTGCTGGCACAGAGGCTTTCTTCCCCAGCCCACCTACCTGCACCAATGTTGTGACAGGCAAGACTATATTAACACTGGGGAGTTTTATGTTAAAACATCAACTACAAACATTCACATTATCAGCAATCACTTGTAGCTATTTGGGCATTTCTTCATGTATTACTTCGCTGGAATGTGAGCAAATGGCAACAGGCAGGTCTTTGTCTTACCTCCAAAGCTCTTCCATGGCATCTTCTCCTCTCACCTACCACCTCTCCGGGTAAGCCCAAGAGGTGCTGGGAGATATTGATATTCCACTATTCTTACAAGCCACTCACTGCTGAAGACCTCTCTCTTGTATAAGGAGGAATGGTGACTAACACTGTCTTTTAGAGGCTTCTTGGATATGAAGGGCTCCTTGGCTGTGTGCCAGCCTCCTTAACTTCACACAGGACTCCCTGACTATATAGAGTCAATCAGCCTTGCAAAGCCAGCATGAAATGGGCAAACTGCTTGGATTTGTGTTAAAGAATCCTGCTGGCCTCTGAGATTCCCTCTTGAGAAGTGCGTGCTCTGTACAAGGTCCAGGGACCCCGGAAGAAGCCAGGACCAGCTTGTGCCAACTAAATCTGAGCTAGAAGATGTTGCCCTAAGGGCTAGCTGTCAGAAGTCTTTAGGAACTGTCTCTGAGGCAGTACTGTGTGGTTAGCACCCTGTGTGGTCAGATCTTTTCAACCTGCGATGAAAGTTTCATTTTTCTAGCCTGAGCAGAATTAGATCTGGCTAAACAAGAAGCTAGACATTCCAGAAGGGAACTGAAGAGGCAGCTCAGTGCCAGGCTAGTGCCTGTGAAGAGCCAAGCTAGTGCCCTTATCCCAGGCCTGGCACCCCTCACCCCCACCATCCACACCCAAGAAATGGCTCTCTTCAGTCTTACGCATGCTCTTGATGGTCCTGCTGTGCTGGAGGGCTTGCCTTAACCTGGACACTTTACCTCTACCTCTAAGTAGACCATCCTTGTCCCTTAAGACACAACTGCATCCCCTCCCAGCCCCAGTTCTCCTAAGGCTCTGGTCCTTTCTAAAGCTCTATAACCTTGGTTACCCACCTCTCCTTTGCCCCACCCTCCAAGTGCCCAGTACAGCAGTGTCTCTGGAACTTTCTCTTACAGCCTTCAGAGCAGGTGCTACTATGGCCAGCCCAAGGCTGTCTTTTTTTCTTTCCATGTGACCAACATGGCCTGTTCCACATCCTGGCCCACATAGACATCTGTGTCTGCCTCAAGAGTCACAGATCTGAGATCTACCCTAAACCACGATGCAGCCCAAGGACTCCTCCTCAGCTGTCTTGCTCTCTCTCACACTCAGGTGCAGAGTGTAGCATCTCAGTGCTCTTCGTCCAGCACATGAGTCTGTGGAGAGGCCGCTTCCTGTAGCTTCTACAGGACTTGTGATCCTTGTCTGCGTTCCGCCTCCATGCTGAAGTTGCAGCCCAATGCCTCTGCCTGACCATCTTAGAGGATCTCCTAGCCTCATCCATCTGTTCAAAGTCCACTACCCACACAGTAGCAAACTTCCTCAGACTGGCTGTGGCAATGGCTGTCCTTGAGTGAAAGAGTGAAAGCTGGACCCTTCCCTTTCTCCTTCCCTCCTCCTTTCTTTCTCCCTTTCTTTCTTTCTTTCTTTCTTTCTTTCTTTCTTTCTTTCTTTCTTTCTTTCTTTCTTTCTTTCTTTCTTTCCTTTTCCATTTTTTTTTATGCTGATGCTTGCACTCAGGGCTTCGTGACTGCTAGGTTAATTACTGAACCACTGAGTTACACCCCTATAGATTTTCAATTTTATTTTGAGACAAGATCTGACTGCATTGTCCAGGCTGGCCTTGAACCTGTTCTGTAGCCTAGACTGGCCTTGAACTTTTAATCTTCCTGCCTCAGCCTCTTGAGTAGTTGGAAAGACAGACCCCTGCACAGGCCCTGCTAAGGTCTACACTAAAACCCAAGATGAAATGCCCTCCTGCCCTCCTGTCAATCACTCTGTCCCATCCAGCTTGTGCCTCTGCCCTGATGTCTGTATACAACTTCTTCACAGGCTGTCCTGCCCCATCTAGGCCAAATCTAGCCATGGGCTCCCAGCTCAGCCTACCCTTGTCATCCTCTGCCTCTACCCAAGGACCAGCATGCCTGTAAGTATCCCAGCTCCCTGTATATCAGCTCCATGGGGTGTCTACCCCAGTGCTGATGCAGACTTACTGGGAGGCACAAGTCACAGCTCACAGTATTAACACCTTCAGAGTTTAATTAATAATCACCTATACTTTGGACAGCCAATAGGAGCCTTTACCATTGCCTCAGCTCACTGACACACCTCACCACATTCCTGTGCCTTCTCCAGTGTCCCAGCCAGATCTCCAGGAGACCCCCAAGTCCCTCCAGGACATTCTATCTTCCTAGCCACAGTCTCAGTCTGTCTCACTTCTCTGTTGGCTGGGCCCTGAACTTCTTCCCACCACTAGGAACCTTCCTCCTCTGCCTGCAAGCAGATGGGCCCCTGTGGCTCTCTCCCCCTCCTCTGTGTGTCTGCCGCTCCCTCTCTGCCCCCAGTCTTTATCCTAGAGTGTTATTTATTGCAACGGTGACATTATAGCATAGCATGTGACAGGAACATGGGGGCTGCCTTCCTAGTTTCCATATTTTCCTCTGGTGTGAGCTGTGACACCATGCTTAGGTCTGAGGTCATCATGGGAGGCAGGCTGTTCCCCCGTGGGCTTGTTCCTATTTCTACATCTCTCTGTATTCATCACCATACTCTCACGGATGGCCGTGACCCTGTATGGACACATGGCTTGGGCTGATTTCTCAATCAGTGCAGACTATACCTGTTGGGGTGCTGTTATCCTGGGGCAGGAGCTCCAGAAGGAGCTGGTAGAGGGGACATCAGCAAAGGTGGAGTAGGAATCGCCTCCATGGCCTTTTGGGAGAAAAACATGGCATTGCCTATTACAGGGAGCTTCACATGGTGCCCAGGCCCAGCAGCCACACACAGACTAGGGTCCACATTGGGGGCAAAGGCAAGTTCTCAGGAGACAGAGGTCGTCACAGAGAGAAGAGTGTCCAGCTGCAGCCAGGCTGCCATACTGGGAAGCCAGTGAGTGGCATTAGGAGGCCTGCGACCTTGATGTCTGTTCAAGAGCAGGTGGGGAAGTAGAGGGTGGGACACGTGGGTGGAGAGAAGAGCAGTGTCCCTTTCTCTTCGTGCTTCTAACCGTGCCCCTCATTCTGGTATCAGCTTGTCTTAAATCTACTGAGAAAGGGTAGTTGGAGGGGGCTCCATCACCCCAGGCAGGGGTGATGCACTGCATGAGGGTAACCCCTGGACCCAGCCATTGCATCATAACCACCTCCCAGGGCATCTCAGTGAGACACCAGCCATGGCCCAGTCTCCTGGGGCAGCCCCCATTATCACCTAGAGGGGGCGTCTCTAGCCACAGGTCCCCAGTGCTTCCTACCTGTCCTAACTGCTCCTCCGTCTGTTACCAGCCTATCTCATCCTCATGGCTGTAGCACCTATGCAGTTCCTCTGAGCTGTCCCCAGGCTTGTCCCAAGCTGGGCCCCCTCTACATTCCAGGAGCACGACACTGCCTTCCTTCCCTGAGCCTCAGGCCTGAAATCACTCCTCAGCCCTTTCTCGCAGAGCTACAGGGATGGGGAGGGAGCTGGATGGGTGGGCCTCACCTCCCAGGAGAAGAGACATGGCAGAGTGAAGAGGACAGGACAGAGAATGGCTGAGGTTAAGAACACAGTATGGTGTTTGGCTGTGGATCTCTGCATCTGCTTCCATCAGTCACTGGAGAAAAACTCTGTGATGGCAGTCAGGGTATTCCCCGATCTGATCACTGGGGTGAGCCATTCAGTTCAGGCGCCCTCTCCACTATTTCTAGTAGTCCAAGCTGGGGTCATCACTGGGGATTCCTGGCAACAGAGGCCTTGCCTTCTTGTGGAGGAGAGTGGGGTCGGGTTGGAAGGGGAAGACTGGGGGGAGGGAAGAGGGGAATCTTAGATTGGTGTGTAAAATAAATGAAAAAACTTTCTTAATAAAAAGAAGAAGAAAAGAACACAGCATGGCTGTCTCTGGGTCGGTACCTGGCCAGCCCTGGGTCTTCAGATCTGTGGTCCTCTGAGCTGCTCTCGTGCACAGCTCAGGCAGTTATTTCTGGGGCCCCCAACCCTGCAGCAGCCCCTCCTCCTTATGCCAAGCCCAGTTCCACCGCTCTCCCCACTGCCCCGAATCCACAGGGTTGAGCACTGGCCTCCCCGGGGCTTAGGGTGCTGGTTGCTGTCACGTGACACAAGCTGGAATTATCTGCTCCGTCTAGATTGCCTGTGGACAAGTCTGTGGAGCTATTTCTCGGTTCATAATTAATAGGGGCCCCATCCCACTGAGGGTGGTACCACCCCGGGCAGGTGGTCCTGAACAGTATAAGAATGCAGGCTGGGAAAGCCATGGAAGCAAGTTAGTAAGCAGCATTCCTTCATGGCCTCCGCTTCAGTTCCTGCCTCCAGGTTCCTGTTCTGACTTCCTTCGTGATAGACTGTGACCTGGGAGTTGTAAGATAATAAACGCTTTCTTCCTCAAGTTGGTTTTGGTCATGGTATTTTATCACAGCAATAGAAAAATAACTATGTAGCAGGAATCTTAAAAGTTCTTATTAATAAAATCAAACCTGAGGCGAGTTATCGGGGGTCCATGCTGGTAGATCAGAGAGACAGAACAAACCACAGCTATCTCACCTCGCTGGATCCTCAGCTGGTCCTGTTTCCTCAGACTGGAAGCTTCTGTGTCCTCATCCCAATGAATCTCAGCTGAACTGTGCTGCTCAAAAGCCTGAATGCTTAACCAGCCAAAAATCTTCTAGTTTCTGGCCCTCACGCCTTATATATCTTCCTGCTTTCTACCACCACTCCCTGGGATTAAAGGCTGGCTTTCTGGGATTAAAGGCGTGTCACCATGCTTGGCTATTTCCAATGTGGCCTTGAACTCACAGAGATCCAGAGGGATTTCTATCTCTGGAATGCTAGGATTAAAGGTGTGAGTGCCACCATTTTCTAGCCTTTGTATCTAGTGGCTGTCTGTTCTCTGACCCCAGGTAAGTTTATTAAGGTACACAATATTTTGGGGAACACAATACCCCCACATCTCCTCTCTTTTTGTCTAAAATTAAAAAAGCTTATAACTAATACAAGAAAAACTATCCAATAAGCATATACAATATATACAGCCAAAATTACATTAATGATGTCTAGTCCATTAACATTTTTCAGATAAAAAACTCCATTATATATATTAACAATGTCCAGTCCAGTAACATCTGATAAAATCAGACCAAAAAAATTTTCATTACTTATCTTATTTAAAACAAGTAGTTCCTTTTTAAAAGTAGATTCCATAATCTCCCTTTTTATCTTATCATATCCATATTTTCTCTTTTTTCTTTTCATAATAGATTCAGTAGTCTACCTTTTGTCATTTTTATATCTTCCCCTTTTTCTTCAGTGTAGATTCAATGATCCACCTATTTATCCTATTATTTCTTTACCTTTTTTCTCAGAGTAGATTCGATGATCTATCTCATATTTATATTCTCTTTTCCTTTTTGCTTTCTAGGGGTGAAGATATCTTTAGGGAATCTTGAAAAAAAATTTTTGGGTTAATTGTCAAGTCCCGTATCATTTGTCCACTCTCTGCATAAAAGGAAAGTTCAGGGCTTGTTTCAAGTCCTTGTTCAAGTAGTCTGTCAGGCTGGATCATCTCAGCTAGCCATCTCAAATTTGTCCTAAGCAGTTTGTAGTCCAAAGCAGATCTTTCCGTGGTGTTAATCAGCTTAATGGCTTTACCATAGTCCTTTTGAAGATTTCAAAGTCGCTGTTAGGTGTGGTCATGGTTCCATGCAGCCTTTTTTTTTTTTTTTTTTTTTTTTTGTGCCTCCTCTGGTTTGGAGCAATCACAGTCTGATAAATGTCTGTCTCTTGGAACCATGAACATTCTTCCCTAGAACAGAAAATCTTCACAGCAATTTCTCCCCACCATTTGTCTTGCCAAACTTTTCCGAACTGACCTTTGCCGATGCTTTCTTGTAACACGATGGTCCTGGCAATTCTTCTCTGAACCAGCAGCAGTAAACCCTTCATCCCAGGTAGCAGCATCACCGCAGTCACCAACACGATGAGAAGGAGCTGGCAACGTGGAGCAGTAGCCACTGCTTCCATGGTCCCACCACTGTTTGTGGCTCAGTCTGGGCCAAAGCTTCTCCCAAACCTCCTAGGCCGGCCTCAAACTCGGGATCCTCCTGCCTCTGCCTCCTTCAGCAAATCCAACTGGCGTGTGCCACCACAACCGGCTGAGTGTAGCTTGGGCCTGAGCTGGGGCTCACAAGGCCACAGGCAAACAGCTTTTTCATGAATTCGTACCATGAACGTTGGGCGCCAGATGTAGATGTAACCAACCGTCTTATTAAATAAGAAACACAGAAACAATGTAAAAGAGAAAGCCGAGAAGTCAGAGCTCAGAGCTAAAATCTCACCCTTCCTCCTGCTGTCCCAGCTTCGCGAAAAGAGACCTACTTCCTGTCGGTTCGTTTTTTTATAGTATGTTGTTCTGCCTTCTCATTGGTTGTAAACCCAAACACATGACTGCCTCGTCACTGTCTGAATGTACAGCCCCCTAGGTCTTAAAGGCATATGTCTCCAATGCTGACTGTATCCCTGAACACACAGAGATCTTATGGGATTAAAGGCGTGTGCCACCACCGCCACACTCTTGCTATGGCTCTAATAGCTCTGACCCTGAACACACAGATATCTGTGGGATTAAAGGCGTGTGCCACCACCGCCACACTCTTGCTATGGCTCTAATAGCTCTGACCCCCAGACAACTTTATTTATTAACATACAATCAAAATAATAATTCAGTACAATTAGATTACCACCACATAACTAAGACAGCATGGTATTACATGGACCTGTGTCTCAGAGCTGCCTTGGGGTTTTCCAGATTGAATCTGGAAAAATAGGACCTCCTTCTGGAACCCGAGCCTTTGCCCTTTCAGGTGTTTCTTTCTTTAAATAAACTAGTCAAATAAAACTTTACAAACATTGCATGTATTGACATGTTTGGAACATGTATGGAACATGGTGTTTTGATACATGTATGTGGTGGTATTGTGTTCCCCAAAATATTGTGTACTCTAATAAATTTATCTGGGTCAGAGAACAGACAGCCACTAGATACAAAGGCTAGAAAATGGTAGCACTCACACCTTTAATCCTAGCATTCCAGAGATAGAAATCCCTCTGGATCTCTGTGAGTTCAAGGCCACATTGGAAATAGCCAAGCATGGTGACACGCCTTTAATCCCAGAAAGCCAGCCTTTAATCCCAGGGAGTGGTGGTAGAAAGCAAAAAGATATATAAGGCGTGAGGACCAGAAACTAGAAGATTTTGGCTGGTTAAGATTTTGGCTGGTTAAGCATTCAGGCTTTTGAGCAGTAATTCAGCTGAGACCCATTCCGGATGAGGACTCAGAGGCCTCCAGTCTGAGGAGACAAGACCAGCTGAGGATCCGTCGAGGTGAGATAGATGTGGCTTGTTCTGTCTCTCTGATCTACCAGCATGGACCCCAATAACTCGCCTCAGGTTTGATTTTATTAATAAGAACTTTTAAGATTCCTGCTACACATGTATACATCATGAAAGGATTAAACAGGGGTCCACAGATCTGTGAATCATTTGATATGTGTATTTGGAACATGGGGAACCCGCTTTCCTAGCAATATGCAAGCCCATGTTACACTGTTACCAATAACCTGGCCACTGGTGTAGCAGGCTCAGGAACTTCCCCCATCTTTTAAAAGAAACTTGTACCCTTCCAGCATCCTCCTTGCTCCACCCTCCTCTGACCTTGGAAACTACCACACTAGGACTTTGCCTTTTATAGATTCCTCAGATAAATGAGATCATGCATTTATTATTCTGCATCTGGCTATTTCCACTTGCATAATGTCCTCTGGGTTCATTTATGTCACTATGCAATGACAGGATTTCCTCTTTTCAGGTTAAATACTACTCCATTGTTATATGTACCACATTTTCTTTACCCATTCATCTGTTGTTGGACACTTGAATGGATTCCACTTCTTGGCTACTGAGACTAAAGCTTCTATAAACACGAGAGTGCAGAGGTCTCTGATATATTGACTTTATATTCTTCAAATATGTGCTCAGTGAAAGGGGTGGTGGGACCACATAATAGTTACTACCTTCAGTTTTTTGTTTTGTTTTGAGGAACCTCCATAAAAGTTTCCATAATGACTGTAGGAATTTGCATTCAGCCAAGAGCAAACAAGAGTTCTCTTTTGTCTACGTCCTTGTCAACACTCGTTTTCTGTGTCTTTTCATGGCTGCCATTCTAACAGCTGTAGGCAAGGTGCCAGTTTTGGTTTGCATTTCCTAGGTGAGTCTCTTCTCACTGCCCTGCTGCCCGGGCTGCGTTTTCTTCTGGGAACTGTTCACAGATGTCCTTCCCCGGTTTTCACCGGGTGGTTCGCTTCCCCATCAGGGTCTTGCTTGACTTCCTTATGTGTGTCGGGTATCGGCTTGTCAGATGGTTCGCTTGCAGATGTCTTCTCCCAGTACTCTGCAGGCTGTTTCTTCACGAGCTGATGGGTTCTTTTTCTGTAGGAGCCTTTTAGTTTAGTGCAATCTCATTTCTCTGTTTTTTATATTGCTGCCTGTGCATTTAGGTTTACATTTCTGAGGCCTTAGAAACCCACCTGTGGCGCTGCTGGGGGAGTGTGAAATGGGACAGTTGCTGTGAACGTGGCACAGTAGTTCCTCAAAAGTTAAAAATAGAATTTCTGTACCCTGTATCAATTTCACTCGGGACATGTTGCAAAAAGCATTCAAGACATCAACACAAAAGATCTGCACAATTCTAGTCACAACAGCAATATTTACAATACCCAAAGTGAAGAAACAGCCCAAGCATTTCTCAATGGATAAATAGATGAATAAGCCAATCTGTCCGTTTAACAGACCATTACTCAGTCTTATAGATGAAGGAAATTCTGACCAAACTAGAATGTGGATGAAACTTGAGGATTCTATTTTTAATTTTTATATTCATCATTGTCACTGTGTGTGTAAGTAAATGTCATGTACATGTGGCCAGGTGTGTCCTAGCATGTATACTATGGTGTGTATCGAAGTCAGGGAACAGCTTTTCTTTTCTCCTTCTATGGAATCCAGGGATCAAACTCAGGCCACCAGGTTTGCGTGGCAGGCACAGTTACCCACAAGCCATCTCACAGACCCTTGAGGGTCCTGTCATAAGAGAACCGTTATCATGTGATCCCACTCACTGGAAGTCTCTGAGTGTGGGAATCTGCTACCTTAAAGATGATTTTGAAGAAATGCATGCAGCAGGCATTGTGACTTTTGTAGGCTGGGTGGTTCACACAGCTACTATGAGTACAGGATCTGGATGAGCAGACCTGTGATGTGTTGCTGACTTTGAGTGATACCCACTGTGTTTCCTTAGGTTATTGTCTGAACTTCTCTAACCCTTGGAATTTTCACATTTAAAATGAAGAGAATAGGAACATTGGCCTTATGAAGTTTTGAGAGAATCAAATGAAATAACACATGGAAAGGGCTTTGTTACCATCAGATTAGGGCCAGGTAGTACACCATAGTGTGTGTCGTCTCGGTAGGCATCATACCTCGCTGTGGGCTGGGTCCTAGGCTCTGGGAATGTGAGTCTCCCACAGAGCTCAGGCAGATGGAAGAACTTGTCACAGACCAACTCAAGGCAATGATAATGCCACACTGCAAAATATAGCAGGACCACAGGACAGATGTGGCCTGTTTAGGAGGAGCCCAGGAGTGTGGTTGGATCACTAAGGTATGTTCTGAGATAGGAAGCTTCAGCAAAGCAGTGACCCTGTGGCTAGAGCCACCGGAGGTGAGGCCCAGTGGGTCTGAGTAAGCCCCTGGGCTTAGATGCCATAGACAGTGCTCACCTGCACTTGGAGCTTGGCTTTGACTGTCTGAGAAGTTAGCACTGGGCAACGATGATGGGTGGAGTTCCGGACAGCAGGTTTCATGCTTGGCTGAGGAGAATGGGAGCTGCTGCCCCGGCCTGATTAACTCAGCTCCTAGTGACCAATGACTCATAGCTGGTCACGTCAAATAAGGGAAATGGAAAAACCCCAAAAGGGTTCATAAATATTTCCATCATAACCCTCATTAACTATGCTTCTAAATGACCTGAAAAGTCTTAATTCCCCTCTGGTAAGGGAAGCAAGGGTGTCTCTCCTTCCTGGCCACTTTCAGGGGATGGGTGTGGGCTGCTGGAGTCTGTTTATACTGAACTGAGACCCTCTCTTGTTTTGCAGGTGAAATATAGTGATAATGATGATAGTAAAGATAATGATGATGTGAGGATGGTAATGATGATGATGATGATGGTGGTGGTGATAGGATGGAGATGTGATGATGATGGTGATGATGAAGATAGTAAAGATGATGATGATGATGTGAGGATGGTGATGATGATGATGATGGTGATGATGATGATGGTGATGATGATGATGGTGATGATGATGATGATGGTGATGATGATGGTGGTGGTGGTGATAGGATGGAGATGTGATGATGATGGTGATGATGAAGACAGTGAAGATGATGATGATGTGAGGATGGTGATGATGGTGATGGGGTGATAATGAGGGTGATGATGGTGATGATGATAGTAAAGATGATGATGTGAGGATGATGATGATGGTGGTGATAGGATGGAGATGTGATGATGATGGTGATGATGAAGATAGTGAAGATGATGATGATGTGAGGATGGTGATGATGGTGGTGATGATGGTGATAGGGTGATAATGGTGATGATGATAATGGTGATGATGATGGGGTGATAATGAGGATGATGATGGTGATTACAGGGCAGGAGGAGTGAAGAGAAGGCAAATCCAAGCAATGTTCGAAGGTTGTGCCCAGGACTCACTCGTGGACCACAAATGGTGAGTGAAATCAAGAGCATCATAGCTCCTCTCAGATGCCTGCTGGACACCAGATGTGGTGGTGAGTCAGAGTTGGACTCAAGGCACTGATTTGTGGACCAGCCTGGTTTGGAGGTGAGAAATGTGGCGGCATCTAGAACATTTATGTGGCCTTTACCTAGACTAGGGCTGGGACTCCTGAGTGGGAATTGGCAGGGTAGGTGTCACTGAGGAAGAAGGTAGGTGTAGGAACATCAGCATATCACATGAAGTCCTGGGAGTCACCGGAAGCACCTAAGCTGAGTGGAAGCTGCTGGCCTCACCAGTCCAACATCAAAAGGAAGCAGCTGATTCCACAACCTCAAGGCAGCCAGACTCAGGCGCTGTCTCCAGGTGATTCCCAGGAAGGGAGGAGAACAGAGTAGTCTCCTGCCCCATGCCAGCTCTAGGGCCAGCTCTAGGGTTAGGGAAGGCCAGCGGGCCTCACAGTATCACCGCAGGCATCTGTTCTCCCTCAGTCCTCTGGCTCTGAACTGCATAGCTCTGTTCTGTCTTGTGATGCCCATGAAGGACTCTGGGTCAGATTGGCAGGTGACTTTCCACCAAGAACCCTCATGTGCCTGAGACCCATCCTTTTGTCTCTTCTGACCTCCTGCTTCACAGTCCATTTCTCCACTCCAGATGCCCTACTATGTGCTGTATGCACATGCTTTGTCAGGGTTGGGTGCTGTTAGCATCTCCTGCCTGCCACCTTCTCTCACCCCCATGGTTTCCTCACCCTGACCAGCCCTAGTGAAGAAGTAGATCCAGCAGACGCTGCCTGGGTCTTTCAAAACACACAGCCTGCCCTAGATGCTGTTCCTCAGCAAGGGTTGTTTTGGTTTTGTTGGAGGCAACATTAACTGATAAACAAAAGGGTGAAGAATGTTTGGAATTTCATCATGACTAATGATATGGATATTCTACAGCTGGTTATGAAGGAAAACATCTGAGGCCCCAAGGAGAGTGACCCAGCTCACTGTCACTCATGCATCCCCAGACCTTGGTCCACCTTGCCTCCCTGGCTCAGCTGCTCATTGCTCACAACAAGAGAGAGCTCAGCAAGTGTGGATTTACATGAACTTTCCCCTCTTTTCTGGGGAGGGAAAAGCGGCCTCCACCTGACCATTCCAGAAGAAACTGCAAGCCAACCTGCCTTCCCTCAGGCTGGGGGCCACAGTCTGATCCAGTTCTCTTCCTGAGAACTGCCAAGGCCACTAGTGTCCCCCTCCTGAAGGAGCCAGAGGACAGCCTTCCTGCCTGTCTAGACAGCAGGATTGTTCTGCTCTCTCATGTGCTGTTTTGGCACAGTCTGCTTTTTTTCTGGGGCAATGGCAGTGTTGTTCATGGGTTGGTCACTTCCCTTTTCTGATAGTGACATATTTGAATAGTCATAAAGAGCTTCTCCTAAAACTGTCCCAACACAGAATTGCCTTGCAATGGCTAAGAAGAGAGAACAGGGTTCTTGGTGTTTCTAGCCCCTTCCCATCTGGGAAGAGGACAACAGCACCGACCAGGTTCCCAAGGGTTAGGAGTGACCCACGCCACAACCTTTACCCCTGTGGGCACCATCTGAGTGCTGAGCTGTTGCTGTCTAGGTGGATGGAATCCACACTGATCTCCAGGGTCCTACCAGATCTCAGACACGGTACTTCCTGTTCCTTGCTGTTGGCTGGCAGCCACACAGACCTCCTGCCATGACCTGTATTTCAAGAAGGCATTCAGGTACAGCAAGAGACTCCGCTTCTTGGTTTTGTTTTGGTGTGGTCTTCATTTGAGGCATGCTATGTGCCACAATGTATTCCCCTGAAGACTGGATCCCTGGGACCTCAGGCTGAGGGGAGCCGTCGTCATACACAGCTCCTCGGGTGTTCACATCTATCTCCTCACAGGTGACTCTGTGGCTGGGCTCTCCTGCAGCATTCTTCCCCACAGATGTCCAGGGCCCTGAGTTCTTGCCCCTTGGGCCTCCTTCCTACAGAACTTTCTCAATCTTGTAGGGGGCTGCACACATGTGCCCAGACCTGTACCTTCAAAAAAAAAAAAAAGGAGCAGACCCAGCATTCTGCCTGCCTTGGCTCTCAGAGTTTGGCCTCCATCCATGCCCAGCACTGGGGCTTCAGGTACTCTGGCAGATCACTTATTTATTTATTTATTTTGAGACAGAGTCTCATACTGGCCTTGAACTCTCTAGGTAGCTTGGGATGACCTTGAACTCCTGATCTTCCTATCTCTACCTGCCCAAGTGCTGGGATCATATGTGTGTGCCACCATGGCTGGCTGGCCTGGGGTGTGGCTTCTGATTGGACAGAAATAGTTCTGTGTGTGCTGTCAGTGGCTATATAAATGTCCCTCCCTCACTTAAAAGGAAAGTTTCAAGTCTGGAAAATTACATCCAGGAAACTAGGGAAGTTTCTGCCCTGGGAATGTTTGAGATCAGTTTCCTGGGTTGGTCTCAGTCTACAAGGAGAATTCTTGGCTCGGGTGACTTTTACTGCAACCATTTCTGGGGGCCTCTGGCAGCCAGGCATGCTTGTGCCAGGCTGTCCTGGTGACACAAGTTACAGTCAGGGTCCACGGCTCTCAGTGACACGTGTGTCAGGAGCAGACTCCAAGCAGTGTGTCTGCAGCAACACCAATCCTTCTAGAAAGCACAGCCTAGTCCTGTCTCCTTAGGTGGGAGCAGATTCCCTCTACCTCCCACCTTGGGTAAATTCCTTTCAAAGTGCCTGGAAGCCAGGTAACTGTGAGACAGGATTAAGTACCAGCTAAACCAATAAAGCCCAAGACATAATTGGCCAACTTTCCTGCTGGTACAGGTCTGGAGGTCTGGGAGGGACAGGCCCAAGCACACCTAGGTCCAGCCTGCCAGTGCACCATTGCCCAGCCTGAGTAGAGGCCCTGGGTTCCCCCAGCTAGCAAGGTAACATTACTGCCCAGCTGGCTGGTAATGCCAATAGCTCTTCTTTTGAGACAGGGACTTAGGGTGGACAAGAATTCTTGTCAATTCTCCTGCCCCAGTCTTCTGAGTTTTGTGATTACAATCTTGAGTCACCACAGCAGGCTCATTTAGGGCCTGCAGCCATTACTGACTTGAGTCTTCCACTTAGGCCTCCTCCTCTCTGCTCTTGTCTGATTGAAGGAAGGACTGACTCTCTTCCAGTTCCCTCTGGTGGGTGGGGCCTAACATACCTGTGTTCTCCCCCACCAGCACTCATGAATTTTGCATACATTCTTTCATACAAATGTATGGATGACCTGGAAGACCTTCACATAGCCAGAGAGCAAAGCATAGAACCCATTTAGCATACCCAGGATTTCAGCCCGTAGGATATTCATACCCAGCTCTCTTGGGACCTGATCTCTCACCACGCTACACTGCCCTGGAGCCCTGTGAGGACTTACAAGCAGTGGGTGGGCCCACCATCATATGCGAGGACTTTGCTGGCCAGCTGGCGGCAGGCCTGCCTGGGTGTGGGGATTCCAGACTGTTGAGCCTATTCAGCACCCTCCTCCTGGTTGGGGTCAACACCATGTCTTAGCAGTTCTCAGTGAGGGACTTTGGGCCTCCTTTCTTTCTTCCGGTGTTTCTGTGATGCCACCCACATGCTGTGGAAGCAGTGGCACCAGGAAGAGTCCTTCACGGAGACTTAGACATAGACTGGACAATCAAAGACCATGCCAGAATGACATAGATACAATCTATGATGGTGTGCATTCAGGAATGACGGAGCCACAGTCACACGTCACAAGGACTAGAGTGAGACTGTATTACAAAACAGTAGCATTTCTTTTAAACCAATCATTCCACTTTTATAAATATCTAAGTATGTCTTTATGCATTAAGTGCATGGGTGTACTTTGCGTGGGTATTCTTGTGTGTGAGGGTGCACAAGTGCAAATGTTTGTGGAGGCCAGAGGTCAACCTTGGGTGTTGTTCCTCAGGTGTCATCTGCCTTGGAGACAAGGTCTCTTTTTGGCCTGCAACACACCAAGTGGTCTAGACTAGCTGGCCAGCAAGCCTCGGGAATGCTGTCTCTACTTCCTCAATGCTAGAACTTCAAACTTGTGCCACTATGCCCAGCTTCCCACCCCCCCCACACACACACACACCTTTAATGTGATCACTGTGCATTGAACTCATCCTCAGGCTTGCAAGCAAGCACTCTACTGACTGAGCTGTTTCCTAGCCTGTTTGAATGTACTTTGTTGGCTAAATTTTGTGAATTCTAAGTCTAGGATTTCTTTTTTAAAGTTTCATTACATCTATCTATCTATCTATCTATCTATCTATCTATCTATCTATCTATCTATCTATCTACCTTTTTGTTTTTTGTTTTTTTGTTTTTCCAGACAGGATTTCTCTGTGTAGTTTTGGTGCCTGTCCTGGAACTCGCTGTGTAGACCTTCCGAGTGCTGGGATTAAAGGCATGTGCCACCACTGCACAGCCTATCTATCGTTTTGAGTAAGGCTTAGACATGCCACAGTGTACATGTGGAGGTCAGAGGAAAACTCGTGGGAGTTGACTCTCTCCTTCCACCACGTGAGTCCTAGAGACTGAACTCAGGTCGTCAGGCTTGGCAGCAATTGCCTCAAGCCACTGAGCAGTCTTGCCTGCTCTCAGTCCAGTATTTATGATAAAAATTCAGTACCTGAATTGACACAGACAGTGGATGCAAAATACAAAGCTATTTTGAAGATGTAGAAGCTAAAGGGAGTAGAATATCTGTCATTCCTTATATTGCTTCCATATTGAAGCCATGGTTTTATGATTCTGTTAATTTAAATAAGATATCAAAGTTAACTTCACACCTGGTGGCCCGGGCCTAAAATACCAACTGCCTGGTTAGGCTGTGGCAGAAGGATTGTAGTTAAACACCAGGCTGGACAATAGTGTGTCCCTGACTCTGAATAAAAAGTAAAATGCAGGCTGGGGATGTAGCTCAGTGGTAGAGCACTTGCCCTGCATGCTTGAGGCCCAGGGATCAGTTCTTGTATGGCACACACAGAGACAGACTTCAAAGGCCCTCCCTTTAGTGTGCTACCTGAACACAGGCAACCACATTTGTGCCTCCATTTTGTTTTTACTGCTGAGCAGAACTACTCACACTTGAAAGAGCCGTAAGTTAGGGATAGTCTCACCAGCCACAGCAACTAGACATGGTGTTTGTCTCTACAGCGAGAGGCAGAGGTTCCTGTGGGTGTCTGGCTATGATGGGTATGGAGGGGCTGCTGTGCCCACGATGATGCCCAGGAGTTTTATTTTGTACCAGGAAGTTTCTGACCAATTACGTCTGATGTCTGGGGACAGTGTGGACAGCCCTACTCTGCTCAGCCACCAGGAGCCCAGGGGAAGTGGGGTTCTGTACAGAAATGAGGCCCAGCTTTGGGCTCCCCAGCCCATTCTTCAGCGCTAACACCTGAGGATTTCCTGAGTCCCACAGTCTGCGATCCATGTGTCAGTGTAAGGGGTCCCCGGGGTCAGGGTATGGGGGAGGTTTTGAGGGGTCAGGATGTAGAGTCCCGAGGAATGAGTATATGGGGGTTCCTAAGATCAAAGTGTGGGGTTCTTGGGGTCAAGATGTGAGAAGTGCCCTCTGATGGAAGGTGACCCCTAACACCTCCACTTGAGGCAGCTGTGATCACACCCTCACCCCTACCCTTCCGTTGGGGTAGCAGTGTCCTGGAGGCTTCTCTGGTCTGACTGCACTTGGTTTAGACCTGTAGTTCAGACTTTACATGGGGGCCTCTGATGGCAGGATTACTCAGAGCCCTGGCCCTGCTCAGGAAAACGGAGGTGTTGGAAGGCCACCATGATCTGTCATCAAAGTCATAGAGGAAGCACTTAGAAAAACCACCATTCTTGTCTTGAGTGACACCTCCTGTCATCTGAGTGCACAGGGCATTTCCCCAGGGCTCAGCATGGTAGCTGGGGGTGGGTATGGGAATTCTGTGAGGCTGAAGCTGGCCTCAGTTCTGATGGAGGAGAGAGGGCAGGTCTCAGCTTTGTGTGTGCAATCCATCCTGTCCCTCCTTCCTAGGCTACAGTGAGGGTGCGGAAATGGTCCCCGAGAGCTGCCATCTCAGAAACTTGTGGTGAAGCTCAATGTGGGCGCCCACAGGAAGTCTGGGGGGAGTGGTGAGCAGGGGCCCCAGGGCCCCTGGGCCGTAGTGGAAAAGTTCAGTGATAAGGCAAAGGACCGCCCCTTCCTCTCGTTCCCGCATAGAGGTCTGGTCATCCCAAGCAATGAGGATGTGGCTGAGTCACGTGGGAGACAGATGTGCCTGTGGAAAATTCCAGGTCCCAGGAGAAACGTTTAGTTTTCTGGTCCTGGGAGGCTCGGATCCCGTGGTCTAGTGTTTCTCTCCCAGTCCCTACTCTTGATGGTGAAATTGAGTGGATGAACCAGGCTTTTCAGGCCACTAAAGCCACAGTAGGGGACAGCAGATCACTGTGGAAGAGATGATTTTGGTGCTCTGGGTAGCACAAATGTGGTTCCAAAAAACTAACAGCAGGAATGATGCCTGGGATTGTTTACAAAATCCTCACAAATAGATGGATGTACATCTGTGGTCACTTGGGAGCCTGGAGTTGTCCTGGGTCCAGGAGGAATCCCTGAGCCCTTGTGCGTGGTGCTCATGGCCTCCTGCTTTATCGTGTTCTGGAAACATTAAACACCCACACATGGAACACACACGGGCATCACTAGCCTCTGCAGCTCCCGCCCCCAGCCCACCCTGCTTCCTTGTGGCCAAATCTTGGGTTCCTATGACCTCATTCATTCCCACTGCATTGCGAAGCAGCTCTTTTTCATGCTTAAAACACAAACACAGCTCTGCTATGACACCCACCAGGAGCAGCTCACGCAAAGGCACAGGCTGCTTCCCAAGGCCACTTGACTGGTGATGTGTGTCTGAACTAGCTCAAAGCTTGGAATGTGGCTAGCTCTTTGTTTTGGGTTAGGGAAACTGGGCCCTGTCCTGACCCCAGGTCCATGCAGATGTCTTTCCACTGCTGTGGGCAACACAGCCCTGTGTCTGGAGATCTCACCAGATCAGCCACTGTCTCAGTGTCACAAATAAAAGAGACAAAAAGTTTGGTACTTTACACCTGGTGCTGGGACGGAGCCCAACTCTTCTCCATTTCAGACAATTACCTCCAGCCCAGGTTCAACATTTTATTTGTGTGTTTGTTTTGTGGTTGTAGTTGCTGGGGCTTTTTTGTTTGGTTTGTATTTGTTTTGAACAGAGTTTCAGGTAGTCCAGGCTGGCCTTGAACTTGCCACGTGGCTGAGGATGACTTTGAAAGCCCTGATCCTCTTAGATCTACCTCCTGAGTGCTGAGATTACAAATGTGTCACCAAACCCGCCCCTGTTGACTATGTTAAAGTTCAGGGACTGGGAAAACGGCTGAGTGGGGAGAGCACTTGTCGGGCGAGTGTGAGGACCTGAGTTCTGGTCTCCAGAACCTATGCAAACGGTGAGCAGGCATGGTGGCCTACCTGGGATCCCATGCACTCAGGAGGATCACAGAGCAAGCTGGCTAGCTGGACCAGAGACCATGCCTTAGTCCGTAAGGCAGAGAGTGGATGGGGAAGATATCCAACATCAGCTTCCAGCCTATTCTTGCACGTGTATATATGTGTACCTGCACCCATGCACATACGCATAGCATGCTTGTGGAGGTCAGAGGACAACTCTGGGAGTCTGTTCTCTCTCTGTCATGTAAGTCCTAGGGATGGAACTCAGGTTATCAGCAAGCAAGAAGATGGCAGGCACCCTTACCCGGCTGGGCTGTCTCCTGGCCCCTGTCCAAAACATTCCATAAGGTCCAAGTGCCTGAGGTCTTCTTGGCACGGTCTCCTCCATATGCACATGTTGGTACTCTGTCCCCATCTGTGACAGGAAGACTGGCCGTGTGAGCACTGGGAGCTCAGGAGCAGGGTCTGTCTGATCATCTTACTCGCTGTAACATCACTGCCCATTGGTCCAGAGGCCCTCGGTGCTGGGAGGTGAATTCTCACTCATCCTATCCCACCTTTCCTCACGAGACACTTCTCTTACTCCTTGGCTACACAGAGATGAGATGGCCCTCTTTGCCTCTTGTTATTCACTTTTGAACCTATGAGTTGCCTCCTGGCATTTTATGTGGTGACCAGTTAGCACATCTGGGCATCTTAGTGCTCACCAGGAGTTCAGATTGCGGGCATCTCAGTGACTGGCATTGAAGGCTGTCTGCCTTATGCCGGGCACCTTAGGAGCTCCATTCTGCCAGCCTTGGCTTCAGGTGGCCTGAGGCAGGACTTTTGACTCTCCTTCTCCCATCCTATGACTCACTTCCACCCTGCTCCCATACGGGCTAATCCCAACGTGTGCCGGCAACTTCTACAGATGCTACAAACATCCTCTGCAAGACTGTATTTTTAACAGCATGAGAAAGAACAAAAGGAAGCACACTGGTGGCCTGGCCTCATCCCACCCTCTCTCTCTAACTGTCTGTAAATAACGGACATTGTTTGGTCTCCTTTGGCCCTCATAGCATATGTTCCTGTTGCCCAGGAGGAAGGGATCAGGAAAAGCAAAATCAGACATGGGCAATGTCCACACAAGGCACCTTCCAGGCTGGGGAGAGAATGATCCTCATGGGCGGATGGAGGCAGGGAGTTCTGGAGAAGATCCACAGCTGATGGCAGGCAGCTTGGGCTCTATGAGGTTGGCTGAAAGTCACCATAGGAGACTCACCCTGAAGATCCACCCCATGGACACCTTCCCTGTATCCTGGTTCTGCTGGGATCCGGTGAGACAGACCTTTCCTTCCAAGCTGTTTTTCAATCATTCTCCATCAAGAGTCTGCCCTACTGCTGGCAGAATGGTAGCAGAAACTGATATTTAGAGAACTGCTTTAAAAGTTTTTCAGAACGCGGGGCGGTGGCGGCGCATGCCTTTAATCCCAGCACTCGGGAGGCAGAGGCAGGCGGATCTCTGTGAGTTCGAGGCCAGCCTGGGCTACCAAGTGAGCTCCAGGAAAGGCGCAAAGCTACACAGAGAAATCCTGTCTCGAAAAACCAAAAAAAAAAAAAAAAAAAAAAAGTTTTTCAGGCTGGGGATGTGGCCCAGTGCTAGAGCACTTGGTTCACAGGCATGAGGCCATGGGACCTAGTCCCAGAACTGTGAAAGAGAGAGAGAAAAAAAAAAACAGTTTTAATTAAATCTCCTGGATTCTGTGCACTGGGAGGCAGGACCTCACATTACCACCAGACGCTGGAGCTTGCTGTCAAACAGTGGGTGCTGTGGTGTCCCAGTGAGGCTGGAGTCTGGCCCAGGCATGCTTTAAAGCATGGAAATCCAGTGGCCGGTCGGAGCAGACCCACGGCACTTCCCTTCACAGGATACAGGATGCTCAGAACTCTGGTGCTTCTGGGAGACTGGGGGTGGCCAGGCAAGTGTACTAGGCAGCTCTAGAAATGAGCCGGGGGCATGATGGATTCTGGGTTTTGAGAATGCATTGATGGCAAACACCCATAGGTCCCACACCTCTCTTAGTAGCTACCTAGTCAGGGATGATAACCAGGGCTTATAACCTGGGGAAACCTTGAATTAAAACCAGTTAGTTATGTTTACAGAGGAGGGACTGATAGCCATGTGCAGTGTAGGCCCTGTGTCCTAACGTGATGGTGGGGGACTCATACGGGCTCTATCTTGATCAAGCTGAGGCTCAGGGCTCTACATGGCCTAGAGTGAACTTTGTGGAGGTGGACTCTGCCGTCCATAAGGCCACAGTGAACCCTGGAACCTGCATGCTTTATACATCACCCTTTAAAATATATTTATATTTTATATTTATATTTTTTATATTGGTCTTGATGATAAGGACTCCAGAGTCAGTTCTAGACATGGCATGGCCAGACCCCGCCAGGGCATCCTAGGCTTGTGCTGCTGGCATGGCTCTAGATCATGTCCCCCAATGGCAGCAGCCCCAGGGTTAGCTTTGTCCCTGGCTTATTGCTGTTCTCACTACTCCCCAAGCCTGTCACGGGTCCCGGGACTTCGATCCAGAACCCACAAAGGCACCTGTTCCTCAAAGCCTCAGTTTCTCCAACTAGAAAATGATGTTGCCCATCTTGCCATTCGTAAGAAAGCAGGACTCTAAGTGGTACAGAGAATCCTGATGCTGTAGGCTACTCTAGTGTTCCCCCAAGTCTCTCCTTAATGCCTCAGGGCAGGGCCTTTGTGGGACCTGGCAAAGCTCCTGAGACTTCGGAGGCTCTCTGTCCCCAGCCTCTTCAGGCAGCTTTTCCCTGTAGTCCTTCCCTGTAGTACCCATCTCAGCCAGGAGAGGGCGGAAGTGTCTCGGCTGAGCCTGGCACTCCAGGCTTGTTGGAGGGAGCCAACGAGGCTTTCTATATTATGTGGATATCCTGGGGCATCTGACAGAAGACTTCCCAGGACTTTTTCTGAAGCTTTTATCTCTCAGGAGGAGCGAGAAGGTCTTAGATTATCTGTGGTCCTCAGGATCCTCACTGGGCACCCTAAGCAGAGGGAGCATAAAGTAGATGGGTTAGATAGTAATCTCAGAATGCCAGGTAGAGAGAGAGGCTCCAGCCCAGCATGGGCGTGTCAGACCCTGGTGCACAGGCTGGGGAGGCGCCAGAGTGGCAGAAACGCCACTGTCCTGCAGAAGTCTCATAAGAGCCTCTTTTCCCAGCTTACAATTGGCCTAGCGTGCTGTGGAGTCCTTGAAGTCTTTCCCCTCTGGCTAATGGAGGATGTGTCCTCTCAGGCAAATAGACTCTAACTGGGATCTGGGGCAGTGTTCTGCTCACCAGCATCCACCAGACATCTGTGTTGGCATGTCTGGGTTAGATGGAGCCTAGATTTAAAGGCAGATTCTAGACCTGCTAGAGTAGACCTTTTGGGTGTGTCCCAGAGCTGCACACATGGCCAAGCATACATGTGAGTCTTGAGGGACCCCAGCATGGTCTCATTGGATGACTGTCTCTACATTCAGCCTCATGTCACCCACCTTCACTCTTATATTTCTCACTTGTCTGGGAAGCTTGGGACAGGCCTTCCCCAACACTGACAACAGATGTCCCCAAGCCTCTCACACATGGGAATCTGCTTCCGTAGCTTTAGCTGAGTGCTCAGCATGTTGTGGTGATGCTTGCAGCTGCCGGCCTGTGGTGCTGGCTATCTAGGCCTCCTCTCTGACTCTTGTGGAAGTCCTTTGCTGATGGTATCTTCCATCTTAATCCCATTTTGACATGTGAGAAGCACATGCTAGAATCATCTCCCTTGCCACCTGATCCTTGGTTTCCCCTAAGACCTGAGTTCACAGATTCAGAGCAAAACCTACTGACTTTTACCTGCTCTTCAGACAGAGGCCATAGGGCCCGGAGCCCACATGTCCAAGGGTCAGATGGGCCAGAGAACACAGCGACAACAGCTGTACAGTGGGAGCTGTGGCCTCCCAAGCTCGGCACGTTGCATGTACAGTCTGGTTTTTGACCTTTACAGCAATCTGTGGTGTGTGCCCTTTCCTCCTCCACACAGATGGATGGCAGGGCCTCCAAGAGCTGAGAAATCTGACCCAGAACCATCACTATGTTCATAACCAGGTGTTCTGATTTGGTAGTGACATCCCCCACCCTCCAGAATTCAGCTAAACCTGGGCATGAAATGCATCAGCCACATGTCTGTGCTTGGGTTTTGTTGCAGTTAGACCATTAGTGTAGGTTTTTATTTTGGGAAGACATACATAGCATTAGGCTTATGTGTCTAACTGTTTCAAATGCACAGTTGAGGGTACTCAGTTAATTTGTGTCGTGAAATTCTCACCACCATTCAGCTCCAGAGCCGTTGCCTTCCCTCACTGAGGCTCTGTCCCTACTAGACACAAGTCTCCATCACCCTCTCCCTAGAGTCTGGACACCAGTCTCCATCACCCTCTCCCTAGAGTCTGGACACCAGTCTCCATCACCCTCTCCCTGGAGCCTGGACACCAGTCTCCATCACCCTCTCCCTAGAGTCTGGACACCAGTCTCCATCACCCTCTCCCTAGAGTCTGGACACCAGTCTCCATCACCCTCTCCCTAGAGCCCGGACACCAGTCTCCATCATCCTCTCCCTGGAGCCTGGACACCAGTCTCCATCACCCTCTCCCTGGAGCCTGGACACCAGTCTCCATCACCCTCTCCCTGGAGCCTGGACACCAGTCTCCATCACCCTCTCCCTAGAGCCTGGACACCAGTCTGCATCACCCTCTCCCTGGAGCCTGGACACCAGTCTGCATCACCCTCTCCCTGGAGCCTGGACACCAGTCTCCATCACCCTCTCCCTGGAGCCTGGACACCAGTCTCCATCACCCTCTCCCTGGAGCCTGGACACCAGTCTCCATCACCCTCTCCCTGGAGCCTGGACACCAGTCTCCATCACCCTCTCCCTGGAGCCTGGACACCAGTCTCCATCACCCTCTCCCTGGAGCCTGGACACCAGTCTCCATCACCCTCTCCCTGGAGCCTGGACACCAGTCTCCATCACCCTCTCCCTGGAGCCTGGACACCAGTCTCCATCACCCTCTCCCTAGAGCCTGGACACCAGTCTCCATCACCCTCTCCCTAGAGCCTGGCAGCCATCATTCTTCTTTCAGTCTCTGCATTTGGTGGCTCCAGGGAACTCAAGTTGACGGATCATGTAGCATTTGTCCTTTTGTGGCTGGCTTATTTCCCTCTTCATCATGCCCTCAGTGCTGACTTGTGTTGTAGCACTTGTCAAAACACCCTTCGTTCTCAGAGCTGAGAGATATTCTGTGTGGATGGCATACTGTGTTCACCCGTGGATGGGTAGGCGCTGGGCTGCTTCTGCCTCTTGGCTGTTGTGAGCAATGCAGTGAGGAACTTGTGTGTAGAAATATAAGACCCTGTTCTCCTTTTGTCCACATCTTAGTTACTTTCCTGTTGCTGTGATAAAATACCCCAACAAAAGAAATTTAGGGGAGAAAGTTTATTCCAGTTCACAATCAGTCTACCACGGTGGGAAGTCAAGGCAACGGGAGCCTGAAGTGGCTAGTCACAAGGACGACAGGACGAACGCCTGTGTGCTTCTTAGCTTCCTTTCTCTCCTTATACAGTACAGACTCCCTGCCCAGGGAATAGTCCCGTCTATAATTAAGATGAGTCTTCTTATATCAACTAAGGTAACCGGGATAATCCCACACAAGCATGGACATGGATTTCAGGGACTGAACTAAGTTTGGCAGCTTCCTCCATGGGTGCCTTTGTCCACTGAGCTGTCCCCACTGGCCCCCTCTGCTGTGGGATGTTAATGTATGTCCTGTGGGAGCCCTTCTTGGGTTCTTTGTGGCGTTACCCAGCAGGTCCGCATAGAGGATGATTAGGACCATGGGCCTGAGTGCAGGTGTCTGAGATGGTCTGCACTTGGCTGTGCTGGGGGATGGTCTGTATGTCAAGTTGTTCTGATTGATCAATAAATAAAACCTGATCGGCTGTGGCTAGGCAGGAAGGATAGGCGGGACTAACAGAGAGGAGAAATAAAAGGACAGGAAGGCAGAAGGACTGACTGCCAGCCGCCGCCATGACCAGCAGCATGTGAAGATGCCGGTGGGCCACCAGCCACGTGGCAAGGTGTAGATTTATGGAAATGGACTAATTTAAGCTATAAGCACAGTTAGCAAGAAGCCTGCCACGGCCATACAGTTTGTAAGCAATATAAGTCTTTGTGTTTACTTGGTTGGGTCTGAGCGGCTGTGGGACTGGCGGGTGACAAAGATTTGTCCTGACTGTGGGCAAGGCGGAAAACTCTAGCTACACCCCTCCATTTAGTATATTTTGGATGTTGCTCCCCATCAGTTAATATTTGTCTCTGACACTGTAGCTAACACCTTCTTACCATAATTTATTTAACTCACGTGGATCATTCTAAGCTGAATGTTAAACTCAATGTCTGGTCCTATGTGCAAATCTTGAGACAGAAACTTACTTCCTTGGGGACAATTTCTGAGGATTTTATTGAAACTGTGGTGCACTATGAAAATTGAACCCTTAGAACCTTCCTTTTGCTTCGCAGAAAGACAGTCAAGTTAGTTTTCCCACCAGAAGGACCCTCATCAGTTCTGTGGCCAGAACTGGCTTTATAATTCCAGTCTGACAGAAGAAAATTTGTCCTCTCACTGTGTGCCTTGGATCCATACTAAGGTCAGCATTTGTCATGAGCGTATAGCTTGTGAAAAGGCCTGCTTCCAATCTTTTGTCCATTTCTCTGTGACTGTGCCTACCTTTCAAATAAAATGCATCACTGGGCTGGGAAGATGGCTTGACTGGGTGTTTGCCATGCGAGTATAAGGATCTGAGCCTGTATTCCCAGCACCCATGTTAAAAAGCCAGAAGAAGCAGTTCACTTGGAAGGGAAAGAGAAGGATCCCCAGAGCTCGCTGCCCAATCAGTCTAGCCAAACCGACAAGCTCCAGGTTCAGTGAGAGACCCTGTCTCAAAAAAATAAGGTGGAGAATGATAGAGGAGGACTCCTGAACTTGATCTCTGGTCTCCACATGCGCACAGCACACTCCTGCAAGCTCACATGCACATTGCCTTATGAGACATAATGGAGCTGGATAGACACTGGAATTTACTGTCCATTTCTGACCAACACACCAATATAAATGTGTTTGTCCTCTGTAAATGGAGTCAGAGAGAATGGCTTTTCCCTCAGTTGGCATCTCACTGTGCATAAAGAATGACCCCAAGGCTAGGGTCAGGCCCAGAGTCTCTGCTGAACTGTGTGAACCTGTGTCACCACCCAAGAGTCTGCTGGACGATGAAGGTGATGAGGCAGGTAGATCCCTTGAAGGCTGCAGGCGAGGGTGTCACAGATCCTGGGGACACACAGAATGCTTGTTTGCTGTGTTTCGTTTGAACTCGGGGACCGAGGGACCAGGGAAAGCAAGGGGATCTCAGAGACGGCAGGAGGGGGCAGATAAACCACGCCAGGCAGGGAATCCAGTGAGTGTGCCTCTCGGCTGCTCAGAATGCATAGGCAGCAGAGATCCGACTTGCAGAATTCCATAAATCACAACTATTTTAGCTGTGAGAGTAGAGATTGATTAAGGTCTGAGCCATCAGGCATCCTATGGATCAGGCTGTCTCTCACCAGCCCTCCCTTTCCCAGACATGCATGTCAGCAGTTTTCCGGGAACGCAGTCTTTACACATTTAGCATCATCACAGCGATTACTGTAAGGAGGCTCGATGACCACAGCCAACCAGCAGCTCAGGCTTGGGGGGTGGGCACCAGGACAAGGTGGCTGCAGCAGTGCATCCCGGGGTCTCTGATGAAACTCAGCCCCCACAGAGCCCTAGGCTGCCTGGGAATTCTGTCATTCTGTAACCCTAGGGAAGCAGGGGTGGGGGGAGTGGAAGGGGAGAGTCAGCTGCCTATCCTGCAGAGGCCTCCACACTCCCAGTGTTTCATTCGAATAGCTGTCATGCTTTGACGAAGGCCTGCTCTGACACCCACCCGCCCACCGAATCCAGGAAAGGCGTGTGCTAGTGACATTTTCCCAGACTTTGTCTTCTTAAAGCAATTTGTTGCACATAGCTCCCCCTAGTGGAGTGTTATAAGTATTTTGCAGGATTCTCAGAATCCCTGAGGTGATAAGAAATCTGAGGGCACCTGCCCCAGCTCTTCACTCTCCATGGCTTCGTGTGACAGTGAATGGGACAGAGACTCACCTCTGAAGGACCAATCTGTTCCACTTCACTCCCATTTCAAGGACACACTTTCCACTTTTAGAGTAGTTTCAGAATCCCCAAGCCCAGAGTCACCCTCACATTGACACATGACATCTTCGTGTATGTCTCACCATGGTGGGAATCGGGTGTCACTGGTTTTTTTTTTTCTGCTTTCCTTTTCTGTCCTAGGACCCCACATGACATTCAGACACCTCACATCCTCAGAGCTGTGATGGTCGATGAGACAGCCTTCTTTATAAAAAAAATAAAATAAAATAAAATAAAAATAACAATGATAGTCTTTGGGACATGTCAGCACAGAATGTTCCTCAGTGTGGATTTGTCTGCTGTTTTTCTCATTATGAGACAGTCTATAGTGTCTTTTCCACTTCCTGGCATGAGCCATCTGAGGTCTGTCCCACACACTGCCCCTAGAACTCAAATGCAGGCAGGTCTTCTTCTCTTGGAAGTGATGGGGAATTGAACCCAAACTGGGCTCACAGAGGGACCAGGAAGTTGTAACTAGAAGTCTGGGGCATTACTGGCTTTAAGTATGCCTAAATCAAATAAAAAGATACAGCCAACACCAAATGTCCTATTGATGCCTGATCTACATTGGCTCTATCCTCAAAGACCAGCCTCTTCCGGTCTCAGGAGATGTCAGCAGGGCTCCCAGCTCAAAGGGAAAAGCAGACCTGCTGCCTACGTCGGCCTCCTTCTCCCCCAGGACCACATGCTCCACCCTGGATACTTCACTGTGGCCTGCCAACTCCTTTCAGATGCAAGAGCTGAAGAAGAGCAGCCTCTGTATCCTCCAAGACAGAACCTGGACTACTGCTTCCAACCAAAATGTCCCAACAGACACCATCTCCCTGCTGGCCCCGACCTCTGTTGTGAGATAGCACCAAAGCCTATTTCTGATGTTTATAACTGTTCTAGCTTCAGCCGGTCTCCAAGAGTTATATGTGGTGTTTGCACTCTGCAGTAATTTTCCAAGTGAGAAGCAGTAAAGCAGAATGGGCCCTGTCACCTTGGTGGACAGGCAGGTCCTGTGTTTGGGGTCTGAGTGGGACACATTCATAGTTTAATTTGGAGTGTGATGTATGTGAGGCCTGTTTCCATCAGAGGCTTGCTTTAGGAGGTGATTGTGACAAGGAGCAGACCCTTGGGGTCTTTGGCTTGATAGGCTTAGAGAATCTCTCCTGTCAGAAAACAGGCTTTGGGCCCTAGCTTTCACTGGGGACAGCCTCCAGGCAGACACCTCAATCTACAGCCGGTGTATTACCTACCCAGTCCCTGTTGGCACCCAAGTTCCCAGGGATGGAGCTGGCAGTTAGCCTATTTGATGTCCTTCCTGGGGCTGAGCCTGGAAGGGTGGGATGTTCTAGAGTGCTTAGTAAGGGAGATGCTGAAAATGGGGAGCACACTGGCTGGGTATATAAATGGAAGACTTGGGCAGAACCCTGCAAGCCTGTGGCTGGGGCATCGGCTGGTGGCCGGGTTGGGGCGCTGCCAACCGGCTGAGTAAAGCTGCTAATGAAATAATACCAGTTAAAAATGAGTCCTCTATCAGAGCCAGAGTGTTTTGCTGGCCCCCAGCCCAGCACTTCCCAGCTCGAGAAGGGGCAAGAGGAGGATCCCTGGAAGAGCAGGACATCACCCACTCACCCAAGTCCTGAGGTGCTGATTATCATGGTCTGCCATCCCTATGCAGTGTTCTCCACAAAGTTTTCTTAATGACTAATTCAGTGGCTTTCTCTCTCTTCCTCCCTCCCCCCACCCCTTCTGCCTGTTTGAATATCTCTCTCCATGAGCACCTCACTGCCCACCCAGTAACATCTTCTTCTTTTAGGATTTCAAATCCTGTCTTCCATTTGCATAAACAGCAAATGAGGAACCAGATACAGTGATGCACACCTAAATGCCAGTACACAGGAGGCTGAAGCAAGAGGATTTCCCTAAGTTCTAGGCTAACCTGAGCTACATACATCTTATCAAAATGAATAAACAAAATTATTGCAGTACAGATTCTACATAAAGGCACCTCTGGAAGTATTGTTTGTTACCCATGAGGCCCAAACAGCCACTTCCTGTATTTTAAAAAGCTGTTTGTTCAACGTGAAAAGTAACTTTCCAGATGAGGGGACTTTCTTTGCAACTTCCCAAAGTGTTTACATTTCCCAGATCACTCAGCCAGTCAATCCGCCCATCAACCAGGCCATGATGTTGGAGACAGGTCTCAAGGACCTGCTGTAGCATGTTCATCATGGTCAGGGTGGCCTCTATGGGTGCCTCTCAGTTCAGCAGGTCTCAGCCCAATGAGGTGGTTGCCATGGAGACCTGCAGACTCTGTCCATGATGTTTGCTAAAGGCCAGAAGCTGCTGGGTTCCCTGACACATTCTCTTGTTGTCCCAAGAAGCTCCAGGGCCCACAATGTCCCAAGTCCCCGTCTGCACACATTCGGATTCACTGTACTGGGTCTGATCTTGACATGAAGCACACGGACTCTGCATCCGGGGCTGGTCACAAGAGACTCTCTAGAGACTGCCTTGTCTCTATGCCTTCCACTCGAATGAGAGCCTGGTATTAAAACCTTTACCCACTTAAGAAAAGGATGGTCCTTCAAGGCAATGGGACTTTGAGGGAAACCCATCTTCAGGGTGTTCCTTCCTCCATCATTCCTCAAGCCAACCCCTAGCTCTGCATCCCAGGGTCAAACACCCAGCCCCAGAGTAAACAGCATTGCTCCCAAGAATCTTTGTAGCTTGCAGGATATGTGTGCACACAAGCCTGTCGATGGTGTGTACTGTAGTGATACATTGTGTACCCTAATAAAAATTGCCTGAAGATCAGAGAGACACAGGAACAAGCCTCCTCTTACCTCTGTAACTCCTCAGCCTGAAAAAGCTTTCTACCTAAAAGGCCTCTAGCCAAAGGGGATTCCTCAGCCGAAAAGCCTTTAGTTCCTGTCTCCTCACACCTTATCTACCTTTCTCTGCCAGCCATTAAAGGTGTGTGTGCTTCCCAAGTACTGGGATTAAAGATCTGTGCCACCACTGTCTGGCTCTGTTTCTCTCCTAGACTAAATCAATCTCATGTAGTCCAGGGTGGCTTTGAACCCACAGAGATCCAGACAGATCTCTGCCTTGTGAGTGCTAGGATTAAGGGTGTTGTAGCAGGAATCTTAAAAGTTCTTATTAATAAAATCAAACCCGAGGCCAGTTATTGGGGTCAATGCTGGTAGATCAGAGAGACAGAACAAGCCACAGCTAACCTCACCTGGCCAACTTCTCAGCTGCTCCTGTTTCCTCAGACTGGAAGCTTCTGTGTCCTCATCCCAATGGCTCTGAACTGCTGCTTAAAAGCCTGAATGCTTAACCAGCCAAATGCTGAACCAGCCAAATGCTTCTAGTTTCTGGTCCTCAAGCCTTATATATTTTTCTGCTTTCTACCATCACTCCCTAGGATTAAAGGCTCGCTTCCTGGGATTAAAGGCATGAATCACCATGCCTGGCTGTTTCCAATGTGGCCTTGAACTCAGAGATCCAGAGGGATTTCTGTCTCTGGAATGTGAGGATTAAAGGCGTGTGCTATCACTGCCTAACTAGTGGCTTTTCTGTTCTCTGACCCCAGATAAGTTTATTAAGGTACACAATATTTTGGGGAACACAATACCACCACAGGGTGTGTGCCACCACTGACTGGCCTCTATGTTTAACCTAGTGGCTTGTTCTGTTCTCAGTTTGTGGGGCGTTTACCCACCACCCCCACAGCTTCCCAGAGTTTTCTTGAGTGCGAGCAGCAGGAAATATTAGATAGAAGGATTTAGAGCGGAGAATGTTGCGGAGATAAACAGATAGAAAATAAAGGATAGCCTCGAGAGGGCCTGGAACCTATTCCAACGGGCCCCGACTGTCTCTGGTCCAGGGTTTTTATAGAGACGCCAAGGGGTGGAGCAAAAGACCTCCTCCCCCAGCACAGCCAAGTGCAGACCATCTCAGACACCTGCACTCAGGCCCGTGGTCCTGATCATCCTCTATTCGGACCTGCTGGGTAAAGCCACGAGGAACCCCAGAACGGGCTCCCACATCAGTTAAATTTTATTAGGGTACCCAATACATCACCACAGTGTACCTTATCTAGGTGGAGTTGCCTGACTCCAAACCTCCTCATCAAGAGGCAGAGTGGTACCTGGCTGGATTGGGAGTATGCTCACTTCATGGCTTGGAAATGAGATGCCCCTGGGTTGTTAGTAGGGTCACCTGGCAGCCACTGCATACTCAGACTTCAGACTGTAGAGGTGGCATCTGCTGGTGGAAGCTGGTCGAGGCCACAGCCCTGCTCTGCTGTCCCCTGCAGAAGTTCTCGATGCCTGAGAGCCCAGGCCGGCGTGTTGGTCTCATCTTGGGTTCCTTGTGTGAACTTGCCTTTATTTTTATTTTTTATTTTTTTATTTTTTGGTTTTTCAAGACAGGGTTTCTCTGTGTAGCTTTGCGCCTTTCCTGGAACTCTCTCTGTAGCCCAGGCTGGCCTCGAACTCACAGAGATCCACCTGACTCTACCTCCCGAGTGCTGGAATTAAAGGCGTGCACCACCACCGCCCGGCCTGAACTTGCTTTTATACCCAAAACAAGTTGACAATAGATCTTCCAGGACATGTGGTTTATACAGCCAGTGTACCTCAGCCCTCTGATTCTCCCTGAACCACCTGGTGGTTCCTGGTGGTCCTTCTTACAGATCCTGGGAGGGTCTCAAAAGGAAAATGGGCTCTAGCTATAGAGATAGCATGGGGCCAGGCCGAGCATTGGGGGCCCTGCTTGATGGGACCTCCTTCATAGGGTACCCATAGTACCCTGAGGGCTGGGTGGGAACTGGGAGAGGGGCACCTGAGTCTGTGACCACTGTTATGTCTCTCTTTTAGTCCAGCAATCCTAGTCAGTGGCTGCCATTGCAGGGCCACCATGGTTCCCTCAGCCTCTCCCAGCCCAGCATGTTCTGAAGATGCTTTAACCAAAAGCCATTAAGCTGTCTTTGTGCATATGTCTCTTCCTGTCAATGCTTGACAGCGGGCGTGGGTGAGGGGCCCCCATTCCCGTCCTTCTCTTCCCATTGAGTCACCGCCATCCGACCAGACTGCCCGCATCAGCTCTGAGCTCATCGGCTCCTCCATCAATCAGTTCCCTCTGGGACAAAGCACTGAGGAGACTCACATCTGACAAGGACTCTTCCATCTAAGGGAGCTCAGCTGGGTCAGGAGTGCTGGTGTGCATGCTGTATGGGCTCCAGCCTTCCTGCCCGACTGTGTGATGGTAGAGGAATCTGGTCCTAAGGGTTCAGAGGGGCCCCAGTCTCTGCTCCAGGGCACAGTGGGAGAACAGCTGCTTCCACCACAGTCTACACCTGAGAATGTCTCCCTGTCATTGACCTGAGAAAGGAAGTCACTGTGCCACCATATGGGCACAAGCTCCCTATTGCACAGAATGTGGCTGACTGCCATCAGCTAGTTCTCCCTCCTTTCTGCTCAAGGGACGGTGCCAACCTGTACCCACCCTCCCCGCAAGAGTCATTCTCCCACTGCCTGGCAGACAGTTAAGGTCATACTTGATCTGGCCTCATGGAGGGCTCCACCAGGAATCCTCAGGTGCCAATTCTGTCAAGATGGTATGAGCCACCCACTCCGACTGGGAAATGAGTAAGATGCTCATGATTCTTGAGAATTCCATATAGCAGGCACTTTGGGGAGGCAGTGAAACTCAGAGTGGACTTCCCAGATTTCAATATTAAAATTTAAATTTTGACTTTGCCTCAAGACCAAGCCCCCCATGAGGGGGCAGACAACACCCAGAGAAATCTGATAAGACCCCCCATCTTCCTGGCTAGCAGAGCCGAGCAAAGGAGCCCCATAGGCAAGAGAGGGGATGCCAGGAAGGGAAAGAGCCAGGGGGTAGATTCCCTATTTTTACATGTAGACCCACACAGAGCTCAGGGAGAGACCCTTGGCCCAGCACAAGCTCTGGGAACTAATCTGATGTTGGAAAGTACATCTCAGACACACTAGGATTCAGGATGATCCACTAGCCCAAAAAAACTATCAGTGTTCTCCAAAGGTAAGAAGCAGGACCCAGCATCTGTGCTGTATATCCATAATGCTCAAGAAGACCCAGAACTAAGAAAATTTGACCATCTTCCAAAAGAAAGACAGTGTGTGATAGATGCCAGCCCCAGAACAGCAAATAACAGCTACAATAACTGTGCTTTGTGCAATACACACAGAGAGGGGGGTGGGGAAGGAGAGAAAATAAAGTATCCATGTACTCACAGACCTTTCATATCTGCTTCTAGAAGCCAAAGAGGAAGGGCTTGAATTTCCTACATGGTTCTAGGGGCCATAACGTGGAGGCATGGCTACTTCCTCATTGAATTGAATGATGAGCCTTGATGAGCCTTCCAAAAGGCTAATCCATTGTGTAAATCCTTTGTGAAAGGAACAGACAGACACAAACTGCTTTGGCTGGTCCCCTTTTAATATGATGAGGTTGGAGCCCAGGGTCTTGCTCACATTGTACCCTAGCCCAACCTGTTCGCCTTTTGAATTTTTGCCCTGCTGGCCACACCTGGAAAGGCTCAGCTGGAAAGGGAGCCTTTGTGTTACTTTAATTCCAAGGTCACTGGTAGAGTGTGGCCCTGCCTCAGGGCTTCCAGCCCATCTCCCCCGACTGCTGTGCCCATCATCCATGCCCTGTCACGACTACTCAGTCCTATACAGACTGACTGGAAAGATCTTTTCAAAGAACCAGCTCTTGAGTAAATTGATTTTCTCTATGGTTCTTCTGATTTCTAGCTCACTAGTTTCTCCTCTGATCATTATTATTTCCTACCTTCTGCTCACATTGAGATTCCTTATCAATCTCTTAAGGCGAAGCGTACGCTCTCATCAGCTAGCTCTATGAGTGAGCAGGAGACTGTCTGTTTACAAAAGTGATAAAGGACCAGATTTGTCCCAGAGGCCATAGTTTCCTTACTCCTGGCTTATTGGTTTATGATTACTTGTTTATTTAGTTAGTTTTTGAGACAGGTTCTCATGTAGTCTAGGTTGACCTTGGACTTGATATGTAGCTGAGAATGACCTTGAAGTCCTGACTTCTTCCACGAGCTGGGATTACAGGGATACACCACCATGCCTGCCTCTGTGATCTTTTATTTTCCTCATTTAATGAATTAATACTTAATTAGTTAATGATTAAATAAAATGTATTCTAAGTGCCCCTTTGTCTGCACACCACAAATTTTATAGTGCTTTAATTTTCAACTGTACCATCTGCATTAAGTGTTTCTGATGCTTTGATATCTGGGGACTTGCTGGCCCTGAGGGACAGTCTCTTCCAGGAATGGCCACCGTGTCCTCATCCCTTCTCTGGTCACTTACTCTGGGCCATGACTGCCCAGCTGCCCTACCCTCCCAGGCCAGGATCCCACATCAGGCTGCCTGGGGTCACACCAAGCAGCCAGTCTTGAGGTGCTGACTCTGCCCCCCCCCCTTCTGCAGATACTGTGGGAAAGGCTCTTGCCCACTCACTGATCCTATCTTCTGACTGACCAAGGGCTTCCCCTGTGGACCTCCCACTCAGGAGAAAGAAGCATACCCCATTTCTTCCCTTGAACTGTAACAAACGTTATGCTTTTTTCGGGTGCAGAGGGCTCTTGCTGTATAGTTGGGGCTATCCCTGACTCCCCTGTGAATCAGAGCTAGCCTCAAACTCCTCTTCTTCCTGCCTCTGACTCCAGATTTTGGGGTAGCAAATGTGCACCACCACAGCTACTGAGGTGGAGTTTCTTGGGTCACACTTTCTTCATAGTTTGATTCCACTGTATGGGAAGCTAAGCATTTAAACAGATACACTACCCAAAGGGAGGTTGTCTGGGGGAGGCTCGTTCTCAGCCAGGTGGCCCATGGCAGTTAGGCATTGGCACTAGGCCCCATTGAAAATGTGCTATTTGAGCCGGGCATGGTGATCACGCCTTTAATTCCAGCATTCAGGAGGCAAAGACAGACAGATCTCTGTGAGTTCAAGGCTAGCCTGGTCTACACAGTGAATGAGTTCCAGTACATCAGAGCTATGTAGAGAGGCCCTGTCTCAAAAAGCAAAAACAAGAACAAGCGACACCTGGCAGCAACAAAGGAAAGGCGCTGTTCGTGCCGTCTGCCGAGCTTGAGTTTCCCCTGAGAAGGCTGGAATTGGAAAGCCTTGGAAATCCCAGCTGTTCATTTCATGCACAGAGCCTGAGTTTCGGGAACCCCTGTTCAGGGCTCCAAGCCGCAGGAGGCTAAGAAGCTGGGGGTGGGCACCCAGGATTAATAGATGTTTCCATGGCCTCTTGTTCCAGATTCTTTCTCACTGATGGTTGCAGGATCTGCCATTGCACAGTCAGAGCTACCTCCTTATGTCTGCCCACGTGTTTCAGGAATACTAGAGGGGTAGGGGACTTCGGATTGGGAGTCTATACGTTACCCTGAAGTGAAGCTGAAAGAAAGAGATCCCATGGCACACCCAACGCCCAGTATTTCCACCTAGTCCTATGAAACTCATTGCCTATCTGGCTCTCTTAAGTTCACAGGGGGATCCTGGGATCTTCTGGGTGGCTGCTGTGGCCTCTTCCTGCAGGATCTGCCTGATCTATAGTCCTGAAGCAGTAGGCACTTCAGACACTCAGAGCCCATGTTCTGCATGCATTTGAGAAACATCTTTATGGTGGGTTCAAGGGTAAAGGTTGAGAAAGCAGATCAAGAGTAGATGGGACAGGCTTCTTTAGGATTCTGGAGATTTGGGGTTCCCGTCCTTCCATATAGGCAGCCAGTCCTGTGATTGAGAGCACCGGATTACATAGGAATCTTAGCTCCCCCCACTGCCTGGGGCCATCTGCTCTCCAGTCACACTGTCCCCATACTCCCTGGGGGAACCATGGGAGATCCTGTTCGTTTGCTGCTCGGAACATTTCCTGCTGGAGAACTCATCAGGTAGGAATGTAGACTGGACTGACGGGATGGAAGAGCTGCCCCCTTCTCCTCAGAGTGGCCAGCCAGGATGGCAGCATATCTTGTCCCAGGGCAGGGACCCTGTCTAGATGCACTTGTCACGTCACCAGTGTCATAAAGGTCTCAGAAAGTGCCAGGCATGTGGATAGGAAGAGTCTGAGAGGCCAGACAGGGCTCTTCCTGTTGTGAGGCCCCAGCAAACCCTGAGTGCTCTAGACCTGGATTTCCTCAATCCTTGTCCTGCTTACCCTTGGCCTGGTCTGGCACCCATGGCTTCTCTTCTGTCTGAGTACATCTGCTGAATTATTCACTAGGCCATATTAGGGCCACCTGGCAGGGTGAGACAGGCGTGCTCCTGGCCTGTGTCCCATCCCTCCTGTGGTGTCTTAGTCATCTTTGGCTTTGCTGGGAGATGGCCATTAATGGAACCACAGCCAGAGCCTCCTGCAGGGCTGGGGCAGTCCCGCCATCCTCCTACAGTCAGCTCTGTGCCTGGCCCTGCACCGATCTGACCTGAGTCTCACCTGCTGCCTTGGGTTCTGGGTGTTTGCAAACTCAGGCTCCACTCAGTCACCATGCCAACCCCCAGCCCTACATCAACCAAGCAAGAAACTGGGACAAAATATGAACATCAAGATTCACCAGGATCAGGATTCTGAATTTTGCTATTTCTCAAAAAAAAAAAAAAATCCTGCAGTGGCTTGGAAAAGGCAAATTCAAGCTTGTTTGGAGAATCATGCATGAGTGCATGTTTGTGTGCGTGCAGGCATGCATACGTGCGTGTATGAGTGTTGACATGCATGAGTTGTGTATACCTGTGTGTGCGTGTATGGAGTGTTGCACATGCAGGAGTGTGTTCACATACATACACATGTGTGCTCTTATGGTCACACATGTAAGCTGTGTGCTGTTTCACATGTGATATTTTATACCAAATGAAATTTCCATTGCCCCAGGCCTGCAGTGCATAGGCACACATCCATACATGTGTGCACTTGTGCACAAGCCATGTGACCAGGACTTGCAGTGTGGCTGTATAGCTCATGTGATGCATTCAGCCCCACAGTTCCCAAGCTTGGTTCTGGAGTGTCTTCATTTCCCATTTTCTAGATTGTTCATCCAAAGTCCCTTGCCTTTTGTGGGGTGCCCTCAAGTCCCTCCATGCCAGCTCCTATGGAGGAGGGCCTGAGCCAATCTTGCCCTGCCCGAGATCCCCAAGAGAAGCATAGGAGGTCTCCTGGCTCTGACCCTCCAATCTTAATAAGATTCTCCCCTCCCTCCAGGTTAAATTGCAAAACAGAAGAAACGGAGGAGACTCTGCCACCCAGTGCCCCCAGCTTGTCATATGCCTAAGGGAAAAATCGGCTGCCCATCCTCACTTGTCCCACATTGTCCCATTCCCCTGGTGGACAGACTTTCCCTGGAGAGGCAGAAGCTTCCTCAACAGCTTCCTTTGGCCAGATGCTGATCACGATGATAAGGAGACACTAGCAGAAATGCTGGGTGGAAGTGTCAGGCAAACTCAGACACCCCACTAAGGCTGAGCCTTTAAGGCCAAGGTCATTGAACCCCAGGGCAGGACTTCAGCTGTAAGACTGACACTCTAAGAATCCCCTTGCCCCAGTCCTGGGCTGGCTCCACTTTGGAACAGTCATACTTGGCCATCTGCTTACGCACTTATATGTCATGGAGAATCTCTGAACTCCAGAGAGGCCTCCTGCTGAGAGTCCAGGGGAGGTAACACTGGCCTCCAGCTTTCTAGTTACTGCCAGGTATCTCAGCACTAGCTCGTGGGACTCGGTGGAATTGCTTGGGATAGCCCCGCTCAGGATATCAGCCAGGACTGATGACTGGTGGGGGAAGGGGTTGTTGTAGTGTCTCAGATCCTAGCTAAGTCCACACCCAATGGACTTAGGCACTCATAGTGAGTCATAGGCACTCAACTATGTGGGCAAATGCACCCTGATTAGAAGACTTCTCTGCCCTCAGATGGATTCTAGGATACTGGTGGTGTTTGTTGTTGTTGTTGTTGTTTTTTTAAGGGAACACCTGGGACAGGATAGCTCTAGTCCTTGGGGTGGAGATCCAGGGGGAGCTGGATCCTTGAAAAAGTCCTTGCATGAGACCATCTGTACCATGTTCCCATATTTGTGAGTGGATGGTAAATGCCAACCTCGAAAGCTAAGGATCTGAGCATCTGTGAGCTGACCCCTGATCCCCGCTCACGGACTGGTCTGTCAGGTGGCTGTGGAGAGCAGCTTGAGATGGACTCTGAATCTCCCCCTTTGCCTGCTTGCTCTTCAGCTCTGCCCACCACTTCCTTCCCCTGCTTTACTCTCCCCTTTAGTGAAGGGCAGGCGAGTTGCAGGGAGGGAGGCTGCCTCAGAGGCAGGTGTGAATAGAATGAGTTTCTCACAAAATACCCCAGAAGATAAACTTGATGATGTCCTCATTACTGGGAAATTTGATTCAAAAACCCTTGGAGTATTTGTAAGAAAATGGTTACTCATGCCCCAAATGAGAAAGTGTGTTTTGTCTCGTATCAGTCAGTGCTGAAGAAGATGTTACCTCAGCCCCTGCAGTACTTTCTGACTTGACAGGAAGAAGCACAAAACCATCCTGTAAATGATCTGCAAGCCCGAGGGCACTGGCCCACTGCAGGGACTCAGAGCAGACCCGCAGTGGGATCGGCACAGGGAAAGCCACCAGGGTGCTCTCCCTGGTGGTGGAAACAAGCAGAATGGGCTCTCTGACACACCCAAGTGACATCAGTTTACACTCGTTTTAGTTGGCCTCCTGTCGCCGCGATTAAACGCCCAACACAAATAGCTTCAGAAGAAATGGTTTGTTTTGGCTCATGCTTTGAGGCTACTGTCTATCACATCAGTGAAGGCATGGCAAGCAGAGCATGAGGCAGCTGGTCACATTGTACCCACAACCAGGACCCCACTCCATGAGATGATGTGGCTGATATTCAGAGTGGGTCTTCCCTTCTCACTTAGACTTCTCTGGAAACACCCTTACAGTCATACTCAGAGGTGTGCCCACTCAGTGATTCTAACTCCAGTAGAAGTGACATCAAGACCCAGCCACAGCAGATTCAGCAAGAGATGTACTTGAGCAAAGAACAGCAGGCTGAGGTCACATCTACACTGCACCAAACCTTCCCTGTCCAGTTCTGAATGGCAGTCAGCTCCCTGTGGTCAGTGGGAGGGATGAGCATGTGGTGTGTGGCTTGTGCCTGGGGTGAGCATGCAGGAGTGTGTATGCATGAAGTGTGTTTGGGGGTATGTTTGCAGGTGTGGATGTGCAGTGCAGGTGTATTTGACTATTGTATTGCTTGTGGGATGTGTATCATATGGGGGTGTGATTTATGGGTGTGTGTGCTTATGGGCTATGCATGTGGGCAAGTGTTGTAACCATGTGAGATACAGGAGAAAGCCACCCCATAAAAGCCAAATCAATAGTTTTTTATTTGCTAGCAATTCAAGTTCATGTCTGAAAGAACTCCCAACCTGAGAGATTCTGGTAGGATTTATAAATCCAAAAATCATAATTATATCATATCAGGGACAGGTCGGAGGGCAGAAGTTTCCATTTTTTTTCAGTTCAGTTGATTAAAACAATTTGTTTTGTGTTTATGTTGTAAAATGATGGACCACCCCAGCTGACCCTGAAGCTCCAGGTGTGGCTTCATGAGAATGTTCTGTTCAGCAGGGTGTTGTGCATGGAGACCAGAGAAGAGTTGGGTGAAGGGAGGTAAAACTAGGACAAAATGAAGAGTTTTACAACATAAAACAGTGTACACTTGTGGGAAATGTTTATAGGACATGTGCTTGTGGAGAGCATGCCACATATTTTCAGGTGTATGAGGGGTGCATCTGTGGAGGTGTGTACTGTGGGGAATCACTCCGTCCTTGAGGCATGGATGTACCTCAGTTTGTACAGTACTTGGTCCATTTAGGGCCCCGGCCACCCTCCCCCTCCAGCTTAAAAACTTCCATATACTCTGTCTGGTCCAGATGAGCAGCTGCCTCCCTCAGACAGACCATCCCTGCTTCCTTTGACCTTCCTTGGCATTCTAGCTCTGGTATTTGTCACTCCCTCTAGATATAGCACCTCTCTGTCCTGGTCATATGAGCTCCCCAAAGGCAAAGCCTAACTCACATCTCCACAGGACATGTCTTATGTTGGACCCAGAACACAGACAGTATTCAACAAAAACTTATTGAGCCTGGGTCCTGAATGAGGATTTTGAACCTTGACACTCAAGCATGGCTACCACTTACATGTCCGTCTGGTTGCCTGAACAGCCAAAGTCCAGGCTGGGCAAGTCCAATGCTGTATCTGTGAGCCCTGGCATCCTGCAGAGATATGCCACCAGTGTATAAGAGGGCACATGTATACCAAGCCCCGTGGCCTGGACAATACGCCAACTCCTAGGTAGACAGCAGGCCTGGGGTTAGTGGGGAGGAATTCTCCTATTTTGAATTTTGAATTTGAATTTGAATCTCATTTTACATGCTCCTTCCTTCAGGGAGGCCTCCTTGACCAAAAACTAGGCAAATAACAGCCCTCCTGAGCCCCACTGTAACCTGACCTTCCTGTGTAGGTTACCTGGGGGTTAGCTAATCCCCCACTGGATCCAGAAAGGTGCTACAGTTGCCTGTTCTTGGCATAGGGCCAGACCCACCCAAGAGGGTTTCCTGGAAAGTGAAGGACTGGGTGTGGAGTACTGATACCTGTCCAGGAACAGCCATGCCTGCAGGCTTCCTCACACTCCGGCCTCACAGATGCATCTGTGTCTCGTCAGCACTGAATCTCGGGCCTCCTGGAAAGGTTGGGCAGAAAATCTGACCTAATTCCTGGACTATTAAAAGCCTCAGTCTCTGCAGTAGGAATTGGAAGACACCCTCTCCCCCATCACTGCACGAGAGTGAGAGTTGGTTTTATGCATCAGCTCATCAGGGTCGAGGTGCTCAGTTGCCATTCAGACACCATTTGGGTATTGCTGAGTGTTTTCAGGCACTAGAGACACTTAACACAGTATCTATGAGTAGGTAAACAGATTATGGTTAATAAATAATGGATGGATAGGTAGTCTATAGAGGTTAGATCATAGATCATAGATGAGAGAGAGAAAGAGAGAGATAATAGATACATGATAGACAGATGATAGATAGATAGATGGATAGATAGATGATAGATAGATAGATAGATAGATAGATAGATAGATAGATAGATAGATAGATAGATAGATAGATAGATGCTGGATAGATAGATGATAGATAAATAGATAGATAGACAGACAGACAGACAGACAGACAGATAGATAGATAGATAGATAGATAGACAGAGACAGAAAGACAGACAATAGACTGGCCACAGAGAATAGACCAATAATGGATGATGAAGGATAAGGATAGACATAGAATCTGTTGGCTGTTTCTCTAGAAAGCCCTGACTCACACAAGGACTTAAAGACTGAAGCTGGACATAAATTTGGAGGGAAGAAGAGATCTGGGAACTGTCCCATAGGCAGAGGCCACTTTCCTTCCTAATTCCACAGAGCTAGGCAAATTTGAGACTGTTACATCTCATTCTGTCCTAAGAGTTTAGGTTTTAAAGCCTTAAAGATGCTATCTAGATCAAGACTACATCTTAAAACAAAGGAGACTCCCCTAAATCACACACCTTTCCCTCTGTTCACTAGACAGCTGCCACATTTCCACTCTAGTCCAAGCCAGTCTGTCCCTTCATTCAGCTCCTGTCACTCTGTTGGTTGCTGTCATTCAGTGGAGATGTGAGTGTACCTCTCCTAACCTGGCAGTTCAAAGGGCACAAGTTGGGTTGGTAAGGGTGGGGCGGATGCCACAATGTATCAGGAGCAACTTTACCCTCTGACAACTTCCACAAGAGGCTGTGAGGATGCCAGGAGGTACTTCTGGGTAGGTATCCTGGCTCTGTGGATCTGGCTCTCAGACAGCTCAAAGTCACAAATCCCCTGATGTCACCCTGGCTTGGCTGCCAACTCTACCAGAAAGTCCCACAGGCTTCTTCTTGAGAAGTTCAGGTGCTCAAAGCACCAGGCACTGAAGTGAATGATCCAAAGAACATTTGTGAGCCACTCCCAGAGAGAGGAGTGCAGATTCCCCTGAGACCTGACTAACTCAGGTACTAGCCAACCTCAGCAATCTGGGGAGAAACCTATGGACGTCCATAGTGGGACAAGTGCCTCCTGAAGACCCCTGTCCTGTTGAGATGTGCTTTTTAAGTTTTCTAAATATAACTAGCCCTTTCCCTGGTTTAGAACTCAAACTGGGGAGAAACTGGCAACAAAATGAAGCCAAAGGCATCCTGCCTCCTCGCAGCTTCTAGGACACCTACAGAACAGCTGTCCCAGCTGTGGGTACTCTGGAGAAAATCACAGAGCTCCCGCACAGCCCATAGGCGGGTGATTCCTGGGCCTGTGACTGTTTCCTCTAGCTTGAAACACTCCCTTCTGGAAAAGAGAGAGGAAGTAGGGCTCATAAGACCAAGAAGCTCTCCCAGACTTACAAGACACACAAGCCCTTTCCTGGGGTTACATATGCAGCAAGCATTAATGGAGAGAGAAGACTCTCAGGAGGAACCTGCCTGCGAGGTAGGCAGGGAGCTCCGGGGACGCTGTGTCCCTTACCCATGGTGGGGTGGACTTTTCCATGATGCGGTTGTCTCTAAGTTGCTCATGCTTCTGTAAATAACTTCTCACCCATGCCACTTCAATAAACTCACTGAGTTCAGGCTGGGGAGGGTTTGTGTCTTTGGTCTGTCATTGGTACCCTATCCATGGTGAATAGACATTTATTCATATTGGCCCAGGAAAAGTCACATGACAGCCTAGAAACTACAACTGAGTCCTTGACTCAAAGTAAGAAATCCATAAGCCTACTATCACTGGGCCAGGGGATCCAGTCCGGGAACTCTGCATTCAGGTGGAAACATGTCTAAGTGGGGAGGGAGTAGGGCCACCATACAATGGACAGATACAGGCCTGTGGCCAGGGCTACAGAACATCCCAGGGAGTTCTTGAAGCCAACCTGGAAGCATTCCCTGGGACTGAGCCAACACTGTCCTATGGCTGTCCCCAGGGCTAGGGAATGCAGATCTACACAGCAGCCCCTTCCCCTCTGTGTAGATGGCGTATATCCAAGACACAGTTGCCTGGAAATCCCTGCCAAGAGCAAATGAAAGCAGTCTCCAGGGAGAAGTGCCTCTCTTGTAATTGAACCCAAGTCCTCCATGTTTTCTCTCTCCAGAAAGCCCAGTGGGTCCTGGGACAAAGGCTGTCCAAGACTTAGACATCAAGATCCTACTGTAAGGGAGGAGACACGGAGTGAGAGACCATGCTGAGAAAGTTACCAGAGGGAGCATTGCAGGTTCTAAGGGCTTTTGATCTCCACACCCAGCTTGGCCCAAGTCATACCCTTCAGGAGTTAGCCCCTAAGGTCAAGGACACAGGGAATACAGGTAAATGCTGAGCATGCTCAGTGAGCACAAATGTTCAATGAAGATTGACTTCATATACTCAGGATCTTTTGTAAGCATCTTGGGCCATTACATCAGCAAATCCAGAGGTAGAGTCAGAGAGAGAACAGGGACACACACACACACACACACAGAGAGAGAGAGAGAGAGAGAGAGAGAGAGAGAGAGAGAGAGAGAGAGGCTGTCGCAGAGAAACAGAAACAGCAATAGCAAAGGGACAGAGATGGGAGGAGGCAGGTTGGATGGGGAAGGGAAGGGGTCAAGGTGCCACAGGGTCATCGCTGGCTAGAAGCATGTGGAAGTCACATGCTGCCCTCTGCAACTGCCAAGTAAAAGGTGGGGGAGCCTGGTATAACCTAGCTCCAGAATCTTCCACTCCCCTAGCTTTATCATGCTTGTATGACCTAAGAAGCCATCCAACTTGTCTGCGCCTCAGTTTCTTACCCTATGGAATGAGGCAATTGTCGATGCTCTATAGAGAAGGTTATTATGGAGGGAGATTGTGACCTATGTGAGTGGATTTATGCAGAGCCCATGACTTTCCTATTCACAATATGCTTCCACTTAGAAACTCTGTTTTAAAACAAGTGAAACTCGCACAGACATGCCCCCCTCTCCAGCTTGCCTCTGGAGCCCCTGGATACTAACCGGCACCTGACCCCACTTCAGGACGATAGAGCTCTTCAGGGCTGACTGGGATAAAGAGGTTCTTCCATCTTCTCCCAGAGATATGAGGTTCCACTTTGTGCAATATCCTGAACCCTTCAAGCCCAGGGGACCCAGTTGCTGTCTCAGCCCCTGACAGCTGAAGTGTGGGGACCCAGGTGCAGTGAGGTACTTCTGGGGAACATGGTGGTTTCTATAAGTATTTCCAAGGAAAGGAATGAGGCAAAACCCTTAGAGAGCAATAACACATAACAGCAACTCCAAGTGCCAGCTTCTGCCAAAGGCTGTGAGCCTGCCAGTTCTGAGTCCTCTGCAAGGTGACACCACCGCTGCATCCATTCTATGGATGGTGAAAGAAAAATGAAGCTGGAGGCTGAAGCCTTTCCCCACAAGCCTGCTCTGGTCAGTAATGCAGAGCCTCCTACCCTCTGACCTGACCCTTGTCATGTCCTGCTGCTGCTCCTCTCTGCACAAGAGTTGCCTGATGTTAGGCATAGTGATGCATACCCATAATCTCAAGTCCAGCCTGGTCTACGTGGCAAATTCAAGGCCATCCAGGGCTACAGAGTGAGACTCTGTCTCAACCTTCCTGGAGACACCTGAGTGATGACCTGTATTATGATACCCATTTGGTGCTAGATGACTCCTTAAGATCACAGGCTCTTCCTTCAGTGAGTTCAGCATCATCCAATACTGGGGGCTCCATGGCATCCTAACTGCCCTTGGGAAAATTGCTTATCCTTCCTGAGCTGTCCCGCCTCATCCAAGAGCAGGACAACAGTGCTTCCTGGGGAGAATTCAGAGAACAGTAATAACCTCAGCCACACTAGCAATTATTAGTGTGTCATTATTAATTATTAACATATCACAATGGCAACTACACACCACATTAATGATTCATGAGAGAAGCTCCCGCTTGTATGGGGGCATATTAGGAGCTCTGGAAGGATGGTTTTCAGACCAGGGAATCCCCGGATAGATGGGCTCTCTGCAGTAGCACCTCGTTCCAAGTTGTGCCCACGAACCATTGGCAAGAAAACATTTTAATTAACTTGCTGTGACTCATAAATTAATTGCTCTCATATGGTTGCAGGCTCATGATGTAGCCAGAGCTGTTCCCCTGTAGCCAGCCAGAGCAAGCCTTAGCTCTCTGGACTCAAGGACACAGGGGAAGAGCTTGCCTATTGCTTCCCAACAAGAGTCAAAGACTTCCTCCATGACTTTGTCCCCACCCTGGAACATCTCTACTAGTCTGTCCTGGCTGTGACTAGCTCAGAGGCAGGAGTGAGCTGGGAAGCTGTGGGGAACTGTCCGCACTCCAGGTGCTGAAGAGGCCAGCACTATGGGACATTTGTAACACTCTGTTTCATAGAAACTCCCATGCCCACCCCACTTCCTGACCTGAGTTGTCCTTGTTGTGCAGAATCAAAAGTCAAACAACACGCCATGGGTCTCACAACGGACCACTACCCATCCGGAACAGTGTCAGCAGCCTTCCCAGCCCTAAGCCGTCATGGGGCTCTGTTCACTCTCTCCCAGGAGAACGATCCCTATAACAGGGACTGGTAAGACCTTTTAGAGAGAAAGAAGTAATATGTAGATGAATCTGAGTTTTTTAATTATAGGGTCACAATTATGGCATTCTTTGGAGCTAATGTGGCCTTCATTAGGAGTGGCCAGGAAGGCAGAGCCACACTTGGGGAAGGGCTTGACTGGGGCGTAACTGCGAGTATTGGGGTGAGAATCTGGAGATTCTAATGACCTGGAGTGAAGAGCAGATATGGGCACTCAAAGCACAGAAATTCCAATGGCCCTGCTGTTCCACTGCCTGCCCCCACCCCACACAGTGATCTCCCACTGCAGAGCTGCGGCCGTACAGACAGGGCTCTTCCTGCAGCTAATGGATCGGATGAGGCTGAGGGTGTCAGCCCCTCCCCCACATGAGCTCATCTTGGCTCCCAGGCTGGGATTTGGCCAATTCACAGACAGCGATTCCCGATTCCCGGTACACAGGGCCAGCAATGCCATGTGACAGATGAGAACATAAGGAACTCTTCTTGGGGTCACGTCCACTTACTTGTCTTGATTCCAGGAATGAGACCAGCTCTCTAGGGGCTGAGGTTTCGCTGCTCTCCCCGCACAGATTATCCCCAGGTCCACAGCATAGCTGGGGGGCAGGCTGTCCCTGTGTTTACAAACATGTAAGTGTGAGTGAATGAGAACATGGGGCACTAGTGAGGGTGCACTTGTGTGAGAGCGTGAGTCTGTGCAGGTATTCACCTATGTGAGGTTGTGTGCCTGTGTGAGAGGATGCAGGTGTACACACTGGAAGGGTGTGCATCTGTGTGGGCTTGTGTGTGAGTGTATGCCCATGTGTGTATATAAAAATGTGCATGTAGGGATGAGAACAGTACACTGACTCACTGGATGGCTGGTCATGAAAAGAGCCATCTGCATAACTGATACTCAGGCAGCCCCAAAACAACCAACACATAGGACCAAGGCCACATTCTCAGTGTGCTGGGACCAATTACCCATGCTCCCAGCACTGCCACCCACGCTCCAGCTGCTGACATAACACACTTGTGTGTCTTTGGTGTGTTCTTTTAGTGGTAAGTACCTACATTCGTCTTCAAGCCTCGCTGAGGTGGAAGACATGGGAGACACTGGGGTGGGATAGGAGAGGGAGAGAGGTCAAGGTGAGTGGTTCGGTTTGAAGACAGGGTGGCCTACTCCTGCCCATCCGCTAGCAGAGCCCACTCTCTCCAAGAGGACTCCCAGCCCCACCATGCTGACTGGTGTCCTGTGTCCTGTTCATCTCCATCTTGCTCTGTTTTCTTGTCCCATCCCAGACCAAACACCCCCAGACATCCTCAGCAACTGTTCCAACACCCGTAATGTCCATTCCTCACACACCTCCAGCTGCTTTCCCGGAGTTCACTGGGGCCGGGGGAGGGGGGGGCAAGCACATACTTCCCTTCAGCCCAGCCCTTGGGCATGATACTCAGAGGTGTTTGAGTCCCCCAGGCTGCCCAGCTGAGCCATCTGAGAGATGGTGGCTCAGACACCACCATCAAGAACAGAGTTCGGAAGGAGTGGTCCTGTGCTACCACAGGCCACCTGTGAACATGCAGCTCCACCACTTTGTGGCTTTACCTGCTGATACGATCATCTTTGTGTGTGACAGGCACTTAGCAAAAAGAAAGGATTATCAGATTTACATGCTCCATTGATAGAGCAATGACAGGCTTACCCTGAGAAGATGCAAAATGCTTCATTCATTTGCATCTACTCACTTGTGCCAGAAGACCCAGTTTTCCTCCTGGATGTTTCCAGGTAAGCTTCAGCAGTGCCCACCCTGTCCACACAAGCTCATTCCCAATGAAGAGCTAAGGACCAGGATCCAGCCTCACATTGGTGGTGGGGGTGGTGGGGGGTGAGGTGGTGGTGGGGGGCTTCATGTTTTGTCAGCAAGACAACATACTCATGAACAGCTAGAGAGATGGCTTAGAGGTAAAGAGCACTTATTGCTCTTCCAGAGCACCCAAGTTTGATTCTTAGCACCCACGTCTGTGAGCCACCTGTAATTCCAGCTGTGGATCTGATACATCTGTCTTCCAAAGACACCTGCACTCATGTGCACATACCCCCACACAGACATATACACATTTATATAATTTAAAATGAAACAAGGGCTGGAGAGGTGGCTCAGCAATTGAGAGCACTGACTTCTTTTTCAGTTCAATTCCCAGCAGCTCGTAACTGTCTGTCACTTCAGTTCTGTGGGTCTGAAGCCCTCTTCTGGCCTCTGTGAGCACTGACCCCATGTGGGTGCACAGACATACATACAGGCAAAATACTCATACATATAAAATAATAATTTAAAAATTAAAAGAAAATCTTAAAAAAGAAAAATGTAGGTCTGGAGAGATGGCTCAGCGGTTAAGAGCACTGACTGCTCTTCCAGAGGACCTGGGTTCAATTCCCAGCATCCACACAGTGGCTCCCAATTGTCTGTAACTCCAGTGTCAGGAGATTTGACACCTTCGCAACAATGCACATTTATTTATTTATTTTATTAATTTATTATTAAATAAATATATAAAAAACTTATGTGAGCACAACTTTGTTTTCTGTTCAAACTTTTTTTTTTGAGACAGGGTTTCTTTATGTAGTCCTGACTGTCCTGGAACTATCTATGTAGACCAGGCTAGCCTCAAATTCCCAGAAATCCACCTGCTTCTGCCTCTCAAGTGCTGGGATTAAAGGTGTGCACCACTATACCCTGCTTCCGTTCAGATTTCACTGGGGCACATGTCCCCCACCAGCTTCTCATGAAGCTATTGGCCAAGTCCCTTGTTCACTTAGGTAGGAATGTCCCATGTTCCTGCCTACCCTGCTTGGACAATGTCCTCTCTGTTCAGACACCTCCTGTATCAGAGGATGCCCACACTCCAAGTGATCAGTCTCTCAAGAAGCAATGCTTCCCTACATGTGTCTTTCAGCCTACGTGCACAGCACACTCAGGAAACACACTAAAATCTGCTACACAGAATTCAAGCTACAGACTCACACCCACATGTCCCAAAGAGCCAAAGGATACTGCAGATGTGTTGTGGAGAGCCATTGTCTTCCCAGTGTGGTGTCAAACCTAGCTTGAGCCTTGGCATCAAGCTCTCCCTCACAGCAGACCTCCTGCTGAGCCCGGACCAGAGAACCCCGTTGGGAGCTCTCAGTGGACACCTTCATTGCAACTGGACTACATTTCAAAATATGTGCTTATCATTAGTAGTGCTATGTTCTTTTTTCTTTTTGTTTTGTAGTATTGTTTTTGTTGGGATTTTTTGTTTTTGTTTGGTTTGTGTTTAATTTTATTTTTAATTATGTGTATGCGTTGTTTAGCCCAGGGCTCTCTCAAACTCAATGTGTAACTGGGGCTGTTCTTGAAGCCTGCTCCTCCTATCTCCTCTTCCACGTGCTAGGATGGCAGGTGTGCACCTCACTCTTGGCTAGTATTAGTGTGCTAATGTTTCTGCTTCTACTTGTTTTAAGTAAAGTCAAAGCCCAGTGAAGCCACTCACCACTGCCCCAAGATGACAGAGTTGTGGGAGCTAACTCACAACACACTCACAGCACACTCACTCACAGCACACTCATAGCACACTCACTCACAGCACACTCACTCAGCACACTCACAGCACACTCACAGCACACTCATAGCACACTCACTCAGCACACTATCACAGCACACTCACAGCACACTCACAGCACACTCACTCACAGCACACTCACTCACAGCACACTCATAGCACACTCACTCAGCACACTATCACAGCACACTCACAGCACACTCACAGCACACTCTCAGCACACTCACAGCACACTCACTCACAGGGCATTCACAGCACACTCACCGCACACTCACTCACAGCACACTCACTCACAGCACACTCACTCACAGCACACTCACTCACAGCACACTCACAGCACACTCTCAGCACACTCACAGCACACTCACTCACAGCACACTCACTCACAGCACACTCACTCACAGGGCACTAACTCTGGCTCCAGGTGCTAAGCAGCCTTTGCTTTGCCTGCCCAGTGTCCTTCTTCCTTTTAGTAACAATTCTGAATTGTCAGATGGCCTCCTTCCACCCCTGGGTGCTCTCTCTCTCTCTCTCTCTCTCTCTCTCTCTCTCTCTCTCTCTCTCTCCATCCTGTCCTTGTTGGGTTCAATAGTGTGAGTCTCCAAGAACCACCTTGGCTGCCGCACAAAACCCTTGCCCCAGAATGAAGCCTGTGCAGAGGAAGTGGGCTTGAGGAACAGAGAAAGCAGGTTGCAGTTGATAGAGCCTGAGTCTGGATCTGGCCTGTATTTGGAGCTGAGCAAGTCTGTTCCTTTTCTGAGCTCAGCTTGGGGCGACTCCAATACAGCACTGACCTGGATAACATGAATGAAGGTGGACTGTCCCGGCACAGTCCCCCGCCACTAGCTTCTGGGCCTGAGTCATGTGAATGGAGGCCAAGGCTGTTTCAGCTAAGCCCTTGGGTGACCACAAACACCTATCAAAAGGTGATGGGATGTTCAATTAACAAAAGTCTCTCAGCAACCCCAGTCCAGACAGCTCCATGGCAGCAATCAGGTCAGTGGAGACTGAACCAGGGCAGGCGAGGAGTCCGGAGGCGCTTGAAGGTTCAGAACTGATGGAACGCTACAGTGGCCACACAGGCATATAAGTTTATTGCAACAACAAATCTCACATCTAAAATATGCATCTTATTTTATATAAATCATGTAAGGAAAACTTTATAAAAGGAAGAAGCAAGGGGCTAAGAAGATGATTTAAGGAGCTAACCACTGACCAAAGGTGGAGTGATGTGAGCTCCAAGTGATGATTGCAAGTGATTGACACCTGCCAAACATGTTTGCGTTTACTGACCTGCAATGATGCAATCTTTCTAATTATTGAGGGGGTCAGTGTTAACTGACCAGACTCCAAAAAACAAATGCAATAGACTGTTTTTTCTATGAAAGCCCTAGACCTGTCTATACCTGGCATCTCTACCTCCTATGCATGAACATCTTTTTCTCCACTATATTTTGAAATGCTGCTTTGATGTGTTCCCACCAGTACTGCTCACGAGTCAAACTCTCCCTCTGTTTGAACACAAATTGGCCAATCTAGATGTCAGGGCAGTTTGATTCCTATGGACGTTGCCATAGCTATGCTTGTGGGTCAGTTCACTAACAGACTTCAGGTTTGTGTCACTCCACACAGTGCGCGGCCCCATGGTTCTTGCTACAGTAACAGGAGTCTCACTGATGTGAACTCGGGGGCCACTGGTGCTCTGACAGAGGTGAAGGTGTTGTAAGTTTTCCAACCCTTAGGCTCCCAGCATGGAGTCTCATGTAGCCCAGCCTCTGCTCCTAGGGAGGAAGGCCAATTTGTCTCTGCAGGTGCACAGGAGCTCTGCTCCTGCCGTCTGGCTATCTGTGTGTCCGCCTGTGCTTCCTACACTCTGTTCAGAGGAGAGCATCCCTGGGTCCTTCCAGCCGTCTTCTGCACGGGCACATGGTCTCCATCTCTGCAGAGCTTTCCCCTTTTGCTTTCTGGGTTTCTGGAAGAGTCACTGCTGACTTTCCTCAGTTACAGCTGGAGAACAGCCTGAGACCATGTGACAATGAGATAAATTGCTCTCCCCCTCCAGAGGGGGTCTCAGGAAAGCAAACTATTCCTGAAAAGCAGTGGGTACAGCAGAAGATCCCGGCCCTTACTTGATTTGAACCGTGAATCTGGGGGCAGAGTCACAGCTGAGGGGAGATGTTCCATAGAAACATCCCAGCTCATATGCAAAGAGAGCCTTGTAGACTTAGAAAATCAGTATTTGAAACCCTAAAGTATTAGTGGCTCTGGGTGTGAACAACTATCCCAGAAGAGCTTGGCACTGTTCCTCCTGGTGGGGAGAGACTGCCGGGGGAGGGGGGGCAGCGTCCTTCCTGGCCTTGCTGCAGAGATACAAGTTGAGGGGGGTCTCTGGTCTGATTATCATGGTGGGGAAACTTAGGAACAGAGGCATGTGATGGTCTGCATTACAAGGGCCCAGCTAGCACTCCACTGTGGGAACACAGGTCAAATGGTTCCGTTTACACTGTTTGGAAAGAACTGGTGGGGTGGGGGTTATGAATTAGAAAGGCTTGGAAGTTTTTGACTTATATTTAAACAAGTTTTTTTCTTTTTTTTAATTCATCTATTTATTGGTACATTCCAAACACAGCCTACCCCCCATTCCTCCTCGCATCCCCCAATCCCCTTCTCTTCCATCTTCATCCAGGAAAGGTCAGGTCTCCTATGAGTATCAATAAAACATGGCATATCAAGTTACAATAAGACTAAGCACCTCACCATGTATTAAGGCTGGGCAAGGTGACCCAATATGAGAAGTAGGGTCCCAAAAGCCAGTGAAAGAGTCAGAGACAGCCCTTGTTCCCACAAGAGGACCAGGCTACACAACTGTAACATATATGCAGAGTGTCTAGGTCAGTCCCATGCAGGCTCCCTGGTTGTCGATTCAGTCTCAGTGAGACCCTGTGAGCCCAGGTTAGTTGATTGTGTGAGCCTTCCCATGTGTCCTTGACCCCTCTGGCTCTACACTCCTTTCCTCTCCTCCTTTGAAGGACTCCCGAACTTCACCTAATGTTTGGCTGTGGGTCTGCATCTGCCTCCCTTAGTTGCTGGATGGCACCTCTCTAATGGCACCTCTCTTGGGCCAGGCACTGATCTAGTCACAAGAGACATCCAGTTCAGCTACTTATCCACTATTGCTGGAGTCTAAGCTGGGGTCCTCCATTTATCACCATGCACAAATCTCAAGTCCAAGTGGATCAAAGACCTCAACATAAATCCAGTTACACTAAACCTGATAGAAGAGAAAATGGGAAATAATCTCGAACACATTGGCACAGGAGTCAACTTCCTGAACAGAACATCACTAGCACAGGCACTAAGACTGACGGTTAATAAATTGGACCTCATGAAACCGAAAACTTTCTATAAGGCAAAGGACACCTCCAATAGGACAAAACGGCAGCCTACAGAATGGGAAAAGATCTTCATCAACCAGACATCTGACAGAGGGCTCATTTCCAAAATATATAAAGAATTCAAGAAACTAGATATAGCAAACCAAATAATCCAATTAAAAAATGGGATGCAGATCTAAACAGAGAATTCTCAACAGAAGAATCTCAAATGGCCAAGAAACCCTTAAATGTTCAACATCCTTAGCCATCAGGGAAATGCAAATCAAAAATGACTCTGAGATTCCATCTTACACCTGTCAGAATGGCTAAGATCAAAAACACAAGTGACAGCTCATGCTGGAGAGGATGTGGAGCAAGGGGAACACTTCTCCATTGCTGGTGGGAGTGCAAACTTGTACAACCACTTTGGAAGTTAGTATGGCGGTTCCTCAGAAAACTGGGCATCAATCAACCTACCACAGGACCCAGCTAAACTGCTCTTGGGCATACACCCAAAGGATGCTCAATCATACCACAAGGACACTTGCTCAACTATGTTCATAGCAGCTTTATTTGTAATAGCCATAACCTGGAAACAAACTAGATGTCCCTCTACCAAGGAATGGATAAAGAAAATGTGGTACATTTACACAATGGAGTATTACTCAGCTGATAATCAAGTTTTAAAAAGAGAGGTAGAGCTCAGTCAGTGTTCAGGAAGAAACAAAGGTTGTGGCCTCTGAAGGACAGGCCAAAGTCACTCTTAGATAGAGGAGGGCTGTGAATGGCAGGCCCATGGAACATTCTAGATGAAGAGGCAGAGTTCAGCCATTTCCACAGGGGTAAGTTTGTTTCCTCAGAAGAGCCGATCACACCATGCATTTGTGTAGTAGGGTTATCTCCTATCTGTTTTATTTAGGTTTTTGGTTTTATTTTCTTTGATTTGCTTTTTAAGACAGGGTCTTATGTAGCTCAGGATGGCCTGTAACTAAGTAGCCAAAGATGACCTTGCTTCGCAAGTGCTGGGATTACAGGGACATACACCATACATGGCTTGTATGAGGTTAAAAAAATTTAGTATGAGGCTGAGGAGATGACGTAACAGGTAAGAGGGCTTGCTCTGGAAACATGAGGACCTGAATTTGGATCCCCAACATCCGTGTGAAGAGACAGGTATGGCTGTCCAAGCCTGTTCTCCCAGCGTGGGGGAACAGAAAGAGGCAGAGCCCTGGAGCTCCCTCCCAGCCAGTCTAGTGGAAATGGAAAGCTTCCCATTCAACAAGAAACCATGTCTTGAGGTAATAAAACAAAGCAAAAGAGGGAGGCTTCTGATGTCCTCTTCTGGTCTTTGTGCTCTCAAGTCATGCCTACACACGCATGCGTGCATGCACACACATGCACACACACACACACACACACACACACACACACACACACACACCTGCACCACAGATATGTGCCTGCACCACACATACCCAACACACTCAAAAGAAAATGTTTTTATTAGGTTGTGCACAGTGCTCAGTCTTTGTCCTATTCACCCTGGACTTGGTACTGGGCATGCATAATAAGCACTCATTGCTCAGAATGAGGAGCCCCAGGCAGGCCCAGCATCCCACAGCCAGTCTCTAGCAGAGAGACCTTGTGAGAGACTTCCCCATGCCTCAGTCTCCCTGTCAATACACTAGAGAGGATAAAAGTGAGTCATGCCTCCCTGGGGTCCCCCAGGAAGGGACAAAATGTGAAATAGTTATAGAGCCAGGGTAGCATGGGGTGAGTGCTGGTTGGCTAAATGAAGAACGCATGATGCCAGTTTGGGTCTGACCCATCTCCATACCTCTAGCTGCATACCACTGGCAGGGACAGATTCTCAATGGAAGTAAGAACTAATGTCCTTTGACCCTTGCTCAGCCAGTTGGGCTGCAAGTTATTTTATACAGAAGGTGTTTCCTGCTTAGCCCTAGAAGACATCACTTCCCAGAGCCCGCCCCGCCCCCGCCACCCACATTCTCACAGGCCATGCTTCCCACAGTGTGCCTCCTACCAGAGGACACCTTTCCAAGGGCCCCACCTTCCAAAGGCTCCATGACCAAAGTCCCTAAATTCCCACAGGCCACACCCTTCCACATGCCTCCCTAGTCTCTCTTTGCACAGAGGGAGACCTGGGATCATGGTGTGGGAGAGGGAGTACTGAAACCTCCAGAACTTTCCTTCTGGTGTAAAAGTTTGTACTGACTGTCTCCCCAGCTGCTTCTCCCAGTGGAATTCCTGTCAATCACACCCTCCTGGGCAGATCATCTGCCCACAAAATGTGACACACACACACACCCAGACACTGATGGCCTATTATAACTAGGAACTCAAATCCAAATGTAACTTGTCTTCGTGCCTTGGGGAGGAAGAGCGATTGTCCCCTCTCTATGGCAATGACCCCTGCTCCACCTGTTTTTCCTCACATCTCTCCCATAACCCGCTGAGATAGGACCTTCATGCTCAGGAGCCACAAGGGCTGCCATGGAGTCCCACTATGGTGTAAGGCAGAGGGTAGGAAGTGGCCATGGAATAAGGACATCAGGGGCAGGCCTGGGTCTCCGGGGAAGCACCAAACAGGAAGCTTGTTCCTCAGTATCCCAGCTTGTTGCACCCCCCACCCTTCCCCTCTCTCTGTCCCTTCACCTGCTCCCCTGAGCTTTACCAGTCCACCAGTTCACACTCAGTCACCTCCCTGTGATGGCCTCTGCTAACAGCCTTGTCTTCTCTTAATCTTGCTAAGTGTGTGAGTGTGTGCAGAGGGATGCACACAAGTTCACCTACACAAGAGTGTCTGCATGTGCGTTTGTGAGAGTGCATGCATCTATGCACTTGGGGGAGCACACATTGTGACTGTGGGCAAGGGCACCTCTGTGTATGCTTGTGGATGTGTGTAGATGTGCACTGATATATGAGTGAGACTGTGTGTACATGAGAGAGAATGTGTAGGTATATGCACATATGTGGTGTGTGTATAAATTATGTATATACTTGTGTGTCTGTATATGTGTGTATGAGGTGTCCCTATGTCTGACTGTGCACATAAGTCTATGGTGCATGAGTGAGAAAGTATGTATATGCCTGCATGTGTGCCTGTGTGTGCAACATGTGCAGGTATGTGCATTTCCTCAACTGTAAGCGCCAGGAGCCAGCACGAGGAGATGTGGCCAGCAGTCAATGTGCTTATTGTTGTCATTTTAAAGTCCCTAAAAGTGGAGACATTTCTCAGAACCCACTGACTGGTAAGGAAGGGAGGGTGATGGAAAAGATGAAAAAGTGAAAACCAACTACAGATAAAGATTCACCAAGCCTAACCAGGCGGTGATGGCGCACACCTTTCATCTCAGCACTCGGGAGGCAAAGGCAGGCGGATCTCTTGAGTTTGAGACCTGGTCTACGGAGCGAGTTCCAGGACAGCCAGGGCTACACAGAGAAACCCTGTCTCAAAACAAACAAACAACAGATTTGCCAAACCTGGAAGCTTGGTAAGATGCCTCCAGATGCACCAAAACCAACATAATCCTCTCAAGAGGCTTGAACAGCAGGGAACACACCCTGCCCACACCACCTGGAGCCTCAGTAGATGTGGACTCCTCTTGAGTTACTGCTCCAGTGTTGTGGTCAATGACTGGAGAATGACTTCGTGTCATCAGAGGTAAATTGTCTTTAAGGCCATTTGTCCTTTCTTTACTCAAATGTGAGTAACAGGAAACTAGGGGCCAATTTGTAGGAAATAAACACTCTAGGCGGGACCTGGAGCCCAGCTGTGCAGCCCAGAGATTAGAGCTGAGACACGAGCACATTTGTCAAGGTCCGTGAGGGAAATGGATCGAAGCTGGTGCCCAGGAAGCCAACTTTGAAGTTACTTTCTTCAGGTTAGGACGGAAGCAGGGATTGGAAGCATTCCATCTCATATGGGTGACTTCAACTGCTTTCTTTGCATTCAGAGCTCCAGGGTCTCATCTTCTAGGCCCGTCTGGCCTGGCATCCAACCACAACTTCTAGAAGCTCCCCTCTTAGCATTTGCTTTGTGGCGTCTTCCGCCGACTCACCTCAAGGCCCAGGTACGAAGGAGAGGAGCCGATAGGTCATCACAAGTGACTCCACGACACAAGTTGTCACTTGTGAGTGTTATGGTAACGAAGCCGAGGATACTTGAGGGACATGAGGAAGAACAAGGCATTGGGACAGAGATGGGACGACAAACAAGGAACAGAGAGTATGGGGGGAGTGAGGTCCCCACAGGACCATAGAGAATTGCAGGAGGCCGGGACCCTGGTGTCATCTTGAGCTCTCAGAATGACCTCAGTCAGGCCACAGGACCCCAAACAAGCCTTAGCACCAACTAGTTTAGAAGAATGTCATCCAAGGGACCTAGAACAGGGACAGTTGTGGACAGCAAGAGGACAATGATGCTTGGGTTCATCCATAAACTTCAGGACCTCGAGAGGAGACGAGTGGAGCTGCTCATGACCCAGGTGGGTCCAAGGCACAAGATTGCAAAGGAGACCTTTGCATAGAATTACAGGTGTGTGCACACATACACACATGTGCGTGCATTGCTAAGACCAAGAAGAGATGGGAGAGAAATTCACCCTGGGCCCACAAGGCATGCACTCTGTCCCTTGGAGTTTGAGAATTGTCAAATGCACACCAGTCCCGGCCCAGGCAAGAAGATGGGGGGGGGGGTTGATAAAAATCAAAGAACTATACATAGTGACAGGGACTCTGAGCACCACGGCAAGGACCTCCGGAGCCCAGAGGTGAGGCCAATGTCCTAATTGTTCAGAGGCATGGAGTGGGACAACAGCAAGACAAGCCAGGCCCCGGTATCACCTCCCACGAGCTGGAGGGGAACCAGGTGGAGATCCCTGATTGGAAAGATTCACCAGTGCGTTTGATAAAAATCTGTTCTTGGACTCCTGTCCTGTAGGGTCAGACTCAAGGGGCACCAGGACCTGGAATCTGAATTCCGAATGAGGCCTGAGGTGTCTGAGGCCGGTCCAGGGTCTGCAGCAGTGCTGGGGCTGGGCTTTAACCCTCTGTCCAAGGGTGTCGTCACTCATCTGCACCATCCACGTCTCTGTCCCTGGACTCTAGATGTGCCTTTTACCAAGTTGGGCCCCTGCTCCCAGTATGTACCTATCCTAGAGATGTGTGCCCTGTCAGGAAACGTTTGGCCCAAAACTAGACTGGCTGCCCAGGAAGGAAGTGTATGTTCAGGGACACGACAGCCTATCTTAAATGTCGAGGCTTGGAACGACAAGCCAAAGACCGAGCATGTCCACACTGTATCTGGCCTGGGCAGCTCTTGGTCTGGGTCCAGTGCTCGTGGTGGGTGTGGCCTAGGACTTAAACAAGATGAAACCCAGTGCTCACCGTGAGTGTGACCCAGCGTTCACAGTGGGTGAGACCCAGTGCTCACCGTGAGTGTGACCCAGCGTTCACAGTGGGTGAGACCCTGTGCTCACCGTGAGTGTGACCCAGCGTTCACAGTGGGTGAGACCCTGTGCTCACCGTGAGTGTGACCCAGCGTTCACAGTGGGTGAGACCCAGTGCTCACCATGAGTGTGACCCAGCGTTCACAGTGGGTGAGACCCTGTGCTCACCGTGAGTGTGACCCAGCGTTCACAGTGGGTGAGACCCAGTGCTCACCATGAGTGTGACCCAGCGTTCACAGTGGGTGAGACCCTGTGCTCACCGTGAGTGTGACCCAGCGTTCACAGTAGGTGAGACCCTGTGCTCACCGTGAGTGTGACCCAGCGTTCACAGTGGATGAGACCCAGTGCTCACCGTGAGTGTGACCCAGCGTTCACAGTGGGTGAGACCCAGTGCTCACCGTGAGTGTGACCCAGCGTTCACAGTGGGTGAGACCCAGTGCTCACCGTGAGTGTGACCCAGCGTTCACAGTGGGTGAGACCCTGTGCTCACCGTGAGTGTGACCCAGCCGTTCACAGTGGGTGAGACCCTGTGCTCACCGTGAGTGTGACCCAGCGTTCACAGTGGGTGAGACCCTGTGCTCACCGTGAGTGTGACCCAGCGTTCACAGTGGGTGAGACCCTGTGCTCACCGTGAGTGTGACCCAGCGTTCACAGTGGGTGAGACCCTGTGCTCACCGTGAGTGTGACCCAGCATTCACAGTGGGTGAGACCCTGTGCTCACAGCATGTGCAGCCAGTGTTCATGGTGAAGCATGTGGCTCAGTAGTCGTGTCAATATGGCCCAGTGCTCATGATGAATGTGGCCCAGTGCTCATAGTGGGTGTGGCCCACGATGCTCCAGATGGGTATGGCCCAGAGCTCATAGACAGATGTGATCTAGTGCCCATGGGAGTACGGTTTAGTGCTCATGGTGGGTGTGGCTCAGTACTTGTTTGAGGTGGGTGAGGCCCAGTTCTCACCCAGGTGGAGTATTTGACAGGGCATTGAAAAGCATTTCCAGTCTTTGCTCTTGGACGGGAATGGAGGCAGAGCAGACCAAGGCTGACCTTGGGGATGGAGAGTTCCCCAATCTCCCGTCTTGGGCAAGACTGAGCTGAAATCACTGGGTAGAAGTTTGCAAAAATCCTCACTAAGGACAACACTCTACCAGCATGCCCCTGGGGGTTTCAGGTTTGGGCAGGTCACCCTGAAAGCTGCCAACCCCACTATCAGCTACAAAGGCCTCAGGGATGCAAGACCTCACTAAGGCTTGGCTGTCCTTTCTTGCCTTCGCTTCCTACAGCCTCCAGTTTCCTGATGTTCCCACCCTCGGGACAAACACGTGTGGAGAGAGATGCCAGGTCTATGCAGAAGCAGGGCTGAGAGGAGATGGGAAAGATTGCTGGGCTAGGCAGTGGGGCTGAGTGCTGACCTTGAGTCAGGGCTGGGCTGGAGGATCTTCTGTCCTTATGGTCCCACCTCCTCTCAGACCCCTGTCCCCAGGCCTCAACTACCCCGGGCTAATAGTCATAGTCCCTAAGCTGAACAACCCTATTCCTGCCACTCTGGGTGGGAGTTCATTCCTGCCAGCCACATTATTTAGAGGCGTTGTAGTGCCCAGCAGCCCCAGCCTGATGCAGGGCCCTGCCGAGGAAGAGGTGTGTGCAGAAGGGTCCAAGCAGAGGCACAAATGTCTGCACTGTGGTCACATTTTCTGCACCTCAGCTAACTGCAGGCACAATTGGTGGTCTGGCTTCCTACCACGTGGGTGGCCCTGTTCTTGAGAGCATCCCTCACATGTGCCCCTGTGCCACAGGGCCGCGGCAGGGCTCCTGTTCAGTGGCACCTTATGGGGTTCTTCTCAGAGCTCCTGCACCACTGTGCATTCTGGAGAGTGGCCACCACCAGCTCAGCCTCCCCAGTGATAAGATACACATTCCATCCTCAAATTGCCCTCAGGTCATTAGCACAAGACAAATGCTACCCTTCCAGGGCCAGGGCAGTGCTGTTAGCATGGAACTTACTGAAGGAAAAGCCAGAGGCTTCTCGTACCCAATCCCATCTGCCTGCATCCCAGTGCTCAGTTTTGAAGCAAAGCTCTGGTGTGAAAAGAACATTTATTTTCACAGCCACCTGGCAAATGACCTGGGCTGGGTGGGCCAGAGCTTGGGGAGATGTCAGCTTCCTCCTCCACTTGCCTGTGGTGGAAACAAGAGGAGCCCCAGATTGCAACCCAGGGCCACTCAGGGACCCAGGCGGTGCACATGACCAGGCTTCCTTGGAGCTGCACTGCTGAGGCCTCCTTGCAGCCTTTGAAGAGTCCCTGCGGCAGCTGTGTCTCTGGCTGGACTGGGCGGCGTCATCAATGCGCAGCTACAGCTGGTTGAAGGGGACCAAATCCATCCAACAGCTGATTTGGTTCCATTTTACCAGCTTCAGCAAAGCATTTGGCTTCAGGTCCACCGGGAGGAGCTGCTCCAGGACGAAGGCGGCCTGTCAGGCTGGGCTCACACCCCAGGCCCCCCTTTCTCCAAGAGCCCATGCAGACTCAAGGGCTTTGGGTTTGCAGGGACACACATACATTCAGACCCTCTCTGTGCCCCAGAACAGTCCCCCAGGACCTTGGGGAAGGCAGTTCTTTGTCCTTATGCCTTTGGTTGGGTCCCACAACCTCCATCTTACTTGTCACAGACCCACATATACCCCAGCGTTGCCCCGTGTCCTGTCTGGTCACTACTTTCTGGGATGCACCCAAGACCATTGAGCCTCTGACCCATGGACTCACATAAGCGTATTGAAGACTTCACAAGTTTTTACACTTGACCCTGCCTGCATCAGCCAGATGCACTTTCCCTAGGTCAAGGCAAGGCTATTTCTCTCGGTTAGCCATGGGCTCTGTGACTGGGCAGCCAGCCCTGGCTTGTAGTGACCTTGGAAGCAAGGGTAGCTCAGACACCATACATGACTTTGGGTGGGCAGGAGCTGGAATATTCCAGTGTAGCCTGGTTTTTGTGGTGTGACAGAAGAGGCCCAGTGTCCTTGTCCTGGTCCTCTATCCCTATCAACCAATCACTTCACAGTTCTTACTCAGTGACTCAGAAGGTTCACACTCCCTTTAAGAAAACTGTTTTTTCCCAATGACACTCATTCACCAGGAACAAGGATGTGAGGTGAGAGTATCCTCTGTAGCACAGAGAACATGATGTCGTGTGTGTGTGTGTGTGTGTGTGTGTGTGTGTGTGTCACCTCAGGGAATACAACTCATCTAAGAACTGTTGGGTAACCCCTACAACCTCAGCCTACACCAGACCCACTCCAGCCTGTGTTCAAGGTGGTCTTCTCCAAGCATCCCTGATGCATGACCTCCTCCAGAAAGATCTACTCAGGGAGTCCCTAGAGTCACGGGGGTAGGCCCTGCCTTTCAGCCCGCACAGATACAGAGGTCTTCCAGCCACTAGCCTCAAGCTCAGAACATGGCTCTCCGATCCTTGTTCCTAGTGCAGAGCAAACTCCAGGCTCCCAGCCCACCCCTAGAGGCCCTAATGAAAATGTTTCAGACTTTGCTGCTGGCCACATTCACCCCTTTATCTATGTTGTCAATATAGCTAATGGAGTGGAAGATTTGACAAGAGGTAGAATTAGCCCCGAGTCTGGCCCTGAGCCTTTAGCTACGATGCGGGGACCAAGGAAGAGGACCACACGTACCATTGCCCTGATGTGTCATGTCCAATCTCACTCCAGTGCTACTCCACATACACAACCCTTGGGCACAATTTCATTTTGCCAAGGAGCAGGGTCACAGGAAGACAGAGCTGGCATTCTCCTTTGCCCTGTGAAGGCCCTTATTTCTGTCCAGATATCACCAGATTAGAGGAATTTCTCCCAAATGAACAGATCTTTGGTTCCTTCCTAGACTGTCTCAGCACTCCTCAGATGGGCTCAGACTTAATGGGACATTAGGCCCCACTGTGGCCCCTGCCAGCCCTGGCTCAAGGACATGTGGGAAGCAAAGTGACAGGAGCTGAATATTTCAAGGACATGGGCCCTGAACTACTACTACACTTAGCAGCGTAGGGAGGAGAGTAAACACTGTCAGCCAGACTTCATGTCACTCACAGACACCAGAACCTCCACACACACCACAGACCGACACGGTGTGTCCATACATGGCCTTAACCAAGAGTTGAGTCACCACCCAGAGCTAACATCTCTGTCATCTAACACAGCTGAAGTGCCACCAGCTCATGTCTACCTGCAGCTTGACACAACCATGTCATGCAGCTGGGGGACACCGAGCTGCATCCCCCAGTCACCACCCTGATCTGCCCACCCAGGATCTTCGCTCCCCTTACCCTGTATGGAATGCCTCCCAGTCATTCTGTTGAGTGAGTAGCCAACACACTGGTTTGTGGGTTTGAAGGGATCAGCCTGGGTCTCCTCAGACACCATGACACAGAAGCCTGTAGAGATGGCAACCTCCGTGTCTTGCCCCCATTGGTCACGGTGGACAGTTCTGCCCTTGATCTCAGCCTCCATTAGAAGCTGCCCAGGGATGCTCACATCACACAGCTCCAAAACCTCCAGGACCTATGACTTTCCCACAAGACTCACCTGCTCCTAGGTCTGGGCATTTACTTCACCCCAAAACTGCTGTACCCCATGCTGTCCTGCCCTCTTCCCACACTGTTATCTTTGTTCAGCTACCTTGCCCTCTCGGACACAAGACATGAGAAGTTTCACTGTAGTAAAGTACCGCTCTGCCGCGATGCACCCCTGCCCACCCTAGGAAGCAAGCCGGCTAGCAGGGGATGCTGAGCAGAGAGACACCAACCATGGCTGGCAAATGCAGCATTCGCTAGGACAGCAAGGTTGGTGCTGGAACCCGCAGGCATGGCTTTTTTGGGAATCCACTCTTTACTGGGTTTCCAAAGCAAACGGGACAGCCCTTGTAGGTACTATGGTTTGCGAATTTTATGGACCAGTTAAAAAAGGGGGGGGGGGGGCTTTAAAACGTCTGCTGATGGAGTCATCCCGTGTGGGAGAAGTATACTCAGCACTTTCAAGCAGCAATGGACACTAGACATGGGTGTCCGCTGCTGAAAACACCAGCAGCCCCGGTACAATCAATGGGAAATTAGATGCCATGAAAATGCAGTACACACTCAATTAGTTATAATTGGAGCAAAGAGCAATGGCGATGGAGCAGGGAGCACACTCACTGCCGGCAGTTCCCGGCACACAGGCCCGCCTCACTCTCGCCCCTTGAGGCTCCACAGACATTGAGCACAGCATCAGCTGCCACCTCACCAGGAAGCCCTCCTGCATCTGCCAGGGGCCCAGGATCCCCGTGGGGCGCTGCTGGGAGGTAGCACAGCAGCCTCTGGGAGCAGAAGCAGTCGCCAGTGAGCGCTCAGCAGGATCACTGTTGTCACTCAAGCTGTCTGTCCCCAGGCCTGACCTTTGAGACAGAGAATGACCTCCGACTCTGGAGTAGCACACTCCAAACTAGAGGGAATTGGGCGTTTCCCGGGCCTCTCTGGGGCTCAGTTTCTCAACGTGAAAAGTGTAGGGAGAAGTAAGGACCTGGATTTAAGACCCTGCGTCTGAGGGCCAGACTTTCCATGCCTGTCATAGTTCCCCGCTGTATGGCCAACAAGGACAGCCAGAGCATGCTCCTTCATCCAGCACCCTCAGTCTCACCCCAGGACACCAAGAACAATGACTGCTTTGGGCAGAAACTACACAGCCACCTTCAGGGAGGCGTGCTGCTTGCCCTAACACAGTGGGCATGATGAGTCCTTCAGGAGATTATAATACCAAACACTCCTGCTCAAGGACAACCAACACCTAGTCACATGTGTAGCCAGCCACTGCCCAGAGGCCACAGAGCAGGTTCAGCTGTACCTGTCGCTAGAGTTCTCACAAAGTCTTAGGAGCCTGTCTGGGGACCTTGCATCCTCCTACGCCAACACAGCCAGCTGGACTAGCACAGGGCAGCACCCTAGCCCATGGCAGGTTTCTGACCCCCACTGTCCCCACTCCCACCTCAGGAGAATGTCGCCAACTCCCGCTCAGTGCTTTCTGTGAGCACCAATGACCTAACATTTCTCTACATAGTGACATTGCCCACTAGCAAGCAGATTTGCCACAAAATTAATATTCAACTCTGTATTGTGGCTCATCATTAAAATAGATAGCAAAGAAGTACTGACATCCAGTGGGTCTGAGCAGCCCTGGCCAGGACTGCTTCTCAGGAACTTTCTGGAAGTTCTGTTTGGGGGTACCAAGTCCCGTGGGCAATCCCCAGAAAACGCCGTAACTGAAAAGCAGGAGGAACTCTTAGCCTACGAGCAGCACCATTTCTTTGTATCAGCAGTGCTGACTCAGCCAGACACCACCAAGACCCATTCAGCCCAAATCCATAACTTTTCTGTCTGTTCAAAAAATGTATTTTTTCTCAACACTGATAAAAGTTTAATACAGAGTTGCCTGGATTTTTAATAAACTTGTCAACAAAGGAGCATGGCAAATTGATGAGGCCCTTCCTGGAGATAAATTTCACCTGAAATAGACCCACGGAACAAGGGGGCAGGCAGAGGAGGCAGGGTGGGAGGGGACACACGATTGTTTTGCTGTTCTTTGCAAAAATCAAAAGACAGATTTGTGTGTGTGTGTGCCTTATTAACTCAAAGATAGGGCCATAGTAATCACTGAGTCTACTCAAGGAAAAAACTAGCTAAGAACTCAATCATGGAACTTGGAAGTCAGGGAGAATTTCTGTTCTGGAGGACTGATGTATCCCAAGAAGAGAAAAAAAAAGGTAGCTTGTCAAGAGTCTGGTTAGAGCCCCTGATATGGGCAGGACAGGTATGCCACATGAATATGCTGCACCCCATCTTCCTGCAGAGACAGACCCTGTAGCCACCAGGGCTCAGAGCCTGGGATTCAGACATGCTGTCAGATTACACATCAGGGGTCCTGTTCAGCCACCATGGGGTTTAGGATGCCATGGAAGGCCCAGGTAACGTACAACAATGACGCTGCTCTCTAACCTCTGTCGTGTTCTTAGTCTCCCTATGGCTTGAGAGGACTACCAGGATGCAGAGACATGGCAGGACAGGTTACTGTCTTCAGACATGAAAGGGGCACCCTGCGTTTGAGGGGTAACAGATGAACATTTTACCCCCTCATATAGGGACCTCATCTAGTGATGTTTGGAATCTCACCACTGGAAACTCACTTGATGAGACAAAAGTGAGCGACACCAGGGGAACCTCAAAGTGTGATCTAGGGAGATCTCAAAGCAGGGTGTGCAGGACCCTTATAACAACTTAGGCCTGCCACAGGACTGAGTCCAAGGTGGCGGGACCAGAATGTCTCCTGTGCCAACTCCAAGAACTGGGACTCTTCCTCTTCTGCCCTCCTTCAGTGAGCAAAATCCACACTGTGCCCTTGAAAAAGGACAAGAGGAAGCCACCAGATTCCACCTGGACTCAACAGCCTGGAAAGGGGTACAGAAGAAGAAAAACACAGAAAACAGTGGGCTCAGAGCCACACCCAGGCTCCCGCTGATGACTAGGGACACTTGGGAGGCATCAGGGTTCAAGGGAGCACTCCTGGGCCTCTGCAGCCCCAAGTCACCCAAGTCCAGCCTCTCCAACAGGACAGCTGAGAATGCGGCTATTTATACCAGCCATGACATGGACAAGACTGGGGAGACACACACTGCCCTGTGGCCATATCTGGGCATGACTGAGGACACATGGGACTGCCAGGAGGACAGGGTCCAGGTGGCACATCTGTCCTGGATGTCCTTGAGCCTCACAGTGTCCCCATGAAACCCCCATGACAGGCTTCAGGACATCTGCCCTCTCCCCTTCTTGCAGTTAAAAATACTCCGGTTCCCTGTCCCATTTATCCTGACTCTGTCCTCCACGGACACATGCACCTGCCCACATGTTTGCCCAGCACCAGGAAGAACCACTATTCTAACCTTAGATCCTGGTTTGGCCTCAGAGAAGGAGATCTTAGACTTTGAACCACTTTGTGAGGGCCCCTCTTGGCTCGAGAACAGCCCACAATCTCTATCTCAGCACTCCAGCATTAGGGCTTCCTCTTTGCTGTTCTCTCCAGGCATACAGAGCAAGCCTGGGAGGCCTGTGTGCCACTACCTCTGTCCCTTCCCATCGCCCACAGCTGTAACCTGTGGGGCTGTCCACCCAGCAGGTAACTGACCTGCCCCCAAGCCTCAGCAGACCTCTGGGGACCTGAAGACACCAGCCCACATCACAGCTCTTGCAGCGTGCAGTGGCCACCTCACAGAACGCCCACCCTGCCCACAGATCTGAAGATCTGTTGTAGGTGGCCTCTCATCTCTGCCCTTGAGACACGCAGCCCTGCATGTGCCTGCGGCTGCGGCTGCACTGCAGCACCCAGCAGCAGCTCTGCAGCAGCCTGCACCATTCCAGCTGCTGTAGCTGCTGCCCCTCCCACAGGCTCAGCGGCACCAGCAGGGGCACAGCCAGCCTTGAACTGGGAGTGCTAAGGACACCTTCCTCACTGGTCACCTACCAGCCTCCTCAGAGAGCCTTCCAAATCCAGAGTCTGGTTGGCCAGGTCCTGAGCCCAGCATCTGAGAACTGCCTGTACTGACCCTTTGCTCCCTTCCCTGCCTGAAAGCCATGCCTGTCCCTTTCCAAGTGTGATTCACCCAGGACACTGGGCTGAGCTTGCTGGCTAGGTAAGGATACTAGGCAAGACTGAAGTTCTTTATAAAGCTGGGTATTCTCATCCTACAGCCTACTTCTACCGGTCCACACCACACTCGAGTCCGGCCACCCCAAGGAGAGTGCCCTGCCCATGAACATCTAGCAGGGAGCAGCGCTGTGCTGTAGAGAGTGAGACTGTCTGCAATCAGAACTGCATGGCTGCTGAGTCAGCACAAAGCCTTGCAGAAGGCTGGTTACCTTTCAGCTAAGGTGGCAGCGATGAACGCAATTGTTCACACCTCCCTCACTTCTCACCAGTAATCTTCGTTACTGTGCCCTGGTCCTGAAAATTACTCAGGTCTCCTCCTTTTTTAAAATTGTAAAATTTTGGTGTGGGGGGTGGTATGCAGTTCTAACAATGTTCACTTTGGTTGACATAAACTATGGCAGCTAAAATACCCATCCTGCAGTCAATCTAACCATGCTTGATAGTGGTTTATTTAATGCTACTCTTCACATGAAGCCAACAATTCTAAATGAGATTGCTGAAGAGCCGTGGCGGTGCCTTACCAAGCCGGCACACACTCCGAAAGGCTTGTGCCACAAAACGCTTTATCCCACTTGAGGTATGGTGCTATTCATGTAGCTGGAGTCAGGATCAGACCCCCTCTTTAGAGAGGTTGGTACAATTTACTTGGTCACCTGGCTGAAAAACAGTAATTGGTCACACACAGACACACAGACACACACAGACACAGACACACACACACACACACACACACACACATACACACACACACACCTCTCACTTAGACACTCCTGAGGCTCAATCCAATCTGCAGACTGTCCAGTCCTAGTCAAGTTCAGGTATGAACCACAACAAGGGAATATGCTGCTCACTGGGTCCCCTAAACCTAGGAACCACAACAAGGGAATATGCTGCTCACTGGGTCCCCTAAACCTAGGAAACCCGTGATTCTTGAGTCTCTTGCTCTCTCAGCAGAACTGAGGCCCCCATCAACTCTGTTCATGGCACAAATGTTTCCAGCACATTCTGGAAGCTGAAAAGCTCAATTAGCACAGCCCTGTTCCAGTGAAAGAGGAATTCAAGACTCCTCAGAGTCGCTTGCTCTTTTGAGTCCCCAACCTGCTAGGTCAGACCCAGGTGGAAAGGTATTCCCTTTGCCCCATAGGCCTCATCTGGTCTCCCTGATCTCTTAGAATCCCGGCCTTTGCCTGCATGTGGAATGATACCCAAACTAGGAAAGTCCTTGTGGGAATCCCAGTTCCAGCCCAGCCCAGCCTGCCTCAACTCTCCTTCCCATGTGAAAATTCAAAGACACCATAGACTACCATCTTGGCCAACTGCATACCATGATGGCATGGGGTCCCTCCCCGGTCCATCCTGTGAAAACTCATGCACCAGACTTCACAACCACAGGCCCTCACAAGTGTCACCAGGGAATCAGCCCTCACACAAACTGGGGGTGGGGGCAGACATGCAGGGAGGTGTCCGAGGTACTCATTTCTAATTCAGCAGGTGGAGAGCGCTGAGGTGATTTATAACCAAGGAGGCTGAGGCTCGCTCCCTGCAAACTCTAGTTTTACTGCTCAGTCAAACCTAATTCCAAAACACTAAGGCTTTTATTTAAACACCACATCCTGCAATAAAGCCTTAATGTATGACAGACATATCTAACGGAAGACAGTGGTGTGCCTGTGGCCTCTGGCAACCTCAGTGGCCACACACCGGCTGTTTACCTCCCTGTGGCCGGAGCTAGAATCAAGTAGGGCATAGATGACCTTCCGGGGTTATGGAGTGCTGACCACTCTGGGACCAATGACCATGAGGGAGGTGTTGCCAAGGACAAGGCTACCTTCTCATTGCCACACCCTCTGCACACATGGATCCAGAGATCAGGAGAAAATATGGCTTCCAGTAGGAAAACTCAAACATTGGGGTGGACTCTTAACTGTGGAGGCTCCGTGCCCCTCCATTACAGTCACCTTTAGATCACCCAGGACGAAAGCCACCTGTGACCTCAGATCTGTCCCTGGCATTTGGTCTGAAGATCCTCAGCCTGGCCTCAGCTGCTTGGGTCACCTAGCTGCCCAAGACCCAGCACTTAGAGCTGACAGAGGGGCCTGCCACTCCTCCCAATCACATTCCCTCCAAAGGTCATGGTGCAGGACACTCGAAGGCACCTGCTGCACATATCTGGCAGGGACAGCTGGCAACGGCACTCACACCCACACACACAACAACACTCACACCCTCACACACACAACAGCACTCACACCCTCACACACACAACAGCACTCACACCCACACACACAACAGCACTCACACCCTCATACAACAGCACTCACACCCACACACACAACAGCACTCACACCCTCATACAACAGCACTCACACCCTCATACAACAGCACTCACACCCTCACACACACAACAGCACTCACACCCTCACACAACAGCACTCACACCCTCACACACACAACAGCACTCACACCCACACACACAACAGCACTCACACCCTCACACAACAGCACTCACACACAACAGCACTCACACACAACAGCTCTCACACACAACAGCTCTCACACACAACAGCACTCACACACAACAGCTCTCACACACAACAGCACTCACACCCTCACACACACAACAGCACTCACACCCTCACACACACAACAGCACTCACACCCACACACACAACAGCACTCACACACACACACACAACAGCACTCACACCCTCACACAACAGCACTCACACCCTCACACAACAGCACTCACACACAACAGCACTCACACTCACACAATAGCACTCACACACAACAGCTCTCACACACAATAGCACTCACACTCACACAATAGCACTCACACCCTCACACACGTAGGAGAAAGAGCCCCAGGCCTGTGGAGGAGACACCTTGTGTGGCGATACTGACTGCAGCCAGGTCACAGACGGCCCCTACTCTGAGACCCAGAAATGAAGCCAGGCAGCTGCTGGCCACAGGCAGCCACCTTTCTGCTGCACCCAGACCTCTTTGCGCAGCATCCTGTCTGAGCAAGACCAGCTCTGTGCGAAGTCTTGGAAGACCCTGCCTTCCTCTCCTGGGACCCAAAGGTTGTCAACCCAGCCCTTTTTCCTGGCCAGACCAGGTGTCAGCAAAGCAGACAGGACAGGAACCCTAGGTTGCACACGGACTGTTCTGCAGAAACTTGGCTAGCCCTCCCCGCAAAAAGGCTTCAGGTCGGATTTGGTGAGAAAGTGGAATGGAATGATGCCCAGGCTCTGGTGGGAGATATCTGGGGCTGAAATAGGCCTGCAGAGTTGGCAAAATGAAATAGCCTAGCCCCCCAGGGTTGGCTACTGGGCCCAGGGTCCCAGGATGAGCTGCTATACCCAGGCCCCTCGGGCTGACTCCTCCACCAGGCTGGGGACAGATTCAGACCCTTGGCTCCCTTTTTCTTAATCATCATGGGTGGCCAGGGCACCCAAGAGTAGAGTTGGGACTGGGTCAGCACCCTGGGGTCAACAGTATCTGGGCACAGGGCCTCTCCTCCTTCCCTCCTCCACCATGCCTGTGAGTCAGAGGGCAGCCAGGAGACTCCGCCCTCAAAAGCTTCTGCCACGTGGCTACCCGAGTCTCTCCCTCTTTTCACACTCGCTCCTGCAGAGCACAGTCCTTTAGAACTTGCTGCCTCTCCCAGTGTTCTGAGCAGTCCCTGCCCCACTCCCCACACCCTTTCTGCTGGTAAGCCCCCCCCCCTTCGGAGCGCAACAAGGGTCACTGCCAGCCCCATTCCCAAGCCAAGCTCCCATACCCCCCCCCCCGCCCCCACTGGCCCCACTCGGGACCCCAGGCCTGCCAGAGGGCCGCCTCCCTCTGCCGCAGTCAGCACACTGAATATTTAATGTCTGACGAGCGCTTCCACCTGCTGACACAGGCAAAGTGGCAGAACAATGCGATGCCGAGGACGGGGACACGGCCAGTCCCCTTACAGACAGCCTCCCCAGGCGGCCCTGAGCAGCCACCCACAGGGCACAGGCCACCCCTCGGTCTGGCGAGAGAGTTCCTAGCCTGAAATACATACTTCTTTACATTCCATAGCTTAGCAGGTCCATATGGGCATATAAAGAAGTATGTGCCCCAAGCAGGTAGTTCAGTGTGCACAAGAATGTGGCCCAGCACAAGCTGACCCCATTTAGTGGGGAAAAGGAAAAATTCCCACAAAGTTCTATGTGCTAAAGTTCCCCATGCCAGGTCAGGACCCATTCCCCACCCCCAATGACCCATCCCTCTCCACTCTTCACCCTGCCTGCGTCTCAGTCTCTCACACATGTGCACACTTGGTAAAGAAGGGTGGAGGCAGACAGGGCATGCTAGAAAGTCTCACAAATCTTATCCTCCCTAACCATTAGTCATTTTCCCTCAATGGAACAAGACTGGAGTTCTCTCCCATTCTCCCTGACGGAGGAGAGTCATATCCAGATTTTCAGAAACAGCACCCAGCCTCTGCCAACATTTTCCCTCTCCTTCCTGCCCACCTTGCCCCCACCAAGGACAGAGAGGATGGGGTAAAGAGACAGAATTCAGGAGTAGCTCCAACACCCAGACCAAGGACCACACATATCATTTTCCTAGGAACTGAACAGCCCAGCTCCCTAAGGATAGATGAGGACAAGCAGTTTCAGGGGTCTCCAGAAATGAACCAGGGGGCTTACCTGGGCAAGTGATGGCCTCCCTGTCAGGACCCTGATGAATTCTGTCTCCCTCCCTGAGAGCAGGGCTCCATGCCTCTTTCTTTGAAGTGAAGGAGAAAGATGGTGATCTTGGACTCCATGTCCCCACAAAGTGTCTAGGGGCTGCTGAAAGGTGACCTATTCATGGTCATGGGGCTCAGCCTGGCCTCAGAGCTGATGTTCAACCAGTGAGAGAGTGTTTCTGCTCTGGCTGCCTCCTCCTCTGGTCCCCTCCCCTCTTCTCTTCTGTACCCTCTAACCTCTCTCCGCACCTGCGGTCACCAACCTGAGCTGCCTCCATCCCTTACCATGCAGCGTGGCCACCTGAGATGATGGCGAACTCCACATGAAATTTCAGAGGTCATCCCTGAAGGACTTGTCCCTCACCTGATCCATCCAACTTCCATCAGTCCCTGATCAGTGATTTATAGCTAAACAAAGGGGCTGTCCTCCTGGACCTAAAGATCCTTGCTTGTACCAACTTCTGAGAAATGTATAGGCAAATTTGAAAAGTGCTTGGGAAACTTAGTTGCATTTTGTTTCTCCTCTTGATTTTTGAGATCTCTCTGGAAGTAAAGTGGAGACTCTCTTCTGCCCTACCAACTTCTACACCCAGAGAGAGGAAGAAGGGAATCTGAAAAACAGAAAGATGGGCAGGACTTCGAGGTCAGGTCCTCAATGGTAGACCTGAGCCATTCTCAGGCAGAGAGAAAGAGAATGAGAAGGAGAAAGGGGAGAAAGGGGCAGAGGAGGAAGAGAAGAAAGAGGAGGAGGAGGAGACTCACATGCTAGGAGGCTCACCATCACCCAAGGTGAGTCTGCAGGTAAGGTGCTGCAACCCTGGAACAGGTGTCCCTGCAGGTGGCTCCCTAGGAGAGAGCTGAAGATGCCCACTGCAGGAGGAGCTGGGCTGGCGCAAACAGAGGGTCTGGCTGGCCTTGGTCCTGGTGTGGGGCTGCAGGGCAATCCCAGGGCCCGAAAGAATGTCCAGTTCCCCCTTGTCAGCAGGATGATGTCTGTCTCTGGCATGACCTGACCAGCCCTGTCCCTGTGAGGAAACACCCCAGAGAGCATCCAGACTCTCCAGTTCCTGGGAGGGCCCTGTCTCTGCAGAGCCTGCAGCATGCAGAGGTCCCCCTGGCTGTGGCAGCTGCAGCAAGGCAGGGTGGGAAAGGGATTAGGGCGCTGAGAGGCACTCTCATGCAGCAGGAAGGAGCTACCTGGCAAGGGACAGAAACGATGTCCATTTCCCGTGTGGTGACTGTTAAATTTTCCTTTCCACATAGCTAAAGATAAAAATGGCAGCCAGCCCAGCAGCCTCAGCATCCAGCCTCGGGGGCGCCCCTGGTGTGGCTGAGCCCCTGACCCTGGCTCCCACTTATGCTCCCTGAGAACTCTAAGAAGATACCTCAGTCTTCCGCCACACCTCCCAGGTGTCCCTTTGATGATGTCTGGATGCCAAACAGAAAGTTGGGGGCACCAGAAGAACAGGAGTCAACTCAGTCCACATCCTCAGGAGCTGCTCATTCGCAAATGAATGAGAGTCACTTCTCAAAAAGTTTCCCACCTTAACAAAAAAGTGGTATCAGCCACCTCCAAGCAGACCCCCATGGCAAGCAGAGCTGGCGCCTGGGGCGGGGCCTTATCCAGAGTCCCTCCACTGTGAACACTGGCTCAGCCCTAGCCCCAGCCCTAACCCTAGCCCCAGCCCCAGCCCCAGCCCCTGGATGCCTGACACAGCACCCTTTTGATCCTGGCAGGGCTGGGAGAGCTTCAGAAATCCAGAGTCCCAGCCCATGACAGCCTGGTCAGCGCTCCTCAGAAATTCCCCACCCCCAAGGCACTCATGTCGAGGTTGCAAGTTCCAGGGTAAGTTTAGCCACAATCTCGGCTGTTGCCCTCAACTGGTTAATCTATTTCCTCAGCTCCCGTGCCAGTCCCCGAGAACAGCGGGCGCCATCCACCCTGCCCTCCACCAAGCATCCAGGGGCGCTGCTTTCTTGCAAAAAGCCGTATGTCAAAGTTCCTGCATCCCGGTTGGACGCGCCCTCCCAACCCTCCCAGCCCTGCCGGCTGCTGGCTCTGCAGTTTTCCAAATGTGGATGATGCTAGGAGCCAAGAGAAAACTCCAGGCACCCCTTCTGGAGCCACGCGGCACCAGCACCCACAGCACCCACCTCACCAGAGGGCACACCCCCACCACTGCCGATAAGTTTTCAGGGGCTTTCCTAGATGGTGGGCAGCTACAGCAGCCAGCTGAGAGGGACTCACCAGGGAGCCCTGGGCGCCCCTCGGGCTGGGCTGGTGACCGCGGCAGCAGTGGCAGCGGGCGCAGGGTCGCGGCTCCCCGGGAGATGCTGCAGCAGCGGCAGCGGTAGCCACCTCCTCCCGGAGCCAATCGCAAATGCAGGGGTGGGGGCGGGCCGGAGCTCCCGTTGCGTCCGCACTTGTGGGGGGGGCAGAGAGAGAAAGAAGACACCAGCACCCCGACTCCGCACCCCTGCCCTTCCCCCAGCTCTCCTGCAGCAGCGCAGACTTAGCAGCAGGGAAATCTTGAGAGAGAAGGAGGAAGAGGGAGAGGGGAAGGGAGGGGAGGGGAGGGAGGAGAGAGAGAGAGAGAGAGAGAGAGAGAGAGAGAGAGAGAGAGAGAGAGAGAGAGAGAGAGAGAGAGAGAGAGAGAGAGAGAGAGAGAGCTGATGCAGAGTTAAGGAGGCAAAGCCCAGCCGCACACCTTGCCCGGCCAAAGCTGCAGGAAGCTCCTGCACCCTCAGCCCTGTCGGCACCAGGTAGAGGTCAGAGCAGAACAAAAGGGAAAAAGAGAAAAGCCCCGCGGGTATGCACGCTCACACATGCACGCAGCCCCACAGGCCAAGATTCATGCATGCAGGGGGGTGGGGGGAGGGCAGAGCCGGGATGGCCTGACCCAAGGCTGGTGGGGCATGGGGCCCTTGGGTCAGGAGCGACCTCACCTTGGCAGTTCTTATATACCCGGCCAAACATCCCAAACACGCGGCCCGGCCAAGTGGCCCCCCTCGGGCTGTGCGCCCTGACCATATTTAGTCAAGCAGGGGAAAAAATAGCCTGTCAGCTGGGCCGAGGCTGGCCAGGCAGCAAGGAACAGGGTGGGAGCCCCAGCACCATTGACAGCGGCCCTGGGCTGCCCCGTCCCCCTCTCAACCCCTCCCTGACCAGCCTGCTACCGGCTGTCCCTGTCCTGTCCGAATCCCCCTGCTATTTTTAGCTAGGCCCGGTACAGAGGTGCCTCCTCCCCAGTGGGCACTCGCCTCTCTCTGAGGCCACAGCAGCCCATTCCTCAGAGTGCCTTGGGGAGACTGGAGCTGCTCCAGGGAGCGGGGCCCAGGGAGGGGAATGGGTGCCGCCCTGGCCTTAGTCCCCTAAAGGCCCTGCTGGCCCAGGGCCCCAGCATCTCTAGAGTGGTGTCTTTTTTGCTCAGATGTAGGGTTGGGTCAAGGGACAGCAGAGTCACCAGTTTTCCTGAGGGTCCCAAGCCAACTCCAGGTAATGAGAATTGCAGGTCACCTTGAGCAGCAGACAAGGCCAACTCACTTGTCACTCCCACCCCCTCAGACCCTGACATCAAGAGTGTGTGGCTAGAAGACTCTGTATCCACCATGGTGAGTATGATTGGGAGTGCCTCCATTCTGGCTCCCACCTGGGTCATATAAAAGACATGGCTTGGGAATATGGCCCCATTGGGCTGGGACTCAGAGTCTAGCAGCCTGGGATCAGCCAACTATCCCCTTCCAGCAGAGTGACATTGAGCAAGTTGCTACCACCCTGCTGCTGTAAAGTACAATGACAACCAACAGTTGAGATGACTTGGGAATCACTGGCGGAAGGCCTGAAGTAGGCCCCACAGTGGGCATGAGTGCTCCTACTGGCCAAGCCCTGCACAGAACACAGGCATCCAAAGGCTTCCTGCTGTTGTAGAATCCACTCACAAATCTCCTTCCTCCTGTACTTAGAGAAGTGTCCTCCCTGTACTGGCAAATATGGGGAAGCAGGACCATTTACAGCTTCCCAGGAGACACATGTGAGCAGCCTGCTTCCACCCAGGCCACTTCCCACGTGGTGGGAAGGACATCCCTTCAGCTTCACTCCCAGGCTCTTGGTCACCCAGCAGGAGAGGACACTGACTAAGACCAGTCTGCAGAGGCAAGAGAGAGATGAAGTCATACCATAATCACCACATTGGCTGGTGTGACCAGTGTCCCAACCAAGGAGGGAGAAGCAGGGAGAAGGGTCCCCATTGCTGGCCGAGCTGGGGTGGGTACCGTACTGCAGGGTGTACCCAAGACTCACAGGCTACAGGGCTGCCTTTTTCCCAGAGAAGGCGTAGTGAGCAAACTATCCCAAGTCCCCCCAGGACACAGCCAGAGGACAAACTCTTGAAGAGGGAAGCCCTGGGCCCCAGCTTCTAGTCTCTTAGAACCTCACTGCCCACCTATAAGGGAGCAAAGCACCTCCTCACAGAGGGTGTGGAGAAGTTGAGCTGGGACCACCATGTTGCCTTAGGCCCCCTCAAGACTACATGTGTGGTTAGGTATGGTAGCACAAGTCTATAAGACCAGCATTCAGGAGGTGGAGTTGCCAAGAGTTCGAGGCCAGCCTGGGCTATGGTGAATACCAAGCCAGCAGGAGCTACATAGTAAGACTGCTTCAAAATTGTAAGCAAATAAATGAGTAAGTATTGTACTCATAATGACATGTATAGCTAGGAAAGCCTCTAAAACAGTTGTCCCAACACATTTACCTTGGAGTCTTTCTTGTTTGTTTGTTCATTTGTTTTTTGGTTTTTGGTTTTTTGTTTTTTTTTTTTTTTTTGAGACAGGGTTTCTCTGTATAGCTTTGCGCCTCTCCTGGAACTCACTCTGCAGCCCAGGCTGGCCTCAAACTCACAAAGATCCGCCTGCCTCTGCCTCCCGAGTGCTGGGATTAAAGGCTTGCTCCACCATCGCCCGGCACTACTTTTGAGTCTTAATACCTCTTTTTGGTGCTTAGAAAATTTACTGTATGAATGATGGATGAATGAATGACTTAATCAATCACTGACTGAACCATTGGTCACTAGATAACTCAGGGCATTGGGATGGGACTGGGGGCTCTGTTTCTGTGGTTCAACTTGAATTTGCATGAGACTTACATCTTATGGGGCAGTGGTATAAGTGTCCACGATGGGTCAGCTCTGTCAGAGGTGATAGAGACATTTCCCCACAGCTGTGCGGGGTTCTTATAGAGACTAGCTTCATACCTTGGATATCTTTGGTCACCCACAATGAGGCAGAGCCATCCAAGATCTTTTGTGTTCCACCCAGTAAGTCCTCAGGAAGAGGGTTTTTCATGGATTTTATACCTCAGCAGGGGCCAGCCACTGAACCTGGACAAGCCAGCCTGCCCTCCACCCAGGATCAGGAGTTGGGGCACCCTCGTCACCTGATTGTACCTGATAGTTGTCCCCCAAAATTCATTGACATTGAGACTAAGCAAGTGACTTCCTTGAATCCATGTGTCCTTGAACACACAGCTCTCAAGAGGGGTGGAAACTTCTTATTTCTTCCCCAGGGAACAGGATGGAAGAGACACTGTTCAACCATGAAGATATCCAACCCCATATCTTCATCCTCACCCTCACCATTCCATGCCAGTGAAGCCACAGCAGAAAACAGGCAGCTTCTCCAATGATGAGACCTTAGTAAGCCTGAGCATTTTCTCTCGTAGGCGCATGTCTGAGAGGTCCCTGCAGCATCATTTATGGTCCAAACAGTACAACCCAGACGTCATCGACTAATGACCAGGGAACAACACACGGCATGCTGATTGAATGGAATATTATTTGGCCATAAAAAACCCAAAGCAGTGCTCCATACTCTTAAAAATAAGATGTAGAATCAACACAAAAGGCCACAAACTGAGTGTACTGAATGTGAAACTCCCAGAATGGGCAGATCCAGGGACAGGCAGGGAGGGATAACCCCTGGGAAGTGGGTCTCCTTTGGGTGATGAGATGTTCTGGAGGGACACAGAAGAGACAATTGTACAGTATTGGGTGCCGTAGATGCTGTCCGATGATGCGCTCTTTAAAATGGTTCTTTTTATCTTTGTTTTGTTTTCGTTTTGAAACAGGATCTCATGTAGCCCAGGCTGCCAGCAAGCTTACTGTGTAGCTGAGGATGACCTTGAACTTCTGATCTTCCTGCCTCTACCTCTGGAGTGCTAGGATTAAAGGTATGCATGCCACTCCCACTTGGTTCCTTTATCTTATATTAATTCCTCAAATGAAAAATAGACAAACCTATCTCAAGGCTCAGTCCACCCTCTCTCCTCACTGACCCCAACTCCTAGGCTCAGGACTGCCCAGACCTGGCCATAGGACCTGGATCTTCAAGGACCTTAGCTATAGCTTTCTTGGGGACATTCCCCAGGAAGCTAAAAGTAAACCCCATTTTCCCTACTCAATCCTGTCTAAAGCTAGAACATGTTGTGAAATGAACAGAAGATTGCCCCCTTTTCTCAAGAATACTTCAGAACCTTAGACCATGTCTCTGTGTGATGGTCCGCCTTCCTTGTCAGCTTCATAGGATTTAGAACACACGTACATCCGAGAGCACCTTTGAGGTTTAACTGAAGCAGAAAGACCCGTCATCCTGTGGGCTTAAGTCCCATGTGCTGAGTGAAAAGGAGAAAGCAAAGCTGAGGAGCACACTCGCTCACCCCTTCTTCCTGTGTCTCCACTCGGATGCAGAATGATCATCCCCTTCATGTTCTACCACTGTGATCCTCACCACGATGAACTGCATCCTCAAACTATGAGCCAACACAAGCCCTTCCTTAAATTACTTCTTTCGGGGTACGTAGTCCCAGGGATGAGAAAAGTAACCACTCTGCCTTGCATGACAGAAGGGGTTAATTTGAGGAATTCAAGATGGAGATGTTCCTGAACCATCCTGGACCAATGCCCTCACAAGATCCTTATAGGAGAAGGATAGCTAGAGATATGGGAGTACACTGCACTCCTGGCTTTGGGTGGAGGAAGGGACCACAAATGGAAGTTTGCATGGTCTGGAAGCTGGAGATGACAGGCATGACTCCCTTACAGCCTACAGAGGGATTCAGCTGACACCAGACTTCTGCTTTTAGCCTATAAGAAGATAATTGGATATTCAAGCACTACATGTATGGCCATGTGTTACAGCAGTCACAGGACACTCATACCCTACCTGTGGCTTTCAAGGAAACCCTTCTAGTGAGCAGAGTTAGAGGGCCATAAGGACCTTCCCAGAGACTCCCCATGGCCTACACACATGGTAGCATCAGCTTCCTTATGCTCTTGGGCCCTCACCAACCCTATCCAGCATGCCCTGTGCTGAGCTCCAAAGGAGCCAGGCAGGAAGCTGTATTCAGGGAAGGTCCCTGGGCAGGGGAGGGCACTGGTCAAGGAAAAGGACTGAGTTGATATTGACTTCAAGATACTCCTGTAGCTATGCTTCTGAACCGACTTTCTGTGCTGACCTGGCCTGGCCCTGGCTTGGGCTTGGGTACTGATTCCATAAGCAAGCATGGCCAAGGGGAAGACAGACTGGGCTCTGTACAGATCTCATGACCTCTCTCTGTCAGTGCTCAGCCCACACAGCTATAGCTCTGTCCAGGATGGTCAACTGGTCACCAAAAGCCAGGAACTGAAGTGGGTGTGGTGGAGCTACAAACCCTGAGGCATACCAGGGACCTAAAGTTGCAGCTAAAAATGGTGTCCCTTGGCCTGTGTGCTCGACTTCACAGAGCCACTATGAGGCCATGAGCACTGAGTCCAACAGAAGATGGAGCCTGCAGCACTGCCCAGTGCCAACTAACCACTGCCCTGGCATTTGTGGTGCACATTCAAGGCGTGAAGCATCTCTGGCGGGGAGGCTTGTGTGTGCCACTGTGGCCTATGGAGCAGAGCCATGAGTGAAATGTGCATGAGCATGAGGCATCTCCACCATGCCACAGGATCCCACAGCCCCCACCACACTTTGGAGGCTGCCACTGCCAGACCTGTTGTACCCACAGGCATACACACACACACACACACACACACACACACACACACACACACACACACACTCCCTTAACGGCAGAGGGAAAACCTCCCTGGCAGCTCAGAAAGAAAGGCATATTTCACTGCCACAGTGTCAGCAGAGAGCAATCTGTCTCCTGCGATGGACGTCCCATTCAGTATGGTGACAGCTCAACCATCAGCAGATGCAGGATGCTTTGGAGCACCCAGCCCAAGGCACAACAATTTAGCCCCCAGCCAGACCTGAATTACTCACCAGCCCCAGGTCTGTACACAGAACCCAGGACAGACTGCAGGCTGGGTAGAGGGCAGGTGCTAGGATCTGAGTCTGGGGCCAGGCAGAGCTTCAAAGCCTCCCAGCCCCCAAGCTAAGAGGTAGGGTTCAAAACCAGCTTTTCCATACGCCATTAAATGTCCCTGTGGAGGATATACCAACACCCTGGAAGAAGACCTGAAGTGACAGGTAGGCAGACTTCAAAGGCCCTGAAGCCACAGCCTCTCCTGTTTTGGAGGCATGGAAACAGGGTTGAGATTAATATTGAGGTAAAAAGGGAGCCCCTCCTGCAGACCCTAACCCATTATCTGTTGTCCTTGAGGACAGTCAGACCGCACCCTGATTTCTACTCACCACAGGATGGCCTTCCAGGCAACGGGGGACACAAAAGGCAAGGAGAGCTGGTGAACTCCTTATCCTATGTGGGTCCTAGACTGCTTTTCAATCTAGATGGATCCCACAGGCAAGGATAAGGGGGAGACAGGCCAATAAACGGATGGATGAACAGATGGACAGATGAACGGATGGACGGACAGACGGATAGATGGATGGATGAATGGGTGTGTGGGTGGATTGGTGGATGGCTAAGTGGATGGATGGGTGGATGAGTGGGTGTGAGGATGGATGAATAGATAGTTGGGTGGGTGGATGGATGGGTGGATGGATGGATGGATGGATGGATGGGTGTGTGGGTGGATTGGTGGATGGCTAAATGGGTGGATGGGTGGATGGATGGATGGGTGGGTGGGTGGGTGGGTGGATTGGTGGATGGCTAAGTGGGTGGATGGGTGGATATGAGAATGGATGAATAGATAGTTGGGTGGATGGATGGATGGATGGATGGATGGATGGATGGATGGATGGATGGATGGATGAATAGGTGAACAGATCAGGGGCCAATTTCTGCTGTATCTTAAGAAATCTGCCCCAAATTTGTTTCTCCTAGAGATACTCTCCTGAGGTGCAGAACAACAAAAGCAGCCACCTGGATCCTGCTGAGGCCTAAGCTCAATAGGCTGGAGGACACAGACTCCCTGCCTGGGATTACCTCTCTATTCCCCCTCCATCCTGGCTCCTTAGCCACAGCAACGGCCTCAGCTTTGGGGCACTTTTCCACCACTGGCTTCACTGGTAACTCCCAGCCACCTGCAGCTCAGGAGTTACTTCTTCATCGCTGTGCATCTGCCCATCGTGCCAAGTCCCTGCTGAGCCCCTGCCGAATCCCCATGGCCTTCAGCCGTCATGATCCAGACTGCCCTCCATTCGGCCCTTGCCCTTTACAGACTACTCCCAGGCAGACCCACAAGTTCCTGTCTTCCCAAAATGTCTTCCCAGTTCTACCTCCAGGTCTTGACACAGTCTGGGTGTATTTGCGGGCTCCCTCCTCAACTCATCCAGAAAAGCCTGGTACCTCTCTGGGAAGCTCTCCATGTGCCTACTATACTGTGAGGGACCAGGGAACCATGGTGATGGGGAGAAGGGAAGGAGGTCTCAGCATGCCCTCTGGGGTAAAACATGGGGGAACGGGACAGAGGAGAAATGGGAGGCCGGCTGGGAAAATTAAGACCTGTCGATGTAGCACGAATCTTAAATGGTCTTATTAATGAAAATAAACCTGGAATAAGGTATTGGGGTGACCGCTGAATGATCAGAGAAACAGAACAAGCCACAGCTTCCTCACTTCGCCATTTCCTCAGCTGATCCTGTTTCCTCAGACTGGAAGCCTGTGAGTCCTCACCTGAATGGATCTCAGCTGAACTGATGCTCCAAAGCCTAAAAGCTTAACCAGCTCTAGTTCCTGGTCCTCACGCCTTATATACCTTTCTGCTTTCTGCCATCACTTCCTGGAATTAAAGGCATGAGTCACCATTCCTGGTTGTTTCCAGTGTGGCTTTGAACTCACAGAGATCCAGGCGGATCTCTGCCTCTGGAATGCTAGGATTAAAGGTGTGTGCCACCACTGCCTATCCTCTATGTTTAATATTATGGCTGTTCTGTTCTCTGAGCCCCAGATAAGTTTATTGGGGTGCACAATATATCAACCACATGTCATGGCGGACATTTCTGGTCCTTCCAGAAGTCTCCTACCTCAGTTACCCTCCTCCATGTGCCTGCCCCTGCATGAACCCCTGCTGCCAAGCCTAGTCAGCCCTGTAGGTCCTGACCTAAAGGCCCTGAGAAACGGGAGCCCCATTTCCAACAGTCACTTTCTCAGGAAGAACCTGACTCAGAGTTGCAGTGTCAGACTAGGGGTGAGGCCAGAGTCCTTTCATCCACCTCCAATACACACGAGGTCTGCTCCCCCAACCCAGCCCTGGGACAAGGCCCTTGAGGTGACCCTGAGGCTGTGCACTGAGCCCTGTGGCTCCATTAGAAACATTCTGGGCCTACTCCAAGGAGAGGCTCCTTGTGTAGACTTAAGCCCTGGAGCACATTTCATAGGTTATCGTGAAGCATCAGCTTAGAAGGTAGACGGCTGGAGGGACCCAGCATCTCACCATCCTCCAGCCTCCCACAAGCCTTGGCATTCTCTTAGACTTGTGTCTTGTTTTTCCCAGGAGCTGCACCAGGAGGAAATGAGCACTTCCACATTATTGAATACAGTTCTCCAGGTTCCTGAAGACCCTCTCACTCTGTGACCCTCCCTTCTGCTGTTCTGGTGTACACCAGAGGGTACCAAAATGGAAAGGGAGGTGGGGGTGCAGGAAGGTGGAGACACGGGGAGCATCCTACAGCATTTCCTGCCTCTCCCTGGGCCTGGCCTGCCTTCTCGCCTTTCTCTTGTTCCTACCCAGCAGCCTCCCCATCACCTGGGGAAGAAGACATGTCAGCAACCTCAATGGAGCCAATGGAGTGTCAAACCCATGCAAGCCACACATGCTCCTAAATGAACAGGGCCCACCAAATGGCAAGTGATTTCACCTGTGCGCAGAATCAACACTGTGTACAGAACCCATGTTTGGGACCAAACAGTGCCTAATGAGCCACCTGATCCTTTCTGGGAAAATTCAAGGGGTAAATTGCAGGGGCCTGTTCCCTGACACCTGTCCCTTCCCGGGTTCCACAGAGGGGCCTTGCAGCCCAGAGAATTTCCTAAGCAGATTGCAGGGCTTTGGGGCTGCCTTTTCTAACATGTCACTGATGGACCCGTGGCTGGGCCGTTGGCCTGGCTGGGAGTTTGTCCCTGACTCCTGTGAACGCTTTGTGGTGACACTCTGGAGTCTCAGTCCCTCACCCAGCCTTGGCCTTGGTCTCTCCCGCCCCCCAAAGAGGGCCTCCAAGTTTGCACCCCCATGCTCATTAGCTCTAGCTTCCCACTGCTGGGTCAGAGGGCTCCTCCTAGGGTCTCCCCTGCAGAGGGGGAGGTGGTCCACAGCGTCAGAGCAGCCTCATTCTCCTGGGAATGTCCTCCAAGGAATGTTGGTCCAACAGGCTCTCCACCACAATTAGCCGTCCCCTCATCCTTGCCCTATAAATATTCATTTTGGAGATGTTATGAAGATGCTTTTTTAAAAATGCCAAGCTCATTTGGATAAAGAGCTGAGCTGCTGCCAAGTGCAGCTGGCAGACTGGGCTCTAAGGTGCAGAGTGCAGAGGCCGCCACTGAGCAGCTCCCCCAGCTCACATGGCCCTCTCGGGGGGATCGTTTAATTTGGGATGGGTTTTGGCTCCCTGCATGGAACATTTATAAACATTGAAGCAGACCTGGGATATGAGTGCGTGGTCCCTATCCACGAGAAGGTGAGCCGTGATAGCCCTAAGACCCATCCGTGTAGACCTGGGTAGGAGATGACCACCCAGGGGTGCCGTATCACTGCCCACCTCTGTACAGAGCTGGCTCCACAGACAGCTCTACATCCCAGGGGCCTGGGCAGCCACTACCATTACCCTAACCTGACATGCCCTCCCCCTCCCCTGTCTGGATCTCAGGCTGTACAAACTGAACTCACTCTGTCTCCAGGGTAATCTGTGAATCTGAGGTGAGTGGAGGCCACCTGCCCAGCCTGCCCTCCCACCAAATGTGGCCGGATGTTGGGATCCAGTGGGTGCTGGGGGGTAACATTTGCCATTCACCGCTTCTGACTGTTTAAAGAAAGAGGGGTCTCAGGCACAGGGGTGGCCATAAACTTGTGTACCAGAGGAGCTTTGGCTCTCAGGCAAGGGTTGGACACACCCTGGAATCCCTGAAAAGGTTCATCTCTGAGGCACAGGGTCTGGCCATACTCCTGAGTCCCCAAGGACACTTTCCCTCCTCTGTCTCCTTCCTCCCTGACTAGCTTTCTCTGAGAACCACCCAGCTAGGGAGGGAGTCATCCACTTAAAAAATGAAGTTCTGTTAAGTCTTGATGAATGATTCTGCCGTCTCATAAAGCTCCAGAGGAAGTCCAATTCGGGTTCTCAAAACCTTGGAGGTATTCCTTAAATTTATTACAAGCCCTTATAAATTATTGAATTAGAGTCCTCGGGTATCCTTTTGTGGAGAAAGCAGGCCCGAGATGGTGATTGTCCCTTTATCTGGGGACTCCCCCAATTGTAGCTTGAGGCTCCCTCAGGAAATCTTAGTGTCAGGAGTTTGGGCTGGGAAAGCCAGATCCACAGGATCAGAACAGGGGCTCAGCCTGGAGAGAGACCTTCAGGTATGGCTCTCTGGAACCTTCACCCATCTAGATCCAGGATGTTGAGGACATTCGGCCCTCCATCTCACCAAGAGGTAAAGGTTTTCATCCTAAAACCCCAAACTCCAGCTCCTGGGGCCCTTGATGTGTGTAATCACTTGCATAACTCCTTGACCTACAGGTATCAGAAGGAAAGGGAGGGCAGGGCTGGTCTGATTGAAGGTGGCAGCCTTGCTGTGAACTCTGCCTGAAAGCCTTGGGAGTGTGGAGCACAGCCCTGCAGAAACAGGGCTGTCTACTCCACAGGGCCAAGAAGCTGAATTCCATGACAACCTTATGAGTTTGGGAGAGGACTGACCTTCTGGAGAGACAACTCTAGTCATCACCTTGACTTTAGTCTGTGGCCTCAACTTGAGGCCTTGCTATAGTCTGCCTTCAGTCCATGAAGTTCTTTTTCTTTTCTTTTTTTCTTTTGATGGTTTTTCGAGACAGGGTTTCTCTGTGTAGCTTTGTGCCTTTCCTGGAACTTACTATGTAGTCCAGGTGGGCCTCGAACTCACAGAGATCCGCCTACCTCTGCCTCCCAAGGCCTGGGATTAAAGGCGTGCACCACCACCGCCACCCAGCCAGTCCATGCAGATTGTACAATGATTCAAGAGGATCCCTAGGTCTCTCAGAGTCAAGTTCCTTACAACTCAGAGTTGTCTTTTTGTGTGGGTAGTAGACGGTACCTGCTCTGCATTTTATCCCAGAGACACAGAGCTGGGAGTCATGGCCCTAGACTGTGTGTTGTGCCTTGCTCTGTGGCCAGTCCTCCTCCTGGCCCAACTAGGAAATCTAGAAGACTCCAGTGCCCTCCTTGGAGCCCTAGGACTCTCAGCCTGCTGCCTTCCTCCTCATGCCGCGTTCCCACTGATCTAACTGTACCAAACCTTGAGTGGGGTGGGCTGACCACACTGGAGAAGGCTTCAACAGTGGGGTGTTCTCCGCAACACTGGGACGGGGGGGGGGGGGGGGAAGCACTGCAGTGGGTGGCGGGGACAGGGTCTCCAAGCAGGACATCGGACTTCCTGCAGCCCCCTCCTGGCAAGGCTGCTGCCTACAAGGCCCTCTTTTGAGGTTCTGGGGTGACCTTCAGCAAGGCTGTGGTGCTGGCTGCGCTGAGGCATTCTGCATTCATGGTTATGAGTGATTTTATTGCCCAGTCAGTAAGAACCTTCTGATTATGTCATTGCAGAGGCAGCTAGATGCCAAAAAATATGCATTTCCTTCCGTCTGCTGCTGACCCCTCTGCCTTCATGCCAGCTTTCTCCTGGTGCCTCTCCTATGCCCTCTGTGATTAATAGGACCTGGAGATGCACCAAGGCTCCCCAGGGCTGAAGTTGGAAGAGCAGAAGGGCCCACAGTCATCAGGCTCTCCGGTCCCTGTGGAGGAGGGCAGAAACTGCCTCCCTATGAAGCCTGTCCAAGATAGGCTTCCCAGGACACTTGTCAGCCTGGCTCCTCGGGGCTCCTTGGTCACAGTGGGGGTGGGGGTGGCCTTAGTGTCCAGCCAGGACACACTGAGAGGTTGACATCAGCACAGATTCATGCTGTATACTGGGCACCTGTTAGGCAGACCCAAGAATAGCCTTTTCCAGGGGGCCAAGCAGTCTGTCAGAGGTTAGGAGGAATGGGGGCATGTGACTCTCAGTCCTCTGATGAAGTTACCCTCCTCTTCAGACATGGAATGTATAATGCTGACACTGGAGCTGTTTGTATCTAGTCCTCCATTTACCTACCTAGGAAAAGAGGAGTTTCCATCCATTCTCTGTGCCCTGGTGGGGAAGAGATGACAATCTGACCAGCAGTAAAGGTGAGAGGATAATACTTTGAATGCATGATACTCATGACTCAGGGACCCACCTCACTCCCAAATCCTTGCTCACCTAAATTGCACTAGCCCAGCAACTTTCAGATCCTCTAAGGACCCATCCACACCAGCCCTTAGACTAAATCATTCCTGGTATACCTGACTTCAGGTTAGCTCAGCTCAGGGACAAGGACCAAGGCCCACCTAGGATGAACCAACTCTGGCATAGACAAGAGCTGGGTTAACTTTATGGGTGCTGAGAGATTGACAGGACACCCAGACAGGGCTCCTTCACAGACCCTGGTCACCCTCTCCTGGACCCGATGTCACAAGCCTCCCAGGGGCTTCCTTCTGAGCTAGAGAGAGAGAGAGAGAGAGAGAGAGAGAGAGAGAGAGAGAGAGAGAGAGAGAGAGAAGAGGAAGCTATATGACTCCCCTGGCTCCCCAAGTGCCTGTTTCTGCTCCTAGGGCTACCTCTCCCTAGCCAACATTTGTTCCCCAGTATTGCCCACTGTAAATCTGTGATGGCCCTTCTTGCTGCCTTCTGGGGCTCCCCACTGCCCCTTGTAGGCCTTGGTAGATGAGTGTCTCTCCTACTCCCACCAATGTCCAGGCCCTCCACGAATAAATGTTGCAAGCCTCAACCCACATCTGGTCAAGCTTTTTAATTAGCCCATCAAGAAATAAGTCTGTGGCTCCCTGAAGCCCACTTGTGCCCTGATGGCCAATCTGAGTGACCAACTTCAGAGCAAGCTTGTCAGGTCACCTTGAACTTCTAACACCAGGTAGTGTTGCATAAAGGAAGTACTGCTCCCCTGTCCCTGGTCCTAAGCATGTGGTTCAATGAGGCCCATGAACCAGTGGCCCTGGCAGGGATAGGGGCCACCCAGGATATTGACCACAGCCTCGGAAACCTGTTTAAGTCAGGGTAGTCAGGGAGTGGGGTCATCAGATTAAAAACATCGTGTCTGCTACTGCTGAGGCCCCCCACATGAGCCATCTAAGATTCAGGCATCAGAGTGCAGAGGCAATGACTGGTAAACCCCCTCTGTCCAGACGCTAACCAGGTTGCAAAGGTCTCAGCCTTTTGCTGGTCATCTCTTTGGAGAATACCCAGGGAAGGGGAGGGTGTCTTCTGTCGTAGTAAACAGCCCTTGGGTAAAGATACCACCTTCTTAGAGCCATTTGGTGATTGCAATCCAGATGCCTAGCTGATACCTAAGGGTAAGGCTTCTCTGCCCACCTGCATGAGTGAGCTACCCTCAGCACTGATTTCAACCCCCAGCCGTCAGTGGGCATCATCCAAGTCAGAGAGATAAAATGTAGACTTTTACATTCAGACAAATAAAGGGTTAATCCTGATTTTCAAGGTCCTGCTGGTAAGATGGGAACAGGGTCTGCAGGGTGAGTATTTTGACTCAGGATCCCTCTAGGGAACTGTAAGAACCATGCCTCCTCAAGGAGGGTGCAGAATCCCCTCCTCTCACAGTCAGGAGATGCTGGCCAAGATTCAAGCCACATACCCAGAGAGAATAGACCCAGAAATATTTCAGTGGACTCTGGGCTCATCAGTTCGGACGTTGAATGGAGGGTATGACTCACTTGAGCACAGGGCTGGGGGTGCTTCCCACCTGCCCCTAGCTCTTTTATGAGAAAACAGTGACCGGGAGGAAAAGAGCAGGAAGGTTCCAATGTCCCTGAGCCAAGACGAGGGGAGCCAGTAAGGGTCAGTGTCTCCGTCACTGTTCTGTTGCTGTGAAGAAACACCATGACCAAGGCAGCTCTTATAAAAGAAAGCATTTATTGGGGGCTTGGTTACAGTTTTGGAGGGCTAGCCCATGGTCATTATGGTGGGAAGCAGACAGGCACGGCACTGGAGCGGCAGCAAGCGCCTCATATTCTGATCCACAAGAAGCAGGCAGAGAAAGAACAAACTAGGTCTGGCATGGCTTTCTGAAACCTCAAAGCTCATTCTCAGTGACACACCTCCTCTACCAACGCCACACCTCCTAATCCTTCCCAAACAATTTCACTAAGTGAGGACCAAGCATGCAAATATATGAGCCTATGGAGGCCAATCTCTTTCAACCCCCCACAGCTGGGATATAGGGTTGAGGCCCCCAGCACTTCTACACAGGGAACTAGACCTCAGCTACCTAGCTGAGCTCTTGTCATAGGTGGGAGTGACAGACCTATTACTGGGTGAGGACTGCAGCTGCCCCTTGATATGTGAATAACGCCTTCTCCCCAAATCCCCCACAAGGGTCCTAGAGCTTCCAAATGTACCAGACTTCCCCAGCTCCTCTGAGCACTGTCCAAAGACCACATACATGGGAGAAGTTCTGCAGAAAGTGACAGCAGTTGTCACCATCAGCATAGCTACATTTATTGTCACTTACTGTGTATCAGGCCCTTCACTCTAGGTGCCACACAACATCTTCAGAAAGCCATGCGCTAATTTTGTTTTTATGCTCAGTAGATACGAAAAGAGTGACATGAAGATTCAGGGTCAAGAGGCGGCCCCACTGGATGGCCTTGATGGGGACAGAATACTAAGCAGTCTGAATCATCCCTGAAGGAGTTTTCTGCAGGGCCCAGAGCTGCACCCCAGGACACAGCTTCTATGCCCCCTAGTTGTCCTGAAGATAGTTCCTGGGGGCCTCCTTCCAGAGAAAGACATAGAGTCTATTGACCTAAAGCTGAACATTGATTGGCTGAAAGATGAAACCTGAAGCAATCCCATTTGCCGGGAAACAGGGTTTGTAATTGTATAGACGGCAGATCTCCAGTGTCCCTGCCTCCCTGGAAGCTGAAGTCTGTCAACAGCCTCAAGGCCGACTGGGGGGGGGGGACCCGTGGACAGCGGGAGGAAAGGCAGAAAGGGCGACACCACCTTGCTCTGTGCCAGCCAGCAAGAGGCCAGGTGCTGCTTTGGGGGCTCTTCTCCTGGAAGTCCGGGGCCTTAGGCAGGACAGTGGCCCTGAGCTGGGTCAGGTCCAGATGTGGTAACCACTGAGAATTGTAGCAGTCGCTTGCTATCCAACCACTCTCCCAATGAGACTCCTTGAGCAAGTTGCTCAGCTCTTGGTACCACAGTTGCCTCACCTGTGAAATCAAGTCCTGACTATAGCTGGGATGCGCCTTGCTTGGCAGCTGCACGGGACCTTGTGTGAAACTTGATTTTACTCTAAAGAGGAGGGGGTCCTCAGAGCTGCAAAACTCTGAGGAGGGTTAGCTCCAGAAATATGAGGGTCTCCCTTGGCTAAATTGGGAGCAACAACAGTGTTGGGACAGGACAGCAGAACTGAGCTAGATCAAGAGGTTGGTTTGTCCAGGAGCCCTCACCGTACTCTGGGCCTGCAGCCCTTGGTATTCCCAAGCAAGGAGCAACGATCTCCATTCTCCCACCTACATCCTCACTTGACACTTACCAATGGCACCTAGGATTGGAGCAGGATGTCACCTCCTCGGGCAAGCACAGTGGTGCCAGTACTGAAAATATGGGCATACTTCCTCCCTGCACTTAGAGAACTATAGGTACCAGCCACCAAGTGTGCTAAGAATGCAGGAAGCAACTCCATCCATGCCTCTGAGACTCATTAGGTCCCTGCTGACATTTCCCCAAGAAATAATTAATTTTGATAACGCAAAAGACATTTCCCTGTGGCCAAGGTCACAGAGGGCTGGCTGTGGCCTTCCTGTCAGCGGTCTCTACTCAGCCCACTGCTTTGACGAATGGGACTGGAGAGTCTCAGCTGCATAACTGGAGGAATGAGGAAGAGCCAAAGCTGCTTTTCTTGCAGAAACACCGGCTGGTGCTGCATCAGCTGCAAGGCTGGGGGACAAGCTTGCCAGGCACCTGGCTCCAAATCCCAAAAGAGGCCCTCAGGGAGTAGGGGCATGGGGCCTCTCGGGGTCTCCTCTGAAGATTCCATATAGGCTCCTGTCCTCTAAGCACAAACCTATCATCCCCCAGCCTGAGTACGGGTGAGAGTGGGTGAGTGAATGAGCCACAAGGTTCCAGGGAGCTGCAGGTGCCAATCTTCTATGGTGGTCCTAATGGCTTCAGGACCACCTCACAGGCAACAAGAGGTGGCACTGATACCACATGTTCAAGGCTGTTTAATCACATGTGGCATTGGATGTGCATGCTCATAAGACATTCTAGTGTCCTGGAGGCAGCCTCACAGAGGACCCCAGCATGGGTGGATTGAACAGCAAGAAGGTATTGTCCCTAGCTCTGGAAGGCAGATGGCTGCAATCAGGCACCAGGCATCAGGGATGTCTCTTTGGGGCACCTGGGGTGTAGAAGTAGCACTCCTGTCTGCCCCTGCCCCAACATGCCTGTGGTCAACTTCCCTTTCTCATCAGGACTGCCATATTGGACTTATTCTATCATGTCCTTGTCTTCAATGACTCTGTGTCTAAAGAAAGTCACTTCCTGAGGTCTTGCAGTTAGAACTCCGCATGCAGATTGGAGGACCACGAGTGCTGACATGATTTCAGGACTGAGCATGCCACAGACATAAGAAAGGGTCACCCCTAGGAAAAACAAACAAATGATGCCAGCAGCCACTTGACTTGTAACACCAAACCAGGGGAGATGCCAAAATGTTCCTCAGCAGGCGAGGGGCCCACCGAATGGCGGCTCACCCAAGCAGTGGAATAGCACCTAACAATAAAGAGAAATGAGGACCAAGCCGTGAAGAGACACGCAGGAGACTTGAATGCGCATTCCTGAAGCTGAGAGGCTGCAGGCAGCTTGATTCCAGCTGTGCCGCTCTGGGAAAGGGGATGCTCTGGGACTGTGAAGACCAGTGGTGGCAGGATGTGGCTCAGTGGCAGGATCAGCATGGAGAGCATGAAGGACACTCTCCAGTCAGAGGCTCTCAACTTTCCTAATGCTGTGACCCTTCAACCCAGTTCCTCATGTGATGACCCAACCATAAAATCATTTCCATTGTTGCTGCATAACAGTAATCCTGCTCCTGTTATGAATTGTAATGTAAATATCTGTGTTTTCCTACGGTCTTGGGTGACCCCTATGAAAGGGTCATTTTACCCCACAGGGGTCGCCACCCACAGGTTGAGAATTTTGTTTGTACGAGTCAACCAAAGGTACACTGGTGTGACTAGTGCTGGGACTGTGAATTTTAGTTTATGGACCCCACTCAGCTGGAATGGGGGTGAGCTGTGGGTTGAGGAAGAACAGGGTTGGCAGAAAAATCTCAATACTCTATGTGCAATTTTTTGTTTACAATCAAAAATGCTACAAAAATCACCTGTTTTCAGAGTTCAGCATTGGTGTAAAGGAGCGCTCTGAGTTGTCACTGAAGTTTTTCATAAATCTAAAATTATTCCCTGTGGCACCGTCCTACCCCACCAGTCTGTGTCCGCTAACTCACCTCTGATCACCAGGCTGTAGGGGACAGACTCTAGAAGGAGTCATTTTGGGGTTCCCTGGCAGCAGAGGACCCCTTGTCCTCTTGGCTGGTGCATTCAGAGTCCCCTCAGCAGGTCATTGTTGACATTGCTTGGGTGAGTTAGGATTTCCGTCCCTCCGCTTGAAGTCAGCCTCCTAGGCGCAGCATCAGTGTTCACAAGGGTTTGTCCACATCCACAGAGAGGAACTCAAGTCCACACCCACCTCCCCTAGCTCAGTTCAGATCGGGGAGCTGAGGGTGCAGACAGGTGACATCAGGTGACATACCTGGCACTCAAGCTCCCTGACGTAATCCAGGCATCCAATGGCCTCCCAGGCAGGTGACTCAAAATGGGTGCCATTCCCAGCATGCTGTGAGCCACTACCCAACTTCAGAGGCTTTAGAAGGGAGCTGGGGATGGTTGGCCACCCCAGGGTCCTTGATCTGGGTAAAAGGACTCAGGAGCTCTCTGTTTCCATAGACGGATCTTCAGCAGACCCCTGGCCCCAGGCACCGCTTCTCCACAAATACAGCCACCGAGATGGCCAGGCATCTCCAGTCCTGGTGACATTGGCCTTTGGCGACAGGCAGTTGGGTCCTGCATCATCTCCCTACTGAATTCCGAGGAAAAGCTGTGGAGGTGATGTGAAGCGAACAGCACCTTCTTGCTAAGAGAGGTTTCCTTCTCATGTCCCAGCACAGTTCAGGCTGAAAGTCACCAGAGGAAACTTCATTTTTACCCTACATTTCCTGCCCAGTTCAGTGTGTAATTGGCTCATGCTTCCCCTTGGTGATCTAGCAGGGAGTGCTACATATTATAAAAAGAATAAATCTGAATAAAACTCGGGAGCAAAAAACGGCTACAAGCCATATTGCTCTCCTGCTTCTTAAAGAACACTCTGCTGAGGCCACATGAGCCCTCCCCCACCCCAGAAGCCTGAGTGCCCTGTGTGGTCCCTCACCCCATCCCAGGGCTTGGTGCCTGCAGGCTCAGCCAGCTCTGACAGGACCCTCCCGGCACGGCATGTAAGAAAGAGGCTTGCTCCTCTTCGGCTTGCACATTGTCTAGGAACAAGCATGCAAAACAAGAGGCTGAACCGTGCAGGATGTACCTCCTCTTCAACAAGCATAGTGCCTCTGTCCCCAGAGCATGGGCAGTGGGAGCTATGGGAGCAGGCACTCTCCCATTGCTTGGATGGGTATGTATTTTTGTTGTTGTTTTTAATTTTATGATCATTGGTGTTTTTCCTGCATGTATGTCTGTATGAGGATGTCAGAAGTCCTAGAACTGGAGTTACAGACATGTGTGAGCTGCCATGTGGGGGCTGGGAATTGAACCAGGGTCCCCTGGAAGAGCAGTCAGTGCTCTTAACCACTGAGCCATCTCTCCAGCACCATATATTTTTTAAGTCTGTCTTAAAATACCCAAGACACTTTCACAACTCACCCCATTTGAATAGTAAGAACATACTGGGGGAGAGGTGTCTCCTTGTTGAACTTATTTTTATTGAGAATCTTGGTCTCATTGTAGAAAATCAATGAAATTCTGCAGTAGCTAAAAATAAACTTTAGTGACTTACTTTCTTAAAAGATTACAATGGGTTTCCTCCATGTACTTTTTTTTGGGGGGGGGAGGAACAAGACTGTTACTCTACTAGCAACTGATGCCTGCCTCAGCCCAAGACCTGAGTCCAGGTGGACAGGGATAAGGAACCCTTTCCAGCATGTCATGAGCTATTATCCAGCTTCAAGGGCTTTAGGGAAAAGACAGGGCGGGAGAGGAACCTGGCCAGGGACTTACCATGTCCAAGGGCCATGTACCATGTCATCCCCAATGTTGCTCCGAAGAGTGTCATTTTGTCCCTTGCCCCAACGCTAGGCCAAAGAGTATGATGCGAGAGTCAGCAATTTTCCCACAGGGTTCCGAAGACCTTACTTTGTGAGTGGGCCCCCAAACATGGTGCTATATGTCTGTGACCTGAGGGCCCTGGGTCCTGAGAAGTCCTATGCCAAGCTAACTCTGTGCCAGGAGCAGGACCCCAAAGACCCTTGAGGCTCTGTGAGACCATGGAAGGTAAGAGCCCAGAGCTTGGAGTCCTGACTCTGAGAGACTCTCTAGGTGAATCCCTAGCCTCAGGGCCCTCCTGGTAAAGTAGAGCTGAGAACCTTGTGATTCTCAGCCCAAGCCCAAGGTTCAGAGAGAACAGAGAACGGCTTAGAGATGCTGAGAACTCAGCCACAACCTTTGGAACCCCTCTGCTGCATCATGAGGTTCCAGTGAACCTCAGAGGAATGATTTGGCAGTGGGCACTGGGGGTTTGTGCAGAAAGCATGGAGCCATTCAGCGCTCCCATCAATGCAGTTTAGGTTTGGCCCTTAGGGACACAATGCCTCACCATCACCGAGATGAATTCCCCAACTGGCTTTCCTTCTCTGGGCTCAGTATCCAAAGCAGACATGTCCTGAGCACTACACAAGCATGTGGCTGAGCTCTAGCCACCAGGGGTGAAGAATGGAGCAGGGGATGGTATGGGGGTAGGAAGGATTGACTTCAGACAGAAGGTAAGCTGTCTGTTTACCAAGACCCCCAAAAGAGACCCCAGTGGACAGGGTCTAAAGGTTGGATGGACTATGTAAATATACCAAGCCCACCTCAGATATTTCCTTCCAGCCTGGTGTAACTGTCTCCAGGAAGACTTCTATGCCCACATGTGGGTGCTTTCTCGCAGGGGTTCTGGGGGCTTTGGTGTTCTGCCCTGCCATACTGCATGGAACATGTGGTAGTATGTACCTATCCGCCTTTCTCCCCAAGCTATGTACACAGGAGGACAGTCGTGTGTGTGTGTGTGTGTGTGTGTGTGTGTGTGTGTGTGTGTGTGTGTGTGTGTGTGTTTTGCTTAAGATATGACCCAGGGCCTCATGAATGCTAGGCAAGCTCTCTGTCACTAAACCACACACATCTCAGCCCCTAAAGAACCACTAACTCCTGGGGATCCATGCTGTTCGTAGGTGTTCACTGAATGTTTGGTAAGTAGCTGAGAAATTGAAGGCGGGGGTAGGTCATACTGGTCATGCCAGAGACCCTGAGACTGGGAGCCACCCCAGGCCAGAAGCATTGTATGAGCTGAGCCTCACATATACCCTACAAGGCAAAGTGGCTGCCCTCGAGAGCAGGTGGCTGAGCCCCTTCTGGGTGACTCAGCCACAGCACTGTTGAAGCTGGCCTGCCCACACAAGGGCAGGATTGGGAGGCCTCCTCAAAGCTGCCAGCTCCCCCAGGGACATTCCTGCCGGAGATGGGGCCAGGACAGCTATCTTAAGACCCTTGATCCCAGAAGCATTTGAGCAACCACAGCAGGTGGAGCCGAGATACGGGTCCCCTCCCCATCCCCCACTTCCTGCTTCCTTGAGACTCAGACTGGGCCTCTCCAAGCTCAACCTGGGAGGCGGAAACTTTTGGTTCTTTCGGGTGAGCCTGGTCTGCAGCTGGCATCTGACATGCCCGTGAGGCCCCAGTGTCACCCCCTCAACAGAGGCCCTGGGCCTAGACAGGGAAATCTTCCTCCCCTGGCTTCCCACGTCTGGACAGGAAGAACTAGAAAATCTCTACTTGTGATCTAAATCTTAGAACCTCAGGAGAACCCAGAATCTTCAAACAGAACCATGCAGTCTCTAGAAGGACATGGTGACCATATGGCCCAGCCATACCTTCTCTGAGGTCCTCTTATGACTGACAAATGCTTTGTACAAATATTTTGGGAAGGTTTGATCTTTTTTAGGATGGCTGAGAACAGCCCTGACCCCTTCAAGCCAGCAGAAACACATTCTAAGGGGACTCACTGAGAGCAACTGTGGCCTGTACATGAGCACCTGGAAGGCATGAGGCTACCCTATCCCTTCCTCTGGTTCATCCCAGGGTCTTCAATAAAATCAACATTTGAACTTAGTCTTCAGGAACCCAGCATGGAAACATGGATTGAGGGCATCCGGGATGCATGAAGTAGACTACCATGAAGACCTGTGAGCTAAGAAATAACAAAGTAGACTTGTTCCTGCCCTGATGTCTGTGAATAGTGGACCCTTGGGCACAGCTGTGGGGATTGGAGCTGGGAATGGCATCTCTTTCCTGAGCAGGCACAGGCAGCTGAGGGCCAGCCCACCAGCCTGTGATCCTTAGATCCCAATGTCCTCTGCTTTGGCAGCTGAGTGGACAGCTGCCCTGGGAAGCTTCTGTGTCCCCTGCAGGGTGGCCCACCAGACACCCACATCTTACAGTCCTGAGAAGACTTTGTTGGTCAGTGGCCTGGGGCAGGATGTGCTGTGTTCTCATGAACATGGGGGATACGTGGTTTCCCATGTGGCCCCAGTTCTGCAGGGTCTAGAGACCGGGGAAAGGGGAAACAGGAATCCAGTCTAGAGATCCCAAGGGAGCGTCTATACTCCACACTAGGAACATGTGCTGGAGGGGAGCAATGAGCAGGCATGAGGGGTATGCATAGCAAACTAGGGATTGAGGTGTACTGGGAAGGAAAGGTATAGAATGGGACAGGATAGGACAAGGGTTGGGTCAGGAGGAGAGAAAAAGATAAACAAAACTGGAGAAGTGACATCAAGTCTTGACAGATGGACTCGCTTCAGATCCCTGTGGCTCTTGACGAGGTATGAGGACATGAAAAAGGACAGTATCATGGACTTCAGCACTGACCCCTAGGAGTCCAACCAAGTGTCCAGGAGGATCCTGTGGTCCTGAATGAAGGTTCCCTGGGAACACATGTCTGCTCAGAGATAGCTAAGGCTTCAGCACAGGCAGGACCATGAAGAACCAGTACAGCTGCTCAGTCTTTCCTCTACTAGAAAATATGTCCCCCAATCTTTCCATACCCAGACATGCCTGTGCCCCACCTCCTCCACCATCTCAATGCCACCCACCCCCAACTGCTCACCCTCAGGTTCTAACCAGCCTCCGGGTCACTAGCTCCATTTGCAGATCAGAACACAGAATTCAGGTGGTGCAGGGGCCGGAACTCAGGGGCTAGCTCCCAACATCCCCAAGAATTGCATCTGCTTTTCCTATCCATTCCTGTATGCAACAGCTGTTCATACCACGACAGCCTCACAGTATATCACAACGCCACGGCAGGCCCTGAACAGGCTGCTCTTTCCTTGAGCAGCTTCTACTCCATGCTGTCTGCTTGACCCACAGGGCCAAAGATTACAGCCTCTAGTGTTACACCCACTCCTCTGCAGAATCGAGGGCTACCATGCTAGGAGGGCAGAAGCATAGAGCCGAGGGACAGGAGTAGGCTGGAGCTGTGGACAGGCTGCCCTCCATATCCCCTGACTCTCTCCTTCACATACTCACTTGCTGCTGGCCTCTGAAGTCCTGATACCCTCTGCGGTCCCTGCAGGCCCCATCAAGACTGGACACATAATGGGGACTCATGAGTACCTGGTTTAAGGGACCACAGGCCCCTGACGCCTGTCCACCCCATGGGTTAGCTGTGAGCCTGTCCCCAGCTCTAATGAATGAATTCATAAAGGACGATCACACCCCAGTTCACTGAGTACTCAACCAAGGGTCTCCAGGCCAAGACAGGGCAGATGACTTCACCTGAAACAGTGATAAGACAGATGTGCTGAGCTCTCTCAACCTTAGCGACTAGAGAAATTCTATTCACAACCATAATCATATCATTGGTCAATTAGCACCCACTAAAACGCTATGCCACACGCGGCCATAAGAGAACCTTGGAAGTCAGCGGCTAGGGCTGGAGCCTCAGAAAGCTTAGTCGTGGTGGGCAGGTCTGACTAACAGCCCTAAACCGGGCCCTTCTTTCAGAAGCGCCCCAGCTCTGGGACCCCAGGGACCCTGTATGGGTACCACAGCATGAAGCTCATTCCTGGCAGCCTGCACCCAATGGGCCAGCCTGTTCCAGGGCCCTCTGTCCTTCTGTCCTGAGCACCAGGAGGAAGGAGGGGGTCTGCGTGCCTGCTGGTTTGACTCACCTGCATCATCTGCATGATTCCTTCCCAGCATGCTTTCTGAAGCCGCCAGAACAGCTAGCCTGACCCCATCTCTGGCCATGTGGCCTGGGTTCCTCTAGAAGGCTAAGCCTTACTAGCATCCTGGGAACTGTGGCAGCCAGGAGGGGTCCCCTCTGAACATGTCCTCCTAGATGGTGGATAGTGACATGGGTGGAGCACCAAACGTCTCTGCCATGGCCACTGCCACTCGGGTCACTGGGGACCAGTGGCGGGACTTCTTGGGGACTGCTGTGGAACTGAGCACTACATATATTACACGGCACTGCCAACCCATGAATCCAAATCCCCTGGCTCTGGCCTGAAGAAAAGCTTTTCCCACGCTCTGAGGCTTCACGGTCCAGGCACATTTGGGACAAACCCAGGCCCACCTACATTTCTTTTGGTTAGTCAGAGCGTTGAGCCCATGAAAACCTGGGGTAAACACTCTCTTCACACTCAGACCCTGTTTAAGATTTGGTCCCTGACAAGAGGGGGTCACCCACTCCCCGAGCTGTCACTGTTACCTCTGATGCCATCATTGGTCAGTTGTCATTTTCATTTTTTTCAGAGACAGCACACAGATAGGGTTTATGATCCAACAGTACTAGATGGTACAGAGGTGAGCCCCTTTCCCCATGGGGACCCTCATTTTCCTCAGTGGTCAAGTCACCAACATCTATCACACCCCCAAAGATCACCTAGTACCCACACACATAAGACCCCCTAAAGACAGGGAAACAGGCACTCAGAGCTTACTCTTAAGGGATATAAGGAAGGCTTAGAAACCAATTTGAATCCCTTGACACCGTGGGATGCAGGCCTGGCCAACAGATGCCAGGTTCTGCCTGATCTCTCAGGCTGACGGCAAACATTCTTCCCTGAACACAACTTCACACCATCAGAACAGAGACCAAACACAATGACCGCTGTACCTGACTCCAGCACAGAACCCAGCCAAGACAGCTGACTCACGGACCCCTGAGTCTGGAGAGCTGATGTCCCCAAACCAGTGCTCCATGAAAGCTCCATCCCTTCTTTCCGTCCCCACCCCGTGAGCCCAACTGCTCCTGCAGGAGGAAGCCCCAGTCCTTAATGACTCAGAGTCTATCTTTTAAAAATAATGTGGAAGCAGGCAGTGCACACGTATCATCCCAACACTTGGGAGACAAAGGCAAGAAGATGAGGCATTCGAGGAAGCCTCTACTATAGCACAGGCCGGTCAGAGGTACATGAGACCCTCTCAAAAAAAAAGTGATGTCACAAAATGGATACATCTGTTTTCCCATGAAGCTGAGACTCTGAGTTCCTCTCGGTTAGACAATAAAGTGAAACTGTGTCACAAAGTGTCACCACAAAAAGACTTTGGGTGCTTTACCCGTGTGCCAACTCTGCCTCCCCTCAAGAAGCCTCAGAGGGCCACAGAGGTCTAAATCAGCTTTTTGGAGACCAATGGCTCCCACCTCAATCATGTCTCAAGGGGCTTGGGCTTAAGGCCTGTCCTTGCTCCTTCTACTGTCTGCCTCCATGATGACACCACCACACAATGCCAGCCTCCCACACTCAGCTCTCACCAGACCCTTTGGGCCCACTGACCACTCCAGATATTCCCAGCACGCCTTCTTCCCTAGAAACCATATTGTGCCTCTGTGGCATGAGACTGAATTTGACTGAGAAAATGGCAAGGGCCCTCAAGGTGTACAGATGAAAGACAGATACCCAAAAGTCACACCCCTGCCCACCAGAATGACCACAGGGTTCCAGATACCATATCAGAAAAATGAGATCTGTGTTGCCTGAAGCCACTCAGATGTGACGTGGGCATGTTTGTTACTGAGGCATAACCCAACCTGTGTTGACTAGCACACCAGGCCTTTCTCCTTCTGGAATGTTCTGCAACCATCTGCAGATGTACTTCTCAGTACTTCTCCCTGCTCCAGCTCCATACACCAAGGACAGGGTCTCCCACTGCTGGGAGAAGGCAAGCCACCGACAGACGCACCTCGGGATACAAAGTCTGTCTGTGCAACACGTGACAGCAAGTGCAGAGGGAAGGAGGTGGGTGCCTGGGACAAAGTGGTCATGGAAGGCCTCTCAGGGGAGGCACGGGCAGTACTCAGTTACGCAGCAGGAGACCGGACACTGTATGGTTTTGCCCTGTCAATTCTTTTAGATCCAGGATCCCTTTGGGGTTCTGCTAGAAACCCTTGTTAACACCTGGAAATTGACCAGGGCTCAAACCAGGGCATTTTACAGGCAACTAGAGAGGGCCATGGCTTCAGGTGAAGCCCCAGTTGAACGCACCAGGGCACCCCCACCAGAAGGAAGCTCCATCACCTGCCAGGAGTAAAGCCAAGGACTTAATACTCCTCTGGCCACAGCACTAGATGCCCCAGTTGCTGGGGCCCAGAACCCAAGTTCTCCCCAGCCATTTCCCCCAAGCGGGCACCAGAGTGACTTCACAGTTCTATTAAGACCAGCAAGGGGTGGGGGGAGGGGGGTCTGTAACCAGAGATGAGCCGAGGCCGCAGTTGTTGAGAACCCAGATTTATCCTGTCCAGTCAGCTGATGGGTTTCAGTTACTGTCCTCGGCAGCGGCAGCCAGTAGAGCAGCCGGCACAGCCCGGCCACGCCATGCAGCTGCAAAGATTGATCCCGGAGGTGGGCTTCCTGGAGAAATGCATTTCCCACCCTCAGGATAAAAATAGCCAGGCAGAGAGCTGGGAGGACAGCACCGGGCACAGATCGCTGCACGCTGTGATTCTGTGGGACAGGCCTCTGCGGGCTAGCAAGACCACGCCTGCACGGCCACACCCAGCCGCAGGCTGGAGGGCCAGAGAACAGGTGCTGACACAGGACATGGCAGCCACACCCACCAACTGTGCACGGGGGGCTTAAACAGGTGCTGCCTTCAGGAGCCCTGTGGGTGGAGCTACTGCCCGATGCTGCAGGAGCCATAACTCTAAGCCAAACCTCTCTGTGCCCCTCAAGGTCACCAAGAGTGGAAAGCCAATGTGGCCTGGACACAGGCATCCCAGTTGTCCAGCCATGCCAAATGTCCTCTGGCTGTTTTCCTATATCCAGGGCCTGCCCATGGGCAGAGGAAAGTAGTGACTTTTTTTGGGAAGTCTGTGTTGGCCTTGGTAGAGGAGGGAGGAACAGGGCATTTGATCACAGCTATTTAAAGACCATGAATGGACAGGTGCAAGGCTTGGGCAGGGGGTGGAGACTGAGCTGGGATTAGAGAAGAGGCTGGCACAGAAGACTTCCAGCCTGGGACAGAAAGCACTCCAGACGCCCCTGAACACCCCACATGGAGTCCACGATGGGCTTACCCTATGACACCACAAGAAAAACAGAACCTTGGTGCTCAGCTGGAAAAGGTCCCACTGGATCTGGGCCAAGGTCATAACTCAACAGGAACCCAGCCATCTATAGCCCACAGGCTGGCCTTGCACCTGGGTGGATGTGTTCCCTAAAAATGGGTCTGCATACTTGATGGCCCAAAGCAGTTCCAGCCTGTCCACACAGCCTATTCACAAAGACCTTCTCGGTGTCTTCTGCTGTAGAGGTGGGGTCAGGCCCCTAAGGTCAGGTCTTGACCACCACATTCACCATGCGACTAGACAGTTTACTCCAGTCATCCAGACCTGTTTCCTCTCCTTTGAGATGGAAGGTGGTGGTGTGCTTCCTCCCTGTCTGGGTCCTGATGGTGATGGTGACCCCAGTGGCCCCTAAAACAGAGCAGCATGACTGCAGTCCTGTGGATGTAGCTACTGCCCCTCACTCGGGAACAAGGCCAGACTTCCTAAGCCTAGGCCTCAATGTGCTTTCCAGCCCCCAAACAAAGAAAAGCTGTCTGCTGCCCCTCCCTCTGAGCTTCACCCAAGGCTGACCCCCCTCAGTGCCGGTGCACCCTGGAAGGACCCACAGAGCTTTGTTCCCTAAGAATTGTGAGTTCCGTGAGAAGTTAGCTCTCTGGGAGACCCTGGGAGTCCCTGAAGACACCGGCCAAGGAGCAAGTCTGGCCTTGCACAGCGCATTGAGGGACCCTCTGTGCCAGCAGGCTTCATGTCAACTTGACACAAGCCAGGCCCACCTCTCACTCGGTTAGCCTGTGGGCAAGCTTGTGGCATATTCTCTTGACTGGTGGTTAATACGGAAGGGGCAGCTCACTTTGGGCCACACCACCCCTGGGCTGGTGGTCCCGGGTACAATGAGAAAGCTGACTGACATGCTGTGTTGACTCCCGTGGCAGGCCTTACCCTTTCTGAGGAGTGGATGGGGTGGAGGGAGTAGAAAGGAGGTTGGTGGAGGGAACAGGAGGAGAGGAGGGAGGGGAAATTGTGGTTGGTATGTAAAATAAATTTTTAAAAATTTAATGAAATAATTTTTTTAAAAAAGAAAGAAACAGGCTGAGCAAGCCAAGAAGAGCAAGCCAGCAAGCAGCACCCCTCCATGGCCTCTGCATCAGCTCCTGTCTCTGTCTTCCTGCCTCCAAGTTCCTGCCTTAACTTCCCTGGATGATGGACCACAAGTTGTAAAATTATATAAATCACTTCTCTAAGTTGTTTTTGGTCATGGTGTTTTATCACACCCTAAGGCACCCTCCTTCCTCCATTCCCTGAGAGCTTGGGGTACAGAGAAACAGATTGGGATGCCTTTCAACAAGGTATCTGAGGATGTGAGCAGGCGCTTCTCTGGGGAGTGGCAAGATGTTTTGAGGGAAAGCCAAAGGTTCTTAGCCTTAGGGTTGTGGAAGCCCTCAAGGGCATAAATGCATCTTGAGCTCCCACAGTAGGAAGGTCCCCCCTTCTGGCCTTCCCCTGAACTGAGTCTTGGCAACAGTGCCAGAAGGAGTCTACCTGCTGCCTCACCCCCATCCCTGAGGATCTGGACTAATGGCTCCCCTGACCAGGACCCATAGTTACCAAGCATGCTGGCTGGCCTGAGGCTCTCAGCCCGACACAGACTTGTCCCACAGGGCTGGGCAGAAAGATTCCATGTGACAACTAAATCACTCACCTGTATCCACCAGGCAGCTCCAAGGCCCGTGGGCAACTAATTTCATAGTCATCTACTGAATGCCTTGTGGTGTCACACAGGAATGTGCTCACACACAGATCGGGTGACCTTCCCGGCATTACTTAGCCACAGCTAGTCCCACCAATATCTCCCAGTGATAAATTCTGTAACAGGTACAGATGGCCAGGGCACCCCTGCCTTGCCAACTCCTCCAGGTCCTCTAGGAGCTTCTCTGTGATCACATCTCCTGGAGCCATAGTAGCCATTCTAGTATCTTCAGATTATGGGAACACATCCCAGGTGAGGTGGGTTAATCAGATTTTCAGTGCTGTGACAAGTACCCAAGAGAAAATATTTAAAAGGAGGAAAAGGTTATTTCAGCTCTTGTTTTCAGAGAGTTTTGTTTTTCTGGGTTTGTGGGATTTTTGTTTTGTTTTGGTTTTTTGAGACAGGGTTTCTCTATGTAGTCCTGACTATCCTGGAACTCTCTCTGTAGACTGGGCTGGCCTTGAGCTCACAAATATCCTCCTGCCTCTGTCTTCTGAGTGCTGGGACCAAAAGCATGAATCATCATGCCTGGCCTGGTTGCAGAGGTTTTAATACATGCTCAGCCTCCATTACTTTGACCTAAGGAGAAGCAGAGCTTGATGGTGGGAGGGTTTCTCACCCACAGCAGCCAGGAGCAGAGAAGGTATGCTTACCCCAGGAGCAGAGAAGGGATGCTTACCCCAGGAGCAGAGAAGGTATGCTTACCCCAGGGGCAGAGGAGGGATGCTTACCCCAGGGGCAGAGGAGGGATGCTTACCCCAGGGGCAGAGGAGGGATGCTTACCCCAAGGGCAGAGGAGGGATGCTTACCCCAGGGGCAGAGAAGGGATGCTTACCCCAGGGGCAGAGGAGGGATGCTTACCCCAGGGGCAGAGGAGGGATGCTTACCCCAGGGGCAGAGGAAGGATGCTTACCCCAGGGGCAGAGGAGGGATGCTTACCCCAGGGGCAGAGGAGGGATGCTTACCCCAGGGGCAGAGGAGGGATGCTTACCCCAGGGGCAGAGAAGGGATGCTTACCCCAGGAGCAGAGGAGGGATGCTTACCCCAGGAGCAGAGGAGGGATGCTTACCCCAACAGGCAACTTCCTTCTCCCTCTTGTTCTGTTCCGACACCCAGCCTATGAGAAGGTAACCCACGGTCTGGGCAAATGTTGCTCACTTAGTCAGTCTCCTCTGGAAACGCCCTCACAGACATGCCCAGAAATGTGCTCCACTAACTGCATCTGCATTTCTCAATCCAATCCAGTTTGCAATCAAGATTAACCATCTTGCAGGAGATGTCTCAATTGGTAAAATGTTTTCAATACAATCATGAAGTCCTCAACTTGATCCCCAGAATGCATGTAAAAAGCTGGGCATGGTGGTACACCCTTGTAATCTCAACACTAGGGCAACAGAGACAGGCAGATACCTAGAGTTCACCGGCCAGCCCACCTAGTCTAATCATGAAACCCTATCTCAAAAAACAAGGTGGACAGCTGTCCTGAGGAATGAAACCCAATGCTGACTCTGGCTACTGTGTGCCCATATACACATGTACACATGCAACAGAGAGAGAGAGAGAGAGAGAGAGAGAGAGAGAGAGAGAGAGAGAGAGAGAGAGAGAGAGAGAGAGAGAGAGAACTATGTCCCAAGAATGCATGCTCTAACAGAAGCTGTTTTGCGCTGCTATACCCAACAGAGCATTTCTGTGCTTTGTTGGAAGCAGGGCCCAAGCTGGGTACCAAGAGAGAAAGGAGGCGCAGTGTCCTGGAGGTGGAGGCTTGAAGCTGAGAGGAGACCAGGAAGGGCAGGTCCTGAGAGGCCCATGCAGTGGACAACTCCCCACTGAGGCAGAGAAGTGTCAGTTTTCCCATGTGTGTGGAAGGCCGTCAGGCCACAGGGGCGTCTCTGGCACAAGTGAGGCTCAGTGTCCACATTGCTCATCTTACAGACAGCAGCCGCCACTTGAGCACTGGCCCTACTGAAATCGCTCCCAGCCTGTCCCCGGGAGCTACTGGACTATTAACTCACTGCCATCCTCTGGCCATTTGTAGAGCAGTCAGAGTGCCCAGAGGGCCTGGAGGCTCTTGCCCCATCATGTTAAAGAGTGATCACAGCCTTCTGCAGACACCCCAAAGCTGTGAACAGAGTGCAGCTCCTATTGCACCTCCGGCCATGCCCTGACAGCTCTGCGCCTCCCATCCTGCTACTGTTGCTACGGAAAGACCACCTAGAGGCAAGCCGGTGAGGGAGGTTGCTCATTGCCCAAGAACCAAGGTGCAGCCGTAGGTCTGACCCCCAAAGGGAAGTCAGGGCAGCTGAAAGGAAGTAGGAGGTACAAAGAGGAACATAGGGGAGGGAGCAGACAGCCAGAGGGAGGAAAGTGAGATGGGGGGAAGGAAGGAGGCTGAGTATCTTGGAGGTGGAGTTATGAACTGGAGAGGAGACTGGGAAGGACAAGCCCCAGAGGCTCATGCAGTGGGCAGCTCCCCCACTGAGGCAAAGAAGAGCCAGATTTCCCTTGGCAGAGAAGACTAGGACTCCGCTGCAGCTCCACGGTTGCAGTCTCAGCACCAACTGAGCCCAGGGTGACCGACAGGCTAGGCCGGTCTCCAGGTACTGCACCAGCCCTGCAGCCCTGGCTCTGCAGCCAGTACAGGAAGCAATTCTCAGAACAAAATGTTGGAGTTAGGAGCAGCCGGGCAGAGCCTACAGGACTTTGCAATTTATGGAAGACACAGTGTGGCCATGGAGAGAGGGTACACCATTAAGTTACCAGGCACACCGTGAGCAGGACAGGTACTCATCGGGGACTCTATGCCACAGAAGCTACTAGAACCTCAGGCCAGGACAGTGTCCTGAAGCTTGCCAAGACAGCCATTGGCTTACACAGCTCAGGTAGGGATTGGAGCTAAGCATACTCACTTCCTGCCATAGCCCTCCAGGAAAGCAGGTCGATGGATACACTTGTGCACACCTGTGACCCAGAGGACCCATTTAGAGAACCACCGGTGTGCACAGAAGCACATGTCTGTGCAGTCTGCCCCCATCCTAGTTGCTGCAACCACACTAGACGGGGCCGATGGCAGCAGACCACCAGGAGGACCAATGGACGTTGTTTCCTAGGACATTGTCCAGTCTCCAATACAGGGAGACTGAGGCATGACCTTGAGGGAGCAGCCGAAAGGCTCCAAGAACCAGGGTTGGAACCCAAGGCTGGAGGTGCAGGATATACACAGATAGTTCTGGACCTGTTTTCCCTCCAGACCAGGAATAGGGAAGTGTCCAGCCAAGGCACTCTCGGAAGAGGACATGCCCATGTGCCCCGGCTCTGTTGAGGCCACACGGAGAGGGACAGACTAGGGCTCTCCCTTGGCTCAGGTCTGGCCTGCTTTGGAGAAATGTTTTAACAGAAGCCTGGCGTTTCTGGCTCACACAGAAGTTCCTTAGTCAGTTGTGGCCAGAGGACCCCGGGCTTGCCAGTGGAGAGCCACAGATATCAGCAGTGTCTGGGGAGCAGCAGGTTGTAAGTATTGGCTAAGAGGCCCTTTGGCGCTGGGTGATAGTGGCATATGCCTTCAATGCCAGCACTCAGGAGTCAAAGGCAGACAGATCTCTGTGAGTTCAAGGCCAGCCTGGACTATAGAGTGAGTTCCAGGAGAACCAAACCCTGTCTCGAAAACAAACAAACAAACAAAGAGGCCCTGCGGCTCTCTGCTGAGAGCGTCTCTGCCTCCCAGAGGACAGCGAGGTCCTCCTTTGGGATAGAGACACAATTCCTTCCTGCCTTCTGTCTACAGGACAAATGACAGAGGCTCCTTCCCTTGGGCCTTTGTGCAAACAGTGACTTTTGATAGTAGCTTAACTGTCTGTCCTTCTGAGGACACTGGACACACTTCTCTGCTTCATGCATCTGAACAGAAGCCTGAGTCTCAACCCAGCAGCGAACGTGGGCAGTGGCTTCTGGGTGTTCCTGAGCACCTGTGCCCAGCCCCTTCCTTGTCATACGTGGGCCACTGCTTGGAGCTGTGGCTTATTGGAGCCGTTGTTCTCTTAAGAAAAAAAAAAATGCCCTGAACTCCGACCTGGGGCAAAATCAGCATGAAATAGGACCAACTGGGGAAAGGAAGACTGTCAGAGTCAGCTGGCAGGGCTGGGGGGTCTTCTGGTCCAGCAGCACCACTGGCCAGGTCGGGGTGGAGGGTTGGGCAGGAATCAGTACCGCTTCCCAGCTCATGTGGACCTGCTGGGCCCTTTTCCCCGTGTCTGCCCTGATAGAAGTACAAGTCCCGTCCCCTGGCCATTTTGGTACATGTGGGAATATCCATCCAGTGTGCAGAAGCCTGGCCCGCCCAGCCCCCGCTAGCAGAAAGAGAAGCCTGTGTGGAGGTGACCCACCCTCATCCACAGCTCCTTCATCCCGTGGAGTTTGCTGACGCCAAGAGTTGCAGCCGTCTTCATGGAGCCACCGGCTGGGATGCGGCAGGCTTGGCCTGGGAACTGCTTTGTCAAGAGGTTCTTGTACGACCTACAAGGCTGACGGAACTTCAGCCAACATAGTGAACATCCCAGGTTGAGGAAGGGGACGGGAGCTGGCCTGGTGCTCTGAGCCTCACACAGCCTACGGAGAGGAATGGAGATGCTTATGCTAACCTCCACTGTGTGCCAGAGAACTCCAGGGTCACCTACCCAAGAGCAGCCTTTCAGCTCTAACCAAGATCTAGTTTGGAGCTCATGGCCTTCCTCATAATGCTCAGCACAGCTCTCTGTGGGCACTCAGGCAGGGCTACAATGTCGCCAGGCAAGCTGACTCACTTGACCTCAGGGTCCTCCCCAAGTCCTCTGGTGCCACCATCACCTGTTTCTGTTATTCTTAGTTCTAAAGAGGGTCTCAGCTTTCTACAGCTTTACCCTCTCTGGGGCCGTTGGATCAGTGTGCCACCCCTCTGGACATGAAGCCACCAGAGCAGGAATGTCTCCTCAGTACTTACTGCCAGAGAACTCGAGGGTCGGAGGGCCCAGCGGGTCCAGATGAGCAGGTGGGTGATACTCAGCTCATCAAACTACCAGAACAGTAGGTGCACAGTTAGCAGGTTTAGACCAGAGAGTCCAAAGCATCATCAAAATCAGACCGGGGGCCACAAAGGCTTAGGGATGTAAGGAAGAGATGCCTGAGCCCTGACATGTCGCCAAGGGAAAGAAGACGGCAACTATAGCTTAGCGAGAGGGACACAGCCCCTGGCCTTTGACCCACCGCCAGATATGACTAGAAAATACATGAGGATATCTCCCAGGGTCAAAATACACTCAGGGAAGTGGAGGGTGGGAACTGGCTACAGGATAAGTAGGGGTTTCAGAAAGAACCAAGAATTAAAGGGTAAGAGGAGTGTGACACTCATTCCAGAATCAACCCCGGCCTCTGTTTGCCACTATTCAGACACCAAAAGGCCACAGGGACAGAAAGAGGCCACGGCCCATCCTCGTGGTGTTGGAGAGGGGTTTGCGAAGACGATGGTGATGATGGTGGTGATGATGGTGATGATGATGATGGTGATGATGATGATGGTGATGATGATGGTGGTGATGATGGTGGTGATGATGGTGGTGATGATGGTGATGATGATGGTGGTGGTGATGGTGGTGATGATGGCGCCAGCAATGCTGACAATGGCTGTGACATTGGTGACTATGGCAAAGATGACGGTGGTTATTGTGGAGGGGGTGGTGATGGTGGTGGAGAGCACAACAGTGGCGGTCACGGCCACTGTGTTGGAAAAAAGCCTAAAGAGAATGAGAACTTCCCCCCCTTTTCTCCTGCCGATTTCCTGCCTGCTAAATGAGGGCTAATGCCACATCCTTAAGGGTCTTATCAGTCCCTGTGCTCCAGGATGGCCTGGGGGGTCTCGCTCCTGGGCATAGATAACAGCATGGACCTCCAGGCCTGCAATGTGGGGTGAGCAAATAAAGACGTGAGGGAGGGATGACAAAAGGGAAAGGCAGAGGTCCCCCGCCCCCCTTTCCTCCCCATGATGCAGTCACTGTGTGAGCCAGGGAGACACTAACCTAGCTCGAGGACGTGCAGTCTTATTGCCCAGTGTTCCTGCCTCTCTGGACCCAGGAACCTGCTCAAGCCCACCTGGCCAGAGCCCTCCAGACTTGCCAGAGACGGAAGCTGCAGATACCTCATGGTCAGTCCACTCTTCCCACAAGGCCTCTCCCACTCCTGAGAATACTTGGCCCATCAAGCTGCCTTATCTAGTCTCACAGTCAGACCACCCACCAAAAAGCCCAGGCCGGGAGCCGGTAGACAAGACACAGCCACTGTCCCCACGAAGCCCCCGTTCCCATTATATCCTGGTTCCTGCTGTCTGTATCTTCTGCCTGACAACTGACACCTGTGGTATCAGGGGACAGCATCCAGGGGACCCAAAGGTCTGCTGATAAGATCGCAGCCTCCATCCAGAGCCTGAGAGGTGTCTGATACAGTGACAGGCTGAGAGGGATGAGAAGACGATAAGGGGACATCTGGGAGTTGACCAGTCCGGAGAGAAGAAACCATGTGTGAAAAGACCTGAGGCAGAAACACACTTAACCACAGAGACTCCCTGGTGACAAATTCCCTCAGCTCCGCCATTCCTGATAACAAGGAGCCTCCTGTCAAGTGGGTGGCCAGAATGCAGACTCTGGGAACGTCAGCTAAGGCACCCCATCTTCTCCACAGCCTGTGGCACTGGACAGCACCGGGTGGTAAACCTGACAGATTCTCCACATTCAGAGGGCCTGGTGGTTTCTAAATTTTAACTGTAAAATGTTCCCATGGGAAAGTGTCTAGGAGACATGAGTCAGGGCGGTGGTGGTGCATGCCTTTAATCCCAGCACTCGGGAGGCAGAGGCAGGCGGATCTCTGTGAGTTCGAGGCCAGCCTGGTCTCCAAAGCGAGTTCCAGGAAAGGTGCAAAGCTACACAGAGAAACCCTGTCTTGTAAAACAAACAAACAAACAAACAAAAAAAAAAAAGAATGGAGACATGAGTCAGTGACAGTGGTCACTGTCTATCCTGGAATCAGAGCACACCTTAGTACGTTCTCAAATAGGTGAAATTAGCACTGCCCATACTTGGTCCAGGGAGCAAGGCTGCTGGTCCATACCCATCTTCGCATGCCCTCAGAAGTCAGGAGGCTATCACAGAGCCCACAGGGACCAGACAACCAGGTTCCTGCGGGGTGTGATCAGGAGTCAGGGTATGCAGCTCAAGCCAAGGCTCCTGGCAGCATTGGGAAGTGGGGAGTGGGAGGTCAGCCACCAGAGGAGAGGGTTGACCAAAGGGGGCCCAGGAAATGAAGGCGGGAACTGTGGGAGCCTGCCAATCCTTACCATCTGTTCGTCTTCCCTAAGGAAGGGTTAAGGGGCACTGGGGCCCTGTGCTCTCTGCAAGAGCTGGGGACCTGAACCAGCAGAAGGCTTCCTGCCCACGCTCCATGACTCTGTCAGGAGGGCTGACCTCGATGGGCACCTCCTGCCAGACCACTGTCTCCCATGTCCAGGTCCTATCACTAGGTGACAGTCACCGGAATAGCAGGTGACTCTGTCTGTGTCCCTAGCCTCACCCTTGGGGCTCTCACTGGAGCACATCTGTGAATTAGTGCTGAGGGTCCTAAGGGACAGAAGGAAAGACTCAGGACTCGAGAGGGCACAGCTGTTCTGAGAGCTCATGGACTGCTGGGCCCGTGGTCCCCTGCCATACACACCCTGATTCCAACTCCACAGAACTGCCTGCTTCCTGCTCATGAGGCCCCCTGGGTATCTGGACAGTTTCAGACACCGAGCCAAGGCACATGGGCCACTCAGAATCAAAGAGTAGATTCTGGTCCTGGAACTCTGTGAAGAGTCCTTAGCATGCAGCCAGGATATGCCACATCACAGGCCAGCTTTTAGAAGGCCTGGGGCTTCTAGATCATAGCTCCAATCATAAGGAAACACACACTTACTCACACCACCAGAGGTAGATGCACAAGCGCGTACACAGAGAAGGACGCCTAGTCACACACTCTGTGCACTGATGCCTTCAGTGGAGTGTCTCAGGCTGCCCCCTGTTGGTGAAATGATACACTTACACCAGGAACATTTCAGGGACTAGTCTCGTCCTGGCCACTGAGAAGCTGGTGAAGGATCCACACTCTTCATTATGAATTCAGTGACCCTGTGGGGCACTGCTGAAAGGTTGCTTGTTCTAAACATCACTGCAGTCCAGGTTGGGGGCCTGGAGCCCTCTTGAAACTACATCCCAAGAATGTCCATAGCTAGCAATGTTTCTCCAACATGATGCTCCTTAATAAGTGAAAAATGGAAATGCTTACATTAATTTTCCTAAAAATTACCTTTGTAAAAGTGCAGGCACCTGGGGTTGGGGATTTAGCTCGGTGGTAGAGTGCTTGCCTAGCAAGCACAAGGCCCTGGGTTCCGTCCTCACCTCCCGGAAAAAAAAATGCAGGCACCAAAGAGGTCTGGCTGTCTGACTGTATTGCAGAATGTGGTCTACCTGGCAGCACGATGGAGCACACCTATAATCGCACACAGCTCTGAGACAGGAGGATCATGATCAAGGCCAGACTGGGCGACCTGGTGAGACCTTGTCTCAAAACGTCAAAGACAAGCCGGGCGTGGTGGCGCACGCCTTTAATCCCAGCACTCGGGAGGCAGAGGCAGGCGGATCTCTGTGAGTTCGAGGCCAGCCTGGGCTACCAAGTGAGCTCCAGGAAAGGCGCAAAGCTACACAGAGAAACCCTGTCTCGAAAAAAAAAAAAAAAAACAAAAAAAACAAAAAAAAAAAACGTCAAAGACAGCCAGGTGTGGTAATTCACACCTGTAATCCCAGCACTGTGGAGGCTGAGGTAAGAGGATTGCTTCAGGGCTGAGGACAGCCAGGGATACAGAGTGAGACCCTGCATCAAAAACACAAATGAAATAGGCTTCTGCCTGGGGCCACCATGTCTGACAGTCACATTCACGGACCTACACCCTCAGAGTGTGCAGTCGGGGTCACCCAATATATCCCAAGAAGCAACCCCTCGATTCACAGAGCCCCTCTGCTGAGCCAGCATCTCTAGACTGTCCTGCAAAGCGTCCCCAAGGGCTAGAGCACACATGCAGCACATGCAAAGCATCCCCGAGGGCTAGAGCGCACATGCAGCACATGCAAAGCATCCCCGAGGGCTAGAGTGCACATGCAGCACATGCAAAGCATCCCTGAGGGCCAGAGCACACATCAGGACATGCAAAGCATCCCCGAGGGCTAGAGCGCACATGCAGCACACAGTGAGAGTCTGCGGGGGAGCTGCCGGACAGTCTACAAACAAGAACAAAAAGGCTGTGGAGGGCGTGGTACCATCAAACAGCTGCCTGAGAAGGGACAACCTGAGGGTGATCCAGGCCTTTGGTCTCTTGCCTGAGGTCAGCCCCCTCCACCTTCATCAGCCACCCTCTGGGTGCCTCCTTGTTCCAGGACCTGCCTGAGCCAGCACTAACTGAAAATTCACAGTTGTGGTCTCACCACTGTAAACAAAGATGAAGGGTGTCTCAAAACTGCTTTGGGGAGCTGGGCATGTAGCTTAGTGGAAGATCGCTTGCCTATCATGCATGAAGCCCTGGGTTACATCCCCAGAATTAAATAAACCAGGTGTGATAACTCAGACCTGTAATCCCAGTACCTGAGAGGTAGGGACAGAAGGATCAGAAGTTCAAGGTTATCCTCAACTACATAGTGAGTTTGAGGTCAGCCTGGGAGACCTTGTTCAAAAAAAGAAAAGGCTGGGGCCCTGGATAAATGGCTCAGCCATTAAGAACACTTGTTGCTCTAGCAGATGACCCAGGTTCAGTTTCCAGCACCAACATGGTGGCTCACAACCATCCTTAACTTCATTTCCAGGGGATCAGATGCTTTCTTCTGACCTTAACAGGCACAAGGCATGTATATGGTGCATACTTACATTCAGATAAAATGGTGATACACATAAAATAAATAACTCTTTTTAAAAATTATTTAAAGAACAGAAAAAAATAGCCCGTGCTTCCAGATGGCCAAAAACTGATCTGATAAAATCAGATACATTTCTGATTTCCATGCTGACTGAGGTCAACATGACTCCTCATGTGCTACTGGGTCTTGGGTTTCAAGTCTTTCTCTACTGGCCCCCTGATGGTCCTTCTGAACCAAAGGGCTTCTCTGAGGCCTCTGGAAGGTTAGTGCTACCTTAAGCATTGTATACCACAGGACTTTCCACTTTGGCCCTTCCTATGAAGGGCTTAAAGGCTAGAAGACATCTCTGATTGACCCCAGGCCCACCCTGATGGTAGCAATAACCCAGCCTTGGTGGAGAGAGCTGACCTCCCCACTCCTATAAATCCCAAGGTGCCCAAAGGCAAGGTTCACGTCTAAGTAGAGGGAATTCAATATATTAAGGACAGAGTCCCTGCCTGTGCCTCTCTGGACTACAAAATATGACACTCCCTGTCCCATCCCACAACCCAACAACCAAGGTTATTGCAGGCATGATTTATCCTTCTAGCTTCATACCAAAACAATGAAGATTTGTGTTCATACATTCTGGCTGCACTTGCTTGGATTTAAGTTAACACCAAGAAGTGAGAAACATGGCCCATCTGTCTTCTTCCATGTTCAGTGCTCGGTGATGTTGTGTGGTCCTAGTGAGACGTGATCTCACATTTGCCATGGAGCTGGACAGAGCCTAGGGCCTAAAATCTAGTGACTGTCCAGTTGCTGAGACCTGGTAACAAGCCTGATGCCCTAAACGCTCCAGGACCCACCTCTTAGTGAAGTGCCCAGAATTGCCACCAGGGGGTGCACATCGCACACTAGACACTATCAACCCAAGTAGATGCAGAGACCACAGGAAAGGCGTCTCAAAAGAAAACAGGGGCTCAGAGTGCTGCTGTCTAGCTGACCCACCAGGTAGGGGCAGCAGGAGTGAGGAACGTGCTTGAGGGGTGGGGGGGGATGAGAGAACCCCAAGTTCCATCCCGCACTGCCCCCCACCCACCACCCACCCCACCAGTCCGGCCAGTGGTATGTTGATTCACCTCACTTTGGAACCGCCATCAATCAGACCCATCCCAGGAACATGCTCCAAGAGGAGGGCTCCAACTGTTCAGAGAGCCCTGGAAACCTGCAAGGTGGAAGTGTGGCAGAGCTGTCCCTCTGTACAGCGTTTCCCAGGCTGATCATGAAGTAAGGCCCACCACCTCCCTCCCTGCAGAGAAGAGGGGTTTCCCAGGCTGATCATGAAGTAAGGCCCACCACCTCCCTCCCTGCAGAGAAGAGGGGTAAGAAAAGAGAGTCTGTAGGCCTATTCAGTCAGTCCTACTGGGCCAGGACAGCTGAGCCCCAACCAGAGCTGAGGCTTCCTCTCTGCAGACCAACCTAGGCCTACCTGTGCAAGACCTGTGGGGAGGACAGGTGTTTGATGACCAGCCTGGTTTTCGTAAAGAAAGCCGAGCTCTGATTCTAGCCCACGCTGGAAGAAGTCCTCTAGGCTCTGGCTGCCAGAGTCCTTTCAACTGCACCCCTCCCTCAAGTCTCCTTTCCATGTGTTCTCTGCCAGGGATCAGCCAATATTCTAAACGTGTCTCCTTGCCAGGGGACAAGAGAGCCCCTCAGGCCTTAACCTGCTCCCATCTGCTCAGGAAGACAAGGGACCCTCACCAGACAGCGGCTGAAGTGAAGGAGCTTGGGGCCATGACAGACATGGAGGACTTCTGGATTAAGGCCACCCACTCCAGGGGCTACACTTCCTGGGGACCCACCTCACCTCCTAAGGGGGCAGCTCCAACATGTGGGTGCCAACTTGACCCATCATCCTGACACCCTAGGCAGACTACTCACCAGCATGGCTGACCCCTGATATCTGTCAGGAACCCCAAAGGCCCTAAGAACTCCAGGTACCTCTCAGGTAATTCTTGGAGGCTGGAAAGAACCCCTAGCCACTCAATTGGATATGCAGAGTGGACGCAGCTTTCTGGAAGATGCTACTGTTCAACATTAATTATCAGACGTTCGGAATAATGTGTTCCGGGAAATTCCACAGCTATATTTAGCCTGCTGGTTTTCCATGCCAGCCGACATCTCCCAGAACCTGCTTTAGAGGAAGGAAGTGAGCCCAGGCCCCTGGGACTCTGTCTGTGCACAAAGGCCAGGACCAGGGTTCCTAGAAAGGGCCCTCACTATAGAGATCTGATTGGCCTCAGTTTCCCTGCCTGTGAAGCTGGTATCAATATGCCCAAATGGACACCCACCCACTCACCCCCAACAGTGTTTCACCAGCAAGCTGAGCTCAGCAAATAGTCCTTTGGCCTACAAGAAGGGATGCCACACCAGGACATCTCAACACACACACACACACACACACACACACACACACACACACACACACACCACACACCACACACACACACCACACCACACACACCACACCACACACACACACCACACACCACACCACACCACACCACACCACACACGCACACACAGAGGCATGTGCACATGTCATCCCTACTTATTCTTAAACATCTGCAACACGGTCCTCAGAATCTTGGAACCAGGGAAAGGGTGCACAGATGAACATCACAACATCCTGAGATGCCAGGGGTGCCCACTTCAGACATTCAAGAGCCAGCAAGAGACTTGGGTTCCCACCCAACATGACCTCAGATAGGTCACCTACCTCTGCTGGGCCTTGGTTTCCACATTAAAGGTCCCCAGCAAAGGCCATGTGACCTTGTGTGTGAGTGTGCTGTCTGATGGGGTTTAGGATCTTTAGTTTCGTTATACCTCCAAGTTCCAATTCCTGATTCTGAGGATACCTGAACAAGTTGCATAGCCTGTCTGTGGCCTCTATGTTCCTAATCCATAAAGTGGGGACAGTAACTGTGGTGATATTGTGTTCCCCAAAATATTGTGCACCCTAATAAACTTATCTGGGGTCAGAGAACAGAACAGCCACTAGATATAGAGGCCAGAAAATGATGGCACTCACACCTTTAATCCTAGCATTCCAGAGGCAGAGATCCACCTGGATCTCTGTGAGTCCAAAGCCACACTGGAAACAGCCAGGCATGGTGACACACACCTTTAATCCCATGAAGTGATGGCAGAAAGCATAAAGGTATATAAGGCGTGAAAACCAGGAACTAGCTAGTTAAGCTTTTAGGCTTTTAGCAGCAGTTCAGCTGAGATCCATTTCGATGAGAACTCAGAGACTTCCAGTCTGAGGAAACAGGATCAGCTGAGGAACTGATGAGGTGAGGAAGCTGTGGCTTGTTCTGCTTCTCTGATCTTCCAGCATTCACCCCAATACCTGGTTTGTTTTTATTAATAAGACCTTTTAAGATTCGTGCTACAAATAACAATACCTCCTCATTAGGAGGTACCTTATAGGTAGGATAATTGGTCCCCAGATATCCTGGAACTAGCTAACATGTCACCTTAGGTGACAAAGGTTTGGGGGGCTACCCACCACCCCCTCATTTCCCCAAAGTGCTCTTGAGTGGGAGTAGCAAGAAATATTAGATAGAAGAATTTAGAGTGTGGAGATACACATATAGAAAATACAGGATAGCCTCAAGAGGGCCTGGAACCTAGTCCATCGGGCCCCAACTGTCTGCCCTAGGGTATTTGTAGAAATGCCAAGGGTGGAGCAAGAGACCTCCCCCCAGCACAGCCAAGTGCAGACCATCTCAGACACCTGCACTCAGGCCAGTGGTCCAATCATTCTCTCTATGCAGACGTCCTAGGTAAAGCCACTGGGAACCTGAAAATAGACTCCCACACAAAAAGGATTTCAAAGATGTGACTATCTTTAGGGCATTGAGAAAAAGAGGTGATATCAGATCAGCCAGTGGCGGGCGCTGCACAGAGCTCTAATGTGGGGAAAAGATACCACACAGGACCTATCTGACCTTCACAGGACCCATGGGGAAGTGCCAAAGCTGGGCTGGAGAGTAGGTAGCATGAAGGTGGAGCTTGAGGCTGGGTGAGATTAAAATGTCTTAGAAACAAGCTTTCCCCATGTAGTCCACGCTGGAGCCTATGTTCCTGCTTCAGCCACCCCAGTAATGGAATTACTAGTGTGTGCACCACTTCAAGAGGGAGATTGAGTCTCTGTGAGGCCCCAGGCACTGGGAATTCTCTAGAGCAGTGGTTCTCAACATTCCTAATGCTGCAACCCCTTAACATAGTTCCTGGTGTTGTAGTGGCCTCCAACTATAAAATTATTTTCATTGATACTTAACTGTAATTTTGCTACTGTTAGGAATCATAATGTAAATATCTGTGTTTTCTGGTGGTATTAGGTGACCCCTGTGAAAGGGTTATTCTACCCCCAAAGGGGTCACCACCCATAGGTTGAGAACCACTGTTCTGGAGGATTCCCCCTATGTGTGTACCTGTTATTTAGTTAACAAGAGGATGACGATAATGGCCAGAGCACCCCTGCCCCTAGGGCAACTGCATGAGGTGCTTGCCCGGCTCGGCTCATTTTCTGCTGTGAGCACAAATTTCTCTCCACCTGCTTTGGCCCAGAGTAAGCAAAGTTCTCTAGGTTATGATGCTTCACAACCCTAGGACTCAGTTTCCCTAGAATAACAAACCAGCCAGTGTGCAAGCACCTTAGAACCACCCAGAGTTTAGTGAGAAGCAAGTGAGGGAAGGGACCCAGGGATGAAGGGTGGAGCAGGGGCTCAGGGGCAGGCATGGGACGGAGACGGACATGGGACAAGAGAAGGGACCAGGTACAGGGTTCAGGCTGGGTGAAGGCAGATCGGGGATGGGCTGGGGCCACAGGTCAAGTGTTGGTGACAATGAGGAGCTGTTGTGTGAGGCACTAGACAAGGGGCCGGGCAAAAGAGCAACCTGGAAAGCTCACCCCCGAGGCTGTGCAGTCAGTGCCCGGGGTGCAGCGTAGCCCGTGAACCACCTCTTTGGCTGAAGCCAGTGCAGCGTAGGATCTTGAGGGTACGCTGAAGGATGGCACAGCCCGCAGCTGCTCTCTACCATGCCCATCTTCTTGCACGGGAAGACCTGCCCCCAAGGCCTATTCTTTTTTGGCAGAATATGAGGCACCCTGTAGATCAGACTTCGATCCCACCAAAATCACATACCAGCCCTCACTCAGCCTGGCAGAAAAGTGCCACAGTGAGAAAACTGAGGCATGGACTGCCTTAATGTCAATAGAAAAGAAGTATGACCCAAACCAGGCTCCAAAGTCAGCTTTCTTAGATCTGTCCCCACAGTGCCCCAGGGCAGTAGCCACTGCCTCCTGGGAACTGCGCCTAGCAGGCTATACCCCAAACTCTGCATCTAGGCTGTATCCCCACTCTGTAAATTGAGGGGCCCATGTCCAGGAGACAGCCTTGGCTGCTTACTCCCCTACCCTGGGACTCAATTTCCTCGGCAGTAACAAATGGGTGGTAAGGGGCTCAGGTCCATGTGGTGGCTCAGAGCCATCCCGGGTTGTCCTCTATGGAAGACCTACCTGACTCAGCTTCAGGGAGGGATAGACAGACTCTAGGGAGAAGAGCTTGGGTGCTGGGCCATCACCCTGACTTTATGGCTGGGTGAGCAGTGTGAGTCACCACCTGTTACAGGCTGTGCCATGCACCATCTCTCGGGAAGGACCCTCGACCTGCTGCCCCAACCCACCCACACCCAACAGCCAAGGCAAGCCCTCCGTTCCATCTGCATTTCGGGTGCTGCAAAGGTCAAAGCAGTCTGTGCTGGGAAACGCCTGCTCACCACTGCGGCCCAGGCTCAAAGTCCACAGCTGCCTGTTTGCTGTGCCAGGATATCTGCCTGGGAGGTGTGGGTTCCGGCAGAAGCCTTCAGACAACAGTGTGAAGAGCCCATGCCCGGGACTGAGAAAGACCCAAACGAGATCCACAGAGCAGGCAAAGGGACTCTCAGTCCCCAGCAAACAGGGTAACCGATGTCAAAAGGCAGAAAGTGTATGGCTTCACCCACGCAACTGGTGAAAATGTGGAATTGAAAACCACAGCTGGAAGGGGAGGAAGCAGGACCAAAGCTGTGTCCTTCAGCACTTCTTTAAGGGACCTGGCAGCCTTGACTAGACAGCGCATGTCACTGCTGTCCCTGGAAAGCCCACTTGTGGGAATCTATCAACATTCCCAAGTGAATGCAAGCAGACCACAGCACAGTTCACAGGGCCCCCAAAAAATAAAGACCGGATGCCCTTAGACACCCACCTCCAAAGCCACAGTCCCTCACAGACCCCTGCTCAGCCTCAGGACTCCCATGGGGGAGTGGATGAGCTATCAGAACTAAGCACCCAGAGCCACCAGCTAGAGAAGCCAGGCCACCCAGGGCTTCTTTCTATTTGAGACTGATGGATGGTGTCAGCTCTGGGGCCACCATGTCAGTGGGGTGGGCCAGTTCTTCAGCTAGCAAGATGCCCAAAGCTCCCTTATCTCTCCTCCAGTAGAAGCTGAACCAGGCAAGGAGAGAGGTGGGAGGCCCAGGTTTCCTAGTAAGATACTCATGGATCACCCTGGGAAGGTGGGGCTGAGGGTAGAAAGGATAGGATGGGAACATCAGGGATCAGGATGGCCGAGTTGGGGGAGGGACAGGGAGGGAGAGCCATGAAAGAGATCTCTTGTTAGAGGGGGCCATTATGGAGTTATGGAGAAACCTGGTGCCAGAGAAACTCCCAGGAATCCACGAAGATGAGCCCCCAGCTAATAGTGGAGAGGGTGCTGAACTGGCCTTCTCCTGTAATCGGATTGGTGACTACCCTAATTGTCATCATAGAACCTCCATCTAGTAACTGATGGAAGCAGATGCAGAGATCCACAGCCAAGCACTGGGCTGAGCTCTGGGAGTCAAGTTGAAGAGATGGAGGAGATTTTATGAGTAAGGGAGGTCAAGATCACAATGGGGAAACCCACAGAGACAGCTGACCTGAGCTCGAACTCATGGGAACTCACCAACTTTAGACCGACAGCTAGGGAGCCTGCATAGGACCAACTCTGCATGTGGGCGACAGTTGTGTAGCTTGGTCCTTTTGTGGCCCCTAGCAGTGGGACCAGGATCTGTCCCTGGCACATGAGCTGGCTTTTTGGAACCTATTCCCTATGGTGTGATGCCTCTCTCAGCCTTGATGCAGTGGGGAGGAGCTTGGTCCTACCTCAATTTAGTATGTCATGCTTTGTTGACTCCCATGGGAGGCCTTACTCTTTCTGAGGAGTGGATGGGGGGGGCTTGTAGAAAGGAGATGGGGGAGGGAACAGGAGGAGAAGAGGAAGGGGAAACCGTGGTTGGTATGTAAAATAAATTTTAAAAAATTAATTTTAAAAAACCTTTGCATCTATGTAACTGGAATTGTGTGGATTCCAGCTGCAGCTGTAGCTGCTGACAAGAAATTCCTCCACAGGAGGATGGACTTGGCGACCTCCAGACAGCATCAGAGGCAGGCACAGCCTGGGGCAGACGCTGATGGTAAGTCAAGGCAGCCATCGTGGAGATCAGTCAGGGAAGAATGCCACAAGCCTGTCAGCCCTAGAGGGGGGATCACCAAAGTGGTAACAATCCTAACCTATCTGGGTGGCTACTTAGTGAGTTCTGGACAGGTTGGATGCATGAACTGGGACCCACTGCTCCTGCCTGAGAGGTCAATGGTGGGCAGGAGGGGCAAAGCCACGAGACCCTTCCCGCCTCACACATGGGCACTAGCGTGTTTCTGGTATGAATTCCCTGAATCAGCACACAGCAGCCCCGTGCAGTCAGGACTGCATGAACTCCACAGCTGATCAGTAAGGGGCAGAGCAGGACCCAACTCCAGCACAGGGTCACAAACCACATGGATAGCTGACCCCCAGAGCAGCCCTAAGATGCCACCCAATGGCCCTGGCACCTTCTCTCAGGAGCATGGACCAAAGTTGAGCCAGCAAGGAGCTTGCCACAGGTTACAGAGACACAGACACAGGGTGGGGTCCTGACCCAAGGTGACAACCAGCTTCCAACTCAAAACTTCTCTGCAGTGCCCCCTCCCTCACAGCCTGCAGAGAGGCACATCTGGCCCTGCACAGCTGGAACAGAGGCTCTAGACCAGGCTCCAACCATCACCTGGGTCTTCTCTGACTTCAGCTGCCTTCTCCTAAAGGTCTAGGGCTCCCTGCTTCCTGGGAATTATCTCTGGAATATGAGGCCTTGTTTGGTCCCCTGCCTGCAACCCCTGAGCCTGTGGACATGGGAAGGCTTGCATAGGAACTTCAATGCTGAGGTACCACCCCACCCACCAAGCCCCTGCTCACCAGGAAAACCAGACCTTTGCTTCCTTCATCAGGACTCCAAAATATTCAAGTTCTTTTGTAGTCTCAAAAACTTTTCAGGATACCGAGTCAAGGTTCAGTAGATCTGTTGGTCCATCTGGAGGGCAGTGTCCCAGCTGGCTGCCCAACCATGAGTGACTATGGTATAGGCCATTCATCTACCCACTCTGGGCTTGGCCAAAGCTGAGGAATGGTCACCCAGACTGGTGCTTAGAAATGGGTACCAGTCAGCTGTTCCCAGCCGGTGCAGGTGCCTGGTGTAGGGCAGGAAGCAGTTGTCACTTTCCAAGCTGTGTTGCACACCTACCCATGGCCATACACATAGGTAGGTATGCATACAAGTGTGTGTGTGCGTGTGCATGTGTGTGTGTGTGAATGTGTGGGTGGCTGCGGGTGTGCATTCATGTAAGCCTGGGCATGTGTGTGTATGCATCTGAATGTACATGCACAAGCAGCTCACATAGGTGAGCGTGCATGCTCCAATGGGAATGTGTGTACACACATGACTATGAATATGAGCACAAGTATGTGTGCATTCACATAGGTGTTCACATACAGGCTCAGCCCTTTGTATCAAGCCTCCCAGGCCCTAGGCCTGTGCATAGAACTCTTCAGCTCTTGAGATCTGCCTGTACCTCTGCATGACGGAGCTCAAACAGAAAGTGAAGTCACAAAAGGACTTAGGACACCTGAGTGTCAAGGACAGTAAGCCCCCTCTCTGTTCGGGCTGGCAGGCCAGGCTACACGGCAAACTCTGGACACAGGAGCCAGGACTGGTTCAAGGACACACTTTCTCTCATGACATGTTTTATATGACATTTAGAATGTCTACAGCCAAACATAAAAACCCTGCTTTCTCTCATCTCTCTTACCAAGGTATCTACATGCTGTTTATTGGAAAAGAAATTACATAGATATTATTCATAGTCACGTGTATACACACATATTCCCATATGAGCATGCATGCTCAACTATGTAGGCTGCTTGTGATGTACATTCAGATGCCCACACACATGCCCAGGCTCACATGAATGCACATCTGCAGCCACCCACACATTCACACACACACACATACACACACACACACACACACACACACACACACACACACACACGCTCAAAGTTAAAACATAAAAATAAAAGGCAGGCATCAGTCCCTCAGCTGCTCAATCACCCGTCTATCTAGACTACTTGGCGCTTCGGAAACCTTTTAACTTCCTTGGGTTCACGTCTCAAATCTGGCCCCACCAACAGGAGTTGGTTGATGGCTTCTGACACTTCCGGAGTCAGTACACTAAGCAGACACAACCTCAACACGATAAAGCCCGGCCCCTGGCCCTGGAGACTGTGGTCATGAGGGACGGGAGTTCCTGGGCTGTCCTCCCCCACAGACCTGGAAGAAAGCAGCAAGGCTCCCAACAGACACCATGGAGCCTTCTTAAAGCACCCAGCAGTTCTGTCCCAGCCCAGTCTAGCTCCTGTCGGGAGTCTGAGCCCCTCTGGGTGGAATTCTTCAGGAGTAAAGTGGGAAGAGGTCAGAAGGCTGCAGCTCCCTGGGCCCCTTTCAACAGATGAGCCTAGGAGCAAAAAGAGAGAGAGAGGGAGAAGAGGGAGGGGAGGGAAGAAAAATTTTATAGATAAGAGCACGAGAGAAGCTAAAGTACGCTTTGTACCACGTGGCTGGCACCATTCTAAGCTCTGGCTGCACTCAGAGCTGCACCCCCCCTTCCCAAGACCCAAACGGCTCCAGGTCTATCCAAAGTAAAGCCTGCCCTGAAGCTTTAGCAAGGTCAGGAAGTTGAGGAGGTGGCTTGAATACTTTCTACCAGGAGCAACCTAACATGACTCACTTAGATTGTCTTGCCACAGCCTCAACCCAGCCCTGCACAGGCCAGCACAGGGCCGCTGATCACCCCAGATACTTGGAAGTAAAAATGAGAGTAAAATCCATTTACATTATAAATTATAGCTCATTTGGGGGTTCAAGTGTGCTCACCAGCATACAGTCTTTGCATCCCAGGGATAGTCTCTATCGGAATGTGGCAAAGCCTGTCTCTGACTGTGGGGAGACAGAGGGAGCAAGCTAGGGTAGTCCAGCTGGCACACAGTTCATCTTGGTAGTGGAGAATATTCCCACACGCTGGTGAAATAGACTCTATATGCCCAGCAGTAAATCCCCACTAACATGTCCCTCACCCAGAGCTCAAACTTATTCTACTCCAAGACCAGGTCCTGAGCTGACCTGGGAGTATCCAGGGCTGGAAAGTCCCCCAAGTATGCAAACCAACCAGCACTCTGTGCCTCACCTAAATTCTGGCCAATCCTGCTCAGTTCTGTAGCTGCCGTGAGCCTCGGAGTCTCTAAGTCATTCTTCTGCCACAGTTTCAGTGTTCTCCAGCATACTTCCGAAGTACACAGCAACCAAGAACAGCTACCCATTTCCCATTGGCCTCTCCTGTCTTAGCTCCCGGGCTCTAAGACTGGCAGATGACATACTGCGGGAAGACACACCTTCACTGGGATCTGGTGGAAAGTGAGTGCTTCAGAAGGCACTACACCCAGATCCTTTTCGACTGGGTACCTGGGCAGGAGAGAGTCTTGGGAAGCAGCAGCCTCTTCCACGTCACCCCACATGCTGACCCTGAGAACCAGCCATGAAATTCCTCGGCTTCCCCTGTTAGGCCTCAGCAAAGCGCTACAGACGAGATAGGAGAGCTGCCCCTTCACTCGGGGTCACCTTGAGGGTTAAGGTGAGGCCAGCTGGCTTCCCTCTCTGCCTGAAAACTCTGCCCAAGGGATTCCTCTTGTAAGAACATAGGATAGGGGCATCCTGCCACCAAGCCTTCACAACTGTGGGGTTCTCAAGGCAAGAATCCTGGCTGACTTCTTGGGCATCAAAGTCCCTGCTGAAGTGTGTCCTGCCTTGTTCCAAGTCCTCACTGACATCACACCAAGTCCCTTATAGTGTCAGAATTCAGGATGTCTGGGGTGGAACCTCCCCTGTCCCCCAGCTCAGTCTTAGAGTGTCCTTGCACACGCACAGAACGTTTGCCTGTTGTGGGGGGGGGGGGTCACTGAATGATGAGTCTGTTCACATGGAACAGGGCCTGGCTTATCATTGATAATTTATATTTGTTGTTTGGTTTTTGAGACAGTCTCAAGTAGTCCAGGCTGGCTTTGAACTCCTAATCCTCCTGCCTCTGCTTCCTAAGTGCTAGGATTATAGGTGTTTGGGTTTTCTAGAGTGGGTCTCACAATCCCTCAGCCTGGGCGGTAGTTTTCACTTTTAATCTTTCCCGGCCCAGCCAGAATCCCCTGCACAGACACCAGACTCCTCCCACCTTTCTACTCATTTATTTGGGTTTTTCAAGACAGGGCTTCTCTGTGTATTCCTAGCTCTCCTGGAACTCTCTCTGTAGACCAGGCTGGCCTCAAACTCACAGATCTGCCTGCCTCTGCCTCTCAAGTGGTGGGATTAAAGGTGTGCACCACAATGCCTGGCTTCCCTAACACTTTTTTTATTCAAGGCAAACAAAGGTTCATCTGGCAGGGCAGCATCAGTGTCAGGCTGGCTGATGACTCATTTCTTCCCAGCCGGGTCACCAAGTGTCCAGGATGAGGTCACTCTCTGTGAGCTGATCCTCAACTGAGAGCCATGAGTCCAGCAGTCTTGTCCATCCTCTTTCCAGCTCATGGATTAGGGAAGCCCTCGTTTCTCCTCTGCAGTGGTGTGACACAGCTGCCCACCCCCTCTTCCTTCTGTCCCTGGAAGGCATGCCTCAAAGTCACCCCACCCTGTAACAGCACATCTGCTACCTCTTCAATCAGAGGGACATCCATCCAAATACAAACTCACCTGGAGGTTGTCTAGTGGCCTGGGGCCAGGGCCTGCCATGAAGAAGGCTGAGCAATGTCAGGAGGGGCTTTGAAAGCAGATTTACACATGGAATACAGTGCCCCTCAAATCTGCTTCCATTCCTGCTCCCTTCTTTTCCCCAGCTGCCTCAGGCTCCACTGGGTCGTGTGCAGTGCAAGATGCTTACAAGACCATGTTTCTGTTTGCAGGAGTTGACAGTCACTATCACTGGCAAGGGAGCCCTCCCACACAGCCATGGGCCACTCAGGGCTGCAGGCTCCTTAGACAGACAGAGAGCTCACTCAGCACCCGTGGAGTAGGCGAGCAGCAGGGGCTAGCGGCGGTTGTGGAGCCGAGCAGGGACCAAGGAATGCTGGTCCTGGATTCAAATGCTGCCTCTACCTCTGCCTGGTTGTGTCCCTGGGACTAGTCACTTCCAACCTCAGCTTTCTCACCTGGGAAGGAGGCGTGAAAAACTGCCACCTCACTAGAATGTTTAAAGAGTTCAAACAAGGCAAGTCCCCCATGCGAAGACAGGCATGTGAGGTCACTCAGGAACTGTCTTGATGCTCATAGTGACAAAAGCAGCTGTAGGCTTAGAGGGACCCAGGCAGAAAAGGGACACTGCAGATGACACCTTTGCTCTGAAGAGTCCTTGGATACAGCTCTGGGCACAGACAGATGTACTGGCCTGAGGGACAGGGATCCAAGACTGTTGCTAGTAGCTGAGCTTAAAAAGGAACACATGCTGTGTCCCCAGTCACAGCAAATCCAGCACCCCCAGGCTCCCCTACTCCTCCCAGTTAGAGGTACACACCTTTCAGTCCTCCCTCACCTCAACCCGTTCTGCAATCCTTGAAGGAGCCCTAGTATCCTTCTCTGTGGACCCGGGGGGTGACAAATTCCTGAGACAATCTGAGGCCTAATGGGATCAACAGTGAGCCTTACTGCCCCTTGAGGAGACAAAGAGGAGCTAGGAGCTGAAGAAAGGGGTGGGTGTAGCATGAATCTTAAAAGTTCTTATTAATAAAATCAAACCCGAGGCAAGTTATTGGGGTCCATGCTGGTAGATCAGAGAGACAGAACAAGCCACAGCTATCTCACCTCGCTGGATCCTCAGCTGGTTTTGTCTCCTCAGACTGGAGGCCTCTGAGTCCTCATCTGGAATGGGTCTCAGCTAAATTACTGCTCAAAAGCCTGAATGCTTAACCAGCCACATGCTTAACCAGCCAAATCTTCTAGTTTCTGGTCCTCACACCTTATATATCTTCCTGCTTTCTACCACCACTCCCTGGGATTAAAGGCTGGCTTTCTGGGATTAAAGGTGTGTGTCACCATGCTTGGCTATTTCCAATGCGGCCTTGAACTCAGAGATCCAGAGGGATTTCTATCTCTGGAATGCTAGAATTAAAGGTGTGAGTGCCACCATTTTCTAGCCTTTGTATCTAGTGGCTGTCTGTTCTCTGACCCCAGATAAATTTATTAGAGTACACAGTATTTTGGGGAACACAATACCACCACAGGTGGGGGTAAGCTAGTTTTCCCACCTGTGGGCTGTGCAGTAGTACTTACTGAAGGAATAGCCCTGCATACCGGAACCTCCTTGAACCCCCAGGCTACCATAGGAAGCAAAGGAAGCCCCCTAGGCCCTCTCACAGCTCCCAAAGCTCTCACAGAGCAGGCGGGGTAAGAGTAACAGTACTTAGGGGTGGGACCGGGAGAGTCGGTCCAGTCCCAGCTCTGCACCTGGGCAGCCTTGCTCTCAGGAGTTACTTCCCTCCTTAAGGTGGGACTAAGGCCACTTCTGTCTGCATTCAAAGCCGGTGGCCACAGCCAGCATCCCAGTGACTTCAGGCAAGGTGTGCGCACACGAGGCTCCACCTAGAGGCAACTATCAAAAGCTCCCCTGTCCCAGGCCATTCCCACTGCAGGGGGCAAGGCTCCTGGAGGAGCAAACACAGCCAGAGTGTGATGCATGCCCAGGCGCCTAAGGAAAAGCCAGGGTCCCTCTAGGGAGTCAGTCTAGAGGCCCTGACGCCCCCTTATCCCCCTGAACAATAGGACTGTTTTCTTTTCCTTCGATAAGTGTGTCTGCGGTAACAGTTCCCAAGCCCTGCAGTGGGGAGGGGGTGGCCACTGGGCAAGTGACAGCTGGAAATGAAACCCAGACCCTGTCAGGCTGGCAGGAGGTTCCCCTCCCATCTCTCCAACTTGGGCCACTCAGGCCCTGGTGATCACAATGCCCACAGCCCTGTGAACCCCAGGATCAAGGAATTCAACTCTGTTTGGTCACTAGAGAACTAACATGCCAACCTCTCATCTATCTAGAGAACAGGGTCCTTATCTCAGAGATGTGTCCTTTCTCCTTACCTGGCTGGGCTGGGTCAGGTCCGCCAGCTAGACCTGGGAAGCCTGAGGGTCACCACGGCTAGACAAGGCAGAATCTCCTACATGCCTACCTGCCCTACTGTGTGGCACTCTGGGCCAGGACCTGCTCATCCACCCATCTGGCCCATATTCATCAGTTTCTGCCTGGCGGCTGCTGAGAGCCTACCATATACCCATTCCAGGGCAGAGTCTGATACTTGGTCCAATCGTGCCCTCCCTGAAATCACTGAGAGGCAAGTATTATCACAGAAAGAAAAACAGCTAACCAGTGCTGTGAAGTCTTGCCACAGCAAAGCTGAGCCCCCTGAAGAGACTGGCTGCTTCCTGTCCATGCTCTATCCTGCTTTCCTCAAAGCTGACCTTGGCACTTAGTGTCTGCTGAGAAGTAGGACAGGAACACGTAACAATCTGTCAGTGAAATGTACTCAGAGAGCCACAGGGAGTGAGGGGGACCTTGAGGGGTGTGTAGGAGTTTGACAAATAGTGAAGAGGGAAACCATGGGCTCTTCCAGTCAGAAAGTAGCAATGAGACAGTCCTGTGGTTAAGAAACAAGTACTGGCCTGGTGGTTCAGGGGTTGGCTCCCTCCTGGAACTGGTAAGCTGGACCATGGCATCAGAGGTAACCTCTGGAGAGGGGTGAGGCAGAGCTTAGGAGGACCCAGGGTTTGTGGTTGTAGACTCCTCCCTCTCGGGCTCGGGCAGAAGGGCCTGTGAAAGGGTCAGATACTGCCATAACCAGTGTCCACCACTGCAACGCAGCCTGGCCTGGCAAAGACACCCACAGCACTTCTACTTCCAGTCTCTGTGAACGGACAAGGACGAGCTTGCGTCCCTATTCAGACAGAACCAGGTGGCCAAAGACCTGGGCACCCACTGGGCTGACCTCTGTGAGGCCAAGCCTCCAAGGAGCCTGTGAAAGGTGAATCTTCTCCCTTTACCCATATCTATTTATGGAGGCCAGGAGTCCCTCCTTAAGTATATTTGAAATTCCTCATTTGTCTGAATCAGCTGGTTGAATTACTAGCTGTGTGGCTTTGGGTAAGTTAGCCAGCTATTCTGTGCTTTGTTCCTGTTTGTAAAGAACAACTTCATCTGCCTCATTAAGATTAAGGTAACAATTAAATATATTATCACAGGCTGGGGAGGCTGGGGGGTGGGAGGAGGGAAAAGGGGGATCTTTGATTGGTGTGTAAAATGAATGAAAAAATTTTCTTAATAAAAAAATAAATATATTATCACAGGACAAAACCCAGCCTGGGTCATATGGTTATTTCCACCTCAGGGACTTTACTGGGTTTATCCCAAGCAAAATTCCCTGAGTCCCTCTAGGTCCATCCCCACAGGACCCCGGGACTGCTGCTGATTTTGGGGACTCAGAGGAGGACTCAGCCCCCAACAAGTCAGGAGCCTCTTCACTTTTCATTCCTGGGGCTGGGGGGTGGGGGAAATCTCCCCATTTCGTGTGAACATTCTCAAGGGAGGGTGAAGTGTTACTGTGCTACTCACTGGTCAATGCTAACAGCACCCAGCATGCTCCCAAAATGGGCACCTGGATGTCCTTCCTCTCCCAGGGCACTTTGCGAAGCCTGAAGGGTTCCAGTGAGAAGGGATGTCAAGCCTGGCAACCCACGCATTGTGTGTAGCAGGAATCTTAAAAGTTCTTATTAATAAAATCAAACCCGAGGCCAGTTATTGGGGTCAATGCTGGTAGATCAGAGAGACAGAACAAGCCACAGCTATCTCACCTCGCCAGTTCCTCAGCTGATCTTGTCTCCTCAGACTCGAGGCCTCTGAGTCCTCATCTGGAATGGGTCTCAGCTGAATTACTGCTCAAAAACCTGAATGCTTAACCAGCCAAAATCTTCTAGTTTCTGGTCCTCACGCCTTATATATCTTCCTGCTTTCTACCACCACTCCCTGGGATTAAAGGCTGGCTTTCTGGGGTTAAAGGTGTGTGTCACCATGCTTGGCTATTTCCAATATGGCCTTGAACTCACAGAGATCCAGAGGGATTTCTGTCTCTGGAGTGCTAGGATTAAAGGTGTGAGTGCCACCATTTTCTAGCCTTTGTATTTAGTGGCTGTCTGTTCTCTGACCCCAGATAAATTTATTAGAGTACACAATATTTTGGGGAACACAATACCACCACAATTGTGCGTACAAGGAGAACCATTAAGTCAGTGCTGGAAGTGCCAGCCCAGAACCCTGACCCGGTCTCCACCTCCAGGAGGGAGGAAGAGAAGTCAGGAGAATGCCGTGGGAGGTAACTTGAAGCAGGAAACACTGAGAAACTCCCCTTCCCAGGAACCTACTACCACCTCTCCACCCTACCCCCTACCTCAACCCTGCCAGCTTCTGCTCTGTACCTCCAGGGCTCAAACTCTAGAGCTGGGATCAGGCAGTCTATACCACCCCCAGGCCCAGGGTGCCCCCCTCACGTCCACTCGTAGCTCACACCTAGAACTCCCGCAAGTTGAAAGAGAGCAGAGGGCAATCCTCAGCTCCCTTCTGACTAACAACTAATCCCTCACTGAACAGCCAGCGCACAATGGACACGGTTCCAAGGTTAGTCAGGGTACTTCCCTTATCTTAGGAGCTCCTGCCTCACCCACGTATCTGTGCGCAGCACCCCTGGGCCTTTGTGAGCAAGTGAGAAACATTCGCAGCCATCTTCGGGCCCTCCAGGGCTGCTGCACCTTCTGAGTGCTCTCCATCTGGAATGCTCGGTAAGCCAGGGGACAGAAGTCACAGCAAAACTGAACTAGGTGCTCTGAGCACCAGCCTCCCAGGAATGTGAGGGCCTGCGTTTCCAGCACCTCAAAGAGACTCTGGCCAAGTCGAAAGCCGCGGGACTTTGAGTCTAGCAGTCGGAACTGTTGTGGCCTTAGGAACTACGTTGCTCCGCTCAGGGTTCGCTGACACTGAGTCCCTCCCCGGTGGTCCTGCTTGTCCAAAAACGAAGCCGGCTGTGCAGTTTCTGGTGGACTTTGGGTAATTGCTTCGAGTAATTGCTGGTGAACAAAACACCCAGTAAGAGAATAGAGGCCTGAGCCCTGCGGTCCCTATGGAAGCTAGATCCCCATGTAGGCCCAGAAGAATAGGGGCCTCAAGTGCGGGCCAACATAGTTCCAGCACCATGGGTCTTTAGGTTCAGTGAGGCCTGGGCCATCGACTCAACCACGGGACATGGAACCGGCCTCTAAACCAGCCTTGGGCTGGAGCTTGGAATAAACGAAGGGCGAGGGCTGAGACCTGTGAACACAGCAACAAAGTTCGGGATTTTCGTTTAGAGCGGCTGCTGTCCCAGGACCCCGAGCGCGCTCAGCCTCTTCGCACCGCCTGCGTTTGTTCGCGCTCAGCTGAGGGGACGCGGGTGCGCTGTGGTCCCAGAGCCCGACAAGCGGAGCCAGTTCGAGTCACGTGGCACTGCGGCCGGAGCCCTGGCGCTGACCCTAAGGGGAGGGAGGCACCGACTCGGAGAGGGAAGGGGCGGCCCGGTGGGGGCGGGGCGGCCGGAGCTCCCGGGATTCCCTGCAGAGAGGCTCCGGCTGGAGACCCAGTCTACAACCCACCGGTCACGGGCCCTGGGTCAGAACCGCGCTTTCCTGCTCCGCAGGTGAGGGATTTGGCCGGCGATCTCACCTCGCGTGGCAAGGACCTCGCTCCTGGGGCCCTGCGCCTCTTCTAACCCAGGCATTCCACTTGGAGGAACTCTGGACCTGCCCCAGTGAAACGGACTCAAAAAAGCGGAGTTTGCAAGCCGAGCAGCAGCACCTACCCAGGGCGAGCGTGAGAGCTGATGTAGGGGACACAGTGACTCTTGCCCTCGACGCCTGTCTTTCTTCTCTGCAGGTCAAGCTCGTGCCAGGGGGGAAAATGTATCAGAGCTTGGCGCTGGCCCAGAGCCCTGGGCAGGCCACCTACGCCGACTCGGGAGCCTTTCTGCACGCTTCGGGAGCCGGCTCCCCGGTGTTCGTGGCACCCACGCGTGTGCCTTCCATGCTGCCCTACCTGCCTGCGTGTGACCCCAGCTCGCAGCCTCCCGCGCTTGCCGCACACTCTAGCTGGACTCAGGCAGCTGCCGCTGACTCCTCAGCCTTCGGCTCTGGAAGCCCGCACCCACCAGCTGCACACCCACCGGGAGCCGCCACCTTCCCGTTCACACACAGCCCAGCGGGGTCTGGCAGCAGCGGCAGCGCAGGGGCCCGGGACAGCGGCGCCTTCCAGGGCGCGCTGCTGGCTCGCGAACAGTACCCAACCCCGCTCGGGAGACCCATGAGTGCCTCGTACCCCACAACCTACCCGGCATACGTGAGTCCCGACGTAGCCCCTTCATGGACCCCCGGACCCTTCGATGGTAGCATCCTTCACGGTCTGCAGGGCCGCCCTAGTGGCCTCCCTGGCCGCAGGGCCACCTTCGGTGAGTACTGGGCTGGGGTTGTCCGGTGGACATGGTTCTAATGTTAACTCGCGCAGCGATGTACTCGCTCGCTACGAAATACAATGCATGAGAAAAGCCGAGATGCGCCCTCCTGCAGTCAGGGCTCACCGTCCCGGTCTGACCCACAGAATCCCTCCTAGAATTGCCAGGATACAGGAACCTTTTCGGAACACAGTACAATGAAAAGCACTCGATCCAGAATTCTTTTTTTTTTTCAGCACAATAGCAAAAAAATAATATATTTCTGTTTTTCACCCGACCAAACCCCAAAATAGCGTTCTGGATTATATCATTTTGGAACCTACAACCTAAACTTTTCTTGGAAAGTTTTGGAAATTATTTTTGGTTTTAAGACAGGGTCTTATTGCGTTGACCAACCTAGCTTCAAACTTAACAGCAGGTCCTTTTGCTTCAGCCTTCCTAAGTGCTGAGCTTACAGGCATGCACCATTATGCCAGGCTAAAAATGAGTTTTATAAAGTTCAAAATACTGATTATTTGAACAAGACACCACAGCCTTCCCGTTCTGCAACACTGGCATTCCAGCTTGAGATTTCCACACCTCCCAGGAACATGCATTAGATTAGATTAGATCCCGAGGTTGTTGGGCTGAGAATTGCTCCTCTGGGTTTCTGAGTATTTCTGAGGCACAGTCAGAGCAAAGAGGGCCAACCTCTGTTTGCAGCCCCAGGGCCTCCTCCAGGCCATCTCTCCAAGAATGTGGAAGCCTGCCGCCTGATTCATAGCCCCCTCTTGGCCCAAACCAATCTAGTGCACTTAGACAAGGGCAGCTCCTGTGCCTGGTACCCACCTCCAGCGGGTAGATGATTGATCCCACCCTGCCCCCAGCCATTGTCCCACTGCTTGCATATCTGTAGTTCCTGGCTATACCTGGAACTGGACCCATATTCCCTGATGCCCTGTGGTCTTGCCTTCTGGGGGAGGATAGTAGTTGACCCAGGTCTCTGTCTCCCAGTCCACCCCCCCTTGAGGCCCACTCACACTTACACAGGAGATCCTCAAGTGGGGTGGGGAGGGAGGGAAATAAGGCTCTGCCATCCCTTCCCTCTGCCTGTGTAGACACATCTGCTTCCAAAGCTTATTAAAAATACAAAGGCTGACGTGGACCCTAGTTAAGAAAGGGGCCATCTCAGGTATCTACCTTAAAGTTTGGTTTATTTGTATTCTTGTCTTATAAAACCAGCCCTAACAAATTTCATTAAAAACTAAATAAGACTAAGTATATAAATAAATCGCCCTTTTAATGAGTAAATATAAGGAATTTATATAAAAGGAAGGCAGAGCCCAGCAGGAGCCCTCAGGATTTCTGGAGGGGCAGAGGCCCCAGCCCACGAGCTTCTTGTCCCCACAGTACCTGACTTCTTGGAGGAGTTCCCCGGTGAGGGCCGGGAGTGTGTCAACTGTGGAGCCCTGTCTACACCACTGTGGCGCCGTGACGGCACAGGGCACTACCTATGCAACGCCTGCGGCCTCTATCACAAGATGAACGGCGTCAACCGGCCACTAGTGAGGCCTCAGAAGCGTCTGGTGAGTGTGGCAGGGGAAGACCAGGGCTAGAGCTACAAAGGGAATAAAGGAAATGGCTGGCTCCTGCACACTCAGTGGTGTCCGGATTCCTAAAGGATGGGGTAGGGATTGAAGCACAGGGCACTGTGAGCCTCCCAAGGCTCCTGGTTGGGCCAGGCCAACTCATCTCTTCCTGGAGTTTGAAAATATTCAGGGAACCATCAGGATCTGAGCAAGGACTCCTAATATCAATCTGGCTCAGGTCTTAAAACTCAACGCAGCATCGGCAGGTTACTTGGCAGAACAGTGTGTGTTTCAAAGCCACTTGCCACCTGGCCCCAGGGTGTCCCAGGATCAGGTTTGAGAGTGAGCTCTGCCCTGGATGCATAAACCACAGTCTCTGTGGGACCCTGAGGGCTCAGTGCTCAGTGGGATTGTGTTGGTGGTAATGGTGGGTGGCATCCTGGCCGTATTAGAGGCCTCAAGGTGACCGGCACAGAGAGAGTTGAGGGAAGGGGCACTGGTCCACTGATGGTGATGTCGAGAACCTAAATGAAAGAGTCTTTGGGTATGTGTTCTGCGGCAGCAGTTGCCTATACTTTGGGGTCCCTAGGAAACCAGGCGTCTGCCTTTTGCCTGTCTCGCTGGCTAAATCTTGTTTTCACTTTTGGTTCTTTCTGGTACATGGTCACGTAGTGGCTGGTTAGAAGTGAATGAAGCTCAGGCTTGGGCCACCAAGAGTTGTTGAGGCAAGAAGTAGCTTTGCTCTACCATCTCACAGGCAAACCTTCAAGTTCAAGTTTGTTTGGTTGGTGTTTGGTCGGTGTTGGCAGATCACCTAATGTTCTTGCTGTGGAGGCTAGAGTGGGTGCATGGGTCTCCTACCTGGGCGGGACTGCTCCTGAGTACCAGGCCCTCCTGTCTAAAGTTGTGAACCCCAGATGAGTGTCAACGTCTCCCATCTGGGAGGGTGCTTCTCACCCTCCAGGTTTCAGAAGGTCCCCATGCCCATATCAGGCAGGGTCGGGGGACTGGCCGCCCCAGTCCTGCCTGAGAAGCGTGTCGAACGTGGTTTCCTGAGGCACTAGCATGAGGCTGTATCTTTGAACACTCTGTGTTATGGGCACGTGAGGCCCTAAGATGGGGACAACGTTGTGAGGAGGCAGGTAGGATGCAGGAAGGGACTTCTCTTCCTCTGAGCTGGCCTGGAATTTGGGGATCTGTAGACCCATTCTGCCCACCACTTTGCCTCTTGCCCTCTGAGGGGCCACTTTAGAGGCTGCTGTGCCCTCTGGTCCCTTCCTTCAGTGATCTGCCTTATAATGGAACCCCTCTCCACGTGAGCTGCCCAGCCTGTTCTCCGTGACATCCACTAATGCGGAAACCATAGATAACAACTAGATAAAAACAGCCCAGGCGTGGAGGACTGCATCCGAGGCCTGGGGTACCGTCTCCCCAGGCAACAGACCTGTCCTGTCCCTCTCCTCCATGCCAGGTTCTGAACTGGGCACCCAGGCACAGTAATAGGCAAAGAAACACCAGGCAAGAGCCCCTGCTCTGCTCTGGGGTAGAGGGGTGGGTTTTCTGCCCCCACCGCCCACCCCCAGAAATGTTCTTTTCTCACCACTAACATCCCCCTCAGTTTTCCCTCAGTAGTCAAGGGACAAATCTTGGCCCTAGTCTGCTGTGTCTCCTAAAGGAGAGGGTCCACTTGGAACTGGAGGCATTTCCAGCCTTGGCCTATCTCCAAGGCTCCAGTTGGTTCTCCACCCAGCCAGTCTTGGGTAACTGGGTTCTGGGTTCCAAGGAAGCCACTCTGCGACACTTTGTACCGCAGCTTTCGTTTCCAAAGGCTCTCCTGAATGTATGACTTGCCCTCCAAGGAGGGCTCCAGCCTCCTCCCCTGAGTGTCCACCTTGGAAATTTGGAGGCTAGCACTCGGTGCAGCTCTTCCTTCGGGTGAGCAGCCATTGAAGATGAACTTCTTTTGAAAAGAACAGACAAAAAGAACGCATCCAGGAGAGGCTCGCTGTGGGCACCTGAAGTGGCCAGGCTGCCTGCACAGACAAGGAGGAAGGCCGGATGGAGGCTCGGGGGAGTGGGGACCCGCCGGGGTGTGGCAAACGGGCATGTGCCCCAGTGTTCAGAGGAAAGAGGAGGCTCTGCCCCCCTGGCCCCTCAGTTCCCTGTGGTCCCTTGACACGTCTGGGCTCCCTTTCCCCCTCTGTGCAGTGACTGGCCGTTTGTGAAGGTTCAGGAAAAGACAATGACTTCTTGGGTCACTGTTTTTTCCTACGTTCTTAGTTTGCAAAAGTAAAGCATAATCGCGATGAAAAGATTGCAGCATGGTTTCGACTTTTCTCTTGCACTTCTGGGGGTGTGGGATGAGTCCGTGAATCCTTCTTCCTGTGTACGGTCTGCCATGGGACACTCGCCTTCGCTTCTCACCCACCATGTCTCAGAAGGCAAAGAAGAGAAGCCACAGGCCAGGGCTCCCCTAGGTCTGCAGATCCAGCAGGAACTGGGATCTGCAAAGTACCAGGCACCTAGTTAAGTGTGACTTCCCGATAAACACAGATATCTTACTGATCATATTCCAAGTCCTGCAGGGGGTACACTTACGCGAAAGCTTAGCTGTCCCTTTTGGTTGATGTTCTAGAATTGTAGTTCAGTCTGAAGCCCTGAGCCATAAAAGGGACAGTTGGGGTGTCAGAGGCACTGCTAAAGGGCAGGACTAAGGTAGGGACAGAACAGTATAGTGTGGTGCCAGTAGCTGGAATAGATAATGTCACAGCCAGACTGGGCTGTGGGGTTTAGGAAGAGCTTAGGGTCCAGGTGGCCTCAGAATCCCACAACCAGATCCTGAAAGGTCTGTTACATCTCAATGATGGGAAATGCCCAGGGGTGAAGGGACTGGTCCTGGGACCAGAAGGCCAGTGGGTCGAAGCTTTGGTGAACAAAGGACATCATATTCTGCCAGACAGGTCCATGGAGGCCTCAAGCCTTCCGCACCCCCAAACGTCTCACGCAAGCAGAGTGGTCCCTGACCCGGCAGCTGGTAACTGCTGAGTCTAGCTCCGATCCATCCTGTTCATTGTCATTTACTGCACAAGAGCCCCCCAAGTCTGGGTTCTGTCCCCCAGTTCCCGGACTTACCCCAGCTCACTTGTCCCACCCCAGTCCTCATCCCGTCGATCCGGCCTCCGCTGCTCCAACTGCCACACTGCCGCCACCACCCTCTGGAGGCGCAATGCGGAGGGAGAGCCTGTGTGCAATGCCTGCGGCCTCTACATGAAGCTCCATGGGGTGAGTGGCAGGAAGTAGCTATCTCCATCCAGAATCACGGGGTCGCCCCTCTGCCCCAGCTAGACCGCCCCGCCCTTGGCCCCTGGCTTGAACCTGCCATGGGAGTGCTACACCCACTCCTCCGGAAGACCAAGCTGTTGCCTCCAGGCCCACTGTGCAGACCTGCCCCTCATGGAGCGCCCCAGGGCTCTCCAGCCTAGGATGGATGCTGGACACCCAAATCTTGCCCTCTATGCACTCAGCCCTACCTCTTGTCTCTCAGGCAGATGGGATGGGCATCTCCAGGGTGGGACAAGAAGGTGACTGTGGAAGGGCCTGTGCAAGGGCCTAGGGGTGAGCAGGGACAGGAGCAGCCACCTACCCTTGCTGTCCTGCCAGGTGCCACGGCCACTAGCAATGAAAAAGGAGAGCATCCAGACAAGAAAACGAAAGCCGAAGAACCCTGCCAAGATCAAGGGCTCCTCAGGTGCGCAGGGAGCCCAGCGAGGGGGGGGGGGCGGGAGGACACACTCCCAGGCCTCTGAGTCTCACTCTAACCCTGCCCCTAATGGGAGTCCTTCAGCTTGTTGGGGGAGGGGCATATGATGTGAGCTGGCCAAACAGTGGGACAGAAGTGGTGGAGTGACATTTTATTTGTGCACCCCAATAAAACTTATCTGGAGATCAGAGAACAGAGCCAGCCACCAAATTATACATAGAGGTCAGGCAGTGGTGGCACACACCTTTAATCCTATCACTCTGGGATCTCTGTGAGTTCAAGGCCACCCTGGAAACAGAACCAGGTGTGGTGGCACACGCCTTTAATCCCAACACTTGAGATCTCAATGCTTTTGCTACCAAATATTTGGGAAGCACACACGCCTTTAATCCCAGCACTAGGAAGGAAGATGGCAGGGCACAGAAAGGTATGTAAGGCGTGAGTAAACAGGAAGTCTCGCTCTGGAGGCTGAGGAGTTAGTGAGGCAAGGCTGGCTGTGATTGGTTCTGTTTCTCTGATCCCCAGATAAGTTTTATTGGGATGCACAAATAAAATATCATCACAAAGTGGGATAGATAAAGCCATACCCAACCCTCACCTTTCAGTGCTATGTGACTTTAAGAAGTCTCTGGCCAGGCGGTGGTGGCACATGCCTTTAATCCTGTTTGAAACCCTGTTTCAAAAAAACAAACAAGCAAACAACAAAAAGTCTCGCTGGGTGGTGGTGGCGCACGCCTTTAATCCCAGCACTCGGGAGGCAGAGTCAGGCGGATCTCTGTGAGTTCGAGGCCAGCCTGGGCTACCAAGTGAGTTCCAGGAAAAGCACAAAGCTACACAAGAGAAACCCTGTCTCGAAAAACCAAACCAAAACAAAACAAAACAAAAGTCTCTGAACCTTCCTGGACAAGGACAAGAGAACTGGCCGCGTGGCAGGAAATACGGCAGATCTAGGCCCCTTCTGTAAACATCCCCCATCTTCCCTTCCAGGATCCGCAGCAAACACTGCAGCCTCTTCCCCCACCCTCCCCAACACTGAGGACCAAGGCACCACTTTGAAGGCAGAGCCCAGTCTGGCATCTCCGGTGTGTGCTGGACCCACTGTCACCTCCCAGGTAAGGGGCATGAGGCAGGGGAATGCAAGAGACAGGTCCTCACACTTCCTTGGAGAACCTTGACTCTTCACCAACTCAGATCCCATCAAGCACCCAGGACCTCTCCCAGAGCTTTGCTGGACACTTAGCCCTCAACCACCAATGTGGTGGCTTCCTTCCCCAGAGCTATGTGTGGTCCAAAGCCCTGCAGGACTTACTATCATGCTCCTCGGGGGCCTTTGCACTCATTCTAGGTTGAGGGCCCTTGGAGCAAATCACCTATGGCATGCCTCCCAGCCCCAGAGAGGTGGTAGACTCCTCTATACTCACCCACCCCATCCTGCCTGCAGGCCTCTAGCCCAGCGGATGAATCCCTGGCTCCTGGTAATTTGGAGTTCAAGTTTGAACCTGAAGACTTTGCCTTCACCTCCTCGTCCCTGAGCCCCCAGGCTGGCCTCAGTGGGGTCCTGCGTCAGGAGGCCTGGTGTGCCCTGGCCTTGGCCTAGGTGCTAAGGAAACTGTCACCACAGTGGATCCCAGGAACAGAGCCTGCAAATCTGGCTCCTAGAGCAGAGCAGAGGCCAAGGGGTCCCAGGAGCAGAGGTTAGCACCTGAGCCAGCAGCCCCAGGGGTCCCTCACCACTGTGGTGGGGGAATGTTCTGCGATGACAGCCTAGAAGAAGAAGGCTGGTGGGTGAAGAAGGCTTGAAGGCTCATCCAGGATAGCAATGGACTCCCCAGAGCCCTCACGGGCCCCTCTGTAGTCGAGACGAATGGAGATACCCACCAATGACTTGAATGCCATCAACAGTCAACATTTACAGTTTGTAGCAGCTGGCAAAGGTTCACAGCATCCCACAGTAAAATCTGATCCAAGGGAAACAAACAGAGCCCAGGCGGGCAATAAGAAGGAGGGGACCCAACACAAGGCCTCTGGGGTCTCGAGTTCTTAACTTTCCATATTTGACTCTGCAAGGTTGAGTGGGTGCTCTCTTGCCTACAAATGCAGAGCTATCAGAGACCGGTGTGCAAGCTGAGCACTGTACCAGGACATCACCCCTGGGAAATACATCCCTCTGGCCAGCACCACAGACTTCTGTATTTATTTGTATGCTTGTCTCCTGACAGGGCATAAAAGGCCTTGTTCTGGCAATCTGTGTGCTAAGGCTTTGCTGGTGAGCAGACCCACACAGAGACACTGTGGAGCTGGCCTTGTGGCCTGGCTCAGCTATCGTTCCGTCAACTGGTAACACGGTCCTTTGCAGCATACCCTTCATACCACACCATGTCAACTGGCTGTGACCCTGCCCGAGAGGTGCAGGTCAGTCCTAGGGCCCTGGTGCAGGGAGGTGACAGGCAGTGAGAGGAAGAGGGTGCTCTGTAGGCCACACCCCCACAGGTCTCATTTCTATTGGCTACTTCCTGGCATTTCCAGGATTTCACGCCCTGGGGAGGAAACCGGGAGGTGGAGGAGTTAAGGGGTCACCTAACCGTGAACACCACCCCATCCTTTCTCCTGTGCGGACCCTTGATCCTTCCACCTAGTTCAGCTTGAGGCAGAGACAGTGGGCCCCAGTTAGAAGGGCAGCAAGGGGCAGTAGCCTACAGTCTCTGCAGATATCACAGGGCCCGTCACTGGCTCCGAATAGGCGTACCTCACCCTCCATGGATCCGGGGAAGGCAAAGCCAGCTCCCTGAATGTCTATTATCACATCCCAGATACTAGGGTAGGGAGGGGGAGGGGGCTAGAGACAGACACAGGTGGCACCATGTGATACCTCTAAGAACCCACACCCCAAGTGTGCACAGACACAAACCAGACCACAGCAGCTGCATGCGGGCTGTGCAAAAGGTCTCAGAACAGTGTTCTCACTGCAGTACTGTCTCTGGGAGTCTCTTTTGTCCTCAGTTTCCCCTTCTGTGATGAGAGAGGTATCTGTGATCAGATCTGTAACTCATGCACCCACCTAGTTACTGTGGTCACTGGGAGGATCCCTGATTTGGAGGTGGCACCAGGCACTCACCAACCCAGGCAGGCTCCTGGAGAGATCCACAGTGAGAGGCACAGGCAGGTGGCTTTCTTTTGGATGGAGAGGAAGAAAACTCAGGAGAGAGGGAGACCCAACATAAGAGATCCCTCTCAGTTCTCACTTCTTTTTCTTTTCTTTCTTTTTTCTTTTTCTTTTTTTGTTTTGTTTTGTTTTGTTTTGGTTGGTTGGTTGATTTGGGTTTTTGTTTTTGGTTTGTTTTTTTTTTTTTTTTTTTGAGAAAGGATCTAACTATGTGGCTCTGGCTATCCTGGAACTTGCTCTGTAGACCAGGCTGGCCTCAAACTCACAGAGACCCATCTGCCTCTTCCTCCTAAGTGCTGGGATTAAAGTGTGTGCCACCACTGCCCGGCTCTCTCTCTTTTTAATTTCTCTATTATATCTGTATGAGTGTTTTGCCTGCATGTATGTATGTGTATCACATGCATCCCTGGGGCTGGCAGGCATCTTAGGATCCCCTAGAACTAGTGTTAAAGAGGTTGGAAACCATCATGTGGGTGGTGAGAACTGAACCAGGGTCCTCTGAAAAAGCAACAAGTGCTCTTAACCACTGGGCCATTTCTCCAGTTCCTTAACTAAGTTTCTAACTCCAGTTTCTTAACTAAGGAGATAGCTGAAGTGAAGAAGGCCATGGGCTCCACCTCTGGGCATGGTCACTGCTGCTAAATTTAAATTTTCTCCTCTTCAGGAGGAAGCCAGTGAGCCAAGTCCTTAATACAGCTCCTTGCTCCCACCCCCATCCCCATCCTGCCCATTGGTCATAAGCCACCAGATGAGCTGTATGCATCCACAGGCAGAGCAACTAGGGGCCTTTTCTGAACAGCAGGATGGAAAGGAAGGCCCCTTTGTCCGCTGCCTGCAATGCACTCGTCTCTATCACCTTTGAGCTACAGCACCCCAGACCATGAAGCCGCAGGGGCCACAGCTCCCCAAGTCTGTCCCTTCCTGTCCAAAATATTTTCTGGCCCCCATGATGTGTTCTGGGCAACCCAGGGAAGGAAGGAGACCCAGTGAGGTAGCAAAGTAGAACACACCGGACATACAGACGGGCAGCCCAGGCCCCATCAGTCGGAGTTTCTTTTTCCCTCCAGCTGTGGCCATGCTCTCCGATCCACAGCCAGCACACAGGCACTCCTCCTTCAGGCTGGTGTGTTACGCTCCTACTCTATTCCAGGGTCTTACTGCAGCTGGTCACCTTGTATCAGTGTGTTCTCTGTGTGTGCAGGGTGAAACCTGACCCCTAGATGCTTTATGGCTGAGTATCAGCCACCAGACCCTAAGAGCAGGTCCCTAACTATTGTGGACACTGCTACAATGTTGAACTGGGACCTGAGTTTGCAGGGATACAGCCAAACAAAGGGTGAGCGTTTCTTAGGCTCAAAAGGGTGGCCTGCCACAAAGTAGAGCAAATTCTCCCAGGTGCTCTTCTGAAAGCTTAGATGGCTCAGAAGGGAAAACCCACTGGGAGGAGGTATGTGAAGGGCGGTAGCTTCCTACTTGACCAAATAAGGGCATTTCTTAGAACAGCCCGCTTGCTACATCATCATGTGGCTCTCTCATCAAAAGACTGAAGGTGCCTTGTCACCAGCCATCCGCAAGGTCCTCACTGCTGTCCTTTGTCACAGCCCTGGGGACAGTTCCAGGTGCTCAGGCAGCGTTCCCCAGGGTGTGTGAACGGGCTGTGGGTAGAGTGGCCTGGGTGGAGAGGAGAGAGGCTGCATAAAGAAGAAAGGATGCCAGGAAGAGCACAGGATTCAGATCCACTCTCCCTTGAGCAGATGCTGGCTCCGTGGTCCTAGTTCCCTGTGTTTGGTTGGACATGGACCTACAGCTGGGGAGTGCCTGACCTTCAGAGTCCCTCTGGTGCCTCTAAGGATAGGCCTGGACAGCAGCTGAGGTCAGGCTCCAACCTTCTGTGGGACTGAGTTAGTGTAGGGACACAGCTGGCAGAGAGACTCAAATGTGTCCCCACTCCCAGTTCCACCCTTCTGTATCTTGGAGTGGGTCACCTCCCACATTACCCTTTATTAATGCCAACCAGTCAACCATTCTGGACCCTATCTCCACTTGAGAACCAGAGTCTCTCTGGGCGTATCCCATGCATAGACCACGTGATCCAATGAACTAAGCCCCTGTCATGGCCCCTTCACTCCCTCTCCACGGGATGAAGTGAGGCCAGAGAGACTTGGTTTCCTGTAGCCGCCAGGCTTTGGGCAGGGCAGCCCTGATGCCTGAATTCCCTACACAAACATTTGGGTAGGGGCTGACCCCGGCCTCAAAGGGGAGGGGGCTGACTAAGCCCTCAGGAGTAGCCCCCTCCCCTCTGGGCCCGCATGCCGCCAAGATGTTGACATGGACGGCTCCAGCCGTCTTATTTATTATCTGATAAAGCGAGCTCGGCACCGCTGGTGGACAGCGTCTGGCCGCTCTCAGTTGACCAGCGTGGGGGAGGAGGAAGGCGGTGCGGACAGAGCCGGGCCCCAGCCTCACCCTAGGACAGGCCTCCACCCTGGGCTCTGGGACAGGACTCATCTCCCCCCATCATTCGCCTTCCTTTGCTGCGCACAGTGCCATCTGGAAAGGATCTCGCTGCGTAGTGTCACACACACCGGAGACTGTGCCCCCTTCTGCCAAGCTCTGCTGCCCCGGTTCCCAAATCTCTGGCTGAGTCTTTCCTCCTCATGTACCCGTCACCCAATTACTGTTGCTGCCATCCTCCACACCCTGCCTGTGGGCCAGAGTTCAGACTTTCCAGGATGCAGGCTCAGGCCTGCTCCTTTGCCTCCAAACACGACTCCTCCAAGACCCAACTCTGCACTGTTAACTGGGCCCCCGAGGGCCCCACCCCCAGGACTCCCCTTTGCTGCCAGCTGCTTTCACTCTCAGGTACAGGGGACACTTGCCAGCATCCAAATGCATCAGAGCTCTAGACGTTTGTGTCACCCCCGACTGATGCCCTTCCTGACTCTGTGTCTAATCAGTGACTCGGGTCAGGGCATTTGGTGCCCACTCACCTCCTTCAGTATTTGGGGAAGGATTAAGATGGAGTCCTGCCACCATACCTGGAGGCCAAGCGCCCCAGGCAGCTCTAGAGGCCTCTTATAGACAAATTAGCATCGTCATAATGCACATCTGTGTATAGTTGTGGGCCTGGGCATTGCAGTGTGACATGATAAGTTCCCCTCCTGCTGTGAACAAGGGATGCTGCTCTGGGGTCTCCAACAGACAGAGCTATCACCTGCCATCCCAGGGCTGCCCTCGGGCAGGGGAAACATGGTAGACATTCAAGAAGAGGAAATCCAATGATCACTAGACTGTGTGTAGCTGAGCCCTTCAAAATCAGAGTTCCTAATAACACAAAGGTATACTTAAGCTTTCCTACCAAAAAGAGGTAAAATTTCAACCCATGTGTAAAGTATGACCAAAAAATACTAAATATATGATTGTCCATTGTGTGTGCATATGTTGTACATGTGGTGTAAATATATGTATGCGCATGAACATATATGTGTGTGGTAGCCAGAGACTGATATCAGGTGCCTTTCCTCCATCACTCTTCATGTGTTGTTTGATTGATTGATTGATTGATTGATGAGAAAGGTTCTCACTGTGTATCCCTAGCTGGCCTGGAACTCACAGAGATCCTCTGTGCTGGTATTAAAGGTGTGTGCCACCACACATGGTTACTCTCCACCTAAGTTTTCCAGCACAGCATCTCTTACTGTACCTGGAACTCATCAATTCAGCGAGGCTGGCTGGCCAGTGAGCTCTAAGGATCTACCCTATCACCCAACCAAGCACTGGGGTCACAGACACCTGCTTCTGTGCCCAGACTTCACATGGGTGCTGGGAATCCAGGCTCAGGTCCTCATGACTATGCAGCAGGCACTTTATCAGCTGGGCTACCTCCCTGGCCCTAGTGTAGGATTATTCTTTATATGTAGAGGAATAAATAGCAACAAAACTAGTTCCTGGGACGAGTACAACTTAATCTAAAATTCATTTTTCTCTCTGTTTGTTTGTTTTCTTCGAGACAGGGTTTCTCTGTGTAACCCTGGTTGTCCTGGAACTTTGTAAACCTCTGCCTCCCAGGTGCGGGGGTTAAAGGTGTGCACCACCACTGCTTGAAAGAAGGTTTCTCTTAATGGAGTTCTGAATGAGTCAGGGAGGGAAACATCAGAAAGAAGGCTGAGGGTAGTTATTGTGGAGTGTACACGTGGCCCCCCATCATGTGCCTGATCCCACAGAGGACTCTGGGAAAACTGTCTGGGGAGGCTGACTTCCACACCAGTGTGTTTCCACCATAGTGGGATTTAGATCTAGGGTCCAAGAGATCTTCTGCCAGTCCAGTATAGGAGGTGACTGAAAAGAGGCAATCCCCCTGCCCAGGCACTCTCCTCGGGCCTCAGAAGCACTGGAGAACACTCGGGAGGCTGAATCCACCGGAGTTCTCCCTGGTGAACAAGAAAGAGATGGAGAAAGACAGAGAGGCAAGAGCAGTGGGGGTGGAGCAGGAGACGAGAGAGCAACAGGAAGAGAAGCAGGGAGGCAGAGACAAAGGACTCCAACCACCAGACCTTGGCTCTGTGATCTGAAACCACAACCAGGAAGCCTCACCCTTGGAGGAGTGAGATGCCCGTCAGCTCGGATTCGGTACCTGTAGGCCCATTTGTCCACTCCCGGGCTGGAGAGCACAGGAGGGAGAAAATGCTGGCCTAAGATCAACCTGCCCTCACCTAAAAGGAGTCAATAGAGGCCAGCCAACTCCCTGCATACTGCTGACCCTGGGCTAGGGTATGGGGGACAGTGGGTCCCACCACAAGCCCAGGTCCACAGTATTTCCTAATTTCTCAATCCAGATCCAAGAGTTCCTTTAAAAACTTTAAGCACAGAAAACCCTACACATTGCAACCTCCTTAAACCAACAGCACCTGCTACGCACAAGACAGCCACAGATGAGTGTCTGTCCTTCAACACGGCTCCACGGGGAGCCTGGCTCTCACCCTCCTCTGAAGTGTCACCAGGATCTTCTGGCTAAGGTTTAGGAGACCTTGTCCTAGAAGGCAACATCCCTAGTATAGCACACATACACCCTGTGCCACCCTAGAGAGAAGGCACTACCCTGGGCCAAGGTCAAAACAGCTCATTGCTGCAACCAGGACTCCGTAGAAAGCCTGGATGAGCCCATAGCCACATCCTGATGGATCAGCAGGTCACCTTGTTCATTTTACAAATGAGCCAGGAAGCTAAATACTCTAATAAATCCTCCATCTTTGCCCAGCAAGCCCAAAGACACTCCATAGCCATATCTGGTGGTAGTCATGGAGGAAGACCCAGAGAATTGACAGCCAGACCTGAGGTTCAGTACAACAGGCAAACACTGAAAACACACAGCTGGAGCCAGGACAGGAGAGACAGACAGCATGCAATGCCAGACATACACAGGCCACTTGGACTTCAACAGAGTGCAGCAGATCTAGGACTCTTTGGGGCTCCCTTCGGGTCGGGTTCAGGTGCCAGCAGGAAACTTTGGCGGTTCTCAGCTGCTCTGTGCCTAGGAATCCCTGTCTGCAGAAGTGTTGGTGACAGCTATGGGCTTACTCAAGAGCGGTGTGGCCCACATGAGGCCTGGCGATGTCCTCATGCGCCACTATCATCTTCTTCATACCCTTGAACGTCGTGCAAGAGCCATGCTGCACTTTTGTTCCCACAGAAATCACAGACCAAAGCCACAGCCGCTGCCTGCCGCCGCCGCCTCCTCCTCCTCCTCCTCCTCCTCCTCCTCCTCCTCCTCCTCCTCCTCCTCCTCCTCCTCCTCTCCTGCTTTTCCCCATCTGAGTCTCAGCCATCTCGGGGCAGCCAGGCAGCTTGGTCTTGGCCCCACCGTTGCTGCTAACAGGAAGTAGATGAAAAAGGGACTCTCCCGGGGAAGTGTGGCCCCTCCAGCCCCAAGATGCCACTTTCAGATCCTAGGAGACCCCCCACAGGCAATATGGTGCCCTTGCTGTCTTCCGTGACTCCTACTCCTGGCCTCAGCCCTGCTCAGCCCTCCACTGGCCTTCCCCAGACCCTAGCATAAGTTTCCTCCCCAGCATAGGAGACTCCTGACATCTCCCCCAGCTGTTGCCTCAAGAGTGAACATAAGGCAGGGCTTTGGTGAACTCCAACCCTGGTATGTTCCACGGCCTGTGTGCAAGTGGACAGAAGTGGTCCTTCCATGGCCACTCTAACTTGCTGAGGGGACTTGGCCTGCACTCCCCACAGAGCTGCGTCCCCTGAGCGAAGACGCAATTAGAAGCACTGTCAGCCAGACAATGGGCTCCAAAAATACCCCAAAGGCGGGCAGGACTCGCCCGTGACATCTGTAAGTTCTGTCCTGCGGAAGTTATAAATACGAAATAATGTTAATTCGGAGCCATTTGTCATTTGGGGACAGCCGCGTCCTTTGTGGGACAAGGGATGTTTTTCCAGATTTGTAATTTATTGCTCTTTATAGTTAAATGCAGCTAGGCACAAAAAGGAAAGGCAGAAAAAAGCAGGGTTTCCCCTGGAGCTGCCGGGGTGGGGGCTAGGCTGGCGGGGTAGGTCCACCTCTACCCTAGCCTACAGCCCAAGGAGGCAAACGAAGCCCTAGTCAGAAACCCCCACACACAAGCATAAGGGCCACCAGGAGGCAACCTGGGCCCTTGGGATCTTCTGATATCCTCAGATAGCCAGTCAGTCATAGGCCTGCCTCTATCTAAGGAGGGGTCTAGTTTTTCTCTTGACCCTAGCCGCTCTGACCACCAGGTCCTAGCCACCCTCAAAGTGGCATGACAGCATCCTTCCTGCCTCCCAACTCCATCTAACATCTGTTCTCAACCTTCTGCACATCTGTGACCCACCCCAGAGTTTCAGGTCTCAAAGGAGACTCATGCTCCCCAGCCTGGGAGGCTGTGTCCACAGCTGCCTTACAGATCCTGAGACCTTGTCTCCAAGTTCCTCATCCCTACATACTCTAGCCAGGCTCCATGTCTCAGTCCTTCAGGGACCCTCTGAACGGCCCTTGTCTTTCACTCCAGCAGGCTCTCATCCCCCTGGGCTGGAGAGAGGGCCTATTATGGTCTGTGCAGCACTCTGACTCTTTAGAGTATATCTTGCTCACGGTCACTTGACTTGGGTGCTAGTTCTTTATAATGGCTCTCCTCAAGGTCCAGGAGGATGGGACCCGTGTGAGCTCCCTTTGACATTCCCCCAGGGTCTGTACAAGGCTGGCATTCAGCAGGTGCTCCACAGAGCACTTTTTGGGAGCCATACTGCCTGGTCCCCCACCCCAGAACATCACAAGTACCAACCATGTAGGGTGCCTGTGAAGGCCGCACTGGCTGAGCCCTGTAGTGGAAGTCGACCTGAGGGTCAGGAACCACTGAGGCTGCATGGTCACCACCACACTGCCCTGGCCCAAGAGTGTGAGAACAGCAGGCAGGTGACCTGTTGGCCCCACTGATCACAGGCAAAGGTTAAAGGTCAGAGATCCTCCAGAGAGCAATAGAAGCAATAAAGTTCTCCCTGGCCCTCCCAGCTGAAAGTCTTCCCATATCTGGAGTGCTCCAGCCACAAGAGCTCCCATAGCTGGCATGCCCTATCTGCACTCAAATATGCCTCTGCACTGGCCTTACAGCCTCCCACTGCCTCCTTCCCTGTCTGCAAGCCTGAGCTAGAGATCCCTCTCTGACCTCTCCTGGGAGGAAACCTTAGTCTGGAGACTACACCATGACCTATGACCCTAGCTTCCAGCCCTGCCTTAAACCCTTGTCACAAGAACCAGAACCTAGGAGCGAGGCTCAGGAACACACATGGATGACAAGAGTGAGTGATTTGAGCTAGGTGAGGTTAAAATGCTGCCGAGGCCAGGTGCTGTGGAGGGTACTCTGGCAGTGACTGCTGCAGAAATACAAGTCCTGGATCTCCCTGAGCCTCAGAAGAGCCTGAGAGAAGAGTGGGAGGGGCCTGGGCACAGCACCACGGCAGATACCGAACCCCAAGTGGGCCATGAACACTATCTACTCCCAGACTCCCGGTGGGCAGTGCAGGGCCCTCATATATCAAGAACTGGTGTGCTCAGGAGGACCTTCAGAGAGGGTTAGGAAACAGCAACCAACCAAACAGATCCACCTCAAGGTCACCTCAGAGCCTCAGGGACCAAACATCTCAGTTATGAGGTACTGGGGAACTGCTTGCACCTCAGGACTCAGAACCCTTGGCCATGGCAGAAAGGAGCTAGCTTCTGCCCCATCCCGGGGGGGAAAAATGGCCTTGTCAAGAGTCAAGCCACAGTCTTCCTTCTCTACCCGAATGCTCCCTCTCTGTAGACAGTGCAAAGCCTTTGTCACAGGTGTGTGTGTGTGTGTGTGTGTGTGTGTGTGTGTGTGTGTGTAAATGAACAAGTCGGACTCAAAGCTTACTTAAGGGTTGCTAGATCTCCACCAGGGTAATCTATCCTCCAACCACTTCTTGATGGTGATGGGGGCCTTTATGCGGGGTCAGCGAATGGTAGCCAATTCTATCTTCAGGACAGAGGTCTGATGGGTGGGACAGGAGCCTGGCCAGGGGAGGAAGGCTGCTTAGGGTGGCAGCGCAAATCTTGTTCCCACCTCATGATTATGGTCTTTAAGCCAGCCTGGCCCACAGAGCCACCCACACATGATACAAACGCAGGCACTCAGACCTGCTGGCGGCTTGGTGGAGGACATGGGGCATGAAGTATGTACAGGGTATGGAACACATGGATGGAGAGTACAAAGCAGGAGAGGCCTTCCTGGCCTCACTCAGTGCCTGGTCCAGGGGTGAATCACAGAGCCACCTAAGGAGACCGTGCAGGCTGAATCCTGATGAACTAGCTGCCCTTTCACAGCCTAAGGGAATGGGACACTGTTACTCACAACAGTAGTGCCCACAGATTCAGGTTCTCCCCCAGTCCGTGAATTTTGTCCACACAGCCTGAGGCATGCTCACCAGACATACCTCTGGCTCTGCCTAGAGACCAAGCCCCAGCCTCCTAGACAGGGAAGTCAGGCCCAGTGACCTTGGGGACATCTGCCATAGGTGGGGTGCCTGGGGATCCCAGTGCAAAGGTTCCAGAGAAAAAAGAAACAGCCATAAACCAAAGGGCAGCATTCTGCTGAGAGGCAGATTCGGGTTGCAGGTGGCACCTAGCGTGGGGCCCGCTGGTGCCGAGGGCAGCTGCCCAGTCTCCAGTCCCACAGTGGAGACTCTGCCCCAGGAAGGGTAGACCAGCAAAGGCTGCATATATCTATAGGGTCCCGATCCCTCCTGAGTCCTTCCATTCATCCCCATGGCAGTTTCCTAAGTGACTGTGGGGCCAGGATGAGGGTGAGTGTCAGGATCCCATGAGTTAGATGAGCTCAGAGCTCTGCTACCTCCAAGGTAAGCCTGAAACCTTCATCGTAGTGAAGAGTCCTGGGTGCCTCTCTGGCCTCTGAGGCTGGAGCTTCAGTAAGATTAAGGAACGAGGCCAGGCATAGTGGCATGTGCCTTTAATTTCAGCACTCAGGAGGCAGAGGCAGGCAGACAGATCTCTGAGTTAGAAGCCAGCCTTGTCTACAGAGTGAGTTCCAAGACACAGAGAAATCTGTCTTGAAAAACCAAAAACATTGACATCAGGATAGTGTCAGGATAGTCCAAAATACTTCACAAGTTCACCCAGCATCCAACACTTTCTAAGCCCTGCCACCCCCTGAAAACTGCTCGATGACAGTCACACAGATACACAGGGGCACGGACCTGTGCTCACAAGTGACAGTCACACAGATACACAGGGGCACAGACCTGTGCTCACAAGTGACACAGTCACACAGATACACAGGGGCATGGACCTGTGCTCACAAGTGACACAGTCACACAGATACACAGGGGCACGGACCTGTGCTCTCGTGCTTCCGTTCCATAGGACAGTACCAGGGAAAAGTACACACACACACACACGCACACGCACACGCACACGCACACGCACACGCGCGCGCACACACACACACACACACGCACGCACACACACACACCTCGAAAGGGGCTGGGGCTGTCCACGGATGATAATGAGGAGTCTGTGGCCTGGAAGGAACCGTGAAGGAGGGACGGGCAAGCATGGAGCCAGGGCTGCAAATCTCCGAGGTGACCCTCTCTAGCTTGAGCATTTCTGAACTTGTGGAGACCCCACCAAGATTCAAGAGAAGCAGCAGAAACCTTCAGTTAAAAGACGGGTTCCAAGAGGGAGCAGAGTCCTGTAGATACATGTAGCATCTGCTTGTCCAGCTTCCCTGGAGTAGAGTTCCCTGGATGTCCCTGTCAGACCTGGAAGTTGGGCAGGTCCCAGCACCAGGGGCTCCTGCACTGGGCACCACCCAGTGTCCCTCCCATTTCTCCCTGATAGATCTCATGCATCCATCTACCTCACACAGGACCCCCTGACAAGTCCCTAGAAGCTGAAATAAACCTATAGGAATCAGAGATACCAACTTCCCCCTGCCCAGTCAACCCATTTCTTCTTGATCTTGACCTTAATGCTCCTGATCATTTTTTTTTCCCACTAGATAAGCTCTTCCTATGTAATCAGGGTGGTCCTCCAGCCTCAGCCTCTGAAAGCACTAGAATTACAACTTAATTGTATTCCAGTGTTTGTTACTTTTGTATCACACTGTGATCATAACACTTGAGAGAAACAATGTAAGAAAGGAAAGGTTTAGGACTTGTAGTTTGACCAGATTTTAGGCCATCATAGTGGGGAAGGCATGGCGGCCGAACTCATGGTGGCAGAAATGCGTGGCAAAGGCTACTCACAGGAATCAGACCGCCCGCCCGGCTGGGCCAGATCCTGAGATCTGGAGTATAGCCTTCAAAATTCCACTTTAAAAAGCTCCAAGTCCTTCCTAAACAGCGCCCCTAGCTGGGAAACAGCTATCTCCCAAAAACATATGTTGAAATCCAAATCCCCAGGACCTTAGGTTGACCCCTGGAAACAGAGTCATTGCAGTTACAGTAAGGTAAGTCAAGGTCAGGATAGACTATGGTCGGTCCTGGTTCAATATAAGCTGGACACAGACACCCTCAGGGAGAATACCACATAGAGGAGAGACGAGATGCAAGTAATGTTTCTACACCCCTAAGAGGCTAGAGAAGCCCAAAGCAGACACTTCAGTCTTAGGAGAAGCCAAACACATAAATACATGTACACACATATGCACACATGCATCAAAAAGAAAAAAGAAAGAAAGAAAGAAGGAAGGAAGAAAAGAAAGAAAAAAAGGAAAAAAGAAAGAAAGAGGAAGAAAGAAATAAAGAAATAAAGAAATAAAGAAATAAAGAAAGAAAGAAAGAAAGAAAGAAAGAAAGAAAGAAAGAAAGAAAGAAAGAAAGAAAGAAAGAAAGAAAGGAAGAAAGAGGAAGAAATAATCTTTTAGTTATTTGGATGCACCCCAGTGCATCCAAAATATCTCAGCCTGCACCAGAGGGCAGAGAATGGGGCTGGGGGGAGGGGGCAAGCCAGGCACTCAGTTGTCTCCTTGAAACTCAGGTGCAGGAGACAGGGCCTTCTTCTCACCCCAGTCCCAGCCCAGCAGGCCCCATTATTACCATTCCTCCACTGAGAATGAGGGACTGAATCAGCAAGTGGGAAGATTCGGCCTCCACAGCAATCCCCCACCTCAGTGATGGATGGGGTGGGTTTTCCATGAAGCCTTCCAGCCTGCACCCTGGTATGCTCTGGCCACCCAGGCAGGGTGAGGGTCGTGCCAGCCTCTGCTGCCAGGCCAAGCTGTCTGCCGATGCCCCTGGCTAGCAGCCGGAAGAGATCGACTCACATTTTCCTATTAGGAGGCTGGCCTGGCAGCTGGGAGGCCGTGCTGATAAGGGAGCCCTGGGCCTCTTCTCTGCCTGCGCTCTGAGCAGTAGTCAGGAGCAGAGGAGCACAGGCACAAAGGAAACTCTAGCCAGGACCCGCAGCTCAAGAATAGAGACTCCATCCTGTTCTCAGCACCCTGCACCCCTGCTACCTGCTGAGCTTAGCAGACAAGCTGGGCATCATCAAGGCATGCTGGGGGCATAGCAAGTACTCAGAGGGTGAGTATATGAAAGGAGTGGGGGAGGGAGGGGGAGGGGGAAGGAGAAGGAGTGGGGGAAGGGGGAGGGAGGGAGGGGGAGGGAGGGGGAAGGAGTGGGGGAAGGAGGGAGGGAGGGAAAGGTTGGGTGAGGAAGGGGGAAGGAGGGAGGGAGGGGGAGAGGGGAGGGAGGGGGCAGGAGGGAGGGAGGGGGAAGGGAGGGAGGGGGAAGGAGTGGGGGAAGGAGGGAGGGAGGGAAAGGTTGGGTGAGGAAGGGGGAAGGAGGGAGGGAGGGGGAGAGGGGAGGGAGGGGGCAGGAGGGAGGGAGGGGGAAGGGAGGGAGGGGGAAGGAGTGGGGGAAGGAGGGAGGGAGGGAAAGGTTGGGTGAGGAAGGGGGAAGGAGGGAGGGAGGGAGGGGGAGAGGGGAGGGAGGGGGCAGGAGGGAGGGAGGAGGAAGGGAGGGAGGGGGAAGGAGTGGGGGAAGGAGGGAGGGAGGGAGGGTGGGAGAGGGAGGAAGAAGGGAGGGAGGGAGGGGAAAGAGGAAGGAGTGGGGGAAGGGGGAGGGAGTAGGGGAAGGAGGGAGGGAGGGGGAGGGTGGGAGAGGGAGGGAGGGGGGAAGGAGGGAGGGAGGGGGAGGGGGAGGGAGGGGAAGGGTGGGAGAGGGAAGAAGGAGTGGGAGAAGGGAAGGAGGGGGAGGGAGGGGGAGGGAGGGGGAGGGTGGGAGAAGGAGGGGAAGGGTGGGAGAGGGAGGGGGAGGGTAGGAGAGGGAGGGGGAGGGTGGGAGAGGGAGGGAGGGAGGAAGGAGTGGGGGATGAGGAAGGAGTGGGGGAAGGGGGAGGGAGGGAGGGAGGGGGAAGGGGGAGGGAGGGGAAGGGTGGGAGAGGGAGGAGGGAGTGGGAGAAGGGAGGGAGGGGGAGGGGAGGGAGGGGGAGGGTGGGAGAGGGAGGAAGGGGGAAGGAGGGAGGGAGGGGGAAGAGGAAGGAGTGGGGGAAGGGGGAGGGAGTAGGGGAAGGAGGGAGGGAGGGGGAGGGTGGGAGAGGGAGGGAGGGGGGAAGGAGGGAGGGAGGGGGAGGGGGGGGAGGGGAAGGGTGGGAGAGGGAGGAGGGAGTGGGAGAAGAAGGGAAGGAGGGGGAGGGAGGGGAGGGAGGGGGAGGGTGGGAGAAGGAGGGGAAGGGTGGGAGAGGGAGGGGGAGGGTAGGAGAGGGAGGGGGAGGGTGGGAGAGGGAGGGAGGGAGGGAGGAAGGAGTGGGGGATGAGGAAGGAGTGGGGGAAGGGGGAGGGATGGAGGGAGGGGGAAGGGGGAGGGAGGGGAAGGGTGGGAGAGGGAGGAGGGAGTGGGAGAAGGGAGGGAGGGGGAGGGGAGGGAGGGGGAGGGTGGGAGAGGGAGGAAGGGGAGAAGAAGGGAGGCAGGGAGGGGGAAGGAAGGGACTAGGCTCTTTGCAGAGGAAAGGACCTGCCCTGCCCCCACACTCAGTTGAGAAGTGCTATAGTGAGCAGCCAGCCCACAGAGTGCCTTGCCCACTGGCCAGAACTAGACAATGGAAGACACAAGTCCCAGGTCTTGACCCCCTCACATCCTCCAAACAGCAGGATGCCCAGAGAAGGATATGTGCAGTGTAGCTGGGAGCCAGGACTCTGGCCAGATCCACCAGTTCAAGCTCCAACTCTGCCCAGCAGGTGCTGTGTGGCCTTGGGCAAGTCACTGAACCTTTCTGTGCCTCTACTCCATAAAACATCTCTGAGAATGGTCCAGGGCACCTCAGCTTAAGGAACTTGGGAGACAGCTGTGGGAAGAATAGGGTTTCTCAGGCCAGCTCACTTCTGCAGAAGACAGAAGCCCCAGGCAGAGCCAAGTAAGGGGGGTCCTGAGGGACCTGGGAGCCAACCCTGCAGAAGGCAAAGCAATCCAGACAGCCGTGCATTCTTTGGGCCATGTTAAGGACAGCTGCACAGATGAGGTTCCCAGGGTGAAGCCCTGGAGACTGAAGCCTCTTTTTGGTGGGGCAGGGTGCTGGGACAGACCTACAGCCCGGGGATCTTCTTGAAAGTTACTAGGTTTTTGTTGTGTGACGGGGCTCAAACCCAGTGTCTGTGACTCATCAGGCAAATGCCACAGAACACCCCAGCCCCTCTGATTCTAATTTTAAGAGCAGGATGTGTTCTGGGTCCCGGATAATTATGTGTTACTTTAGGGAGGAAAGGCAAGCAAATCCCACCCAGGACACTGGTCTCCATGCTTCCTGCAGGGAGGAAGTTGGAAGTGAGCACAATGCGAACAGCCAGGTCCCCACACAATGTTCACACACGATCTGCCTCCAAGCCGGCCTCTGTCGATTCCTGGGCAGTGTGTGTACATGCCACAAGCATAGGCATGTGCTCTGGAGATACCAGGAGGCCTGGTATTGCCTACACAGGAGGATAGGACTGGGGAAACTGTCAGACACACAAGATATCCCCCAGCCAGTCAGCAGGACGAGATGAAAATGGCCAGGGATGACCACCAGGGCTAGGAAGTAAGGGCTACACTTCCAGAACTTTCTGTGATGCCCCAAAGTCAAGCTGATTTTCACACATGCTGAGTAACTGCCCCCTGCAACCTGCAAACACAAACACTCCTCTGTTTCCCATTTCCTGCTTCTTCCCCTGTGGATGCCAGCTGGGCAAACGAGTGCTAATAGCTGAACATCATGGAGAGACCCTATTGCTGTTTCTACACATCCCACTGAGCTTCATTGCACCAAGACTCACACAATCAGCTCCCAGCCACTGGCCCTTAGTGTCCCCCATCTCTCTCTCTCTCTCTCTCTTACACACACACACACACACACACACACACACACACACACAGAGAGAGAGAAAGAGAGAACAAAATGTGGTGTGCTAAGCTTCCAGGTGTGGTCATCCTCAAACAGGGGATTTATACACAAACATTACTCAGCCATAGAAGGCTGGTCCTGGCTTGCAGGTGTACCTGGGAAAGGGGAGCCACAGGTGAGATGGGGGTCATCCATTCTGGAGGGAGGAAGCTCAAGTGGGATGAAAAATGCAGAGAACAGGTGGGATGAGTTGGCCAGGACCATGTATTACAACACCACCCAGTCAGCACTTATACCAGGAAAAAATGCCAGAATCCCAGGCTCTGCCCAACTCAGGGTGGCCAAGGACAAGAGCTGGCCTTCCAGATAAGTCTTGGGAAGTCCTGGGCCACTTGGGAGGTTAACTGCCATCATTGGGAGCCCATTAAAGGAATTCTGTGTTCCCCATTGTGAATTCTATGGTGATATTTTATTTGTGCTGAAATGTGATTTTATTTGTATGTTAATAAATAAAGTTGCCTGGGGGTCAGAGCTAATAGCAAGCCATTTAGCAGAAGTCTGGCAGTGGTAGCACACGCCCTTAATCCCAATCACATGACAGGCAGATCTCTGTGTGTTCAAGGACACAGCCAGCATGGAGACACACGCCTTTAATCTCAATACCAACCATAGAGACCTGGAGGTCTGTATAGACAGACAGTGACAAGGAGGTCATGTGGTTGGGTTTAAAACCAATGAGAAGGTAGAACAGAAAGTCAATAAAAAGACAGACACACAGAAAGTAGGTCTCTTTCTCAGGGGAAGGACGGCGGTAGCGGCTGGTGGTAAAAAGGCAGTCTTGTCTTGGTCTCAGCTTTTGGCTACTGATCTCTGATCTCTGGGCTTTTAACTCTGCATTTGACTCTTTGTTTCTTATTTAATAAAACCGTTCAGAATTAAATCTACAAAATTCACCACAGAATAATTAGTAAAGGCCTAGCTGACCACATTTGTTTCTGAGGGCCTAACAAGGTCCACAGAACTCTCAGCCCTCAACAAGGCCTGCTCACTCAGCTCAGGCCATGAGACAAAAGCAGGTGTGGGCATAGCCTTGCTCAGGCAGAGCCATACTGCCTGCAGTGGTGCTGAGGATGGTCATTCTGCCTGCAGCGGTGCTGAGGATGGTCATTCTGCCCGCAGTGGTGCTGAGGATGGTCATTCTGTCTGCAGTGGTGCTGAGGATGGTTCATAGTTACGTGGAGCAGCACCCGCATCCCCACCCCCATCATCCCAGTGGGACTCCCAGCATGGGTACACCCACACTGGATTAGCCGCCCCCCCCTCCCCATGACTTCACCTTGACTGCATCCGCAAAGACCCTGTTTTCAAATAAGGTCGAATTCTTGGGTGGCAGAGGACTTTCACCTGTCTTGGGTGACAGTCACACTCCAAGCATACAGGTGCAACTGTGACAGAAACAGCCCTGCCATGCTGGAGCTCATATTGTGGGAATGAGACAGGAAGTGCCTAAGAGAACAAGGTGGAATGAGACCAGCAGAACCGGAGAAACAACTGGCAGTAGGGGAGACATTGAGGCAGAGAAGTGAGGGGCTTGGATTGAGGCGTTGCTGATGTCCAGAAGACATTGGCTCTTTTCTCCCAGGCAAGTAGGAACCACAGAGGATTTGGAAGAGGCAAGGGAAATGACCTCCCTCAGGGCCTACTGCTGCTGTATTTGAAGGGACTTCAGGGAGGCAAGAAACCACAAGGAGATCCCAGGTTGGGGTGCCCAGGGCTGCCTGAAGACCCAGGGGGTTCCCAGCCTGCACCCTAAGAACACCGCATGGTGCTCAGCGCACAGTCACAGAAGAACAGGGCTGTAAGTGTGAGGGAGTGGGACCTCCAGCTGTGTTCAGCTCTCCTCCTTTGAAGAACAGGTAACTTGCATACTGTGTGCTGCTGATCTGTTAGTGCCTGTCTAGGCCTTCCTAGGCAGCTACTCACCGTCAGGGGCCCCATTATCCCAAATGCTTTGGGCAGAGCCCAGAAGCTTTCAGACCCTCAGTATCTTCCTCTATAAAAGGAAAAGCAATTGCTCCCACAGCAGAAACCCCAGAGGGACCACACAAGTCCAGTGTCCCCTTACCAGCACCGCGTGCCAGGTAAACAGTTGGTGTTCAGACAGTGCGTGTAACATCTCTGAGATGAAGTTGGGTAACTGAGGAAGGGTTCCCTTCCTTCTGCAGCCCAGTACATCTGTGGATGGAAATCCTGACACCACCCTAGGAGAGTGGAAGTGACCTCACTGAGTCTCCACCCTAGCCCCAAGATGTCCCACCATGGCCTAGCCACCGTGGCACTACCTCCCCAACCAGCAGCACCAAAGCCTTCTACAGAGACCCCACAATCCTCTGCGCCACTCTTCCAGCCCCCTGTGACTCTCCTCTACTCATGTCTCAAGAGTCCAACCCAGGGTAAGGAGCCTCCTGAGCAGGTCCTGTTTCGAGTGTCCCATCATTCCCCGCTTCCATTTCTTCGCCTCCCCAGCCTACAAGGCAGATGGCACCTTCCAGCCCTGCCAATGACCCCATGTGACAACTAGAAGACTCCTAATAGGCAGCCCTGGCCCAGGAGCCCAGCAGCCCATAGGAAGGTGACTTGGGCATCCTGATGTCCAGTCAGCCCGGGCCTTGTCCCTTTCCAGGAAACATGGATGTTATTTAAAAAGGATGTCATGACGCACAGCATGTAGGGGCTTAGCTGCCAGCACTCTAATGCCGGTTGTGGGCTCTGAGACCAGGCAGCTGGCCAGACACCCAGCAGCTCACTGGCACTTACACACCTCCAGCCTGCACCCTGGATGCCCTTCACTGGGCTGGCACAGACATGACCACCACAGGGTCTGAACAGCACCTCCTTCTTGCCTGTCCTCTGAGCAGCTCTGGACACTGCACAGCCAGGCCTGGCCAAGACTCCCCCAGAGGCCCAGAGATCACCCTGATGGCCCCACCCACCAGGACAGGAGGGAGAGGGCCTTTTTTCTTGTCCCCTGCCTCTCCTAAGAGTTCTTGCTCCAGGCTTTGATCTTCCATAAGCTCTGCAGCTTCTGCTCCCTATCCGCCATGACATTGACAATTGTTTATTAGTTCTGAAATAGCTGAAATCATGTCAAACATTCCGCATGTTAGAAAAATGTTTATGAAGTGTTATCATCGTTTATGTAACCGTGCGTGTTGGGAAAGAAGCATAGATGCCTCAGACCACACAGGCCAAGCCCAGCCTGGCCGTGCCCGGGGAGGGACTGTATCCTGGAGTATGCCCAGGTTCCCCAGCTCCGAGAGCAGATGCTGAGGCCAGAGTGAATTCTAGGTCCTGCAAAAACCCTCAGAGCCTGGTCCAAGGTTCTGGGATAGTCCCCTCACTCCCTGGAGGCATCCAAGTTTCATGGTTTCAAACTTTCAATGTTTCACTGGGCTCGATCAAGGTCTAGTTCCTCTGGGCTTTGAAGTACCCAGTGGCAGTGCCACGGACAACCTCTGGTGAGGTGGATGCTTAGCTTTCCAGCCTGTCCTACAGGGAGTCCTGAGGGCAAGAAAGGGTTCTATGTTGTGCTCCATGTCACCAGATGGGCCCCAGGGAAGACTTCAGGGTCAATTAGATGGGCATGGGATCCACCCTATCTGTCCTTATAGAAAGCTAGGTTCTGACCCTTGCTGTCACCTCAAATGAGGTTTACTGCACGAATGCCAAAGGGACACATGGGCCAAGTGTGCTGAGCCCGAAGAGTGAGGAAGAACAGCCAGCAGAGTGCAGAGGGCCAGCATGTGCAGAGGCCCTGGAGAGAGTGAGGACAAGGCACAGAGAGGCAGGCAGCGGCGGACACTAGAACTGTAGGAGGCAGTGATGGACAGCGCAGATTCCAGGGTACAATTACCAGCATATAGAGCCAGGCCCGAGACACAGGTCTCAACCCTGAGGACTGGTGTTGCTTGACTGTTGGGGAGTCTCAGACAGTTCCTTCACCTTTCCGAGTCTGTTTTCTGTTTAAATTGTAGCCAACACCCACAGGAATGGCTGAGTTGATACAAAGTATCAGGACAGCAGAAGGGTAGCCAGCACTCGTATCAAAGACATCACCGCAAAATGTACTTGGTAATGTCCTTCCATGGAGCCAGCCTGCCTGTGGCAATAGGTTTGCCCCCTAAAGGAAACCCATGCCCACAAAAGGCCTGTGTACAGACGTCTATGTGAATTCCACTCATAATGACCAGAAAGTAACAATGTGTACATCCACCATCAGTCAGGTGATGCACCCTGGCTCATCCACACAGGGATTCACCAATAGGCAAGCAGGTGAGTGATGGTTCATCCACGAGAGGGAATACTATTCAGCCATAAACAGAAACAACATCCAACAGCATCCTGATCAGAAACCAGGGGGAAGAAATTGCAGAGGGTGTGGTTTTCTATGAACTGTCCAAAAAGACCAGATTAACTGTGCAATGGTCACATGCCTATCCCAACACTTCCACCTGATCACTCTGGACCAGGTATGACATTCCATAAATCATTAACACTATGCCTGTTACCAAGCAACGATTACTATAAATCAACAGGAGTTCCTGGGATTAGGGAGACATTTGAAATCCTGCTCGAAACACCAGAACTGAAAACAGGTATCCAAGCAAAGCTCACATCTAATGCTCACACCAGCCAAAGTGGAGATGTTCTCCACACCCTTGGAGAGATGAGTAGATGGTCACAGCACTTTTCCACATGGCAAAGGAGTGTGACCCCTAGAACACGGTTCCTGGGAAAAGAAGCCCAATCCCAATACTGTACATTGTGTAATTCCAGTTACATGAAGTGCCCAGCTAGGTAAACTGGGTGAAGGAGGGAGTGGGGAGGAACTATGGAAGGGCCCGGTCTCTCTTCTGTGTGGTGGAGTATTTGGAAGTGGTCAGAGGTGGTATCAAAACTGGAGTGTACTAAATGTCATTGAATTGTTCACTTTCAAGTGACTTATAGGGCTGGAGAGATGGCTCAGCAGTTAAAAGCACTGGCTGCTTGAGTCCAATTCCAAGCACCCATATGGAGGCTCAAAACTGCTATAACTGTAGGTACACTCATGAAACCCGATGCCGTCTTCTGGTGTGCGACGTAAGTGCAGACAAAACACCCATATACATAGAACGCAATCAAGTGACTTGCAGGCTTTGGCAGTGCCTGACCCCGGTGCCCACAAAGAGCTGAGGACAGGCCCTGTGAGATTCACCTTGTTCCAAGTGATTCTGTGCTTTATGATTCAGCGCTCCAGCACCTGCAGCAGCAGCTCCCCAGACAGAAAGACCCCTCTCTCCTGGAGCAGGGCATCGAGTCCTATGGACAGGCCCTCATGGATGTCAGGGTTCTGGATGCACTTCTCTGTCAGGACTCTGTTCATACCACAGAGCCTCCCAGGATGAATTTGCTCCTTTTTATCAGGTCACTCAAGCTAATCCTTAAGATAAAATAAATGTTCCTCTGACAAGGAGCAAATGACACTGGAAAGAGCAAGATGCAACCTGGTCTTCCTTCTGAACCCAGAGAGCCAGGCTTTTAAGGGGCTGTGGTCCTGTGATATACCCTGCTACCCAAGGGCATCCTAGTGCTTACTCCCCCCAGCCCCATTGCCGAGATACACCCATCCCCATCCCATGCCTCTGCCTTCCAGCTATCCCCAGAAGGACTTTTCCTGCTGAGTCTGAGCTTCACCAAGAGGGTCATCAGAGGGGAGGCCACACCCCACATCCCATCCAGGGCGCTGAGACCCAAGGGCAGAGACATCTCCCTTCCCATATCTTCATTGTTTAATTGTTTTTAGGCCATAAAATTCTGACTTTAATATTTTCAACTCTTGTTTCTCATAAAAAAACATTAGTATTTCTCTAAAGACACGCAGACCATTAATGTATCTTTATGATGTGCGCGGGATCCTTGGTGCCTGGACCGCAGCCTGCTGACACCAGACCCTGGCCACGCAGCACTAGTTACAACATCTGTGTCTGACGCCGTCCCTGCATGCACGCAGGGCAATGCAGTTTTACTATCTGTGACGTGCCAGCAGACAGCCCAGCCCAGTCCTAGGACCTGCTCTCTCATCACCAACACCTCTGTCCCCTCTGTCTGCCCTCCTCCAAAGTCACAGATCAAGTTATCCTGACCGACAGCCATTTACAGTTCCCATCACAAGCTCATTAAGTTCCTCCAACTCCAGGAAGCGGAGGCCACTCTAGGCAGACACACAAGTCTGGGAGCCCTGCCATCACAGCCCCGGGCCAGGGGACAAATGAGCAGAAAAACAAGTCCATGCTTCTCAAGTTCAGTCCACAAGGAGGCCCAGAACTGCCCAGAAGGACTGCCACATTACCTGTCAGTGGCATCCCTCAGTACCTGTCCCCAACTTGTCAGGAACAAAAGAAGCTGCTAGGGGAGGATTCTGCCTGGCCCCGGGGCCATCTTCCAATGACCCCCATACAGTCCAGGAGCAGCTGAAACCATGAAGGCCAAGTGTGACTGGAGCAGCTATGGTTTGTCCCAGCCCGAGTCCTGGGGAAGAAAGGTCAGCCCAGTGTAATGGGATCTCCAGCAAGAGGTCGAGAAAGGAAGAGCAGAGGTCAGACTGAGTACAGCTCACAGGTCTCTCCAGAGCTGAGACTTGGGATTCCTAGCCAGGTGAAGTGGTGCACACCTTTAATCTCAGTGCTTGGGAGGTGGAAGCAGCAGGTCTCTGAGTTTGAAGCCATCCTGGTCTAGAGTGAGTTCTGGGACAGCCAGGACTACACAGAGAAACACTGTCTTGAAAACCAGGGGGTGGGGAGGTGTTGGAATTCTAAAACCGTGGCAACCAAGGAAAATACGAGCCATTTAAACATTTTTACTTCTTTTTATTCTGTTTTTGATCTTTTGAAACACAGTGTCATATAGCCCAGACTGAACTCCAACTTACTGTGTATCTGAGACTGGCCTTCAATCCCTTATGCTCCTGCTTCCACTTACTGAGTACTGGATTACAGGCATATACTCAAACTTTTATTTCAACTGAATATTTTTTGTAGATAATTGTGGGTTCACAGGCAGAAATGGATCCTGCTATTTCAGGCAAGGGTCTAGGAGTAGGTGGACTTCTAAAGACTGCTTGCTGATGGTTCTCAGCCATAAAATTAAGCCACCTGAGGAGTCTTTGAAGATCCACAGGCCTGGGAGCTGGAGAGATAGCCCAGTGACTAAAGAGATAGTAGTTAAGAGCACATACTGTGCTTGCAGAAGACTTGAGTTCGGTCCCCAGCACCCATGCCACACAGCTCGTAACCACCTGTAAATCCAGCTGCTGGAGGAGCAGACACCTCTGGCCTCAGAAGGTACCTGCACTTGAATATGCATACCCACACACAAAAATACACATACACATAATTTTTAAAAATAATAAAATCTATATATTTTTCAAATATCCTTAGGTCTGGGTATGTAGATCAGTAGTAGAGCTTTCTCCTAGCATACAGGAGTTCCTGAGTTCAGTACCAAGTACACAAGAAAAGAAAGAAAATTGGGGCTGGAGAGATGGCTCAGATGTTAAGAGCACTGACTGCTCCTTCAGAGGTCCTGAGTTCAATTCCCAGCAACCACATGGTGGCTCACAACCATCTGTAATGAGATCTGGTGCCCTCTTCTGGCCTGCAGACATATATGCAGGCAGAACACTGTATACATAATAAATAAATAAATCTTTAAAAAAAATTCAAAAAAATGTTTAAAAAAAAAGAAAATTTAGCCTCTTGATGATTCCTCAAAAGTTAAGCATACATCCAACATGACACATCACTTCTGCACCTAGATATGAGTTTGTACCAAGACAGCTGAAAACAACATTTACACACACACACACACACACCCAAAATGAAGCACATACCTGCCTCCTCAGCCCTCAGAATGCAGAGGCAAGAGTTCAGTAACAGCCTGAGCTGGAGTTGTCCTCTGACGTCCACAAAAGCCTTCTTTGGTCTTTTGGAACAGATTTCCCTTTGTTACCCTGGCTGGCCTGCAATGCTCTATGTAGGCTAGGTTGGCCTCGAATTCATGGAGCTCTCTACCTGCCTCTGCCTCTCAAATGCCTGGTCATAGCAGCCCTCTTGACAACAACTGATAATGGAGTCAGAATATCAGCAGGATCTTTAGCCCTGAGGAGGGGGGCAGCCCCACTGTGTGCAATGAGAGACCAGACCATTTGGATGAAATGCCCAGAGCAGGTCAGTCCACTAACTGAGAAGTCCAGTGGATTGTCAGAGGAAAGGGTAACTGCAGATAGACCTAGGGTTTTCTTCTGGGTGAGAACGTTCTGGAATCAGAAAGCCACCATGGTTGTGTAGACTTATGTAGGAAACATCTCTGAATGGTTGGTTCATGCTAGGGTGGCTATAATGCTAGCCAGAGAAGGACCTGGAAGGAAGCAGACTCATCCCAAGCAGAGGGAACCTGGGGGCGGCGGCAGGGGGGGCGGGGGGCACACAAAGGAGACTTTGGCCTTATTCAGCGTGCTTCAGTGCTTGGCAAAGTGGGTCATCCTTGCAGTGTCTGTGTTATCAAAAAGCAACTACAAAAACAGCATGCTAACACAGAGGTCATGTAGAGGGTAGATGAGGGACGCCCCTCCCCTCCAGCTGCCTCCCCAGTACTGTGCGTCCAGAATTGAGTACGTTGTCAGTTGCCATGAGAAAGTCCCTTCCCCTTCCCCTTCCCTTTTCCACACAGAAGTCTGTCTGCAGGAAGGTGGAGACAGGGGCCCTAAACTTCACAGAAAGAACCCCTGCTCTGCAGGACCCCTTCTCTGGGGCCATATTAATAGGTGACACATTTATCTGGGGACTGGGCTGCAGGGCTGGACTGGCTTGGTACTGGCCACCCACCCAACCCCTTATCTATTAGTGCAGTAACACAAACATCAGTGGCTGGGCAGCTTTTAAAGGTGTGCTCACAGGCAGCTTCTTTGAAGCCTTATCTCCAGCCCTCCCCACTCAGGGATAAAAGCCCAGGGCCGCCTCACCTCTGGGCTGGGTCTTTTGCCCCCAACTGGCTCAGGAAGCTGGGGTAGGGGCCATGGGAGCTTCAGGGGTAGCCTCAGTGTCTCTAGCATCAGCAGGACCCAGAGGAGCCCTCCTGGGCTCAGGGGTCACCTACATTCTTCGAAACTTGGACCACCTGCCCACTCTGACTTACTCACCTGCTGATTGGGTGCATGAGTGAGGATGTCAACGGAAGACTTCCTGGTCCTCACAGAAGCCCTGCAATGAGTCAACTGGGGCTTACACTGAACTTTCTGTATGCTGATTCTGACCATCGAAAGTCTTCTGAACATGAAGACACAAGCCTTGTCTGCAGCCGTTCAGGGCCCAGAGCCAGAAACAAAACCTTGTAGAACATCAACAGTTTCTGGGTGACTGGGGATATAGCTCAGTGGGTAGTGTGCTTGCCTTGCATGTGGAATGTCCTGGGTTCAATCCCTGGCACAAGAGGGGGTGGGAAGAAGAAGAACAAAAGGAGGTGTGGGAAGAGCAAGAAAGAGAAGGAGGAGCAGGGGAAGGAGGAAGTTTGACATCAACCCAGCAGAGCAGAGGGTGTTTGGGAAGAAGACACCTTTCTCTCCTTCCCCTCCCTGCTTTCTCTAGACTCATCACCCCTACCCTGTGCCTCACCCCATACACTCCAACCTTGCAGCCCCTCCTGTCTCCCTACATCATCTCCTGATCCTTTGTGCATCTATATCTGTTCTCTGCTTCATTTTTATGAAGTGTCATCTGCCCCATGCTCCACCAAAGGCACCCTCAAACTGCCAAAACCCATACCCATTTTCTCTCCCCAAACACTTCCACAAGCTGGTGTGATCAGAATGGCCAACTTTTTTTTTAATTTTTTTTTTTTTTTTTTAGTTCCTAAAAAAGAAGAATCTCAGCCGGGTGGTGGTGGTGGTACATGGCTTTAATCCCAGCTCTTGGGAGGCAGAGCCAGGTAGATCTCTGTGAGTTCGAAGCCAGCCTGGTCTACAGAGTGAGATCCAGGACAGGCACCAAAACTACACAGAGAAACCCTGTCTCAGAAAAGAAGGAGGAGGAGGGGGAGGAGGAGGAGGAGGAGGAGGAGGAGGAGGAGGAGGAGGAGGAGGGGAAGAATCTCGTGGTGCCTTCCTGACCTGCACACAGTAGGCACTCAGCAATAGCACCCCATTCCTTACCTCCAGTCTTCACACAGTGGGCAGTCAGCAGAGGGCACCCTACCCCTGCTCCAGTATGTGCACAGCACGGCTCTTAGCAGGTTGTAAACAGTTACCAATGAGCATACTCATTCAGTGGCTGCAGTCTCTTTGGCCTACACTCACAGGTCCTACAGGACAGAGGGTAGACTACAAATGTACTCACCGAGGCCCCCCATGATGCCTGCCTCAGTATCCTCATTGGCAGCTTCAAGCCTGGGCTCTGAGGCCTAGCTAGGCACAGAGGAGATGGGTTACATCCTCTCTCAGCCTGGAGAATGGGGATTTTCCCATCCCTGCACTCAGGGCCTCCCCACATGTAGCCGTGGTCCCCTGTGTGGACTGACCTGTGTCTCTGAAGACTCACCTCCTCCTCCTCCAGGAGGCATGGCCTACCCAGCTCACCCCTAGGAAGGCCATGGAGGCCTTCAGTCTTAAGATCTGAACCCCACATCCCTGCACTCTACCAGCCAGCTTCTTGCAGAGATGGACACAAGGGCACAGGATCCCTGGAGGACCCGTTTAACATGATATCTCGAGCATCTAGTCCTAACTGTAATTGATAGGAAAGAGAGTGGGACTGAGGCAGAAGGACAAACACAGACCAAATTCAAGGCTGGGCCGAGATGTGGCTCAGCGGTAAAGCACTTACTTAACATGTATGAGTCCCTGCAAGTCACCCCCGACACCACCAAAGCCAAAAACCAAATTAAATAATTGAGGCCACCTTGAACAACTTAACAAGATTCTGTCTTAAAATGAAAAAAGGCCTGGGGATGTACCTCAATGCTTGCATAACATACACAAGGCTCTGGGTTCAATCCCCAGGACCACAGAAAATTAATAGAAAAGTAAAGATATTTTTATTTGCAAGGGGTTTTTTTGTCTTTTTTTCCAACATCCAAAGCTTTTTTTTTGAATCCAGGGCCTTGTGCTTGCTAGGCAAGCGCTCTACCACTGAGCTAAATCCCCAACCCAGAAAATTTTTCTTTTTCTTTCCTGGAACTCACTCTGTAGCCCACACTGGCCTCGAACTCACAGAGATCCATTTGGCTCTGCCTCCTGAGTGCTGGGATTAAAGGCGTGGGCCACCACCACCCAGCCTTTAAGAATTTTTTTATTCGTTTTACATACTAACCACAGATCCCCCTCTCATCCCTCCTCCCACTCCCTCCCCAGCCTTTCCTCCCCACCCCCCACTCACCGCCCATCCCCTCCTTGGGAAGGGTAGGGGAGTCAGCAAAGCCTGGTACATTCAGCTGAGGCAGGTCCAGCCCCTCTCCTGCATCAAGATTGAGCAAGGCATCTCACCATGTGTAATGGGCTCCAAAAAGCCAGCTCATGCGCCAGGGACGGATCCTGATCCCACTGCCCCTCAAACAGACCCAGCTACACAACTGTCTCCCATATGCAGAGGGCCTGGTCCAGTCCCATGCAGGCTCCACAGCTGTCAGTCTAAAGTTCATGAGTTCCCACGAACTTGGTTCAGTTGTCTCTGTAGCCAAAGATTTTTTTTCCCTTCTTTTTTTAATAACAGTAAGATCCAGGGTTAGTTTTTGTAGCCATGGCTAGCCCTTCTGCCTCTGGCACGTTCGAACTTCCGGCCCTCGGAGAGGTCATAGGGTTTGGTATGGCTGTGTGTGGTTCCTGGGACCTTGCCAAAATGCCAGTACACCTCTTGCCCCTTCAGAGGACCAGACAGGAGCACAGTGCCACGGCCCTTGGGAGACTCCAGGGCCAGCTGGTCGAAGGTGGGGATCTCACCCCCAACCTTGAGGATGCGACTTCAGGCCCGGCTGCCCACCACAGTGCACACACCTTTAGTTTGGGCACTTCAAAAATCCAAAAATCAACCACAACTGCCTTGTTCTCTGGGCCAGGAAGCTTCATCTTTCGGATCATCCAGAACAGGACCGAGCTGGCCGGTTAGTGCGACTCATAAATAACCTTTTCCACACAACCTGATTGGAGGTAGAATTCGTTTGTCTGGCTAGAAACCTGGACAGCGTGACCAGCAGTCGCAGGTCCTGGCTCTCGGGCTCCCTGTGCCGAGCCTTTCGGTCCTTGTTAGTTGAATGTTAACACCCATGATGGCACCTCCTGCTCGGCCAGGTCCAGAAATCTATTTGCAAGTTTTTGTAATAAAGTTTTATTATTTATTCATTTATCTCCTTAATGTGTATGGCTACAATGTAATGTGTGTTTGTACACCACATGTGTGCCTGGTAATCTCAGAGGCCAAGGGACTGGAATTAAAGATGGTTGTGAGCCACCATGTGATTATTGGGACTTGAAACCAGGTACTCTGGAAGAGCACCGTAAATAAATAAATAAATAAGAAAAGAAAGGAAAGGGGGAATACGGTGAGGGTCACGCACAGCTGCCCTGATTAGTGGGGGGCTCCTTGTTTACCCAGTAGCTCCTCTCACCACCACACCCAGGGTAAGGGAATATGTGTGTGTGCACATGGGTAACTGTGACTATGTTCTAGTTTCCTTTGTGTTGAGTGAAGGAAGGGCTTATTTAGTTTACACCTCCATATCACAGTCCATCTTTAAAGAAAGTCAGGGCAAGAACTTGAAGCAGAAACCATGGAAGGACATTGCTTGCTATCTTGCCCACATGCTCATGCTAGCTCCATTTATACAGCCCAGGACCACCTTCTCAGTTAATCGTGCCACCTACAATCAGCGGGGGTTTCCTATATCAATTAACCATCCAGACAGTCCCTCACAGGCTAATCTGATCTAGGCAATCTCTCAACGGAGGCTCCCTTCTCAGTCGACTCTAGACTGTGTCATTGACAGTTTAAACTAACTAGGACTGTGTGCATGATGTGAACACACAGGGGTTAACACACTGTATGCATGAAGTATATGCAAAGGGGTAAGTGAGGAACGGGTGTGCACACACCCACACAAGCATATGCAGCATAGCCAGACTTCATGCTCTGTCGGGACCAATGCTTTGCCCCAACACTGTCCAACATTGTACCCCAGGACCTAGTCATCCCCTGAAACATGGGTAGATGGATGGATGAGTGAATAGACTTTAGGTGTCTAGGGCTTGCCCAGGTTTGGGTGGACAAAGGAGAAACTCTGGAAGAGGCCCTAAGAGGCCATACTCTGCTCCTGTCCAGTAGATAGTAGGTAATATGGAGTCTCCAGCGGCTGACTTCTCTGGCTCCAGCCTGCCTGGAATATGGAAAGGGGACAAGAAGTAAAAGCATGTGGGTTAGGGATTCCTGTGCACCCTTCCTAATGCCAAAGACCCTGACCCCTGACTCATCATGAGGTCAGAGCAACTTCCCCAGAACCATGGCCTCCTGGACCAGCCCCCTTCTGAGAAGGCTTTCTGCAGGCTCTTCCCTGTGTTGGCATCTCCTCCGTCTTCAAGCTCAGGACAGGCTTTAGGCTTTGCTCAAGGTCCCCCGGGAAGGGTGAGAGGACTGATGGGGCGTCCAGCAGCCTGGGCACTAGGAGAGGGTTCTGGCTGCATGCAGGCACAAGAGGGGCTCCTGTAGGCAACTGAACAAGGCTTTGTGGGGGCTAGTCTTGTATTGTGGGTGGTGCCATCCCTGGGCTGGTGGTCCTGGCTTCTATAAGAAAGCAGGCCAAGCAGCCATGAAAAGCAAGCCAGTAAGTAGCACCCCTCCATGGCCTCTGCATCAACTCTTGCCTCCGGGTCCCTGTCCTGTTTGAGTTCCTGTCCTGACTTCCTTTGATGATGAACAGTGATATGGAAGTATAAACCAAAATAACCCTTTCCTCCCCAACTTGCTTTTTGGTCATGGTGTTTTTGATGCAGCAGTAGAAACCCTGACTAAGACAGCCATAATGCTGGAGTCCTCATCAGCCATATAGCCAACATGTACCAGATCTGGGATCTGGGATGGACATCAAATGCCTTGAAGGGTGGTACCAAAGACGAGTTGAGCCTTAAATAGTTGCGGGTCACTAAAAAGATGAAGGGGGTCTGGTAGTAGTACACCTACCAGCTCCATGGCTTTCTGAAACAAATGTTTACTCTCATCCACTCAGAGGCTACAGAACTGCTCCCACCAATCAAGTCTGAAAAAAAAATAAGGCCAGCCAGTATGAGAGCAATAAAAGCAGAAGCGTCTCCTGAGGCCTGGCCCCAATCGCAGCATGTGAACTGTGGGCACACCTTCAGTCTCACCCTTCATTCCGGTCCCCCTCTCACAAGGGAGGGTCCTTGAGTAAGGCACTTCACTTCCCTGGCCTCAGTTTCCCCACCTGTCAATCAGAGAGGAGTGAAGAGGTTAATGCAGGAAAAGCACTTGGCCTTCAGCAAGACTAGACAGACAGTTGTTAGCATCCCTGTCACTGTGGCGATCACTCCAGTAAAGTGGTGAGAATAGAGGCCCTTAATACAGAGGACACCATGCCAATGTCCTCCAACATATGCTCACCATCCAGCCATGACCAGAGGAGAGGGATCAAAGATCCCTTGGTGGTGTTAGGATCCAGGTAGATGTCGCCAGTAGGTGGAGTATGAATGCAATTGGCCCCCATAAGCTCTTAGGGAGTGGCACTATTAGGAGGTGTGGCTTTGTTGGAGTGTGTAAGGTCTTGTTGGAGGAAGTGTGTCACAGTGGGGCAGGCTTTGAGGTCTCCTATATTCAAGCTAATCCCAGTGTCACAATGCAGTTCCTGTTGCCTTCCTGCACACCACTACGCTCCCTGCCATGATGGTCATGGACTGAACCTCTAAACTGTAAACCCCCACCTCAATTAAATGTTTCCTTTATAAGAGTTGCCGTGGTCATGATGTCTCTTCACAGCAATAGAAACCCTGACTAAGCACCTGAACATATTCTTACAATCCCGTGTCATGTCCCTAAGTACCATCCCTCCTTAGTTACTAACAATGTCTCAGTAAGTCGATGTTGGCTCAGGTGTGACAGTGGACCACTGGAGGGAGGAAGTCTGCTATGGAGGAGGCTGTGTTGGGGGAATGGGGGCAAGACTGTACTTTCCTAGCTGTTTTACTACGACCCTAGCGTGACTCTAAAATTTAGCTTTATAATTTGTTTGAGACAGAGTTTCATGTGTCCTAGGCTGGTCTCAAACTTTCTATGTAGCCAAGAATGACCTTGAATTTCTGGTCCTCCTGCCTCTACCTCCTAAGAAGTGAGATTACAGACATGATCTACCACACCCAGTTTATGCAGTGCTGAGAATCGAACCCAGGGTTTCATGCATGCTAGGCAAGCACTCTACTAACTGAGCTACATCAGCCTAATTTTTACTAATTTCATAAAGCCCAATTTTATTGGTGGATGTAGTGGTGTACACCTGCAGTCGTGGTTCCTTAGGAGCCTGAGAGAGGAAGACCACTCCATTCTAGGAGTTAAAGACCAACTTGGACCACATAGCTGTGTCCCATCTCAAAAAAGAAGGAAAAGGAGGAAAGAAATGAAGAGAGGGAGAAGGAAGGAGGGATGGAGAAAAGGAAATGAAGGAAGGAGAACAGAGGGAGGGAGCGAGGGAGGGAAAAATAAAGATGGGAGGAAAGGAGACCAGCTTAGGCCTGACAATAGACCTATAATCCTAGCTGCTTGGGAGGCAGGCAGTGGAAGTCAGAAAATTCAAGAACAGCCTGAGCTACACAGAGAAACCCTGTCTCAAATTTAATTAAAAAAAAATTCTTTTGAGACACGGTCTTACATAGCCCAGGCTGGCCTCAAACTCATGGAAGCATGCACCACCATACCTGGTTTATGTCGTGCTGGGCATCAAGCCTAGGGCTTCATTCATGAGAGGCAAGCACTCTACCTACCGCGCTATATACTCCCAGACCCTCCTATTTTTTTTCTAAAGTTTTAAGAGCTGGGAATGTAGCTCAGTGGTGGACCAGTATGTATAAGGCCCTGAGTTCTATCCCCAGCACTATTAAAAACAAAAACAAACAAACAAACAAAATCAACCATAATGAGGCAGAGCTGCATAAAAATAAGCTGATGGTCTTTAATGTACAGGATGAATATTCCCTAATGAATCCTCCCACACACAACCACAACCAAGAAACTGACGGTTCATCACCCAAGAAGCCAGCTCCTGGGCTGCTTGTCAGTGGAAATCCTGTTTTCTACGCCTATGCTGCACTTACCCACACGGAGCAGAGGTGTAGACATCAGAGCCCTGCCTCTGGGTTGGCAAGTTTTCCATCTCAGAGCTTGGCTCCTTTGTTTATTCACCGGCCAGTCCATTGGGGGTGATTATAAATATAGCTGCTGGGACATCAGCCTGGCTGCTGGACAGGGCCAATGTGTGTGTGGACCTCTGAGAAAACAGCCTCTGCTCAGTTACTAACACCATTCTGTTAGCACCATTTCTCTGTCCAGCCAGCCAGCCCCAAGCAGGAAGGGTCCTACTACTGAGCACCCACTGAGGCAGACCCTGGCAAAAGCTTTAGCTCAGGGCTCCTTCCGAGCTGCCTAGGAAGCATACTATACAGACAGGTCCCTGGCCAAGAGAGCTTGTGACCTGGGTGGGGCAGGAGCTGGGAACAGAGGAAGCAGGACAGAATTGCAGTGTCCAGACTCCAGCTCTGGTCCAGACATAAACCTACATTGCTGGTGTGGAGTATGTGACTCTTCCTCCCCACAGAGAACCCACCAGATGCGTACACGCAACCCCCAGACATGAACGCACAACCTCCAGGCATGTACATACCCCCTCCAAGCATGCACTATGCAGTCCTGAGATATGCACACGCAGCCTCCAAACATGTACATACAACCTCCAGGCATGCATACACAACCCCAGACATGTACACACAATCTCCAGGCGCATACACACAGCTCCCAGGAATGTATATACAGTCCCCTAGACATGCACACAAAGCCTCAAGACATACGCATACAGCCTCTAGCCTGCAGACCCTGCCTCACATACAAGAACAAGCCCACGTGCATGGCACACATGCAGAAGCCTGTTGAACATGCACAAGCTGAGGGACTACAACCAGCCACTTTCAGATGCCGATACTTGAGTACCAGATCTGGCTTAGCCATAGGCTGCTGCACAAGATGCCTTAGGCTGGGGCTGACAGAAAGCAAAAATGTACCTCTTGTGGTCCTGGATGCTGGAAGTCCAAGGGCAGATCTGTTGACAAACTCTCTATCTCATCTGGCCGGGGAGCTGCAGTTCTCCCATCTCTCTGTAGGAGCACTGGTGCTATTCATGGGGACCCACCCCTATGTCCTGATTGCTGTCCAAGTCTCCCAGCCTTGGGGTTAAGATGTCAAAATATGAGTTGGGGCGGGGAGGGGGGGGACTTCAGATCTTAGCCTAAAGCAAGCAAAGCATCCATCCACGTCCACACAACTTTCTCCAGGCATCAAACTGAGCCCACACAGACCATGCCCACTCCCTCCTGTGGTGCACATGTGAACAGATACACACATACTGAACAGGCAGACACGGCTCACAAGGGCCCAGTCAGCAGGTGGGCAGACGGTGTCTACAGTGCTCTGTGGCCTAGAACTTTCCCCTTCCTGGAGCCTAGACAAGGTCATCTTGGAGGTAGAGACAGTTCATCCTTGCCCATGCCCAGAGCCAGCTGCCAGCAGCAAGAAGTCTTCTGTCCTTCAAGACCCGGGACTTCTTCCTCTCCAATGAATGGGGTTGCTCTGATGGACCCTCACTACCTACCTTCTGTGTCCCCGTGAACAGGGGAGTCCCCTTGCATCTGGGCAGAGCCAGAAAAGCTGAAGTAAGGGATGGTGATAGGCAAGTGAGCAAGAGGGAAGGGGACAGTAATGTGGGCATCCAGGGCTTCAGAGGACACCGCCTTCTGCACGAGTGCAACCATGATGTCACTGTCTAGAAAGAAATAGCATGACATCAGTACCTGGCCCCTCTCCTACCTCGAGCCAAGCCACCTCATACCAAGCCAGCTCTCTGCCCCATTTGCCAGCCCCAGGATTCCACCTGGCTGGGGCATCCAGCCTGAAACCCAGAGATGCCCATCCACTTGGGACATCCACAGACCTGAGGCTTAGCCCCTGCCCACCTCTACCACAAGCAGAAGCCAGCTGTCTGTCTCAGCAAGGGCATAGTGGGTACTGGACAGTCCCCAACCCAGTGAGGTCTCTCTGAATAGTAGTCTCCAGAGCCATAGGTCCTGGGGTTTTTTATCCACAAGCCACAGACCAAGAGACCTGGATGTGGGCAGCATGATGGTCTTTTAAACATCTGACCCCTAAGTGTCAAGGCCAAGAGCATCTCTTCTTCCTTCATAAATGCCCACACACCCTGGCTGGGCCCCTAGGCTAGCCAGTCCAAGGCCCCACAGGATGCTCCGTGTGATGGTCAAGCTAAGGCACCCAGGCAGGCAGCTCGGATTATGGGGAAACAATCCAACTCTATGCACATGGCCAGCCGGTTCTTCAACTCTCCCTGAGATGGCCAGACCAGTCAGGCGGCTTTGGGCAGTCCCTGCCTCCTAGCTGCTCCCGGCTGGGAGAATCTGAAACCTGTCAGGCGGGTTTGGTCAAAATTCTGTCTTGCAAGTTCATACTGCTTGCTCCTATCTCTCCCAGGAGGGGATCACTCAGGACCGAGGCCCCTGGAGGTCCCAGGCTGGCCAAGTGGCCATGTGAGTACCGGCTACAGCAGGCAGGGCCCTTCTAGGAGCTGGGTGGACTGAAGTTGTTGGAGTGCTCAGCATGGGGCTGGAGACCCAGCTCAGACTTCAGAGCAGGAGGGCCGGGAGGCAGAAGGCAGGAAGCAGGCTGGGAGGCGGGAGGCAGGGACAGGCAGGCTGGCCTGCCTTCACCTGTGGGAGGTATGGAGGACTACCTGATGCCTGGTCCTGGGGACCAAGCAAGGAGGAGAAGGGCTCAAGGGTTTCCTGGGCAGCAAAAGCAAAGCCTGGCATGGCACTGTGGCCCCACGCTCTGTGGAGGGGTTCCAGGGCCTAGGAACAGGCTGGGTGTCTTATTCCTAATAGGCACCGTGTCCTGGAACTCTCACTGCCTAGCTCTCCATGGGCCTGAAGACTGTGCAGCCATGGGAATGAGGAAAGCACAGTGCCAGGTCCAGCCACCCATAGCTCTGAGCTTGGCAGGGGGGCATTGCCAGGCCCTGGGGTTGGGTCAGTAGCTGCAGTACTGTAGCAGGCAGTGGGAGACAGTAGGATCAATCACCAGCCTACTGGGTCTCCTGCCCCCAGGCCTGCGAGGCTGGAGTCAGGTTGCAGGGCCCTCTGCTACCTGAGCTGCAAAGCTGCCTTATTCTTTTACTTACACCCAGGCAGGCAGTGTGCATGCAAGCGTGAGACAAGCAAAGGTCTGTGTCCACCTGCCTGTGTGTACACAGCCATCCCTAGCCCCGTGTAAGGGTTGTGTGTGTGGCAGGGGATGGGCTGAAGTTGTGCAAAGCCATTTACTTTTGGCATGCATACATAGATGTAGGTTTCTCCAACTGAAGGTGTTGCTCTATCTGTCTGTGGTGGCTACCTTTCTATGGGGTTTATGTGTCAGAAGGATATCAGAAACCACCTTCCCAAGGAAACCTCTCTACATACAGCCGGCCACCCAGACTGACCCAAGGGGTTGCCAGGAGGCCTGTTTGTGTCTAGGCTGTATCTCTTGTGAGCTGATGATTGTAGATAGATAACATCTCTGAATCTCAAATCTCTATGGAATAAGAGCTGCCATGGGTGGCTGTGAAGAACATGTGGGAGCACATGGGGCTAGAAGCACCCCAGATCAGGCATGGAAGCCCCACCACATAGCAGGCTCCTCTTGTCTCCCCAGTCACCACCACCAGATTTTTGAATGGGAAAACCAAGACACAGCCAGACAAGCAGTTTGGCTAAAGCCACTAGGGGAGATGCTTTGCCCATCACTGCAGTCTCCCACACAAAGAATGAGAGGAGATGGAAGCAGCCAGACTCTGGTTCAAATCCAGCCTCTGCCTCCTTGCCTCCAGCCAGCTCCATGTCTTAGAGGCTGATTGCATAGCATGGGATACTCAGTACTTCCTCCAAGGCCACATGGACTCCAGTCACATTCTGGTGGTGTTCTTGGCCCTGGAGTGGCCTGTCAAGGGAGACAGCAGGCCAGGTAATAGCTTGGCTTTCTCGGCAAAGTGCTGGGAGGATGTTAACATCCCTGAGCCAGAAAATCCCTCATGAGGTTCAGGGTGCAGAGGTGCTGTGGACAGTGGCATCTGCTGTCATCACTACCACTGCGGCCACTGCTGCTTTTCGTGCTTTTTGTGCGTGGGTGGACATCAGATGGGTTGACCAAAAGCTTGTCTGAAACAGACTGAGGGTCTGCTGAAGAGTCCTCTTCCCTTGAGCACCTGCTAGAAGAAAGGGGGCCGGGCATTAAGGACAGCCAGACAGGGTGGATGTCGTCGTCTCTGATTTCGCACTCTGGAAAGGGAAGGAAGCCAGCTACCATCACCCACCAGTGACAGGGTCCAGGGGCTCCAGTTACCTCAGAGAACAACACCCAGGTATGGCCACTGACCCACCACTTGGGCTTTGCCACTGGCCCAGATGGCACCTGGTCTTATTGGGAGTTACAGCTGGGGCCATGAGCCCTCACCTGTAAGGACTGGATGGCACCTTCCCTGGGAATGGCCACCAAAACCCATGGACTAGTGAGCATTTTGTGGCCACCGTTGATGGCAGGCCTCTGCTCTGAACACAGGGAGGGATTTGTCCTCCTACAAAAGGTCTTTTTGTTTGTGAGACTCAGGCCGGTCACAAGGAGAGAGGGCATTGTTAGCCCCTTGGGGGCTGTACATGAGGGAGATAAGAGGCTCAGGGTTCCCTCTGTCACACACAGAATATGTGTCACTCGCCTTTTGCCTGGCACATGTGATACTGGTGGGAGCCTTACAGAAACCGGATACAGGACATGGGTGTGTCATTACCCCCAAATGAGGAAACAGGAGCTCAGAGGTTAGAGCAACTTACCCAAGGCTATACATAGGAAGGACAAGAATCATATTCAAAGCCCAGGCTAAGCCCGGCGTTGGTGGTGCACGCCTTTAATCCCAGCACTCGGGAGGCAGAGCCAGGCGGATCTCTGTGAGTTCAAGGCCAGCCTGGGCTATCAAGTGAGCTCCAGGAAAGGCGCAAAGCTACACAGAGAAACCCTGTCTCGAAAAACCAAAAAAAAAAAAAAAAAAAAAAAAAAAAAAAAAAAAAGCCCAGGCTAGCACTCTGGGCTGGGGTAGTGGCTCTGCTCTGGGACACCGGCCTGCTGGCCTGCTGTGATTGGCAATGGAAAACCCCTGCCTCCTCTCAGAGGGCAGCCTGGGGAGCTGTGAGGTGCAGAGGAAGGGTCTGAGGTCCAAGTGAGGCTCCTTGGAAGCAGGTGAGCCTGAAGAGCAGGTGGGGACCCTGAGAAGCAGGTGTGGGCTCTACCGAACAGGTAGGGCCCCATAGAGCAGGTGGGGGAGTCTAAGGTTCAAGTAGGGCTCCTGGGAGCTCCCTTGGGGTAGTGGAGGCCCCCGCAGAGAATATAGGTGCCCTAGAAGGTACATGGGGACCTGAAGGTGTGGATAGGGGCCCTTGAGATAAGGAGCGATCCCATGGAGCAGGCAGAGATTTTTGGAGCAAGTGAGGGACTGGGGGTGGGAGGGCAGAAGGGGAGGGAACCTGAGGTTCAGTTGGCTTCCTGGGAGGCAGGCAGAGCTTAGAGTATGCCTCCTGGTGAGAACATGGATAGAAAGCTTCTGCTGTCCCTCAGGCTTCTTCACTGTAGAGTGCTTTCCTAGGCTCTGACTTTAGGGACATGCTCTGTTTGGTTCGGGTGAGCTGCACTGAGTTGGTTTGAGTAGCACTGAATGTGTCCATGTAGACGCTGCATCTCACATCCAGCCTCCTGCCTCTTGCCAGCTTTGATTCTGAACACACCCCCACCTCTGCCCCTGTATCTTCGCAAAGGGAGGCAGAGTAGGCCTGAAGGTGTGTAGTGTCTGTGTAGGTGGCAGCTGCTCCCAACTTTATACCTGCCTCCCCAACTGCCCAGCCAGCAACCAAAGATGGAGCTGAGGCTGATGAGCAGCCTTGACCCTCTACCAGGTGCTTCCCAAGGATTCAGTGCCCACACAGACCTTCCAGCCTGGATGTCAAGAGTGAGGCCCTGTCTGGAGACCCTAGGGCTCAGGGTTAGGCTTCAGGTCTCTGCCTACCACCATCACCACTCTGTGTTTTGCAGCCCCAAAGCACCCTCACACGCTCCTGGGTACCACCCTTCTAGGTTGAAGACTGTACCAAGTCTATTACTCTTGCAGGCTTCTTCTCACTTCACAGCTCCCTCCAGCCTTGGCCTCTGAAAAGACCCACTACCACCCAGAGTGCCCCGTATTCCCAAGCTGCTAGCCACCTTCAGCAAGCCTAGACTCACAGAGCAGGCCTCCTGGGGACAACCGCTCTGCGGACCTGTGGCACAAGGCTTCTGGGCATGGGCTTGTGTATTTTTAAAAGCCAGGTTCATTCTACCCATGGTCACCCATTTCTACACCAAAATGCCAAGGCTTGAAGAACGCACCCAGGCGACTACTACCCTCCATTTCCTTTCCCTGCCCAGAACCCCAAAACTCCAGAATGGTAGAAGCTGGACACAGGGACACCATAGGCATGACAGGGGCCCAGGAAACTGACTTCCACTTTATCTCAGTCATATGTGTTTCTGCCATCTGACTACCAGGGAAGTCATGTCATCCCTATAACAATGTTACCCTGGATCAGGATGACCTTGCTTGGTCTTGCCATGACCCTGGGTCCCTGGACAGGATGTACCATCTAGATCTGAGGGAACTAAACCAGGGTACAGCAGAGAATTCAGGACTGTCCTTGAGGAGGGAACCTTGAGAGTAACAGCTGAGTGGTGTGTGTGTGATAGGCTAGAATGAAGAAAGGAAACAGCATATGGCCCCAGAGCCCATACAGACCTCACCCAAGCCTACAGGCACCTCAGGATCCCTTGGACTGCTCCTCTACAGGTGTTGGCCCAGCCCATAAAGCAGGCGCTAGAGGCCTGGGGAGAGCCACCCGCTGGGCGAGTCTGAGTGGAATTGCAGGTGCTGGCTCAGCCCCTTCCTAGCCCTGTCTGGCCCAGCCAGCCGGTCCCACCTCCTGGCCTTTAGCAAGGTAAGGCCTAGACAGCTGAGCATACTGGCCCTCTGGAAAACATCCCAAGCTCACACTAGCTGAATAAGCAAGGTCTGCGTTCAAATCTACTTCCCCCCATGAAAGAGGTGGGGGCAAGACCTCTGTGAACCTCAGTTCCCTGGAAATGTCTCGAGGATTCAGTGGTTACGGTAAAAGTGATACCTGTATTGAATTCAAGGAGGAAAAAGGGCAGCTAGAGTCATGTGACCTAGGACCGGGACCCTCAGCCTCTGGCACTCAGTGTTGGGGTGATTAGCCAACCCTCAAGGACATCCCTCCTTGAGATGAGCCTCAGCTCCCAGTCCCTAGTTGAGGGACCTCCCAGTTCTTCATTCCCGTATCCCCACCTAAAAACAGAGCTACCAACTGTCACTTCCACGACTGTAGCCAGCTGTGGGGAGTTGGAGCCCAGGTGGGTCTGTGAACAGTCTGGGAGCCCACCTTCTTCCTCGTTTCTGTCCCCACACCATAGAGTTCCTGTGGCCACCACAGCCACTGTATGACACAGCGGCCACCACCCCTCCCCCAACTCCTAGCCCAGCCTCCAGAAGTCAGTCTGCTTAGTGCTCTGGCCCATGCAGACTCTACTGTTAACCATTTCATCCTCCACAGTCCAATCTTTAGCCATTCACTCTCTACCCCTCCCCCTGGGCAGCCTCTCCCATTGAGCAGATTTGCCCCACACATGGAAAGTTCACCTACTTGTCAGCCCATAACCCCTACTTAAATCAACCCTCTCCCCACTCCCCCTCTCTACAGGCTGGACCCAGAAGGGCAGCAGAGGTCCCAGCCCTCCTCATAGCTAGTGCAGAGTGACCAGCGCACAAGGAGCCATGGACAGCTTCATGGAGTCGCTGAACAGACTGAAGGAGGCCCATGAGAAGGAGGTCCTGGGTGAGTGGCTAGTAGAAGGCTCCACTGTGCTCATAGGAAGATGGTCTGGGAGGGGGAGGGTGGTCTGTGAAGGCTGGGGAGCTTCCAAGGATCCCCTCTGTACTCAGTAAGTCTATCTGGAGAACAGAATCCTGACCCAGGGACACAAGCTGCATGCTCAGGGTTCAGAAGGCCAGGCTGAGCCCAGACTCGGCTCAGAGCACTTCCTCATCAGAATGTTTTCAGACCACACCCCATGGTGTGGACCAGGAGAGGGACATGTCCAGGGGTCACCATCAACACCTCGTGACCACAAGCTGCATCCAGCCCCCAAGCACGTCCCTGCGCAACGCCCCCTCCCGCAGAGGGAGAGGTTGCCCACTCTAGAGGATCCTAGGGCCATATGAAGTGTCTCCAGCACTGAACAGACACCTCCCCCTCCCCTCCAGGCCCTGCTAAGTCCCCTACTGGTCAGGGCACCCTCAGCCCACCTCATTGTAATTCCAATTCAGTCCTTGGAGGCCTTCCAGAAAGGGCCATTTGAAGGTCAAGGAAGCCAGACACTCCCTGAGCCTCAGGGAAGAAGCCAGTCTGCCCTTCTGGGAATCCCTAGGCCTACCCAGGCTGGGATCAGCCTCATTGGATCCCAAGGAGGTGTGTCAGTGAGAACTTGCTCTGAAAGCCTGCTGACGGCACACATCTAGTGTTAGGGGAAATGTCCCAGAAGCAACGGAAACAATACCTGACCGGATGTGCATGGGGATACAAGCTAGGGTCAATAGGAGAGGTGAGGCGTCAACACTGACCAAGAGGAGACCAGGCTACTCCCTAAAGAGGACCGGACCCTTTTTGGGCAATTGGTTTGGGCTGGCAGATAACCCTCATCAACCAAGGGACTTGGTTGGGTACACAGGAACTCAGGGTGGGGCAGAGGCTGCCGAGCCCCAGGGGCAAAGAACTTGCAGCTGCTGAGAAGGTAGATGCTGGCCCCACCCTAAGATCATGCTGATCTGAAGACTAAAGAAGAGAAAGACAGGTGCCGGGTCTTCCCATTCCATTCTCTGCACCCAATAGGCATTGGAAGGTCCAGAAGTTAGGGATACATCTAGCTTCCCTTCCCTAACACTGGCACTACCCACCCCCCAAAAAATTAGCCACTCTTGGGTGCTCTGCTCCTATCAGGTGGCCAGCCACTTCCAGGACCAGGGTCTCTGCCAACCTCTAATCAGATACTGAGCTAGGGTGCCAGGCCTCAGTTCAGGAAACCAGAGCATCTGGGCAGCAGGTGCAGATGGGGTGTCCTCCCCAAACCCTTCCAAGGCAGATAGCAGGAGTCTGGAGAGGATCCCATGTGACAACCAGGAGTTTGCACGTCACGCCTCAGCCCAGGCAGTGTTGTGAGGGAGCAGCTGGGCCGGGCCTAACCTGCACCTTTCCCTCCTCTCTGCCAGGCCTGCAGAACAAGCTGCTAGAACTGAACTCAGAGCGGTGCCGGTGAGTCAGCCCAGCCGAGCCAACAGAACAGGAGGGCAGCTGTTCTCCCAGGCTATGGCCACCCACACGGCCCCCAAGGGCCCAGGATAGCAGCGCAAAGGAAGAAGGGAAGCAGCAGGGCAGGGAGGCCAGGGAGTCTCTTGGCCAAGGTGGTAACTACTTATGGGTAGAGCCAGAACTGGACCGTGGACATGTCAGCCCCGAGGGAGACCCAAGGAGACCAGAGCACCAGTGACAGGACTTGTGAGGTCCAATGCACAGCCTCAATTGCCAGTGGTTTGCCTGCAGGTCACCTTCCTGTGTCCCATCTCTGACTAAACCAGTGGTTCTTAACCTTCCATAAAATTATTTTCATTGCAACTTCATAACTGTAATTTTGCTACTATTACATACCATAATGTAAATATCTGTGTTTTCCGATGGTCTTAGATGACCCTTGTAAAAGGATTGTTTGACCCTCTCCCCACCCCAAGGAGTTGTGACCCACAGAGAAACAATGAGAAACAATGAACTAGACCAGGGTCCATATGTGCCATAGCTAAGGTAACATGAAGACAAGACAGGCCAAGAGAACAGTTCTATCTGGGAGTACCGAACTGAGCCTCCTTTGAAGGGCCACACTCCAGGACAGGTTCCCACAGGGAGCTGCCAGGGATGACCCACCCAAACCCAGGCTATGCTGGGCATCAAGACCAGCAGCCCACCTCAACTGTTTGCCACACAGGGATGCCCAGAGAGTAGAGGAGCTCTTTGCCAAGAACCACCAGCTCCGGGAGCAGCAGAAGGCACTGAAGGAGAACCTGAGGGTGCTGGAGAACAGGTGAGGTGCCTCCTCCCAGAGCCAATCTGGGAGGCTTTAGCACAGACCAACCCAGTCAGATGTCTTCAAAGTAGGGATTTGCAGGACCTTAAGAGAACCTTCTTTCCAAAATTCCTTCCAAAACTTAATTGCACATGGGTTACTAAGCCCTCCTCAGCAGGAGACAGGCCGGGGGGACCATGGAACACAGCTGGGAAAAGCAGGACATATCCTGGCAATGGGGCAGAAGGAACCAAATGTCAACTTCTCCTGTCCCCAGGCTGCGGGCTGGCTTGTGCGATCGCTGCATGGTCACTCAGGAGCTGGCCAGAAAGAAGCAGCTGGAACTGGAAAGTGCACGCCTGCAGAGCCTACAGCATCTCTGCATCCTCAGTGAGCCACACCCACAGGCCAGGGACCCCAGAGCCTGGCCAGCCCACACAGAGCCACAGGGAAAGGAGGAGAAAGCATGGCACACTCTGGTTCCCAGACACGTGGGATGAGGCCCCCGGTGACCTGTGTCTCTTCTCACATCAGTTCCTGGGCCAGGGCAACCCCACTCTCCTGACCTTCCTGGGGGAGCCCTAGGGACAAGCTGGAGTGCCGGCTTCACCCTTCTGCAGACCTCAGGCAGAGGTTGACTCAACACCATCCCACCGTCCACTCCTACAGCCAGTATTATTATACTCCCTCCTGCTATGTGCCAGGCTAGAGCAAGACAAGGAGGGCTTCCCTGGTACTGTGGGAGTCCCTTGTCTCCAACCTGCCCCGTGGCCTCACTAATCACCAGCCCTCTTTGCAGCCAATGAGATGAATGGGCTGAGGGAAGAAAACAAGCTCCTGAAGGAAGAAGTGAAGAGGCTTCAGAGCCTGGGGTGAGTGGGACAGCACAGGCCCAGACACCTGCTCAGCAGGCTATGTCTTCCTAGATTCCTGCCCCACAGAGCAGCCTGGCTACCCTGGGTACTCCAGCTTCTGTAGCCTCATCATCAGCCTTGTGTCTTCTCCAGAGACAAAGCTGCACCCCAGGCCTGGGAGGGCACCTCAGGGCCCCCATCACCCATACCTCTTCCCTCACCCGGTAACCGGAAGGGTGCCACCGAGAACCCCCCAGGAGGCCCGGAGGAGGCTGAGGAAGAACAGCCAGGCACAGGTCCACAGGGTTGGTGGGGAGGCTGGGAGATTGGGCACTTTGGGGATCCCACAGCCTCTCCCAAGCTCCCTCTCATTCTTCCTCCCACAGAGAAGGTGTCAAGCCACAAGACATCCCCCATAGCCAGAATCTCCCCAGCTGCCAACCTGCCTGAGTCACGAGCCCTGGACATGGTGAGGACATGTGTCCTGACCCCTGCCCGCCCCCTAAACACTCAGTTGCCATCCAGGCAAGCGGGCTGGCAGCCATAGTCCTGCCATGTGCAAGTACTATGTGCCAGCTTCACACCCATCAGGTCTGTCCCCAGGCCAGACAGGGACACTGAGCCTCATGGGAGGCGGGGGAGGCCAGCCCGGGGGAGGCGCCCTGCCAGGCTGACCTGCCCACCCTGCACAGAGCCCTCAGTGCATCTCCAACCAACTGCACTCGACAGTAGCTGTGGTGCGGCCAGGCTCCCGGGCCTGCCCACCAGACTGTGGCACTGCCAACGGCACACCCCCACCGCCATCCACCAGAAGCAGCCCACCCAGCCCAGCATATGAACATGGCTTCCCTGTGGACAGGTAAGGCCCTACCCACTGCTGAGAGCAGCTCTCTGCTGGCACCCCACAGCAGAGAACCAGCAGCCTGAGGAGTGCTGCTCAGTATCTCTCCAGGAAACCTGCCGTCCCCTGGGTTGACTTTCTGGACATCCAGGTTGACTCACAGTTCCCACATCTCCTGCATGACCAGGCCATGGTAGAGGCAGGACTCTGGTATACACCTTGGCTAGGGCACTCAGAAGACCTATGTAAATCCCGAGTCTTGTTGCCTAGCAGAGCCAGTGGGGCTGTGGGAGATGGACAGGATGACCAGACACCCTAGGTAGCTAGTACCCCCCCACACACACACAGCCTAGTTCACTTCCTGTTGCTATGATAAACAAACTCTGTCCAAAAGCAACTTAAGGGAGGGAAGGGTTTATTTCAGCTCCCAGGTCAAGGTTCCTCACTGAACAAGGCCTGCTTGCTGTTCTATGCAGCATTACCTCTATCAGGGAACTCACCGCAAGGATGTACAGCAGGAACCATGGAGGACGATGCTTGCTAGCTGGCTCTTACACTTACGTTCAGTTAGCTTTCTTATGCAGCCTAGGAGCATTTGCCCAGGGGATGGTGCCATCCACCATGGGCTGGGCTCTCCTACATCAATTAATAATCAAAACAATCTCCCATGCATCAGCCAATCAGATCTGGGCAGTCCCTCAAAAGAGACACTCTTATCAGGTGACATTGTGTCAAGCTGACAGTTAAAATTAACTAAGGAGGAACAGGACCCAGTGTCCAGGCTCTGGGTCTTCTTTGGCCCAAGAGCCACCTTCTATACACCGTGACCTCAGGTGGCTTGCCTGACCATCCATGAAGTGGGGTGTCTGTTGTGTTCCCTCTGGGAGCTCACTTAGCCAGCCACTGCTGGCCAAGGGCCAGTGTCATCATCCTTCTCTCCCTCTAGCTTCCTGGGGGTCTCCCGGCCATCAGCCATAGCCTATGAGACCCTGAAGCGCTCCCTTCAGACGGATCGCCTCTGCCTTCTGAATCGCCACCTGTCTCTGCACCTGCAAAGCCCCCACAGCAGCCCCCTGGCTCCTGCTATAGCTGCCCGTAGCCCCCTGCCCCAGGGCCTGAAGACTAGAGAGGCCGAGGCATGGGAGGAGCCGGGTGCCTTGGTGGGCATACAGGACCCACGGCTGGAAGGAGCACTGCAGCTGCTGCTGGTTCAGCAGCAGCTGCGAGCCCGGGCACGGGCATGCAGTGCCAGGCTGAGGGTCCCGTCCACACAAGAAGACGTGCCATCTTCCCCACCAGCTGGCTCGGATTCTGAGAACTCGGAGAGTGAGGCCCCCAGGACAGCTCTGAGCACAGAGGCCCAGCCTGATGGGTGGCACCCTCAGTCCACAGGCCAATGTAGCCCCCCAAGGAAGGAGATACATGTGACCACTCAGGACTGTCCCCCAGACAAGCCTCTGGACCTCTCTGACCGGGGACGGTGTCGGGACATCCCCAAGTCCACTCTCAGCACCACAGCTGGCCACACTCCCAGCCCCCAGCTGACCACCTTGTCCAGACCCGTGATTCACAGCCCCCATACTCTCAGCAATGGCAGCAGCACACAGACCAGAGCTCGGGAGCCTGAAGAACACTCCACTCCCAAGGTAAGGTCCCAGTCCTGTTCTCGTCCTCTGTGCCACTGCACTGCAGGATGGCATTAAATCTCCTTGGGCTGCCTTCTCTCTGTCCCACCAGTTGGTTCCAAAGAGCAGCATCGATATCCTGCTCATCCTTGGAAAGGATTAAATACCTACTACAGCCTGAAGATGGAGTTGGCTCAGGGACATACATACAGAGAGAGAGAGACAGACAGACAGACAGACAGACAGACAGACAGACAGACAGAGTCAAAACATTAACTTGCCTCTCCCAGGATACCTCACACCCTCTCCCAGGGACCCATGCCAGCCTGACCTCTCCTGGAAGAACAGCAGAGGAGGCTGGAGGAAGGCCCAGGCCAGTGCCCCACCTGCAGAGGCCTGACACTGATGGGACCACAGGTAAAGTCAGCACTCAGAGCACCAGTCCAGTGGGAAGGGGTGTGCAGTGGGAAGGGGTGTGCAGTGGGAAGGGGTGTGCAGTGGGAAGGGGTGTGCAGTGGGAAGGGATGTGCAGTGGGAAGGGATGTGCAGAGGGAAGGGGTGTGCAGTGGGAAGGGGTGTGCAGTGGGAAGGGATGTGCAGTGGGAAGGGATGTGCAGAGGGAAGGGGTGTGCAGTGGGAAGGGGTGTGCAGTGGGAATGGATGTGCAGTGGGAAGGGAGGTGCAGTGGGAAGGGAGTTGCAGTGGGAAGGGAGGTGCAGTGGGAAGGGAGGTGCAATGGGAAGGGATGTGCAGTGGGAAGGGATGTGCAGTGGGAAGGGAGGTAAGTGGCAGCCTGTTGGCCTCCAGTCTCTCCCACTGTAAATAGAAGCTGTGAGGCTCAGAAGACATTTCTCTATTCACATTTGAGGAAGGGAGGGCCCCAACCCACAGGGCTGTGGGAGCCAAGCAGGAGGGTACCTAGTAGGTGAGCCTGGGTTCAGATCTCCAGCAAGAGCCCTGGGACAGGTTACCAGCCCCTGTGTGTCCTCATCTGAAGAGTTAGTCTCCTTGTCCTGGGACAGCATGCCCAAGCCCACCAGGCTGGCTGATGCCTTTTGTGTCTTTCAGAGCCCAGCAAGGTCAGGTCACAGAGGCCAGACTTGGAGCAACTGGAAGAGTCAGACACCAAGGTGGGTCCTCAGCCACTCATTCAAGGTGGCCCTGGCAGATGCCCAGGCAGGAAAGGGGGTGTTCCTGAGTGTGTCTCCCTCTGCCCAGGTGGGTCTGACCTCTGAAGCAAGTGCAGAGCCTAGCGTGCTAGGAGAGGGACATGCTGAGGACCATCGGCAGGGGCCACAACAGAAGAGGAAGCGGACCTCAGATCTTGAGGACAAAGGTACTTACACCTAGGGAGGACATACAAGACCACAGGGCTGCTACAAATAGTGCAAGGTATGTGGTAGGTGCCTCTCCTAGACACCTGGAGAATGGTATCTGGGGACCAGCTAGAGCCGGATGGAAGCCCTGAGCCTCCCTAGCAAAGGCCTCTGTAAATCCTGACCAAATGACCTCCTGGCGATACGTGCTCCTGGGCCTTAGCCTCCTTCCCTCAAGAGGACCGACACCAAAGCTCCATAAAACTTCAGTGGGATAGGAGTGGAACTGAGAGGGGCCGAGGATGTAGCTCAGCTCGTAGAAGGCGTGCCTGGCATGCACAAGGCCCTGGATCCTACCCCAACACTTAAAAAATTGACATCTTCCACAGAAAACAGTATTTTAGTTTTTTTGTTTTGAGACAGGGTCTCATTATGTAGCCCTGACTGGCCTGAAACTTACTCTGAACCAGAGAGACCTCAAAATCAGAGAGATTGTCCTGCCTCTGCCTCCTGAGTGCTGGAATTAAAAGCATGCACCACCACACCCAGCCCCAGGGAAATATAAATCACATTGTCATCTTAGACTACATAGTAAGTTAAAGGACATCCTGTGCTACTATGAGCCCCTGTCTCAAAAAGGGAGGGGGAAGAGAGCGGAACTGAGGACATTTATTACTGTCCCCCGGGAAGCAGCTCCTTGGGACTGGCATCCTTGGACCCTCTTGTACACCTTTGGGCAGCCACATCCGCTGGCCCTGTGTTTCTTCAGTGTTAGGGTTGCTCACGTGTTTGCCCAGGGCGGTGCCTTTGAGCTCAACTCTGCCCGATAAGATAGCAGGAATCTCAGCCTGGTCCTGGGTATGAGAATCAGGACACTTCCTGCTCCAGTGCACAATGGTGAGTCTTTGAACACCTAAGCCAATATGCATGTGGCCTGTGTTTGCCCAGGCTACAGCTCAGCAGGCTGGGCTGGGGCCACCACAATAAGCTATTGTTGCCGGAAAGAGACTGACCGCAGCCTGTGTTTGCTCCGAGTGGAGGCCTGGGCGCCTCTGTCATTTCCAAGCACTTCCTGCTGTGTGCGCATGGAGTGGGGTGTGGTCCACTGGGTTCCCAGTGTGTCACCTTCCACCTCTCACACTGAGCAAGCCAGCCCCCCTTATCCTCCCAGGTAGAATTGGGCAAGGGACGGCTGGCACCAGGCGCCCTGTGGGTGGCACTCCTCCATTCCGGGACGCTGCCTGGTAGCCAGTGAAAACAAGCTCATGTCTTGTAAGGGTCATGCTCCCACTTGACCTAGCACATCCCAGCATTATCTTGAGCCACGCAGAGTGGAAGGTATATGTAGGTGTCTCCGCTTTGGGCCTACAACTCCACCCGGCAGATAGAATTGACACTGCTTGACAGGTGGGGGAACTGAGGCTTGATGTGTTAATTGGCCCCAAACCACAGGTCTGCTGCATAGACCCAGCATCTCAGAAGGTCCTGGGTGTGACCTGCCCAGAATCAGATGCCCCTGCCTTGTAGTCACAGTCCCAGCCACCCCAGCAGTGAGGAAGACGATGGGTCAGGCTCTGTGAGAGGTCTGGCCCCTTTGCTGTTCTCTTGTGCTTCTCCTCACGCGCTCCAGCCATTCAACACCTTGTTAGGAACAAGAGTGGCCCACTGACTTCACGGAGCTGAGCTTTGTTGAAAGCTAGAGAAACATCTAGGGAGGACATACAAGAACACAGGGCTGCTGCCATGCCTCTTAGAACTTCATATTTCCCACAGCCCTCAAGAAACCATCTCAAGGGAGGAGGAAACCAAAGGAATCTCTGACCCCAGCAGACAGCCCCAGGAGCCCAAGGGACATGGAAGACTTCAGCCTCTCCCCCATTAACAACTGCCAGGAGTCCTAACCCACCAGACTGAGGGACACTGCATTTGCCCAGACGTGTCTCTCTGTCACAGACTGTTGCTTGCACAAGTCAAAGCACCCAACCTGAAGATAGCTTGGAACAGTCAGAGCACCCAGGCTCTTCCTACTTTCAGAGAGGCTGGTGCACCACACCCCCCTCCCAGGTCTCTGGACGGCTCCTCCCCCTCTCAGCACTGTAGGAAGATGGGACAACACCTGCAGGCAGGATAGGGAATAGGGGGAGCCTCCGTCCAGCCCCACCCCCTGCTTATTTTTCTAGGCAACGCCCCCACCTCCCGACGAGCAATCGACTCTGCAGACTTTTCCAGGTCAGGAAGGAAGCCTCAGACAGCGGTCTCAGGCGCCCCCTTGTGGAGTCTGAGCAAATGCAGCCAGCAAAGGGGGGGAAAGGAAGGCAGTGTGCCGGGTTAGATGTGACCTGCGGAGAGCTCAGAGAAAAATATGAACGGCATCGACTCATTTAGGCAGGTGATCCAGGACTAACTGGGTCTAAGCTCAGGAAGACAGAGCAAAAGCAGCCCTTATGTTCTATCGAGCCCCCGCAGACAACCTGGTGCTGGTGAGGAGGAGACTCAGGGACCTGTGTGTATGAAGTTTAAGAACAAAGACAGGCACTGTGGGCAAATGGGTGAAAGCACCACAGAGTCAGGGCCCAGTGTGGGGAGAGATAAGGAAGAGAGAAGGTGACTTGGGGAGGTCAAGGAAGGCAGCGTCTAAAACTTTAATTTGGATTTTGAGGGGTGAATAGGAGTGTGCCAAGCAGGCAAAGTTCCTAGTATGCTTTTATAAGTGTCTAGATGCCTGCTAAGATGTCAGGGTGAAGGCCGAACAGGACTCGCTTGACCATGACTTCGTGAGGAAGGCCCGAGCTGGCCTAGTCAGGTAGAAGGGACCCCAGCACAAAGAGTCTAGAGAATAAGAATTTCAGTTGTAAGAGTCTGAAATTTCTGGACCTGGAGAAGCTGTCCCTGGGACTGAGTAAGGCCTGGGCTTGATGAGGGGTACCATTCTCCACTGGGCCTCTCAACCTGCCACCTGAAAGTCCAGAAGACTAAATTCCAAGGGATATGGGGGGGGGGCTGTGCATGTGTGCGTGTGTGTGTGTGTGTGTGTGTGTGTGTGTGTGTGTGTGTGTTCAAATAGTTGCTACATGTTTCTTAAGTTTTTTCAAAATTAAATAAAACACAAGCTGTATGCTTTATCTACTCTAACCTCCTGGTCAAGTTTGGTCTGTGAGGGAACACACCACAACACCACACCCAGGAAGAAGCCAAATTCCTGCCAAAAAATGTCCCTCAAGCACCCCAAGGATCCCACAGTGCCTGCCAGCATTGGGGTCCAGCTCTAGGGCTCCACATCCATGGCACCTGCTGAGGACGCATGCCTCCTCACCATCTCCATTTGGCCGCGGCTTCCGTCAGCCACACGTTTGTTGTCCTCTCCCCCTCAAGGACTGTGCACATTAGCAACAGGACCTGGAGCCACCATGCCACAGGCCCAACACTACAGTGCCTCACTCATCCAACCCAAAGCAGCTTAGGCATACAGCTAGTTCGTCATTGCTACTGGAGACCCAAACTCAGAAAGGTGAGTTGCCCCCATGGTCGCTTGCAGACAGTGGGAGCTAACAGCAGCCTGAGTGTCCAGGGCACCACCAGGTCAGCAGACACCATGACCCCTTCCCTCTGACAGAAATGACACTCTCTAGGAGTGCCCACCACACCAAGCCCTGCGTTCCACTAGAAAGGAGAACTGCCCACCTTACCACGGGCTCCTGGCAGAGGTCAGCTTGGAAAAGGCAGGGGAGAAGAGGAGAGGGCAGAGTAGGGATGAAAGAGGGAGACTGCCAAGGAGAGGAGGGGATGTCTGGGGACACTGCCAGTGAGGACTCCTGTAGGTCATACCACTGACAGATTTCTCCCCCAGGCAAAGAAGCCGCTTCCCAGGGTTCCCTGTCCCTCAACCAGCTCCACTCTAGCACCCCCTGCTCCACTCTAGCACCCCCTGCAGTCGCCACAGGACCAGAGCAGGCACTGACCACAGATGGGAACATAAGGGGGATTTTCCTTTGTGCCCCTTCAATGATCCACCAAACACCAAGGTCCCACTTTAAAGACAAGTCCGGAAAGAGCATATGGTGGCAGGATGAAGGCGGGCTTCAACAGCCTCTCTACGCTGAGGACGGACATACACACACAGCACATAGCCAAAAAGGTCTGTATAGTCAAGGCCTGGCCACTGGACGGCAGAGGAAACTGAAGACTGAGCACCATGCAGACTCAAGGCCACACCCATGCTGAAACTTAGGCAACCCAGGAAGGTGCCAGCTGTCCTCAGACCATAGACGGTCTGCAGACAGTGAGGGATGTCAGGTGGGCCCGCTGGCACAGCCCGGAAGCTGTGGCTCGGGTGGATGCCCAGCCCAGAGGAACCTCTCAGCTCTTAAGAAACAGCCTGGAGCCGGGCGGTGGTGGCGCACGCCTTTAATCCCAGCACTCGGGAGGCAGAGCCAGGCGGATCGCTGTGAGTTCGAGGCCAGCCTGGGCTACCAAGTGAGCTCCAGGAAAGGCGCAAAGCTACACAGAGAAACCCTGTCTCGAAAAACCAAAAAAAAAAAAAAAAAAAAAAAAAAGAAACAGCCTGGAAACCAAGTAGCCAGGCCCGGGTCACACCCCGAGTCCGCGGCCCATAATGAGCATTCTGCAGAGTCCGCCGCCCCACCACCACCACCACCACACACACACACTGCATCTTGGGCAGGAGAACAGGACACAGGTGCCGTGCAGCCACCGACCTTGCACCTTGCGGTGTTTGGAGGCCGGTGGCCACGCCAAACCTACACCCGACGGATTGAACCACCTCTAGGACCCAGGGGAGCGCCAGGGCACGGTACACCTCGCTAGCCAATGGACGGGCTCAGTGCAGCTCATTTGCATGTAGGTGCGTTGCGGCCAATGGACGGGGACAGTGGGGCTATATTTGCATGTGGACGCGCCAGGGCCAATGGGCGCGAGTGACGAGGTGACATTTGCATGCAGGCGCGCCGCGGCCAATGGGCAGCAGCTCGGCGGCGCGGCGCGGCGGCGCACTCGAGCATGGCCGCGGCCGCGGCGGGAGGAGCCCCGGGTCCGGCCCCCGGCCCCGCCAGGCCCGCGCCGGCCGCCCGGAACCCGTCGTCCGTGCCGCGGAGGCGCGGGGACTCCCGGCGCCGCCAGGCCGCTCTCTTCTTCCTCAACAACATCTCTCTGGACGGACGGCCCCCGAGCCTGGGTCCTGGCGGCGAGAAGCCCCCGCCGCCGCCACCACCGCCCACCGAGGCCCGCGAGCCGCCTGCGCCTCCGCCCGCTCCACCCGGAGGCCTCCCGGGGCTGCCAGCCAGGCCCGCGCCCCAGGGCCTACTCAGCCCCACGACGGCGCCCGCCGGCCTCAGCCTGGACGGGCAGCGGCAGAGGTGAGTGGGCTGGGCGGGGCGGGCTGCACGCTGGGGTTGGGGTGGCCAAAGGCCTAGCCAGCGCCCGGTGTGTGACCTGTGGGCTCGGCAGACCTGGTTGGGGTGAGGTGGATCCATTCATGCAGCACACAGGTGAGGTCACCTGAGATCCATCAGCTAGCAGGACATGAGGGTCAGGATGGCCTGAGCCCACCAGCCCAGGGGTGGCCCCAGGGTCCATCATTCAAGTACTGAAGGGCACATCCCCGCATCATGCAAGAGTCAGAGCACCTTGCAGTCCCATCTGCCCTTGACTTGGGCTGAGGTGATCTGGTAGCATCAGTCCAGAATACAGGGAACAAATTTGGGGTTACTGGAGCTTTGTCAACCCATGACACAGAGTTGAAGTATCCTGAAGCTTGTCAGCCTCCAGATACAGGGAATAGTTCCATTAAAGCTGTCAGCTCCGGGAACAGTTCTTGGGAACGGTTCTTCACCTTGAGATTCCCCTGAAAAGGATTTCAGAGTTCCCTCAGCCAAGTGACTTCAGACACATCCCTCCCCTGTCCATTCTATCAGTACCCTACGCCCTGGGACTCACAAACACTTTGTATGTGCTGTGTGTCCACCTCAGCTTGTGGGCCAGGGTCTTACCCACACTTTCTCAACTCTCTCAGCCGTGTACGCCTGGCCAGAGCTTCCTCCTCGCCATCCCATACCTGCTGGACTCAGGACCTGTCACATTGCACTCTGTACTTCTTGCCCTGCCTGGATCATTTTTAGGGACTCCTCAGTCTAACCCAGGGCAGCTCTTATTCCTAACCACTGTCTCATCCCCCGACTGTGCCCACTTCCCGGTGTCCACAGCTACCAGGTACCATGTGGGTCTCGGCCTCCTCAGCCCCCTCTTACGTTCTCAGTCTTCACCTGAAGAATGGCAGAAGGAGCCAAGTCTGGCCACTATGGTCCCTTCTGGGCAGGCCCCACTACTAGAGCAGAACTCCTGCCAGGTAGCTCCCAGGTGTTGGAAGCCCTGGACAAGTCTAGCAGGGCTAAATTGGAGGCTCACAGTGATGAGGTGCCTCCCAGGTCTGTGATGGGGAAAAGTTCTCTGACATCTGGCCCTGCATCACATGTCTGCGTGGCCAGAAGGGCCTGAACTTTCTGTGGTCACCACCTTAACCTGCAGGTAGGGGCCAGGCCATGCTTCTCTACAGGACATAGAAGGGTCCATTGGGACCAAGGGGTCAGTTTGTCCCAGAGTGTCAGCTCGACCCCTTGTGAAGAGCAAAACTGAAAGTCAGGGTGAAGTTTGTGTGGGTGAGGCACCCTGTGGTACTCCTGCCTCCCTAGCGCCTCCAGTGAGCCATCTCCTGCCCTTCCAGTTCTGATTTCCACTTCATTCTGATAGCCTGACCGCCCACAACTACAACTGCCTGTGGCAGACGTCTTTTCTTCTTGGGCTCTGCTTCCAAGTTCTTGTCACTGCCCTAGAGTTGTTATCCTTCCTGTCATGATCACAGGCCCTTAGAAAGAGGACTCTACCCTCTCTCAGCTCCCGACCTGTGACTAGGAGAGACAGTAGTAGCTGGCCTGTTAAAGGGAGCTACTGGCTCCCAGATTTATTTAGTTCCTTGATCTGTTGGGTTTTTCTTTTGTTTTGTTTTTATGTGCATTAGTGTTCTGCCTGCATGTCTGTCTTGTGAGGGTGTTGGATCCTCTGGAAGTGGAGTTACAGACAGTTGTGAGCAGCCATGTGGGTGCTGGGAACTGACTCTGGGTCCTCTGGAAGATCAGTGAGTGGTCTTAAACCGCTGCGCCATCTCTCTGCCTGATTGTCTGTTTTTTAAGAAGCAAAACCCTAGAGTCCCTGAAGGCTTTGTCACAAAGAATGCAGACCAGCTTTCCTCCATCCAATAGCTCTGTGACCTTGAGCACCTAATGGGTCTCTTAGAACCTCATTCTTCCCCTCTGTAATAGGCTGGCATGAAGCTCTTTCTCCTTGAGGTCACATGATCCTAAGGATTCAGTAAAGTGACAACTTAATCACAACTTGGGGCTCCCAACAGTGTTTCTAGCTATTGACAGAACCACCCTGGTTTTCTGCGTGGGGCTTTTGGCACTATTTATCATCTGGTTTTGCTGCATGCCTGGGTATAGGCTCAGCTCCAGATCTGTGATCAGGTTTTTTTTTTTTTTTTTTTTTTTTTTTGGTTTTTCGAGACAGGGTTTCTCTGTGTAGCTTTGCGCCTTTTCCTGGAACTCACTTGGTAGCCCAGGCTGGCCTCGAACTCACAGAGATCCGCCTGCCTCTGCCTCCCGAGTGCTGGGATTAAAGGCGTGCGCCACCACCGCCCGGCTCTGTGATCAGGTTTGAAGCATGCATTCCAGCTACCTCACCACTGCCGCCTTCTGCCTAGAAAGCCATGCATGTATGTACCTCCAGAGCCAGGGTGACAAAGGATGCAAACCTGGGAGCTCTCAACAGCAGCATGTTCTTCCCTGAGCCCTGGATGCCAATCACTGGAGGTCAGGCTGTAGCCTGGGGGCTGGGGGCTCCTCTACAGGACTCGGGGTGCCCTGTGGCTCATGCTGTGTTGTTCTATCTCCTTGTCTCCATGTGTGTCCTCATAGACTTTTCCTTGTCCCCCTTTTACTGTGATCCCTTCCTAGACTGTCTCTAGCTAAGGCCTCTGACAAGGGCTGGGCTTTTGATGGATCTTTTTGGGGAACTACTTCAACTCACAACAGCCCTGCATAGTATCAGCCGCAGAAATGAGGGGGAAGGGAAAGTCCCCACACGCCAATGACTTTGCAAATTGTAGCCTAACGCACCCACCATCAGAGAGCTGGGCATAGCCTGGAGGCAGGAGGCTGTGCTTCAGTTTGATCTGGACGTGGGACTAGACAGCCCTAACTAGCCACTGAGCCACTTAGCATGCACACATTAGTCTGTGCCCAGCATCTACTCACTGGGGGCTGAAAAGTGCTAGAGTAGTCAGTTTTCTAGAACAGCCAGGTGCCTGCGCCTGCCCCGAGACTCCACTCTTTCTCTGTGAAGCTGCTAGACCACAGGCCCCTGCATGGAGTGCTGGGACCAGTCACCTTTGCTTTGCCTAAGACTAAGTGAGACCCATTAGGAGACTGGGGTTTTTTTTTGCTTATTTGTTTTGTTTTTGGCACATATGGGTCTGTAATGAGCCAAAATGATGCTCAAGCAGGGGACCAGCCCTGAACACCTGATAGGCTGCTGCCACCTGTGCTTCCTTAGCAGGGGAGGCTCCCAGGCCCTGAGCATGCTGGCCATGACAGTGGAAGTACTGCTTGGGCTCATTGCTGGGGCTCCTCTGCAGCCTGTCATGTGGCGGGTGGCTCCTGAGTCTGCCCCAAGCCTGCAGAGACCATTCACTCTCTTTGGATCCCTAATAGGGACAGAATCTCAGCCACAGGGAGGTGGCCCTACCTAGACCTCTCCCCATCTCTCAAATCACCAAATAAGGAAACCTGTCACATACAGAAGCAGGTTTTAAGGTCTGTAGTCGGGTTTCAGGTGCTGACTGAAGAGCAGGGGTGGACTCCCTTGGCAGCAAGGTTGCTAAGGAGTAGTTCTGAGCTGAGTTAGGTCAGCAGAACCAATAAATGGGTAAGCCCTCTTAACTCCTGACCCCTGGCCTCTTCTTCCCAGTCACATGGAGAGAGCACATGGAGCTAGGGTAGACACTGTAGACACTGTCCTGTATAAATAGGCAACTTGAGATGCAGAGTCCAGGTCTGCCACAACTTGGACTTTTCTAGTTGTCTGGGGAGTGTTAGCTGAGGCAACAGAAAGTCCAAATTGTTCTTTAGTGTTTTTGTTTGTTTATCTGCTTTTAGCTGTTTTCAAGTTGAGGTGCCAAGGTACATGCAAACAGTACATGGAAGCTGAGTGTGAGGCCCCCCCATGTATGTTTGTTGACATATGCCATGCGTGGCCACCATTTACTCCATAGACCAGCTCCTAGGTTTCCTCACACCCTCCTCAGCCATCTCCTGACCAAGACACCTTTTGTCACATAGACTGTCATATCTGAGCATCATATACACAGACATCCCACATGTCTGCCTTTCTGCTAACCAGCACAACTCTTTTTTTGAGACAGGGTTTCTCTGTGTAGCTTTGCACCCTTCCTGGATCTTGCTGGCCTCGAACTCACAGAGATCTGCCTGGCTCTGCCTCCCGAGTGCTGGGATTAAAGGTGTGTGCCACCACCGCCCGGCCCAGCACAACCCTTACTCCCAGTAGGGTCAGTTCAGGGCACACTGTGAAGTGTGATCCTGTCTTGTTTCTTGAGCACAGGGTCTGCACTAGGAGAACCTGGCCTGTCCTCAGAGTAGCTAAGCTGTGGACACAGGCCTCTACTCCTCTCCTGCCAGCTGTTGGATTTCAGACAAGTTGAATGGCTCTGTATCTCAGTTTCCCTACCTGAAACTGAATAAGAGTAGTGCCTCCCTGGTACAGTTCTGAGGATTGGGTTTACAAATAACCTGCTTATGAGGGAGGTAGAAGCCACAGGGAACAAGATGTTGGACCAACTGGGAACATTTCACAAGCTCCTGAGGGAGCACACCATTCCTAGAGAGCCTGGAAAGTGGCAAGAAGAGCAAGCCGGCAGCTGAGGACAGATCTGACACAGCTCTCCACACTGCCTCTGTGGACTTGCAAATGAGATCCCAGGGCCATGATCAGCCACCTGGCCTTGCCTGGATAATTACCTCAGGGAATGCCACGCCAGACAGGTGGCCCTAAGGGCCTCAGAACACAGACTCTTCCTTCAGGTCCCAGACTCTTCCCTCAGGTTCCACATTCTGTTCCACCTCAGGCTAGCTGCCTTTCCCTGCTCCAGACCTGTGCATTCAGCATTTGGCTAATCCTCTCTGGGCAGATTCTGTCCCCTAAACACCCAGCACACTGTGCGCACTCATGTGGCACCTTCCTAGCAGTAAGGTTGTCTGAGCTTGCCATTCTGACTGGTCCTAATCCCTCCTGTCCCAGGCCCCTAGCCTTTCCCTCTGTCCATGCTTCTAGACAAGGTGCCTGCACTCACCTGTTCTCCCTCCTCCAGAGCCTCCCTGGGCTGGTGTCTTGTTTCTACCACAGGCCCAGCTGGTAGCTGCAGGGTCCTCTGGAGGTGTCTTTAGTCAGTTCACTTCTCTTTTCCGTTTTGGTTGGTTTTCTGCAAGCTCCTGTGGCTTTTGTCATTTAATAGATGTAAGTAACTATGTAAGTAAGACAGGAGAACCATGGACTTGGATCACTGTGACAATCTTGGAGCCTACCAGGACCTGGACAGAATTGCACTATTGTGTGACTTTGGACAGACTGACCTCTCTATGCCACCACTTGAGTGTGAGTGTCACAGCCTCTGAAGTGTTGGTGTGAGGTAGTAGCTGTATCTCCTGCTTCTGTGACAAGCACAGGCAAGGGCATGTTTGGGGAGCCGCATGGCCCTACCTGTTGAGCAGGTATCTGACCATGCCACACCTCTGTGAACCAACTCTCCTGCTGGAAGGGGACCTCAGTTAATGATGCTGCAGGGGCAGTATGGGCCTGGCGTCCACCAGATGCAGCTCCCCACTGTTCATGCTTAGTTAATGGCTGCTGCCAAAATATGCGGCATAATCCAAGGGCCTGCATGCAGCCAGCACACGGTGGTCCTGCAGAGCACCAGGGAGCATCTTCTTGCACAGATGAAGTCCAGAGCCATTCCAAAGCCCTTGCAGACAATAGACTGATAAATTACGTGTATGGGTGTTTACCTGCATGTCTCTATGTCCCGTGTGTGTGCTTAGTACCCACAGAGGTCGGAATAGAGTGTTGGATCCCTTAGAACTGGAGTTACGGGCGATATTGAATCTGGGTCTTCTGAAAGAGCAACCAGGGTTCTTAACCACTGGGCCATCTCTTCAGCCCCAAACAGGACTTTTTGTTTTTTTTTTTTTTTTTTTTTTTTTTTTTTTTTTTTTTTTTTTTTGGTTTTTCGAGACAGGGTTTCTCTGTGTAGCTTTGCGCCTTTCCTGGAACTCACTTGGTAGCCCAGGCTGGCCTCGAACTCACAGAGATCCGCCTGCCTCTGCCTCCCTAGTGCTGGGATTAAAGGCGTGCGCCACCACCGCCCGGCAAGACAGGGTTTCTTTAAACAACAGACTTTATTTCTCACATTCTGGAAGCTAGAAGCCAAAGAAGGTGTGGCAGGTTCCCTTTAAGGCCTCATAGACTTTGCCCTCCCTCTGTGTGTCTGTGCCTTAATCCTGAGGACACCAGTCACACTGGATTAAGGGCCACCTCTGTTTATCTCTTTAAAGACTATATCTCCAAGCTCAGTCTTGTTTTGAGGTCCCAGGTTAACATACAGATTTGGAGGGGACGTAATTCCACTAGCATCCCAGTAAGAGGGGCTGTTAGGGGGCATGCTCGGATCTGCAGGTGCCAACACTAAAGACCCAGGAGCTCTTTTAGAAGTTTCTAGTAGCAAGCTGAAGCTCAGCCTGTTTGGTAGTCGTAGCTTCCCCATATGACCCTTCCTTTCCACATCCCCATGTCTGATATGCAGGTTTTTCTTGTCCTCAAGGATAGGCATTTCTAAGCTACAGGTACCTTGAACCGTTTGACTGACCAGAGTACTTGGACCTTTGGCACATTAGAGGCTCATGGCTGGATTTCCAAACCCAGCTAGAGGACTCACTGATCAGGGAACTTGGGCTTAATTGTACACACACTCACAAGTCAGCGAAACCACCAGTGTTGTGAAAAAGCCCCCCAACCGTAGCTCTGGAAGGACAGACAGGCAGCCTCACAGCCATAGGCCCCACGGCTGTGACTGGGAATACTGCACTGAGGACTACGTTTCCCCGTCTGGGAACCCTTCTGTGTCCAGCCAGCCACAGAGCCCTGAAGGAAGCTGTTGAGAGGTTCTGATCTTGAGTCACTTGTTGGCATTCCTGCCTGGGGCCTCTGGCTCAGTGCCAGCCTGGGGCTTTCCTCTCCTGGTTCCCAGATGGCCTTGGATGTCAGGCTCACCTCATCTCTGTGTCTTTGATATGCCTTTGGCTGCTGGCCTCCAACACCACTGGAAGCTTTTTAACTATGAAGTAGCCACCTAGTGCCCATCAGGTGAGGGGACTTGGAACAAAGTGAGGCACAAGAACACCAAGCATAGTGTATGCACAGCAGCAGTCAGTACAACTGAGGCACTTCAGCTGCCATCACCATCGACACTGTCCACAGTGCCACTGCCATCCCAAGTAGGTAACTACACCGTCAACATCTCTGCCGCCACCATCCACCGTCTCCTGCAATACCTTCTCCATCGTCATTGTTGAGTGGGTGGTGTCCCAACAGTGCTGTGTGACAGTCAGTGCTTGACATCATCGTCGGCTGCACTTCTAGAATATTTTGGGTTCAGAGCATGTACACCCGTGGCTCCTGCTACAGGGAGAAAGGCATTACCGTCTGTGCCTTGGTAGCCGTGTGTCCTGGAGAGCCATTTGGCTGCTTTGAGCTTGCCCAGGAGCTTACTATTAAGTCAGCAGTGCCGGGTCTAAGGGGGTCTGCCCACCATGCAATCATCCCACAGGCACTTGGCTCGACTCTTTTTGTTTGAAAATGCCTGGACAGTTGCTGAGGTCCAAGCAGGAGGAGGGTGGCTCATGTGTGTAGCCTCAGCTTCTGTTTGGGAAGCTTCAGACTATGTGTCCTGGTGAATTCCTTGGCCAGATTTCTATGTCCAAGACTCTCTTGGAGTGAGGATGAACCAGGGTATTTGACACGTATCACTAATCCTTAATGGCCCAGGCATCCTGCACCACAGTGACAAGATGGGCCAGGGACATTGGACAGGTGTGACTAGAGTCTAGCTCAGTGATAGAGCAACTTGCCTACCATGTATGACACTCAAGATCCTCAATACCACATGCATGTACTCACACACCACACACATGTACACATACATAAACACAGAGAGACAGAGACAGACAGACAGAGAGACAGAGAGATAGAGAGAGACCCACAGATGCTGTGGCAAGAAGTGACTGAATCATGGTATCTCTGTGACTCTGTCACAGTGATCCATGCCCAGACAGTAGTCCTGGTGTCTGACAGAAGTTATGGTGTTGAGGTGAGTGGCTTTTGAAGGAGTTGCTTTTCTCTGTAATCACAACAGGCAGCAGTGGAGGCTGGGAGATTAGGAGCTCAAGGTCATTCCTAGCTACCTATTGAGTTTGTGGCCAGTCTGGGCCACATGAAGCCCTGTCTTTAAAATTAAATAAATAATAACAAAACAAAAAGAGATAAGGTCTCTTATAGCCCACGTTGGCCTCAAATTCAACATCCTCCATACTATCATGCCTAGCTATTCCTTATTTTTCCTTTATGAACATGTACCACTTGTCTAATAATAGGAGAAGAGAGATGGAAAGCTACAGCCCCCTTGGGTCTGGATACAGGCCCCTCATTCTCAAAGGCTGTGGCAGGGAGCCATAGTGTTTGGCGCAGCCTCAGCCTGAGGTTCTTTATGCCTCTGTCCTCTCAGGGATGCTGGCACAGACTCCCCAATGGCAGAGGCTCAGAGCAGGCTTCAACCTCAGAACCACAGACCGTGTCTTGCCTTCCCACACTGTGACCTTGGTCTCCAGAAGCCTACCCTGTAGCTTTGCTGTGACTTTGACTCACTGTGTCCTGTAAGGACCAGAAGGTCAGTAAATGACCGCAGTTGTTAGACCCTGGACTACGTGCCTGAGTTTGTTGTCTCGGTGTGAAGGTGTGGGTCTGTGGGGTCTCAGTTCTCAGCCTGAAGAAGCCCTGTTGTGGCTCACAGTGATGGGAAACTGCCTCCCATGTCCTGCCCTACTGGGTACAAGCATGGGGGACACAGGAGCCAGCCTGACCCATAGGAATCAGTGCTCCCAAGGCAGAGATATTACCTTCCATTAGTGACTGTCACCAACAGGCCTTCCTGATGGGTAACACAGAGCTAGAACCCAAAATCCAGGAGGGAATTCTTACTTGCAGATTTGGAAAAGAATGTTCTAGACCCCAGAGCAGTTCCCGGGAGGGAAGGGTGTGTGTGTGTGTGTGTGTGTGTGTGTGTGTGTGTGTGTGTGTGTGACTTGAATAGCAGTAGCGGCCTATACAGGTGCTTACACTGTGCTCCTGGCATGGGCCACAGCCCCAAACTGGTACAAGCAGACCCTCTGAGACATGTAGCCTGTTGGAACCGCTGTGTACCAGATGCTCCCACCTAGGGAAGGTTGGCAACCTTGTGGCAGGGAACAGGATTCCCTCTGCACTGCAGTCTTGGTTCACAGGTTCTTGAAGCCTTTCAGTTTCATGAGAGCCCTGCCCTGCATATTCCCACACTAGTTCAGTTCTGTTGAGGGACCCTGGCTGCAAAGGCTTCCTAGAGTCTGTGGTCCTGGCTCTTCTGAGGTCATGATGTCTTCCCTACAGGAGACGAGTCACATCTCAGCGCTGCTCCCTCGAATTTCTGGAAGATGCAGTGGGATGTGCCTCAGTGCAGAGGTATACACCCTACCTGCCCCTACTCCAAGGTCCTGAGTCCCAACTGCCTCTGACCCCTGGGGCCACAAGGAAGGCAAGAACAACCTGCTTTTTACCTTACAGAACCAAGCATGCATCTGGATCACCAAGACACAAAGGCCTGAAGAAAACCCACTTCATTAAGAACATGAGGCAGTATGACACGAAGAACAGCAGGTAAGAGCATGCGGGGCCTGGCCCTGAACTGTCCACTGGGCTCCCCACACTGCGGGCCCAGGCTGTGTCTCTGAAGGCCATGTGAGGTCTGGACCCTGCCCCTTGTTAGCAGCAGCATCTTCAGCTCCAGGGCTCCTGCTTCATCACCCATGGCCTGTCTCCTGACCCTTTAGAATTGGGTGCTCATGTTCCTCTACATTAGCTGGACCCTGGCTAACATGGCCAAGCCAGCAAGCCAGCCCTGTACAATCCCAGAGAAGAGCCACCAGCTAGATAGACTCCGGTCTTTGGGAAAGAGAAGTAGGAAGGCAGAAATGCCCCCCCAGACGTGCCCAGGACAAAAGGTGTGCTCATATGGGGGGGAGGGGGCATACACAGGATAAGACGTGGTTAACCTTGGGAGCCCATAGAGGGAAGCAGTCACACTGGGCACACACACAGGAGGTATGGTATATCAGGGAACTTGTGGGAGGCTGAACTCAAACTGGTATTTGGTTCCCTAAACAGTGCTAGGCTGGGCTCTGGGCAGCTGCATGTCCTGCACTGGTGCAGGGGCAGTGCCTTGGGTATGTCCCTTGGCACCACACTACCAGTCACTCGAACCCACTCTGGGAACCACTTTGGATTCCCAGAGCCCCCCCCCCCCTTCCCTATGTAGGTCACCCTGGTGTCTCCAGGGAATGTTGCTCCCTGCAGGGCCTGAGCACTAAGACTGTAAGGGTAGGCTATGATTATAGCTTTGAGGACCCAAGGCCTTGGGTCCTAAGCCCCTGGATACTGAACTTTGTATTAGATCTGGGTGTTCTCTAGTAGCATTAGGCCTTGCCTTTGTCTGGACCACTGAGGCTTGATGCTGATGAACTTTGGCCTCACCTTCCTGTGCCCTATCTTTGTGCAAATGAGGCCTGCCCTTTCCTGGGTGACCTGTGCTTCCAGGAAACATGAAGTCTATGGCCCTGTGTGTTACAGGGCCAGGGGAGCACTGTTGTGCTCCTCATGGAACAGGGAGTTGCTTACTTACTAAGCAACTCTAGGGAATCAGGCCCAAGTGCTAAGATGCCATGCCTGACTTCCTGAATCCAAGTCCCCTCAATGGCTCTGGCAGTTTCCCATCACCCAGATGTAGGCAGAACAGAATTACTGCCCTGCTCTGACCTGGGCCTCCCACAGGATTGTGCTCATCTGTGCCAAGCGGTCCCTGTGTGCAGCCTTCTCAGTCCTGCCCTATGGAGAGGGCCTACGGATCAGGTAAGATCCCGTGCTGTGTACACTGATAAGCCCTGGTCCTGCTGAGCCCAGCCCACAGGGTATCAGTGTAGCCCATCACTGAGTGTTCGCTGGGTCCTTAGACTCATGGGGTGTCAGGACACCATCTTCCACCACAGCCTAGGAACTTGCATTTCAGGTTTTTATTCCCTAGGGGCCATAGGTTCTGGTGAAACTATATATGGGTTGACTGAGATATTCTGCCCCTCCCTCAGATACGCTCCTAAAACTTTAGGGCCAACCCAGGCAATTGTGTCCTGAAGGTAATTCAGGGAAGAAGGAAACAGCTGTTGGGGCGGGGTAGTGTTGTGGTGACCTCACAGAACAATAGTAGGCACAGAGAAACCTCCTGTCTAGAGTGGGAGGTAGCCAGTTCTCAGGATCCCAGGCCAGCTACTGAGTGTGACCACATATGAAGGGTTAGAAGCACCCAGGGAAGCAGATCTGAGCCCAAGAACAGGTGAGTGTTCAGGGATGTTCCAGAGTGGTGGCTCCCTAATGCTTTGACTGATGACATCTGCTTGGAGCAAGAGTGAGATATAGACTGCCTTCCGCTTAAACCTGTCATGCACCTCCAAGGTCATGCCCATCTACTTCTCCTCCTGTGCTAGGAGCTCTTCAGTGTGGGTGGATGAGCAGACGAGGCTGCCACCTGGATTCACTGTGGGTCAAGCATCCACCCACTGACTGCAGGAAGAGGGACTACAGCCCTCCCCTCTCCTGTCATTACAGTGACCTGAGGGTGGACAGCCAGAAGCAGAGGCACCCATCCGGCGGCGTTTCTGTTTCTTCTGAGATGGTCTTTGAGTTGGAAGGCGTTGAACTGGGAGCAGATGGAAAGGCAAGAGCACTGTGGCCAGCCAATGGCCAGCAGAGTTAGGCAGACAGGTGCCTCACACATTAATCTAAGACACAGTATTGGGAACAGGCCAAAGAACCTAAGAGTCCACCATACATGGCCACTGCCAGCTGTAGGTGACCCCCTGGGACCCCACACCTAGCCATGCTTCTGTCACAGTGGGCCAAGGCCAGGGGTCTTCCAGAAAGGGGAGACTTGCACACTGCAGACCTCTGGTCAGGGATGGAAGCTGACATTCTGACATAAGAGCCCCTCTCAAGTGGGTAGCAGTGTGGCCCTCAGGCTCCCTGCTGGAGGGTGGAGGGAAGCAGAACTTGGTTGCACTTTCTGGCCTGAGGAAGCAGGACTGAGCTCCAATGTGATTGCTTTTCCAGGTCGTGTCTTATGCAAAGTTCCTGTACCCTACTAATGCCCTGGTTACACACAAGAATGACAACCATGGCTTGCTGCCCCAGCCTCGGCCCAGCATCCCCCGGGCTCCACCAGGTTCAAGACACAAACCTGTGCCTACCAAGTCAACACCGGCTGGCACAGAACTAGGTAGTGTAGTCGAGGTGCCTTAGCCATGGCACAAGGGGGGCAGCAGCACTGGCTGGGACAGGGACAGGGATGGGGCAGACAGCAGTGTAAGCCACATCTGCACTGAGGCTTCTCAGAGGAAAAGGATTCCAGATAGTGTGGCCTAGGCTCTGCCTGAACCGGGCAGAAGAAAGCATCAGTGTGGGAAGGGGGTTCTGTCCAGATGTCCCTTCTTGTACTCAAGCCCTGGCCCTTGACCTGGAGTCCCTCTCTACCTGGGAGCCTTGCTGTGAGGTGACGCCTCTTCTTGGGCGTGGTAGGGGAGGAGTGGCATGGGTTCTGATCAGGATCTAGGGTGTCAACAGCTGCCTCTGCTTACAGGAAACGATGGGGGAGATGCACTAGAATACAACCCCAACCTCCTGGATGACCCACAGTGGCCATGTGGGAAGCACAAGCGGGTACTTATCTTTGCTTCATACATGGTGAGTTCCGTAGCCCTAACATTGTTTAGGGTTCGAGGAATAAACTGAGTGAGCACCCAGAAACCCAGAACAGCCATTCTAGGGTGCCTTGTCCCCATCCAACACCAGCAGGTAGGGGGACAGGGCCATAGACAAGGACAGTGTGCCAAAGCAAGATAGCCAGCCATGCTGGACAGTCTTCTGGGGTCAGCTTTGGATGCCTGGGCATATATCTACAGAGGGCAGACAAGCTGAGTCATTTTATCCTCAGAAATACCGGTACCTCTCTGAAATCCCATACTCATGTCTGTAAACCCAGGCCACAAGGCATCCACTTTCAAGACATCTAGGCTCCACCTACCTCTACTTCTGTTATAGACCACGGTTATAGAGTATGTGAAGCCTGCAGACCTCAAAAAGGACATGAACGAGACCTTCAGGGAGAAGTTCCCTCATATCAAACTGACATTGAGCAAAATTAGGAGGTAAGAAACGACCAGGCAGATACCCCTACCCAGCCACATAACCTGACCCTGGGCTTTCTCCTTGGAGAACATAGTGTCTTTTCTGACAGCCCACAACACGTGGTATAGCCATGGAAGGGTGGCTGCTGCTTCGTCATAGTCTCAGTGACCATAGATTTGCCCCAGGGACATGGCTCCCATCCCACCCACAGTTTAAAACGGGAGATGCGGAACCTGTCTGAAGAGTGCAGCTTGGAACCTGTGACCGTTTCCATGGCCTACGTGTACTTTGAGAAGCTTGTACTGCAGGGCAAGCTCAACAAACAGAACCGCAAACTGTGTGCTGGCGCCTGTGTTCTGCTGGCCGCCAAGATCAGCAGTGACCTCCGCAAGAGCGAAGTAAAGCAGCTTATTGACGTGAGTGCAGAGGTGTGCACCCAGCACGAGCACCCCGTGCCAGGCACTGAGCCTTAGGTGGGGACCCAGGTGGGCTGACCCACTCACCCTTTGCTTCCTTCACTGCAGAAGCTGGAGGAAAGATTCCGGTTCAACAGGAGAGATCTCATTGGATTTGAGTTCACGGTGCTTGTGGCTCTGGAACTGGCCCTGTACCTCCCTGAGAACCAAGTGTTACCTCACTACAGACGCCTCACCCAGCAGTTCTAGCCCTGACAGTGCACCCTGCAGAGAGGCTGCTTGGTAGAAAGGCATGTAGCTTGCTAGAACAGAGGCAACTAGTGTCCCATCCCTCCTCCAATACTGCATTTGCCCCTCACAGCCCAAGGTGACTTTTCGTTTCCTTGGAAAGAGACACCGCTTTCATTCAGAAGCACAACACACCTCAAGATGCTTCTGAGAATTTTCCTGGAGTAAATGAACAGTGAGGCTTGCTTGGTTTTTCATGTGCCTGAGACCAGTCTGGTTTACATTGTGGTGAATCCTGAGGTCCAGCCTTTGCAACCTATCACAGATGTGAGACCATTCCTGTGGAGACCTAGGTGTCCAGACCTGAACATGCTGATATTGCCAGCCACACTTACGCCATCTCCTGATACCCTGCCTCCTTTGCTGTCAAGGTAGAGGGGAAGGCAGGCACCTTGACCCATTCTAATTTTATTTTTTTGGACATTTGTCAAAGCATCTGTCACTGTGAAACCCCTATGCCATCACATATACAGCAGGGCTTGGCCAAAACCACCCAGGCCTCTTGCCAGAAACTTTTGCCTGCAGCACTGGACCTTTAAGAGAACTGCTGACTTGAGGCTCTTAACTTTCCTAAGCAATATTGTGGTGCAGAAAAAGTATTATAATTTGGGATTTGGTCCTGTTAAGGTTTGCTGGTGTAACTCTGAAACCACACTTGACCTTCAGGCAGGAAGACACTGGCCCTGCCACCTCTAACAGCAACGGACATGCCATCTAGGTCAACTTGCCTGTACACCCACTGTGCCATTGTCCCTTTGCTTTCTTTAGGACTGTTGGCCTTCCCCGTAACCTGGTCATCAGCCTAGGCTCCCATAGTAGATACCAGACCTACTGCTAGCAACTGCTCAGCTTCACAGCCTCAGCACATCCCCAGCAATGCTAATGCCTCTCAGGCCTGACACCATCCAACCACCCGGGACCAGAGAATCAGTAACAGCTTGAGCATGAAGGAACCTTGCTCACAGTGACAAACCAGTGTTTTATTCTGACCATGCTTATGCTGGTATAAGCAAACCCATACCCCTAGAGCATCTTGGGTGCAAGACAATGGCCCTGCAAAAGTCATCTTCAAGGTAGTCCCATCATTTAACTTCCTAGACACTGCTCCAACTTACAAGCTACCCTTGGAGGACATACCCAGGCAGCTCCCTCTAGATGTATAGTTAATGTTAAAGCTGGTGAACAGCAGTAACTTAAGCTTGTATATTTATGTAGTTTATAAGGTTTATTATTTACCAAGCTGGTCTGCTGGAAGTCCTCCCCTCCCTGTCCTCTTCAGTGATGCCGAGAGCTGCTGCTGTGTGGTGTAAAGCACTGCTGCAACAAAACCAACCCTTAAACCAAATGATCCTGGCGACTGCGTCCAGAAACCCGAGCTATATCCGTGGTGTCCAGCTGGACTGCGACCCAATGCCATAGACCTGGTGCTGCGCCCTTAGCACCCAACAGTAGGCACAAGTGTTTGTGAGAGTATCTGACTTCAGAATGTCGTGTGTTGGGTAGGTTTTGAATGGATGGTGTAAAAATGTTTTTGTTAAGTAAAACTTGGTTTTGCAACATACTCTCTAGTTTATTTCCTTTCAGATTTGAGTGTGCTGCCCCTGTTCAGGTCACTGTAAAAAACACCAGCCCTGCCCACGTGCTAAAAGCAGACTCAACTGACAAAGGTACTTTCTCACTTTTATTTATAGCAAATATTCCCCGATCTCTTCTGGTCAAAAGTTCCTAACAAAGGAAAAAAAATAATATTAAAAGCCGTATCTCTTGGGAAATCCCAGGCCACTCAACCCCAATGTGATATCCCCCACCTCCACTTACTTTGAGACAATTCCATCAGCCTTAGCCAATCGGAGAATAGAGTCATCTGATTCACCCTTAAAATTAAAAATGAATCCCTGAATATCTCATAGCGCTCCCGGCTTGGCAGAACAGAGCATGTATTATCAGACCCAAGATTGTACTCACACCCAGGAGAGATAGAATGAGCTTTACATAAAGGAAGAACCAACCACCTAAATCTTCCTAGAGCAGGCACTCCGTGGTGGCGAGGCCTAAGCAGGCAAGAGCAAACCTGTCCCGCCAACCATTTATTCCAGAGGAAGGGACACCCACCATCACAGCTCAAATGTCAACAGTACTACAAGACAAAGGCCCACGTGGTAAAACAAACTCACCATCCTTCGAATGGCCCCACAGATAGCATAGATTTTAAACTGGCCATTAAACCGGCCTGTGACCCTGTCAACCTGTATAGAGAAAAGGAGTTAGCAGATTCGACCCGACCCCGCGCTCTAGGTTTAGCCTACTCATTAGGGAACCACCAATGCTTGGGAAGCCAGGCACGGAAAGGCCTAGCTGCCTCCTTCCTTTCCCCCGGGAACAAGCCCCACCATCGGGTTCCCAGCTCACCTCGGCCACGTTCATCTGGATGGATGCGTGGTCCTTGGCACCAATAATGCGGTTGCTCGCGGAGCTGAGGGAAGGAAACAGAGCGTGCGGTGGGCCGCGAAACGGGGGAAGTGGGTGAAAAGGGGTGAGGAGCGTAGGCGTGGCGGGGCCGCGCTGACGGACGGGCAAGGACCTCAGATGCTTACCATTTCCGCGGCACGTACAGGTCCACGAACTCGCCGGCGTCGTTCTGCATGTCCAGGCCGTGCCTGCGGAGTCACCGCGCGAGCCATGAGGTCGGCCAGGCCCGCACTCGAGACTGCGGCCCCGGCCGGACCCATTCCCGAGCGCCCGGGCCACACGCCCGCGACCTCCCCACCCGGCCCACCCCGACCCGACCCGCGCACACCGCCCGCCGCGTGGCCTACCTGCTCGCTAGGCCAGCGGGAGCGCAGAAAGGAAGTGGCTCGTCCCAGGCAGCGCAATTGGGCGGGAGGGGCGGTTCGTCGGTGAATGCTTCCGGGTCACGCTGCTCTTATCCACCGTCCCATAGGCCAGTTTGTGTGTCCTTTCTTCCGCTTCTGGTACAAGGAAGCCCGGGCTCTTCCTCACAGAGCTGGGACCCGGGGGCCTGGCTCCACCCCAACCTAGGCGGGCGTCTCCCTCTGGCTCCGCCCCCACCGCGGCACCCGCCTCCCTCCTGAGCCCCGCCTCCCTCCTGAGCCCCGCCCCTCCGTCCCGCTGTTCTCCATCTGCCTGGAGTTGGGTTGCGGGGCGCGGCCTGTATTCGCGCCGGGTCGCCCTGCCGGAACGCCGACGCCCCAGACCTGCGCCTGGAAATCCGCTCCCGGGTAGCCGCCGCCGGAGTTTCAGAGGAATGGCCGCGCCTGGCGGAGGGAGGCAGGGACCGGTGTCCGCTGTGCTGGGAATCCAGCTGCAGCGTCTCAGTCGAAACCACTGAGGCCAAGGTGGCGTCGGGACGGGAAGCCCAATCCTTGAGGTCGGGTCAAATGAGCGTTACCATAGGCTTTACGCCGCACATTCTTTCTCTTCAAGGACCTCCTCCCCACCTGCGAACTAAGTGCGTGCTCCGGTGCCCAGGCTCCGGCTCTCCCCAGGCCCTGCCCTACTCCTGCTCTGGCCGCCACATGATCGGTCCTAGGATTGTGAGTGTCTGGCCAGAGGGTGCACGCCTTTTAATCTTAGTACACTGTACACGTAATTATAAATAAATAAATCTTTTAAAAAGAAGAAAGGGGCTGGAGAGATGGCTCAGAGGTTAAGAGCACTGACTGCTCTTCCAGAGGTCCTGAGTTCAATTCCCAGCAACCACATGGTGGCTCACAACCATCTGTAATGAGATCTGGTGCCCTCTTCTGGCCTGCAGTCATATATGCTGTATACATAATAAATAAATAAATCTTTAAAAGAAATTTAAAAAAAAAAAAGAAAGAAAGAAAAGTCCCGGGCATTGGCCATAATGCGCAGTCGGCCCCCCACGTTGAAGAGGCTACTAACCAGCCTGGACCCAAGACTCGCCCAGTCTACACTGTTGACGACTTCCTACGACTGCATTTCTTCATATGGGGATTCACTTGTCTCACTTATCTCTAGAACTGTGCTCCTGATGTCTCTGGGACTGGAGCCTCAGGCGTATACACCCAGTTAAATGATCTTAGGGAGAGCCCTCCCTGCCATATGCACCCTACATGGAGATCACCTTCCCGGGACTCTCATGGGGTCTGGTGAAACCGAAGCTGCACTTTCCTCCTCACACCTGGAAAGCAAGTAGTCATGTCAGAGCATTGAGTCTGGGATTTCCACTAGGTCCTTAGTGTGCCTCAGAAGTGAGAACACCAAAGCCCCTTGGAAGGCCATGATGCATGTGTTTATGTTGTAGCTTTGAGATCTGCAGCTGGTCTGGCTGCATCTGTGTATGTTGAGTTGAACCCTGAAGGCCTCCTTAGTGGCCAGAGATGGAGCAGCCAGAGAGTTAGTCAGGAGAGTGTGGCCAAGGGGGAACCCCAGAAATCTTCAGTAGCCCTACTCAGCAAATTCAGCAGTCCTAAAAAGGGCAGGGACAGGAAACAGGTGGAAAAGCTTGATGCACATATCCCTGGGTAGTGTTCAGAAAGGTCTAGCCTCTGATAACTGCCCTAAACAATGTCTAGGTTCGCTTAACATCATAAAAACAGGACCTGCAAGCATCAAAGTATTGCCACCTAACTCCACTGCATCCTCCCAAAAATGGAACATGACGGCTGCATGAAGTCCACAACAAAGGGAAAATCAGGTTTTCTGGAATCCACTCAAGGACTGCCAGATTGAACAGCAAGGGAATGTGACCACTAACGAGAGAAAGAGCAGCCATGGAAACTGATCCAGAACCGACATAGATTTTAGAATTAGCAGACAAGGTTGTGATAGGAGTTTTCATAGACTGTATTCCATCTGCTCAAAACCTTCCGGAGAGGGGGAACGTCATGCATGCCTGTATCAGCACTTAGAAGGTGCTGGGTAGGAGTGTCAAGAGTTTGATCTACCTTGTCTCAAAAATCTAAAATAAAAATTAGTAGAAAACCTCAAACTTTTAGTAGGAAAAAAAAGTAATTAAACTAATAAATAAGCTTCCTCAGCTAGTATTATGACGCTTGGTCCTTCTGAGGAGGCTGAGGCCCATGTTTGGGCTACAGCTCTCACTGCCTCTAGTACCTTGCCCAGCAGACAACAGGCCAGCATCCGCCCTTACTGGGCTACGTCTGTGGATCTCAGCACTTAGCCAACATGACAGTGAGTTGACTCAAGACCAGTGTTCTCATTAAAGCAACCACTGTAAATGTTGCCCCAACCTGGCTGAGGAGAAAGTAAACAGAGTACTCTGAAGTATCCAGTGAGGACAAGGGCTCCGATCTTTTTGACTAAGACTTGGTCTTTTGTAAGATGTCAACGGATGATCTCCAAAACAAAACAAAAATGGCATCAGAGGGCACAGTGGCACAGGCCTTTAATCCCAGCACTTAGGAGGCAAAGGCAGGTGGATCTCTGTGAGTTCAAGGCCAGCCTGGTTTACAGTGAGTTCCAGTAGGCCAGAGAGGCCTACATAGTGAAATAGATAGATAGATAGATAGATAGATAGATAGATAGATAGATAGATAGATAGATGATATATAGATAGATAGATAGACAGACAGACAGACGGACGGACAGACAGATAGGCAGGGTGGGAGCAGTGCTGGGGAGAGAAGGCTCAGTCAACACAATGCTTTCTGCACAAGCATGAGGATCTGGGTTCAGTACCTGGAGTCCAGGTGTAGCAACACAGACCTGCAATCCAGGGCTAAGCTCCATGTGTTGTGCCTTGGGTACTATCCACCTTGTATTTTGAGACAGTCTCTCAGTCTGGATCTCAGCTGATTCAGCCAATGAGTCCCAGGGATCCATCTGTCTGCACCTCCTAGCACCCCAGCACTGGTACTGTAATCCCATCTTCAGGGTCCATGAGATCTAGATGAACCCTCCTGTAAGTAAATTTGCAGCACAAAATAAAGGGGTGAGAGCCTCCACTGAAGGAGCCACAGTAAGTTTCTCTGTCCTCAAACCTCCAGGGATCTGCATAGAAGGCGTCATCCTGAAAGGTCACCTCGCATCCCCCTCTACTGCCCCTAGTAGCCACTGGGGGGCAGCCAAGAGCCATTCTGGAACAAGGGCAAACCTACACAGCCGGCTGGGCCTCTTCACCCAGTCTGCAGTCATTTGTTGATAGAATCTCTTGTAAGATCTCTAGGGTGGGAAAAGGTCAGAGGCCAAATGAGAAGAGAGAGGAACAGGAGGACCCCAAACTCAAGATACAGTGCCTTCCTGCAGAATCTTAGGCCTCAGAGTCGAAACTGCTTCTGCAAGGCAGTCTTGTCAGGGCCCCTGAATGACCCTGGGTATCTTCCCCAAGAACAGCTGCTCTGGCCCGCTATACCCCAAGTTTCCTATGCTCTTGACTGCTAATACCATGTATGGATTGTGGGCTGGCTTTGTATTCGCTATTACTTTTTATTTGTTTGTAAGGAGAATGCTATTTTATTCTTTTTGTTGTTTGTTTGTTTTTTGTTTTTGAGACAGAATTTCTCTGTGTAACCCAGGCTGTCCGGAACTTGCTCTGCAGACCAGGCTGCCTCAAACTTACAGAGATCTTCCTGCCTCTGCCTCCCAAGTGCCGGGATTAAAGGCATGCACCACCACTACCCACTGCCATTTTATTCATATTTATTGCATTTTATTTATTTATTTGTGGGCATGTGTATACATGCAGGTGCACGTGTGACTCGGTGTGCGTGTGAAGGTTCGAGGATGATTTGAGGAAGTCGATTCTCTTCTACCATGTGGGACCAGAGATCTAACTCAGGACATCAGTCTTGGAAGCAGGTGCCATCATCTACTGAGCCATCTCACTGGACCTCTTCTGACTCTTTAGAAGTATCCTGGGGACTGAAGAGATGACTCAGCAGTTAAGAGCACTGACTGCTCTTCCAGAGGGCCTGGGTTCAGTTCCCAGTTCTCACCAGCCAGCTCACAACTGTCTGTAACTACAGTTCCAGGAGATCCAACACTCTCACACAGACATACATACAGGCAAAACACTGATGCATATAAAATTAAAAATAAATGTATTGTAGGCCAGCTTTGTACTCCTGCTTTATCTTTATCTTTTTCTTTTTCTTCCTTAAAGAATCATTCACTTTCTTTTTATGTGAATGGGTGTATGTGTATATGTGCCTGTATGTGTATATGTGCACCATGTGCACGTCTGGTGCCTGCAAGGGTCAGAAGAGGTCCAGTGCCAGATCCCCTGGAACTGGAGCTACAGATGTTGAGAACTGCCATGTAGGTGCTAGGAATCAAACCTGGGTCCTCTTCAGGAGCAGCCAGTGCGTTCACCTACCAAGTCATCTCTCCAGACCCCTCACTTCTGCTTCTTTAGCTGTGGGACCTAGGACAAATCATATAGTTGTTTTTTCTAACTACAAAGAAGAGGATAGTGATTAAGCCACCCTGCAAGCCTGGAGTTATCTGTATTCACTTAGTCAGCATTTGCAGAGTTGCTCGGGTGAGGTGTATACCCAGAAGGTGTACCAGCACTCACCACCATCATCACTCCCACCATCACCATCATTATTGCCAATATCATAACTACTATCATCATCACTATCAAAACCATCGCTATCACCAACATTTCATCAATCATTCATCACTGTCATCACCATCACTATCATCACCATCTTCACTTCCATTACAATTTCATTATGATCACCATCATCAATATTATAATTAAAAATTTGAGTGGATAGATTCCCAATCCTGGCTTGGTTGCTCTGGAAGCCATATTGAACCTTCCTCAATGTTACAGTCCTGACCTGTGTTCTGGGGTTTTATGTGCAGCAGCCCCCACTGGATTCCCTATACCCATCCTGAAGGCCCACATTGCATATATGTAAACTGAGACTTTGTGGCGTAGTGAAGCAGCTATATGTGGGCCACGGGACGGAGCTAGACCAGCATCAAATACAGGATATGAGAAAAGGATCTAGTCCAGGACAAGGAAACCTTCCTGACAGGCCTGGACTTTGGTCAGGGTGAATGGCAGCTCAGGGTGAAAGACAGGCCTTCTCCTTGGGCAGGTCTGACCAGGGGCTTCTGGGGCCACTGCTTCCCGGCCATTTTCTGGTCTCCAGCAGGCAGTCATATAAACCTCTCCTCTAGGCATAGAAGCCTCAAGTGAGGCCTGCTGGGCAGAGCCAACGGAGGGTCAGCCCCACTATTTGGGGTCTAGAGGACCGTCAGGGCATTAGCCACAGGCCTGAGGAAATCAAGAGTGGGAATGCTGGCCTGGGATCCTTTCCATTGCCTTCCATTCAGTTCCACTTTGTTCTGTTATTGTGTCTGTTATGGTTAGTGTCGATTTGACATCATCTAAAACTCAGTGGGAGAAGGGCCTCTGAGCATGCCTGTGGGGGATTATCTTGACTGTTCACTGAGGTGGGAAGACCTGTCTACTGTGAGTGGGTCCGTTCCTTCGGCAGGAGATCCTGGGCTGCGTAAAGTGGAGAAACTGAGCTGAGCACTTGCCTCCTGCACCCTTTTCATTTGTCTTCTGACGGTGGAGCCAGTGAGACCAAGTGATTCAAGCGCCAGGTGCCGGGGTTCCCCACATGACGAATCCTACCCTGAATTAACAGCAAAACCAGCCCTCCTTCCCTTCTGCTGCTTCTGTCAGGAGGTTTTATCACAGCAACAGGAGAGAAACAGTGTCTCACTGGGTTGTTACATTTTAATTCTTCTGTAGTTTCTTCAGTGAAACCCAGCTCATCCCAGCCAAGAGCACAAGCCCCAGGTCTTCCACCCCAGTCTGCGTCCGGACACTTAGGAGGACCTCCCTCCATGCTTCCTGCTGACCATTGCAGGTTATTGGCCTGAGTCTGGGTGGGCCCCATTCTACTCCCCAAAGGATCCCCTTCCAGGCTACAAGCGAATAGAATGAAGGAGCTGCACCCCACAATGCAGTCTGACCTAGGCTCTCTGGGCAGGTCTTACCACAAATGTTACCTTCAGTGTGGCTGGTCTAAAAGACAGACTGTGAAGACAGAATCCCTTCTCCCCAAATACCCCATCTTGCCTCTACCCCTTCCATGGGGCTGGGGACCCAGTCCTGGGTCACAGGAAAAGAGCCTTTGTATCCTGGCAGTCCCCACTAAAGCTCCGACACTGGCCACACTCCCTCTAACCAAGATGCCCTGTCAGGTTCAAGGGGAGAAACAGTGAAGTCCTGAGGCTTGCCCAGCAACAAGCTGACCTCTGAGCCCAGTCATGGACAGTGCCCAGACCCAGCTTCCAGGCTGACCTCTGACCCTAGCACAGCTAGCCCCGACACTAGGTCTCTCCATTCCCTGGTAGAGCAGCATTGTAATGAATGTGAAGCTTAGGGCTGGCTTGTGTCTGGACTCTTGCCACACCCCAGCTCTTCCCTTGGAGACATGTGCAGCACGTATGAGCCAGCAATCAGATCTAGGCACTGGGAAGAGCTGGGGCCTGCCCCATGTAGGGCTCCTCAAGAGCATATCCCCAGTGACGCCAGTGATTTAATCTTTTCTATGGAACAAGTTCAGTAGTTGTATGCCTGTTTCCTCTCATGTCCTCCCCTTTGGCTCTTGTGTCAAGGACTGTGTGTGTTTGTTCACTCAGATATAATCTACTTCTGGAATGTCCATATGTCTGACACACTGATTCATTGACACAGTTTCTTGGAATGGTTAACTTAAAACACACCCTTTCTCCTTCTACCCTTGCTCTGTCCTTTATTGCCATTTTCAAATTAGCCAATGGGTGTAGATTGTGAGGCTGAACTTCAGCCAGGGACAAAAGGCCAAAGCCCCCTTGTGTTAGGGTGTCGGGTGGAAGCCAGTTTAGAACAGGTGTGCTTGCTCTCCAGTTTCTGGTGGATGCTTACTCTTTTGTGCAGAAGTGAAGTTTTCCTTGTTGTGACCCTTCATTTGAGTGGTAACGTCTTGATTTGTGACCCCATTCTTACCTGTAACAACATGGGGGCTCATCTAGGATTCTAGCTCTCCTGAGGAGGGTCACAGCTCCCCTCCCAGGAAACACATCCCGGGCCTGTTTGCGGTGCTCCCTGGGCTAATGAAGAAACAAACCAGGACTGGAATCTGGAAAAATGGCCCGGAGTTTAAGAGCACTTGCTGCTCTTCTAGAGGACCCAGGTTTAGTTTCCAACACATGCACAGTCCGGAACTCCAGGTGTAGGGAATCCAACACCTCTGACCTCTACAGACAGCTACACACACAGGAAAAACAAAAAAACACAGATACATAAACTTGCTTTTTTTCTTTCCTTTTCTATTTTTTGAGACAGGGTCTCTCTACATAGCCCTGGAATTTACTGAAACTTGCTATGTAGACTAGATTGGCCTAGAATTCACAGAGATCTACCTGCTTCTGCTTCCTGAGTGCTCGGATCAAAGGTATGAACCATTATGCCTAGCCATAACTTTTTTTTTCTCCTCCTCCTCCTCCTTCTCCTCTTTTGAGGGGGTGGTGGTGGTTGAGATGGGTTTTCTCTGTTCCTAGCTGACTGTCCTGGAACTCACTCTGTAGACCAGGCTGGCCTTGAACTCATAGAGATCAGCCTGTCTCTGACTCCTGAATGCTGGGATTAAAGGCATGCACTACCATCTCCCAGCCATAAACTTTTTTTTAAAAGCAGGGGGCAGTGTTGGTGCAGCCTTTAATCCCAGCACCAAAAAAAAAAAAAAAAAAAAAAAAAGAAGGAAAACCAGGACTGAAAGGTTCTCAGCTTCGGTGACTCAGACTCTGTGCACAGAACAAAGTTTAGAAACACTGTGGAGACAGCAAAGTGCCTCTTGGTGGCTGGGTCGTCTTGGAGGCTAAATGAGAATAAAGGGAAGATGTTGCTGAGCATGGAGTCCCAATCTGAAGTTCCATGGGTGTCCTGGTGACCTCAGCCTTCCAGCTGCCCTTCTAGACCTAGTCAGGGTTTTGCACCAATGCCCATTGCTCCGAAGCATTAAATACTGCCCCATAGAGAATCCATTGGAAGTTGGGTGGTGATGGCACATGCCTTTAATCCCAGGCAGAGGAAGGGTTCAAGGCCGGCCTGGTCTACAAAACAAGTTCCTGGACAGCCAAAAAACAGGTGAGGCTACACAGAGAAACCCTGTATCAAAAAACAAACAAAGGTTCTATTTCCCAAGAGGGAATTAAGTATGCTCACTGCTGGAGGGAAGGTTCCATCACTCTGCTCCCCTTAAAAACAAGTCAGGACAGCCACAAAGATGAACAAGAGGATACACGAGACCCCTTGCTTGTTTTTCTCCCGCCCTCCAATCCAGACCAGATTCCTGACCCCTTAGATCTACCTGCTGTACCTGATGCAGCTGCTGTGGCTCCCTCTACCTCCTCTTCCTCCGTTGCCTGAAACCCTCCAACTCAGACAGCCCCTGTGTTAGACTCAGCAAACACTGGCCTCAGGTAAGCAATATGAGAAAGAAATTGAGAATCTCTCAGTCTAGGTAGCTGAAGAAATATGACTCCAACAACCTGAATCCCTTCTCCAACTAATGTACCCACTCAGAAAAGCTCCCCCAGGAAGAGGTGGGATTGGGTTTGTCAATGTTCTGCTCACTGGATGAAGTCAGAGACAACTCAGAGCCAAACCAGATCCACGTCACATCACGTCACAGAAACCTCTAAGTTAATAGAGGACACTGAAGAAGACCCACTAAAGCCCGGCATTGTGGTGCACACTTTAAATCTCAGCACTTAGGAGGCAGAGGCAGGTGGATCTCTGAGGCCAGCCTGGTCTACAGAGTGAGATCCAGGACAGCCAGGGCTATACAGAGAAACCCTGTCTCAAAAGAAAGAAAGAGAGAGAGAGAGAGAGAGAGAGAGAGAGAGAGAGAGAGAGAAGGAAGGAAGGAAGGAAGGAAGGAAGGAAGGAAGGAAGGAAGGAAGGAAGGAAAGAAAGAAAGAAAGAAAGAAAGAAAGAAAGAAAGAAAGAAAGAAAGAAAGAAAGAAAGAAAGAAAGAAAGAAAGAAAGAAGAGGATGCCCTATTACCTATTACTGCCTTGTAATTAGCCCTACTCAGAAAGGCCATTTCATTTATTTGTCAGTGTTAATAGAAGGACAGCACTTGGTGGCCCAACACAAGAACACAGAGGACACTGACAACCTATGGCATATTATCCAAACACTCAAACCATTATTCTGGTGCTGTGAGAGCCAAAGTTACATTTTAAGTCTTAATTACTATGCCTTAGAGATCCATGAAACAAAAATGCGTCTCTGATCTGCTAGCCCCTTGCCCAAGGACAGATAGTTCCTGAAATGCTGGAGGCTGTTGTTTATGTAAGATAACAAGTCACATGTTTTTCACTCCCCTAAACAAATTTATTCACACAACTGCAACAAATGTGCTTGATCACATGTGAGCAGGAGGTTCCCAGGCAGGGGCTATGTCAGGATGTATGCTTGCCCCTGATTGGACCTGATGGGAAATGCAATGAATTAATGAATTACAGGTTTTTCTTCTTAAACCACTGCAAACTGTGACTTGGGCCATTTCCAGGAACCTGGGTGTGGACCTGGTCAGAGACCATCCACCGGGCCAGTATTTAATTAAAGCTTGCTTTAAATTTGGCTTTAAACTGTGGTAGTGGTCTTATTCTCGATCTGTGGAACTAACAGCTGGCCAAATGTGTCCAAAGGGTGGCAGCCACTATTCTTTTGTTTGTTTGTTTGTCGTTGTGTCCCGTCTCCCCCCACCCTCCCGTCCCTGACTCCCAGAGCTGAGGATCGAATCCAGGGCCTTGCTCTTGCTAGGCAAGCACTCTACCACTAAGCTAAATCCCCAACCCCAATAAAGTAAAATTTTTTTTTTCAAGAGAGGGTTTCTCTGTGTAAGTTTTGGTGCCTGTCCTGGATCTCACTCTGTAGACCAGGTTGGCCTCAAACTCACAGAGATCTGCCTGGCCCTGCCTCCCAAGTGCTGGGATTAAAGGCATGCACCACCATCCCCAGACACCTCTATTCTTTTAACAAAAGGAAGTAAGAGCCAGGCGGTGGTGGCACACACCTTTAATCCCAGCACTTGGGAGGCAGAGGTAGGCAGATCTCTGTGAGTTCAAGGCCAGCCTGGTCTACAAAGCGAGTTCCAGGAAAGGCACAAAGCTACACAGAGAAACCGTGTCTCAAAAAAAACCAAAAAAAAAAAAAAAAAAAAAAAAAAAGAAAGAAAGAAAGTAAGAAACCAGCCTTTGAGGGAAGATTACTTGTCAGCACTCCCGGTCAAAATATGGGCTGTCTCATACCAAAGGGTGGGGAGATGGCTCACAGACTCTCAGGTCTGCTAGAGAGCAATGACCTGACTCTGATGAGTCCTTGGATACAGCCCAATTTTCTGTTGTCTGTCAGAAGACTATAAAGGAAATTAAGCACCCTTGTTTGGACAGCATAGACTACCAAGCTGAGGTCCTATTTGACTTAAGGGAAATTCATTTTAATACTGGACTTGGGGGCAGGCTGGAGAGATGGTTCAGGGATTGAGAGCACTGGCTGCTCTCTCAGAGGACCCAAGTTCAATTCCCAGCACTCCACAATGACTCAGTCACCTGTAACTCCTGTTCCAGATGATCTGATGCCTTCTTCTGACCTCCATGGGGTCCAAGCACACACACGTGGTGAACAAAAATCCATGCAAGGCAAAACACTTGTACAATAGAAGTAAATAAAGAAATATATAAGTCGGGTGGTGGTGGTGCACACCCTTGATCCCAGCTCTTGGGAGGCAGAGCCAGGCGGATCTCTGTGAGTTCAAGGCCATCCTGGTCTACAGAGTGAGATCCAGGAGGACAGGCACCAAAACTACACTGAGAAACCCTGTCTCAGAAAGAGAGAGGGGGGGTGGGGAGGGAGAGGGAGAGGGAGGGAGGGAGAGGGAGAGGGAGAGAGAGAGAGAGAGAGAGAGAGAGAGAGAGAGAGAGAGAGAGAGAGAGAGAGAGAGAGAAAGAGAGAAAGAAAGAAAGAAAGAAAGAAAGAAAGAAAGAAAGAAAGAAAGAAAGAAAGAAAGAAAGAAAGAAGGAAAGAAAGAAAGAAGGAAAGAAAGAAAGAAAGAAAGAGAAATATATTATTTGGACTTAGATTCTTTATAGATGGTCCTCCAGAACGATTTGAAAGGAAGACACTCATGTGCTGCTACAACAGATAGGGAGTGTTGACTAATATAGCATGATAAAATCAGGGAGAGTACAAATAACTGGTCAGCCCAGACCTGTGAACTGTATGTGCTTTAAACTGGGCTTTGAAATTTCTTGAAGTACAGGAACCAGCCAGAGACTCCGGTTCTAAATATGCCTTTTGTGCCGCACACATTTGGTGAGATCTGGGCTGAACAGGGTATAATCAACAGGAGCAATGCCTTGTCCTCGGGAATCCATCACTTAGATTCCAGATATCTTCATGCTGCCTGAAGAGATTGCAGCAAGACATGTCCCTGGGCTCCAAGGGGGACATATTACTGACATCAAGGGGGACAGTCTAACAGGGGACAATCTGAATTTGCTAAAAAGGCCACTTAGCAGACATTTCCCCTTCTGTCTCACCTCCACTCCACCTCCTACCCCAAGTTCTCTGCCCTGCTATTACCCCAAGGAAAAACAACACGGTCAGGCCTCCAAAGATGAGGACAGGGGAGGGGTGCTATAGAGATGCTCAGTGGCTAAGAGCACTTACTGCTCTTGCAGAGGGCACAAGCTCAGTTCCCAACACTCACAGCTGCCTGAAACTCCAGCTGACCAAAGACTTCTGGCTTTCATGGGCTTATAATTTAAAAACAAATCATTAAAAAAAGAAAAGATGGGAAATGGCTTTTACAAGACAGACAGAAAATGCTAAGAGCCCCATATGTATGAATTATTACATCATGTACAGTTGGGCAGTTATTGGGACCCCCGAGTGATACGTGATGATGCTACCTTAGAATTTATTGGTACAGAGTTCGAGAGATGACTCAGCAGTTAGGAGCACTGGCTGCTCTTCCAGAGGTCCTGAGTTCAATTCCCAGCAACCACAAGGTGGCTTACAACCATCTATATTGGGATCTGATGTTCTCTTCTGGCATAAAGGTGTACATGCAGATAGAGCACGCATGTACATTATAAGTAAATAGTTAGAAAAAAAAAAAAAAAAAAAGAGGGGACTGGAGAGATGGCTCAGAGGTTAAGAGCACTGCTTGCTCTTCCAGAGGTCCTGAGTTCAATTCCCAGCAACCACATGGTAGCTCACAACCATCTGTGGTGGGATCTGGTGCCCTCCTCTGGCCTGCAGGGACACATGTAGAGAGAACACTGTATACATAATAAATAAATAAATCTTTAAAAAAAAAAAAAAAGAATTTGCTGGGCGGTGGTGGCACACGCCCTTAATCCCAGCACTTGGGAGGCAGAGCCAGGCGGATCTTTGTGAGTTCGAGGCCAGCCTGGTCTACAGAGTAAGTTCCAGGAAAGGCGCAAAGCTACACACAGAAACCCTGTCTCAACCCCCCCCCCCCAAAAAAAAAATTATCGGTACATGGACCTTTACACCATAGCTAAACAAGTCCAAGGATGCCTTACTTGTTCTAACATAAATAAGCAAGCTTTGAGATCACAACCTTCTGGAAGGAGGAACCCAGAGCTGAGGCTTGTTCAGAGTATGCAGGTTGACTTTATGGAAATGCTGGAAGTTGGCCACTTAAACTATTACTGGTAATAGCTGATCACTTAACTCATCTACCTTACCTGGGGCTACTCCTAATAAAGTAATCAAAACACTTTTAGAAAGTAACATCCCTAGATTTGGAATAATCAGCTGGACAATGGGGCCATTCCACTGCAGCCGCTGTCAGAAGACACCCAGACTGTCACATCCTCTGGCACCCTCTTCTCCTCTGGGGGAGGAGTGTCTCAGTCACTGTTCTGTTGCTGTGAAGAGACACCATGACCAAGACAATTCTTTTTTTTTTTTAAACTTTTTTTTTGTAGTTTTATTTATTTATTTTATTTTATGTGCACTAGTATTTTGCCATGGGTTTTGGGTCCCCTGGAACTGGCATTACAGACAGTTTTGAGCTGCCTTGTGGGTGCTCGGAACTGAACTCAGGTCCTCTGGAAGAGCAGTCAGTGCTCTTAACCACTGAGCCATCTCTCCAGCCTGACAATTCTTATATGAGAAAGCATTTAATTGGGGGCATGCTTACAGTTTCAGAGGTTTAGTCTATTATCATCATGACAGGGAGCATGTGTAGCTGGAAGTTTTCCTGTGTACTGCCTGGTCCTGCAGCCACTCAGACCCAAGTAAACACACAGAGGCTTATATCAATTATGAACTGAACTGGATGTCCTATGGCTCAAGCTTCTCCCTAGCTAGCTCTTATATCTTTTTTTTTTTTTTTTTTGGTTTTTCGAGACAGGGTTTCTCTGTGTAGCTTTGGAGCCTGTCTTGGAACTCATTCTGTAGCCCAGGCTGGCCTCGAACTCACAGAGATCCGCCTGCCTCTGCCTCCTGAGTGCTGGAATTAAAGGTGTGAGCCACTGCCGCCGCCACCACCACCCAGCTATAGCTCTTATATCTTAAATTAACCCATTTCTATTAATCTATAAGTTGCCACATGGTTGTTCCTTACCAGGATTTTTACCTCTTGCTTCTCCTCCTGGTGGCTCGCAGCATCTTCTTCCTCTCCTCTCTCCTCCCAATATCTCTCTTGGATTTTCCTGCCTGGCTCCATTCTGCCCTGCCATAGGCCAATGCAACTTTATCAACCAATCAGAGCAACACATATTCACAGCATACAGAAAGATATCCCACAGCAAGCATGGCAGCATGCATAGTACTGGAGTGGTAGCTGAGAGCTACATCTTCATCTGTAGGCAGACAGAGCATCACTGGACCTGGTGTGGGCTTTTGAAACCTCCAAGCCCATCCCCAGTGACACAGTTTTTTGGCTAACAAAGCCACACCTCCTAATCCTTCTCAAATATTGCCATTCTGATAACTAAACTGCTGTGGAATGATCCTCTTGTACACTGTAAAGATTTGTCACTCAAATCGGTTTAATAATACATTGATTGACCAGTTGCCAGGCAGGAAGTGTAGGCAGGGTGACCAAACTATGGATGATGGGAAGGAGAAGAGCAGAGTCAGGAGTCACTAACCAGATGTAGAGGGAACGGGAGATGAACATGCCATGCTAATAAAGGTACCCCCATGTGGCAAAGCTTAAATAAAAACATGGGTTATCTTAAAATGTAAGAGCTAATTAGTAATAAGCCTGAGCTATTGGCCAAACATAATTCATACTTAGCCTCTGAGTTGGTTATTTGGGACTGGGTGGTTGGGACATGGAAATGTCCAGTTACACTAAACATTCAAATAAATGGGCCTATGGGGCCATCCTTCTTCAAGCCACCAAAAGGAGAAAGGATGAATCAAGTTCTAAAAAGACATTTGGCCAAATTAATACTTGAAACAAAATAACCCTGACAAAATGTCTCCCCATGGCCCCCTAAAACTCAGGGCTGCCCCTTGAAGGGACACAGAACTACCACCATATGAGATGCTCTACCATTTACCCTACTGAATCCTACTGGAGGTTCCCATCCTGCAAAGCCAAGGACTGGTTCCTCATGGACTATGAACTTGGGTTGTTTTCTGCTCTGCCCCCTTGGGTAACAGAGGCTATTAGCCCAGGCACCACTGCTCAAGTTTACTTCCCAGAAATATGAGCCGGACAACTATGTCCTAATCAAGTTCTGGAGAGAAGGAAGTCAAAACCATCTGGGAAGGACCCAACCAAGTCCCACTCTCTACTGAAAGACCACGTACTACGCAAGGGACTGGACACATACATTCAGATGAAGAAGTCACTTGTAATTAAGGAGATGTCCACTGAATCTGATCAAACTCATTTGAACATGCAGGAAGTACCAGACTAGTCTTTAAACCAAGCCTCAAGAAACAGACAACACCCTCACCAAGCCACCCTACACTTTAGTCCCAGCGTTCTCCACATGCTGCCATGTACACATATGTGTCATGTGTGCCATTATAATGTAGGTTTTGTGTTCCTCATCCTCTCCTGCTGCCTTAATTCCCTGGTGCTATTTTAAACTCAGGATATTCCAAAAGGCAAAACTATTAACTTGATTGTCATGGGCTCACTTTTAAAAGACTTTAATGAGACTTTTGTTTCCTATGCAGGCAACTAATAGAATTTTTAATAATAATGTAACCACAGCCAGACATACTTATGTCTATCCAATTTGATGCATGCTTGGTTATACCCTGTGGGAATATGCAAAGCCAAAGGCAGCTCTTGGGGATGGATAAGCACTTTGCCCCTTCAGAGCTGAGGAAACCAAGATTAAATACAGTGCTTTAAAGAGCTCATAATGATTAAAGTGACATTTGGTGGAACACTCTGTATTAGAGATGGACTTACAACCCACCCTCTGTAAATGCTTTGAAAACCAAAAAGGAGGGCTGGAGAGATGGCTCAGCGGTTAAGAGCACTGAGTGCTCTCTCAGAGGTCCTGAGTTTGATTCCCAGCAACCACATGGTGGCTCACAACCACTTATAATGAGATCTGGTGCCCTCTTCTGGCATGCAGGGACACATGCAGGCAGAACACTGTATATATATATATATATGTGTGTGTGTGTGTGTGTGTGTGTGTGTGTGTGTGTGTATTATGTTTATTGTTGCATTTGTTTAACTCTGTGAAGCTGTGTTACTGTGCCTGTCTAAAACACCTGATGGTCTAAGAAAGAGCTGATGGTAACCCAAATCCAGAAGGACAAACATGGTATATACTCACTTATAAGTGGATACTAGATATAAAGCAAAGAACAATCAGACTGCAACCCACAGAACCAGGGAGGCTATATAGCAGAGGGGATCCTAGGATGACTGTGGCTTATAATAAGTTTTAGTTTCACTCAATTATCAGGAAAGCCTCAATGAAACATTTCACTATTAAGATAAGAATTTATACTGTATCAAGCTGATAATAGAAAAATAAATACATAAATATGAAAATAAATAAATAAATAAATAAGAAAAAAGAGTTGAACATCCAATAGCAAGGCAGGAGTAAGGATAGGTGGGACTAGCAGGCAGAAAGAATTAATAGAAGGAGAAATCTAGGAAAGAAGAAGTAGTCAGAGGAGGAGGAGGACTCCAGGGACCAGCTACACAGCAACCCATGGAGTAAGAAACAAAGAAATACAGGAATAGAAATGCCCAGAGACAAAAGATAGGTTTGGACTTGAACAAGGGGATAATAAGGACATGTGTTGTTGTTTGTTTTTGCTCTTTTGGAGGGCCCCACCACCCAGCTCCCAAATAAATCACTCATAGAGGCTTATTCTTAATTATAAATGGCCTATAAATTATAAACAAAAGCAAAATTTCCATCACTTACACCCAAAAATTCTCCTAAGGACCAATATCCCAAGTTAACCATAATGGAAGCCAAAGACTTAAGACAGACCTTTAGCACTGAGACAGGATGCAGAGACACAAATGCCTGGTTAGAATGGATAAAATAGTCTATACACTTGATAAGAATGGTTATTATGTGTGTGTGGCTGGATGACCCAAGACTCAAATAGTCTCACTCTTGTTGGGGTAGTCCTTCAATCCCAACGGCATGCATTGTATGATGTTCCTCCTCCAAGACTGAGGGGCCTGAAGCGATGTGTCCTGTCACACCTGATCCTGCTGTTTCCCCCATCAAAGTCATGGGGCCCTGGCTACCATAAAGCTCCCACCCGCAGGAGTAATTGCATTTCGTGCCTCTCTAGTTGGGAAGAGCAATTAACTCCAGTGGGCGATGTAATGGGGTGCTGTGAAGGTCGGTCTTTTAAAGAGATGACCAGTCAGCTCTGGTAGTCACACCGTCAGATATCTGGTGACATTATGGAGGACCCTTATTTGAAGTCCTACCAGTGGATCAGAGTGTTTTAGTCCAATTGGTCACCTCTTTCAGTATGGTATTTAGTGTTCCCACCTGCCTTAAGGCCCCTCTTGCAAGAAGAGGGAGCTGTTAAGTCCAGGAGACCCCATATTTATATAGATGGTATGGAAGTGTCCCAGGGAGCCCCGAATCAATTATTTTAATTAATTAACATTGAAACCAAATAGCACCAGTTTCAAGTCAGCCTTGTTCTGGTGGTCAATAGTTAATAAAAATGTAGATTGTAAGCCGGGTGGCGGTGGTACACGCTTTTAATCCCAGCACTCAATAGGAAGAGCCAGGTGGATCTCTGTGAGTTCGAGGCCAGCCTGGTCTACAGAGCAAGATTCAGGACAGGCACCAAAACTACATAAAGAAACCCTCAAAAAACAAAAAAAAAAAAGGAGATTGTAGTGTTTGCTTCGGCATATATATTAAAATTGGAATGATATGGAGAAGATTAGTATGGCCCCTGAGCAAGGATGACACACAATTCGTGAAGAGTTCCAAATTTTTTTCCTCCAAGGTCTCTGCTTCTGTTCCTGCCTCCAGGTTCCTGCCTGAGTTCCTGCCTTGGTTTCCCTGATGATGGACTATAACCAGTAAGCCAAATAAAACTTTCCCCTCCTTCCCAAAAACTGTGGACTATAGAAACTAGGCTATTATAATTTTAAAAAAGATAGCTTAACTATACTGGAGGTGCTTTCAAAGACACAGCTGAACTACTGACCCTATAAAAATGGATTGGGAAAATAGATTGGCAATTAACATGATTTTAGCTGAAAAAGGTGGAGTCTGTGTATGTGAAGAGGACAGTGCTGTGCATTCATTCCAAACAATGTTTCTCCACGTGGGACTGTTATCAGGGATCTCCAAGTCTTGATGTTCTCCCTAATAAAGGAGCCAAAAATTTAGGAATAGACAACCTCTTTACCAACTAATGGAACAATGGTTTGGAAAATGGAACAATGACCTCAGCTTTAACATCCATAATTATAATAGTTGGAGTCCTGATTCCACCAGGTTGTTGTAGACAACCTTGTTTGAGGTCTAGTCCCACGGCTAAGAGAAACAGCTGGTGCCAAAAAGCTGCCGCTCAGCACCCACACAGCCCTTTCTGTTAGATGCCCAGGGGAGAGAGGTCCAGTGCCTCGTAACAGGATTTGAAGAAGCAAATATATAACAAAACAGGGGTGGGGGTTGTGAGAGATTTAATCTTTTTTATCAAACAAGTTTAGTAGTCATATGCCTGTTTCCTCTCAGGTCCTCCTCTTTTGCTACTCTGTTCCTTAACTGTGTGTTTGTTTAGCCAGATGTAATCTGCTTCTTGGAATGTCCATATGTCTGACACCCTGACTCATTGCCACAACTTCCTGGAATGGTTATCTGTTAAAATTTACCCTTCAGGCTGGAGAGATGGCTCAGCAGTTAAAAGCACTGGCTGCTCTTCCGGAGGACCTGGGTTTGGTTCTTAGCACCCACACGGTGGCTACCAATGGTCTATAATTCCAGTTCCATAGGGTTTAAGGACCTCTTCTGGCAGCCATGGACACCAGGCATGCATATGGTTCACAGACATACATACAGGCAAAACACCTATACACAAAAAACAATAATTTAAAAAGCATTTTGCAGCCCATCCTTTCTCTCTCTGTACCCTTTTATTTCCTTTGTTGTTGTTTTTCAAACTGGCCAATCAGGTGTAAATTTTGAGACTGACTCAGCCAGTGAGGAGCAGCCAAGCCCCCCTTGAGTTAGAGACAAAAGGCTGTGTCTGGGGCTGTGCCTGGTTTCCGGCTTTGGGCAGCTCTGCACCCTTCTGTGCAGAAGGAAAGTTCTGCTTTGTCAAACCACCTTTATTTTAGTTATTGATTGACTGTTGGTTTGTCTGCGTAACAACACTGGCTGTCCTGGAACTCACTTTGTAGACCAGGCTGGCCTTGAATTCACAGAGTTCCGCCTGCCTCTGCCTCCTGAGCACTGGATTTAAGGGCGTGCAACACCACACCCAACTTTTAGTTTGGTTTTTGAGACAGGCTTTCTTTGTGTAGCAGCCCTGGCCGTCCTGGAACTTACTTTGTAGACCAGACACTTCCTTGGACTCATAGATCTGCCTTCTTCTACCTCCCAAGTGCTGAGATTAAAGGTGTGTGCCAACATGCTGGGCTCCAAAACATGTTAATTTGAGTGGTGATTTCTTGGTTTGTCTTGTCTCTAACAACAGTATTCTGGGCGTGTAGACCTACATGGTGTCTTGACCCTAGCCTGACACCTGGGAGAGTTCTGTAAAGGTTCCAAGAGAAACGTTTTGTTTCTGTTCTTTTCTTTTCTTTTTTAACCTTTATTTATTTTATGTGTATAGGTGTTTCATCTGTGTGTATGCACAAGCGCATGAAGAGCCGCAGAGGCCAGAAGGCATCGGATCCCCTGCGAACAGAGTTACAGACAGTTGTGAGTCATCATATGGGTGCTGGGAATCGAACCCGGGTCCTCTAGAAGAGCAACTGGTGCTCTTAACTGCTGAGCCATCTCTCCAGTGCCGAGTTTTTGTTATTTTGTTTCTGTGAAAGGTGGCTAGACATCCAAGGGCTAATGATACATAAACACTCCCGACTTGTGAACTTTCCTGTACTTGCCTGTTTCTTCCACGCCCCCTGCACCCATCTCGAATTAGCGAGTTGAGTTAGATTGTGAGCTCAAGCTCCTACCAATGAATGAGACACAGTCACACGACCTGCCTTAGCACTGAAATGAAGTGAGCTCCCTGCCCGTGTGCTTGCCAGCCAGGTGACTTGTGGCACACCCTCACTGCAAAAAGCGCCTCACTTTTTCTTTGTGTGTCATTGTGCCACACTGAGAATATTCTTTTCTAACAGTCCTGAGAAAATACAGAATTAGATCCCATTTTACAAACCAGGATAACAAAGCTGAGTGGGAGGAAGTCGGTCCTACAAGTCAGAAGCTGGTCCCTGAGGGCCCAGGCAAGGCACTGCTCAGCCTAGAGCAGTGTTAACCGGGCGATTCGGAATTCAGGGACCTTGTCTGCCAGTGACTGAGAACCTGGGTGGACTGCAGGGGGAGGCACTCGCCTTCCCAGGGCCCATTCCATCAAAGAGTAACTGTCATCTAGGTGTGTTGGCAGCTGCCAAAACAAGCCTGAGGCCAAGGTCTGCTGGTGGAAAGAGACAATCCAAATTCCTGCCCAGGTGAGTTGCCTGGGCTTGTCTCTCTCAGCCTGGCGCCATAGCTCCTGGAGGCTTTTGCCCCACCAGCTTTACAGATCTCTCTGGAATGTTCTTAGAACCCAAGGAAAAGCTGCCAGAGAGTCAAGGCCCTGCAGGAAGACTCAGACCTTTCCTGTGCTGTGCCCTCCTGAGCGGCCTGCAGCAGAGAAGGCAGGCAGCTCAGCAGGGCTGAAGGCTGTCCTGAGTCCTTGGCAACGGTAGACCAAGCTTTCCGCCTAGCCTCTTGAGTGTCAGTCCCTGAGGGTGGAGCTGTAGGAAAGCAGGACCCTGGATGAGCTCTGCTTCTGGCTAGCCACTGCAGTATGACCTGGCTATGCTGCTGGAGCCAAGACCTGTGCACCGCAGGGGCCGTCGTGCAGGTCCGTGAAGGCATCCATCTGAACACCCACCTTGCCACCACCCAGTGTCTCCATCACCTTATGTTCCTCCTTGGTCTGCTGTTTCTTGTAGGCACTTTGCCTACTCCCTTTGTGAAAACCTCATGGCCGCAAAGCCCCTGGGCAGTGTTCTTCACTGTATAATGAAGCCTGGATACCCCCTGCCCTGCCCTGCCCCAGGCCCAGCCAAGAAGAAACTGGGTTGTGCTTGAGTTGAGCCTCTAGTCCACTCCTTCTTCACCCTCTGTCAGGCCTGGGCTCTGGGCGGCCCCCGCTGGGCCTGGGCGGTTCAAGAGAGCCAGGTGGCAGCTCAAGAGAGCCACAGAGGTTTCCCACGGGACAAGCGGCAATATGGGAGACATTTGTGGTTCGCACAACTAGGGACAAGTACAAGGGCTCTTTTGTAGAGGCCATGGTGGCTGCTCATAGCCACAGGGCACAGGCCACTCACTAGGGACCTCTGACCAACCCAAACAGTCAACAATGCCTACTGGACAGGTTTTGTTTTCATCTAGGGATGCTGGGGATGAAACTCAGGGCACCCTGCATTTGGGGGTCAAATTTATTATTGGGTTGAAACCATAGCCTGGTAGTGGGTGGTTGGAGGGTTTTAAGGGAGATAGTTCCAAAAAGGAGCTCCATGGCTGGCGCGGTGAGGAAGGCCTCTTGGAGAAGTGGACTCTGCTTGCACGTGCGCAGACCTGAGCTAGTCTTGTCCCTCCCACCGTAAGACAGGCCGAGAATGCTGGTGCCACTATGCACAGAGACAGAGCTCAGCAGGCTCCCAGCGGTGCCAGGCCTGGGGGAATTCCAGAAAGAGGCCCACTGCATTCCTCCACCTGGGTGGGCAGGGGCGGCGGCTCTTGCATTCCTGGTAGAGACAGGGGCCCACAGCCTGTGCCAGCATCAGGAGGGACCCAGATAACCTCTGCTCAGACTCAACTCAGTGGAGTTGGGCTGGGCCTTGCTGAGGACAGCAGGGGTCCCTGCCACACCTAGAGGACTGGGAAGAGGCCAGGCTACTAGGTCAGGGCTTTTCCAGCCTGGTGGGCAGGGTGGAGCGGAAGTGTGGGTGGGTGGGGGAAGGGAGGGAATGACAGTGTCACTGGTATCTGGGGTCAAATGGCCACCTGCAGCAGTCATAGGTGGCTTCTCTGATGCAGTCTGTTCTATGAAACAGGTTCTAGATCAGCTTACTCCAGGTGACAGGGTCCCATATACAGGTCTGCGGAGGCCAGGAAATGGCCCCTGGCTCCACACACAGAGGTGGCTCCGGGACTGGGCCAGAGGGCCCAAGGCAGATGGTGACAAAGGGGGAAGACAGTTCATCACTGAGTCCAAAGGTTCCAGGGGCCATGTCTAACCTGGCAGCATAGTGAGGCTGGGCAGAGCTAGGATGAAGGCATCGCTAACAACTAGGAGTCTGGGTCCTCCTTCAGGAGACGGTCCGTGGCTCCCCTTCCACCTCTGCAGGACTGTTCCGGGGCTCTGAGAGAAAGCCCTCAGAGGACAGGAGATCCCCTCAGCTTGGCTGCTGGGACAGCATACAGAAGACCCCTGGAAAGAACAATCTTGCACTTACAATGAGACCTCCCCCAGCTCCCCTCCACCCCAGCACACAGGAGCCTCTAAGTCTCCATGTGTTTACATTCCCTGGAAATGTATTTCCACTCAAGAGTCACAGGACAAATATTTTGCTGATGTTGAAACTTGGGGCAAACAGAGACCTGGAGCAGATCCTCCATCTTAGTTCTTCCCCTTCCACATAGGTAGAGGGATCGCTACTTTCCAGGTGTGACCTCCCCACAGGCCAACCAATCATTGCAACCTGGCCAGGAATGGCCTGCAGGCCTTACAGGGCTTAGCTGTGGTAACAACTCCCACATCAAGGAACTTGAGCTGAGAACCACAAGTCCCTTCCAAACTTTCTGCCCACAGTGGACTTTCCTAGACCTCTGCTATCAGGCTGGGGTGACAGTCAATGACAGTATCTGGGGATCACCTTGTAGACTGAAGCACTCTCGACCCCAAGAAGACATGTGCTAGGCCTCTGTGTATGGGATGGGAGCTGGACTCTGGAAAGACTGAAGACAGGACAAGGAGGGCCCATAGCTCTGAGTCCCTGGAGATCTCATGGTGTCTCTCCCCAGGCTGAGCCAGCTTGAGGGTTGGGTGTCCTGGGTTCACTGCAAACCTAAACGTGGGTGCAGGCCTTCTAGTGCAGGCGACAGGGCCCAGCTGCTGTCAGAAGTCTGTGTGGCCGTTGTCGCCAGGACCCCTCCTCCACTGACAGCCTGATAAGCCCCAGGCACCCGCCCTACCTCCATGGCCCCCAGTCGGCTCCAAGACCAGATCCAGTCACTGATTGATCTTGTACAACTGGGCTTCCCTTTGACACCCAGGAGGGCCATGGCCACGGCATGTTCTGAGCTGTCCACATCTAACCCTGGGCAGCCTCTTTAAAGAGCTGGCCTTCCAGGTCTGCACAGCAGGTAGGTGGAAGTGCAAGTCTTTCCTTCATCCTGCAGGAGCTGCCTTCCTGAGCTAGTCATGGCTGACAGACAGCCATTGGGCCGTCTCCACCTCTCAGCCGTGGGGACTGATGCTGCTGTAGACATGGGTACACAGCATTCTGTGGCTCACAGGTTCTCTGAGGGTTTCTAGGAGTCTCCACTGAGCCAAGTGTGATTGTATTTCATTGCAGAGTTGCCGCCAGACTGCGGACATCACTGCACCTCAGCTGTGGGGGCAGCCCCCCCTCATCATTTCTCATCACTCTCGGGCTTCTGCTCAGAGTGAAGACCACCCCTGCTGGCCTCAGGTGGCCACAAACAAAGGTGATGTCTGAGCACCAAGTCCTTAATCAGCTGGGCCTGTCTCTCTGCTCAGAGCCTCCAGCACTTGGAACAGGAAGGGGCTGGCCTCCAGGTCAGTGTGAGAGTGATGGTGGACTGGACCTCGCGTCATGTGGCCACTTTGATCCAGCAGTGACTCAGCACTGGGCTTAGGCTCACAGAACCATCCCACCTCATGGGCTCTTGTGTGCAGAGCTGAGTGAGTCAGAGTCATGCACTCTTTGCTGTTACTGGTGTGTGTGTGTGTGTGTGTGTGTGTGTGTGTGTGTGTGTGTGTGTGTGCGTGTGTGTGTGTGGCGGGGGGGGGGGGGGGGCGGGCTGTTTCAAGACAGGGTTTCTCTGTGTAGCCTTGGCTGGCCTGTAACTCACTGTGTAGACCAGGCTGGCCTCAGACTCAGAGATCTGCCTGTCTCTGCCTCCAGAGTGCTGGGACTAAAGGTCTGTACCACCACTGCCCAGCTACTGTTTTGATTTTTAATGTAGATACATAAAGTGTTTATTATCAAGAAAGGCCTCCACATTCTTCTTGGATATACCCGTGACTCAGTCACTGTGGCCAGTGGTCTCAGTGTGCTAGCCTTGCACAAAAAGTATCCCGAAGTGCTGCGGCCCTCAATAGACCCTCATCTTCCTCAGACACTCCACATCTTCATGGAGCTTGTCATCCAGGCAGTGGTCAGAGTTCGGCTGTGTTTTCCAGCCTCTGTGTTCAGGACCTCACACTAATATGGAGTTTGTATGTTGGTGGTCACACACGCCTCCTCAGCCCTGGTGTGTTCTCCAGCCCTCCAGTGTCAAGGTCATGCGAGCACATCTTCACTGCCACTTTTCTTTTCTGTTTTTGAGACAGGGTTTCTCTGTGTAGCCCTGGCTGTCCTAGAGCTCACTTTGTAGACCAGGCTGGCCTTGAACTCACAGAGATCCGCCTGCCTCTGCCTCCCAAGTGCCCCACCACCTGACACACTGTCACCTCTAATGGCAGCCACACCACAGGCTGTCAGCTGCTGCCCATTGATATTGGTGTGAGTTCTCACAAACCATGCTGTCACTTCCCAGGGACCGTAGGAGGCAGGCAGCAGATCCCCGGGATGGCACACTGTCCTCCCTGACCTGGGGCAGCACAGCACTTCTGTGGTGGGGTGAGACTGGAAACCACCTTGCTGTGTGAAGATCCGGTTTCCTATGATCCTTGTGAATGAGAAACAGGCCCAGCGCCATCTGCCAGGCAGGATCCTGGTGCCCTGGAGTGACTAGCCTCTGAAGTGGCCTCAGGCCACCTGCAGTATCACAGATAAGATGCTGAGGATGAGAACACGGTGGGGCGGGGGGTGAGGGGTGCACTCTGGGTGCCCTGGGGTGGGCTCTGAAGCGGGGATCACTTCAGGGCACAGCTAGGGGAAAGATACAGTGTTTCTGAGGACAGTGAGGTGGGGTCCCAGAAGGCAGGGGAAGAGACCTGGGCCAGGGAAGGGCACTTATCGGCCTGAGAAGCTTCTGGAAGCCCAGCTCTATGGCAGCTGCAGAACTAGAGCCTGTCAGCTTGGTGGTCCAGAGTCTGATCCACTGTTTAGCCCAGACCTGCCAGGGCCACACCAGACCCTGCTGCTGAGTTTGGTAAGTCTGGGGCGGCACTGGCCAGTGGGTAGAAAGAGAGAGTCGGAGAGATACATGGAGACAAAGAGGCAGAAGCTGTCATAGAGACACACAGAGAGAAACAGAAATAGATAAAGATGGAGGTGAGGCAGAGACAGAGAGAAGTGAGGAGGGTTAGGGTTAAGAGAGATGGAGTGGATCAGGTGGGCAGAGGGGCTGAGCTCAGCAGAGTCGGGGCTTCTGGGCCGGGCAAAGGAGAATTGTGTGGTGAGTGTGAGTGGGGCAGGCTGACCTCGAGTTCTGCCTTTGCTCCTGCAGACAACCTGGCACACTGGGGTTTAAGGACCCCACACACTCATCTTGCGGAAGCTGGTGAGAATCCTCTCAGGTGGCTCCCTGCTGGGCTGTGGCCAGGAGGCCCAGGCCCGTGGGAAGCAGTCTGACAGTCCAGGAAGCCTTGTCCCAGCAGCACTCTGGCTCTGCCCGAGGGCCTTCCCTCAGGAGAACATTCCTCCTGAGCTTAAGGCCTCCTGGCCATATAAGGCTGCCTGTGGGCACCTCTCACAGGCCCTCACCCCCACCCCCGCCCCCGCCTACCCCATGGGAGCCAGTTTGACCAGCCAGGATAGGGAGGGGCCTGTTGCAGCATTGGTACTAGGGAAGTACAGGGCAGCCTTGGGGCTACGCACAGCATCCCTGTGTGCCACCAGTCTCCCATGGTGCCCAGAGCTCCCTCTCCATCTCTCCCTACAGGTTTGAGCCTCAGGCTTCTCCGGGTACTATCTGAGAGGTGGTGGGGATTGGGTAGGGAAGGCAAGATGAGTCTCAAACCCTGTATCTCATCGAGGTGCCAGGAGGCAGGCTGATGATTTCTCTACCGGGTAGTTCCCTAGGAGCAGACTCACCATGGAAGGACAGTTCTTTTTCTTGGTATCTGGGGTTCCTAGGCCTATTATGCTCTCTCTCCCAGGGAGCTGGTGGGCCTAGAAGGACCTGACATTCGTCTCTCAGGCAAAGGGCTGGTCCTCTTGCCAACTGGCAGGCAGGTAGAGGTGACATCTCACCTGGATGCAGTGGTGTCTTACCTATATTATGCTCCAGCAGGGATGCTTCTGGGAAGACCCCTCCTTCCAGTTCCTGACACCCTACCCCAGACTGGGAAGTGTCAGGATCAACAAGAAAATTGGGGTGTAGTGATGAGGGGTCTCCCTGGGAACTCGGGTCTCCTTCAAACTCCTACAGATTTCCTCTGAGGACTGCCAGGGCTCAGGGCAAGGGAACCCCAGGAGTTGGTCCATTACCTATTTGGCTCTAGGCACCTCATCCTGTCCACTAGTGGGCTGACTCCCACACTCAGATAAATTCACTAAGGCTGGGGGAGCATCTGTGTTGGACCCTGAATTCTTGAGCATCACATCAACCACTGCATGGAGGTCTCCCTAGGCTGTACACCTGTTACAAGTGTGCCCTTCTCTTCAGGGCATCCAGCTAAAGTTACATCTTCATCCCACCTGTGGGGAAGAGAGACTGGGTAGGGAGAAAAACCTTGAGGAGTCCTGTGTAATGCCTGGGACCTGAGCCACCATCAATCATGTACTCTCTTGACACACCCCACCTATCAGGCCTCCACCCATGGGGCAGTGACTGCCTTGGGTCAGGCCTGCAGTGGTACCAGAGCTCACTGCCTGCAGAGATGATGGACCTGCTTGGACCCTTAGGTTCTTCCTGTGGAAACGAGACGGTATACTGTATGCAGCTATACATATATTTTCATGGTGCCTAGGCTTGAAGGTTCTAAAGAATCAGGAGGGGAGAAGTCCCCGCTTGAAGAATAGCCAGGAACTGTCTCCAGGCCCTGTCTCAGGCCAGAGATGTCTAGTAGCCGTCAACCCCACCCTTATGGGTGCAGGAGCCAGGAGACTTTGGGAGGTTAGAACCGGTAGCTGCCTTTGGGACAGGTTCTCCAAGCCTGGGGGAGCGGCCTCTGAGGCTACCAGGACTGCTGACCTCCAGATCACCAAGCTCCCCAGCTCTAGGCTGGGTTTCACAGTGCACAGTACTGATGGAGGGACATGATGTGCTACTCTGCCAAGCAGTGGTCAACAGAGGCCAGATGCTGTCCTTTGGGTTTACGACATCCTGATGTCAGCTTCTCATGGCTGAGATTCCTTCTGGCATCTGTCCAATCTGAATCTTTGGAGAATAGAGCTGGATCTTGCTGACAGCAGCTGCCGGAATCAGCTCTGCCACTGGCTCCTGGCTGCCCGCCATGGGCAGGGATAGAGGTTCCACCACTGGCTCCCTGAAAAGGCCTCAGAACAGCCCTGAGAAGGGGAGTGTGGCTTCCATACTGGCTTTTCTCCAAAGACTGTCCCTGTGGAGGCACACATCCTGGGCCTTGGAACTGTACCTTCTTTTCAGTGTGTCCAAGCAAGAGGTAGTTAGCGCCAGCTCTCTGTGAAGGTGTTGCAGCCACCTGAAGGCAGGAGCCTGTCTGCAGTTGCTTGTGATGCCTAGTGACATGCTTGAGTGTAAACAAGGCTCCCATGGCGGACTTTTAGGGTTGAGTCAGATGGCTCATGTCTGGTTCTGTTCTCCAACAGCTGTCCCCAGGTTGGGTGGCTCAGGGGCTGATGTGTACCCCTGGAATGCTGCTGGAATGGGACTCTGTGCCAGGGCTGGGAGAAAATACACCAGACTTCTTCCTCCACAAGCTGCAACTGACCCCTCTGCTTTCTCCTGAGCCTGGGCCTAGGTACATGTCCCCTCTCATGGCCAGCTTACTCCTTACCTCATTCCAGATAGGCACCCTCTCCCATAGGTACAGGACAGAACCCTCTGGTGCTGTCTGGACTGTCAGAAAAAAGGGGTCAGCTTTGGGGATGGTACCCCAAAGATCCCAAAAGGCATGCCTGAGGACAGAAGTAACTGATTTAATTCCCTCTCTCTTTAGAACTGTGATTGACTGCCTCCACCCATGTAGCCTCAGTTTCTCCATCCACGAGGAAAAAAATTGTCTGGGTTGCTTATGATGACTCAGAGGAAGTTGAAGATACTGGGCCCATTGTAGTGATGACTGGAAACCGGACCTGGTCAGCAGGGAATGGGGGTAGTGGGGTGGGCAGAGAAAACCATCTCGTGGGATATCTCCTCCTGCTCCATTCCCCAGCTCCAGATCCAGCTGCCCCCTCCTGGTCCAGGCACACCGGCTGCCACAGGGTAAGGGCAGAGTCCTGTATCACAGTGTCCTCTGCCCACATCACCCGCCCAGCCCTGCCTGCCACCAGTTGCTCTTGGGGCAGCTGTCTGCTGGGAAGGAGCTAGCTTGGGGTTAACCCTCCCAGTGCTGGCTGCTGGGCTGACTCAGCACATTCTCAGGCATCTGCCCCTCTCTTCCACTGGCCAGTCTTCTGGGACCAATCCCAAGTACATCTGGCCTGGCCACTAGGGGGCTCAGAGGAGTCCTGCCACAACCTTTGCCCTCTAGACCCTCAAGAAATTCACATGAAGTCAGCAGGCTATCGAGCAGACACTTCGGTACCGTATCTTTCAGCCTCAGGCTATTTGGACCCCCAGCTGTCAAAGGGGATAGAGGCTGGAGCAGCTTCCTGATGGGCACCGTAGACCTCCGGGCAGTAGTAGGGTGGGGCCAGCCATCTGGGAACCTGCTACTGCCCCAGCTGTGCCTCACACTGGGTCATAAATCAGCTCCTGAGCCTGCTCTACTGAATTCCAGATTCCTCCCTGTCTCCCGCCCTCTCTGGAGCCAGCCCCTCCCCCACACCAAGCCTTCACAGCAAAGGGAAGCCGCTGCCCTGCCCTCCCCCAGGTGGAAAACTAATAGTGAGGTTATGGAGGAATTCCGGGGAAGGAAAGTGGAAGGCACCAGGGAGGGCAGCTTGTCTCAGTCGGGCTTGACCTCAGTTTTCAACTGAGGCAGGGAGCCACCCAGCCCCTTGGGGTTTAAGATTTGCAGGAGGCTGCAGACAGCCAGGAAGATGTGAGGGTGGTGCAGCCTTTCCTAACAACTACGGGTCAGGACCCAGCCAGGACACGACGTCAGGAACTCACTCGGACCCCTGGAATTATCCAGAAGACCCAGGAGATGGGAGTCGTTCGTGCTACATAAGATGATGTCCTGGCTGGCCTGGCTAGGAGACTGGGGGGCTGCTAGCCCTGCTGCTGCGCCCCACTCCTACACCCGGGGACTTTCCTTGAGATAAGTTTGGCCCTGGAATCCAAGGGGAGGAGATCCAGTGGCTGTGGCTGAAGTAGAAATGAGGTACACAATCATCTTAGCTCGACCTCTAGGACCTTCAGTGCTTGTAGCACCGACTCAGCCTGGCCGGTCATCTGGAGCCCACGGTACCCCAGAAACACAGGAGGTAGAGCCACAGCTTGCTTAAGAGATGTGTAACCAGAGTCCTATCAGACTGGCACCTACAGGACGACGAGCTTCCTTGGGAATGCCCCATGGGTGGGCACCCGTGTCACTCATTTGCTCCTGTCCTGATCGATCCCTTATTGCAGAGGATTTTTAAGCCGATACGGCTAGAAAGGGCTAAATCTGCCCTAACAATGGAGGAAGCAGGGGGTCCCCTCCTGTCTGGTCTTTTCCCGACCTATAGCAGATCGTATCCCCTCTGGGCCCCCACCCATGGCCACACACAGTTTATACAAACACCAACAGGGAAGGAAGAGAGTAACAGGATAGGGCAACCGGGAGGCGCCAGGTGGCTGAAACCTGTTTGAAGTAAGGGAAACAAAAAGGGGAGCCTCTGGGCGGGTAGAGGCAGGCCCGGCTTGCTAGGGTCTCGAGCATCCAGGGAAAAGACCCTAAGGATCGAAGCCTGGACCTGGGGGAGAGGAAAGGCTCAGTAGCGCCAAGTTCCCACGGCCTGGCCGGGGGCCAGCAGGTGCCCCTTCAGGGATGCTGGTCTGGCCGGGGTCCGAAGGGTTAAGGTCCCCAGGCCGCCCCCTCCCTTGTGCCCTTCCCCAACCCCCTCCCCGGGGCACAAGGATCGGGCGCCAGGGCGGGCCAAGGCGGGGCCTGACGTCCTAGGACAGGCGGAGTCAGCCGGGCCGGCCGCCCCAAACTAGACTCGCTAGGCTCCTGCGGCGCGCGCTGTCCCTAGAGCCGCTGCCCCCAGCAGGAAGATGGCGAAGCGCGGAGGGCGGCTGTGCGCGGGGAGCGCACCGCGCGCCTGTGGCCCCCGGAGCCCCGCGCCGCCGCTGCTGCTGCTGCTGCTGGCTGGGCTGGTGCTGCCAGGCGAGGCGCGGACTCCCGGGGGCGATGGCTTCAGCCTGCACCCGCCCTACTTCAACCTGGCGGAGGGCGCCCGCATCACCGCGTCCGCGACCTGCGGCGAGGAGGCCCCGACGCGCGGTGCCTCGCGCCCCACCGAGGACCTCTACTGCAAGCTGGTTGGGGGTCCGGTGGCTGGCGGAGATCCCAACCAGACCATCCAGGTGAGCGCGGGGCGGAGGAGTTGGTTACACACACCATCCTGCGGTGTTCCTACTCAGAGCCTGAACCCAGCCGACTCCTAGAGGCTCCCTGAGCCCGGGTGGTGGTGGTGGTGGTTGGGGGGTAGGGGAGTCTAAGTACCGACTCTCCCACCAGGACTCCCTGGTCCCATGTTTTGATGGACCAGGAGGGATCCCAACGCAGCCACCGAAACTCCTGCAGAAACTACATGTGCCTCTGGAAGAGCCAATGAAGTGTCCGGGTCGCGGACCAAGGGCCCCAGGGGCCGGGAAAGTTCGGAAGGGGCGGGGGGAGGGTGACCTAGGCAGGAGGGGACCGGTGATCAGTCCCTGGCGGCCCTAAGTCCAGGATCCCTGCGTGGGCGGGACTTGGCCTGGGTGCCCGCTGACTGTGAGGAGGGGGCGGGAGCTCCTTCTTCCCCCGGGACAGGCTGGAACCTGTTGGCCTCCCGGATGAGGACGGAATGAGCGCGGAAGCTGCACCGGCGCCCTTTCTGCTGGGTGTTGGATCTCACTGACCCAGCCAAGAGTTGAAACTTCTCTGTCTGGGATCTGGGAACTCCGGAGGGAGGTGGGAGAACGCAGGCGGGCAACGTTTTAACTGAGCGGGAACACCTGCTGGGGCCCCCCTGCCCAGCAGGTGTTAGTCCGTGGGCTTCAGTCCCCTAGGAGGCACGATTCTGTACCTAAAGACTCTCCGGAGGCCCTGTCTTTCATGCTGAGCCTGCAGGTGGGCTAAGTAGTCCCGTTGCAGGACCTCATGTTGGGGAGTTGGGAGAGTTGGGAGCCCTAAGGGCCTAGTAACGTTAGCTACCCCCCAGGGACCTGCTTCTACCTTCCTGGAAGGAGGCTGAGGAGGGGGAAAGTAGATGAAAATGGATTCGTCGGGGTGGAGAAAGGGGAGACGTGAAGGAGCTTAGTTCTCTTTACTGCTTACCTGGCCGTCACCCCCCTTGCCTGCCCACTTAGCCTTCCTTGGGCCCTCCGGTGGGGAGGAGGGAGTTGAGAAGGGCCAGGCTCTCCCCCCCACCCCCCTCGCTCTGGTTTCTTAGCGGTCTGAGGGTAAGAACATGTGTGAGCCATCAGAGAGAGGGAAACTGAGGCCTGGAAAGTTACAAACACCTGTTTTTGAAGCCGTTTAAGTCAGAGCAGGACCCCTCTGAGGTGAGCAGTTGGAAGTGGGGTGCCTCTTTGCCTGTAGTTCCCCGGGTATAGGTGTCAGGAAGGGGCCCCGCAGGAACCTTCAGACCTGACCCAGAGAGGCAGGCCCGGCTCCCGGGGCTCCTCACTGCTTACCTAGTAATTTGTTATTCCCTGGAAAGAGAAATCAAATCCAAGTCCACACCCTAGACCACAGTTCCTGCTCTAGTTGTGCACAGGCTTTCTCGGGGTTACTGGCTTGGATAGGTTCTGCCCTGCACAACTGTTATTACCTCCTTAGAGCGGTAAAGGTCCAGCCAGATGGTCAGAGGTCAAGGCCTTCTCTGTTGCTTCTCCTTGGTGAGAAAGTAGAAGTAACAACTGCTTTGCCAAGGTCCCACTATCTAAGGGGTTAGACATGGAACACACAGACCCCATCCTCACAGCATGGCCCCAAGGAGTCAGGGACCCTCTACGGCAACAGAAGAGGGACTGGGCATCCCAGATAGGAGCCTGCGAGAGTCCCACAGAGCCTCTGGGCAAGGTGAAGCGTGGGTTGTCACTCCTGCCCTCTCAGTGTTAGGTGGGCATCAGAAGAACTCTGCTGGCCTCCACTCAGGGCAATTGGTGACTCATTGGAAGGGGAACTCCTAATCAGCCCCTATGTTTCCTAGTTCTGTTCCTGGCAGGACCCTCTGCAGCAGAGGGGCGGAGGAAGCCTGGTTTCCCAGCCCTGTCTGCTGTAAGCCAGAGGTCAGTGGGGAAATCCAGCCCACCAAGGGTGCTTGTGGCTTGCTGCTCCGTGAATAGCTGATTGGAGTTAGTTTCCTAACTCTCAAGATCCTCTCTGTTGGCTGGAAGGGAGCACACACTGGCTTCCCTGGACTCCTGGGAAACTGGAGGACTACCTGCATCCTTGAGCCTGGGCCTGACTTCTGGGGGCGGTATGGTCATGTTCCACATGGTCTGGACCACAAGAAGCCTCCTTAGGAGGCCTGCCCACTCTACCCTGCTTGGCACCCATGGGGTCAGGGTCCTGTCAGTGTACCCCTTGGGCCCCTGCACTGTCTATTCTGTAGCTCTGAGAGCAGTTAGGGGATGAGCGGTGAGGCTTGACAGACAGGCCCACTTAGGGTCACCATAGCCCTGGCTCCTCTATGATCTGTGGGTGGTGGAGCACAAAGGTGTGTCCAACACCAAAGAGCTGCCAGGGCCCCAGTGGGACTGTCCGGATAGGAAAGTTGATGTGGTGGGGTAAACAGCAGGCAACGCCTGGCAGGGGGCAGGCCAGCTTCTTGGGTGGTCCAGGACAATGCCCGGGCAGGCATCTAAACCAAGACCAGAACAGCAAGCACCTAGGCCCCTACAGGCTGCCTACAGGCAGGAGATCCCCAGATATTAACACCTGGGGTTCTTAGGAATGGGCACACCAGGTGGAAGTCTGGAGCTAGCTGGACTTCCAGGAAGGCAAAGTCTACTCGGTGCCAGTGGGGGCTGGAGGCTCTCTTGCCACTGAGACCTCCTAATTGGGGCAAGCTTCTTTGGAAAAAAGTCCTGTACCCCACACTCAGTCTGGGATGAGTGGAGTCACTTTCTAGGCCTCTGTCAGGGTCAAGTCCCCAGGGCTGCCTTTGTGTAGGACAGGTTTGGTTTCCCTGTGGAGTCTGGGGGGTGGGGCGGGGGCGGGCGGGGGGGGGGGCACTCTCCTGGCCTGGAGCCATGGCCTTCCCCTCCCCCACCAGGAACAGCAGGCCCCAGAAGGTGGCTAGGCCAGGCCCTACCCTGCAGATGGGAACACTGAGGCTCCCAGGGCATGTTGACTTCCTTTGTCCCAGAGCTCAGAAACGGCAGTTGAAGTCCCAGGCCTCTCCTGCCACTGCCCACATACTTGCATTTGATCAGGGCCCCCCACAAGCTGCAGGCCGCTTAACTCTTGTGTCTGGAGACCCAATCTAGGAAGTACTGGACACGCCTGGGGTGGGCCTCCAAGCACAGGCTGGGAGTTGGGGGGACATCTGACTCCTCCATGAACCCTCTTTCCCAGATGATCCCTCTTCCTAAGAGCTCTCCTTTTCTTATTCTTATACCTGCCCCCGCAAAACCCCATACTATCAACCCTTTGTGGGGTTCCTTGCAGTGACCTGCGGCAGGGAGAGTGGTAGTTGGAAGGGGTGGAGGGTATCTTACCTGCTCTCACCTCCTTTGCTCGTAGGCTGCATCAATCCTAGATCCTTTCCAATAGCCAGCCCCCTGCCAGAGCTCCCCTTACCGTGAAGGCCTCTGATGCTTCCTTCCCATGGAGGCTTGCCTTGATTTTTCTCACCTAAAGCAGGTGTCTCCTCAAACACTGGCTTTCCTGTAATGTGAGCCATACCTCTTGAGTTGATTTAATAACTGAAAGATGAGGATCGGAAGGTTGACCATGGAGACCCGTTTTGTGGGACCCGGGTTCACATGTCAGGACGGGGGCTCTAGGGCAGGGAAGGGGCTGCTTAGGCCTTTTTGGTCATCTGGCCATCTTCTCCCTGCAGGGCCAGTACTGTGACATCTGTACAGCTGCCAACAGCAACAAGGCACACCCTGTGAGCAACGCTATCGACGGCACGGAGCGCTGGTGGCAGAGCCCACCCCTGTCCCGTGGCCTGGAGTACAATGAGGTCAACGTCACACTGGACCTGGGCCAGGTAGGCTTCATTTTTGTCTGTGCAGCTCCGGCCACAAAGCTTGCCTTGGGCACAAGACAATGGGACTGGTGAGGTCACCATCCGGGGAGACAGAGCCTGGGGCAGGGCTGCCGGGAGCAGGGCCAGCCCAGGCAAAGGCCCAGCGGTGGGCATCTTGGTTCTTCCAGTGTCCCTGTGTGCACAAGGAAAATGGGGACTGAATGGGGTGCCACCAAAGGCCACACCAGAGTTGGTAGGAGCAGAGGTGCTGGCTGTGCACAGGAAGGCATGGCAGACCTGCTTTAGGCCCCTAGTGCCCTCAGAGTCGCCCTGGTGTTTACTCTCAGGAATTCCTCGTGGAGATGGGAGGGGTGCAGGAATGTGGAGGAAGCCTGGTAGAAGTGGACATTCCTGAGATACCTGTGCTCTGGTGACCACCTTCAAGTCAGAGGGTCAGCGACTAAACCCAGACTGCCAGCTCTGAACCCCCTAGGCCTCCAGGCTCCTCTGCGGGCAAGAGGGTAGATCAGGCTGTGTCTCAGTGCTGAGCAAGCCACCCCAAGGTGAACAGGGCCTGGGGACTCCGGTGTTACGCCAGGACTGGGTCACACTCACAAATCTGTGTCCTAGTTCACTGGGATTCTGGCTTATAGGAGTGGTGGCCATGTTGAGGCTCCCTGGGGCCAGGGTAAGGGTGTGTGCGTGAGCTGGGCTTGGTAGAGCTGGGGCTGGGGCAGGCTGCATGGTGGATCCTGCAGACACGCCATCCTTCCAGTCCAGAGGCTTGTGTCTCCATTCCTGCCGCAGCACAGCTGGTTGGCCTCTGCTTCTTCTGGGTCTTTGTGCCTACTGCAGCCTTAGGTGTGGGGCAGACAGAGTAAGGTGTGTCTCCCCAGCCAGGCGAGGGACAGGCCTGAACAGCCGGTGCCTGTCTCCCCACCTGGTATCCTGTGGACAGACAGCTGGAGAGCAGGCTGGGGCTCAGCAAGTGGTCTAGAACTTTACAGAACCTGAATTCACAGTTGTGTTCTGGCAGCCAATGTGGGGAAGGAGGGAGAGGAGGAGGTGGCCGCCCCAGGGCTGTCTGGTTTGGTCTTGACCCTGTCCATTTCCCTCATCTCTCAACTTCCTTTCCATCATCTGAATTCCTGTACCCTGGAGGCTAGGGGGTCTCAGGAGCTCCTTGAACCCAAAGCCACCCTCTTCTTTGGCACGACAGTGGGGCAACTATGGGAGGCCGTGTATGTGAACTGTCACTTGCTGGTGGCAGCAGGGGGGGTGCTCATGCCCGCCCTCCTCCCAGTCCTGCATGGCTGGGCCTAAAGAGGCAGGGGTGAGGTAGTGCTGGGGAGAGGGGACCTGTCTCCATGGTAACCCCAGACTGCCTGCAGAGCAGGTGGGCACTATGCCCAAGTGCTGTGTGGGAGGGGATGAGGGCAGTGGACTGCCTTCCTGACAAAGTGTGGACTCTGCTACCTCCAGGGCCCAGAGCACCTCTTAGCCTCCTTCTCACATCTGCCCATTGGACCTTGGGTTGTTCCAAGCTGGGAGAGAGCTTCATGCACGGGCATCTTGTCTCTCTCTGCCTCAGTTTTACCAGATGTAAAATGGCACAGGGGAAAAGAAACCCTTTCCAGCTGTATTTGAGAAGAGGCCACCACCAGCCTCCCCTGTCTGCACTCTGTCCACTACAGCCCCTGTCACTGCTGGCCCAATGGCTGCCACCATGGTAGGGGCAGGAAGCTCTGGGGTTGGAGCAGGCAGACTGACTCCAGCTCTTCATGGTGGAAGTTCTTCCTGGGTCTGTGCTGCAGGTCTGGGAGGTCCTCCAAGGCGCTAGCCCTGGGCTGGGGCTCCTTCAGGAAGCATCAGGAAGCGCCTGGCCAGCCGCCTTTGTTCTGGTGAAAGCGGATGCCCTGGGAAGGGGTGGGGGTGGCTGGCAGAGAGCCGTACAGGCCTGGGGAGGGCGGGCTAGGCTGCTAGGCTGCCCTGGATCTTATGCCCTGGTGTGTGGGTCCAAGGCTGGCACTGGGCTTGGAAGGCTGGTCCCCATGACACCTGTCTGGGAGCAGCTAGGACACCTGGACTGGACACATAGAAGAAACTGGGCATTTACTGGAGGCGTGAAAGGGGATTCTTTCTGTTGGGGAGGGTCCCCAGGAAGAGGTTTCATTTCCAGAATCCTAGCCTGACTTCCCAAGGGTTGACGGGGGCTCTGGAAGTTTCGGGGGCCTAGTAGCCAGATTGCTGCTCCCATCTTCCTCTTTCCAGTGCCAGGGAACCAAGCTCAGGTCTCATGGCAACCCCTCAGCAGGCAGGGATGAGTGGCTGGCCCTGGTCTGTGTCTGTTTTCCTACCTCCCGTCTGCAAACCTGGCCACAAAGGACTATTGGCAATAGCTCCTCTCTGCCTGTATCATCAGCTCCCCTCACCAGGTCAGCTCAAACCAAGAGGTGAGGTGTGTTAGTCTCCTTCCTGACGGGGTTTGTTCTCTCTTGCTAGTGTGCAGGCTACTCAGGTCCCAGCCCCAGAGGCCTTGAGCTTCAGGACGCACTGGAAGGACCAGGCTAAGGGCACAGAGGAGGTGGAGTATACAAGGACACTGAGGCCACTTAAGATGAGGGCTGAGCTAGTTGGACCTAAGCCTAAAAATGTTGCTTAACGTCGAATAAGGCTAGGGTGAGGGGCCTATGCCCCAGGGATGGCTGTGTGACTGGATCTTGCCTCCGCCCCAGGTTTTCTCTGACTGGGAGAGCTGCCTGCCGTCGGCATGGTGGCACATTGACTGTCACATGTCCTGCAAGCCTGCCTTGTCTTGCTTGCCTCAGGCTGGCAGGGTTGGGGGGCTCTATGGACAGGCTGGCTAGTCCCCTGCTGCTAGTGGTCATGAGGCCGAAGCTTCTGGCATGGCTCCCTGGGCCTGGCTGGGCACACAGCCATATGGCCAATGTCCCGAGACCAGTTGGGTTGCCCAGGGAAGTGGCAGGAAGTATAGCTGTGGCCAGGCTTAAGTTACAAGTCACAGAGTCCAGTGGCCAGGACAGGTGCAGGGTTGTGCCGTCCTGACCCTTTCGCTGGACTCCCGGGGGTAGGATAGGTAGGGGTCCTGCAGGCAGGTTCTCAGACCAACCCTGAGCTGGGGCCGCCTTCCTTCCCTCACTGGCATGCTTCATGCTCACACTGCATACCTCTCCCGCTAACCCTGCCCTCCCTCTATACCCCTCTCCCTCCCTCCATGTCTTCTCTTTCCACCTCTCCCCTCCCTTTCCTTCCTCCTCTGCTACCTCCTCCTTCTTCCCCCTCTACCTTTCTCTTCTCTCTCCTCCGAGCTCAGAAGAGGTCTCAGGGGCTGTGGGTACCCTGGCTGTTCCTTTGCGGCCACGCTGGCACTCAGTAGCCACACGCCACTGTCGTGCACACACGTCAGTCCCTTGCTCCCGCTGAATAAAATCATGTGCACCCCTAGGCCACCCTCTCTGACTGTCCCCCATGCCTTGGCAGCCCCCAGAGGTTTCCTGTTTTCTGTTTTTAAACAAACTCCACTGCCCTGACCTCTCATTCTCACTGTACCTCTCAGTGGAGACTAAACTGTTTGGGTTTCAGCCGTGGGGGGTCCCCTTGGGATCAACTCTACTTCCTCCACCCTACTAACTGACCTTTTGGCCTGACCTGGCTGGGTGGCAGGGACGCGGGGCAGGGAACTTGGGCCAGCTGGGGTGTTCGGGGTCCACGAGCCCACCCCAGGAACCATTGCTGTGCAGGGGCTGTTTGGCATCTGCTTAGCTCAGACCCCCTAGTTGACAACCTCCTGTTCCCTGCAGGGCCCCTCACCCCTGCTAGTTCCTTTACAGTCTTTCTGTGGTGCTTGGGACATACCTGTGGACTGGGCAGTCGTCTGTTCTGGGTGTACACCATGGTTCTCGTGTTTTTGTAATTTTTTTTGAAAGATTTATTTATTTATTATGTATACAGCATGTGTGACTGCAGGCCAGAAGAGGGCACCAGATTTCATTACAGATGGTCGTGAGCCACCATGTGGTTGCTGGGAATTGAACTCAGGACCTCTGGAAGAGCAGCCAGTGCTCTTAACCTCTGAGCCAGCTCTCCAGCCCCGTTTTTGTAATTTTTATGAGACAGTATGTCATGTAGCTTAGGCTGGCCTCGAACTTTCAATGTAGCTGAGGATGACCTTGAATTCCTTGCCTCGACTTCCCAAGTGCTAAAATTACAGGCATGTGCTGACTTCTGTCCCATGCTTTCGTTGAATTATTTGACTCTTTTGCAGTCTGCCCAGGCCCTCCTATGTGCCAAGCAGGCACCCCACCTCAGAGCCACACCGAACCCCCATTTTGTTTTTACCTCAGTTTTTGAGTGGTGGGCTTGCTGGTGGCCCCCTGGGCTTTTCTGTTCCCCTGTCTCTTGGGGTGGAGTCCACACATGGCCTGTTTTTGGACTCCCTGGTTTGTTGAAGTAACAGCTCTGCCTGTTTACCCAGCTGTTAGCCTGAGCAGACCCTATCATGGCCATGCCATCACAGTCCCTTCTGTGGTGGCAGCGGGTTTCTGTGTGAGGTGGGGAAGGACAGGGAGACTCAGGGCTGGACTGGATCACTCAAGGTCTTGGAGGACTCAGCAGGTCCAGGTGCCCTGGAGCTTGATCTGAAGGGGAGCGGTCAGGGCATTCGCCGGACGCCTGGGGCTAGGAAGGGCTTCCTGCCTCCACCCAGCACCGCCTGGGACCCTGGCCTGTCCCCGGGAATTGGCAATGGGCCTTCTTCCTGCAGGGCGCAGGCTGAGTCACAGGCTGCTCGCTGAGTCACTCCTAGAAAGGTGGGTTGGTCCCTTCAGCCCCAAGACATGTCACAGCCACCTCCACCCAGCCTGGGTCTCCCTAGACCCCAGAGCGCCAGGGCAGAGCACTGGCCCTTCCCTGGAGGTGCCAGTTGTAACTCACCTCTTGGTGAAGTGGTACCTGAGTCTAGGAGGCTGCCAGCCGGGAGGCTTACCTTCTGCGTGCCAGGGCCTGGGAGGCTCCTCCAGGTCCTCTCTCATCCTCACATCTGTGATGTCCAGACTCAAGATCAACCCCACTTGCTTTTCACATGGCCTTCCTTAGAACCGTTGTGCCGGGTGGCTCTAGGGCTGGCTACCTTGGCATCACCTCTGCCCATCCAGGAGACAGGTGTCGCCTTCCCATTGGGGCTTTGGAACCTTCATACCATCATGGAGTTGTCTTATTTGACCCTGCTCTGTGTACCTTTTCCCACTGCCCTGTCCCTAGGCTGGAGAAGTGGCTTCATAGGGCCACATGGTCCCTTGAACCCAGAGCCTGCCCTAAACTTCCACCCTGGATGCCCAGCCTGGTTCATGGGACTTTTGCCAATGTTGTCAGGCAGGGTTATGGGCCATAACCCCTCTTTTAGAGTCTTGGCCCTCTGAGGTCTGGCTGGGCAGGGGGTAAGGAGGTATGGTGGCCAAGAGCCTGGCCCCGGCTGCTGCCCTGGAGACGTGCCTGCCTCAAAATAGCAAGAATTTTTAAAAATAACCAGCGGCTTTTGTTTGCCTTTTGCTTTAAAAGACATTTTTCCCTCTGCAAAGAGCTGTGCAGCAGCAGAAAGGTCAGGCTGCCTGGGCAGCTGGACAGAGCAGGCGTGGCGGGGGAGGGGCTGGAGCCGGGGGTCTGTGCCCCTCCCGGGTCATACCAGGGGCACTGCTGTAGTCCTGGGAGCAGGTTGGAGACGGTTGGGAGGTACTAGGGCACAGCCTCCCTGCCCTCCTTGCAGCCAGCAGGCCCCTGAGGACAGCTACCCAGGGCTACCGTGTGATAGAGGCTTAGCTGGACAGGTAGACAGACGGCGGCGGGATGGATAAGTGCATGCCAGCACAGGGGTAGACGTTTCCATGCTCCCTTACTCTGCTCATCAGCAGCTTGGAATCAGTATTTGTAAAAGTGCTCTCAGCTGGGAAAAATGCAGGGCCAGCTGACTGGGGAAGGCCAGAGCCTCCAGCAAGGGTGCAGCCTGGGGTCGGGCCTAGAGAAAGGCGGGGGTGGGCCCCAGGGACTCACGAGGACCAGGCTGCCAACTCCCAGGAGCAGCCAGTGTCCATGTCTGTTATGCCTAAGTTTCCCTCTTGCTGTCCCTGGCCTGTCTTCACAGGGGTCCTTCTGTCATTACATACTGTTCCAGACCTGCTGGACCTCCAGTTTGGGGCCACAGGGCACAAGAGGCTGAGGCATGAGGCTGAGTGTAAGTTTGTCCCTGAAGTGGCTAGAATACCCCCTGGGGGGTATCTCCCTGCCCTACCCCCATAGGGAAGTGGACAATGACCTCAGTACTGGCAGCCCATGAATAGGCCCTGTGCCTCTACCCTGGGAGAGGTTGGGCTTGGCCCCACCCTTTATTCCAGCAAGGACAGCACTCAGCTTGTGTCTGGGGGTCCTGGTGCACTGCCTGCTTGGGGTCTGGGTAGCTTGGATCTCCCCAGGGTTAGAGCCCCAAAGTCTGTGGTCCCACCTGAGGTACCATGTGGCTTCAGGATGACTCAAACTGTGTGCTGTTTAGTTTTCGTTAACTTAACATGAATGTATACAGTTCTAGGACATATATTCATTCCCGCCCCCCTTTTCTCTCTCTCTCTCTGTCTTCAAGACAGGATTTCTCAGAGTAGCCTTGGCTGTCTTGGAACTAGCTCTGTATACCAGGTTGGCCTTGAACTCAGAAATCCACCTGCCTCTGCCTCCCCAGTGCTGAGATTAAAGGTGTGCACCACCACCTCCCGCCTATGGGAAGGGTTCTCAACTGAAGAATTGCCTTCCTCAGACTGGCCTGTAAGGCATTTTCTTGATTAATGACTAATGTGGAAGAGCCCAGCCTACTGTGGGTGGTGCTGTCCCTGGGCAGGTTTTTCAAGAAAGGTAGCTGAGAGGGGGTGTTGGAGAGATGGCTCAGAGGTTAAGAGCACTGGCTGCTCTTCCAGAGGACCTGAGTTCAATTCCCAGCACCCACATAGCAGCTCACAACTATCTCTAACTCCCATTCCAGGGTATCCAGCACCCTCACACAGACATATGTACAAGCAAAACACCAATGCACATTAAAAAAAAAAAGGTAGCTGGGCAGACCAGGAGAAGCAAGCCAGGAAGAAGCATTCCTCCATGGCTTCTGTTTCAATTTCTGACTTGGCTTCCTTCAGTGTAAGATGAAAGAAATCCTTTCCTCCCCAAATTGCTTTCTGTTAGTTTTTGTTTGTTTGTTTTTGTTTTTTCGAGACAGGGTTTCTCTGTGAAACAGTCCTGGAACTCACTCTGTAGACCAGGCTGGCCTCGAACTTACAGAGATCCACCTGCCTCTGCTTCCAGAGGGACTAAAGGCATGCGCCACCACTGCCCGACACTTTGTGTTAATTTTTATCACAGCAACAAAAAGCAAATGGAGAACTTGGGTGCTGTCTGATGGACCTGACCATGTGGGGTTTGTCTTTGTTTTGTGGGAGGAAGGTGGAGAACTTTGGAGTTTTGGACTCATAGCTTAACTGGCTGTTGTGAGACCTTTAACGGTAAGAATGCTGAGAGACATGGCAGATAGTGGAGGCCTGACTTATGAAGTTTCAGAGCCCTTCAAAGATTCTGCTGCAGTCATTTGTGTGATATTTTAAATAAAGAATCTGTGGTCCTGCTGGACAGTAGTGGAGCACATCTTTAATCCCAGAACCCAGGAGGCAGAGGCAGGTCGATTTCTGTGAGTTCAAGGCCAGCCTGGTCTACAAAGTGAGTTCCTAGCCAGGGCTACACAGAGAAACCCTGTTGTTTCAAGGGGAAAAAAAAAAAAAGATTTGTGGTTCTGGTTATCTGGGACCAAAGAATCAACTGTGATTAACAAGAAACCAGCCCCTCTGGTGTGAAAACTTTGCTTTCCTGGGACAATCAATGCTCATTAGCTGGAGCTAAAAAAATCAGTCATGATCTTTAAAAAAAGAGAGCAGTATAATTGAGGTGAGATCTTCTGGGAAGTATTCTCTCAGGGTCAGCATACAGCAGTTGTGGTCCATGAGGTCAAGGCTTTTTCTTACGCCAAACTTGATAACGTGTAAGAGTCTCCCACGTGGTACTTACTGGTTTTGCTGGCAGGAAAGCTGCGGGATGGAAGGGGTCATGGAGAGAAGCTGAGACACTTGTCATTGTGAGATGCCAAGAGAGGCCATTGGTGAAGGTATAGCTGTGGGAATCCGAGGATTGAAGGGATCATGGAAAAAGGCTGGAAAGGAAAGGTTATAGTTTAATAGTGATGCTTTCATGTGTCAAGTTGAAAAGGGGTCAATTGTGCTCTTACTTTTTGTCAAGTTGACACAAACCTAGATGTATCTGGGAAGAGGAAATCACAATTGAAGAATTATCTCCATCTGATTGGCCTGTGGGCATGTCTGTGTGACATTTTCTTGATAATTAATGATGGTGGGAGAGCCTATCCCCCTGTGGGTGGTGCCTGGGTTTTTTAAGAAAGGTAACTGAACAAGCCAGGAGAGAAGCAAGTCAGTAAGCAGCATTCCTCCATGGTTTCTGTTTCAGTTCCTGCTTCAAGTCAGAGTTTTATCACCAAGGCAGAAAGCAAACTGATACAGCCCGGAATAGGGGTTCCCCTTCCCCATGGGGTCCTACAGACTTGGTGACACTTTTAGCCTGTTATTGGTAAGAAACCGGAGCAGCAGATAGCAGGAAGGATCTGTCCCTTTGCAGGCCGGGTCTAGCCTACTCACACCTTTGGCCTCCTTAGCTCCAGCACTTGGAGCAGATCTGGACAATTGGCTTCTCAAACCCTTTGTTTGTCTCGCTCCAGTGTCCAGGACGTGTGGGGGTGCATTCTTCTTAGCTTTCAGACTCATGGGAAGGCTGTGGAAACCATACCCTCCGCTTCCTCAGTATAGGAGAGGCCACGCCTGGAGTGGTTGCTGATGGGCTGCCACAGAAGCCTATAGGGAAAGGGGTATGAGGCTGGCCTGTCAGCACTGTGGGCTGAGTTGGGACACGCAGATGGCAGGTGAGATCGAACTCACCCAAGAGTGCTGCCCAAGAGTGAATGAGGAGTGTTCGGGTGTGTGTGTTTCTTGGGATGCAATCCAAGGCTTCATGTATTCTTTTTGGTTTTTCGAGACAGGGTTTCTCAGTGTAGGCTGGGAACTCTGCAGACCAGGCTGTCCTCAAACTCAGAGATTAGTCAAGGCAGATTCTTTTTTGTTGTTGTGTGTTTTTTTTGAGACAGGGTTTCTCTGTGTAATGGTCCTGGCTGTCCTGGAACTTGCTCTGTAGATCATGCTGGCCACAAACTCTCAGAGATCTGCCTGCCCCTGCCTCCCAAGTGCTGGGATTAAAAGGCATGCACCACCACCACCCCGTCCAAGGCAGACTTTTTTTTTTGGTTTTTCGAGACAGGGTTTCTCTGTAGCTTTGGAATCTATCCTGAACTAGCTCTGTAGACCAGGCTGGCCTCGAACTCACAGAGATCCACCTGCCTCTGCCTCCTGAGTGCTGGGATTACAGGTGTGCGCCACCACCGCCTGGCTTCAAGGCAGACTCTTAATGTCTATAATACTGAGAAGTTATTTCCAATATAAAATGACATTACCATTCCTCTTATTTATTTATTTTGGTTTTCTTTTTTTTTTTTTTTTAAAGATTTTATTTTTTTATTATGTATACAGCATATATGCCTGCAGGCCAGAAGAGGGCACCAGATCTCATTACAGATGGTTGTGAGCCACCATGTGGTTGCTGGGAATTGAACTCAGGACCTCTGGAAGAGCAGTCAGTGCTCTTAACCTCTGAGCCATTTCTCCAGCCCTATTTTGGTTTTCAAGACAGGGTTTCTCTGTGTAGTTTTGGTGCCTGTCCTTGCTCTGTAGACCAGGCTGGCCTTGAACTCAAAGAGGTCCACATGGCTCTGTCTCCCGAGTGCTGGGATTAAAGGCGTGCACCACTGCTGCCCAGCACCATTCCTCTTTTAAATTTATTTATTTTGGGTTTTTTTGTTTGTTTGTTTTGAGACAAGGTCTCACTATATAGCCCTGACTGTCCTGGAGCTCACTCTGTAGACCAAGCTGGTCTTGAATTCACAGAGATCCGCCTGTAGCTGTAGTTTCTCTCCAGCTCCTGCCAAGCCCTGGCAGTCCCACAGCCCACTTATAAAATAAACACACAGACTCTTATATTATTTAAACTGTTTGGCCTAATGGCTCAGGCTTCTAGCTATCTAGTTCTTACATCTTAAATTAACCCATTTCTATAAATCTATACTTTGCCACATGGCTCATGGCTTACCAATATCTTAATGTTAGTACTCATGGCGGCTGCTGGCAGCGTCTCCTAACTCAGCCTTCCTGTTCCCAGAATTCTCTTCTCTGCTTGTCCCGCCTATACTTCCTGCCTGGCTACTGGCATTTTATTTATATAGAGCGATATCCACAGTATCCGCCTGTCCCTCCCTACCTCCCAAGTGCTGGCATCACTGTGTCCTGTGACATTGCCATTCTAAAAGGAAGGAAAGGGACCAAGCAAAAGGACAAGCATTAAATCCTGTATGCTCAACATTTAAGGCACGTGGTGGAATCGTGTGAGCTCTACCAGGCAGGTAGCTCCATCCAAATGATTTGTGTTTGCTGGCCACACGGCTTCTCTGGGGTCAGTGCCACTTGGTGCCCATAGCTTTTCTTTGCAGTTCTTCCAAGTTCCCAGCATTACTAATATTTGAGTTTTTGTAGCTTAGGCTTCTTTTGGAACCTGACTTTTACACATCATGTTTCCTGACAGGCTTTTCTTGGAAATCTTGGTAGAAGCCTCCATGACCCCATAACTCTTGTATTCTGCACCCCAGTAAATCTACAACCCCCTGGGACTAGAGTTACAAACTTGTGAGTTACCATGTGTGTGCCGGGAATCAAAACTAGATTCTCTGGAAGAGAAGCTAATGCTCTTGATGGCTAAGCCATCTCTCCAGCCCCTGTCCACATTTCTTTATTATGTTGCTATTGTTGTGTGTTATTATGTCCTATTATAATGTGTATATGCGTGTGTGCGTGCGTGCATGCGTGCGTGCGTGTGTGTGTGTGTGTGTGTGTACATGCGTGTGTGCGTGCGTGCGTGCGTGTGCGTGTGTGTGCATGTGTGTGTCTCTCTGTATGCATGTGTGTGTGTGTGTGCATGTGTGTGTGTGTATGCGTGTGTGTGTGTGTGTGTGTGTGTGTGTGTGTGTGTGTGTGTGTAGACATGCGTGCCATGCCACACACAGTGTGGGGCTGGTCCTCTCCTTCCACCTCTATGTCAGGTTCTGGGGATGAAACTCAGGTTGTTGGATAGGAAGTGCTTTTTATCCACGGAGTCATCTCCTTGCTGGCCTCATCGTCCATATTTCTCCTGGGGTCCTGGTCTTTCACACTTAATCAGCATGGCCCATTAAGCTCCTCTTCCAGCTTCTAGACTTTTCTAATCTACATTTCCCACATCATCCGCATTCCTCCTTCGAACCAGTTCCAAAGGCCTGAGAACCATGGGGTTAGGTTCAGTGACAGCAGTGACCCTGCTCCTTTGGTGTCAAATTTCTCTGTTACTTTTGCTTTGCTGTGCTTGCAGCACCTAATGGAAACAAAGAAGCAAAGGTTTATTTTGGCTTATGGTCTCAGTGTATCCTGGCAGGGAGGCTGTGGTAGAACAACTCGGTTCATGGCAACAGGAGCATGCCGGCAAAGGCTGTTCAAGTCACAGCAGACAGGAGGAACTATGTCGTCTAGGCTCCTAGTGACCCACTTCCTCCTAAAGGTTCCACACTTCCAGCATTCAAAACATGACCCTGGAGAAGACAATCCATATTCAGACCTGAAGGATTCCTCACAGACATGTTGCCCCTGCATCACCCGCTCTACCTCACACCTGAGAGGGTGGGAAGGTACAGGGAGGGGCCCAGCACCTAACATCACACTCTTTGTCCCTGCAGGTGTTCCACGTGGCCTATGTGCTCATCAAGTTTGCCAACTCACCTCGGCCTGACCTCTGGGTGCTGGAGCGGTCCACAGACTTGGGCCACACTTATCAGCCGTGGCAGTTCTTTGCCTGTGAGTGTCCTGAGCTGCAAGACTGGGGAGTCCGCAATGGGGCTGTAGTTGCCTCAGGGCCTCTGATGCCAGGCCTTGCCCATGTGACGGCCTCTTTTGGTTCATTACCGCCAGCGCCACCTCGGGGTCCACGGGAGCTTATTGACTTCCAGCACCGGCCATGGCTGGTATACCAGGAATCTTTGGGCCATCTTATTGTCCCTCTAGATGGCCTTCTGCTCAGGCAGCTCCCATGGTAACAAAGCAGCCCTGGCAGCTGTGGGCCTATTTCCTGTCAGCTTTACTGCCTGTGGCAGAAGAAAGCTGGAGTCCTTGGCTGTCCTGGCCACATGCCACCCTGACCGATCATGTTGGCAGGGTGGGGATGCTCTGATTGGGTCTGCCTGGTGACACGTCCCCCCAAAACTCCCTGGCTGAGAGTGGGAGCGAGGTGGCTGAAGAAGTTAAGGAATGTTTGTTCTCTGGCACGGCCCAGGGAGAGGCCTGGGAATGGGCTACAGAAGGCTCTGCAGTCCAGCCCGGCTTGGCTGCCTGGGGCAAGGACTCTGCCTTGAGTCAGGGTTTTGCTCTCTCCTCAATAACTCCTGCTGGCCAGTAGAACATGGAACAGCAGTCCTGTTTCAGAGAATTCGGGGAGCACAGGGTACTAGGCTGGGATCCAGGGTGGGTATACTTCTAGTGGCCTCACCTTCTCATCCATTTCCTGTAGCCTCCAAGAGGGATTGTTTGGAGCGATTTGGACCTCGGACACTGGAGCGCATCACACAGGATGACGATGTCATCTGCACCACAGAGTACTCTCGAATAGTGCCTCTGGAGAATGGCGAGGTGGGGTGCACAGCTATGCTTGCCTGGGGGTGGCGGGTCCCTGTGGCCGCTTGGCCTCACCTGCCATGCCATCCACAGATTGTAGTGTCCTTGGTGAATGGGCGCCCTGGGGCCATGAACTTCTCTTATTCACCTCTACTTCGAGACTTCACCAAGGCCACCAACATCCGATTGCGGTTCCTGAGAACCAACACACTACTGGGCCACCTTATGGGCAAGGCGCTGCGGGACCCCACGGTCACCCGCCGGGTGAGCCTGTGGGTGTGGTGAGAGCTGAAGGGAGGGTGGCAGGACTCGTTCCTTGTGGAGGCTCTGGAGAGTGGGTGGGTGCGGGTGGCATGCCTGTGACTAGGCCCTGTCGAGGTGATGACATTCATGGTCTCCGCTGCAGTACTATTACAGCATCAAAGACATCAGCATTGGCGGTCGCTGTGTCTGTCATGGCCACGCAGATGTCTGTGACGCTAAGGACCCCTCGGATCCTTTCAGGTGAGACTTTGGGCTCTCTGTCTAGCCTCATCTACCTACCTGCCTGTCACAGCTCTGGCTTCCCAATGGACCTGCACCGGCTGCTACTCTGGGTCTCCATTTTCCTGTCAAAAGAGGCAGTGCCGTGTGAACCTCTCAGGGTGTCCTGCTCTTGGGTGGCAATTTGCCCTGAATTCCACAGAGGTGGGGTTCTAGACCCAGGGCATTTGGGATGGGCATCAATGATAGACGTGACCCCTCACCACACATCTGCATCCCTAGATGGATGTGTACCATTTGTCTAGGCAGCCCAAACCTGCTCCCCCAGGACAAAGACTCTGCTGCTTTTACCCTTGACTTTTACCCCACTAAGGGGGCAAGGGCCAAGGTCAAGGACAGGAGCAGCAAGTGTTCACCATCTCATGTGCCCAGTGCTCACGTAGTTAGGGCCAGAGGTGGCTGATGGGCCTTAAGCGTGGTGTCCCGAGCTGAAGAGCTGAAGAACCCAGGCAGGTGCCTTCTTGGTCTTCTGGGGAGGCACCATTTCCTCTAAGGCTAATTTGGTTTTCTAACAGGCTCCATCCTTTCCCAGCCGTAGGGAGCAGTACTCCCATGTGGCATTTAATTTCCCAGGGCAATTAGCAGTGCCTCAGGCTCTGGGTCTGTACTTACCTGCTGGGAGAAGTTCACCATTGTATCTGTCTCACGTGCTCGGGCCTGAGCTGAGGCCAGCCCTCCCTTCAGGGCATGAGGAATGGTGGATGCTGGCATTTTCCCCAGAGCCAGACTTCCCCAAAATATTACCACACAGCTCCATCACAGCCCATGTTCTCAAACCAGCCAGTGCATTCTTTCTACACCCATTCATCACTCATCTCCAGAGTGGGGAGGTGGTCTGCTCCCCCGGCTGGGTCTTCTCTGCCCATTTTCCTAACTCCCTCCTCCTGTCCCTCCAATGTTGTCCCCTGCTTAAGTCTTGTGCATGCTGAGCAAACGCTGTACCATTTCGCTTCATCTCAGCACTCTGCTTTTTGCTTTCACAGGCTTGTCTTGAACTAACTCTGTAGTCGGGGCAGACTTCAGTCTCCCTGCCTCAGCCTCCAGAGTAGCTGTGATTATAGGCTGTCCCACAGGGCCTGGTAGCCTGTACTTTGTCACAGGTTTGCCTGGTTCAGTCAGTTCTGGATGTGCAGAGATTCCCTGGTACCTCCCCAGGTGACCTGGTCCTCAGCCCCACATTATTCCCACCTGGGACATTTGTTCTCTCTTGTGTCTGGGTCACCCCTTTTTGTTACCAGACCCTTGTTCTCATGGCCCCTTGCCTTCCTGGAACTCTGTTGCCTTTTTTTCCCGGAGTGCACATCTCGGCCTCTTAGTAGGTGACTATCAGTCATCTTCAGAAGATGTTTGCTTGGCCAGTGGTGGTGGCGGCACACATCTTTAATCCCAGCACTCGGGAGGCAGAGGCAGGCAGATCTCTATGAGTTCAAGGCCAGCCTGGTCTATAGAGAGAGTTCCAGGACAGCCAAGGTTATACAGAGAAACCCTGCTTCAACCCCCCCACCCTCCAAAAAAAGAAAATGGTTGCTAACTGGAGTATAGCAGGTTTTGCTTGCTTGCTGACTGCCTTCAGACCTTTGCAGGGAGTTCTTTACCTGGGCCAGCATTGGGTACTCCTCAGGGTCCAGGGTCCCTTGGCTGTTACTGCTGGAGTTCTTCCCATGCTTTCATGACCTCTGTGTGCCCTGTGGGTCTAGTTGGAGGTGTGGAGGTGTATGTGGAGGGTGTCTCTTGGGCCTCTGCTCTCTGGTTCTGAGATCTAAGAACGCATGTACCTTTGCAGACTGGGTGGCCGCTGCCCTCCTGCCCTTCCCTATGCTCCCACCAGATGAGGGTGGGAACAACATACTGCTTCCTGTCTGAGAACAGCTCACGTCTTCCATTTGTCTCCTCAGCTGCCTTCCCAGTAGCTTCCTCAGTTCCCCTCAGAGTGTCTCCCGTTGGCTGTGACAGTTCTGTTGTTTGTCTATTCCTTTGAGAAACTTTATTTTTCCTTTAAAAACATTTTTAGAATTTTCTATGTATGAATGTTTTGCCCACATGTATGTATGTGAACCACACGTGTACCTTGTATTTGAGGAGCCCAGGAGAGGGTGTCGGATCCCCTGGAACTGGAGTTACAGATGGTTGTGACCCGTAATGTGGGTACTAGGAATCGAGTCCTGGGCTTGGAAGAGCATCCAGTGCTCTTCAGCACAGAGCCATCTCTCCAGCTCCAGTCTTGGCGCTTGGCTTGGGTTTTTAAAATTTCATAATTGCATTTTTTCAATTCTAGAAGTTCTAACCAGTCATTTTTTTTTTTTACATCTGCCTATTTTTAGATTCCTTTGTTTATAGTTATCTGAAACCGTCTTTCGCAGCATCTACCAGATTGTTCCATTAAAGTTCTTGGGCTCAAATCTGCTGTGTGGCATCTCCTGCCCCCATTTTGTTGTTCTTTGCAAGGCTTCCTCGGGCTCAGTCTGTGACTAGGGAGAAGCCCTCAGGGTGCATCTGCAGGGATTTTACCCCTTGGCCAACCTTACACCCCTTGAAGCCTGTGTCTTCCCCTATTAGCTCAGGGTGCCTTAACCATGCAGGTCACTCAAAATGCAGTGAGACACGCACTGCAGACCTTTGGCTCTCCCTCTGCGGGGTTTCTACATAGCCTCCTTATCTGTACCAACAGGTACTTCATTCCTTCCTCCTCTGCTGAGGATGAGGCTTTGCCTTTGGCATGGGAGGGCAGCAGGATTGACTCCCAAGGCCCGGGGGCCCCTGTTGGAGATCAATGGGAGTAGAGCTTGATGACTTGAGCCTCTGAATTTCTGGTATGCACAGATAGGCTTCTGACTTTTTGCTCAGGAAATGCACATGCTGCCCCTTGGAGTGGGTTGGCTGTGACCCTGCCACACGTTAGTAGAATGCAAGGAGGTGTTGGTTTATACATAGCAGATGTTCCAGCCTTGTCCTCATCTCCAACCAGCTGTCCCAATGCCCACTGGGACAGCAGGCAAGCTTCCAGCCTTTGGAAAGAGGAAGTAGTTCTTGGCCACTTGCCCCTGGGGAGATGCCCTAGATATATGGGGGTGTCTGGCTGACATGAGGATTTCACAGGCTGAGTGCGATCCAGGTCTCTGTGGGGAACCAATGTGTCCCTCCCTTAGAACTGGATCAGGGTTTTGGGGCCAGGCAGTGTTGGAAGGGCCAAGGTTCCACCTGAGCTAAAGCTCCTAGGCCCTACCCCACCATCAACACACACCCTTCTCCAGCCCTCCACATCAGGCTATTCCCGAGATCCCCTCTTGTCTGCTGACACAGGGAGTCTCCCTGTCTCCTTTCTTTCTCCTGTGCCCATTCTCTGAGGCTCAAGCCGTGTGCAGAGCCACTGGGGTGGGAGCAGAGAGTCTGGACCAGAGCTTAGTGCGTGACAGCTGGGAACTGTGGGGAGGGGAGCCTGTGCCCACACAGCAAGCCCGTGATGCCCAAGCACATGCCACCCACCTCGTCTCTAGCCCTCTGTCTCTCGGCTGGGTCCTAACTCCTCTGTGTCCCTTTGTAGGCTGCAGTGTGCCTGCCAACACAATACCTGTGGAGGCTCTTGTGACCGATGCTGTCCAGGCTTCAACCAGCAGCCGTGGAAGCCTGCTACCACCGATAGCGCCAATGAATGCCAGTGTGAGTATCCTGTGCATGTGTGCACTGCCAGCACCCATGGCTCATGGACTATGTCTGGGAGTTCCAGGGACACAGAGGACATGCTAACTATTGGCCCTGATTCTACAGCCTGCAACTGCCATGGCCATGCCTACGACTGTTACTATGACCCTGAGGTAGACCGACGTAATGCCAGCCAGAACCAGGACAATGTGTACCAGGGTGGGGGCGTCTGCCTCGATTGCCAGGTAGGCTAGGCAAGCAAGAGCTGGCCATGTGTTTGTGGGCCTGTGTGATGGGAATGGGGACATGCCTGGACTTGGCGAGCTCTGTGTTCCCTGTATCCCCAGCACCACACCACAGGCATCAACTGTGAGCGCTGCCTGCCTGGCTTCTACCGTGCCCCTGACCAGCCCCTGGACTCACCTCATGTCTGTCGCCGTGAGTACAGCTGCGTCCCTAAGCCGTGGAGGCTGTGAGTTTGAGGGTGGGAGAGTCTTTGTCTCCCAGACCTCCCCACCCCAGGAAGTGAGGCCATAACTCCCCATCATTCCATGACTTTACCTCTGACTGTTCCGTAGGCTGTGACTGTGAGTCAGACTTCACGGATGGGACGTGTGAAGATTTAACAGGCCGCTGTTACTGCAGGCCCAACTTCACAGGAGAGCAGTGTGCCGCCTGTGCTGAGGGCTACACCAATTTCCCACACTGCTACCGTGAGGACCAGCTAGGCGTTGGGGTTGGGGGTTGATGGAAAGGCCCAGGGTTGCGGCCTGAGGGGATCTCAGGGCTGAGTTAGGGTGGAGGACCCAGAGCCCTGGGGTAGTCTGTGGTTCTGGAGCCAGAGAGCTTGTCCAGCAGACCTGGTTGACATGTGTATTTACCCCTCAGCTGTATCCTCATTTCCCTACAATGACACCAGAGAACAAGTGTTGCCTGCTGGACAGATTGTGAGTAAGTACCCTGAGGTCACCAGGACCTATGTACTATAGGAAGAAGTGTGCACAAAGGACCAGGTTTTTTTGTTTGTTTTTTTGTTTTGTTTTTGTTTGTTTGTTTTTGTTTTTTAATCTTAGTCACCTTTCATTTAGTCTATTCAGTTTTAAAATTAATTTTTACTTTGTGTGTGTGTGTGTTTTACATGTATGTCTATGCACCATGTGCATGCCTGGTGCCCATAGAGGCAGAAAAAAAGGTGTTGGACTGCCTGGTCCTAGAGTTACAGTTCTGAAGCACCATGTGGGTGCTGGGACCCAGTCCTCTGCAAGAGCAGCTAGTGCTCCTAACTGCTGATCCATACCTTCAGCCCTGAATTTTTATTTATTTTTTAAAATAATGTACAGTCACACTGAAAACCCTTCCAGAAGCTCAGTGCTTGGGAACAGCCCTCTTGGGGCTACAGCCGTCGTTCAGTGGTGCAGCCTGCCTAGCTTTCACAAAGCCCTGGGTTCCATCGCCAGCACCTCGGCAAACACAAAAGGCAAATAACCCTCTCCATGCACCCTGAACTCTGTGTCTGTGTGCACTCATTCTTATAAACACTGTAGTGAACCACGCACGCTGTTTAGGGATTGTGTCTTCTCCCACCGCAATCCCATAAACATGTCCTTTCACAGCCCGTTATACAGACAGATGGAGCATTGAATTAACTGACCACCCTGCCCTCCTTCCAAAAGACGCTACGACAAACACCCAGACAGCAGTGACTTTTCATGGTCTTGTCTCCACAGGGTGTTTTCCTAGAAGTCAGAAGGCTCTCTCTGGCTTACCAAACTTGCATATTTGGTGGCCTTTTGCCCAGGTGCCAAGTTGCTTTCCTAACATACGACAGCATACTGGTGCTCTGGCTGTGTACAGCTGCTGGCTGGACCGTTGCCAACCTGCACAGTAGTAGAGTCTTCTGTTGGCTTGAGACCTCTCTCCTAGTGCAGACAGATGCCCCCTTCTCAGTGTTTCTGGTTTTGGGGGTTGGGGTTTGGAGGCAGGGTTTCTCTGTAGCCCTGGCTGTCCTGAAACTTGCTCTGTAAGACCAGACTGGCCTCGAACTCACAGAGATCCGCCTGCCTCTGCCTCCTGAGTGCTGGGATTAAAGGCCTGCGCTATCACATCCAACCAGATGTTTTCATTTTGCAGTTCGTTTTCCTAAAGTACCAACTTTGGGAATTTTACTTTTTTTAGATTCTAATTTGTGCTATGTAAATGTGGAAGAATGTGACTTTGCGGAGAAGCTGTTTTTCAGGGGGAGGGTTGGGTTCTGTCCACGTCTGAGCCTCCTGTTCCCACCTGCCTCCTAGACTGTGACTGCAACGCCGCGGGGACCCAGGGCAATGCCTGCCGGAAGGACCCGCGGTTGGGACGCTGTGTGTGCAAACCCAACTTCCAGGGCACCCACTGTGAGCTCTGCGCACCCGGGTTCTATGGCCCAAGCTGCCAGTGTGAGTGCAGTCCCCTCCTTATCCGCTCAGGAGGTGCCATGCAGCAGCCAAGCACTGGCTGACAGTTGGTCCTCTCTTTGCAGCATGCCAGTGTTCTAGCCCTGGGGTGGCCAGTGGCCTCTGTGACCCAGAGTCAGGCCAGTGCACCTGCCGCCCAGGCTTTGAGGGGGACAGATGTGATCACTGCGCCGTTGGCTACTTCCACTTCCCTCTCTGCCAGCGTGAGCGGTGTCCCTTCGTGTGGGCATAGGCGGTTGGGGTGCCCGAGGGACAACCTGCCCTGTCAGGATCCCCAGTAACTCATCTCACTCTGCAGTGTGTGGATGCAGCCCTGCAGGGACCCTGCCTGAAGGCTGTGATGAGGCTGGCCGTTGCCAGTGCCGACCTGGGTTTGATGGCCCTCACTGTGACCGCTGCCTCCCAGGCTACCACGGTTACCCTGACTGTCATGGTGAGCAGAGAATTAGGGCAAGAAGGGGTCAGGCCATCCCCACAGGATGAGGGTCTGACCCCCCCCCATCCCCACCCTCTGCCCACAGCTTGTGCCTGTGACCCTCGGGGGTCCCTGGATCAACACTGTGGAGCGGGTGGCTCGTGCCGCTGCCGTCTTGGCTACACAGGCCCCACTTGCCGGGAGTGCAGCCCCGGCTTCCATGGCTTCCCCAGCTGCGTCCGTGAGTTCACTGGGAGAATGGGAGGCGGGTAGTTCTCAGCCCTACCTTGTACCCACTGACTTCACCTCACAGCCTGCCACTGCTCTGCCGATGGTTCCTGGCATACAACCTGTGACCCTACAACGGGGCAGTGTAGCTGCCGGCCCCGAGTGACTGGACTACGTTGTGATATGTGTGTGCCAGGTGCCTATAACTTCCCCTACTGCGAAGGTGAGCCGGGGCGGTGCAGCAGAGGGCAGCCCTGTGTGTGTGATCTGTGCATTGTTCATGGGGGTCCACTGTGTGTACGTCCAGGGACTGTGTTCTGTAGCTGTGTCCATGTGCTATCGTTTTTAAGGTTGTTCATAGCTGTGTGGATGTGTGATGTTTCCATGTGCTATGCATGTTCCCATGCTTTGTGAATGTTCATGCAGCTATTTGTGTGATTGCTCTGTGTGCATGTTACATGTGTGCCCTTGCCATGGCAGCTGGAACAGGGGGTTTATGTTTTCTTTTCTGTTTACAACTACAGGAGGAGGGACTTGGGTTCTAATTGGGGCTGGGAAGTCACTGACCTTGGGGTCGGTCACTGAGGCCTGATCAAAGCTTGGTTTGTCTCTCCCTAGCTGGCTCTTGTCATCCTGCTGGTCTGGCCCCGGCCAATCCTGCCCTTCCTGAGGTGAGCATAGGAGTCCTTGGTGTGGGATTAGGCAGGGGACCCAGCCCAGGCTAAAGGTGTGAAGCCCGGAGAACCCTGGCTTCCTGCCCACTGCTTGTTTGCTGTGGAACCTCAGGGCCCATTTGCTCTCTCGGCTGGTCCTTCATTTCATCCTGGGTGGCTGCCAAGCCTGGGGCAAGGCCAGGTGAGGGGCTTTGGCCCTCTTCTGTCCCTTGACAGGACTCAGGGCTTTTTGCAAAGGACCTCCACTGTGTCCCACAGTTTTATCCTCTCTTGGGCACAGGCTCCCTGTACATGCCGAGCTCACGTGGAGGGGCCAAGCTGCGACCGTTGTAAACCTGGGTACTGGAACCTGAGCCCCAGCAACCCTGAAGGCTGCACTCGTGAGTCTGCCCTAGAAGGATGGTTAAGGGTTTGAAGGGTAGACCGAGGCCATCCCGTGCCCCAGGGCTCTCACTCCCACTCTGCCCTCCCCAGGCTGTAGCTGTGACCCCCGAGGCACCCTGGGTGGAGTTACTGAGTGCCAGTTGGTGAGTCGGTGTCTGGGTATTGGGTTGGGGTCTGAGAGGTCAAGGGTGTTAGGACTCCGCCCCACCGCGTCTCGCTTCTGGTTCCTCTCCAGGGCAACGGGCAGTGTTTCTGCAAGGCTCGTGTGTGTGGCCAGACCTGTGCAGCCTGCAAGGATGGCTTCTTCGGCCTGGACCATGCTGACTACTTCGGCTGCCGTAGTAAGTGCTCACACGCTTGCCTCCAGACTTTGTCTGTGCTGTGTTGGTGGGAGACTGACGTCCAGGGGGGTATGCGTGGGTCAGGTAGGTAGGGGTCTCACCCTGGCAACAGCAAGACGGCCAGGTGTTTGGCCCCTGGCCAGCTCTGTGCTGGGGGTGGCTCTGTCCTGATACATGGCCATTTGCTCCATGCTGTGTTTGTAGCAGGCATCACTAATCTGTCCCAGTTCCCTTTCCTTGGCCCCCAAAAAGACTCTAAGGGTTGATGTTAGTTTCTGTACCGAGGGTGGGTAGAACCTGCCTGTGAGGCCTAACCTGGAGGGCTGTGAGAGGGACCTCTGAGGCTGCTAGGAGCTAGGCAGCCTCTGATCCTGTCCTTTCCCAACACAGGCTGCCGGTGTGATGTCGGTGGTGCCCTGGGCCAGGGCTGTGAACCAAGGACAGGTGCCTGCAGATGCCGCCCTAACACCCAGGGCCCCACCTGCAGTGAGTAAGTGCCTTCCGCCGGCTGGGCCTGGGTTGGGGAGGCAGCGTGTACGGTGGGTGCCCCGTGTGTTCTTGCCAGGAGCCCACAGGGTATTCATCTACACCTTGGAAATCGGGGTGGCCATGGCGGGCCAGTGCCTGTCCCACCCAGACACCTATGCCATGGCAGGCCGGCGAAAGACCACTACTTGCCGGACCTGCACCACATGCGGCTGGAACTGGAGGAGGCGGCCACTCCTGAGGGCCGTGCCGTACGCTTTGGCTTCAACCCCCTGGAGTTTGAGAACTTTAGCTGGAGAGGCTATGCACACCTGACGCCTATCCAGGTGAGCCACGCTGCCCTCTTCCGCGGCTTGGTTCAGAAATGGAGCCAGCTGGCTCTCCTGGCAAGAATCACGAGACCCCGGTCAGCAGTGGCCAGAGAAGTGACCCTGTTGTCTCACACCCACCACAGCCCAGGATCGTGGCCAGGCTGAACGTGACCTCCCCTGACCTCTTTCGGCTGGTCTTCCGATATGTCAACCGTGGACCCACGAGTGTGAATGGGCGGGTTTCTGTGCGTGAAGAGGGCAGGCATTCCATCTGTACCAACTGTGAGTGGAGTCTGCTCACTCATCCCTTTTCCACCCCATACTCCACCTCCCAAGGCATGGTGGACCCAACCCATGTCATCTGCATCCTGGCCCTCCACCCCATGGAGGTGTACAGGGGAAGTACAACCCTGGGGGGTGGGGCGGCTGAGGATTGAGCCGGGGCATCTTACCCTCCCCTCCCCAGGCACAGAGCAGAGCCAGCCAGTGGCCTTCCCACCCAGCACAGAGCCTGCCTTTGTCACTGTGCCCCAGAGGGGCTTTGGGGAGCCCTTTGTGCTGAACCCTGGCACCTGGACTTTGCTGGTGGAAGCTGAAGGTGTACTCTTGGTGAGGCAAGGGCCACAGCAGGGTGGGGGCAGGCCCTGGGCCTCGGGGTCTTCGTACTCACCTCCCCTCTCTCCCAGGATTACGTGGTCCTACTGCCGAGTACCTACTATGAGGCAGCTCTCCTACAGCATCGAGTAACCGAGGCCTGTACCTACCGGCCCCCGGCCCTGCACTCCACAGAGAAGTAAGGTCCCACGGGATGCGTTGGAGCTGGATCCTGGGCTGACCTGGGCTGACCTCAATCTCTATTCTCCAGCTGCCTCCTCCATGCTCACCTACCCCTGGATGGCTTCCCTTCAGTGGCTGGAACTGAGGCCCTGTGTCGCCATGACAACAGCCTGCCCCGCCCCTGCCCCACAGAGCAGCTCAGCCCTTCACACCCACCCCTGGTGACCTGTGCTGGCAGTGATGTGGGTATCTGAGGGCCTGTGGATGGGTGGGTGCTGTGGACCTTGGTCTGGAGGAGGGACCTATCTCAATGGTAGAGTGGGTACAAGGCAAGGTTGTGGGATCATGGAGCTGGCGTGCGTGGCCCAGAGGGGCTTCTGCTGTCCCCAGTGGACACTGGGTGTGAAGAGGGACTCACTTAGCTCTTCTGTTTCCTCCCTGGCCTGGATCGGCCCTCTCCTCCTGTTTGGAGATGCCCTGGGCACTAAGACCTAGCCATAGACAGCGATGGGAAAGATGAGGCCTGTGGGCCTCTGGTCACCCTGCCCTCCCCCAGGTGGACATCCAGCTTGAGATGGCAGTGCCTCGGCCAGGCCGATATGCTCTGGTGGTGGAATATGTCAGTGAGGATTCACACCAGGACGTGGATGTGGCTGTGCACAGCCCTCAGAGAGGCCCCCAGCAAGGGATGCTCAACCTCCATCCCTGTCCATACAGGTGAGCTTACAATAGGAAAGGGTTGATGGGAGGACCCTACCTAGGGTTTCCACTTACAGTCTATCCCTCCCCTCAGCTCCCTGTGCCGCGGTCTGGCTCGGGATATCCAGCATCACGTGGCCACCTTCCACCTGGACTCTGAGGCCAGCATCCGGCTCACAGCTGAGCAGGCTCACTTCTTCCTGGTAAAGCCCCTTGAGACCTCGCCCCAGAGCAGCTTCTTCCAGCATATTTTTAATATCTGTGAAGAGAACAGAGCTCTCGGTCCCGGGAGCTCCTGTAGTGTGGTGCTGTACAGTGTGGCCCTGCTCACCGCTCATGAAGGGGCTTATGAAGATTTGGACCTGTTCTTGGCCTCTGGGCTGCGAGAGCTCAAGACAGAGATGGGTGGATGGAGACAGGGTAGATCAGTGGGGTGCCCTAGAAACTGTTACCAATTCCGCATCCAAATCCGGCTCCAGGCAGAAGGCAGGAGTGATTGAGTCTAGGCTCAGTGGACTCCTGGGGTCTAAACTGTGAGGCTGGTCATCTCTGTCCCCCGCATCTCCTGTGGGAGAGCGACACACCGTCCTTCTGCCCACAGCACACTGTCACCCTGGTACCCGTGGAAGAGTTCAGCACAGAGTTCGTGGAGCCCCGGGTCTTCTGTGTGAGCAGTCACGGCACCTTCAGCCCCAGCAGGTAGTGGTGCTGGGAGTGGCTAGGGTGGAAAGCAGGGGCCCGTTAGCCACGAGAGCATACTCACTCCTGGTCCTTCCCAGCGCTGCCTGTCTGCCCTCCCGCTTCCCGAAGCCACCGCAGCCCATCATCCTCAAGGACTGCCAGGTCTTGCCGCTGCCTCCCGACCTCCCTCTGACCCAGTCACAGGAGCTCACACCAGGTGCACCCCCAGCTGGACCACAACCTCAGCCCTCGACTGTTGTGGACCCCAATGCAGATCCCACCTTGCTGCGCCACCCACAGGTGAGGGCTCCTCCATGACAGATGCTCCAGGCAGCAGTGGGACCGGCTGTTACCCGCTCTGGCCACTCACTGGAGACTTTTCCTACAGGGCACTGTGGTCTTCACCACCCAGGTCCCCACCCTGGGCCGCTATGCCTTCCTGCTGCATAGCTACCAGCCAGTCCACCCTACCTTCCCTGTGGAGGTACTCATCAATGGTGGCCGCATCTGGCAGGGTAAGTGGCCGAGTGTACCACAGTGACAGGGGAACATAACCTGGCTGCTGTCAGTTTTCACACTAAGTGGCCTAAGTGAGTGGCAACCCCACCTCATCTACCTCCATTCTCAGAAGTCTTATCCCAGCCCCTGTCCCCTGTGTCGGGGCTCTCCATTTCTGTCACAAGTGGTGAAGCAATGTTTATAAGGTGCTTGGAGGACCGGTCACTTGTGTATGGCTGTGGATAATTCTAATGAGACCTGGTCTCAAAGGCTGCCTGTGGGCTGTCTGCCTATGACATGTCATCACCTGCGGGCCTGTCTGTGTCCCCTCACATCTCTAACTGTGCCCTGCACCCGGGATAGGGCAGCCATGCAGCTGGAGTGGTCGATGTTAGAGCCTGACTTTTGTGTTTTGACCCCTGCCAGGCCACGCCAATGCCAGCTTCTGCCCACATGGTTATGGTTGCCGTACCCTGGTGTTGTGTGAGGGTCAAACTATGCTGGACGTTACAGACAACGAGCTCACTGTGACCGTGCGTGTGCCAGAAGGCCGGTGGCTCTGGCTGGTGAGGCCTAGGGCTGGGGTCCAGCTTGCAGAGTGGTCTTCCCTTTGTGGCTGTCAAATATCTGTGGGTCTCAGCCAGAGCGTACCACCTGTTTGCCAGGGCGCCCCCCATCACAAGTGTGCCACGTGAGGCTCTGGAGGGTCCCTGAGAGCTAAGCCACCAGTCCCACTGGTGGAGGGACCTCGCAGAGGAAGTGGGGCCTGGGTGACAGGAGAGACAAGAGGAGGACGTGAGCCGCACAGAGGCTTGGCTGGCCACCCCTTCACTGTCCCGCTCTGTGACGAACTTCCTTTCTGAGTGGCCTAAGTGCCAGACAGGACTGCCATGCCCCGGCCTTGTCCAGGCTGAGGGGGCTGCCTCAGCACCTGTTCCTGCCTGCAGGCTCTGTCCCCATTCCCCCAGGCAGGCCCTTTCGCTGGGCCCTTGCGAAGGTGACTAGGTATTGTTTCTCAGGACTACATACTCATCGTCCCCGAGGATGCGTACAGCTCCAGTTACCTCCATGAGCAGCCCCTGGACAAATCCTATGACTTCATCAGCCACTGTGCCACCCAGGGCTACCACATCAGGTGGGCTGGGTGAGGCAGGACGGGTCTGGGGTGCAGGGGTCAGGCCAGGAGCCAACCTCACCGCTGCTCCTCATTGTAGCCCCAGCAGCTCGTCCTCGTTCTGCCGGAATGCTGCCGCCTCCCTGTCTCTCTTCTACAATAATGGGGCCCTACCTTGTGGTTGCCACGAGGTGGGTGCCATAAGCCCCACATGTGAACCCTTCGGGGGCCAGTGTCCCTGCCGGAGCCATGTCATTGGCCGTGACTGCTCCCGCTGCGCCACCGGCTACTGGGGCTTCCCCAGCTGCAGGCGTAAGTACCCAGTGCTCAGAGCATCAGAGCCAGTGTGCTGAATTCTAAGGACTTCCTGGGAGATGGGGTGCACTAGGACCCAGGGGGCATGGTGATCAAGGGAAAATTCTGGAGCCTGGCAAACCAGTCCCATCACTTCCTGTCTATGCACCTCTTCTAAAAGGTTCTAGGATGCAGCAGGTGCCAGTAGCCCCCAACAGTGGCACATGGTTCATGTCAAAGGAACTGTGAGGTGTAGAACTATGAGGAAGGGGTGGAACCAGGGTGGTGTCCCCAGCTCTGCCTGCCACATCCTCCTCGGCTGCACCTGGGGCCTGAGTGGGGCAGAGGGGTCAGCAATGTTATCTGCCCAACAGCCTGTGACTGCGGGACCCGCCTTTGTGACGAGCTCACGGGTCAGTGCATCTGTCCACCACGCACCGTCCCCCCTGACTGCCTGGTCTGCCAGCCGCAGAGCTTTGGCTGCCACCCCTTGGTTGGCTGTGAGGAGTGTAACTGCTCAGGGCCCGGAGTCCAGGAACTGACAGATCCCACGTGTGACATGGACAGTGGCCAGTGCAAGTGAGTCTAGAGAGCACCCTACTGTCTTGTGGGACCTCAGGTCGGGGAGAGCATCGCCCCTCACCCAGCAACTCACTCCTCTGCATCTCAGAAGACTCTAGGGGCTTAGATCCCATGGCTTCTGGGTGACCCAGGGCTGGAGGGGCCTCACATTGCCTTTACCCACATGCAGGTGCAGACCCAATGTCGCCGGGCGTCGCTGTGACACCTGTGCCCCAGGCTTCTATGGTTACCCTAGCTGTCGTCCCTGTGACTGCCATGAGGCTGGCACCATGGCTAGTATATGTGACCCCATCACAGGCCAGTGCCATTGCAAGGTGAGCAGGGGCTTGTGTCCAGGTCACTGTCCTGCATCATCTGCTTCAGCTGAGACATTGTCCTCAGCAGCCTTTCCGGGAAGGTGGGGATTCCTAGAAGCTTTTGGAGGGCAAGGTCTAAAACCGATCTATGGTGTGTTTGGTCCTCAACACACAGCCAACTGACCTTCATTGTCCCCTGACCTTAGGAGAATGTACAGGGCTCAAGATGTGACCAATGTCGCTTGGGGACCTTCTCCTTGGACACTGCTAACCCCAAGGGCTGTACCCGCTGCTTCTGTTTTGGGGCAACAGAGCGCTGTGGGAGCTCTAACCATGCCCGACATGAGGTATCCTGCCCTAGCCTGGGACTGAGATGGGAGCCACTAGAGGGGCCTGGAATGCAGGGCAAGGCCAAGTTTCCACTCTATGTGACCCACGTGTCGTGTGTGCTCACAGTTTGTGGACATGGAGGGCTGGGTGCTGCTGAGCAGTGATCGGCAGGTGATACCTCATGAGCATCGGCCTGAGATGGAGCTGCTCCATGCAGACTTGCGTCGTGTGGCTGACAGTTTCCCAGAGCTGTACTGGCAGGCTCCACCCTCCTACCTGGGCGACAGGGTGAGCAGGGGCATTTGGTTTGAGGGGCTGTACTTTGAGGGCAGGAAGTGCTCTGGGGTACTGGGGAAATGCATGCCGATAGGGTACATCCAGGGACCCTGGAAACACATTGTAGAGGGAGCGTGCCCGATGAGGGTGCTGTAAGGGATGGGCGTGGGAAAGAGGAGGACCATTCCCTCTGTGCTGGCTCCAGGTGTCTTCCTACGGTGGGACCCTCCACTATGAGCTGCACTCAGAGCCTCAGCGTGGTGATGTCTTCATTCCCTATGAGAGCCGGCCGGACGTGGTGTTGCAGGTGGTTGAGTGGGGTGGGTGTGTCCGGCTGGGATGGTGGGCCGGCCCAGTTGCCAGCCCTTACCCTGGTCCATGTGTGTCTGCTCTCAGGGCAACCAGATGAGCATCGCCTTCCTGGAGCTGGCATACCCTCCACCCGGCCACATTCACCGGGGACAGTTACAACTGGTAGAGGTGAGCAGAGCTGGCCTGGATCCCAGTCCTGCCCAGGAAGGACCCAAAGGAGCCATAGTCAGCATACTCACTGTTCTCCACAAGGGAGCCCGGTGGTAGGAGACAGGGGCTGGTGGTCTTCCTTTCCGATCTCCCTGAGTGGGTCATCTCTGGTTTTAAGACCCCTGAACAGAGTGGATGAGAAGCCCTGGGGCTCCTTGATCCACTCTGGGAGCTGCCCTCTGTGTCTGACTTGTTGGCCTTTCTTACTTTTTAAAGAGCTTCCTCTAGACACATCAAAGCTGTCTTCTCATTTATAGCTTGATCCTTTTTTAGCTTATTACATTTTATTTATTTATTTAGAGAGAGATAGTGTGTGTGTGTGTGTGTGTGTGTGTGTGTGTGTGTGTGTGTGTGTGTGTGTGCGCGTGTGCATTCATACCCACGTATGCATGTTACAGCGTGCACGTGGAATCGGACAGTTTAGAAGGGCTGGCTCACGTCTCCCACCGTGCTGTCCTGGGGACTGAACTCTGCTTGTCAGGCTGAGGGCAGGCAACCGTTGCTTCTTGAGCTGTCTCACTGACCCTGTAGTTTCTTTTCTTTTTTAAAATGTTCTTTGTTCAATAAATTCTTGGTATATTTAAGTTTATCAGGCTTTCATGTTTGTTCAGTTTTTGTGTCTTATTTGTGAAAATATTTATCTCTCTAATGTCAGGAAGGACCCATTTATTTATTTTTTTTTCTAAACCTTGAACTATTTTCTTTGCTTATTTAAATTCTTAATATACCTGGAGTTGACTGTGAGGAAGGAACCCAGTTGCTCCTTTTCCTCGTGGGTGACCGAGGGAGTTCCCTACTCCTGTGATCTCTGTGCGCCTCTGCCCTCTACAGGAGGGTCTTTCTGTACTCCATGCTCTACCCCAGCTGAGGTGATGTCTCGGCCCTACAGGGAAACTTCCGTCACTTGGAGACTCACAACACGGTGTCCCGCGAAGAGCTGATGATGGTGCTGGCCGGCCTCGAGCAGTTGCAGATCCGTGCCCTCTTCCCACAGACCTCTGCCACTGTCTCCCTGCGTAGAGTGGTACTAGAGGTGGCTGGCGAGGCTGGCAGGGGGCCCCCAGCCAGCAATGTGGAACTGTGTATGTGCCCTGCCAACTACCGTGGGGACTCATGCCAGGTAAAAAGTGGTGAGGGTGGGTGCTTGGCCACGAAGGTGCTCCTACCATGGGTCCTTGCCCGAGTGTACGTCTGCCAACATCTGCCCTTCACTCTGTCCTATCTCTGCCCACACGTGTCTTCCTCCCTGCTACCCTGCCAGCCTCCTTTCCAGTCAGCTGCTCCGTCATCACCTGTTTCCCCACCCTTTATCACTGCCACCCCTCCATACACATGGCTGCCGTCACCCATCATTGCTCACTCCGTAACGGCACAACCATCCTCCCCGGTCCACCCTAGTTCCCAGCAGTCACCCCCTTCCCCCTTACTGGTGTCCAGCTGCCTGTGGCCCTGGGTAGTCCAGCATGATACCCTGGAAGGGTTGTGACTGACCACCACTAGAAAAAGATGTTTGGAATAGAAGAAGGCAGCTCTGGTCCCCACCACATAGTCTAGTCATTTCTGAGCCATGCCATCTACGTTTGGCAGTGTGTCCAGAGGTCCAGAGGCCTAACAGCCAGACAGGGCCAACAGTTCTGGCAGCCAACGACTGGGCCCTGTGATCCATGGTGTGGTATCCCTGCAGCCCCCCCTGGTGCATGAAGGTTCCCAGGGGCTGACCTGTGAGCTGCCTATCTGGTCTGCCCAGCCTTGGGGCTGGCATCACATTTTTCACCCAATCATTAATGCTCTACCTGCCTTCCCCCAGGAATGTGCCCCTGGCTATTACAGGGACATCAAAGGTCTCTTCCTGGGCCGATGTGTCCCCTGCCAGTGCCATGGTCATTCGGAACGCTGCCTTCCTGGCTCTGGCACCTGTGTGGTGAGTATGCTTTGGAGCCTGGCCAGCCAAGGAAGACCCCAGGATCTGTGGTTCTAGATAAACTCGGCCTAGACCCAGAGTACCAGCTGGCTTAGGGCAGTGGGGGTGGGCGGGGATGTGTCTCTGCTTTGAGCACTGACTTCCCACTGTGTCCCAGAACTGCCAGCACAACACAGAAGGAGACCAGTGTGAGCGCTGCAAGGCAGGCTTTGTGAGCACTGATCCCAACGACCCTGCAGCCCCCTGCGTGAGCTGCCCCTGCCCCTTGGCAGTACCTTCCAACAAGTAAGCAGCACCCAGTCCCTTCTGCAGCCCCTGAGCAGCTGGGGTAGGCTCAGAAGGTGAACCCAGCACCGGGTGCCTACCCCTGGTGGAGAGGCACTGATGTGCAGCAACTGCCTGTTCATTCTTGTAGCTTTGCAGATGGCTGCATCTTACGAAATGGCCGGACCCAGTGCCTCTGCAGACCAGGCTATGCCGGGGCCTCCTGTGAGCGGTAACTAGGCGGGGTGAATCTGTACAGCCCCTAGGGAGCCTGAGTGGGGCCACTGGACCCTGACTGCCCCCTCTCTCCTTGTCTCCCGTCCCCAGTTGTGCACCTGGCTTCTTTGGGAACCCTCTGGTGCTGGGCAGCTCCTGTCAGCCCTGTGACTGCAGTGGCAACGGAGACCCCAACATGATCTTCAGTGACTGTGACCCCCTGACAGGCGCTTGTCGCGGCTGCCTTCGTCACACCACCGGGCCCCATTGTGAGAGCTGTGCCCCCGGCTTCTATGGCGATGCCTTGTTGCCCGGCAACTGCACCCGTAAGCACTGGGTGGGATTTCGGCTGCTCCCTAAGAACAGGTTATATGCCATGTGACCAGGCTTCCTTCCCTGCAGGCAGATCCTCCTTGGTGGCCAGCTTCGTGGCCAGACCCTATCCTTGCCTTGTCCCCTTTAGGGCAAGGCTGCAGGGAGAAGGCCAAACAGGACCAGTGAGGTTGTGACTGTGGGGTGTGAGAAGACTGGACCAAGTCATGGGAAAAACTGCAGGAAGGAAGGGGCTAGGTTTGGAAGGGTTGGGATAGGGGACAGCGCAGTTATCACGGCCCCCGCTTTCTACAGGATGTGACTGTTCCCCATGCGGGACAGAAGCCTGTGATCCCCGGAGTGGGCGCTGCCTGTGCAAGGCGGGAGTGACTGGACCACGCTGTGATCGCTGTGTGGTAGGGCCGGCAGTGGGCCTGAGGCCGGGCCGGGCTATGGGGGGGGGGACGGGGGACGGACCGGGCCTGTGGAGGTCTACTGAGGGAGAGCCTGAGATAGCCTGGGGCTGGAGGAGGTGTGGTGCTGAGGGCTGGGCAGGCTGTTGACTGCAGGGTGTATCACAGGAAGGACACTTCGGCTTTGAGCAATGCCAGGGCTGCCACCCTTGTGCCTGTGGACCAGCTGCCAAGGGCTCTGAGTGCCACCCCCAGAGCGGTCAGTGTCACTGCCAGCCAGGGACCACAGGCCCCCAGTGCCGCGAGTGCGCCCCTGGCTACTGGGGGGTCCCAGAGAAGGGCTGCAGGCGTGAGTACAGGAGTGTGGGCGGGCAGGGTGGAGAGGCAGGCATACTTGGACATCCACAGTTACATCTACCTGCCCCTCTTGCTGCAGGCTGCCAGTGTCCACGAGGCCACTGTGACCCCCACACAGGCCGCTGCACCTGTCCCCCAGGGCTCAGTGGGGAGCGCTGCGACACCTGTAACCAGCAGCACCAGGTGCCTGTCCCAGGCGGGCCTGGGGGCCATGGCGTACACTGTGAAGGTACGCCCTCACTAACCCTTCTTGGTCCTTGCCCAGTCTTCCTATCCTGCCTGGTGTGTGGGGTTCTCAGGCCTGCCACGACCTGGTGTTCTTCCCTGTATTAAGTAACCTCAGCATTCAGAGGGACCCCAGCTGTCTTGTCTCCATTTCCTGAGGAATTTCCACAAATCCATGCTAACCTGGTACCCGCTCTCTTACTCCTAAGTTGGGGGTGCAGCTCCAAAACTGGCCACTGCCTCTTCAGTCGACCTCACTGCCCAGGATTTTCCCCAATAGACTGCTCCGTAGCCTCCAAGACCAGCTTCCTCCTGACCAGATGAGGGTCTTCACCTGACCCTGGGATGCCCTTGCTGACCTCTTACCCTTATGACTTTGGCATAACTGGCATGGCTCAGTCTCTTATGCCAACCTCTTGTGCTTCTCTGAATCTGACCCTGTGCCGACCCTATTTTCCTGATTAGTTCTTGCCCTGACCTAGTGTCTCCATTTCCCATAACCCTGGTGCTGGCCTCTTATACTGACCTCATGGAGCCAGCCCATCCTTCGGTTGGTCCTCTAATCCCTGGCTAACCCATATCCTCAGTGCCTGCTCTCCTCTGCCTGCAGTGTGTGACCACTGTGTGGTCCTGCTTCTGGATGACCTCGAGCAAGCTGCTGCCCTCCTCCCTGCCATCCGCCAGCAGCTGCAAGGCATCAATGCTAGCTCCACAGCTTGGGACAGGCTGCATAGGCTGAATGCCTCCATTGCTGACCTGCAGGTATTTCATGCCCATCTGCCTTTCCTGCCTCCTCCGGATGGCCATGTGGTACTTACTTCTTGCCCCCAACAGAGTAAGCTCCGGAGCCCACCAGGACCCCGCTACCAGACAACACAGCAATTACAGACTCTAGAGCAACAGAGCGCAGGCCTTCAGCAGGATGTTGAGCAGCTGGGCAGTCAGGCGAGACCTGTGAACCCCACCCCAGTGTCCCGCGGTGCCTGTCCTCGAGAAGCCCTCACCCCTGGGACCCCCCAGTCCTTGACACCAAACCCACCTCCCCCCACTTCTCTTAATCATTCCACACCATCTCCAGGGCCACCCTTTTCACCCTACTCATGCCCTAGCCATGTACCCACAAACACCACAGCTGAAGGAAACTGTACCCACAGGCCATAGGGGCCCAAGGCCGGGCGGGCCAGCTGATGGACAACACAGAGGCCACACTCGGCCGGGCACAGACATTGTTGGAGACCGTGCGTGCTATGAACCATGCTCTGAGTGGTAAGGCTGGCTGATGCATGGGCCCAGTATGAGGTAGGCTGCTTGGGGTGGTGGGTAAGACCTCCTAGAAGTCTCCCCCTGAGCTGGCTGAGTCCTATATGTTTATCCTCTGGGCAAGTGGCTGGTTGGCCAGGGTCTCTTTGTTCCCTTAGCGCTGGACTGACCCTCACCCAGCTCCCCTGGGAATACTTGCAAACCTCCTTAGTGGCAAACAGTCCAGTGACCGAGAAGAAACTGGGCTCCCAAGCTTATGACGGGATCTGGCACAGCCAAAGGATTGGAAGAAAAATAAAACTGAACTTTCTGCTTAGGGAAGGCCAGGGAATGGCCTGCACCAGCATGCCAGGATTGTAGAAAAGAACGGTTATAGGGGATAAAGGCAGAGGGGTATCCTCTAAGAGCCACTGATGTGCTATTGGGATATGTGCTGTGGCTGCCGAAATGCCCTGGACGGGTCTTAGGCTTGGAAGTAGATGAGTGGAGGCCACCCCAAGGCTCTGACGATCCTCTCTCTGCAGAGCTGGCGTCTCACATGGGCCAAGTGTCTCCAGGCAATGCCTCTGCACCGTCTGGTGAGCAGCTGCGCTGGGCACTGGCTGAAGTGGAGCGGCTACTTTGGGATATGCGGACTCGTGACCTGGGGGCCCCACGGGCAGTGGCAGAAGCTGAACTGACAGAAGCCCAGAGGCGTGAGTGGGGCCAAACCGTGTCAGGCAGGGCCGCTCAGGGTGGACGAGACTGGGGTTCACGAAGGGGTCTAGGTACCAACAACCTACTCTGGTGTTGGCCAGTGATGGTGCGTGTGCAGAAGCAGCTGACCAGCGTCTGGGAGGAGAACCAGTCATTGGCCACACGCATTCGGGACCAGCTGGCCCAGTACGAGGCTGGCCTCATGGACCTCCGTGAGGCCCTGAACCACGCGGTGAATACTACCCGGGAGGCTGATGAACTCAACAGCCGCAACCAAGAGCGGCTGAATGAAGCCCTGGTAAGTACACCTGCTTCCTGCCCTCTGTTCCTGTGTCCCACCCTCTCCCCTCTCCCAGCTCCTCTCCAGGCCTCTCTTCTCCATGTCCTGGCCTTCTACCAACTCTCTTCCTGTTCTCCCTCCTCTCCTTGCCTTCTATCCTCTCTACATCTAACCTCCTCCTGCCTGAACCCCATCTCCACCCTCTCCCTGCTCTCCCCTACCCTTGCCCTCCTCCCTCCTCTCATTGCTCTCTTCCCTTGTCCTTGCTCTCAGCTCTCCCTCCCCTTCCCCTTCTTCCTTCCCCATGATGCTTAGGGCCCCATTTCATCCTTTATTCTCACTCTCCTAAAACTTTATCCCAAGCAATGGAAACAAGAGCTGTCCCAGGACAATGCCACCCTAATGGCCACTCTTCAGGCTGCCAGCCTCACCTTGGGTCGTGTTTCTGAGCTTCTACAGGGCGTGGACCGGGCTAAGGAGGTAAATACAGCCCTACCATCTCACTTATTCCTAGCCAGTTCCCTCCAAGATTTTTGGTTGCTGCCAGCTTAGATGTGCTGGACTCACTTGCATGCCGAGCACCCTCTGGTCCTGGGATCCCAAATTAGGAGGGTAATAAAGCCCACCCCCCACCTCAGGACCTAGAGCACCTGGCAGCCAGTCTGGATGGAGCCTGGACACCCTTATTGAAGAAGATGCAGGCCTTCTCTCCTGCCAGCAGCAAGGTGGACTTGGTAGAGGCTGCTGAGGCCCATGCTCAGAAGCTGAATCAGCTGGCGATCAATCTGTCTGGGTGTGTGGCATCCCCTCCCTAGGGTGTAACCTGGGTGCCCGTAGGTGCAATTGACCCTAAGTAGGGTAACTGGTCTGGGAGGGCTCATGGAGGGAGAAGTCAGTACTCCAGAAGGTTCTAGGCTTTTTGTAGCCTCATGGTTAGTTTGGGGCCCAAATTTCGGCAGAAAGGGGCAGATCTGAAGGCACAGACCCTGAGATGTGGCTAGCCAAGCTGTGATCTCTAACACCCCTATCCACACACCCCATGATCCTCCTTACCCCCTGCAGCATCATCTTTGGCATCAATCAGGACCGCTTCATTCAGAGGGCTGTGGAGGCCTCCAATGCCTATAGCAGCATCCTGCAGGCTGTTCAGGCTGCTGAGGGTGCTGCAAACCAGGCACTGCAACAGGCCAGCCACACATGGGAGGTGAGACTGGGCATCTGTGGCTCACAGGAGCCCTGCCCCCAGCCCTAGTGGTGTGAACAGCCCTGTGAAAATGGCTCCTGATCTTCTGCAGACGGTGGTGCAGCGCGGCCTAGCAGCCCGGGCCCATCAGCTCTCAGCCAACAGCAGTGCCCTGGAGGAGACCATCCTCGGGCACCGGGAGAGGCTGGGCCTTGGTGAGTACACTGACCTCTGGAACACGTCCATGCAGCTTTGGGATGGTTCTAGTGTGGTTCAGAGTGAGAATCAATAGGCACTGGACATGCCTGCCCTATGTGACTTCTGCAAGATGGCTCTGCTCTGGGGTGCAGGGGGTGATGATCATGTCTTAGTGGTATGCCAAGGGCCACCACACCCAGAGAAGGATGAGGTTCAGGGACCCTGTCTTTGTTCTCCATCTATCTATGGGCCAGGAGGGTTGGGTAGAACTTGTCACTGAGGTTGCCTCCTCCTCCATAGCTCAGGGCCGCCTGCAGGCTGCAGGGACCCAGCTGCACGATGTTCGGGCCAAGAAGGACCAGCTGGCAGCCCAGATCCGGGAGGCACAAGCCATGCTGGCCATGGACACAGGTATGTGGCTTCCCTGCTCTTGCCTATCGCTCCTTTGTGCCCCATAATGCCTTGCGAAAGTGGACACATTCACACTGTTGGCCAGTGAGTCACTGTTGTGGTCAGTGGGTCTGAGGAGGCTCCCATGCTAAAGTGCACTCTGGGGTTGTGCCTCTGACTTGAGGCACAGGTCACCCACACAGCGGCCCCAGGCACTTGGCACAGATAAGCAGGTCATAGAAGTGCTGGACAGTGGCGAAGGCGTGGGTGAGAGCTCAAGGCGGCTAGCAGTGGGTAGGTGCCGGAGGATGTCCAGCAGAACCACTGGCTCAGAAGGGTATGACTAGAAAAGACCAATTGATCATCGACCATAGAGGCCAGAGTGGGGTTCATCTGGCTGCCTCTCCCAAGAGAGTTCAGAACTGACAACAGCATGGTCTGACCTAGTTGTCTAGGTTTCCTTTCCCTGTGTCCACCAAAATGTCCCATGCATGCCTGGATACAAATCTGAAAGGCTGGGCAAGTCTTGGGAATTGATGATGGTCCCTGGTTGGGAGGACTGCAGAATCAAGAAAGTGTCTGGGTAGAATTTTGAATGTGTTGAAATGCGGGTATGGAGCGTATACTATCCATGGGTGGGCGGGCATCTAGGGTGGCCATCCTAGGTGGGGCCTAGGAACATGAAGTTGGCCCCTGCTGGGCATGGCCTTCATCTGCTGCAGGTGAGACCAGTGAGAAGATCGCTCATGCCAAGGCTGTGGCTGCCGAAGCCCGGGACACGGCCACCCACGTTCAGTCCCAGCTTCAGAGCATGCAGGAGAATGTGGAGCGGTGGCAAAGCCAGTTGGGGAGCCTGCGAGGCCAGGACCTGAGCCAGGGGGAGCGTGATGCAAGCAGTTCAGGTGAGCCAGTGGGTCCTTGTCCTCCCGGGGGCCAAGCTGTGGGAGACAAGGCTGCCAGCCCTCCTTTCCTGCAGTGTCCAGCCTGGAGAAGACATTGCCACAGCTGCTGGCCAAACTAAGCCGTCTGGAGAACCGTGGAGTGCATAATGCCAGCCTGGCCTTGTCTGCCAACATTGGTCGTGTGCGCAAGCTCATTGCCCAAGCCCGCGGTGCCGCCAACAAGGTGGGTAGCTTCTCACCATAGGGCTGTATGAGGGAACAGTGGGACGCAGGAAGCTGGATAGTAACCTATCATGTGCTACACTCCAGGTCAAGGTGTCCATGAAGTTCAATGGGCGTTCAGGGGTGCAACTGCGTGTCCCACGGGACCTCGCTGACCTCGCTGCCTACACTGCCCTCAAGTTCTACCTACAGAGCCCGGTGCCCGCACCTGCGCCAGGCGAGAACACTGGGGACCGGTTTGTTCTGTACATGGGCAGCCGCCAGGTACTAACCACGCAGGAGTGGGGATGGGCCATAGTGGACTGCAAGTTAGAAATGGGTGTTGCTTGGTCCCCATCCTAACTGCATCTTCTGGCCTCCGCCACAGGCCACTGGGGACTACATGGGAGTGTCTCTGCGTAATCAGAAGGTGCACTGGGTGTACAGGCTGGGTGAGGCCGGCCCCACAACTCTCAGCATTGATGAGAACATTGGGGAGCAGTTTGCAGCCATCAGCATTGACAGGTACAGACACCTTGGAAAGAGGTTAGACTCTTGTGGATCAAAGTCCCCAGTCTATTTCTCACCCCTCCCCTCTGCTCTTAGGACCCTCCAGTTTGGCCACATGTCTGTCACGGTGGAGAAGCCAACGGTTCATGAGATCAAGGGGGACACAGTGGCCCCTGGGATAAAGGGGCTACTCAGCCTACAGCCTGATGACTTCGTCTTCTATGTGGGAGGGTACCCCAGCAACTTCACGGTGAGCCTGGCTCAGCCTCAGGATAGTCCTAGAGTGTGCTGGCAGTCCTGCCTGCCTGTCTTGACCTGGGAGAAAGTCCTTGTCTAGTTTTAGTCCATTCTGCAGTCTGAATGTCCATTGGTCTCTCGGAAGTAGGAAGGTGCCCTGACCATGCACTTTACCCACAGCCCCCTGAACCCCTTCGATTCCCTGGCTACCTGGGCTGCATTGAGATGGGCACATTGAACGAGGAGGTGGTCAGTCTCTACAATTTTGAGCAGACTTTCAAGCTGGACACTGCAGTGGATAAGCCTTGTGCTCGGTAGGTAAGGCCCAGCACCATGTGTCTCCACTCATCCCCCACCCCCCTCACTGACCTAAAGCCTCTAATGTGCAGCTCCAAGGCCACTGGTGACCCGTGGCTCACGGATGGCTCCTACCTGGATGGCAGCGGCTTTGCCCGCATCAGCTTTGAGAAGCAGATCACCAACGCAAAGCGCTTTGAACAGGAGCTGCGGCTTGTGTCCTACAATGGGATCATCTTTTTCCTCAAGCAAGAGGCATGGCTGACCCTATGTCCCACCTTCTCCCTATCCTGGCTCTTCCTGATGCCCCTGGGCTGACCCCGCTCGCTCTGCTCTTGCAGAGCCAGTTCCTGTGCCTGGCGGTGCAGGAAGGCACCCTCGTGCTCCTTTATGACTTCGGCTCAGGCTTGAAGAAGGCCATCCCACTGAAGCCCCCACAGCCCTTGACAGCAGCCAGCAAGGCGGTAAGGCAAGGGGCCTGGGGGCAGGAGGGCCGGCAGGGAGTTGGCGTTCCTGAAGCCTGCTACCCATTCCCTGCAGATCCAGGTGTTTCTTCTACTGACTGGCAGCCACAAACGCGTGCTGGTGCGTGTGGAGAGGGTCACTGTGTTCACTGTGGAGCAGGACAACATGCTGGACATGGCTGATGCCTACTACCTGGGGGGGGTGCCACCTGAGCAGCTACCCCCAAGGTGAGCATGGGTCCTGGGGCATGTGGGGTTCCAGTGCCAACAGGGCATCCACTCAAGATCTGACTGGTGCCCTGCAGCCTACAGCAGCTCTTCCCCTCGGGAGGCTCTATCCGCGGCTGTATCAAAGGCATCAAGGCTCTGGGCAAGTATGTGGACCTCAAACGATTGAACACCACGGGCATCAGCTTCGGCTGCACCGCTGACCTGCTGGTGGAACGTGCCATGACTTTCCACGGCCATGGCTTCCTGTCCCTGGCGCTTCCCAATGTGATGCCCGTCACTGGCGAGGTCTACTCTGGCTTTGGCTTTCGTGGCACCCAGGAGAACAGTCTGCTCTACTATCGTGCCTCCCCGGTGAGCTGATGACAGCTTGCACGTGCTGTAGCCACCGTCTGGGCCTGTGGGGGTTTGGAAGGGATGAGTCTGGACTATTGGCCTAGCCAGCTGACCCTGCCCCTCCCTGTCCCTAGGATGGGCCATACCAGGTGTCCCTGGAGCAGGGCCATGTGACACTCCAGTTCATGGGGACAGTGGTGGGGACTCAAGGAGTCTTTGCTGACGGCGCCCCCCACTATGTTACCTTCTACACCAACGGCACAAGAGAGTAAGCCCTGCCTCGGGCAGGGAGGGAGACAGTGCCAGCGTGCCCTGCAGGAGGGGCTGGGTGAGCTGGCCCTTCAAGAAGAATGTGCCAGCATGGGAAACACTGTCTTCTCCTCAGGGTACAGCTGTTGGTGGACGACCAGCCACAGGAGATAGAATTCCGCCAGAGAACAGCCCCCACACTCCAACCTGAGGAGCCCTCCCTCCTCCTGGGAGGCCTGCCTACGTCTGGTACCTCCCACAACTTCAGCGGCTGCATCAGCAATGTTTTTGTGCAGCGGTGAGCTGATTGGTGTAGGGATTAGGTCTCAGCCGACTCCCTACTCCAGTTACTAACAGGTACTCACCTGCCTCTTCCCCCCACAGACTTCGGGGGCCACAGCGTGTGTTTGACCTACAGCAGAACATAGGCAGTGTCAATGTGAGCACGGGCTGTACACCGGCCCACCCCATCCAGACCTCGAGGACCATGGCTCAGAAGGTGGGGTATTGGAGGTGGTGTGCGGGCAGGGCTGGAGTAGCTGGGAGGCTGGCTGCCAACACACTGGCCCCTGCACTGTGGTCTGGTCTGTGCCCTAGGTCTCCCGCCGCAGTCGCCAACCCAGCCAGGACCTTGCCTGCACACCACCCTGGCTCCTCGGGACTATTCAGGACACATACCAGTTTGGGGGACCCCTGCCCAGTTACCTGCAGTTTGTGGGTGTCTCCCCATCCCACAGGAATAGGTAAGGTTGGCCAGGCCAGGCGTGGGTGGGGTTGGAGGTGCTGCCCAGGCTGATGCCATGCTTGGCTTCCAGGCTCCATCTATCGATGCTTGTCCGCCCACATGCTGCTTCCCAGGGCCTCTTGCTCTCGGCTGCCCCCCTGTCAGGCCACAGTCCTTCACTGGTACTCTTCCTGAGCCATGGACACTTTGTGGCACAGACGGAAGGCCCCGGGCCCCAGCTCCAGGTCCAGAGCCGCCAGCACTCACGGGCTGGCCAGTGGCACAGGGTGAGAGGCTAAGGAGGAAGGGTGTGGGCGGCAGGGCACAGTGAATGCCCTCTGAGGCTGCTTTCTTCCCAGGGTACTGGGATACTGCTGACCAGGTTCCTTCCCACACTCAGGTGTCTGTGCACTGGAGGATGCAGCAGATCCAGCTTGTGGTGGATGGCAGCCAGACCTGGAGCCAGAAGGCACACCGCCATCGGGCCCACAGGGCACAGGGCCTACAGCCTTACACCCTCGTTGTTGGAGGTCTCCCTGCCAGCAATCACAGCTCCACGCTCCCTGTGAGAACCATACTGCCCCCATGCCTGGCCTGGCCTGGACAGGGCCTGGATGTCCACCCCAGCAGGCCCAGCCTGACACCAACTATCTTGTTCCTGCAGGTGTCTGTGGGGTTCAGTGGCTGTGTGAAGAATCTGCGGCTGGATAAGCGGCCCCTGAGGATTCCAACGCGAACGGTGGGGGTCACACCCTGTGTCTCAGGCCCCCTGGAGGATGGCCTGTTCTTTCCAGGCAGCGAGGGAATTGTCACCTTAGGTGTGTGAGGCAAGGGAGGCTGTGGGTGTAGGGGCTCTAAGCAAGGGCCTGGACCTCCCCCATCACGGCCCCTCCCCACAGAGCCCTCCAAGGCCAAGCTGCCCTATGTGACCCTGGAGCTAGAAGTACGGCCCTTGGCAGCTGCTGGCCTCATCTTCCACCTGGGCCAGGCCCAGGCCACCCACTATGTGCAGCTCCAAGTGTTGACAGATCAGGTGAGCAGGGCTACGGTGCTGGGTGAGTGATTTCTTCCCCACTGTGGCCTCTGGGGGACAGAGCCTAACTTTCCTTGGCCCCAGGTCCTGCTGCGGGCGAATGATGGGGCAGGAGAGTTCTCCACATGGGTGACCTACCCCGCGTTCTGTGATGGACAGTGGCACCGGATAGCAGGTGAGGGGCCCTTCCCCTCTTCTGTAGAGCAGGGTAGTTTGTGTGTGTGTGTGGGGGGGGCTGCAGGTTGGCCAGCTAGGAAACACGAATCTGCTCCACAGTGGTCAAGGGCAGGAACACGCTCCGGCTGGAGGTAGACACACGGAGCAACCACACCACAGGCCCTTTGCCCGCGACCTTGGCTGATACTCCAGCACCTTTACACCTTGGGGGCCTGCCCAGTAAGTGTGGACTGCCCGTGGACTGGGATCCTCTCACCCTCCAAAGGGGCAGCAGAGACCAGGCTGATGGGCTAATGCAGGGACAGATGACCTTCCTCTACCAATCCTCTTCTCTGGTCCCTTTGTATTTCCAGAGGCAACAACTGCTCAGCCAGAGCGCCCTGCCTACCGAGGATGCATGAGGAAGCTGGTGGTCAACGGGGCCCCTGTCACTGTGACTGCTTCTGCACAAGTCCAGGGGGCAGTGGGGACAAGTGGCTGCCCTGCTGGAACTCCAGCCCCAGCCCCAGCTCACTCTGCAGCACTGACCCAGGGGCAGGCCAGTCCCGGAGCCCTGCCCTTACTCCAGCATTGAGGGTTCCCAGACACTGGTATTTGCCTAGATTTTCTAGTTTAAGCTGTCTTTTTAGATAAAAGGACACTGCAGAACAGACACATTTATATTTATACTTTGTTCCTCGTAACTGAGATCTGTAAAACCACTGGCTCCTTTGGAATTAAAAGCAACTTGTTTCACTTGAGTGTGGTGGTGATTCAAACAGCAATGGCTGGGCCATGTACAGGCCTGACAGTGGGGTACAGAACCCAGTGTGACAGCTGGCCCCACCACCCTCTCCTCACCAGCTAAGCTCTCAGGGGAGTGGAGCTACAGTAACACAAGGCCAAGATCAGAGTTGGCAGGTACAAGAGAGGACTTTATTAGTGAGGTGGGGCAGGAGAGGGTACAACGAATCACAATCGCCACTACGGAATCACACAACTATGAATTCCAAATCGGGGAAGGACAGCGAATAATTTAATCTAGACTCATATCCTCCTCTTCGTCTTTCTTGTCTTTTGCGTCGCCCTCCTTCGGCTCCGATTTGGCATTATTCTGCATGGCTTTGGCAAATGCTTCCACATCTGAAATGGCCACATCAGGGCTACTACCCGAGTAGACAGCCTCCAGCACTCCACAAAACAAAAGGCTGGTTCTGGCCAAGATTGAGGATCAGTACTCACCACCTTTGTTGGCGGCCTCCACAGCCTCTGCAGGAAGGCCAAACTGGCACATGAGGGGGCCGAGCTGTCCCGAGGCCAAGGCTGCACTGAACATGCCCAGGGCCTGCAACAAAGAGCGTTCATGCAGAGCTGAGCCTGTGGCACCAGGCCCACCATGCTAGAGTTACAGGTGCAGAGAGTGCCACGCAATACACACCTGCTGGAACTGGGGCGAGGTCAATGTGTTCTGGATCTCATCTGCCGTCTGGGGCAGAGACTCCCCAGAGGGCAGGTAGGGCAATAAGCGCTCCTGAACGTCTGCATTCGCGAGGATGGGAGCCATGATCTCTGGTGTCAGCACACTGGCCAGATCCACTAGGGTACAAGCATGGTGGCCATCAGTGGCCCAATCCCAGCCCAGGCATCGGAAGGATGGGCAAGTGTGGCTTGACACCATGGACACGCCCGGGCTCCACATCTTCAAGAGCCACTGAGTACATGGGCAGCAGACCGTCACCCCATGGGTACCTGCAGCTCTTTACCTTGCTGGCTGCCTCCTGGCCCTGCCGGCACATTCATAGTGGCCAGAATGCTCTGGAGGTCGCTCAGCTGGATGGGTTGGGTCGGGCTGGCTGCTGTGCTGGTTCCATTACCTGAGCTGGGTGCGGGACTTGGGCTGGTGGTCGAGGCAGCTGCTGGGGCAGAAGGGGCTGGGGTGGCGCGAGCGGAAGAGGTGGTGGAGGATGGGGTGACGGCTGCCGACTGGCTCCGGGAGCTGGGGAAAGTGAGCAAGGGCTGGAACAGCTAGGCCCGCTGTTTCAGGGCTAATCCACAGGTCTGGAGCCGACTTCCCCTGGTAGCAAGCTCAGGTGTAATGGGGACCCTCCACTCTACCTATTAAGTGAGGTCTCCAGAAAAGAGCATGCAATGGTGGGTGGTGGGGCCTGGTACCCACACCAGGCACTGGAGGCCCGGGCTCACCTGGATGAAGAGCTGCTTGCCGGAGGCCCACTGCTCCCCAGCAAGCTGGCCAGGCCTGGTCCGGTGAGGGCTCCAAGTCCACCTAAAGCAGCACAGATGTGGGCTAGACACCCAGCCCACCCGAGAAGGCACTAACCCCTGTCTTCTGACGCAAGAAGCCACACATCCCAAAGGGATGAGCAGGGAGGGTTCTAACAAGGCAGGCCACAGGAGGATGAAGTGACCACTCTAGTCGGCTGAATTCTAAAGCTGTCCACTGAGCCAGTCCTTTCCACTCCACCCAATCATGCTCGAGAAACAGCCACGACCGGGCCAGAACAGTGCCCTCTAGGTGTCCAGGACATGCGCTGTACCCAACGGGATGGCCCTTGGCTCTGCCCCAGGTGAACTACACATGCACACGGATATTAGACCAGGCCCCTCCCTCCCACCCAGCTTGTACCCAGCAGACGAGCATTCCAAAAAAGGAGTGGTACAAGGACACATGTACACAGACACGGCTGAGACCCCAGTAAAGGGAGCTGGGAGGAAACCCTGTGTCTGCAAGCAAACACTACAAAGCCCCTTACTGGAAAGCCAGGGATAGTGAGGTGTTACCCAGTCCTCCGAGGCCGGCTGGTCCGATGAGCTGCATGAGCTGGCTATGACTCATGTTCCCCAACAGGCTCTGCAGGCCACCCTCACCTGGAGAACACAAGGATCAGACATGGGCCTGCAGTGGCCATGGCCAGGACCTATGGTCACTACACATCGCTGACTATGGCATAAGCCTGGCCTTGGCCCCAGCCCTGAGCGGCTCAGGGAATAGTTCTGGAAGGAGGCAGCAGGGACCAGGTGAATTCTGTGCAGTAAAGATGGGAGTAGAGAAAGAACCAGAACCAAATTCTTACAACCAATCTCCCAGTTCACTGAAGACCACTGCCCCACACAGGTCTAGGTGATCATTACCGCCCAGTGCTGAGAGCTCATGGCCACCACTCCCACTTGCTCCCAGTGCTCCAGGCATGGGGGGGTTGTTCAGACACTCGTTGACTTTCCGGCAATGCTCCTCATCTTGGTCAGTCTTGGGCTCCTGCCAGAGGAGATAAGCAAAGAGCCAAGGTTGAGCAGCTTGCACAAGGAGCTGGCTCATGCCTGTTGGCTTCCCAGTACCCAGTAGCCATCCTGATTCAGCCCACACAGTAACCTGCAAATGTCACAGCAACAGAGACAGAAACCAGTCTAGGCTCTTAAGAGAGACAGTAATGGCAGCAGCGAGTAGGGCCCCAAGCCAGTCACCACCACAAGAAGCCTCGAGTGTCTTCAGAGGTAACAAACTAACCCCCATCTCAACACTGCTGAGGGATGGCTGCCCCCAAAACTTTGGGATAGAGTACTGTGTGGCCCCTGTGCCCGTGGCAAAAGGGCCAAGAACGGCATTACAAGAGTGAAATTAGGAAGAGTTAACAGTGATGGGTTCATTAACAATGTTCAGAACCGTAGAGAACGTTCTGCAGTAAGCAACCACTCTCTGAGTTTCCACCTAAAGACGTTCTGGATCCTTGGGCTCAGGTGACCAGAACTCAGGCTGAGAGGAAACTTCGCCCTCCTGGTACTGTGCAGACCAACAGCTGCTGCCCCTTTAGACTGGATGACAGTGGCAGTGACTGTCATCTGAAAAGGTGTACACCAGCCTGAACACACCCCAGTGTTAGCTGCCGACCCTAGACTGTGCCCACAAACCCAAGAGAGAGCCCATGCTCCACACCACCGCAACACCGCACTAACAGCCTGAGAAACAGACAGGTCAATGGCCTCCAGCAGGGCAGACTGAGGGGCGCTGCAGATGCGGGTGAGGGCGTCACTGCAAGGTCTCCAAAGACACAGCACAGGAGAGCCTGAGAGGGACATTCAACTGCCGAGAGAACACAGTGTCACCTCTAGGAGCCAGGGCCAGGGACCTGGAGCTGTGTGCCTGCAGGTGACTCCATGCGCAGGGCTCTGGTGCTAACCATGAGCCCCTCACATAGGTGGGAACTCAGCTCCCCCAGGCCCTCCAGGTGGAAACAGAGTGGACCATTCTCCTGCATACCTGCATCCAAAAGAAGAGCCTCTTGGACCCTGCCTTGAACTTGAGCACGTAGACCCTCCCGCTGGGGCACTGAGGCACCCGCTTGAACTCACAGTCATCGGGAAAGATAATCAAGTCCTGGAGACACAAGGAGGACAGTGAGCCACACATACCACCAAGGTTTCCGTTCCCCGGACCCAGGTCTAACAGGGTGGAACCCAGAAGGCTCAGACCCCAGTGAGGAGAGGTGGAAGAGGGAGGACCCAGGGTGGTGGGGTAGAGAAGGTGTCCTCCGAGGACCCGAGGACTTTGAACAAACATTCTGGAACTGTACCCCAAAATGCAAAAGGTCAATCAGGTGTAACAAAGAACAATGTAGTCTGAGAGACAAAGAGCCTCAGGGGACGTGGCCTCTTCACCAGCTCAAACTACTGTGGCTGTGGCGAAGGTCGGATCTGTACACTCCTCCACAACACGGAAGTTTAAGATACTGAGGGCGGTATCACCAGCTGACTTTGTCAACATGTCAGCAAGCCGTCCCCGCTAAAATCTTAAGAACCACGGTCACCATGGGATGCATGGCTTCACAGTGACTGAAGCAGTCTGCCAACCTTGGGACCAGACAACCCCTACACCGATCTACTGCAGGCGAGGCCAGCGGCCCCCACGCTGCCAGCTCTCGCCCAGAGCCTCCGCCGGCCTGGTCTGGCTACAGGACTCACATCCTCCACGGTCCCAGAGGTCCTGTCTTTCCAACAGAAGTGAATGAGGGAGTCGTCCGTCTGCTGAATGTACACGAGCCCTTTCCGTTTGTCTGGGGTGACCGTAGTTCCTTTTAATGACATTTTTCCTGCCCGGAACTCCACCAGATACTTGGTAGAGGATCCCCGAGAACCGGGCACCAAGCTTGGGAACAGGGCGCCTGAAGTCGTCATCCTGAAAAAGCAGAGCGAGGCCCGTCGTGCGGCGTCGCGTGCGCAATGTCCCACCCAAACGCAGCTCGGCCCCGCGGCGGCCCGGGAGAGGGAGCGCGCCGGGCTGTGCAAGGCCGGGCGGCGTGTGCGGGGCCGAGCGCAGCCCCGCGGGCTCCCCGCTCTCGCGACGTCACTGCTGCCCGCGCGGAGCCTCGCCGCCTACGGCCCGGCGCGTCTGGGGCACCGGCGGCCGGCCCCGACTGCCTCGGCTCCGCGCTCCTGCCGCGTCCCGCCCTCCCGCCGCCCGGCCGAGCCCGGCCCCGCGCGCTCCTACCTGCCGCCACCGGGCCCCTACCTGGCTGTGCTCACACTCGGCCTCAGGGGCGCCGTCCGGGCTCGCTCTTCCTTCTCGGCGCCTGCCGGGCCTCGCCGGAAGCCCGCGCTCGGCCCGCCCCGCCGCCGATTGAGTTCCGTCAGCCGCGCGTCCGGCCTTGGCCCAGCTCCGATTGGCCCCCGCCGCCGTCCATCGCGTCCGGCCCGCCTCCGCGCCGGCGGCCTGTTTCCGGCGGAAACGCGGGCCAGAGCGGCCTCTATTGTTGCTGTGTCATAGGGGAGCGGCGGCGGCCCCTGGCGGCAGCGCCGGGAACGGCGGGTCGGCCTCGGCGGACACGCAGCAGGGCCCCCGCGGGGCGGCGCTGCGGGTCGAGTCCGGGCCCGGTGGTGGGCGCCGGACGGTGCAGCGACGGGCCCGCGGGGCCGGCTGACGTGCACCCAGGGCCGGGCGTCCGCAGCGGTTACCCACTCGGTTCTGCATGGAGCCAGCTCTGCACACCCGCGGGGAGACAGCCTGCCTGACTGGCATCATTGGGTGAGCTCTGAGATGTCAGGGCCTGAGACATGAAATAGTCACGTGGTTGAAAAGGTAGGAGGCAGTCTCATGGCACCCGAGCAAGGAAGATGTCAGCGTCATGTCACTTGGTGATAATCTGACATACCTCTCTGCAAAGTACAGGAGGCTGCTCGGGGCAGGGGCGGAGGGAGGGCAGCGTGGGGTTGCTCATCGCGGCAAGAGCGGAGTTCCCACAGCCCCAGGGTCCCTGGTCCTGAGTAAGGGGTCCAGGGGCTGCATGTGGCCAGCCGATGGAGTGCGGCTGCCTTCCCTGAGGGCAGAGGTGCCTGTAAAACGGAAAGCCCAAGAGTCCTCACGTTGTTCTCTCACACTCCAGTTTGCTTCATCTTTGACAGTTTTGAGGAAGTGAGCAGTAGTTCCTACTTGGTAGCCCCCAGGCCTATCCTCCATCCCTGAGTCTCTGGCTTCCCACAGCATACTTCACAATTTACATAAGTGTATGTGTGGAACGTGTGGGGTCTTTAGCTTTTTCTGAAAGAAAGGTGACAAGTACTTTTCTCACTTAACGATACTTGTTGGACGCTGGCACAAATGTGTTCCAGGCCAGCCTGAGCCAGAGGGAGACCTGCCTTTAAGGTACATTTATGCTGCCATAGTGGTTCACTCATTTTAATTCCTGTCAGGCATTCTGATGCATTAAGTTCAACCCCTTTGCATCTGCCATCTTTCTGTTGGAATCCATCCTGTGGAGGTCTAAGCACAACTTTCCACCCGAGGTTCCTGTGAGCAAACTTGGGTTGTCAGGCTTGCCTAGCGAAGTTTTACCTGTTGATCATCTCACTGGCCCAGTTTCTACCTTTTTACTACCAAAAAAATGCTACAATTTAACCAGGTGTGGCAGCTCATGCCTGTAACCCCAGTCCTCAAAAGGCTGAGGCAGGAAAACTTCCAAGTGTTCAAGATCAACTTAAAAGATTTAATCAGGGCTGGAGAAATGGTTCTGTGGTTTAAAGCACTGGCTACTCTTCCAGAGGCCTGGGTTCGATTTCTAGCACTCACAGCTGTCTGTAACTCCAGTTCCATGGGCTCTGATGCCCTCCTCCAGGGCCTGTGTGTTCCTGGCAGTGCCTCATCACCCCCCCTTCCCCCCCTCCCCGTCACATTTCCGGCTCTATTTCGTAGTTATCTTATGTATATGGGTGTTTTGCCCACATGTATGTGTAAACCACTTCCATGCCAGGTGCCTGTGCCTCAAGAACTAGAGTTCCAAACAGTTGTGAGCCACTCCGTGAGTGCTGGGAACCTTACTGGGTCCTCTGGAAGAGCAGCCAGTGCTGTTTAAAGCCCACATGAACAAAACTTACTTGGAGCTGATAAGTCTTTTGTGTGGTGCTGTGCCACCATACACCTTGAGGCAGATCTCATCATTTCTAAGAATCTAAGTTTCCAGTGGCCAAAATGGTGGAGTGAGGTAAACACAGCTTTGCTGACACTACAGCCCAGTGGGCCATGAGACAGGAAAAGGGAAACAGAAGATCTAACCTGGCTTCCAGGCAAGTGGCAGCAAATCAGTGTCACTAATTCAAATCCATACGTCAAAGCTGCCACTGGAGGTCACAAGGAACCCGCATTTTCAAAACCAGGAGATTTGGGCTTCTCCCAGGTCATGAATGCTGAGGACATTGGATCCAGTATCTTTTCTCATGAGCCAGGAGCCTTGGGTTGGCTCAGAAAGAATGCAGTTCTGCACAGACACACTTGGAATGGCATCTGCCATGCTTTCCACACATAAGCATTCTGCAGTGGGAAGCACATTTTCCCAGCTACTGTGGAGACTGTTGGTGAGAAGGCATGCAGGTAGCCTGCAAAGATGCTGGTCCCCACAGCCACTGCAGCTCACAACTATGGCCCCTGGAACATGCAAACCTGTAATAGAATCCATGTAAAAGTCCAAGAGGACACTGGGAGAAACACCGGGTAGGCTGCAGTGGCCACCTTGGCCTGACCTGTGTGGACTACATCAGGGATGGTTTCTGTGTAGTCTTCAGCTTCCACAAGGGAAGACAGCTCTAGCAGTCCTGCGGAAAAAGAACAAGCCCTGAGCTGGGGATGTGGCCCAGTGGCTGAGTGATCCCCAGCATTTTTAAACAACAACAACAAAAGCCCCACTGTCCAAAACGGCCCAGACGCCCTGTGAGCCTCTAGTGGGAGAGGGAGTGGGGCTCACAGCCCTGAAGTGCAGCAAAGGCACAGGCATGGCTGGCTAGCGTTGCCTGGGGAGGGAGAGTTTTTCCAGAGGCAAAGGCATCTGAAAGGATGTCCATGTCCATACTTGCAAAGAAATATCGATGAAAACTCACCTTTGAGAACAGGTGAGGGCCAAGGGCTGGGGGTCTTTAGTACTAGGAATACAAAATGGCAGAGCCACTGGGAGCTGACTTTGGCAGGTGTGACTTTTTTCCATTTGTTTTATTAATAGACTTAATTCTTCAGAATAATTTTAGGTTCATAAGAGAACTGAGCAGAAAGTACAGACAGTTCACACTACCCTGCCCCCTACACCCCTGCCTCCCAGGCTGCACCTTCCAGAGGCAGGTCTGTTGTAACCAGTAAACTTTTCCCTACAACTCAAATCTTAGAAGTGCACACAGGGACTCAGCAGGTGATGCTGTGCACCTCTAAATAAACACTGTTTGGTTTCCCAGCAGAAAACCAAGGTCAGAGCAGAGCAGTTTCGGTGTCTAGTAGGGCTGTGTCTCAGTGGGAACAAATGTTGTGTTTTCACATAGTAAAAGATGCCAGGGCAGGCTACAGGACTATGGCTGGACACCTCTTTTCATAAGGGCTTAGTCCCATGCATGAGGGAAGCACCCTCATGGCCTCCTCACCTCTTACAGGGCCTGCCTTGTAATGCCATCACATGGGTACAGTTAAACCATACCAACATTGTATAGTCCATGTATACGTCTCCACAATCTTCCTCTTCCTTTGTAAGCTTCCTGGATGTTTCTGGGGTTATAGGTATTCTACTGTGCCTGGCATGTTCCCATTTAATCCTGACACACACACACTGTAACAGCACCAGAACTCACAGTTCACCTGCACCCCAAACCCTCCTCTCCTGCTTTCCCAAAGCATCCTGTTGTGATAGCACACTGTGGCCTTTTAAAGGAACTTCTCTCAATAACGACAATTAAGTTTCCCTAAGTTTTTTTTTTTTTAATGATTTTTTTTCTTTTGGTTTTTTTCAAGATAGGGTTTCTCTGTGTAGCCCTGGCTGTCCTGGAACTTGCTTTGCTCTGTAGTCCAGGCTGGCCTTGAACTCACAGAGATCTGCCTGCCTCTGCCTCCCGAGTGCTGGGATTACAGGCGTGTGCCACCACTGCCTGGCATTTTTTCTGACTTAAAAAAAAAAAAAAGATTTTTTTAATGTGTATGGAGCTTTGCCTGATGTGTGTAGGTGCACCATGTTTGAGTCTGGTGCCTACAGTGAACAGAGAAGGTGTCTGATCCTCTGAACTACAGTTATCGGTTCTTGTGAGCTGCTATGAAGGTGCTGGGAACCAAATCTTTGTCTACTGAGCCGATCCTCCAGCCACCCAGCCTTTCAATGGTGTGACTGTGCCAAGACCTGTGTGTGGAGGTCAGGGAGCAACTTTCAGACGTTCAGGAGTTGGTCTCTTCTTCCACTATGTGAATCCTGGGTATGGAACTCGGGTCACTAGGTCAGGGTGCATGTGCCTTTACCCACTGAGTCATCTCACTGGTCCTCCCCATGTCATTTTAGGGCTTGAGGTCTCCTTTCTAACACTAACATTCGATGGCCTGGATGTACCTCTGCTTGCTTGCTGAAGGAGTTCATGGTTTCTTCCAAGTACCTGTCATTATGATTACAGCTACTGTAAACATCTGTGTGCAAGCTCGTATGGACACAATGCTCTCTGTTAGGTAAATACAAAAGTCTGGTTGCTGGGTTGTTGCAGTAGGGTGTTATTTAGTTGGGTTTTGTTTTTGTTTTTTGAGGCAGGGTCTCAATGTGTCATTAGACTGGCCTTGAACCCAAGACCTTCCTGCCTTCCCCTCCAAGCTGGGGTGACGGATGTGCAGCACCACTAGCACAGCACGTTCAGTCTTTCTTTCCCTTCGAAGACTGGGTTTCTCTGTGCAGCAGCTCTGGCTCTCTGGAAACTTGCTCTGTAGCCCAGGCTGGCCTCAAACTCAAGAGATCGGCTACCTCTGCCTCCCGAGTGCTGGGATAAAAGGTGTGTCTAGTTTTCTAAGTCCCTGCCAGTGCTCCGTGTCCATCTTTACCATGTGTCAACAGAGGACATGGTGCTTCCTTGTTCTAGGCTGCAATTCCCTAATGCTCAATGACAGTGCTGAGCACTTCCTAGTTTCATGTCATCTGTGGTCCATTTCTGATGAGGTGACAATATTTTCATTTGTTTGTTTGTTTGAATGAAGTGTACTATTTCCATGTAACCCAGCTAGTATTTCTTAGGCATTTATCTAAGAGAAATGCAAGCTGATAGGCTAGGTGTAGTGACTCACACCTGTAATCCCAGGCCGGAGGAAGCTGGGGGTAGTAGTTTCAAGCTACACGAGACCTGGCCTCAAAAAAGAAGGTCTAGATAGGTATCTCCACTGTTAAAGTACTTGCCACAAGGCCCTGAGTTTGAGCTCCAGCACCCACATAAAAAGCCAGGCACAGCATGTGCTCGCAGTCCTAGTGCCGAGGAGGCAGAGGCAGGTGAATTCCCGTAGCTCACTGATCAGCTAGCTAGTCTAGCCTAATCATGCACTTCAGGTCCCCGAGAGGCACTGTCTCAAAAACCACATGCATGGCACCCAAAGTTGAACTCAGGAGGTGAAACTGTAACAAACAAAGCAGAAAGAAAGATGTCCACAGAAAAACCTGTGTACACATATCTAGTGATTTTCTTCACAACTGCCCCCAATCTGAGGCAGCCTAAGTATCTATCAGCTGGTGAGTGGACAAAAGGTGACACTCCAGTGCTTAGTAACAGAAAGAAACAAACTCCAGCTCACACACGCCCACAGTGACTTTCAAAGATGCACTGTTCAAAATGAAAACAGCCAGACTGAAAGGAAGGGCAGAATCTTGGGGACAAAGCCAGGCTGGGGTGGTCAGGGCTGAAGAAGCCTGTACATGGTTTCTCCAGTGGGTTTTGGCAACATGTGGCCATACAGCATTATGAACTTGTTGGAACTCATGATGTTACACCTCTTGAGAAGAGACCCCACTAAGCAAACGTGAGCCCTGGGCAGCTCCACCTTCTGGTGCTTGCTCCTTGGGGTCAGACTGGAGGTAGCAGGCATGATGTGCCCTAACAGTCAGGTGTTGTGGCGAGCACCTGTGGCAGTGGTGCCACCTGCCCTGCACAGCTGGCGAATTCCAAGCACATCAATTCTGGAGGACCATCTGTCCCTCAATCAACAGAGCTATGACACTGGATAAACTTCTGGGCTCCCTCCCAAGTAGCCAGGCTGACCCCCACCCCAGCTGTTTTATGGCTTCTGACAGCAACCTCTAGTCTCCAGGAGAGAGGATAATTAAGCAGAGCTGCTACAGCTCAGAAGTCTGAACCTGACATGCCACCCTCTAATGCCCTCTCCACCAGGACAAGCCATTTTAAGACAATCAATTTGCTAGCAGTTCTACAGAATATCTAGTCCAAACACCTACTCCACTTGGGTATGAGGACTTGTCTGTAGCTCTTTCCAGAAAAATCAGAGCCCCGAGACAGTGAAAAATTGTCCAGTGGTAAAATAAATGTCAACCACAAGCCATTTCCAAAGAATCTCCACTCAGACCCAAAAGTTAACATTTGTATCCTCACAGATCTGTGCACAATCCTCAAAACAAACCCCAGAAGTGACTGATTCTGCTAATATAAATGACAGTCATAAAAATAAACACTTCTCAAGTGTATTTTCTTGCCTGACATTTATTTCTATGTGTGGTGGGAGGTTGTTGGTAAAGGGCCATGCATAGGCATGATGAGAGATGAGGACGCAAAACAGGCTGAGGTCAGGGGCCAGGCCAGAATGAATGGCAGATACCACTGTCTGCTGTAGACTGTTGCTTTCCTGCACATCTGGTCAGTGTAGTTGGCTCTGAGGACAGTCTAAGAAGGATGTCCACAGAGCACACCAAGAGCTGAAATGCAGTACTCACTGGAAAAACCTCATACCAAGCATATGGAGGGTAGTGAGGAGCCAAAGGAGACAGCAGTTCTTGAGAGGTCCGCTGCTCTAACAGGCTGCAGGTCCCTACATGTGGTACTCACATTAGACATAGAGATGCCTAAAGGCTGAGACAGGAGGAAGTCGTGACCTGAGGACTTCCTGTGCAACTCCTCCAAGTCCAAGAACTTGAGGCAGGGTAGTCAGTCTTCTTGCTGTGAGCCTAGTGCCAATCAAGACTTTTGGTCGGTGCTCCTGACATTTTGGGGTTATTGGAAAGTTGTTTTCCCCTCAGTAGTGGGGATTGAGCCCAGGGCCTCACATGCTCTAGACAAGCACTCTGTTCTTTTTACTCTGACAGAATCCAACTAAGTTGGCTAGCTTAAGTATGCCTTGTACTTGTAACCCTGCCTCACACTCCAAGGACCTAGGATTCCAGGTCCACTACTAGGTCTAGCTAATGTTACAACTTTTAGAGATGTCGCCACCCTTTAGTCTGTGGAGATGTTAAGGAGGCATAAAATTTGCAACTCCCTTTCTAGAGGGAGAACTTTCCAGAGCCTGGCAGGAGCCTTCCCTCAAGGGGCTGCCTGCAGGGCTGGTTCACTAACAGGGAGAGGGGGCTCCCAAGCGTTTCTTCTCATTTTCTAGGCTTAACCCTAGAGGACCTAGGAAGTAGACAGCATATCCTCAATACTGGAGTATATCGCCTATTCAGACAGCTAGTTCAACCAGGACTAAGATCCCAGGGCGTTGGGGCTGTGTGACATCCTCCCACACATGTACAGTCCTCCTAGGCCTGCTCCATACCAGACTCTGGAGTGACACTGACCCTTTGACAGACATGAGTGGTCACTGTAAGCTTCGGGGAGGCTGAGAGCTCTGCGTGCCTGTGGGAGCTGTTCTGTTGGAATTCTAATGGTTCTCTGCTTCCCAGCACAGGGCTACAAAAGCGCATTTACACGCACGATGTGGGTACGGTGTCTTTCCTCCTTCAGAGCATCACACTCCCAGAGCATCGTGGGTCCTCAGGCGAAGGACTTCCTCATGTTCACTCTCCAGCAGGGATGAGGGCCTGGTTCAAAATACTGATGTACACCAAAGCCAGGCCTGGCAGGATGTGGATGCTAGTGACCCAGCTTCAGAGAACCACCAGAGTAATGAGATACAGCCAATAACTTGAATCATTTAAGAAGTTATTTTTTATATAAAACACTCCAAATGTTTATCTTCTCACTCTAAATTTCTAATAGGTCATAGTAATTAATGTTCCTTGGACTTACGGACTCAATTCTATCTTCAATTAGAGTAAAAAGCAAGGGGAGCTGTTTGAGATGAGGTCTCACTACGGGCAGCTAAGTTCTATTTTGTTTTCTGAGACATGATCTCATATACCCTAGGCTAGTCAACTCACTTTGTAGCCAAGGATGACTTTAAACTACTTATCATCCTGCCTCTCCAACCCAAATGCTGGGATTATAGGCATGCATCCATCACTGTACTGACTTCAGAATATGACATTCTGAAAAGCCTGCTGCCCTTCTAGGAGGATGTCTCAAGTGACAAGGCTGCTATGCAAGCACCAAGGCCCCGTGCAAGTCTGTGCTCACACGGAACTGCACAGGAGACCATCCTTCAATATGCATCTTCCATGGGGAAGCTCATTATGGACACTTTCAAGAGCTGTCCCAGGCGAGGAGTGTGCCAATGACGTACTTTTGGTGCTCCTGACATTTTGAGAGTCGCAATTTACTCATATGTTGATGCAGGCAGAGGCTGCAATATAAGTGATCACTGTTATATTCACCTGGCACACAGCTGTCTTTTCTGGCAGCCTTTTTGCCCTCTCCCCTTATATTTCTGGTTTAGGCACATGAACACAGGGACTGGGTGTGGGGGCTGTGTGCATGGTGAGGAACCCTAAAACACGCAGAGCCTTGCCTCAGGAGATCACAAGGAGATGCAAACCCACTGACATGTTATTCCATTCATTAGTCAACCTTCTCAGCTTCCCATCTTTTTGTGGGAATGAGCTGTGTGTATGTGTACATAGCCATGGTCTGGAAAGGCAAATGACCCCCTCAGAGGCACACAGGGTGCCCTGTTCTATCAGACACTTCACAGTCTCCTCTTGGAATGATGACAAAGCCACAAACCTTCAGATACTTCCCAGAGCCATCAGAGGCTTTGTTAAAGGGTCTCAGTAGATAGAGCAGAGATGCTGGCCCTGGGAGATCCCCTGGCTGCCACAGAAACACCTGTTTTCAGTCTCCAAAGCTATAAAATCAAGCCTTCAACCCGTATTGACTTTTCAAAGTGTTTTAATGACAGAGGTGGTTTGGAAGCCTGGACACAGTAAGAATGCCTTCTCATTCAGAAGTGTCTGATGTAGTGACTCACACTCTATATGAAAACACAGGTGTGCATGTGTGCCAGAGCACAGGTATGTGCACACAGCAGATTGTCTTTGATGCAAAGAGCTCCACTGTGACCCTTGGTGTCACCATTTCTACATCAAGTCCATCCCTTGACGGGAAGGTGGAGATGGACACATCTACTTGTGTTTCAACAATTTTAAGGACACCAGGTAAGTAGATCCTGCTCCTGACCTCCCACTGCACACAGCTGGATGGGACTTGCCTGGACTGGAACATGCATGCCGGGGAAACCAAACACAAGACTGCAGGGGTCAGGAGGGAGTACACAGGTGAGGGGGGTGAAGAAATGACCCCTCAAAGACGGAGTGGTCCACAGGGACGGTGAAGCTGGGGAGTGCTGTGGCCAGAGGCAGGGCCTCCTGGTAGGCTGGGAGCAGCCCTGGGGATTTCTCATCCAAGTCACAGTGTTCCTGCCACTCTGGCTTGTCACAGGGACACTTTTTGGACAGTACACAGTGGTGATTAATGTGTTTGCTACTCTTCAGCAGAACATTCAAGTAGTTTCAATTTAAATATTTTCTACAGTAATCTTTACCTTATTCAGACTGGTAGAAAATACAGAATCTGGCAACTTGTCACTTCATTCCATGGGTGTCCTCCACAAGGAAGTGGACCCTGGCCTACAGGTTATTTTCAAGGTCCATTTTCTCTCCTTCTTTGGGTCTGGGTTTGAAACTCTTCCAGAAACCCACCCCACAGCCTTGGGAGGAGCCCAGAGGCCCTGCTGGGTCTTCCTTGTTACACATTTGTAACAGAGTGTGCTGCCAGCTCAGCTGGCCTTGTGCACTTCTGTCAGGTGTGAAAAGGACTGGGGACTTCTGAGGCCTCAGTGAATGTGAAGACCCAAGTGGAGCTTCATGAAGGGGCTGTGACATAGTAGAGTGCTGGGCAGAAGTCCTCCATCAGGTCCATCATGGCTGGAGAAGCTGGCGTCTGCCACCGTGAAGTTCAGAGTACCACTCAAGGAGTCCAAGCTCCCAGGCCTCCTCCTGGGCTCCCAGGCCTTACTTAGTAGATGTCTGGGCAGTCTGAGAAATTACGCTCAAAGTAATCCCCTGCATACAACCAGTCAGGAGTCCCTGTGTAGGGGTTGTTGCCTGGATAGAACCACCTGCAGGAGACAAGGAAGGTGGTCAGCAGATGGCCCTTCTAAGTCCATCTTCTCACAGCAGTGTGCTACTGCAGAAATGCAGTCTGAGGCAACAGTCACTGACAGCGACCGACCAGCCTCCATGTGGCTGTGCTCACCCACATCACTGTCTACTTCTCAACAAACCTCAAGGCTTTAGTCCAACACCCAATTCTCCACAGGGCTACTTTCATAGGCCGGTCTCCTATGCGCATGGAGATGGTGCCCATGCAGCTGAACCTCGCCAGGTCCAGTCTGCACCCCTGCAGCTGTACCCCACCAAACAGAAGCAACTAAGGTCACCAGGAGGTCACCAGGAGGGCTGGGGTTACAGCTGGCCATGTGCAAAGTCCTGAACTTCATCCCTAGTACCATAAAGAAAAAAAGCAGAAGTAACCATCCTCTATGAAAACACTGTCATTTTCACAATGGGTTGTTTGTTTGCTTGCTTGCTTTTGTTTTTTTGAGACAGGGTTTCTCTGTGTAGCCCTGGCTGTCCTGGAACTCACTCTGTAGACCAGGCTGGCCTTGAACTCACAGAGATCTGCCTGCTTCTGCCTCCCAAGTGTTGGGATTAAGGGAGAGTGCTACAATTGCCTGGCTTGAGTTACCTATTTTTAATACTTATTTCTTGAGACAGTGTCTTATTATGTAGCTCAGGCTTGCCTGGAACTCAGGCTGGTCTCAAACTCAAGATCCTCCTGCCTCAGCTTCCAGAATGTTAGAAGTAGAGATGCAAATACCTACACCTGGCTTATGTTCTTTAATACTTTAAAAGGCCAATGAAGGAAGATCACTTTCAACACTTTTCCTCTAGAACAAGGACAAATTCCAAAACCGTGGACATTAAAGGCATAGCATTAAATCAGAAGCCCATGCATCAATAAGGGCTCACAGAGGCTGGCACAGTGATGAAATGTAGAATGTCTGCCACACACATAAAGCTCTGGGTTCCATCTTCAGCACAGTAGAGAAGGGATGGGGGGGAAAGACTGAAGAAAAACTGGTTTCAAGACCCCAGCCCCATGTTAATATGACCTAGAAACAAATAGCACAGGAATGTTCTCTCAGCTACCCAGGTCCATAGCTACTCTGGAGCCTGAAATTTGGAGCTGCTCGAGTTCAAGACTGACAGCAGTGAAGCTCATCTTAAAAAGAAGTGATGAAAACAACCAGCCTTATAAGAACTGAACTGTTTGAACATCCAAAGATTTCTACAAAAGACTAAAAATATTCATGTGCACTTATACAGGTACATATCTTGCTTATGTTTAATTATTATAGTACTTTGACTACTAAAGAAAAAATACAACCAATGTAAGAAGTCTGAGTCAGAAGTGGGGCTAAAGCTCCTGGCAGTGGTACAGGCCCATGAATCATAACACGTTCTCTGCATGCCCCCCATGTTGGCAGAGGGCTCACCTCAGGGCTGCATCTTCACACCCACAACAGGTTTTCCTGATGCCACAGCAGGCTGGCAGCAGGACCCAGGCTTCAGCCTGGCACCACATTGCATGGGGGTAGGGTAAGTGATCTGTGTGTGTGTGTTACCTTACCACATGGTATAAATGTGGGGACAACATCAAAACTCTCACTTGTTTAAACAAACAGCTGGGTTCAGGCTGTATTTTGTCTTTAAACTGGTCATATTTAAGAAAACCATTTTGGGTCCAATACACTGTGAAGCACCGGAGCAAGGCCTGGGAGTGTGGTGACTGGTGTCTGTGACAGCCAAATGGTTTTGAGCAAAACATATGCTAACCAGGGACACTGGCCTTTAATGCATGGTTCAGTCACATGCACTGTGGGAGCAGTTGGGGGAAAACTATCTGTATGGACCCAGATTGCTGCTACTTAGTCATAGAGGCTGGACAGGAAAGAGTGAGTAATAGGGTACTGCCTATGATGTGGGTGTGGCTTCCTCACTGCCCAGGTGTGTAAGGCTTCACTGTTCAAACTCACCTGGTCCGCCACTCTGCTTCCTCTTTGGCACGTTCTTTTCGGGCCTCTCTCTGCTTTTCCTCTAGTCGCTCCTTCTCCTGGCTGGCCAGATCTAGGTCCAAGCAAGGAAGCAAGCACTTAAAGCCTCCGTTATGTCAGAGAGGCGAGATCCCATCCTGACCCCTAGAGTACCAGTCCCACTTAGAAAGTGTGGGAAGTGAACTTTGGCTCTAGTATATCAAGTGAGTTGTTCCTGCCTAGATGAGTGAGGGGCACTTTCCCAGGACAAACACAGTGGGAGGCATCACACCAGACCACAGAGAGATTACTCCAAGTGTGGTCTGTGATATGTTGGGCAGTTTAATAGCACCTGAAGTCCAGGTGGGAAAGCAAGTATCTGGAACAGTGAGCTCACAGAACCCCCAAGCATAAAAATCCCAAATCTGCCGGGCGGTGGTGGCGCACGCCTTTAATCCAAGCACTCAGGAGGCAGAGCCAGGCGGATCTTTGTGAGTTCAAGGCCAGCCTGGTCTAGAGAGCGAGATCCAGGAAAGGCGCAAATCTACACAAAGAAACCCGGTCTTGAAAAACAAAAACAAAACCAAAACAAACAAACAAAAAAAGAATCCCAAATCTATTTGCTATTAAAAGACAAGTCTACTGAACCTTCACCTTGCAGAATAAACTCTGGCTTCTGATGAAGGGCAAAGAGTGAATACTGAGGGAGGAGTACCACCTGCCCAGCATGATTCAGGATGGAGAGAGGCCCTCCAGACATTCAGGCCTTTCTCCCCATCCCCAGGCATGACTTTCACGAGATGGATTTCTTCTGTACTCATTTGTTACTTCAATGTAGCCTAGGATCATAATGATAGGCATTCCCAGCAGAAATCTTTACTGGTATTCAATCTTGCCTCGTAAGCAAGAAGCAAGCTATCATACTGAAAACCTGTGCACAGTGCTCATTTGTAGTGTAACTGCCTAGTCTTGGGTCAGAATGAGACAGACCAAGGCAATGGCTTTGCTCATAGGAACTCTGCATGCAGTCCTGAAATGCACTCTACCTCTGAGCTGCACCCAGCTTTTGAAATGCAACTTTAAGCCACTGAATTAAATAAATAATAAAGCATTAGCATTTGCATTTTGTTCATTTTTTTTCAGTCATTTTCTTTTCTGTCGTTGCTGTTTTGAGATAAGGTTTTACTAGGTAGCTCAGTCTGGCCTGGAGTGTATATTAATCCTCCTGCCTCATCCTCCCAGGTACTGGGATATAACAGATGTGTGTCACCACACCTGTCTAACACATTTTCAGTTAATTTTAACATTTTACAAAGGACTGGGCTGTGTCAAGCTGAAGTTAAAATTGTGCACCACCTTTCACTGCTCTGTAAAGTGCTGTCCTTGGAGGGCAACACCCTGTTTGTTAGTCTGGATGACAGGTCTGGGCATCCTTCTCACAGAGAAAGCCTAAGCTCACCCACACAAGCCCTCTGGGGAGGACCCAGCAGTTACCCATGTTGCCATTCTCCATGCCTCGGATGTCAGGGCGGAGGCGGCAGTCTGTGGGTGGCAGGGTCTTCTCCATGCCTGACTCCAACTCATTGAGACTCACAGTGAAGCTGGTGAAGTTGTACATCTGCAGGAGAAACCAACCAGCACTGTTACAGTAGCTGCAAGAGAATCATGCGTCTGTCCTGGCCTGATCCACGGGTACCCTAAAGCCACGATAAACAGTCTGTGTGGCAAAGCTATCCACTGGTCAAGAAACTGTCTTTGCCTCAACTGACAGATGCTGTCCAAATGGACAAGCAGGTCACAGAGGAAGTGACTGACAAACTTTGCTAAGGCAAGGTAGGAGAGTCCTTCAAAATTCCTGTTTACAGCAAAGTCTGTCAGATATTCTAAGCCTGTAGACTGAATGGATGCCCCAATGTTGTAGAAGAACCTTGGGTGATGGTTCAGGTGGCCAGATGTCTCCGTCATTTCTATAGTTTTAGTAATATTTACCAAATAATTTTACTCAGGTAATATTTTATCTTTCTTGGGTCTAATGGGGTTGAAGACTAGCTAGTTATACTGTTTTTGTTACCAAATTCAGAAAAGAAACTTATAAAAAGATGTAAAGTTTATTTTCTTAATATTAGTATTTATTTAAAGATTATTTATTTATTATGTATACAGTGTTCTGCCTGCATGTATCCCTGCACACCAGAAAAGGGCACCAGATCTCATTACAGATGGTTGTGAGCCACCATGTGGTTGCTGGGAATTGAACTCAGGACCTCTGGAAGAGTAGCCAGTGAGTGCTCTTAACCTCTGAGCCATCTTTCTAGCCCCCAAGATGTGAAGTTTATAAGGTTGAGAGACATAAAAGTTTAAGTTATTTGTCTAAAAAAATGTTTTAAGGTCTAAAAAGATATTTTTAGGATAGTAATACTAGTTATGATAGAAAGTGGTTTAGGTTAAAAATAAAATGTTGGAATCATCAAGATAAAATAGAAAATAAGAATATTTTCTCTGATTTTGCTAAGTACTAATGGACTGGACATTATGAATGTAATTCTTACCTGATAACTGTTCTACACACACACACACACACACACACACACACACACACACACACACACACACACACACACACACACACACACCAGCTGAGGACCAAACCCAGGGCCTTGCGCTTGCTAGGCAAACACTCTACCACTGAGCTAAATCCCCAACCCTGTGATAACTGTTCTTATTGTACATAGTTTTACTGTGTTAGAGTTAATACCTTTTCTTTTTATTTAGACACAAAGGGGGAAATGTTGTGAGATAATCTTTTCGTACACTGTGAAGAAGTGTCTTTGCCAAGGCACCTTCTGATTGGTTTAGTAAAGAGCAGAATGGCCAACAGCTAGGTAGGAAGAGGTTAGGTGGGACTTCTGAGGAAAGAGAGAAACCTGGGAAGAATCTAGGCTTGCAAGAGATGCCAGTGAGACACAGAGCAAGTTGGACATACAGAGTGAGGGAGAAGTAAAAGCCATGTGGTAGAACACACATTAATACAAAAAGCTTAATCTAAGTTATGAGAGCCAGCTGGGAACAAGCCTAAGCTACAGGGCATGCTTTCATAATAGGTCTCTGCGTCATTATCTGCGGGCTGGTGATCCAAACAAAGTTTGATGAAAAAGCTTACTACAAATTAGGGCCTTGTTTGTGCATTCTAGGCATTCCATCACTAAGCTACATCACAAGCCCTGGAGTCCTTCTCTTTTTTTTAAAAAAAAATTATATTATTAGTTTTTGTTTGGTTGGTTTTTTGCAGGGGGTGGGGGTTGAGATAGTGTTTGTGTAGTCCTGGCTGTTCTGGAACTCAATCTGTAGGCCAGGCTGGCCTTGAACTCAGAGATCCACCTGTCTCTGCTTCCTGAGTGCTGGGACTAAAGGCATGTGCCATCATGCCTGGCTTTATTTTGGTTTTTGAGACAGGGTCTCACTATATATAGCTCTGGTTGTCCTGGAACTCATTTTGTAGACCAGGCTAGCCTCAAACTACCAGAGGATCCACCTGTCTCTGCTTTCCCAGTGCTAGGATGGAAAGGTATGTACTGCCACATCTGGCTTTTTTAAAATTTAATTTAATTATTTATTTAAGATATATTTATTTATTATGTATACAGTGTTCTGTCTGCATGTTTTGCCTTCACACCAGAAGAGGGCCCCAGATCTCATTCTAGATGGCTGTGAGCCACCATGTGGTTGCTGGGAATTGAACTTGGGACCTCTGGAAAAGCAATCAGTGCTCTTAACCTCTGAGCCATCTCTCCACCCTACTTTTTATTTTTCAGTTACATGTATGTGTTTATACCTATGTATGAGTGTGTACAAACACACCCAGAGACCAGAGGTGTTAGACCCCCTTGGAGCTGGAGTTACAGGTAGTTGTGAACTGCTTGACATGGGTGCTGAGAACTGAACTCAGGTCCCCTGGAAGAGTACTGACAGTATGGAGAATGGAAGCACCAATGCTGCAGGTATACAGACTCAGCCATGGGTTCTGCATCAAGATCAGATATCAATGCTAGGTGGATTTCTGTACACAATTCCCAAGTCCCACATGAGCACTACAGCACGCAGAAGTCACTCTCAGGCTGGATCATGGCATTAGAGTCACATGCAGCTCCAGGGAGTAAGGGCCCTCAGGATTGTGGGGATGTGATGGAGTCTCCCTGTTTGCTTGGAAACAGCTGGTTGGCTAGATATAAAAACAAGGTAGAAAAGTTGTGGGCCTGCCTGGGATGGCACAAACAGGACTGATCTGCAGTAGGCAGGCCTGGTCTCAGAGAGGGGTGCTAAGGTGTAGGACACAGACCTGAGCTGAGTTGGGGGGCCGGCTGTTGATTCTCCAGAGAAGCTTACTGCCGGGGATGACTTGCACAGTCTCCTGAGCCACAGGAACGTCGTCCGTCATGTCGTCAGGTATATCACTGTTCGCTTTCTCGGGGCCGTCATCCTGAAACACAAAACACCTCACTATGGCCGCTGGCCAGGAGCCCTGTCCTCAGAGCACTTGAAGACTTGCTCCCAAGCCCCTGTGCAGAGCCAAAGCCTTTTCTAACTGAGGAAAAGAAAATTAAACTCTCTCCTGTTAGTAATGCCATCAGGCCTTAGGCTCCTGCCTCTACATGGCTTTGCTTTCTGCAGAGCTGTGCCAGGCTGGATTTCTACTCTCTCACAGAGAAGAGAAACAGGTTGAAATAGAAGCAGGTACACACACTGTCTTCTCAGAGACATGCTTGGCCATGTATCTGCCTGCCTTCTGGACACATAACACATCATCTGAGACAGAGGGCCTCCTGATGCCATCTGTTGTACAACCAAAAGCAGTTCTCCTGGGCAAGCTCATAAGCCCATCCCATTTTAAGAGACACAGCTGTTTGCCTTTAAAGTCAGCTATAGGACACAGCTGTTGAGGGACAACACCAGGGACAGAGGATGAAGCTCAGGGTCCTTCTACCTGCCAGCAGCAAAGCCACCTGGACCAAGGCAGCTGACTCGTCACTAGATGATCCGAGGGAACGGTGAAGTTAGTGAACATGGCACTGGACACCACTCGGCAGATTCAACATTCTAAATGGGATTTTTCTTTTCTTTCTTTTTTGTTTTTAGATAGGATCTTACTATATAGTCCTTGCCTTAACAGCCTGGAACTTGCTGTGTAGATTAGGCTGCCCTAGGACTCACAGAGATCCTCCTGTGTTTGCCTCCTCAGTGTATTATCACATCTGGTGAAACTTTTTTTCAAGACAGGGTTTCTCTGTGTAGTCCTGGCTATCCCAGAACTTGCTCTGTAGACCAGGCTGTCCTCAAACTCACAGAAATCTGCTTGCCTCTGCCTCCCCGAGTTCTGGGATTAAAGGCGTGTGCTACCTGGCTTGAACTATTACTTTTAATTTTAATTTTGCTTAAGAATAATTCATAGTCACCAGCATTCCAAAATTCTTAGAGGAAAGTCTTTGCCAGGACTTCCTGATTGTTGAATATATTACTGAGAACTCAGAGTTGGAAAAACAGAAATGAAATGCACTTGACTTCTTAAATAGGTCTCAGCTAACTCAGGCAATACAAGAGAGATTTATTACAAAGAACTACATGAAAGGGCTTGCATCCCCTTGGAAGCTTCCAGCTTATAAAAGCAGCTACAACATAATCAAAATCAAGTCAAACTCACCTCTGCCCCCATTCCAGAACCCAGACAGAGGACAGTTTTGCCTGGACAGACATAGTCCATGTACTACATATACCTCCTGGCTGAAGGCCACAAAAGCTGTGCTTCTGGAGGGCTTACTCACCTCAGGCCCCACCCTGACCAGGGTCGACTGGAGAAGGCACTCACCATCTTGGCCTTCCTGGGGTGGTCACTTCTCCTTTCATGCTTCTTAAAGGACTCATATGAAACAGGATCGATGCCCCACAAGCATTCTGTCCACTTGCCATAAATTATAAAGAGCTTCTTCCTGCTGCAGTGAAGGAGTTTAAAACAATTAACAGTCATCTACAGTGCAGCAGCTTGATGCTGACCTGGTGCTCCCTTCTGTCAAGTCGTTTACATTCTGGGACACCTCCAGGTACTGATACGACAAAGAAGCTTTGTATTTTGGAACCTCATTCATGCTGTAGGCTATCCCTGATGCCAAACAGAAAATGAAGACACAAAAGCCTAAACTATTATCAGGGCCTTAGAAAACAAGGGGAAAAGCACAAACGCATTTTTCTAAATGCTACACGTGCCGACCCTTTGCTGGGGTAAGTGCTCTACCACTGGGTTTTTGATGTACTGTGAGTCCTTCCAATCTTTTTCTATCAAATCTACCACAATGCCTCCAAGGTCACGAGATGGTATCTGCTTTCTCCTTAGTTGTCACCCACTCCTTCATCTAGTCTCAGCCCCGAAAGCCCCTCAGCTCGATCACAGACGCCGCCTCACACCAAAAGGATCAGAGCCATTTAGGATGGACTTCTTCCTTTCTCCTCTGTCTGGGAAGAAAGGTGCCACATGCTCCTTGGGAAGTGCTGCCCTGACAGAACAGCGCTATAAAGAGGACACAGGGATATGTGTAGGCGCTTGTAGCGCTGATAGATGTGAACTCAGGAACACAGCCCAGCTCCTTAAGCAACTCTAACTGCAATGAAAAAGTATGCTTGGTGCTGTAGAGAAGGTTCAGTGAGAACACAAGGACCCACGTTCAGACCCTTAGAACCCACATAAAGCTGGTCATTAATTCCTTCACTGGGAAGCAGATACAGAGCCAGCTAGCCAGAGTCAAGCCAAATCAGGGATCTCCAGGTTCAGTGAGACCCAGTCTTAAAAATAAAATATAAGAAAGAATAATAGAGAAGCTATCTAATATTAACCTCTGGCTTCCACCTGCATGTTCATGTACACAACACACATACACAAACATGTACATACATATACACCACACAGACAAAAAAGAAATGAAATGAAACGAAAAAGCATGCTTAGATCCAGGATGCAAAACCAACAGCAGGTCAGATTAAGACTCTCCCATTGGCTGGAATCCTCAGCCTGCTTCAGACCACGGGTAGGCCACTCTCCAAAACACCTGGGTGCCCTTGGTCACCATTGTGATCATGATAGGGCCATGTCCTTTACAGTGCACATGTGAGGTCCTAACTTATCTCATTAATCTAAAGTCTGACATTAATATACAGGTTTGAACAGATGAGTTTCTGGTTCCCTAGAGATAGGCAGTGAGAACAAAATGACTCTCTGGGAATTATATTACTGAAGGGGAGTTGGTGATAAATAAAATTGAGACCCAGAACATAATTTTACCAAAGGGAGAAAAATCTGGAAAATATGTCAAAACCCTACTGGCCATTTTTCTACAAAAAAAATCTCCACAAGGCCCTTGTTTAGAGTGGAAAATGCAGGTGAAAGACCCTAACCCTTCAGGCTTACCCCCCCCCCCAGCCCCAGGAAATGAGAAACTAAAAAAACTAGTTCCAAGGGCCACCTGACTTAGCCATTATTCAACTTGTGACAATGTAACAATGTAAAAAGATCTCTGTTAAGAGATGTGCTCAGCCGGGCGTTGGTGGCGCACGCCTTTAATCCCAGCACTTGGGAGGCAGAGCCAGGCGGATCTCTGTGAGTTCGAGGCCAGCCTGGGCTACCAAGTGAGCTCCAGGAAAGGCGCAAAGCTACACAGAGAAACCCTGTCTCGAAAAACCAAAAAAAAAAAAAAAAAAAAGAGATGTGCTCAACTGTGACTGGGATAGTTGCAGGTGTTCCAGGAAGGACCACTGTGACCTTTGTGTAAACTCCCTGATACCTCCTTTGAGGTTTCAGGAAGAATGTACATGTGGACGTGACTGTACCCACTCTGTGATCAGACCATGATCTTGTGAAACGAAATTGTATGGGAATTGTAATCTTATGGCTTTTGTGGGTTTTTCCTTTAAAAACCCCCATGTGGCTGCAGTAAGATGCGGCTCTTGCTCTTAGGAGCAGAGTTTGCCCTTCTGTACAGTCGCCAATAAACCTCTTGCTATTGCATCAACTGGACTGGAGTCTGGGTTCTTGGGGCACCCACTCGAGAAGATAGTACCCTGGGTCTGGGGTCTATCACAGGCACATAAACAGTGAATGCCCGACGTGCTTTCCTGATATGTAAGTGGGTGCCCACACAGTCAAGTGTTAAAAATCTAAGTTCTGTTTATAAAACTTTAGCACTAGAATCCAGCAAGGCTATGCAGGCTGTAATCCAGCATTTGGGAGGTGGATGCAGGATTCTAAGACTGATACCAGCCTGTGCTGCACAGTAAGACCATCTCAAAAAACAAATGGGGTGGGGAGAGCCATATCCCTGAGTAAAAAATGTTTTATTTCTTTCCCGCCCCCCCAAAGACAGGGTTTCTCTGTGTAGTCCCAGCCATCCTGGAACTCACTCTGTAGACCAGGCTGGCCTTGAACTCAGAAATCCACCTGTCACTGCCTCTTGAGCGCTGGGATTAAAGGCGTGAGCCAACACCACCTGGCAAAAATGTCTATTTTCTTAGGCTGATTTCTCTTTCCATATGGGACAAGCTTCACTCTCCTATCACCAGAGACTACACTCAAAATTTACCTTTAAAAAACAGAAAAGAAAAAAGAGCTAGCATTGTTTCTACCATGAATATCATCGTGACATAACCACATACAGGTGCAGCACTGGCCACTGTAGACCCACACCCACAGGGCATCAATGAGTAGACTTACTTTTTGTCTTGAATGTACCCTTCTACTCTGTGAAGTTCCTTTCCAAACAGTCCACATGGCTTGAAGTGAAGTATACACTTATCTCCAGTTCTGTGGGAACAAACACAGGCATCTGTTTACGTAAAACAAGCTACAGGGGAAGAGAAAAAGACTTGGCCACCTAGGAAAGGAGGCCCTGAGTAATGGTTAACATCACAAGGGGCTTTGCTCCTTGACAGAAAGGCTCTGTAACTGACTTGGGGTGATTGTTTGTGCAACTAGATAATTTTCTAAAATATCACTTCAGTGTCCATTTAGAAAATAGGTGAATTTTATGATTTATAAATTATCACTCACTAAGGTGTTAACAAGCAAAGCCAGTGAGTCGTAAGCTTCCAGCTGTAAGCCTAGATCTTTTTGGGCATAGTGATCACATTTTTCACCTTCACAGACAATACTTAGCTGCACTTTACACTTTTAAATAAATTAACAATGATAACAAAAAAACAGTCAGTCAACATGGGACATTCCTGATTATTTCAATACCAAACAGAACTAAATCTAGCCAGACACCATGTCTAGGGGCCCCATTACAGGAAGGAAGAAGCTGAGGGACAGGAATAAAGGGCTAGAAGCCCAGAGAGAAGGAATGCAGACAGAGACAGCTCCCTTTAGGTCAGTCAGTTCATCACGGCTTGTCTTGCCATATACAGCCTGGCCTGTCACCTCTGGCTCAGAACCACCATCCCCAATACACAGATGGGCCTGTCACCTGTGATTCAGGATCTCCACTATCCCATACTGTTCGATCCACAGCTGCCCAAGGATGACATTGTGTACACAGCAGGTGGGGTTGGTCCACGTGTAGGCTTCATTATGTCTGTGAAAGCACCAAAAACAAGACATGGCAGTGAAGCTCAGAACCTGGGTGACCCAGAAGGCCATGACCAGTCAAAACCAGACCTTTCTGAGAGCAAAAAACTGTCTGAGAGCAAAGCAGTGCTTTGAAGTCTTCCCAGTGCAGGCTATTTAGTCAGCATGCATCTGAAATTTATTTCTCCTTTCCTTTGTAGCATCAACAAAGCTTTCTACTTAAATGTCACGACAAGTTAATAAGCAATAAAGGAAGACTAAAACAAAAGAGAGACAGCTCTCCTGGGAAGCTGCCAAGAGGAAAGGCTTGTGAGAATCATGGTCCCTCCGCAGCCTGGATGTGGGGAGTGCAGGAGGAGAGCGTTGCTGCTGTTAACACTCAACTCTTCCTTTGAAATGACCCTGCCCCACAACCTCACAGCATGAAACACCGTGGTGCCTAGACTTGTACCTATGGGAGGCTACATCAAGGAGCCATGACTGAAGGCAAAAGCAGCTTGACACAGGGTGGTTGAGGACACATATCTGGACTCTCTCAAATGGTCCAAGTAGAACCCAAACATGTTTCACAAAAGCATTTGCAGCTTACCAATTGTGCCCACCTCAACTCCCAAAACAAAGACTAACTACCATGACAAAGGCCCAGCAGCTGGTATTCACCACAGGTGCTTCCCTCATGAGCCTGCTTCTGTGTTCCTGGGGAGATGTATAGATCCTTGTTGTTGTTCAATTTTTGAGATAGGGTCTCACTTTGCAGCCTTGATTGTCTTAAAGCTCACTATGTATACCAGGCTTGGCCTTTAACTCAGACAGATCCAACTGCCTTGGTCTCCTGAGTGTGGGGATTGAAGGTGTGCTCAACTAGACCCAGCCTGCCCATGGGTTCTTAAAACTGTCTGGCAAATGGCCAGTGCAGAGCAAATGTGACATCGGTGCTCCCCCACGGTAGGCTGATAATAGAGAACCACTGTAGCAACTGAACCCCTGGCCTGTGGGGCTGCAGCGGGTTCCAAACTCTAGCATATGCTGGAGACTTGCTACTGGCTGAGCATCTCTGATGGGAGCTGGGCTGGACAGCCTCTAAGAGGGATGTCCAGCGGTCCTCACCTCTAGTCACTCAACTTCATATGTACAAACAGACATGCCTGTGTGACCATCAGCAAGCAGAGGTGTGTGTATGTGGCCAAAGAGGAGCTTTTGTATCTCCTGTCTTAGCTGCTCTCTCTACAGGGTTCCTCTGCCTAAGGAAGGAGGACCGCCACTGGAGAAGAGGGAGTCTATGACCGAGAATGAAGCTCTTTCTGACCCAGGGCCAGTGTGTCTAGGTGCAGCCTAGAGATAAGGAGCCAAGCTAGCAGTGATGGCTGCTGGGTTGGGGGCTGTCATGCAGCAACAGTTGATGGCTAAAAGTGAGTGGCTCCAGTCAGTGTGTGAGAGGAATCTGAGACTCATCCACACTGGCGGCAGAGGAACTCACCTCACCAGGAAGCCTAGCAGAAGAAGAAATGCTGCTGGCAGAAAGGCTGTCTGTCAGTCCACAAAAGGTAGGGATCTCCCCAGAAAGAAGCCTTATGAGACATGGAGGGGATAACTTCCTCCCAGTCAAACAGGGAACTCATTACTCTTGCTTGCTCTTGTTACTCACTTGAGAAGCTCCAGTGTGATGGTCCCCCGGGGCTCTGCCTCGACACTCTTGCCCCAAAACTTCAGCTTTGGGTAAATGGAACCGTGGAACATGAAGTCTTGGTTGAGACCTTCTGAATAAAATGCACTAATAGGAGGGTGGTGACTGACCTGTTCAGATATAAATCTGAATCCTAAGTCTTCCCTAGGTCCAGAAAGGAGAATGGAAGGGGAAGAGAAAAAGCCACATTAATGACAGCAATAACAAAGGGCCGCCAACTCACCCGCCAGCTTCATCAGCCACTTGGCATGCTCTGCCCTCCCCTAGCAGCTGATATAGGCTCTGGGCCCAGGAGCCTCCAGCTGTGATAGGCAGCAGAAATACCCAGCAAAAACCTCTCAGGTTGCATATCTGGCCACATACCACACACACTACTGGGAGGGAGCCTCCATCTGGCCTCCTGCTTATTCCACTGACAGACACCTGAGCCTTACAGCCATCAGCCAGGCCAACAACAATCCCAAAGTCTCATTTCCATCTCCCAAGGACAACCCAAGTGAATCTAAAGCCTATGAAGGGGTGCTCCTGTCCAGCCTTTGTACAGGCTCCCAAAACTTCTATGATGGAATGTCTTAGATCCCAAAATATTCCTGGCCAGGAAATAGGATTTTTAGCAGACTCCCTTATTCAATAAAAATGTCAGTTTTTAATTGTTCCGGAACTATGAATACACCTACAGTTGTAGTCATTAAGAATTACAAAAGCTAAACCACATAATTACTAACGTAGCTGGAATCAGAATTCCCAATCATTACAGAGGAAGGAAAGTTGAAAAATTAGATTTTAAAAGGTTGCCTGCCAAGGTATGTAATCTACAAAATGAATACTTGTCTAAGAAAAGCAAGTATATTTTTAGCTGTTCAAGAGGGGTTTGAAGGATGAAGGATGCTGTACACAGCCAGGTCTGCACAGTACTGTAGAGCAGGGCCACTTAGTGTCAAGGAAGCTCAGTGTGGAGATACCAACCAGCAAGCGTGGAGAGGAACACATGCCAAACTGAGTGTGAGGGGGTTTTCCTGGCAGCCTGTGAAACTAAATCCAAGTCAGGTTAAGCTTCCTGTCTTACATCCATTCAGCACTTCAGGCTATTCCTAATCTCTCATCCATACAGTGGCTGCTGTTGCTGCTTTTTTTTTTTCCTTTTTGTTGAGACAGGTTCATGCTATATAGCCCAAGCTGGCCTGGAACTTATAATCCTCTTGCCCAAACCTCCTAAGTGCTAGAATGTAGGTATGAGCCACCATGCCTAGCTCAAAAAGTTGTTGTTTTTTTTAAATTATCCAGAATTTCTTGCCTTCTATTCTCTTTCTCCCTCCCTTCCTCTCTCTCTCCCTCTCATTTTTTAAAGATTTATTTATTTATTTATTATGTATACAGTGTTCTGCCTGCACATATGACTGCAGACTAGAAGAGGGCATCAGATCTCATTACAGATGGTTGTGAGCCACCATGTGGTTGCTGGGAATTGAACTCAGGACCTTTGGAAGAACAGTCAGTGCTCTTAACCACTTCCTTCCTTCCTTCCTTTCCTTCTTTGTTTCTTTTTTCTTTCTTTGTTTCTTTTTTAAGATTTGTTTATTTATTATGTATCTTTCTCATTTTTGAGACAGGGTTTCTTTGTGTAGCTAGCTCTGGCTGTCCTGGAACTCTTATAGATCAGGCTGGCCTCAAACTCAGAAATCTGCCTCTCTCTGCCTTCTGAGTGGTAGGATTAAAGGCATGTACCACCACTCCTGGGCTCCTATCTTATCTTTTCAAATATATTTTAATAACTTCCTGACAGCTAGACAAGATTTGAACCTCAAATCTTGGTATGTGAAGGGCTTGTAGGTGGCCAGCAATGGCAGCTCCTCTCAGAAGTGTCTAGAAAAGGAAAAGAACCACTTCACCAATTCAGACAAAGCTACATCCTTAAGAGTGACACTTGCGGGGGCTGGAGAGATAACAGCTTAGTGGCTAAGAGCACTGGCTGTTCTTCCAAAAGACCCAGGTTCAATTCCCAGAACCCACATGGCAGATCACAACCACCCCTAACTCCAGTTTCAGGGAATCTGATGCCATCTTTTGGCTTCTTCAAGTACCAGGCTCACATATAGTTCACTTCAGGCAGCCCAAACATTTATACACGTAAACTAATATTTTTGTTTGTTTATTTTGTTTTTCAAGACAGGGTTTCTCAGTAGACCAGGCTGGCCTCGAACTCACAGAGATCCGCCTGCCTCTGCCTCCTGAGTGCTGGGACTAAAGGTGTGTGCCAGCACTGCTCAGCCTTAAAATAATAATTTTTAAAAATGTTTTTTAAAAAAAATGGTGCTTGGGGCCAGTTTCCCTCTCATTTGGGCCTCAGTTTTTTTTTCTTTTTTTTTTTTGTTTTAATTTTTATTTTACTTGCATTGGTATTTTGCCTGCATGTATGTCTGTATGAGGGTGTCAGATCTTGAAGTTAGAGACAGTTTTTAGTTGCCATGTGGGTGCTGGGAGTTGAACCTGGTCCTCTGGAAGAGTAGCCAGTGCTTTTAACCACCAAGCCATCTTTCCAGAGCCTCCCTCCTTTTTTAGAATTTTTTTTACGGACCTCAATTTTCTGTTCCTCATCACATCAGACTCTCTCCTGACCAGTCCAACTTTTTCAGAAAAAAATGGAAGTTGGAGAGCAAGGAGCTTGGCCACTGCAAGCCAATATCATATCACAGTGGTGCTCTAGATAGCTCCTTACTGGCTGAGTGTGAGAAGACCAGGGGCTGGAGCTAGCATGTTTTTTACTTTTCCAAACTACAGTGCAATATCTTAGCAGGTCCCCAAAGAGCCTGCATGAACAAAAATGACAATTACTCCCCAGATGGATAGATTCCAGAGCTGAAGAAAAGACCATCAGGGTAACAGGCCCAGGAACAGACAGTGAAACCATTTGCACACTAAAGGCAGGCTCACCTGAGACAGGCCAGTGCCAGGATCCCACAACCAAACACTACAGAAAATGCTTATCATCACACAACACACCAGCAGAAAGCCCAAGAACCAAAGTTTCAGAGAAACTGTCCTCTGAATTCATTGACTGATCAACAACGTATCACTACTTTTATGACAAAGAAAAAATGGTACAAATTAAACTATGACATAGGAACACTGCAACCAGAAAAACAGGCCTTAGAATCAACAAGAAACTACCATTTAGAAAACTATAATATGCCAGGCGGTGGCGCATGCCTTTAATCCCAGCACTTGAGAAGCAGAGGCAGATGGATCTCTGAGTTTGAGGCCAGCCTGGTCTAGTGAGTTTCAGGATGGCCAGGGCTACACAGAGAAACCCTGTCTTGAAAAAACCAAAAAAGAAAAAGAAAAAAGAAATGAAACTCTAACATCAAGGAAAATGATTATGGCTTTATTGTTTGTTTTTGAGACATCCCTGGCTGTCATGGAACTCACTTTGTAGACTAGGTTGGCCTCAAACTCAGAAATCTGTCTGCCTCTGTCTCCCAAGTAATAGGATTAAGGCGTAAGCCACATGTCCAGCTAAGGAAAATGATCACGATACAATGCAACAGTCATCAATTAACATCTCACACACAGGAAAACCTATGAAGATGTGGACACCATTTGTCTTTGGCAGGTTACATCGGACTGTTTTCTACTTCTGGCACTGCCACATTCTATATAGAACATTACATTATCATGGCTAAAACACCAACAGACTCCATTGAGTGAATCCCCCAAATTACCAGCTGACTCTGACTTCCAGGGCAGCGGTAGAACTCTTCTCTGCAGAAAAGGTATCAGAGCAGGTGGCAGGTGCTGGCTCTCCTGCCTGCAGCCCGTGGCCTGTGTCAAATAACCATTCTGCCAGCCAATGAGAATACCCCATCTAAATCCTTCCAGCAACTTTCTTCCCCCATCAGAGAAGATCTATCTAGTAAATTACTCGGTTGTTCTCCACATTCCTGAGGCATAAGCACAATACTATATCGGCCACAAATGCAGCATAGAACGATAGGTCCCAGAGTGGTAGACTAAGAATGATCCTGAAGAGCACAAATGGGCCCACTAGGAACTGTACACACTCAGTGACTAGTCCCTGAAGGCTCAAGCAAGGCTGAAGTGAAAACGCACCAGGGGTATGTGACATGTGGTCGGTGTCACCACAGCAGCATCTCCAGGACAGTTTTCTGCATAACTGCAGGAGGCCCAGAGTTGACAAAGCAGGTAGCAACAATCTCCCAGTCCAGCCCTCTAGAGGCTCCCCACCATCCAAATGATGTAGGATTCAGGGCCTAGGCTCAGAGATCTACTAAGTCCAAGGATGAGGATGGAGGGGTTATACACTGCTCATGTGCAGGAGCATTTACCTCCATCTGCCCTGACCCCAATACCCTGGAAGCCTCACATTCTAAAGGCCCCAAGAGGCATAATACTAACCAGAAGAAACTACACAAAGGGATTTCAGCAAACATTCACAGACTAATTCTTCAAGAAGCTAACTCTTGGGGCCTGTCCAACCATTCCTGAGACCCTGCAGCACAGGCATGGACTAAATAGAGACTTGAGCAGTTTTCCCTCTCCTTGGGTTATTTCTCTCTCATCAAAGTGCTGCAGCAAATGGCACAGACCTATTATTAGTTCTGGCTCCGTTCTTTTTGAGAACTAGTGACTCCTCATGTCTAGACCATGTAGTATACATATACCACTAGTAGTCTACATAACATGGCCTCCATCCTTGAGCCCTCTGCACTAAGAATCTATGCCAACCCTTCTTACGGTACCAGGGTTCTAGTCCATCATTAACATCACATTCCACGTGTGTGAACACCTTCTTACCCACAGCATTCCAAATACTTCAGTACCTCCTAATCCCAAGCATCTATCCTAATCTGAGGAATCAATGCTAAAGAGAGAACTGAGCTCTTCTGTCAACCAAGAGCCCTTCAAGACGTTCATGATGAACTCCCCTTACCTGATCAACTCATACGTCTCCCCCAAGAGCGGGTTGAAGGGTTTGCCAGTTCTCTCCCACTGGGAAGCCACAGCTGAGACCGCAAAGGCAGCTACAGACTGCAAACAATTCAAAGATGGATCAGAAAGCTTCAGGCAGTCCAGCAAATGAGTAAAGCTCCTCACAAGGCGTCAGTCACAGGCATTTAGTCAGCATCACTCTACTCTGCCGACTTCTCGGGTTTCCACCCACAATGGTTTTTCATATTTATTTATTTTTCACAAGGTTTTTTGTTTGTTTGTTTGTTTAAGATTATAGAACTTCTGGAGAAACACCACTGTTAGGCACTACTTCCTAAAAGTCACAAAAAGAGGGAACAACATGTTTTCTCCTGCACACCCTGCAGATGCTGGAGCAATGTCCATGTGTCTGTCTCACACACTGGCACTCCTTTCCATACAGGAGTATGAACACACACACACACACACACACACACACACACACACACACACACACACACGTAAATACCCATCACGTAAGCATATATACACACATAAGGCAGTGGCACTGAGATGCCAGAGGGAAGCCAACTCTGTGAGGCTCACTGCTAGGAGTTCTGGCCAGATACCTAGAGAGAATACAATTCTTCCAGATAGCTCACCAGCAGGATACCTGGGTCCCTACAACCATGGGGTCAGTCAGTCAAACAGCTGTGGCATCAGGACTGTCCTCACAGGCATATGCAGTGCCCACCTGCATCCTCTCCAGGGTCTGAGGCTGACTTGAGGCTTTATGAATGAGGTACACGTGCTCCATGTACTCCGTGATCCGTTGCAGGAAGCTCAGTGGCTCATTGAAGGCAATTGGCATTGTGATCTTGGACAGCTCCTAGAGGGAGCCAAAAAGACACCTGGTTGGGTTTCCGAGGCTTCTGGGAGTGCTCCAAGGATCACACCCTCAAACTCCCATACAGACAAGATTTTAGAAACCCTCTGTGGGCAACCTATCTGTTGTGAGCACTGGCTTCCACCTTAGCCAACATGGAATGTCTTCCTGAGGGGCAACCAGGGCAGTTCTCCATCTCCCAGGCCTGGGGGCCACTCACCACCTGCATCACATGCAGTGATCACAGGAGCTCCCAGAGAGCCACCTTATCTCCCTTCACCCACTCTGGATGAGTGGTACCAGCCCCACTATTAGAACTTGCCCTTGCTAGGTAATGGTGGCACACACCTTTAATCCCAGCACTCCAGACGAAGAGACAGGCAGATCTCTGTAATCTGTAAGTTCAAGGACAGTCTGGTCTACAGAACAAGTATCAGGGCAGCAAGGGCTACACAGAGAAACACTATCTCAAAACATAAAAACCAGACCAAAAAAAAAAAAACCCTGAAACTTTAGCTGGCAGGCAAGTCTTTCTACAATGTGGCTTTGCTTGGAAGGCATTTCGGAGTCTGCAAAGGTGACTCAGGAATCTTTTCTCAAGCACCATGGAGCAGAAGTGAGGCTGCAGCTCCTGCCTCCCGAGTTCATGCACAGAGGACAAAGGTCTGCAGGAGCTATTCCTGAGCTGGGCTTCTAGAAAGGCATTAATAGAAAAAAATAGAAGGGCTTCCAGAAGGGAAGTGGAGCTTTTTTATAACAGAGAAGGCTCAGATGCTCCAGGAACAAGGACAAGCTTTGGATCTTAGGTTGATTTTCAGACTTTCTGTATTGTAAGCTAGAATGATCCCTTTGCTCTCACTAGTCCCAAATGTCACGAATGTCAAGGCACAGAGATTGACAGAGTGCCCTGGGGGAGGTGCTATGCTCAGCAAATTACCAACAAAACAGCCTTCTTAGCCAGGTTCTGGGAGATGGCATTCTGGGAAAAGTTAGGGCCTTGTTTACAATGCTGATCTAGGCAGATCCCACTGACAACCTGAACTCAGACTGTGAACCAGAGTCAGGCTCCTCACAGAGGCTACATGCCAAACTGAGAGACGAATGGATATCTCGGAATATGAGGGTGCTGGATAGAATGCTGAGACAGGAGTTACAAGTCAGGTGACTTCTGACATATAGAGGTGACCAAAACCACAAGGAAGTTGCATAAGGATCATCAGGAAGGAAAGAAGCTTATGACTACATCCACCACATCAAGAACAAGTACAAGAGAGCTAAGGGAAGAAACTCTGAGACGGCAGCCAGAAAAGCAGAAAGGCAAGAAAAGACAAGGCTTCATACGCTTTCTGTGCATTACATACCTGTCAAGTAAAGTTGAGCCCACAGTGCAAGAGGTCAGAGAGGTCAGCAGCGGGCAGGAAGAAACACAGAAGGTCCCCAGCAAGAGGAAGGCTAACTGGGCTCACACGCACTTGCATGTACACCGCTTCTCTACTCTAAACCCTCAGCTTTGGGTTCCACAGGCCAGGCTCCACCCCTGCTGCTGGGTACAGTAATATAGCATACAAAGCAGTCTTGACTACAGCTAGCAAAATGCTAACACATCTTTCCTTTGATCTAGCAATCCCATGTCTGGGCATCCATTTCTGAGCCTCAGCAAGCATACATGCAGGGCTAGCCCCTGTAACCCGCTTTGGTCGGCCAAAAGCTAAAAATGGTCTAATGTCCAAAACAGGGCACCGTCCCACTAAACTGAAAGACAACCAAGAAAGGGGCATGAAGTAGTTACAAGATCACTTAAGAATTGGCAGCTGAGTGGGAATAGGAATAAAGAAAAGCCTATTGCCTCTCTGAAGGCATGGGGAGAAGACTTAAGACATAATTCAGGGTGTGGGACATGGGGTAAGAGACTTTGAGGGTGGGTGACAGCTATTTGTGGAGAGGGACAAAGACAGGAAGCTGAGCTTCCTAGGACACACTGCCATGCTCTGGATGTGGTCTTAGTATCCCAAGGTTTCAGCAATTAACTCTGAAGAATTAAGAGAATGACATTTAATCCATCTATAGTGTTGAATGCCAGTCCTCTGGGAAGCCATTAAGATTAGGTAAAGTCATTGGGTGGAGCCTCCATGGTTGACTATGGTAGCTAAGTAAGAACAGGGCAAGGGAGCTGGTGAGATGGTTCAGCATGTACACTATAAGAGAGAATTCATTCCTGCAAGCTGTCCTCTGACTTCCACATGCACATGTGTGCACATAAATAAATATAATTAATAATAATAAAAGAACAGGGCAAGGGTTAGGGAAATAGCACAGTGGTAGAATGCATCTGAGGCTTTGGATTTAATCCCTAGTACTTATAAGCAAGCAAACAAACAAAAAACAGGAAGAGAGACCAACAGACATACAACTGTACACGTCACGTCCCTGTCTCCCCCACATGATGTCCTATGCTACCACATAGTTCTGTCAGCATTGAAGGCATCACCAGATGCATGCCCTTGGCCTTGTACCTCCAGAGCAGCTAAGAATAATCCTCTTTCCTTTTTTTAAAACATGGTTTCTCTGTGTAACAACAGCTCTGGGTGTCCTGGAACACACTCTGTAGAGCAGGCTGACCTCAAACTCACAGAGATCCGCCTGCCTCTGCCTCCCAAGTGCTGGGATTAAAAGTGTGCGCTGCCATGCCTGGCAAGCCAATCTTTCCTTACAGTTCACCTACTCTACGGTATTGTAGTACAGGCAACATAAAACAGACTAACACATATTTAATGAATTTGACTTTGGACCCATATTTTGAAAGAACATTATAAAAAGAATCTGTAAAAATCAAAAATGAAACAGATGAGCCTACATGATTCTCCCAGACCCATACATAATCACTGATAAAAAAACAGGAAAACTTTGCAGTAGGGATATACAATCAAGCAATTAAGGTAAGGTCAACATCCCCAGTAAGATGTATGGACACTATACAATTCTGAATGAAGACAGACAAGAGCTCCTAACTTCTGTGTGCTCCTGCCCAAAAGAGAATCTCTAATTATGTGTTCTTCCAGCTTCTAATGTCAACCCCATACCAATCTATCTACCTTGAATCAGTCTGAAGTTATTTAAAATAAAAGGTTGGGAGGAAGTGAAGTTTTCTCTGGGAAGAAAGTATAGAAATAATCACAAACAACAACAAAAACGACATTAAAAGAATGCAGGCAGGCACATCTGAAATCTGGCAGTGTGCACTTCTGGACCCTGTTACTTGAGTGTCTTGTTGCCAAGTGCTGGTTTATGCATGAAAAGTGCCCAAGCCATATGAGCACACTAGCTTCTAATAGTCAAAGACGACCATACGGAAAGTTAATGGCTACTAGACACTTCCTGACACAAAGCCTCAGGACTTGACAGAAGCTATCTGGAGCCTAGTGTGTGGCTAGGGCCCACCTGCTCACATGCAGAAGGTGTTCAGGCCATAAGCAAATTTTCAGAGCAATTTCAGAGCACCAGGAAAAAGGCCTTACGGAATGTCTCCTACCACCTGCTGTTCCTATGTTATGTTGTTTCCCTTCCCCTTATGCATTTGTTCCTTCCCTGCCTTGTTATCTTAATTTCATGAATATAAATATACAGCGTACATTCTCTTAGATACCAATAGTGCAAATCTCATGGGAATTAATACCTAATCTCCATGCTTCAAATGAGTTATCTTCACTCACCAAACCAATGCATTTTTTCAGGATACTCCACACGCTGAAATCGCTTCTGGTGAACATGGGGGCAGGAAGGGCTGTCCTGTGAGTAATTTGAGAGCAATAGGCATTTATTAACCAATGGAGTATGTATTTCTCACAGGAACTGCTCAAGACCACCATCTTTGCTCAAGACCTAAATATCAGTGTCTCTGAACAGCGGCATGACTGGAAGAGTTTCAGTCACAGCTGAGACTCTGCAGGGTGTCTGTACCACTGTTTTTAAGTCCTGGTAATGGTTACTGGTTATAGCAACCTTGGAGTCTTCAGCCGACCCTGCAGTGGCCAGGCCACTGTTTTTCTCCTGTGAGCTGGAGACAAGGCTGACAATGAGAATGAAGTCCCTCTGCTTGCTTCCCTACTGCCTGCTTTAGGAGCTTCGGCCCAACCCCAGGATGGTGGGCAGAGCTGAGACTAGAAAGTGAAATGAGTCAAGAAAATCCCCTCCAAAGTTAGCTATCCAACCTCTGACACAGACCTATCTTCCCAAGGTGCACTCCTTCTCAAGCTACCCTCCACTCATAAGGGCCCAGAGGTAACTTTATCAACTCCTGCTCTGGCTACCTGGGGACAGACTATAGCTCCCTCCAGAAACTGTGGGCTACACTGAGCACTGTCTCCATGGAGTAGGAAGAAGCCTCAGTAGAGATCTGACTGCCTTGTGGGAAGGGATATGGCCCATCACAGGAGTGCAGAGAAGGCATCATAGAGCAAGCATTCAGATAATAAACATGACTGCTCTGAGCCCTTAGAGGCCACTCTAGTTTTTACTGTGGAATTCTCAATGACACTCCACTGAAGTTGAGCCAGAGAACATTAACTGGGCATTTTGATCCTGGGATGGTGACAGTTGGGGTCTGCCTGGTAAGACCTCAGAAAGGGTTCATGTGGGTAACTGAATCAAGACAAGAGGGAGAAAGGAAGCCCTGAGACAAAACAGGAAAGGAAAAGAAATCTTAATGTTTACTGAGCACTATGCACCAGGGCTGCCAAAAACAGCTGAAATGCTGTGCACATGGAAAACTGTGAGGGCCACAAGTGGAAATTATAGCTCTGTAGAGGATCAGGGTAAGGTCCCAAGAATACAACCTGTGCTGGTTAGTTTTTGTCAGCTTGACAGAAGCTAGGATTATCTGGGAAGAGGAACCTCCATTGAGAAAATACCTCTATCAGACTGCCTATACGCAAGTCTATATAGGGCATTTCCTTGATTAATGACTGATGTGGGAGGGCCAAGCCCACTGAGGGCAGTGCCACTCCTCGGCAGATGGTCCTAGGTTGCATGAGAAAGCAAACTGAGCATGCCATGGGAGCAACACAGTGAGCAGCATTCCTCCATGGTCTCTGCCTTGGCTTCCCTGATGATGGACTGTTAGTCCTGATTTGGTTGTGGTGTTTATAACAGCAATAGGAAAATAACTAACACACAACCCTTGCAAGATGGGAAGGAACAATAGGAAAAGACATGAAGGATGGCAAGGCTCCAGGCTGAGACAGCAGTATGGGGAAGAACTTAGGTATGCACAGCTCTAGATGTAGAACTCAAAGCAAGAGGCACCAGGGGAGACAGAGCCAGGAGTGAATGAGGACAGGTCTGAGTACAAGGGATAGGGGAGATGTCAGTCCTCATTTCAACACAGTGACCATGTAGATCAACGCCCAAGATGGAGTACTTCTGTGAGCAAACAGGGCACTATTCAGAGCCCCTTGGGACTGGGCTGTGAGGCTAGGAATGAATCCCAGATACATTAGCTTTAGGCAGAGAACGGAGGTGGCACCAACACTGACTGTGATAAGTACCACTGTACTTAGAAGGAAGAATGAGGGAAGGTGGCATACTTGATGCAGCGTGGACATGAGAGAATCTCAAGATCCAGGTACATTTAGAGGCCAAAGCATCAGATCAGGGTGACAGAGAATGAAGCAGTGGTCCCAAGCTCAGTGATGTGTTTGATCACAAGGTGATGTACACTTAGAAGTGCTGTTTGAATTTTAGATGGTCTTTTAATAAAAACCCAGAGCCAGATATCAGGGTGGAAGCTGAAAGATCAGAGAGGCAGAGCAGCCAGCCACTCTCACCTCTACGAAATCCTCAGCCTCAAGAGAGTGAGTTCCTGTGTCCTCACGCCTTACATACTGTTTTCTGCCCAGCCATGTCACTTCCTGGGATTAAAGGCGTGTGTGCTTCCCAGTACTGGGATTAAAAGTGTGTGCACTACTGCCTAGCTCTGTTTCCAGTGTGGCCTTGAACTCACAGAGATCCAGACAGATCTCTGCCTCCCGAGGGATAGAATTAAGGGTGTGTGCCACCACTGCCTGACCTCTATGTCTAATCTAGTGGCTGGCTTTGTCCTCTGATCCTCAGGCAAGTTTATTAGGGTACACAATATATCACCACATAGGAGAGAGATGGTGAGGTATAGAGTGAACATAAGCTACCTTAGACAGGCCTTCACAACCCATGTGATGTGCTCCTGCACCCACTAAGCACATGAGCGTAGGACAAGAGAAGGGTGAGCACCCTGGGCATTGAGGGAACCTGCCCTGAAGGTAAATGGGTCCATGTGTAAGGTCAGCAGTGAGGCTGGAGGGTCCACTGAGACCCCAAATATCTTTTAATATATGTGTAAGGAAGCCTATGTCCCAAGGATCACCCTTGTGGACTCCTGCTTTTCCTAACAGAGACTGAGAACTTTCCATGATGACCACTGTTATCATTGTCTAGATACACAAATGAACATGGTAAGAAAAAATGGAATGTAGTTTTGCTGCAGCAACTAATCAAACCCTTCCGTCCCTACAGGTTCAGTGGGCAACATTTCTCAGTAAGACACAGAAGGGACAACAGAATTAACCTGGTGTCTGGAGGGACAGGTGGGTCTGTGGGTGAGGTCTGTGGGTCACGTTATGCACAGGCCCTACGCCATTTTGGGACAAACACTGCCCACTGTCTCCATGCCCCCAGCAGACAGGCAGCAAGTCTCATGAGACTTTGGTGGCTAGACTGCCTGGAAGAGTCACCTTGGAACTGGGGGTGCACCAGCTCAATTTATGAGACCTAAGGGGATACCTTATAGTACATATGGGAGTGATCATAGATATACTTTGGAAAATTCTGAAACAATGCATGTAAGACAGCCTACCTGTGTTTTTGAATTCCATTCTCTTGTGGTGGTCTCTCCCCACTTTTTCCACTCCTAGTACTTTTGCTGGTGTCCAAATCAATCATCCCACTGATTTTATTTGCCTCTGAAAAGTCCCCTGTAGAGTTATCAGAATCAAAGCCTGCAAGAAATAAACACAATGGTCATGTTTATTAGACTTGGGAGACAGAGAAACCTACTTCAAGACTACACCAACGAAGGCCTAAATAAAGATCTGCAAACCTTTTATTTGGTTTTGTGTTTTGAGACAGGGCCTCACTATGTAGCCCTGTCTAGCCTGGAACTTCTGTTTGTTTGTTTTTTTGGGTTTTTGGAGACAGGGTTTCTTTGTATAGCCTTGGCTGTCCTAGAAATCACTTTGTAGACAAGGTTGGCCTGAACGTGGAGATCCACCTGCCTTTCCCTCCTGTGTGCTGGCATTAAAAAGTGTTCACCACTACCACCTGGCTGGCCTGGAACTCTTTATATAGACCAGTCTGGCCTCAAACTCACAGTGATCCACCAGTCTCTGCATCCCGAGTGCTGGGATCATGTGCCACCATTCCCGTCTGATTGTTTTCAAGTGGTACATTGAGAATAATTATCTTTGTTCCCAATTCAGTAAGAGTGAGGGCCCATCTCAGTGTCAGGCCACACAGAAAGAACACTGCTGTGTGGGAGCAGCACCTCTAAAGTCCATTGTGGTCTACTGGGATGGTGGAGATCATCTGAACATCAATAAGGCTGAAGCCATCTTTGGGGAACATCAAGACAAACTTATCCAAAAGCTCAGGGGTCTGTGAAGTAGTATCTGCTACACTGAGTCCCTGGTGAGAGGGCACTTATGCGGGACTTGTAAGTAAGGAGACATCTGAGGTGGTCACTCCAAGGCAGGCATGGCCTCCCAGGTATGGCCCGGGGACTCCTCCTCCGAGGACTACTGATGCTGTTCCACAGCAAGCTCCACTTGTAGGCACACACTAATGGGGAACAGAACCACTGAGTTTCAACCATGAATAATGAAAATTATTCCACTGAGTTCTGGGAATGGCAAGGAGCTCAGGGTCTCCTTATCGGCCACTGGGACTGAGCAGTGAATGTCTGATTGTTCATACCCAGATGCTCTACAAGAATGGAGGTTCTAGCAAGCAGGGGGACAGGGAGGAACAATCCTGGCAGGGCTGTAGCTTGGGAGCCACTGCAGTACTTCAAAGCTCAGTGTTTGTGTACCTAAAGTCAAAAACAAGAAATGAAACAGACAAGCCTTGAAGTCCCTTTCCATGGGCAGTGAGTAGTCCTTCACAGAAAACAAAAGGGCATTCTGAATATGGACAGCATAGTAGATAATGGAAATGTTAAGGATCAGAGAGCTGTGACTGGAAGAGTCTACAGATGCCTGGGGGGACCCAGTTCTGGCAGCACCAAGAGGAAGAGCAGTTCTCCTCTACCCTGCTCACTGATGGCCTCTGTCCCACCTACCAACCACTTCAGCCAGGCACAGTGATGCACACCACCACTTACAATGGTCACTTCAAACATAAAGACTGAGCTTTGAGATTGCTACTGTGAGGGCAGGGAAGGTATTTGTGTCAGAGTATATATGTTGTGTATGCTTGTGTTCACGTGCATGAATACATCTAGGACAGATGATGGTATTACATGGCTTCCTCTATCACTTTCCATTTGGTCTTTTGGGATAGGGTCTCTCACTGAGCATGGAACTCAACATTTTTCCGCTAGATTGACATATCAGCAAACTCCAGCAATCTTCCTGTTTCTGTGTGGCCTCCTCCCCAGAACTGGGGTTACAGGCATATATAGCCAGGCCATGCCTAGCTCCTCCCTCTCCACCAATATGGTGGCTCACAACCATCCACAACTAAAGTTCCAGGAGATCTGATATCCTCTTCTGACATCCACGGCACCAAGCACACCTTAGTGCACGTGTAAGGAAGTCTATGTCCCACTGACTATCCTATAGTTATTTTATTTTCCTTGCTTGTCTTTTTGGCTCACATGTATGTAACTTACATGCATACATACAGGCAAAACAGACACACAAGTAAAATAAAATAACTATATTCAGGGAGGTTCTTTCAAAGAGTCCAGCCTACACTGTCCTTCATGTTGTCTCTTAAGATCCAGTCAGGGTTCCTCTTATGAGAGAAGAAGACATCACTGTCTTTTTAAAAAGCTAAGGTCTCATCTAACATACCCCTGACCTTGCTGTGCTGAGCCAGGCCAAATCCCACTCCAGACCCCATAGATTCCCACACAAGATGCAGTGTCTGGGTCATGTCTCTTGCAGTTGCTCACCTGTGACGGCATCAAAGAATTCTTCCTCCCCGTTCATCCTTTAGTGACCAGGCTATCACTGTTCTGGGATTTGGTCTTCCTACTGGATCATATCTGATCTATATTTACGTAGAAGTTGTGTGAATACTGGAAATCTGAGGAAGAAATATTTTGGAATGAACTCAGTTTCTACAAAGCTTATGCTCTGGAAACAGCTTTTAAATACCCATATTTTTATTTTGACTTTTTGGGTTTTGTTTGTTTGAGATAGGGACTCATTATGTAGCTCTTTGGCTGGCCTCGAATTAACTTAGAATTCAAAGATCCTCTTGTCTCTTCCTCAAGGGCTGGGATTAAAGGTGTGTACCATCATGCCCAGCTAATTACTCATTCTTTTTTTTTTTTTTTTTGGGGGGGGGGGGGTTTCGAGACAGGGTTTCTCTGTGTAGCTTTGCGCCTTTCCTGGAACTCACTTGGTAGCCCAGGCTGGCCTCGGACTCACAGAGATCCTCCTGGCTCTGCCTCCCGAGTGCTGGGATTAAAGGCATGCGCCACCACCGCCCGGCTTACTCATTCTTTAAATTGATCCAACTGATCTCCATAAGGGCCGGGTGCATTGGCACAAGCCTTTAATCCCAGCACTCCCCAGGAATAGGCAGTAGATTTCTGTGAGTTCAAGGCTCACCTAGTCTCCAAAGGAAGTTCCAGGTCAGCCAGGGCCATACCATGAGACCCTATCTTAAAAAAAAAAAAAAGAGAGAGAGAGAGAAAGAGAGAGGGAGAGAGAGAGAAAGTGACCTCACGTCTAAGGAAAGGAAAAATGAATTATAACAAATACACTCTTCAAGCATCAGGAATGAAAGGATGAATACCTAATATAAAGATGAAAAAGAAAGTTGGCCTTGTAGCACACTTGTAATCCTAGAGGAAACTGAAAGTTCAAGGTTGATGGCCAATCAGATGGCTCAGTACTGATAGGGTGGAAAAAACTAACTCCTGCAGGCTGTCTTCTGACCTCGCACATCCCTATCCCCCCACCACACAATAAACAAACAAACAAGCAAAACACCAAATAAATAAATAAACAGGTCAAGGCCTAGGACCAGGGAGACTGCTCAGCAGTTAACACACAAGCAAGCAGACTGAAGTCCAGAAGCGCAGCCCCCCACATGTAAATACGGCAAGGCAGTCTGCCTGTAATTGCAGCTTTGAAGGTGGGGACCTAGAACAAACTGACTAGCAAGTTCTGAGTTTGATTACGAGACCCTAAAGTGGAAGAGCAACTGAAGAAGATTCCAGACATCAGTCTCTAGACTCCACATTCATGCACACACATACATGTACACATGTACCCCCATACATGAAAATACGCATACACGAACACACACATTTAAAAATAGAATGAAGCCGGGCGGTGGTGGCGCACGCCTTTAATCCCAGCACTCGGGAGGCAGAGCCAGGTGAATCGCTGTGAGTTCGAGGCCAGCCTGGGCTACCAAGTGAGCTCCAGGAAAGGCGCAAAACTATGCAGAGAAACCCTGTTTCGAAAAACAAAACAAAACAAAAAAAAAAGAATGAAGCCGTAGGGGATGGGGGGTTGGGGTGGCACACACCTTTAATCCCAGCACTGGGAGGCAGAGGCAGGCAGATCTCTGAGTTTGAGGCCAGCCTGGGCTACACAGTGAGACCCAGGAAAGGCTCCAAAGCTACACAGAGAAACCTTGTCTCAAAAAAAAAAGTGTGAAAAAAGAGGGCTGGAAAATGTAGCGCAGTAGTAGAGCGCTTGCCCAGTGTGTGTAAGGAAGGCCTAGGTTTCAGTAGTATAAAAAAAGAAGCTTTTTTAAGAGTTATATTTTAGGGCCGAGCAGTAGTGCAGTAGTGGCAACATGCCTTAATCCCAGGCAGATCTCTGTGAGTTCAACATCAGTCTGCCTTGTCTACAAAGCAAGTTCCAGGACAGCAAGAACTACACAGAGTAACTCTGTCTCCAAATATATATATATATATATATATATATATATATATATATATATATATATATATATATAAATTATTTACGGTTGTTCAGGTTAATTTAGGAAGATGTGGGTAGTTCGAGTAGTTTCAACAGGCAATCACATGAAGGTGGGGCTCTGCTGTGAGTCATAAGGAGCTGGATAACAAGTACCAGACGGCCACAATATTTGCCTTTCATCTACCTCAAGCCAGCTGTTCTTTCCTTTGTGGTGCTGGGAATGGAACCCAGGACCTCACACACTTCGGGGAACACTCCACTAGGAGTGGCATCTCTAGCCAGAGAATCAAGACAACTATATAACTTAGTTCTAGCATGTAACCAAAAGAAGCTTCAGTTTTCTCAAAATTAGCTTAGCTTAGCATTTTAGAACTCCTATACAATAATTTCTCCTGTCAGGAAGAACTGTTTTGTTTTGTTTGAGACAGCGTCTCTCTATGAATCCCTGGATGGCCTCAAATTTACAGAGATCCACTAGCCTTTGCCTGTGGAAGGTTGAGACTAAGTATGCCACCACACCAGCCCAGGAACAGTATTTTAAAACAGTAAAGCAAAAATTCAACCTGTAGCCAGGCACGCACTCCTTTAATTTCACCTTTTTTTTTTTAATTTTTTTTTTGTTTTGTTTTGTTTTTGTTTTTTCGAGACGAGGTTTCTCTGTGTAGGCCTGGCTGTCTTGGAACTCTGAGGACCAGGCTGGTTTGAACTCAGAGATCCACCTGCCTCTGCCTCCCAAGTGCTAGGATTAAAGTAGTGAACCACCATTGGCCGGCAATCTCAGCATTTTTGAGGCAGAGGCAAGAGGATCTCCATGAGTTCAAGGCTAGCCAGGCATACATGGTGAATACAAAACAAACAACCACCTTCAAAGTGTCTGAAAAGGTTTGTTTTTTTCTGAAAATAAGTAGAGTCTCTGAGCAGTTGCCTGTGACACCTGACAGACAAGGAAAGATCCTAGTGAGAAATATGTCTTCTGCCCTTGGAGTGGCCCACACAGTACTAGAGACAACACTCACCCAATCTCCTAAGCTTCTAATCATCAACCAACAGGTATTCAGCGCACCATGCTTTGGGTACTTCCCTTTTCTTTGCTCCCTTCCCAATGAGCTATATAACTTAGTTATGAGGCAGACACCTGTGAAGCAACACAGAGAGCTGCCACAGTTCACTGCATGGTCTGCTGCCCCTTGTAAAGCAAGAATGTGCTGCTTGCTTCTAATGCTTAATAGTACAGAGCCAGCCCTCAACCGCCAACAGCTGCAGGAGGAAGGTAAGTTCTCTGAAGGAGAAACAGCTCAAGCCAGGTTGGACACTATTCTGTCCTGCAGGCAGAAGACACCCAAACAGCCACCGATGTGCTATGTCTGTCCCTCCAAGATGGATTTCCACAAGGTGACGAGGCCAAAGGCCTGCCCTTCTCGAGACAGGGTTTCTCTGTAAAGCAGCCCCGGCTGTCCTGGAACTCACTCTGCAGACCATGCTGGCTTTGAATTTAGAGATCCGCCCGCCTCTGCCTCCTAAGGGCTGGGATTAAAGGCGTGTGCCACCACCACCTGGCAGGCCTGCCCTTGTGGACAAATAAATTATCAGTGTCATTCTGGAGGGTATAGGTTCCCAGTGACAAGTCAGCTCCCACCTATACAGACACACTTGCCCTTGAGTGACTGTCTCTCCTCCTTTTGCCCTTACACAGCCTACCTTCTATAGTAGTGATGCAGCAGGAACAACCTCACCAGACACTGGTACCATTTATTGCATTTTCCAACATCCCAAACTGAGAACCAGTGTGTTTCTGCTCAGTATAAACTGCCTACTCTGCAGTATCGCTACAAGAGCACAAAATGGACAAAGTCAAGAGGCCAAACCAAAAGCTTCAACAGCAAAGATGAGACAACCTGGATATCAATGAACTGCAAATAACAGACCTATCAAACACAATGATGGCTCACGTTCCTGACGACACTAACAAAGAGGTGACTGTTCACCAGTAGTCAATGAATTATTTTGAAAACAAGGAAAGAGGGGCTGAGGATGTGGCCTGACTGATAAAGTGTGTATCTAACGTGCAAGAAACCCTGGGCTTGATCCCCAGTACCATGTAAAGTCTAACTCTAACCCTGTAATCTCAGCATTCCAGAGATGAAGGGTCAAGAGTTCAAGGTCATCCTCAGCTCTCATGTTGAGGCCAGCCCAGGAAGCATGAGACCCTGTCTCAAAACAAACAAAAAGAGTAAAACTGTTTCTTAGCCTTTGGCTAAGATCAAATGTGACCAAAGAAGTAACACTCTGTTCATTCTTGGGGGGAAAAAAACCACATGGCCAATGAAAGCCTTCCAGCTGAGTAAATCATGCCAAAATGCAGCCCAGCATCTGGCTTGATCTACCAACTTAAGGAAGTGCTCAGAAAAGGATTGTGCTAGACACTGTGGGAGCCCACACTCTGACTGGAACCTTCCAGGCCCGAGACAGTTTCTCTAATAAACAAGTCACAAAGGAAAGGAAGAGACAGAGTGGTAGAGGACAGACGTTATTTCCACAGAGCAGTGGTTCTATGGTAGTACATGTCATGTATAAAGGAAGGCATAAGTTAACACACATGCTGAACTATATAAGGCATATTCTCATCTCAACCTTATACCTCAAATGCATGCATTTTATTACATATAAATCACCCACTTCAAAAGCCACCTTGAAGCCTGGTGTAGTAGCATACATATGACCCCAGCAGTCCCGAAGTACAAACAGGAGGATTAGGAAATCAAGGTTACACTGACTAGAAAGCAAGTCAGAGGCCAGCCTGGACTACATAAGACTTGTCTCAAAATAAAACCACAAACAAATAAGTGAAAAGCTATCTTGAGAGGCTACAGGTGTGGTTCGGTTGGTAGAACAATTGTCTAACATTCATAAAGCCTGAGATCAATCTCTAGTACCTGAAGGGGAAAAAGCTACATTTAAAAAGACACAAATGAGCTGGGCACTGGTAGCACACTCCGGAGGCAGAAGCAGGTGCAACTCTATGAGTCCAAGGCCAGCCTGGTCTACAAAGTGAGTTCCAGGACAACCAAGGCTACCCAGAGAAACTCTATCTTGAAAAACAAAACGAAACAAAACAAAACAAAAACAAAACAAAAAAAGGACACAAATGGCTGCCAGGCAGTGCTGGACCACATCTTTAATCCCAGTACTCAGGAAGAAGCAGGTGGATCTCTGCGTTTTGAGGCCAGCCTTGTCTACATAGTGAGTTCCAGGATGGCCAGGGATATAGAGAACCCCTGTCTCAGAAAGAGAAAAGGGGGGGAGGGAGAGGGAAGGAGCGAGTGAGGGGGAGAGGGAGAGAGACACACAAATGGAGGCCAGACATTTGGGAGGTAAAGGCAGGCAGATCTCTGTGAGCTGGAGCCAGCTTGGTTTACAGAGCAAGTTCTAGGACAGCCAGGACTACAGAGAGCCTGTGTCAAAAACCAAACCAAACCAAAACATCAAAAAAGATACTAATAGGATTGGAGAGATGGCTCCATGGTTAACAGCACTTACTGCTGCTCTTGCAGAGGACCAGGTTTCAGTTCTTGGCACTAACATGGTAGCTCATAGCTGTCTATTACTCCAGTTCCAAGGGACCCAATCCTCTTTTGACCTCTGCAGGCTCCTGCATGCATGTAGTGCATGCACATACACTCAAGAACATACACACAAAGTTTCTTTTTTTAAATAAAAAAAGACACTAATATCATGCCTGAAGCCAAATTCAAACAAGGCTGTATACAGCTCAGGACCTCAGAGAGGCTGGTGAGATAACTGGACATCTGGCAGCATGAGGATCAAGTTCATGTATAAGGTGTTAATGACATGGTTTTCAAGAGCATCATATTCTAGAGCTGTGCATAGACATACATGTAGATCAGGTAGCAGCCTGCTAAGTGTCTCTTCTAAAGAAAGAATCAGAGTAGACCCACAGCAGGACAGGCCATGGAAGAACAGGCTGGACACAGGTACACGAGGGACCCTTGTACATTCCTGCTGTGTTTGTAAAAGCTCCATGATAAAAAAGCATGCTGCAAGCTGGCCTGCTCTTTTTACATGCTTTCTCATCTAAAGCAAAACCCCCAATGTTAAAAGTAAATTACAGAAAATCATTGTAGTAAAGGCATAAAATGTGAGGTCAGACACAAGCTTGCTGGCTACTGGGACACTATGGTCACTTTGGTCTATGTCCTTGCCACATGTACCCTAGTATCCAACTACAATCAAGATCCCATCTTGGGCCAGGTGGAGGTGGTTCACACCTTTAATCCTGTTCCAGGACAGCCAGGGCTACAACGAGAAACCCTGTCTCAAAAAACAAACAACAACAAAAAGAACCCATCCTGGAAGGCCTTTTTACAAGACTCCATAAGGTCAAGGGCCCAGTCTTCTCATGCAGCCTCAGGATGTCTCACAACTGTAAGTGAAACCATTAATTCTAATTAACGCCCAGCAAGGCTGCAGGTGGCCCAGGAGGAGACAGAAGGTGCTCAAGGAAGGACCTGAGAAGATTGCTGTCCTCTGTGAGGCCAAATCTGGTGCCATTTCACTAGTTTTCAGCAGATCAAAATCCACCAGAATGCCGGGCGGTGGTGGCGCACGCCTTTAATCCCAGCACTCGGGAGGCAGAGGCAGGCGGATCTTTGTGAGTTCGAGGCCAGCCTGGGCTACCAAGTGAGTTCCAGGAAAGGCGCAAAGCTACACAGAGAAACCCTGTCTCGAAAAACCAAAAAAAAAAAAAAAATCCACCAGAAGCTGGGCCTCAGAGATGGGGCAAGGCTGGCCACAACAGTGTTCCCAGGGAACTCTACTGATGGACCTCTACAACTGATGTGGGGATCTACAGGAAGAAGGGGCTGTGTACCACTAAAGCACCTAGGTGCCCAGCACTCCAGATGGCAGGGTGGAAAACACCTACCCTGGTCTGTCCTCAGATCTTCTGCAAGTCTGTCCCATCTCCAGGGTCCAGTCCAGAACATGGATCGCAGCATCCCTGTAACCTATAGGCTGTGTTTTTTCGGTTTAGCAGAACACCCTGAGAGAATGCAAAGCTGTGTTTGGGAACTGAGCCTCTTCTGTTAAAGGAAACGAAGTCCAGCTTTCTGAACAGAACACACCATTGTACAGAGTTGGAGTGCTGCAGACCCAGAGCCAAACTATCCTGGGTTTTCGTTCTTCCCCTTAATTGCCATTCATTGCCTACCTTATTGTTTGACCTAAGATCCCTTTGACTACCAGGCAAAACCTCTGGGATGTATTCTTAGCGGACTGCTGGCTTCCACCAACCAAAAGCGAAGAGCACCATCAGACAGCAACACCGTATCTACCGCCTACAGCAGAAGAGTCCACGCTTTGCTGTGCTGCCTACCTCACGTTCCCTTTTGTTCTGCAGCTACACAAAGTTCACGACACTGCCTCCATACTGGGACATTTCATTCGGGACAACCCCAGTCCTTATTCTTGGGCCAACGTGATTCACATTCAGCTTAGAATAAACTCTCCTTTTCCCTTTGAGGTGGGGGCTGTGGGTTATTTTGTTTCCTATTTATTTATTCCTGTGTGTATGTAGGGATGAGAAGGTATGTGTGCAGGTACATGTACATGTAGAGATCAGAGGACAACTTGTAGAGCTGTTTCTTGCTTCTAGCATGTGGGATGGAACTCAGGTAAACAGGCTTGGCAACAAGTGCATGCTGTGGAACAGTCTTTCTGCATGCTGTGAATATGTGCTGCTACTACTGGTTAATAGAGAAGCTGTTTTGGCCTATGGCAACACAGGATATAGGCAGGCAGAAAATCTAAGAGATATAGGGAGAAGAAAGACAGAGTTGGGGAGACACTGTGCTATGAGCCGCCAGGACAGCAAGATGTAACAGAACACTGGTAAAGCTACAAGACATGTAGCGATACATAGATGAACAGAAATGGGCTAATTTAAGATAGCTAGCTAGCAATAAGCCTGAGCCATAGACCAAACAGTTTGTAATTAATATTAACCCTTTGAGTGATTGCTTTAAAAAAAAGGAGGGACTGAGAAACCTTAAGTCTACAGGTACTCTTACCCACTGAGCAACTCACTCACCAAGTTCTGTGTTTTGTATGTTGACATAGCACTCTGCCCAAGTTGAGATCACACACAAAGTAGATGGAAAAGCAGACCTCACTTCTTGGGCAATGGACGTACAGATTCTCCTGCTCTCAGAACCAACCCACCAGGACTATGCTTCAGGAAGGGCTCTGCAGCTCTCATTTCTTTAATCAATGCTGTCTGGTCAGGTATTTCCCTTTCTGAAGTCTACAGAAAACCCAGGAAATTAGCTCTGGCTAGGCGTCGTTTTGGCCTTCCGCCTTCTCCACAAATAATTCTAGGTTGAGAGCAAGGCTCTTTCCTTCTATCTGGTACCCAAGCACGCCATTCAACAATTGTTCTGCTACCCATTAACTGCCCACCTGTTTCAAAAAGAGCCCCTACCAGGCTCTCTTGAAGTACCCTCTTTGCTGTCTTCCATCTTACAAGGACCTGACCCAACCAGGCCCAAAATGTTCCACTACTTCCATGAATTCTCCTACTTTACTCTTACAAAGTCTGTTTAGGTTATTTATAAAGATAGATCTAGAGTCAGATATGCTGGCACATACATATGATCCCAGAACACAGGAAACTAAGGCAAGAGGATCTGGAGTTCCCGGACGGCCTAGTACACACTGAGACCTTTTCTCAAACAAATAGGAAAGGAGAGGGAGGGAAGGAGGGAAGCAGAGAGAAAAGAAGGGAGGGAAGAGATCTAGAAGTTTGGACAATGAGTCATTAGAACAACCAGGGGGATATCACTGCCAGCTTGCTGAAAAAAACCTAGTCATGGGAAACCTCTGCTGTTAAAACCCGGTAGGGCAAGCTAGATAGGTTTCTACAAAGCACAGTATGAGTAATTCAAACATTCTAAAGCCACTTTTTCTCACATACCTGTAATCTCAGCATATGGGAGGTGGAGGCAGGAGGATGGGGAACTCAAGGCCAGCCTGGGCACAAGAGACCCTATCTGAAAAACCATTTGTGAAACAAACAAATGTGGCAGAAACTCTCTAGTTTGTTTCTGTGGGCAGATGCTAAGTCTCCAATCCCCAAAACCTCTGCCTGACCAGACAGGAAGCTCATAGATGTTACTGAAGGACTTGTCCTGTCCCAAAAGACCACGCAGCAGCAGCAGGATCATAGAGCGGCACGAGTCTTCAAAAAGTGAACGTCTCACAAGTGCCTAAGCTTAGGCTAAATGCCACAGCATTTACTGCCAAAGCTGACAGATAAACTCATGTAAAGGTCAAAGTATAACATAACTGATTAGGACCAGTCAGGGTACCACCATATCCTCACAGAGCCAATCCTTCCTCAACATGCAGTCAGCGACCCAGCATGAACTCTCTGGGTGTGTGCCCTAGGTGGGCCTGTCAGACCCCAGACACATGATATGAAGAAAGCATTACTCAGGAACATATTCTGCAGTGGTCAAAATAGCTCTGCAGGAGTTCAAGGCAGCTCTGCTAGACTGAGGTGGAGGATGAGAAAGCTAAGTCAAAAAGACGAAGGTTGGCTCCACGATCCAAACACACAGCTACACGAGCAGCCCTCCCCACAGCCCAGAGGCAGCTAAGGCCCAGGCTTCCATTCCCCACCCTTTCCCAACATCTCCTAGAGCCAACAGTCCTGGGTCAGAACGGCCAGGCCTAGTGAGGGACCCTCCTTCCTTTCTCCTGCAGCAAGGCTACCTTGTGTGGACAATGCCTCCTGGCTGTGTTGCCTTTTTGGCCACCTTCTTTCTCTTCAGCATCTCTGTCTTCATCTGTCACCTTACAGCACGCAGCAAGCCACCGTGCCACAGAAAACATAGAGGTATGACGGAGGAAGGGGTGTTCAACATGATTCCATACACCAACTACTCTAAACAGCCTGGTAAGGCAGTGTGGTCCAATGGCCTCACAGGCTAAACCACTGACCCAAGAGTGCTCGACAGCTCCGAAAGGGTAGGAGGAAACAAAGCAGATTTTCCAGCCCCATAAATCTAGGCCTGTGCTGGGGCAGCAGCAGTATAGCCTAGCTCAGTTCAACACCACAGCCAATCCCCAAAGACCAAGCAGGAGACAGAGAATGAGAGCATCTGTGCTTGTCTGTCTCTTCTCCAAACCACCTTGTAGTTCTCGGTTCACACAGCCACTGGACAGTGACTTTGTTAACACTGATGAAAGAGCAGATCTGAAGGGCCCTGTCATGGTACAAGTGTAGTGTTTTGTTTTGTTTTTTTACAAATTTTGTATAAATTTAGCATCACAAAAACAATCCCTACTCTTCCACAACAAAAGCCTTTCTTTGGAAAAGAATCAAGAGCAGCCGGCTGCCGGCTGGCTGCAGCCTTACCTGCAGTCATCATGATGAGAGTGCATGGCCATGCAACCTTTGCTTAAGCACAGGCGGTCTCGAGGAAGGAATCAGAAGTGACCTTTACCGAACACTGGCTCCTTATCCTTTAGCCAAACACAGTTCACTCCAGCTGTACAAGAAGTGCCATTATAGGCAAGACAAATGGGCTTTACCCTCCTTAGCTGTCACAGAGCCTCAGCTTTCTTAGGGTTTCCCAAGATTTGTGGTTTTCTGCCAGGAGCTACACAGTTAAGCCCAAAGTAAAACCTAACCATTCTTAGAGCTGTGTAAGTGAACAGCTGACTTCAGCCTCCAGTCTCCACTCAGCAAGTAGCAAGAGCAACTCTTGTTAGTGTACACCTGCTGAGCAAATTTTGCAGCCACAGAGGACTCTGAGTTTATTAGGAACTCATGTAGGAAATGGGAAGTGTCTAGGTCCTGAGAAAAGCAAGGGAAGCAACAACATTAATCACCTGCTGTTTCCATTCTCCACACCAGCAGGGTGGCCCTCAACTACAGGCCAAGAAGGTGCTCAGCAGCCATTTAGGCAGGAGTGGGGGTGGGGTGGGAAGGTGAGGAGGTGGGGAGATGGGGGGATTGGGGGGTGGAGGTTCACCTCTAAGGGGAGCCTGAAGCCCCATGACAGATTACTTCCTTCACTAGATCACACTCAGTAAGCAAGCACCAAAAGCATTCTACAGACTTCAAGAACATTATCTTATAATCAGCATGTATTTCAAGCACATACAAGGTGAGTTTAATGCTTTTGTACAAAAATGTTTGTTTTAGTCATCATTATCCTACAACAGAAAAGAACCGTTCAAAAGCTGCTCAAAAGAGTGGGTGGAAAAGTTGTAGATGGGTCTCCCCACAGCTTATGTCTGCACTAAGACAACAGCAGAATCAGACAAGTGGTCAATCCTCTGCTACATGTGGCTGCTGCTCCTCTCAACATCACCCACCACCACCACCACCACCACCACCACCACCTTGCTGATCTCTGCTGATCAAAACCACAGTTTTGGCAAGAGTGGGGACAGGGATAAAAAGGAGGAGAAGCTGCTGCAGAACCAAATGGATAACCCTTGATCAGCCATGAGAGAGATGTCCTCAGTGCACTCAGCCTGCTTCCAGATGATTCTGACATCCTCTTTGGCCAGCTTCCTCTTCCAACTGAACTGGTTTTACTGCGCTGAGAAATTTGTCATGATAAAACCAAACCTACTCAGGTCAGTCCCAAGATCCTTCCTGAGCACCAGGGGGAGGGTAAACAGCTGTTAAGACCAAGGCCAGAGAATCCACAAACCCTGATCTCTCCTGCCAAAATACAAAAGAATAAAAAAGGAAAAGCTGCTAAATTCAGTGTTCATGTTGTCTGCAGAATGGTGACTCAGCTATTGATTAAGTGATCAAAGGTCCCTGATCCAAAGAGGGGCTCTGACAAGTGCAGATCCAACCTCTGGGACTCTGGGACTCCAGAGTTCATGGGTCTATGCTCTCAAAGTGCCCCAGGTTTGAGCCAGGACCACTTCTCTCTACCCTTCCAGCCCCAACTGCCCCACCTGCCTAAAACCTCCTGGTAGAATGTAACTATTAAATCTAGAGTGTTGACTTTGCTACACATCACTGGGAGAGGCCAGCACTGGGATTGAGCATATACAGGAGTGAGGTACACCCGAGATCTGGCCCAAGTCCTTTGACAGCTTCTGGGGGGACTCACTTATGACACCTACTTTGGTGCTCCTTTTCTCTCCCCGGAGTGTCCCAGACACTGAATCACAAACTTACCCTATTTTTAAAGCACTGTCATTTCCTGTCAAGATCAAATAGCACAAGATGCCAGGTTGCAGCCAGCCCTTTCTAAAACTAGCCTTTAATGAGCCTGTATTCATCCATCAGGTGTGCCATTGTGGCCTCCCTCCCTACAGTTGCCTCCATACCTTCCAGAGCAGACTCAGCATAGCCTCCCAGGAGATCTCTTGTTCTCCATGAATATCTGTCCCCACCCCAAGAACGCCAGCATTCACTAGTCACCAGTGCAGGCACTCACCAGGCATCTTTCCAACCAGCAGTCCACCCCTTCTTGGAAACTTGCATATAGACACTAGCCAAGAGTCTTTGGGACCCTATCTACCTGCTACACCTTAGCATAGGTTCAGAATACTCCAATACCAGGGTCAGGCACTGTCAGCCCAACAGGTAAACATCCCACTCTCACCCAGCCTTACTCAGCACAGACCAAGAGCTCAGAGTGTGTTCCTCAAAATTAACCAGGTAGTCTAAAGTGTGTGTGTGTGTGGGGGGGAAGCAAAGGAAAAGACACACACAAGCAGCCAGCAGCAGTCCATGCAGCCACCTCCTGGGTCAGTCCTTCCAGGCTCACCACCACTGCACCAACTAAAAGACATGGTGTTTGGAGGCTCTGCCAAGGGACCCCACTTTCTTTTCTGAATTGAGAAAGAAATGTCAACAAAGTTCAGAGGCACATCAATCACAGTGAGAGCAACGGCTGCAGGCTCAGACTGAACCAGAGGTCTTACCAGGCCACGTTAGTAAATCAGTTTGAAAAGTCAAAACTTAGACATCACAGATACAAATTCAAGACTGAACCGGACACCAAGACCATTATCAAACTAGAGCCTAAACAATTAACTCTTATGATTGAAGTTTGTTTTTGTTTTTGTTTTTTTCCGAGACAGAGTTTCTTTATGTAGCCCTGGCTGTCCTGGAACTCTCTCTGAAGCCCAGGCTGGCCTTGACCTCACAGAGATCTGCCTGCCTCTGCCTCCCGAGTGCTAGGATTAAAGGCGATGGAAATATTTTTTCAATCTTATTTATTTATGTGTATTGGTGTTTTGTCTATACACCACATAAGAGTTACAGGCAGTTGCGAGCTTCCATGTGGGCACTCAGAGTCGAACCTGGGTCCTCTGGAAGAACAATTAGCACTCTTAACCACTAAACCATCTCTCCAGCCTTGAACTAGTTTTTAAAAATTTGTCTATTTATTCTGGGGGGAACACGCACACAATAGTGCACATATAAAGGTCCAAGACAACTTTGTGGCGTCAGTCTATCATCCCACATTCACTGGGGTCCGGGGAATGGACTCAAGTCCCCAGGCTCCCTGGCAAATGCTTCTACCCTCTGAGCCATCTCATTGGCCCCATGACTGAAGCATTTAACAGTCATGTTCAAATACTAATCTGTTTCAATCAACTGAACGTTATACTAAGTTTGGGACTAAGCCCTGCACTGGCCAATTAGTGCTAAACAGTACATCAGATGTCAACATCTAAATGGAAGCAGGTGATGACCAGGAGACACTGCCTTCACACCCACAGTACTGCCACAGAGGCCCGCAGCAAGTCACAGTAAACAAACCCTCAAGTCTAGGAATATTTTTACAAGTAGGAAACCCACTTCATGGCCTTCATTCCTCGGCAATGCACTCTAAAGGGAGCACAGATGTGCCCGGCAAAGGTTCTCTGACTCTCCACACTGTAGTATCTCACATGTGGTGTTATCATTCCGAGGTCTCTCTCACCGTGCGGGTGGTGGAGCCCAGGGTTACCTGTGCTTGTGCTGTCCTCCACATACACACGGCGATGTTACCTGCATTCCTCTCGGTAACGTTTTCAGACAAAGCACAGACGGTCAGAGGAGACAGTGAACGGCTCCTGTCAAACAGCTGGGGAGCAGCTAGGACCCAGGAACCCACAAGTCTTCCCTCTTCCCCACCACACATGTCAACCACAGCGAGGGCTGTCGCACAACTTCTACCCCATACCTAAACACCAAAGAGGAAGAAGATAAGGGTGTCCAGAGGAACATCAGAGAAATAATTTCCAAGATGCAGAAAACCCATTTTAGGCAGCACAGAAGAATAAAATGACCAAAAATGTTCTAATAAAAAAAAAGAAAGAAAGAAAGAAATAAGAGGGCCTAGAGAGATAGTAGTTAAGTGTTCTTGCTGCTCTTACAGAGGACCAGGAGTTCTGTTTTCAGCAATCACTGGTAGCTCCAGGATATTTAACATCATCTCCTGTACTCCACTGGTGTGAAATGTGTGTACATACACACTAACTCTTGAAAAAAGAGGGAGAGAGAGAGGGAGAGAGGGAGGGAGGGAGGGAGGAAGGGAGGAAGGGAGGGAGGGAGGGAGGGAAGAAAAAAGAAAGAAGGAAAGAAAGAAAGAAATGTTATATTTTCAATTGCCTTTGTGAACAAGAACTCAGCATCTCCAGAGGTATGCAGCAGGAGTTCAGTTAAATATTAATATTAGGCATGGTGGCCCAAATCTACAATCCCAGCACTGGGGAGGCTGAGACAGAAGGATGGCAAGTGTACGACAGACAGGAAGACCCTAAGAAGAATCCCAGTTGGGTATCCTAGTTGGGTATGGTGGCATGTGCCTTCTAGCATTCTTGAGACAGAGGCAGGCAGATCTCTGTGAGTTCAAGGCCAGACTGGTCTACACACGGAGTTCCAGGATAGCCAGGACTACAAAGAGAGACCATGTCACCAAAAAACAAAAAAGAGAGGTGAGAAAGATTAAGAATAGTATATGTACATAAGTGTGGGGGGGCAGACAGACTGAGACAGAAATGCTTTAGAAGAGGACAAAAAACAAGATTCCATGTGCATTTAATACTGACCAAAGAGGCTCTTGAAAAACTTTCAGAAAGGAAAGTTTCGGGATTTGTTCCTGGCAGGATATGTGTCCCTGCCTCTCTCCAATGCACCCTCTTCCCCAAGCAACATCACAGCACACCTCACAACATAGGCACTACAAGGCAGGTGAGGTACGTCATCAAATACCCAATAGCCAGATGGAGAATTACTTTAATTTACAAGAAAACAATGTTTCATAAACACTTGGCCTTGTGGAAAAATGAAAATCCATCACATGCTACAAGAAACAAAGAACAGATATTAATATAAATAGGTTAAGTTTTAAGAGCTAGTTGGGAACAAGCCTAAGCTAAGGCCAAGATTTCATAACTAATAATAAATCTCATCATTATTTGGGAGCTGGTGGTCCAAAAAAGTCCTACAACAACACAATGAGTTCCAGGACAGTCAGGGCTATGCAGAGAGACCCTGTCTCAAAAATAACCTCCCCCCAAAATGTGTGTGTGTGAAAAGTGAGTATGGAGCTCTGTTTAAGAATGTGAATTTATCAATGCATGGTGGCATATGCCTTTAGTCCCAGCTCTCAAACAACAACAAATCACCCCCTCACAAAAAGAATGTGAATTCGTGAGCAAGATACACAGCTCACTAGGTAAAGGCACTCACTGCTGAGGTGATGGCTTGAGGTGGATCCTTGGCATTCACAAGGTAGAAGTCAAGAACAAACTCCCACACGTTGTCCACTAACCTCAACGTGTACACTATGACACACACACACATACATAGATTAAATTTTTTAAATGTAATTTAAAAAAGAATCTGTAATAAAAAGGGAATGGCACATTGGGGAGGTAGGCAAGAGAAGGAAACAAGGGGGATGAATCTGATCAAGATATATAACGTGTATGAAAATGTCATAATGAAACCCATTATTATGTATAGTTAATATATGCTAATAATATTTATTTATTTATTTATTTTTGGTTTTTCAAGACAAGGTTTCTCTGTGTAACAGCCCTGGCTATCCTGGAACTCACTCTGTAGACCAGGCTGGCCTTGAACTCACAGAGATCCGCCTGGCTCTGCCTCCCGAGTGCTGGGATTAAAGGCGTGCACCACCACCATCCAACTAAACTTTTTTTTAATAATGTGAAATTGGGGCTGAGGAAATAGTGCAGAGGTTGATCTCTTGTCTGACAGGCATAAGGCCATGTTCATCCCTAGCGAGGCAAAAGAGAAGAGAAAAAGGGAAGTCTGGAGTTACGGTGCCTTTGCTACGTAATTTACTGCTCTGTGATCTGCAGTAAGCTAGGTGACCTCTCTATTCCTCAGGAATAAGGATGTTAGTGACTGCGGTCAGACTCATGCTCCTAATGATCTAGAGCAAATAATTGCTCAAAATTATCATCCCTTGAGATAAGAGTTGTTATTAACTGACTGTACCTGGGGCAAACAGGAGGTGGATTCTATGGAGGACATGTAGCCACCCATTTCCTCACTCTTTACATGGCACCATGGGAGGTACTGGGAGGCAACGGAGAACGTGTCCACCCAAGTGTCCCTGTCGCCCTTATTCATAGCAGTGAACTAACATTTTGGAGCACCTGTTGCTTGTCAGAGCCCACTGCACACAACTGACCCATATGTGTCTCTTACAGGAGCTGTCACATGCCACAAACAGAAATGAAGGTGGGAGAGCGGACAGGAGGCAGTCAGGAAGGGCTGAGCTCTCTGCAGAGGTAGCCAGGAGCTCCCCAGCACGGAAGACCCCACTCAGCAGCTGTCCCTGCAATATCCCTGTCGATATGGAGCCAAGCCCGAACGCAGGCCTCGGCGAAGTGTGTGTGGAGCCCCACAGAACCAGCCTAATGCGCAAAGGCCGACCCCAAAGGGCATAACCCAAAAGCCTGTCCTCCTCCGGACACTGAGCTGCCCCAGGCCGAGGGCGCAGAGGGCGCAGCGTCTCAGAGGAGCCCGGACCCTCAGGGAGGACTGCGGACTGCCACCTCCACTTACCTGCCGGGCCCTCGGGGCGCGGAGGGCTGGCTCTGCGCAGATCTGACAGCCCTGGCTGCCTCGCCGGCGCAGGCGGTCTGAAGGCTCGCTCCGACTCTGTGGAGAGAGAGGACCTCGGACGTGAGGCCACCGCGGGCACCAAGTTCCGCGCGCGCCCCGAGGGGATGCGCAGCTTACCGACCGAAGCGCGGACAGGACTCACCGAGAACGCCAGAGTCCCTCGCGCGCGACCGCGGACCTCGCACGAGTCCCGCGGGGCTCGTCCAGCCCGCGGCCGTCCACACTCCCGGCGGCCAGCGGCGGCCTAGCGCCCCGACTCTCCGGCCCCGGAACGTCTGAGGCCTAGGCGGCACACCGGCCTCCCCGAAGCCCGTCCTCGCCCGCCCGCCCCGCCGCGGCCCACTCACCTGAACGCGGTCCCCGCAGCGCCGCCGACCCCACAGCCGCCCCGACCCCGCCCGCGGCCCGCACCCCGCAACCCACTGACACCCAGGCGGAAGTGCGGCCCGCACCTTCCCGACCCACAGCCCGCCGCGCCGCTCGCCGCGCCCCGCGCCGCCGGCGTCAGCCGCCGCCCGCCCAATCAGCGCCCTGCCCGCAGGCCGCGTCGGGGGCGGGGCTATGCCGATCACGTTGTCAGGACAGCTTCTCCATCGGCCCCTCCAGAGTCCGGCTCGCACCGGGGAGTGGCGGCGCGCTCAGCCAATTGCCGCTTGGAAAAGGTGGGTTTATGCAGATACCAAAGCGAGAAGGAAGGCGAGGAAGAAGGAAGGGGCGTGGCCCTGGGGGAGGCTAGTTTACAAACAGTGAGTCAGGTGGCTAGGCGTGGACGATCCCCGACAGGCGCTGAGCTAGACCCACCCATCAACTACGGACCCCCGTAGATATTTCTTATGGTTGCAGAGGATTAGACAAATGGCAAATGTCGCCGATGGCCTTTGCGTGCCAATCGTGGCTCAACAGCGCCTGGGGCCAGTTTACCCCTCCGGCTGCCTCCCTGGCCGGTTTATCCTGTTTTAACACCCTTAGGCGCCCTGCGTTCTGCAGCAGCTTCTGGTTATGCCCAGCATCTCTGGGGACACGTCTGCAGCTTGCATCCTTGCCAGCTGTTTGGCCTCAGGAAAGCTAACCGACCTCTCTGAACACTGAATTTCCTCTGCAGAGATGCCTCGCCAGCCTCCTCATATCGTTTGAATGGTGGTCTGGTTTGAGACAGGTGGAGTGACATGAAACATGATAGCTACTGACTTGCACGGGACTTTCCAGGGCACAGGAATTGCGTAGGGATGGGCATGTGGTCCTGTCCTAGCCAGGAGGTTCAGCTCAGTGTCAGACCAGAGGGAACTAAGTCAGATGTCTCGTGTCTTCTACGAGCCTTCCAAGAAGCAAGTGAGGGGAGAGAGTGATTGGAGTCTGGGGATGCTATAGGTGTCTGGTTGCTTGAGAGCATGAAGCCAAGGAGTTAGCAAGGCCCCTAGGTCACCCAGAGCCAGCTGCACCTGACATCTGTCCTAGGCTTTCCAGTTACTTGAGTGAGTAACTACTTGGGATTTTTCTAAGCCAGTCTGAGGTTTTGCCAAAGGGGTTCTGAATCCCCGGAACGACAAGATCAGTAATGTATGTATATCCTTCAGCCTGTGCTGAAGGATCCTGCCCCAAGGCCACACTTCTTCCTCCAGTAAGGTGGTGCTCACACACAGGTCCCCGACTGCCTCTATGGCCCACTCTGCAGATGCCCATGCTCTCTGCAAATATGGAGTGAGTGCATGGACCTCTGTAGCAGAGCAGACCCTGTCTGCCTGGCTGGCTCCCACCCCAGGGACAGCCTGGCTTTCTGGTGGCCCTTGTCAATGGCACTGGGGAGACGTGCTAGGACTGGAAAAGAGCCCCCTGCATACTCTGCTCCTAAAGAGAGAGACAGAGGAAGGCGGGCCAGGCCTCCGAAACAAAGGCGTTGCCATGGTTACCTCGGAAGAAAGCAACTCCAGCCGGCTGAGGGCTGATGGAAGGGTGCGGCAGCTGGCCCCCTAGCCAGGACAAGGACGGCTAGCTGGTTGCCACGGAGATAGTCAGGCTGACCAGGTTCTGCATTTTTACTGAGGGGCTGGCCAAGACCAGCTCAGAGTTCCTCAAGCCCATCACCAGCCACACCCTCACCTAAACCTCCAAGACCAGTCCCCCTGCAAAGGACAAGCCTTGGGGTGCAGCTTACCGCCTGCTTTTTGACTGGGAGCTTCAGGGCCCTGCCATCTGGGCTGGGCTAACTACTCAAGCCGTGGTAGCTGAATCAGGTGGTCCCTGGGACTTGAGCAGCGTTCTAACCTCCTATCTTCAAGCTCATGCGGCCAAGGATAGTCTTGAACTCCTCGCCCCTTGCTTTACCTCTCGAGTGCTGAGATGACAGATGATTGGGCACCACCAGTCTGTCTCTCTGCCCCTTTTAACAGCCGTGAGCCAGGGGGCAGTCGCTGCCTTTTGGGTGTCTCAGGTGCAGGGCTGGGTGAGCCAGCACCCGTAAGTCAGTGGGGGGGGGGGCTCCGTGGGACAAACTTGGAGGTGTCTCACCATCTCCACAAAGCATCCAGTTCCTTAGCAATGTTCTCTAGAGATGTTAACAGGGTGTAGAAAGGGACAGGGGTGACTCTGGGTCCTGCCGTGACAGTGAAGGTGATAATGGTGGCTGAAATGACCCCCAAGTGTCCCATGACGTACATGTCCCATCTGGTTCCCCCGTTTCAGCAGCCAACCAAGAAGATGTGTGTCATCACTCCCACTGGACAGACGTCAGACTGAGTCTAAACCCGGTTTAGTCTCCTGGTGCCGAGGCCCAGAGAGGTCTCATGGGCCAGCAGTCTGGCCAGGCCAAGACCCCAGACCAGGATCTGCCCTGGACACAATGCCCAGAGTTTCCTGAGGGGGCTATGGCTGAGGGCCACAAGATCAGGTTCCATGTCACGAGGCCCTCAGTAGCTGCAGCTTTGGGTGCTCTCAGCATCTGAGAAGTGCGGTCCAAGGGACTGTCTGGGCAATGTGTTCCTGCCTGAACTGCTCCTGGGACCTAGGTGAGAGCACACCACAAAATGGATGCTCTAAGGGCCCGCCCCACGTGGTATGAATAAAAGATACCTTCCCGTCCCAAGTGCTGAGTGGAGGTGGGGCACGACAGGATAGATCCTGGAGTCCAAGACAACTCTGAGGTCTTAGAATGGAGGGCAGAGGCTCCCTGACTGAATTCCCAGATCACCCCTCTGTCTTCTTGACCAGGGAAGGGACTGGGACCAGTGGGCAGGCCATCTGTCTGTGGCTCTCGTGACCCACACACAGGCCTCCCGTGACCAGAGCTGGTGCTGTGGGTGGTCACAGCCAGACAGGAACATACACTGCATCATGCTGTTTCTCGTCTTCGCTCCTGAAGGAAAACGAGACTCAAGAACAGCAGCTTGCCCAGAGCCGGGCCGCCCGCCACCCTCTGCCCTTCACCCACTTCACCCTTACCTCCTTGCCAGAGTGCAATCTCTTCATCTCAGCCTGTTTGTAGGCTGGCTGGGCCAGGGCGTGGCAACCAGGAACTGGGTGCCTTGGTATTGTGGCCCCACCTGGGCCCTGCTGCTGACGCCAACCTGAGGCCATCTCCACCCCACATTCCCAGGCCCCTGGCAGAGCACACTTCCAGCTCTCTTCTCAGGCATGCCACGGACTCTTCTGTGGGACACGAAGCAGGCTGCCAGTGGGCAGCCTGGCCACAGTGGCCTGGCCCAGCTCACGTGGCTTAGCTGATTCTTCCCAGCCAACTTTCAAGTCTCCTCTGCAACGTGACGACGCTGGCTTCCCTGTCGGGGAGGGAGGGTATTTTTAGGTTGAACCCGCCTCGTGAAGAGACAAGTTATCAATAGCAGCAGCAAAGGGCTTTTTCTTATTCCTTTTTTCCCCTATAGCTTTGGGACGTGAACAAGCTGCACCCATTAAACTCTGCCAAAAGAAAGCAGGAAAAATGGTGTCCCCCTGATAACTTTCACCTCACAGCTCCGTCTACCCTGCAGCAAGTCCAAGTCGCCCCAGGATGACCCCATCGGTCCCACTTCTGGGAAGCTACCCTATCAACCTGCCCAGTGACTGGTGGCAGGCTTTGCAGAGGTCGAGTAAGGAACCAGAGGGGAGGGGAGGGAGGCCCCACAGACCCGCCTCTGAGGAAGCTACTCGACCATTTCTGAGTGCTGTGTACCCCGCAGTAGACCGAGTGCCCTAGAGTGCACTGTATCAGCTAAATGCCCAACAACTCGAGACAAATGACCAAAGAGGCCCCTGGAGTCTGCGATCTGAGGTCCAGAGGCCTCACTTGCCAGTGTCTAGTATTTCTTGAGGTCACAGGAGTGTGTGGGGGAAACAAAAAAATTCAAAGCCAACATGCTTCTTCCTTCCCTACAAGGCTGACCGGAGCCCTCCTCACCAGGGTGTATAAAAGTGCCTACCAGCAAAGAGCCCAGGGCAGGCCCAGCGTTTGTGATGGCTGAGATTTTCTTACAGGACACTGGAACGGCACCCTGCCTTGCTGAAGGAAACATTTGAGCCGGCTTGGCTGCCTGCCCTTCAGGATTGGTTAGCAAGCACTCCATTTCTGAGGGAGCCCAGAATAACAAAGCCTTGAACAAAGTAAAAGTGTGCTTGTCTCCCATGTGACAGGAGCCCAAGCTGCCCTATCTGGCTCCTGCCTTGCTGTAGCACTCAGCCAGGGCCAGCGTCCCGTCTCGTGTCCCTCCATGGCCCAAAACTGTGGCTGGTGCTCTAGCCATCACATACGTCTCTACACAGAAAGGAGGGTGAAAGGAGGAAGGACTTAGAGCTGAGGAATGCTGGGCCAGTGGACCCGTGGTCCCTCTTCCCCACTATAGCTTTGGTGGAAAGTGAGTTTCTCTTTCTTCTCAGCACCTACTTTTCTGCTCACTTCTCACTGGCCAGAACACCATCCTTTGCTGCTTTGACAAGGCAGCAGCATTTTAGCTGAGGGTGTCACTGGCCTAAATAAAACAGGTTCAAAGGAGAAGGTTACAGTAGTCGATATCAGATAGGCCTACCTGCTGGCCTCACCTAGACAAGTGTCTGAGACTGGCCCTCATAGGGCCCAGCGGCTGGGACTGCACCCTACACACACTCCAGCCCATAGCAATGGAACTTTCTGGAAGCAACCTTGAGCGTCCTGCACCGGTCAGGCAAAGGCTCATGATGCTGCCATGGGGTTAAGGTTAGTGTGGGCAGGATGCCAGTGGCTCCATCTTGTAGTTTTTAGTCCCACTCCATGGCCAGCATGGTGCTGGCCCAGGGAACTGTGGTTCCTTCTTCCTGGCTGTACCCAGGCCAATGAAAGATGGGCCCCGTCTCTTCTCCCGGTATCTCCTGAGCGCCTGCCGCACACTGACCTTGCCATGGACCTTAGGGACCAACCTGAGTGGAGTGCAGGTGCAGAGAACGCCTGAGTAAAGAGATGTCCAGACCCTGGCCCCTCTCCACCAGCCCCAGGGGCCCATGCCGGGTGGCAAGAATATATGCACATCCTCGTGCAGGGGACAGGCAGGGCGGGAGGGAGCCGGAGGAGCGACAGCTGGGCTGGGTTAGATTTAGCTTGCTGAGAGCCAAATGCGTTGGCCGGAGCCGCTGGCTGGGCCTCAGTGCCAGCAAAGCTGCACGCCGGATGGGAGGGGCAGGTTAAACATGCCTGGGAGCCTAGATGGAAATCAGAGATGGGATTCAGGACAAAATATGGAGGTTTCTGTTCTGGCAGTAGCCCAGGCCAGTGAGGAAGGGTAGTCAAAGCCACCCTCCCTTCCTGGCACAGCATGCTTGTTCCATCAGGTGGAGCTAGGGACATGGGTAAGAGGCAGCCAGGTAACTGGGGTCCTTCTAGGGAGGGTGTGCACCCTACCCCATCCTGGTAGGGAAGACACAGCCAAAGACTGCCTGTGTGCCAGACTGGGTTACCACAGAGGGCAAGTGCCCTACCCTGGATCCTGACTTGTGATGGAGAAGGTGAGGTGGCCTCTTACAGTGTTGTATTCTAGCCAGGAGTCTCAAATGGGAACAAACCTATACCAGTGTGCAGGACCCAAGCTGGATTTACTGCACTGATGTTGCCATCTTGAAATTCTCAGGCCACACTTTCATTTTATAGCAGCCACGCTATAAAATGAGTGGGCTGGGCACATGGCTAATGCCTCAACCAGCTCAGTGACTTATCCCCTCCAGGTATGGGGACAGACCTGGCCATCGGGTTGGGGTTGTTTGGGGAAGATGCAGGGGCTGATAAAGGGCCTCCCTCATGCTTGGCACTTTGCCTGGGCTGGGAAAAGTCAGGAAATGCAAGACATCCTTAGCCCTGGCTCCAAAGGGCCTCAAGGATAGGCCTCCCCCAGGACACTCCTGGGAGGCAGAGCTAACTCAGGGCTTCCCCAACACCCTGGCCTCAAAAGCAGCCTGGCCTTCTGAGCCCTTGGCCCAGCTGCACACAGTAAAGGATCAAGAAATAGTCCCATTGACAAGAGGAGATGGTACAAGTAGATCCACACAGACAACCCAGGTAGGAAGAGCCCAAGCCCATGTGAGTCTTCCCTCTGCCATCTGCTCGGTGTGTTTCCACTTCCCTGGGGCTTGGGAAGGGGTGTGAAAACCTTTCAGATATCACTTGGCTATCTGTACAGGATCCATCTAGGAACTACCTTGGCTCCTCAGGTGCACATGACAGTCATATGCAGAGCTGAGGACAGGCCTTTTACCTACCCCTGGACTGTGAGTTGGGATCTGAGCCTGAAGACACCACACTTGAGGGGAGAGGCTCACCAGGAGAGCAGGACCAAGGGGACATAGGTAGCAGTGAGGCTCCTAAAGCTGACCATGCCTGTAGGGTGGATGGAATGACCAACTGTCTCCACTGGGCACTCTAGGCTGGGATACCCCTTCAAAATGCCACACAAGTTGGTAGTGGCCATGCACACCTTTAGTCCCAGCACTTGGGGAGGCACAGGCAGGTGGAGCTCTGTGAATTAAAGGCCAGCCTGGTCTACATATAGAGAATGAGATCCTGTCTCCATACAAAACAAAAACCAGAGTCCCACACAGGTGATCCACTCAAGACCGACTCTAAGGGCCCTGGGTATATAGAGTGTATTTGTGTCAGGTGTGTGTGTGTGTGTGTGTGTGTGTGTGTGTGTGTGTGTGGTGTGTGGTGTGTGGTGTGTGTGTTAGCTCATAAATTAGGGCCAATAAAGCCAAGAGAGCCTCCTGGTTCTGAAAGTGAGCCAGGCACATCCAAAAGGAAAGCTGGTTGCGTTGTGACAAAGGAAGTGCACCCAGGCCAAGATCCGGAGGGGGTGGGGGAGAATTCAGGAACCAGAGGGAATGGCAGGCTGGAAGCTAGGTGGGGACAGCACCTAGGCACCTAGGGCACAGACACAATCCCCAGAGACTCAGGGACCTAATGGTCTGTGCTGGATGGGCTTTGGTCAGAGCTGAGGCTAGTCTTGTGTCCGTTCTCAGTCCTAACACTGCCACTTTCTACAGACTGCTGTTGTCCCAGCTGGAACAGGTAAGCACTAGCGCCACCAGGCTGATTTCTGTAGAACTACAGCCTTATCAGTAAGTACTCTGTGTCACTCCCCACTACGAAGCCCAGACTGCCACCAGCGCCTCAGCCCTGCTGTCCTTGACGAGTCTGGGGGGCCTTTGGGGACAGCTTATTCTCTGATTTCCTGTTATATTCAGACTCTGTGTGTTGTGAGCCTATCAGGTAAATGAATGAATGCGTGGGATGCAGGTGTCAACAAGGGTCTCAGATACCCACCCAGCCATCCTAGGCCTTTATGGATATAGGACATGTTTCTGATACTGATTTGTCTCTATAGGGTGGATCAGCTTCTTCCTGGTGGCCCAATCTCATCCTGTTGTCATCTTACACACATAAACACACACTCGCAGGCACACATACAAATACACACATTCACAGGTTCGTAAACACACACACACACACACACACACACACACACACACACACACACACACACACACAAACACACACACCTTATTCTGCTCCTTGGGAGCCTTCCCTGGCCCTATCCTTCCTCCCTCAAGGATTCAAGGACTTGCCTTCATTAATTTCATTCACAGTCCTGCCCTGGACTCCCAGGGGACATCAGGAGTAAACAGAGCCGCTTCACAGGGGGCAGGGTCTTCCAAGCAGCTCTAAACCAACATGCACTCACCTTCCTTTTCCAAAGTCTGTGTTTCTGAGAACTGCAGGGAGGGTTCAGGACTCTAAGAGGGGTCAAGGAGTCCACATAATTCTGTGGGGACTGGGCATATTCACAAATGTGCAGGCACCACCGTGATCATAGGTCTCAGGCTTAGAGAACAACACAGCACAGTGGGGAACCCTACCCTGAGGGCACCCTCTGGGGTGCAGGTTGGCTGAGCCTGAAGGTATATGACTGAGAGGGGGCTTCTGATGGGGCATGGGAAGATGTAGGCACCTAGGACCCATGCCCCAGCTGGGTGGGGTGCCCTTCTGTCCAGCAGTGAGACTCCACAACAACCCCAGCGAGCCAGTTCAGCAGCTATCCCCACACAGGACAAGGGGAGACTAGACAGAGGAATGCCTAGTCCTCCCCATGACCTTAGGTGCTGAGCTCGAGGCAGTGGTTGGTCACATGGAGTAGCCTAATATGATTGGCTCCCTACTTGACCATCGGACTGGGGTCTACATCGGAGGCAATTGTCACCAGGGCTAGTCATGGTGTTGTCACCTGTGTAGTGACTGTAGTAGAGCAGAGGGCAGGAACCCAGAGACACCAGGAGATGGTCAGACCAGGGGGAGCACTCAGGCTGGACAAGACCATGACAGCAATCAAATGAACAGAATATGGAGCCAGGATCTTTACAGAAAAGGTGGCATTTTTCCAGGGCAGACAGCAGGTGGCCAGCCACAGGCTGGCACAGGTCAAGAGTCCAGACAGAGGCCGGGCATAATGGCGCACGCCTTTAATCCCAGCACCGTGGTGGCAGAGGCAGGTGGATCTGAGTTTGAGGCCAGCCTGGTCTACAGAGTGAGTCCCAGATAGCTATGGCTACACAGAGAATCCCTACATCAACCCCTCCCCGCAAAAAAGAATCCAGATAGAGGACTACTCAGGCTTCCCTAGCAGGAATCAGACCAAGGGCGTGGAGGGGCCCAATGTGGGTGCCAGGGAGGCTGCTGGGAGAGGACACTGTGAGGACAGGCTGGGTTGAACAGAGTACAAGGGCTGTGCCTCCTCTCTCTCCAGAGCAAGGCCCTCCATGATAGCACCTGTCCCCATCTCTGGGGACGAAGTAGTCAGAGAGTTGGCCCAGCAGTACTCCATTGTGTGACACTCACCATTCACAGCTGCTTGGAACAGCTCTAGTCCAGTGGTCCCAGAAGAGCAGCGGCACACGAAGGGGTGGGAGCTAGGCTGAGTGGGGAGGCTGGACCTCTGCTGCCAAGTCACAGCCATGAGAGGCTCCACCAAGCACTCCAAGGGAAAGGGTAGATAGAGGCTTCTGGCCTTGGGCTTGGCTCCATCCCATCATAGAGCCCCACACCAACCCCCACCCCACCTGGGGGCCTTGGAGGGACTTTGAGAGAGAGCAGCTTCCTCACTTCTCTCTGGCTTTCCTGTTGCAGTCGTCTTAGACTTAGCACCTCGAGGACAAGACGCCCACAGGTGCCAGGCCTGAGTTAAACCAGCTGCAGGTGCTCATCACCCATCCAGATTCCACGGGTACCCGTGTGGACTGTGGCGGCACCTCAGGGAGCAAGTGGCCTTCCAAGACACTGTCCTCTGTTATGCTACAACAGCCTCTCCAGCAGCCTCACTGGCAGATGTGACATCGGCAGACTGATGTCTCACTCACTCTCTCTCTCTCTCTCTCACCCCATGGCTCACTCAGCCCTATGGGCAGAGCAGACACAGGTTCTCAGAGAGTTGGCCCAGCAGCCCTCATGTTCCCTCCTACAGCCCCTCTTCTGGCTAGGTCATGTCTCCACAGGACGGTGTGTGGGCTCCTTGGACACCACCAGCACAGGCTACTTGGTTGGCTGGGGACCCCAGGGGCAGCGGCAGGGATGACTGCAGCAATGCCTGCCAACACTCCCCTCCTCTCTTCTCCGTGGTTATTATGGAGCTCAGGTTATGTGGACCCACACCATTGCCAGAGCAGCTGCCACGGTTGTCAGAGACAGACCCACGTGGCAGACTCTAAGGTGGTTGCTGCAAGGGGAGATCTCAGGGTCAAACTGGAAGGAAGCTGTTCTCTGAGCACCCTGATGCTACTGTTCCTGAATCTCGCCTTCCCTGGACTTTTGAGCCCTAAGGAACAACAACCATGTCCTTCTTTAGAGGTTCCTTGAGTTGGGTTTTGTCGTATTTGGCTACATAGCAACTCTAACTCCCTTCCCCTTTCTCCTTCCTGACACCTGGTCCCAAAGTCAAGGAGACAAGGGGAGTCAGACCCTGCATTTGTTCTAAATCATGGCCTCAGACACCATTTTTATCACATTTGGGCCCTGAGCTCATCAGGATGCACCCGGAGCTGGCTCAGAATGTCACGGGATGGGGGGGTTGTGGGGGACATGGAACAAAAAAAGAAAAATCTGCATTCCCATATTCAAATGAGCTCCTGCAGGAGAGAGCAGACAGCATTTCCACTGAGGAAGTAATGTAGTGAGGGACCAGACCCTGACAAGCTCCTTGGCCACTACAAGCTAGACGGCTGCCCTGCAACTAGCCCTTGGTGGCCCCTGTTCCCTCATTATTTCTCATTAGTGAGCCTTGTCCACGCACAGCAGGGACAGAGCTCTGCAGGCAGTGGCACCAGGCTTACCCTTAGTTCAAGGGAGAAAGGTCTTTTCTGGCAGTGAGAAAAAAGCTGGAGGCAGAAGGCCTCCTGGGACAGCACCAGAGGTCGGCACTAGCTAAGCTGAGGCTGTGGCCTGCAATGGGCTTCTTCAGCCCAAAGCTACTCTTCTAGTCCCCAGTTAATGCATTGTATCTATCCTCTTGAGTGTGACTGCAATTCAATCTTGGAACATTCAAAACCCAACACCCAGCGTCTTCACCCTGCTCTATGTCATGGCTGCAAACACTGCCCTGTGCAGTACTTGAGCCCTAAACTCTGGAGATAGGCAGGACTTCTCTTCCCCTTCCCTACCACAGCTTATGCCATCCTTGAAAGACATCCCGAGTCCTCAGGTCCCCCACTTGGACTTCATTATACAACTGCCTCCAGCTGGCTCTCGGCTTCCACCCTCCTCCTGCCCAGTTAACCCCACTGTGGCTGGGGACCTTCTAAGATGCCTCTCAAATCCTCTTCCTGGAGGACACATCAGCATCCTATCCCAGCACAAGAAGCCTCTCTACGTTCCTTCAGAAGCCCTCCCAGCTGCCTTTCTGTGCCTCAGCCTCTCTGGCTTCCTGGCTGTGTTAGACTAGGCCGCCCTTTTCTGCCACTGTCCACGTTCCCAAACCTGTTTCCCCCTCTCTTTTCTCTGTCTGTGACCTAATGAACCCTCCTCAGTGGGAAATCCCTTTAAAAATCAGAATCTGGCCCTAGTCAACATGGGCCTCACCAGCTATGGTAGGGCTGAAGGTGAAGAGAGTGACCTATGAAAGTGACTTGGGCAGAAGCAGGAGAGCAGGTCCCTGGCCTCTCCGGGTCCCTTCCTCTCTCTGTCCCATGCTCCAGTCCCCATCTTCTACAGCTATCACATATACAGGTCCTGGTCAGAGCTACTCACGCCTCCCTGATGTCCTTAGCTGCTGGTCCCTGGTCCCCAGGAGCCTCAAGAAGAACAATATACTCCCTGGTGGGTTACTTGAAAGGGGTAGTAGGGATGGCTTTTTTTTTTTTTTTTTTTTTTTTTTTTTTTTGCCACCAACTCTAGCTCCTAGACACTTGTGCCTGTCCTCTGCAGATGAAGCACCACAGAAATGCCTCTGATTCATAGTATATGCCTGGCAGGACAGCATCTATCTTTATAGGCCATTGTCCCCAGCCTGTGTGGCTGCAGGAGGCTGTCCCTGCAGCATAGGATGCAGCTGCTCCTTCAGGATGTGGGTACCTGGTTTTGGACCACTCTTGTCCTCTTTTACTGAGAACTGGTATCTTAACCAGATGCTGCATATGTGGGTACATGTGCCCATAATGGAGACTCTGAAAGCTGTTACATGGTGCCATAGGCTGAATGGGTAAGTAAGGGTAACCTGAACCAGGAGAAGGAGGCCACAAGGTTAGCTCATTGCCAGGTGTGCTCCTTGAAGGGCTGTTTCTTTGGCATTTGCTCCTGGGATGGGTCCATGGCCAGGCACTCAAAAGTAGCAGGAACAAGTGTTCAGCAGATGGGATTAGAGCTTTTGGGCTCCCATGAGCCTCCAATGTGGACAGTGCATTTCACTAACATGCCAGTCACAGGGTACACTCGGGTGGATGTCTGCACATGATACACAAACTGTCATGTTCATCTCACATGCATCCACATGGTCCTGGATCAAGACTCTCTGTCCCCATCAACAGGCCTTTCTCTCCAAGGTTCTTGGCTCACCAGGACACTGGGCATTGCCTCTGGTCTTGTGTTTCTTTATCTATACAAGGCTCTCCCTGAGAGAATCCACCAGGGTAGGGTGCCACATAGTGACCTTCCCTATTTATGCATTGCCTTGATCCAATCAGGGCCAGCTAAGGTCCTGTGCCTGTGTGCCCTCCACACTGGTGTCTCTGCTGGCCTCAGGACCCTCCATCTCTGTGCTGAACCAGAACTATGGCCCTTGAGAGGGTGAACTCTAGGTCTGTGTGGCCCTACACAGGTGACTCCACATAGAGCAGAGGCTCTCAACCTTCCTAACGCTGCGACCCTTTAATACAGTTCCTCTTGTTGTGGTGACCTCCAACCATAAAATTATTTTGTTGCTACTTTATAACTGTAATTTTGCTACTGTTATGAATCATAACATAAATATCTGATATGCAATGCAGAGGGGTCACGACCCACAGGTTGAGAAACACTGACATGGGGTGTCTGGGGACTAATGAGGTCATGCATGCAAGCAGTGAGTCTGGCCTATAGGGGGCACACATCACCATCAGCCAGTGTCCTTATCAAACCTCTGGGCTAACTCATCCTCCTACCTGCTGTTTCTGGCCTCCATTTTTGGAGAAAGATTTCCAGGCTCTGAGAGGTGGGGTAGCTTCCCCCAAGATAACACTGCTGAACCTTCAACGCTAGGGTCTGAAGTGACCTTGGCTAGGTGTCCTTATGGAGCTTGGCATCCTCAGAGTTCCTGTGAGGGTGCAGGGAGCTGGCCTGTAGAACATGGGCATTTCACCTGCTCTCCGTTTGTGCTGACCATCCCATTACGCCAGCACCATAGACAGCTGTGGGGCAGTGGGGCTGAACTGTGTCCACCCAGCGGCTGGCCAGCAGGGAAATGCCCTTTGTCCCAGGTGGTTCCCTGGGGGTGGGCAGCAAGTCGAAATATCTATGGAGGCCTGGACAGGAGCAGCTTGTGAAGAGTGGGTCTCCATGTTACCCAGTCCTGAGTTCTTCAAAGGGTCCCAACCTCCACTCGTGATTGGTGGGCCAGGTCAGAGTGATGACCAATACCTAGAGTAGTTCAGAGTGGGGCTGGGATTGGCTAAGACTTTACAAGAATTTTTACAAACTTGTATTGGCTATCTCCCTCAATCCTGTGTCAAGATGGGGACATTGAAGCTCCAGCCAGTAAATGTCATCTAGGGGTACCTCTAAACTCCCTCTAACTCTGTCTCCTGAGGACTCTGCGAATTCTGAACATGTCCAGTTTGACTCACTTTGTCAGAGGTAGTTGGAAGAGCAGAACTTTGGGGAGGTGCTGGGTAGGACTGAAACTGAGCTCTGTCCAGCAGCACTTCAGGCCACAAGAGGGCTTGAAGGGCATGCTTGAGGTGCCCACGAGGTCAGCTGGAGCTTCTCACCCATTTCCAGGACACATTCTACTTTGGCCACTAGTTAGGTGCCTGAACCCAGCACAGCTTCTGGAGAAGTCAGTGTGGTGCGGAGGGGAGCCTAGAGGCTCCTAAGAGCAGATCAGGGAGGGGTTTCTGGAGAGGTATGTTGGAATCCACCCCTCCCCCACAGAAGCTTCTTGGGTGAGACTGTGGGCCTGGGGTAGGGGCTCCTGGGGTAGGTAGCAGCCCTGAGGCTAGAACAAAAGAATGCCTGTCCCTACTGCCCCAAGTTTTCAGAGGACCACTTTGGTTGGGGGGAGGGGCAGGTTCCCACATGACCAGCAGCTGACTGTCAGTGTGGGGTGCTTGGAGCAGTGCCTGGGGTCCCCCTCCCCCACACTCACACAGCCTGCAGTTCTGTCCGCTTTGAGGCATCCACTGATGTGTGCCGCTGGTGACAGAGGACAGTCGCTGCTTCCCTCTCCCTCGGGCACTGTTCCCTGTCTGCTGTCTGATGTCTGACTATTCGTGGGTCCCAGCCCGATGCTGGGTAGCTGTTTTCCTGACTATAGCTGTCTGTGTGTCAGAGCGTGGGTGTGTCTGTCTGTCTGCAGGGAGCCTGCTAACTCTGTCCTTGACCTCCAGTATCTGTGTCAGAGGAGGGGGCCGGCCCTCCTCCTCCCCCTCCCGTAGGCACTAACGCAGCTGCCACCACCCTGACTGCACCTAGAACTCAGTGACCTCACTTGTCCACTGCAGCAATGACCACCATACTGAGCTGTCTCAGAGGCATTGGTGGCCCGAACCACGCTGCTTTGTGGGTCGCCCCTCCACCCAGGGCTGCCGAGTCCTGTGTGAACGTGCTCAGCTCTGGGCTGGGTCCGCTCAGGCTCGTTTTTTCCCTTATGTAACTCCACATCTGTGTGCGCCTTGCAGGTCACCCTGGACCCTGTTCTGAGCTCTGTCTAACCACGTGGAGACTGAGACCCACAGTTCTGTGCATAAGAGGCTGGAGAGAACCTCTGTCCCGGGCGACTCTTTCAGAGACCCCTCCCCAATACTTCTTTGGACATTTCTTACCCCCAGAATCCTACTTGCTCAAAGCAATATGCGAGAAGGAACCCTGGGGCGTAAGTTCCCCAGAGCTGGGGTGCAGCCCTTTCCCCACCCCACCCGCGCCCTGTCCCGGAACCTCACAAGCTCAGGGGCTACGGACAAGGGTTGAGCAGGGATCACCAGTGCCGAGGGCACGAGGATGGACGGATAGCCAAGGGACCAGCTTCTAGGTGCGACCTCAGACAGGGTCTCCAACCCTGTGGTTGGTTAGTGACCCGGCCGGGCTCTCCGCCAGCCACCGTGAGCACCTGGGCAGGGTCTCTAGTCGGCCGGCGGGCACGCGGCGCTGTCCGTGGTGCTGCCCGCGCCGGGCGGGGCGGAGGCGGGACGGAGGCGGGGCGAGGGCGCCAGCCAATGGCGGGGGCTCTGCGCGGGGCGCGGGGGGCGGCGGGCCGGGCGCGGGGCGCACTCGGCTGCGCGCTAAGCTCGGGGTGCACCGACGCTCCCCGGGCGGCTGGAGCTCGGCTTTGCTCTTGCTGCAGCAGCCGCGCCGCCCGCCCCACTCGACTCAGATTCCGACCCCAGCCCCCTCTGCACCGCCCTCCGGGACTCCAACCTAGGCTCTCATACCCGGCCCCGCGGACCATGCTCCGGGCACCCCCCGGAACACCGGGCTGGGTGAAGAGCAGGCAAAGACTAGGCTCCCGAGCAGGGGCCCCACCCGGCTGCCCTTCTTTCGGCCCGCACCCTGCCCTGTGTCCCTGAGCGGTGTGAGCCTGCTGGGCCATGGAGCGCGCGCCGCCCGACGGGCTGCTGAACGCGTCGGGCGCTCTGGCCGGTGAGGCGGCGGCCACAGGCGGGGCGCGCAGCTTCTCCGCTGCCTGGACCGCTGTCCTGGCTGCGCTCATGGCGCTGCTCATCGTGGCCACAGTGCTGGGCAACGCTCTGGTCATGCTCGCCTTCGTGGCGGATTCGAGCCTCCGCACCCAGAACAACTTCTTTCTGCTCAACCTCGCCATCTCCGACTTCCTCGTGGGTAAAGCCCCCAGACCCCGTCCGCTGCCAGAGTCCAGGGGCGCGGAGCCCGGGCTGGGCAATGGGGCTTGGCGCTCCGACCTGGGGTGGCTTCTTAGGGTCCGGGCCTGGGGAGGGAACCTCTAGAAACCTTAGGGTGGTAGGCGCGGGTGAAGTTCTTCGCCTTCCGGGGCACAGGACAGGGCCTGGGTAGGAAGGTCCCTGGGGAGGCTGCCCCAGTCGGCGGGAGCTCAACCAGGCGCAAGGCGCAGCAACCGCGGGTGCAGCGCTGGCTCCTGCGCCGAACCAAACAAAGGCAGCGGCGCCGGACTCAGGCTTCTGTGAGGACGCTGGGGGGAGGGGACATGGAAGGGGTATTTGGGGAGCTGTGCTGGGGAAGGGGACCGTGGGGGAAGGCGGGGGTGAGATGAAGGAAATGCTCTGAGGAGATCGTTCTCACGTGTCCAAGCTCTGCTCCCGACTGGGGGAGGGGGAGCGGGGCACGCGGTGGGGGCCCGGAGCGCCAGACACCTGTTGGGGCTGCGAGCTGCTGCGTCTCCCAGACGCTGGAAGCCGGTTTGGGCGGCGAGAGCGGCTGGCGCGGCTGCAGCCAAGAACCTTTTAAGCCAAGAGAAAAGCTTTCTCGGTTTTTAAGCTGAGAAGGGAGGCGGTCCAACAGCCAGGGTAGGGATGGATGATTGGCTCCAGTACCAGACAGCCAGGGAGGACATATACCCTCTTGTCCTCCTTTTGGCGGTTGGTAGGGTTGGCAGAAGCCCAGGTTCTGGGTCCAGAAGTCCTTAAGTGGAGGTCCTTCCTCCTGCCTCCAGGTCCAGGAGACATCGGTGGTCTGGAGATTTTGTGGAGGCTGGAGGCTGGCAGTTGCTCAGTTGTGGGGGAACAGGGTAAATAGGATTGCTGGTCCTAGAGAGGCGGCTACCCTATGAGGGCCAGGTTTTGCCCTCTCTCCATGTGGTCGGGCGGTCTGACCCCAAGTCCTGAGCCATGGTCCCACCACAGCTGCTCTCCTCTAGGTGCCTTCTGCATCCCATTGTATGTCCCCTATGTGCTGACGGGGCGCTGGACCTTTGGCCGGGGCCTCTGCAAGCTGTGGCTGGTGGTAGACTATCTGCTGTGTGCCTCCTCCGTCTTCAACATCGTGCTGATCAGCTACGACCGATTCCTGTCAGTCACTCGAGCTGTGAGTTCTGGGATGTGGGAATTGGCATTTACTCTGCGTGTTGGGGGCACTGGACAGGGAATGGCTGCAGGCAGATGCTCCCTTTTGACACGTAAGCCACTTTCAGTGACCATTAACTGCCAATAGTTGGAGCACGGGACAGGAGGTTAGCTTGGAACCCCACAGTCTTGCAGGAAGGGGCGTCAGTGCACAGCCCCTATCCTGGGCAGGTCTGGGACCCCTGGAACGGAAAGAGGGTCTTCGTCCTCCCCACTTTTCTGCACACGGAGGTGTACGCACATAGCCCCAGGAAGGCCGGCCACAGCTCCTAGCTGCACAAGCTCCAGTGGTGTGGAACGGGGCCCCAGCAGCTCTTGCTTCACCTTCTCTCCTTGATGGCTCCCTCACCTCAGGCTTTATCAGGGGGCATCCTGAGGATCGGCTTGCAAAGAGTACCAGCATGGAGCCCTCTTGAACCTCCCTAGGTCCCTTCCATCCCTTGAACCACCGAGAGAGTGGTGCAATCACAGGGCTATTGTGATGGGTGCCCCAGTATAGAGCTGGCATGTGGCAGGTGTGCCCTAGACCTGTGGTTAGCACAAGCTCTGATTGTTGGTCTTGTGCTTCCCAAGGTGGCTATCAAGGACACTTCTTCCAGCTTTCCCACTGAGGCTCCATAGCAGGATCCTTGCCCCTCCTGCACCCTACCCCTTGTTTACTGGTTGCACTTGGAGGTTAGACGTGCTGTGTCTTGGAAAAGACGAAATGGCCCCACCTTCTTACCTTTCCTAGGCATTCTCCTTCTAGAAGAGGAGACAGGGTTCTTAATTCTTGTGTGTGTGTGTCGGGGGGGGGGGGTCTCCAGCAGTGGGCCAGCAGTGGGTTCCCTCTGTACTCCCCGCTCCAGTACTGGAGAAAGAGACAGGGCAAAGGCCTTTCCCCTCCAGCACAGCTAGACACTGAAGATGGCTCTGGCCCTTGTGAGAAGCAAGAATCAGAAACAGTTGTGTGTGGCTCCTGGGTGTGGTAAATGCTAATCTGGGTGCTAGTGATGCAGTAGCCAAAGGCAGGACCCCATGGAGCTTGTCGCTGGTGGGGGATGGTAAAGAGGCAAGATTCTGGTTGGTTGTGGGAGGCTGGGAGGCTCTGGGGGAGTGTCGGAGCCTCGGCCAGGGGAGGGCTTATGGAGAGAAGGAACACGGCACCTTGCCCATGGCAGACACGGAGGCCCAGAGAGTGTGCCCAGCTTCCAGCCCGATGTTCCTGACCTCTTGATGTGTACATCCTCCCGCAGGTCTCCTACCGGGCCCAGCAGGGGGACACACGGCGGGCAGTGCAGAAGATGGCGCTGGTGTGGGTGCTGGCCTTCCTGCTGTATGGGCCTGCCATCCTGAGTTGGGAGTACCTGTCGGGTGGCAGCTCCATCCCCGAGGGCCACTGCTATGCAGAGTTCTTCTACAACTGGTACTTCCTCATCACGGCCTCCACTCTGGAGTTCTTCACACCTTTCCTCAGTGTAACCTTCTTCAACCTCAGCATCTACCTGAACATCCAGAGGCGCACCCGCCTCCGGCTTGACGGGGCCCGTGAGGCTGGTCCAGAACCCCCACCTGACGCCCAGCCCTCGCCACCTCCTGCTCCCCCCAGCTGCTGGGGCTGCTGGCCAAAAGGGCATGGGGAGGCCATGCCGCTGCACAGGTATGGGGTGGGTGAGGCAGGCCCTGGTGTTGAGGCTGGGGAGGCTGCTCTCGGGGGTGGCAGTGGTGGGGGCGCTGCTGCCTCGCCCACCTCCAGCTCCGGCAGCTCCTCGAGGGGCACTGAGAGGCCACGCTCACTCAAAAGGGGCTCCAAGCCATCAGCGTCTTCAGCATCCCTGGAGAAGCGCATGAAGATGGTGTCCCAGAGCATCACCCAGCGCTTTCGGCTGTCACGGGACAAGAAGGTGGCCAAGTCTCTTGCCATCATTGTGAGCATCTTTGGGCTCTGCTGGGCTCCGTATACACTCCTAATGATCATCCGAGCTGCTTGCCATGGCCACTGCATCCCCGACTACTGGTACGAGACGTCCTTCTGGCTTCTGTGGGCCAACTCAGCTGTCAACCCTGTCCTCTACCCGCTGTGCCACTACAGCTTCCGCAGAGCCTTCACCAAGCTCCTCTGTCCCCAGAAGCTCAAGGTCCAGCCCCATGGCTCCCTGGAGCAGTGCTGGAAGTGAGCAGCTGCCCTGCTCCTGTGCGGCTGTACCCTTGTATTTGTTTCATGGGCAGCCCCAGGTGTGGGCCCTGCCTTGTCCATGGCCGCTCTAAACGCCATGATAGCCTCTTAGATCATCAGCCCTGCAGTGGGGCAGCCTGGCAGGCTGGCTAGGGGCCCTCACTGGCGGAACTGGAGCATGCTGGCTGGCTCTGCCGCCACATTCTCCATCACCCCAGAAGAGACAATCCAGGAGTCCCAGGCATGCATCCCACCTCCACAGACAGCGCAGTGCACACTTAGTGGCTGGTGTCCTCTCTAATGCAAACCTTGGTGTGTGCTCCAGGCTCCTGCCCCAGCAGTGTGCCCTGCATGTGCACACAACTGCCGCACACCCACCACACACTGCAACTCTTCCCTCTCCCAGACAACCTGGGGATGATGCCCTTTGCTGCCTTTGTCTCTTGCTTAAGCCCAGAGCCTAGTTCCTTTAACCTTATCCCTTCAACTCTTTGCCCGACAAAGTGTCAAGTGCCCCAGGAACCCTGAAGCCTTTCTCTGCTTTTCCATTCTGGATGTTTTCAAGGAAGATGGAAGAGAAGAAAACACGTCTGTGAACTTGATGTTCCTTGGATGTTTAATCAAGAGAGACAAAATTGCCGAGGAGCTTGGGGCTGGATTGGCAGGTGTGGGCTCCCACGCCCTCCTCCCTCAGTGCTGCAGCTTCCGGCTGAGCCGCCGAGCCAGCTGCTTCTGCCCGCCCCACCCCCAGGCTTGGGACGATGGCCCCACTGGCAGGGATGCCTGCTCTGCTGGCCAAGCCTGCCCTGCTTGCCCATCTGTGCAATCAGAATTGGGGGTGGGTGGGTGCAGGGGTTGTTGGGTAGAGAGCTTCTTGACTGCCCCGGGGGTCCTGAGGCGTATAGGGGAGTCAGCAGAAGAGCAGGCTGGGGATACCTGGGAGGACCGCTTTGCCTTGTCCCGTGTGCCCACCTCAGGCCTCTGCATGCTCTGCTGTCTTTGTGCCCTGGTGTTGCTGCCTCTGCCAATGTGAAGACACAATAAAGTGTATTTTTTTATTGGTGCTGACTTTTGAGGACTTTGTGGGAGTAGCTATTGTTCAGGGTTCCAACTGGAGGCCCCATGGAGACAAGAATGTGACCTTGGTATTCCAACTGGGGAACTAGGTGGGAGAAAAGCCAGGCTGTCGTCCCAGGGTTTGGTTCCCACAAAGGACTCTTCCCAGCGGTGCCCTATCACAAAACTCAAGGGCCTGTAGGGGCAGAGACCCAGCTTCTGCCCCTTTTCCAGGTGGGTGGCATGGTACTGGAATGGCTCACATGTGCCTTCAGAATCCATCAGTGTAGCCAGTCTGTTCCAAGATAGTTGCTCAGCTTTCTTGCCAGAAATCATTCATTGTCATGGCTTTGACCTTACAGGCTGGTAGCCTGGCTGTGTGCTGGCAAGACACAGGCCCCAGGAAGAGCCTTAACCATGCCTCGTGCTTCAAGAGAAGCTCAGGAAAGTGGTAGCAAAAGGGCTGGTGAGACCAGAGAGCACTTCCGGGGTCACAAGGACTGCAACCGGCCTTGAAGGGACTGAGAGATGCAGAGGCACCATCCCGGCAAAGATCTGGCAGTGGGCTGTGGTTGAAGGCTGGGCACAGTAGGAGGAAGACAGGATGGAAGGTGAGTGATGCTGCCTTCAGTGGACAGCCTTATGACTAGCCTTACCACCCGGAACAGGACAGCCTGGCCCTCCTGTTACCTCACCACGACCTCGATCTTCAGAGACTTCACCTTTCCTCCTCTGAGCAGGGAGGGAACTTGTCACCATAGCCTCACGGCCAGGCACCATGGGGTCATCACTGTAGTGAGGGATGCCACACCCAAGCAAAGCTCCATGGCAGCTCAGGGCCACACAGAGGAAGCAGCCATGAAGCTTTGCACCTTTCTTGTGTCCAGATGTGCCCTCCCTGCAGCTGCACCTTTCCTGTGTCCAGATGTGCCCTCCCTGCAGCTGCACCTGCACTTGTCTTTCCCAACTGCTTGACAACTCCCAAAGGGCAGACCCTCCCCTCTTCTGTCTTTCTCTCCAGAATTGAGGGAGATCCTCTGGGCTCAAGCAGGACCTTCTTCCTCAGTCAAATCACTCAGGCTCCTCCTCAGTCGCTAGAGTACATAGTGAGCCTGGGGTTCTGGACCTTCCTTTGTAGTCACCGCCTTCTCCGCCTCACTGGCCCACCTGGGCCCTGTCCTGAGAGGTTGGGAGTGGCAAGAGCGGATGCCACCTTCGTTGCTCAGCACTTCCCCATCTTGTCCCTGAGAGCCGAGAGGTTTTGTGGCTCCCCCAGCAGGCTGGCACTAGCTCCCTCACCCTTCACTGGGCCTGGCCTCCCGGCGGGTGTCTGTCCCCAAAGCCAGGAGTGATCTGGGGAAGGACAAAGGACTGCTCTCTCCAGCGACGGGCACTTTCAGCACAGCCAGCGCCCAAGCTGCCCCTCCACCCGGCCCTACTAAATGGCTACAAATTGGAGGATAAAAGCACAGGCTTTCAAGCAATTTTGCCTTCAATCTCTGGGAACTGCCGCTCCCGGAGTCGCTGTGTGAGGACGGAGGAGGAGAGAAGAAAGACACGGAGTCTATTGGTCCCGAGTCTGCAGCAAACAAACAGGCGGAGGGCTTCTGCAATTCCAGCTGCTCTCACAGTCCTAGCCTGGAGGACACCGAGCTCTGCTGGAGCCCAGCAGTGCAGCTGCTGTTTACTGAGCACCTACTGTGTCCTGGTGCCAGGGAGCTAGGTTGCCAGCAGAGCAGCACAGATGTGGGCCCTGAGCCAGAGGGAGAGGACCCCTGGGATAAGCAGTACAAGATCATAGTTGCCCTGAGTCTGGGAGGAAGACCAGCTATCCAATAGGGGGACAGACATCTACTTGGGTTATAAGTCAGGGCCATGACCAGGCTGAGGGCCACCTGGAGGAGCGGGGCTGACACCAGCAGGGTCCCCTGGGTGCTGACACTGGCTGCACATGTTCGTCATCTCTTCACCCTTGACACTGACTCTGAAGATGCCCCACGAGGAAAGGTCCTGACACATACTACCTGGGGACCTTCCCAGACTAAATGAAGAGCCTAAGCTACTGGGGGCCCCATCAGGTAAACCTAGTCCCCTCCTCCACAAAAGGAGAAATGACCCAGAGCCAGGGCTGTGAGTGGGGATAGCTGGGGTCTCCTTGGCAATGCTTCCAGAGTCCTGTTATATAAAAGTCACATGATTGGTGACCACCTCTCTCTTCTCCATCCTATCTCAGTGCTTTTGGATAGGTTTCAGGGTGTGTGGAACCTTTCACCAACAGTTAATGGTGCTCGTGCTGTGTGCTAGCCAAGGTAAGCACCTGTGTCCTCATAGAGCCCCCTCAGTACTGTGCACAGTCTTCATTCTGAAGATGCTCCCTATGTCACACATCGGCAGTTGGCAAGAAGCCAGCCTCTGAAGCCAAGCCTGATGCGGAACCTACATTCCTTCCACTCCATCGCTTCCTCACTGAGCAGTTACTGTGCTTTAGATACCATGGGATGGCAGTGTCTGAGCTGGATCCTTCTGCAGGACTCTGTCCTTCTGGAGGACAGCATCCAAGCTCCTATCATCTGAGTGTGGTGGCTCGCAGGGGTTATCCCAGGATGGGAAAGAAAGCAGGGTGTTTGAGAAAGATTCTGTTGATCTTAACACAAAGAATTTGTTATTGAGATTTTGAGATGGGGTTTCATGTAGCTCAGGCTGGCTTCCCATTCATTATGTAGTCAAGGATGACCTTGAACTTCTGATCCTCCTGCCTCTACCTTCTGGTGATAGGATTCTAAGCATGAACCACCACATGTGGTTTTATGTGGCACTGGGAATGGAGCCCAGAGCCTCAAGCATATCAAGCAAACACTCACCAGCTGAGTTACCCCTCCAGCCCTCAAAACACTTGCTGAGTTGGGTGGTGGTGGTACACACCTTTAATTCCAGCACTCAGGAAGCAGAGGCAGATGAATTTCTGAGTTCGAGGCCAGCCTGGTCTACAGAGTGAGTTCCAAGATGGCCAGGACTACACAGAGAAACCCTGTCTCAAACCCCACCCCCAAACAAACAAACAAACAAACAAACAAACAAAAAACACTTGCTGGGCACTCACTGTATGCCCTCCACTGTGCTGAGACAAGAGGTCAGGAAAGCAGCCCCTGCCTTCCCTAAGCAGCAGATGAGTCGGTGGTGTGGGGAAGAAGAGAGGAACAGTGGAGTCAAGGCTCAGTAGCCCAGGTGGCAGAGGAGTGTGCTTCAAAGGGACACCAGGACTTTGAGGCCAAGAGTTGCCCGTCTCCTCAGCAGGTCTGTGTTGAGTCTAAAAGTAAAACCTAGCCATCTTAGGGAATACCCAGTCCTCTGCCTGACCATGCCAGCATGTATGAGCATCCAGGTCGGGTGGGTGTTGGGGGGTCCTAGACTCTGCTCCTCTGCAGCTTGGGTGCAGCAGCTTGGTTTGGGGTAGCTAGGCACCAGCATCACTCAAACATGCATCCTGGCAGGGCTCCCCTGCTGCCCCTGGCCCTTCCACCACCCGTCAGCAGGAAGTGGCTCTTGGGTTTCTGGAGGCCTCTGTCATTACCACAACTGCTCTTCCGCTGGCAGTGCCCGCACCTGCTGTCAGTGGGTAGTGCCACCCTAACCTGGCATCAAGTGCTTGGGTCCCACCTCCCTGCAGGAAGACAAACTTCAGGGGGTGGGGACTGGTTTGGGGGGCACTGTCTGTACCTGGAGGGGCCACCTTCCCACTGCTTCTCTGTCTCAACTCCACAGTGGGGCAAGCGCAGGATCAGGAATGGTAGGATGGGGAGTCTAGTCCAGACTGGCTGTTTCCTAGCTGTGTGGCTCTAGTAGGTCCCTCAGCCCCAGGACCAAAGAGCCCTTTCTTTCCCTGGGGTCCAATAAGGACAGAGGGACATCTGATGTCCAAGCCTTATGGCACATTGATGACCACAACTGGGGTGGAGACACAAGGGACCCTAGAAGAGGCTTTGGCTGTGTAGAGGCCAGGGAAACCTCCCTGTACCTGAAAGGGTCATCATGGACTGTGACCAGACCATAATGAAGCCAAGGACACCTTTGGGCAGTTACACCATGCTCCAGGCCATACTCTGAGTTCTTTTCTTTACCTCTAGTTCTCAAATAGAGTGACTTCTATTATTCTCATTTTACAGATGTGGAAGCTGAGGCACAGGGGTTAGGTGGTTAACATCTCACAGCTGGTAAGAGGCTGGGCCACAGCTGGCTCCTTCTGTGATTACTTCTCCAGTTGTTTAGCACCCAGGGCTACCTTCTTGTGCCTCTCGTGAGCCCAGCCTGATAGGCCCTGCTCAGGAGCGGCGTTCTTCCCCTCAGAACCAGTCCTTCCTTACATTTAGTGCTGTGGAGCCACAGCATCCTGCTTTAGATGACCACTGAGTCGTCACCTGGGAGGTAGAGGCAGGAGGTGCAGAACTTCAGGGTCATCTTTGACTGCAGAGTGTGTTGAAGGCAGCTTTGGACACTTGGGGCTCTGTCACACAACAAAAGGAAACGAAGAAGGGCAGCCAGGTGTGGCTTATGCCTGTAATCCTAGCACTTGGTGGGAGAAGGTAGTCTAAGGCAGACCTTAGGTCTGAGGCTAGCCTAGGCTATAGTGAGTTTCTGGACAGCCTGGGCTACCTGTCCCAAAAAATACAAATAAATAAATAAACCAACAAAGAAATAAAGGAAGCAAGCAAGCAAGCAAAGAGAATAAAGGAAGACCTAAACCCACTGGCATCTGGGGCATGAGGTGCCTTGACATGAGCTACAATGGGCTTGCACAGCTATGCTTGGGCTCTCTTTGCAACTCACATGGCCTCTCTTGGGCTGGTCCGACTCATTGCCAGTGGCTTTCTTTAGCAGACAGTCTGTATTTCTGGCATCTCCAAAATCCTGGGGGCTCGGCTCTAATTTAGGCTTCACATTCACAGCTTTACCTATTGCCTCCTTGCAGGACTTTGGTTCTTAGGCTGTTTTCTCCTTTAGACAGGGCCTTCCTCTGTAGCTCAGGCTTATCTCAAACTCATGACACCCTTCTGCCTCAGTCTCCCAAATGCTGAGGTCACCATACTCAGCCCCAAATTTTTGATGTAAACATGGCTAAAAGTAGCCAGCAATATTCACACCACAACCCTGAAGGCTGAGATTTGATTAACTAGTCCTTTATTTTAAAATTCACCCTCACATAAAGTCTCAGGGCATGGCATAACGTAGGTGAATTCCTGTCCAGAATATATGTGAATGACGTCTTGTGCAAACCCTGTAGTCTCCATCTCTCCCTGAAATATCATCAGTATAATCTTTTCTACCCACTTCCTATCATCATTCTGCTCCTGGGAGCTCCCACCAGAATGGCGTGGTAGAAGATGAACTCACAGAGCTTGGCGGTGCTGTACAACTATAATCCATAGAGAGGAGACAGAGGCCGGACGATCTCTCTAAGTTTGAAGCCAGCCTCGTCTACATAGTGAATTCCAAGTCATCAAGGCTACATGGTGAGACTCTGCCTCCAATAAACAAACTGAGATTACTGACCCAGTAATTACTGACCCAGTGGTTTACTCTTTTAATCCCAGCACTTGGGAGGAGGAGGCAGGAGGATTGCTGCAATATAAAATCAGCCTGGGCCACAGAGAGAGACCCTGTTTCAACAAAAGGGAACAAGACGAGCCCACCTTATTCCATCCGAGGGCTTCTCTAGCCCACACCTCCAAACTTCCAAACTCTTCCTATAGACCAGTTGCTCTGAGCGCTTACAGGCTGGGTGGTCACAGTAACGACCTCACTTCTCTGGGACCAGTTTCTTGTACGAGTTGCATTGGTGTCACTCTAAGAAAACAGCTGAGAAAAGCGACCAGAGGGAGGAAGGACTGAACTGTTCCGAAGGCTTAGTGTGCACTCACTCCACCTTACAGCTGGGCAGACAGCATTAAGGAGTGTCATTTTTAGTAGCCAGGAAGCAGATAGAAAAGAAGGCTGCAGCCATGTATAACTTCAAATGTCCCCCAGTGCTTTAAAGAGACATTTCACATTCACATCATAAAAGGGAGACACAATAATGAGAAGGAGGATCCACGGACTTTCTCCAGTTCCATAACCTAGGCTCAACACCCCTTACCGACTGTGAGCTCCACCCACTCCTCTATGGCCCCATGGCTTGCACAAATGAGGCTCCTTACCAGGGAGTGCCACCACGAGGGCAGGTGTCTTCGTGGAGGATAGCAGCTGCCGGACCATCCCATCAGACACTAGGAAGGCAGTGGCTGCGAGCAGCTTCTATCCCTGGACTGCCTCCCAGGCTCATCCTCTCAGCAAACAGTTCTGAGCACAGCTGAAGACCAGGTGACCACTGCAGCTGGGCCCTCTTCCAGAGCTGCTCACTAAACTCTTCCTTTTGAGGTTTCTGCAGATCCACATGCTGTGGTATGTATAAAGCTCCATGTGCCCTTTACCTGGTTCTCCGTAGAGCCTCAGGCAGGATACCCAGTAGCTGCTGCACCTTCAACCAGGAGACTGGCATCTTTTACCCATCCCATATCATGCAAGAGCAGGTGTGTGTTCAGTTCTGCTTGGCTAGCCTTGCACTGTAGCATCCCATCCACTCATCCTCAAGAGCCCGTTCAGTGGCATAAAGTGTACTCACATTGTGTAGCCATCACTGTCCACCTCAGGAACATGTTTTGTTTCTAGACAGGGTTGATGTATAGTCTAAGATTAATCTTCTTACCTCAGTCTCTAATTGCTGGGACTATAGGTATGTTTTTCTATTCCTGGATCTCAACAATGCTTTCATTTTCTCACTAGTGCTCGACACAGGCCAGACATGAAGTTCTAAGTTGCTTTTCACACATGTAGACTCTGAGGACCGCTCTTGCTGCCTGCCCCTGACCATCTGGGCTACTCCTTTAGTTCCAGTGGTCAGTTAGGATCTTGAGGACATCTGCATTTAGAGTGGTATCCTTAAAAAGAGAACAAGTTGGGTGTGGTCTCCCACACCTGGAATACCAGTGCTTGGGAGGCTGAGGCAGGAGGATTATCCGTTTGTGGTTATCCTGAGCTACACAGTAAAACCCTGTCCACAAAGGGGGACAGGGAGGGAAGCAGGGTAGAGGGGCAGGGAGGCAGTGGCCCATCAAGATGGAAGTAGGTATTAGAGTAATACATGCACAAGTCAAGGTCATCTGGGGCCAACTCTGGAAAGACCCTTCCCAGAGTCTTAAGAGGGAGCAAGGCTCTATGCCACCTGCCAACCCTGATTTCTGGTCTCATTTTATGTGTAGACAGCTCATCTTTGCTCATACTACTTCTTGGGACTCTGCTGGACTTCTCCACCAGAGGAGGTGCAGGCTGGGCTATGTGATGGGCACTGTGGGGCCCAGATAGCAGAGTGAGCTACAGGGCGCTTGAAGGCCCAGTCAGTGTCTCCTTGTTGATCAGGGCAGACACAGGGTACCCAGACAGGAAGGGTGGGAGCCAAGCACTACTTACGAGCAGCAGCAGCCAAGGTCCCATGCCATCTGCTATCCAGACACTTGCTGCTCATGACTCAAATCATCATGGAGGAAAACCTGATGAGGCTCTGACTGGTTAGGAAGCCTGCAGCACCCCTCAGTTTGCCGAGGCGTTTTCTGTCCCTCGACACAGGATGAGCGTCTTCCTGCTTCTATTTCAACAAAAGCAGGAAAGAAACAGGGTAGGGGAGTCTCTGTGTGTAGAGAAGGGAAGTGGAAGAGGGACGTCTGCAATGCTTTGACAGGCCTGGTAGTGGCTTTGAGGACAAGCTGACAGCAAGGGTCCCTTCCTTGTGTGCTCCTGAAGCTCTACAGGAGCTGGAGGCTAGGCTCCTGGAGCAAAGGCGTCAGGTCTGAGTGGGGAGCAGAGCCTAAAGCTGGGAAGGGGGACTCTGTTCCCCAAATCTTGGTCTCCATTCTCAGCCCTGCTTCCAGAAAGTCCTGGGAGTAGCCAGGATGCAGAAGATGCCCATAGGCAATCAGTGACAGATGACTGTCAACAGGAGACAGATTGTGGAGTCCCAGTAAGGACAGGCTATACCCCACAGGCAAATGTGCCAGAAGAGAGCACCCAGGAACAGAGGGAAGCTGGCTTGCTGTGCTGTCTGGGAAATGTCACTAGTCAATGGGGACAGATGTTGGAAGACGGGAAGAATCCAGAAACAGAAGATTGGGAAACAACACAGGGCAGATGTGTGCTCCAGACAGCTTGCCATAGCGCTGCAGCTCCGCCATGCTCCCTATGTCCAGACTGGGCTACTGAGGGGAGAGGCCAGCAATATCCCAAACGGTTATCAGAAGCCCAAACAACTCTTTGGAAATGGCCAGGAGAGAAGCATGGAGTTCAGTTTAAGGCAGGGCAGGGCTGCTATCCTTTCAAGTGAAGAGGAACCCATTTAAGCCTGGGACTTGTCACTTCATTCATCCCACAACCATACGCACTCATTAGGTATCTGTTGGGGCCAGACCCCTGAAGTTTCTGGGGAACAGCCTATAACCATTGGCCCTGTACTGGAGGCAATCACAGCCCCATGCTGCCTGTGACCCTTCCGTGATGCAAGGCAGCAGTAACCACCTCAGAAACGGCACAGTAGGCATCTGTTAAGATGCTGCTGCACAGCCGGACATGGTGGCCCATGCCTTTAGTCCTAGCACTCGGGAGGCAGAGGCAGGTGGATCTCTGAGTTTGAGGCCAGCTTGATCCACACAGCAAGTTCCAGGCCAGGGATACACAGAGAAACCCTGTCTCAAAACCTTACCCACCTTAAAAAAATGCTTCTGCTACTAGGTAACTGGCCATCTCTGGCTCCTACTTGTGGGGAATCCAGTGGAGGTAAGTAAGTCTGTGGGAACAGAAGGTGGACTGGGGTGTGAGCAACCAGAGAGGGGGAATTCCAATGCAGATAGTTTCTTCTGGGGATGGAATTGTGAAGAAAATAGGTAGTGGGGATGGTTGCACAACCTTGGAAGTCTTACACAATGCAGTGACACACTATTAACTATTTTTTATTTTGTTTTTGAAACAGGGTCTCATGTAGCTCAGGGAGGCTTCAAACTAGAACTAGAACTGAGGATGTGACCTTGAACTTCTGGCCCTCCTGCCTCCACTTTCCAAATATGACTACAGGCATGTGCCACCCCGGATCACTGCTTCATGTACTGCTGTGGATGGAGCCCAGAGCCTTGCATGTGCCAAGCAAGTGCTTTGCCATCATGCCACACCACAGCCTGAGATAGCACGACCTGTTTTTCTTTTAAGTATATGGGTGTTTTGCCTGCATGTGTGGCTGTGCACCATATGCATGCAGTGTCCTTGGAGGCCAGAAAAGAGGGCATTGGATCCCCTGAAACTTGAATTGTAGACTGCTGTTAGTTGCCAGGTGGGTGCTGAGAACTGAACTCAGGTCCCCTGGAAGGACATCCAGTGTTCTTACCAGGTGACCTGCCAGCACCCCCCTTACTTATTTTGTGTATGGGTGTTTCCCCTACATGTATGTGTGTACTGTGTGTTTGCAACAATAGTGTGACTTTAAATGAGCTTCTTTATGACCTACAAACACTCCATCCCTGAACCAATGACAGACCAGGTGCCATTGTGCAGAGACTAAGTTCTTCTCTCCAAGAACACCAGCTGGGGAGGAAACCAGCTTCAGAAACAACCCTCCTGGGCTGGTCCCAGGGTGATGAGCAAACATGCTCTGGGGCATGGTCCTGGAGCTGGCTTTTTGGCGTCAGCAAGACTGTACCTCAGTAGCTTGAATGACTGAGTCCGGGCCAAGGACTGTTGGTGGTTCCAGGACACATGGCAGCTCTGAGGGGTCAGCCCACCTTCAGGCTCTAGAGAGGCATTTTGAGGTCTCTAGAGCACAGCGGCCACAAAGATGAAAGCCAGTGGTGGATAATTAATGCTCTCAGGCTTGGCCTGACTACAAAACCCTTTTTGGTGGCCTGAAAGAGAAAGCCACAGACATGAGACCCGCCCTGGCCTCCAGAACGCCAGGACCTTTGAAATTATAAGACATTAGAATAAAGCTTCACAGAAAAGGACCCTGTGTTCCAGCTGCAGATCAAAACGGAATTGCTCCCGAAGGCTGAGGGCAAGCTTGCTGTTGAAGCAGCCCCACCCCAGCATACAGAGGGACACTCGTCCATGTGCCAGAAGCATGACTAACCTCACTCCGGGCAGAGGTCTCCTCAAAAGATGGGGCTGCGCATTCCATCTGTCTCCTCATTGCACTGCTAAGGCCCTCAAGGCCACACTAAGGCAAAGCTTCCCTGGGGGAACGTTCTGGGACATACGGTCCCCGCCCCGTACCTCCTGGGGTCACCCTCCAAACGCAGTGCTGGGGGGGTAAAGTGGTCCTTGCTGGGGAAAGGCTGGTGTTGACTCTCAGGGCAGAGTGGTGGCAGTACCTGCCACCAGGGATAAGGACCCTGCCATTCTTTCATATGCCCTGCTGAGCTGAGGCCACCTATCAGGAATAATGCCAGAAATTCAAGGTTCACATCTCCTTTGGTTGACAACTTGCTGGCGCATCCTTGATGCACAGCCAGAGGCTGCGTGCCTGGGTCGGATATTGGGTGCATTCAGTCGTGAAGCTCAAGGCTGCCTTGGTGTTCAGCCCCCACAGAGCTCAGCACAGCGTTGTTCTGGGAACAACGGGGAAGGAGCTGGCCCTTGCTGTTTTCCTCAGTCAGCTGGCACTGGAGAACAAAGCATGGCCACTGCACCCCACCTCCCTGACATGCTAGCACAGTAGATGGCACCAACAAGGCTCTGCGGGACTGTGGGCAGACCCAGCCCCACAAGAAGCCAAGGCTGCTGTCGCAAATACCGCCATGCACGAGAAGCCCAGCCATGGCTCCGCTGCTCTGTTGCGTTTGCCCAGGCCGCCTGGCAGCAGTGTTTGCTACCTTCAGCCAGCAGCACTGTCCTCCTACTAATGAGGTGTTAATTAGCACAAATGAGTCAACCTCGGCAAACCAGTCAGCAAGGGTGACAGGCGTACAAGCACTGGGGAGCAGTTCAGGTACCAGGTGGCACAGAGTACCCATCACCCTAGGCCAGGGGGTGGGGGCAGTCAGGTGGCACAGAGTACCCATCACCCTAGGCCAGGGGGTGGGGGCAGTTCAGGAGTGTGCTCCAAATTGGTGTGAAAACAAAGACATTGACACGCTCAAATATTTCCAAGTACTTTCTCTCAGGTGTTCAACGCTGCCCACACTTGATAATAGGTTTGTGTTTGCTTCCGGTGACTGCTGGCCACCCTTGCCCCATGCTGGCCCAGGGGCATGAATCCCTGTGCCCACTACCACCTGAAGGGCTGGCGGCCCTGCTCCAGCTCGGCGTCCATGTGAGCATCGTGCAGCACCTTCAGGTGCAGAAGCAGCTGCTCCAGGTTCTCTCCAGTCAGTGCTGACAAGGCGATGACTTCCTGTCCTAGGCGGGCTTGGAGCTGGGGCAGGTGGGCTCTGGCCTGCGGGAGATCAATCTTATTTGCGATGATCACATGGGACCTCCCAGATAGGCCTTCTTCATACTTCTCTAGTTCATATTTTAAATCATTAACCTGAGTCCACGGCTCAGGCAAGGAAAGATCTACCACAAACAGGAAGAAGTGACAACGTTCAATATGCCTGAGGAAGCTGAGCCCCAGGCCCTTGTTCTGGTGTGCGCCTCGGATGATGCCTGGGATGTCTGCCACTGCAAGAGGTAAGAGCTTAGTCAGGTCCAGGGTCATGTTCAGCTTCCCAGTGCCACTCTCAACCTTGGGATCTGGAGGCTCCCCTCAGGGAGACCCCTTCTGGCCCGGATCTCATGTTCTACAACTTTCCTTTCAAGGAACACTTGAAATTGAAGCCATTTATCCTCCCCCTCTCCCCGGTGACTGAGCAGGTCAAGTGATATGAAGGCACTTGAGCTCTCACTCAGGTCTGCAACATGCTCTCAAATATTTGGGTGACAGGCATGGTGGATCAATCTAATGAGGAAGATTTAACACATTCCTGTCTCCAGGCTTCAAACATGGTTCAGAAAAGGGAGATGGCTCTCTGCATTCTATGGCTAATTTGATTATGGATACAAATCACTATCGTGCACTTTGCAGATATAAAGTGCTGTACAAATAACCTTACCAGCAGGCTTGCTATTTTTAATGGGTACATTATCTTCTGGAAAAAAGTTTTCCTCTTAAAATGGTACAGGAAAGGCTTTTTAAACCACATGCTGTCTGCATGACTGATGCCGCCCAGTTCCACAGGAGAATGAGGAAGGCAAGAGGCAGTCCTCTTCTCAAGCTCCAAACTCAAGATTACAGCTCCCAACTAAAGAGATCAGATTTCTTGGCTGGGAGGGGAGGGGCTGATTTTGACAAAGAACAGACTCATTAAAATTGTTTCAATCAGGGAAAACAATGTCTCATTTTAAGTGGGAAGCTAAACTCAGGGGTTACATAATTGCTCTCCTGAATCACTGGGCCATTTAAATCCATGCTCGGGCAGGGTTTTAGAGGCTCTACCTGCGACCTGTTGGTGGCCTTCATAGTGAACGATCCCCACGTGAGGGTTCAAGGTGGTGAATGGGTAGGAAGCTACGGCAGGCTTTGCATTTGAAATGGCTCGAAGAAGAGAAGATTTCCCAGCATTGGGGAAGCCAACCTAGGGGAAAAAGTGCTATGTGACTTCATGGAGGGACGATGTCAATGCCACCAGTAGTTGGCACAGATAGAGGGCTGGGCTTGGGTAGGTGAGGATGCAGGCTCCTGCTCTGCAGCAGCATGCGCAGGAAATGAAAGAAGGCTCCCGCTTTCCCCTGGGAGGCAGCATGCCCCACCACCAGAGCATACCCCACCAGCAGGGACCCACCACCTCAGGATGTGGCACAGTCAGGGACCTACCATCCCAGCATGGGCCATTGTCTTGAGCTCCAGGTAGAGGACCCGCTCCTGACCCGGTTGTCCAGGGGTACAAGTTACAGGGGCACGGTTGTCATTGGCCAGGAAAAAGCAATTGCCTTTTCCTCCTGCACCCCCCAGTGCAGCAATGTACTCATCTCCTGGGTGAGATAGGTCAGCCACAACCTCACCTCCCTCTTTCACCAAGGTACCCACAGGAACCTGAAAAGCATCATAAGCATCATCATCATCATCAAGTTCTGTTCTATAACCAGCAGCAGGAGGAGGGGTGGGGCACTGCTAACCACTCTCCTCAGCTACCACCACAAAAAAAAGTCCCAGCCCTGGAGAGATTTTATGGGCCTAATCTTATGCCCATACTGCATAAGTAAGCTGTCATAGTAACACTTGCCTTCCAGCACTCAGGGGGCTGAGGCAGGAGGATTACAAGTTCAAGGACAGTCTGGGTCACAACAGCAAACACCCACTTGTACAAGGGTTCTTTTGAAGTGTTGCTATGGCATCAGAATCACCCAAGCAGCAGGGAAACAGTCTGTGTGAGCATGCTGCCCTGACCTAGACACGGGAAGGGTTATGTTCTTGGCTCCCGTTTTAGGGTCATTCCTTTAGACTCTCTTAGCAACATGGCACCACACCAGTGCAAAGGAGTGTGGGGGGATATGGCTCCTAAGACAGACCACTGTCCACTTCTGTTCCTGGCCAGGTGCCTTCAGTCATCCATGGACTCGGTGACTAGGACCCAAGGGAGCAGCGGCCACTCCAGCCCCTCAGCTCACCTGGACGTAGAGGGAGGCACCACTCCGCCCAAAGCAGTTTTTACTGCCACCATCTTCTCCACTGAGACCCTGGTACTGGGACGAGACCGAGGACAAGGACTTCACCTGCTGGTCAACTAGGGGGAGAGCAGAGTCTGTGTTCCTGTGTGTTGACATAACCACTAAGCAGGGACAGGGGCCGCACACTGGTCACCCTTGCCCTCCCCTGGCCTGGGTTATGGCTGGCTGCCCACACTCTCCATGATCCTAACCGAAACAGAATATGACATTTTTTTCCCTTTGAGACAGGATCCCTATGTATCCCTGTAGCCCTGGCTGGCCTGAAACTTGCAACGGGAAGGGATCACCATATGAAGCAAATATGACTATCACCAATTAAGAAAGCAAAAACAAAAAGTCACCTAAGGGGCTAAAGAGAAGGGCCAGTGATTAGGAGCACTGGCTCTTCTTCCAGAGGACCCAAGTTTGATTCCCAGCATCTAATGGCAGCCTACAACTGTCAGAATTCTAGTTCCAGGAGATCTGATGGCCTCTGCAGGGTACACACACAGACATACACTTAGGCATAGTACCCATACCCATGAGAATAATAAAAGAAACCAGCTAACTTCATTATGCTTTGGAGATGCCTGCACCTAGCTCCCTGAGGATTCATGCCAAGTATGTGCTCAGTAGAACCTAGGCCCTCTGTGCACTTTCTGACCCTGTTATATGTACTATCATGATGTTCTTGATGGGCAACCGAGTTTCTGAGATTACAAAACAAAAATGACATCCAAAGTCATTTGCCTTAATACACTGGTGATGAGCAGCCATATAGTTCATAAAAATGCTATCTATACATCAAGTATTTGAATGCAAATGCATGACAAGATAAACAGTGGACCTTCCACCCACTATGTATAGGCTGTCTCCTCCCTGGCTGTTCCCAGGGCACATGCCTCTCAGAATGATGTGTCCACCATTTCCTCCATCCCCGCCATCAGGACCTCCAAACTCCTTGCGGGGTTCACTGTGGAAACAGCTCATGCCGGATCCTCCATTTCCTCCACGGACTAGAACTCTCCGGTGATCCACAAAATGTCTTTTCTACAGAGAATATAAGGTACCCAAGGATGTTAGCAACCCTGAAACCCTTCCAGGAGACACACATACATGCAGGCAACACACACACAGCACTCACTTGATACATGCCTCTCTACCACATCAGACGTGAACTGTGCTAACATGATCACAGAGCTCTCCAAAGCCACAGGTGAGGCCCAGCTCCCACAGGTCACCAGCACCCGAGGGCTGAGGTAAATCACTGCAGACACAACGGGTGGCTGGCATGGCATGCACACTTCAAAAGGGAACTCAGAAATTCTAACCTGGAGAGCACAGCTTGTTTAGGAAATGTTTCCTGAACAAAGTGTCCTTCCAGCTTCTTTCAGACAGAATTGCATTGCTAAAACACCAGGTCTGTCTTTACCAGTGGAAAATTGCTGCTGCTGCTTAGGATGGAATGAGGTGGAGTTCTTGGACAATGCCCAGGCTTTAGCTATGAGGAAAGACTTATTCCCCAATGTTACCACCTGAGGGCTTATGTGTGAAATGCAGGCAGAAAGGGAGAACCTTTTCAGGAAGGTTCTCATTTAGGCCCTTAATACAGTGAAAGAATAAGAATTAATCGACTGGGCTGGAGAGATGGTTCAGCAGTTAAGAGCACTTGCTGTTGTTGTGAAGGACCTGGGTTCGATTCCCAGTTCACAGACATCTGTAACTCCAATCCCAGGGCATCCAAAGCCCTCTTCTGACTTTGTAGGCACCAGGCACGCATGTGGCGCACATACACACATGCTGGCAAAACACTCATACTCATCGGTGCACATAAGCTCACCCTCCAGCTGCAGCTCCCTCCTCCATTTCCAGCACTGGGTTTTTAAAATGTTTATTTATTTTATGTGTATGTGTGTGTGTGCCTGACTATATGCATATGTACCATGTATGTGCAATGTCTGTGCCAGATCCCTTGGAACTGGAATTATAGGTAGTTGTAAGCTACTCTGTGGGTGCTGGGAACCGAACCCAAGTCCTCTGGAAGAGTAATAAATGCTCTGAACCACAGAGCCATTGCTCCAGTCCCCAGGACTGGACTGTTTTTTAAGGAAAAAAGATGCCCAGCCTGGTGCAGAGCTCAGCAGTACAACATCCACTCATCATGTTTAAGGTCCCAGATTTGATGCCTTGCACCACAAACATAAATAAAAAGTCCCCCAAACAAACCTTTTAGGATTCCTTGGCAGCAGGAGGAAAACCATGAGCTGCTACTGGGAAACAACGCAGGTTTGCACTGTGCCAGCAAAACCAGACTCTGCCTCACAGGAAAAACCACAGGCTGGACACCATCGGTTAAGACCCGGCACAAGCATGAGCGGCCAGGAGGGAAGAGCCCTGAGGAAACCTAGGTGCTATGTCCCTCAGCCTGGCTGCCAAAGTTCTTTTCCCTAAGAAGCATGGCTTTTTCTCAGCTGCTCACCTAGAGCCCCTCCACTAGGAGGAAATGAGGCGGGTCCAAATGTGTAACTTCTTTAGTCAAAAACCATCAAAGTCTGGCAAACAGCATAAAAACTTCCTTAAAGGGCTGGGAGAGACAGTCAGTCAAGAATCTGCCTGCAGGCATAACGGCCTGGGTTTGATGCCTAGAACCCACATAAAAGTGCTGGTGTGGTGGCATATGTTTGTAATCCCCACGCTTTACAGCAGATGGGGAAATCTCTGCAGCTTCCTCAAGGCCCATGAGAGACTCTGTCTCAGAGTAAGTAGACAGTGTTCCTGAGGATGACACAGAGATGTCCTCTGGCCTTCATATACACAGTACCTGCATATAAACATGCACCTACATGCATCAAACAAACAAACAAACAAACAAACAAACAAACAAACAATATCTTATTCATTATAAGCCTTAAAGAACTTAAAACTAAAGATATACCCAGTCCCCAGGTTCAAAACAGAACAAGAATATTCAAAGACACCTAAATGCAAATAAATAAAGTAAATGTATGTAAAAATACTTTCAGGAGAGCTAGGCATGGTGGCACATGCCTTTAATCCTTACACTAGGGAGGTGGAGCCAGGAGGATCAGGATCCACAGGGAGTTAAAGGGCACCTGGATGGCATGAGCCCCAGTCTCAGAAACTCAAATAATGTTCTAAGGTGGGATTTACTTCAGTGGTAGAGCACTTACTTGCCTAGCATGCAAAGGCCCTGGCTTCTATCCCTAATATCCCAAACCAATCCATCAAATCAGTGCCTAACTCCACCTGCCCTTGACTCCTCCTGGACTATTGTGTTACTGGCAAGCTTTTGGCACACAGGGCTCTTTTCAAGAGCTCCATGCAGCCCTCAGTAGCACAATCAGGGAAAGTTATGGTGGGATAAAGAATGCAAAGATTGGCACTGGAAAAACAGCTGAGCAGTTAAGAGTACTTGCTGCTCTTCCAGAGGACCCACATTTGGATCACAGCACCTATATCTGGTAGCACACAACTGCCTGTAATTCTGAGGGATCCTACCCTTTACTCTGACTTTTATTGGTGGGCACGGACACACACACACACACACACACACACACACACACACACACACACACACACACACACACAACTCAAATGTGTCCTCCATAGGTTGAGACTCACCAGTTTTTTCTCTGACAGCAGCTTCTTTCCGGAGGCCTCTTGGTGCTTAGCATGGTCTACAGTGCCCAGAGAGAACAATCTAGATGATGCCTGCAGTGAATGGAGCTGGCTGAGCTTCAGGGGAGCCCATGTGGATGGAGCCCACTTTGAAATACCCAACACAGTGGAGGACCTTGCCAAAAGAAGTCTGGTAGGTATCATGGCCCTAACAAAAGTCAGAAGGATCCAGTAAGACACTTGGGTTAAACTTGAACTTCTTCTTTTTTTTTTAAAGATTTATTTCTTTATTATGTAGACAACATCCTGCCTCCATGTAACCCTGCAAGTAAGAAGAGGGCACCAGATCTCATTATAGATGGGTGCCGGGAATTGAACTCAGGACCTCTGGAAGAGCAGTCAGTGCTCTTAACCTCTGAGCCATCTCTCCAGCCCTAAACTTGAACTTCTGACAGGCGCTAGAGCAGAGCCTGGCACATGGCAGAATCCAGAATGGACTGATCTGCTGGACTCCAGAGTGCAAGGGGGCTTCTGGGGCCCATCAGCCTATTTGCACTCAGGCCAGGATCTGTGCACACAGGATTCAGATAATTACATCTCTTGCAACAGTGAGTGAATCTCCCTGGAGAATATAATCTCCCTGCTTAGTGAGATTATTAAAAGGGAATCTAAACCTCAAATCAGAATTTCTCTAAAACAACAACAACAAAAAAAACAAAACCCAAAACAGCAATTTACTGAATTGTTATTGAAGAGTGTGCTCTTGGGCAGCTTAAAACTGTTAAACAGGAGCTGGGAGGTGGTGGCACACATCTTTGATCCCAGCACTTGGGAGGCAGAAGCAGGCAGATCTCTGAGTTCGAGGCCAGCATGATCTACAGAGCAAGATCCAGGACAGGCACCAAAACTACACAGAGAAACCCTGTCTCGAAAAACCAAAAACCAACCAACCAAACAAACAAACAAAAAACCCTGTTAAACAGGAACACAAAATCACTGAACAATGGCAAACGCACACCCAGACAAATGTCACCTTTGCCACTCTCCTGGGATGACCCAGGGAGGTCACACAGCTGCTGCCTCAGTCTTATCCGAAAGTGGAAAGGCAAGGACAGGCCAACTTACACGGGTGCACTGTGGCTCGTGTCCTACTGTGAATACAATGAACAGTTTCTGCACGGTCTCAGGCCTCTGTTCCTCACACAGCTCTCATCCTTTCAATTTCCTGAGAGATGAGAGTGATGGGGGCATCTGACCCAAAGCCACTGAGCCTGAGGGACTTTGGTTCTAATGAGATGATGTGGGCTCCTGCCCAGCTTCAGGATGAGGGCTGTCTTCACTAAGACTGTGTTCACCAGCCAACAGTGAAGCCTGAATTCCCACCACACATCCTGCAGCAGGAAAAACAGCTAGGGATATAAAGGTATGCCCCCATGATAGCACACCCACAAATCACTAGGCCACAGGAACACTGGGCTGCTAAACACACAGCATGCTGGGCCATACACCCCAGTCCAAAGGTCTTTTTGCCTGCCTGCTTCACAGAGACCTAGGGAGGCACCCTGAATCCTGCTCCTTTATCTACCTCCAGTTTACTCATTTATACATGCACACCTTCCCAGGTCAGTCCTCAAGCTAGTGGCAGTAGTCCGAGACTCCAGCAGCAGTTCATCCTGGAGTTCCAGGTCCTCCTGGCTCGTGCTGTGGGTCTCAACACCTTTCCCTGTCCACAGTGGCCACAGTCATGTCTTCCTCCAACACAGCCCTGCAGACAGCCTCACCTCCAGGAACCCTGGGACCCACATCTAGATGCTCCGTGACACTGCTGTCCCCTTTGAAGGACACAGCTCAAGTGTACAAGCACCCTTGTTTCTCCTTCACACTCCACACTTACACTTTTAGTCAGGTCTACACTGTCTGCCGGCGAGCGCAAACCCCCCTCCCCCTGCTGAAAACTGAAAGTTCACATAATGTGGTGGTTTGAATGAAAATGGCCCCCATAGGCTCATAGGGAGAGGCACTATTGGGAGGTGTGTCCTTGTTGGAGGAAGTGTCACTAGGGGTGGGCTTTGAATTTTGAGACGTTCAAGCCAGGCCCAGTGGCTCATTCTCTCTTCCCGCTGTCTGCTCATCTGGATGTAGAACTCTTACCTACCTCTCCAGCACCAAGCCAGCCTGCACGCCACCATGTTTCCCACCATGATGATAATGGACTGAACCTCTGAACTGTAAGCCAGCCCCAATTAAAATGCTTTCCTTTGTTAAGAGTTGCCGTGATCATAGTGTCTCTTCACAGCAATAGAAACCCTAACTAGGATACATATCCATTCTTGCAGTCCAGTATTGCTCAAATGATTTCTGTTTTGTGATTTCCTTTCTCCCTACAGTTTTTCTTCATGTGTCTAGTAACCAGCCTAGCCTCATGGCTCATTCCCTCTTCTCCCCATGCCGGGCCACCACTTATGGGAGATACATTCCTCCTCCTACCCTTCTATTAAAGTGTCCCTCCACCCCCAAAGACAGGGTTTCTCTGTGTAGCCCTGGATGTCCTAGAACTTGCTTTGTAGACTAGGCTGGCCTCCAACTCAAAGTTTTTTTTTTTTTACTTACTACTGTATTTTATAAGTATGGGTGTTTTGCTTACATGCATGTATAGTACATGCATGCATGTACTACATATGTACCTAGTGTCTGTGGTTGTAGAAGTGTATATTGGATCCCTTAGAACTGGAGTTACAGTTGTGGATACGAAGTGGCTCCTGAAAATGGAAGCCTAGTTTTCTGGAAGACTGCAGATGTAATTTTAACCACTAAGCCCTCTGAAAAGCTTTTTGTTTTTGTTTTAATTTCTACCAGTGCCAGGGACTGAACCTGGGGCCCATATACTCAAGGAAAATGCTTTACCACTGAGCTATAACCCCAGCCCTGTCTATAAAAGTATTTTTTAAAATTGTTTTGTTTTTCGAGACAGGGTTTCTCTGTGTAGCTTTGATGCCTATCCTGGATCTCACTCTGTAGACCAGGCTAGCCTCAAACTCACAGAGATCCACCTGCCTCTGCCTCCTGAGTGCTGGGATTAAAGGCGTGCACCACCACCGCCCGGCTCAAATGGACTTTTCTTTAATTATTGTTTTTTGAGATACGGTTTCTCTGTGTAGTCCTGGCTGTCCTGGAACTTGCTCTGTAGATGCAGCTGGCCTCAAACTCAAGAGATTTGCCTGCTTCTGCCTTCCAAGTGTGGAGACTAAAGGTGTACGCCATCATTGCCTGGCAACCAAATGGACATATCTTTAAAGATTCAAATAAACAAGAACAAACAGCCCTACATTTCCTCAAGAAATTGCATTTTCTAAGAAACAATATTCCCAAATTTCAGACTTGGTGGTAAATTCCTGGTAAATGCTATCAAGAAATAACCCCAAATTTACACATACTAGATCACTATCCAATCCACTTTATGAGATCAATGTAGCCCAGAACCAAAACCTAGCTTTCACAGAAAGCAGAATTAGAGGCCAGTTACCAGCAGGGTCTGGTGTGAGAGAATGAGGAACAGGGCAAGTGGCCAGGCCTAAGCATGCTCCATTTCATATGAAAGCATGAATGGTACCCCTGAGATTTAAGGGAAGGCAGGGATGCCCAAGTTCACTCCTGCAAACTGGCACTTTAAATGCTACAGTGGTCAAAAATGAGGAAGCTGTGGGGCTAGAGATGGCTCAGTGACCAAGAATGTGTTGCTCTTGCAGAGGACCCAAATTCAGTTCCCAGTACCCATATCAGGCAGCTTAACCATTTGTAACTCCAACACCTTGTACTAGGCTCCATGGAAATCTGCTCTTGGTGTACATAACCACAGACAGACAGACATATAATTTTAAAAATCTTTAAAAAAGAGGAAGAGGTAAACTGTTAATACTTGCAGGAGAGAAGACTGTCTGCACAGAAAACTCCAGTTAAGTTTATAAGGCAGTCTACAGGGCTGATTTAGAACATCAAGTATTCTTATATGCCAGCAGCAAACAATTAGAAATGAAAATTAAGAAAGCAAAACTGGCTGGGAGGTGGTAGCGCATGCCTTTAATCCCAGCACTTGGGAGGCAGAGGCAAGTAGATTTCTGTGAGTTCAAAGCCAGCCTGGTCTACAGAGTGAGTTCCAGGGAAGTCAGGGCTACACAGAAAAAAACATGTCTCAAAAAAGCCAATCAATCAATCCATCCATCCATCCATGCATCCATCAATCAATAAACAAATAAATAAAAAAAAGAGAGCAATTCCTTTTACCCAGTGCCACATATAAAAAGCACTTAAGGGTAAATTAAAAGTACATTTTAAAAAACTTATTTTAGCTGGGCGGTGGTGGCACACACCTTTAATCCCAGCACTCGGAAGGCAGAGGCAGAGGCAGAGGCAGGTGGATCTCTATGAGTTTGAGGCTAGTCCTGGCTACAGAGCAACATCCAGGAAAGGCACCAAAACTACACAGAGAAACCCCGTCTTGAAAAAAAATATATTTTATGAGTGTTTTGCCCACATGTATGTATGTGTACCACAGGAACACTAAGTGCCCATGGAGGTCAGAATAGGGCATCAGATCCCTTGGAACTGGAGTTCTGGATTGCTGTGAACCACTGTGTTTTGGGAACTGAATCTGGGTCCTCTGTAAGAGTAACAAATGTTCCTAACTGCTGAATCACCTCTCTAGCCCACTTGGAGATAAATTTAATAACAAACAAGCCAGATGTAGCTCATGCCTGTAATCCCTAGCACTTAGGAGCTGAGGGGAGCAGGATTTTCTTGAGGCCAGTCTAAGCTATAAAATGAGTTCCAGACTCTAAGCTACAGGGCAAGACTCTATCTAAACAAACAAAACCGCCAGGGCTGGTGGTGCCCATGTCTAATCTTTAGCAATTGAGAAGTGGAGGCAGTTCAAGACCAGCCTCAGCTACACAGTGTGAGGCCAGCCTGAGATACATGAGACCCTGCTTTAAAAACCAATCAGCCAATCAAACCAAACCAAGCAACCAGTAATCAAATACTCCAGATCCCTAGTGTACCATTTGCAGAATTCTATTCTTTTAAAAGTGGTTTCAGGGGGCTGGAGAGATGGCTCAGAGGTTAAGAGCACTGACTGTTCTTCCAGAGGTCCTGAGTTCAATTCCCAGCAACCACATGGTGGCTCACAACCATCTATAACGAGATCTGGTGCCCTCTTCTGGCCTGCAGTCATACATGCTGTATACATAATAAATAAATAAATCTTTCAAAAAAAAAAAAAAAAAAAAGTGGTTCCAGGGAATAACTCATTATGTCTACATAAGAAATCTATAAAGCAATTTATTTTATTATCCCCATTTTATAATGGAAAACCCTAAAGCAGAGAATAGGAACATAATTTACCAAGGTCCTGAGGTAGTTAGTAAACGAGAGGGGTAGGAATGGAGTAGGAACATAAAGGTTAAAAGCAAAATTCCTGAATCTGCTGTGGGCACTTGCTGGCACACTAGCAGCTAAATCTGCAAGGCACAGGCTGTCCATCATCCTAGCACTGGTGGAGCCAAATCCAAAGGATGGAACCAGCCACACATCCACTGGAACCTTGACTCGAAATTGGGCCTGCTTTGGCATAGTTTCTTCTTTCTGGCTTTTTCTTTCTTTCTTTCTTTCTTTCTTTCTTTCTTTCTTTCTTTCTTTCTTTCTTTCTTTCTTTCTTTCTTTCTTTCTTTCTCTCTCTCTCTCTCTCTCTCTCTCTCTTTCTTTCTTTTTGGTTTGGTTTTGGGACAAGGTCTCATCATATAGCCTTGGCTGGCCTAGAACTCATAGAGAACTGTTTGCCTCTCCCTCCAAGAGCTGAGACCAAAGGTGTGTGCTACCACAGCCCACTCCTTTCCAAATTTTCAATTTGTGTGTAGACTCTGAGTGATGTGGCCCCCTGCCAGGGAACAAATTCAATCTTTTCCCATTGCTGTTTGGCCTCTAATTGTCTTCCTAATGCTATTTCTGCATTGTCTTATCCAATGTCTACTAGCCACCCAAGACTGGCAAAGTTAAAATGAAATAAAATGGGAGCTGGGGAGATAACTCAATGGACAAGACTCTTCACTGTGTAAGCATAAGGACTTCAGCTGGGAATCACTCATTTAAAAAGTTAGGGTGGCCACGCACCTGCAATCAACACACACTACAGGTAGCCTGGGATAGGAAGATTCAAGGGCTTTGTTGGCTGTCTGGCTAGCTCCAGACTCAGTGAGAAGCCTGGCTTCAAGAGAACAAGGCGAGCATGAAAGAGCAGAACATTCGATGCTCTCTTACCTACACATGTGCACACTCACATGCATGAGCATGCACACTCACATAGTTCTTCAGTGCCACAGGCCACACAGGGCTATACCAGGCACCACAGATCAGGACATCGCCATCACAGAAAGTCCTAATGGGCAGGGTCTACCCGAAGCACACTGCAGAGGGAGCCTGGAAGAGTGTGCTCACTTCCCTTTGCTGGGCCAGTGAAGAAAGTCAGGGCCTGCAGCCTGACGGCCAGGTACTTTACACATTACACAGATCCTATACACAGGGCTTTCACAAACACGGAGCGTGGTGCTGACGGTGTGAAGGGTTTCACACTAGACACGGTCAATTCACTGCTGCTATCCAGGTTGCTGAGTTCCTGGCTACTGTCCACAAAAGGTACTGCCAAGAATCTTCTGTACTGAATTTTACAGTGTGTTGATTGAACTTATTATGTAGTTGGGATTAGAATATGTGCCACAATGTCTCCATTGAGAAAAAAACAAAGCATCCTGGAAGAGGGGATATAGTTCAGTTGGTAGAATGCTTGCTGGTCTAGCATGCACAAAGCCCTAGGACTGATCCCTAGAACCACATAGATCAGGTATGCCATGCCGGCACTTACCCTTACTCTCAGCACCCAGGAAGCAGAAGGAAGATCGGAAATTCAAGGTCATCCTCTATTGCACAGCAAGTTCAAGGCCAGCCAGGTGGCCAGAGATACATGAAAACCTGTCTTTGAGAGAGAGAGAGAGATTCTTGAGAAGTGTTTCCATTTCTTCAGAGTTGTTCTTTTACAGGATAGTCACTTGAAGCATGGCATATGCTTACCCAACAGTTATCCTTCAACTTGGGTCATAGTACTTACAGTTAACTAACTTAATTCTAAACATTTTGTTTCCATTTTGCTACAGGATATTAAATCCCACGGGGGCATTACTGTTTCTGCTACATACTGTTACGCTTCATTACATATATTTGTGATCTACTTCGTTTTTCATGTGGAAAATATTTAGAAACTGGAGTATTGTTCTGTCACTTGACAATTCACATTACATTTTTTTAAACTTAATTACTTGTCATTCATAGAAGAAAACGTGTCCCTGCTGTGTGTGGTGGCATATGCTTTTAATCCCAGCACACGGAAGCCAGACAGACATCTCTTGAGTTCCAGGCCAGCCAGGGTTACATAGGGAGAGCTTGTCTCAAAATCAAAATAAAGCACGTGTCTCTTTCAACCGCGCTGCTGGCGGGCGCCTGTCTGCCTATGGGGTCTTGTGGGATTTTTCATTCGAGAAACAGGAGGGACCGCTGCCCCCATTCCTAGCACTCAAGGTCCCCAGCGCGGGTCCCCAGCGCCCGCAGGGAAGCCTCGGACCGCTCCGAACTGTTCCCTAGTCTAGTCCGTTAGGCTCCTGCGGAGGAGCCCGGACGCACCTCCGTGGGTCCTCAGTGTGCGGAACGCTTCTTTACCTGATCTTTAAAAAAGCCTCCGCAAAGCAGCAGAGGCTGGGATTCAGGGTAAGTCAACTGCCGGGGTTAGGCGGCCCCCGGCCGCGCCTGTCTCTCACAAGCGAGTCTACCCGAGGAGTGCTCCATCAAGGCTTCCCAAGAGCCGGGCAAGGGGAAGTTCCTGCCAGTTTTCTGTTCAGGGCTCACTGTGCAGCCTAGCCTGGCTTCGAACCCCTGGAAATCGCTTCCCGGCGTGCACCACCACGCTCTATCTAAGGGAAGAACACATCTTCAGAAACCAGCTTTCTGGCGCTCGGGTTGGACGAGCCATCCTCACTAGAGCGAAGGCCAAGAACACAGACCCCGCCGCCCCGCCACCCCGCCGCCCCGCCGGCCGCCGCCTCAGAACCTACACCTGGGAAGCTCCTCGCCCGCACCCACCAGGTCCTGGCAGCTACGACATCCGGTCGCACGATTGCTTCCGGGTCGAGCTCAGGTCGCGGCTGCGCAATGCACCAGCGCGGAAGCACGGAAGGCGCGGCGCCGCCCGCAAGCCCGCTGTCCTGCCGGCGCGCACAGGGGGCTCCCAATTGTGTCTGCAATCCCGCCAATCGGGAAGCTGAGGCAGGAGGATCACCGTGAATTCCAGCCCTGCCTGGGATACACAGTGAGCCTGTCTCAGAGCCAGGGAGAAAGCAGGTGTGGGGGAGCACGTCTTTAATTCTAGACTTGGGTCACAGAAGCAGGGGAATCTCTGAGTTCGAGGCCAGCCTGGTCCGCACGCTGAGTTCCAGGCCAGCCAGGGACACACGGTGAGTCTTGTCTAAAAATCAAAACCGAAACTAACCAACCAAACAAAAAGAGGCTAAAATGAGATACGGTGCTTTAAAATTGTACTGCGTTCACAAATAGCAAGGTGGATTTAACCTGTTCAATAAACAGAAATGAAGTAATGGCTAAAAAAAATGTTTTAATGAAAATGGAAAGTCTTCCTCTTTTTACAATTTTGAATGGACGCTCGTTACTGAAGCCCACGCCTGAAAACTGGTACTACAGGATAGGATGACCCTTCCTTCCTGGTCAAGGCCCTCCTTTGCCCAGTGCCTCTGCAGACATCTCCAGTCTCCCACTGTGCTAAGCTAAGTCTGGAGAGGCGTTGTTCATCCAACCACAGCCCCAGACTCCGGGCTTCTGCCAAGCAGCAGGTAACTGTCAGCACATCTGAAAACCTCAATCATCACTGGTCAAGTTCACCAAGTGTTGGACGGATGTTGGGAAACAGGAAGAAGAATGAGCAGCGATTTCCAAATCTCCCTTTTCATCTTTTCTGGCCTTCGGTAGGAGGAGTCATAAAAAAACAAAGCACAGTCAACCACACCTGCAGGAAGGGGTTCATTTCAGCCTAGGACTTTCCAAACATTCATGTTACAGAAGCTATAATACAGTCAATGAAAAAGAACTGCTGGCATCACTTTTCCCCACAAAAATTACATAAAAATGAACAAAACATTAAATAAACATTATTATTAATCATTAAATATATTAACACCAAAATCATGTATAAATTAGGAAATAAATGTACAAACTATTTCACAAAGTGCTTTTAAAAATATATACACAACATTCAAGAAATTCTTAATGTAAGACATTTCAGATTGAAGTTTTGGGGTGATACATTTTTTAAGTGTCCTTTTCTTTCAAAAAGTATTAATACAGCACTTACACGCACACACACTAATACAGCGCTTAACATACACATACACACATACTAATACAGCACTTAACACACATACACGCACACACGCAAACACACATGCACACACACACATAAAAGGCATATTCCCAGATTGGCAAGGAATAAAAACCATTTTCACAGTTACTTAAAATGTTTCGACATTTTCAATGGGAAATTTTAGGCCCCAATTGAGCTTGTAGACTAGTTTTATAAAAATTTCCAGAAAAGAAAGGAGCAAAAGAGATGACCCCCTAAAATGAAGTTGCTAATACTTGTCACTTAGCGATCAGAAACTCATTTCTGTAAAGGTAATACCGTCACATGGTCAGCCCTTGCCAGTGTTAAGGGTTTCCTAAACCCTATGCCTACAAGACATACATGCCTGCATTTGTTGGTATGTATCAGTTCTACAGGAAGGGGAGAACAGGACTGTAGCCAACACAGACAAGTCCTTCAGTCTAGCCCTCTAAGTGAAATAGTCCTTGCTCTGTTTTTCCCAGCAAGGCTGTCAAGATTAATTCAAGTAAAACCCACAAAAGTGCCTTGTACATCCTCACCCACTGAACTATGGGTGAGTTTCATATCGGTAAGTTCATATTCGAGAAGCTATCAACCGACACAATAGAGCCAGGTGTGGTGCATGTCTGAAATCTCAGGACTTGGGAAGTGGAGGCAGGGGGATCATGAACTTAAGGTCAGCCTTAGCTATTCAGTGAGTTTGAGGCCAGCCTGGGCTACTCAAGACCTTGTCTAAAAACACAAAACAAAACCTGGTTAGGTGATGCACCAGGCTCTGGATCCTTGGGTTTTTTGTTTTTGTATCTTCTTGGTTATTCTTAGAATTACACCAGCACTTATTTTGAAGCCCACCCCCTTCATAGTAACATGATTATTACTGTCCCAATAAAGGCTGAGAAATGCCAGTGCTACATTATATGTGGTATTTCCCTTTGATCGTACCTTTTCAAAAAGGCTGTTTCTCATGTTTTACACAGAATTAAAATGAGATTGAACATTCTAGGGATGTAATGAAAAAAGAAAAAACCCACTAAATTTCACTATATAAAACTTGTACTTTTCATTTAAAATAACATAATAAAGTTATTTCGATTTGTTAAAAATACGGTGTGGATTTCAGATTTCCCTAAATGCAAAGGAACGCTTGCTTAACAATCTGAACTTGTAAAATTTAGCATCAGTACTTCCAGTTCTCTTGAAGTTTAGGACCGGGCATACTCAAATCCTTGACATGACATCAAATAAACAAGGGCAAAGCCACACTACTCACAACACAGCTGGCAGACAGCGAGCCTCGCTCTGCAGAACACTGCCCTCCCTAGGGTGGGTTGCTCTCACACTGCCCTCATGGGCACGATTCCTCAGAATAGAGTCACTGACCCCTCTTCATTGTCTAATTTAAAGCCACACACTTTTGGGATCACAGGGAGTGGACGGACACAGGCGGTGGGTGAGTTCTGGAGAGGACAGCTCACGGTCTCTCCACATGAAGCACATTTTCTTTGTTACAGTGATACAAGAAACTAGCCCAAGACACAGAAGGTGTCCCCAAGCCCCATCCAGGCACAGGAAGATGGCCACCCAGGGTTGCAGTATGTGTGTCAAGCTGTGGGCAGCCAGTTAAAGAAACATTTATAGTCCACTCTGCAACAAAGGTGTGAGAGGAACACGCTGGGTCTGCTTACGGTAACATGGACCATGGTGTCTTTCAGATACTGTCTCATCACTGGCCACGAACATGTGATGGCAGTATGACCCCCCAAAGCTAGCTAAGAACATCTAGGAGGGGTGAGGGGCACAAACAGGACAACCTCTCCATCGTGTCGATATACAATACTTTACACAGCACCAAATGTCACACCATCACAGCCAGTAGTGCACGCTTGGCATCATACCCAGCATGAAATGAGCCTGCCTCACATGCAGACATGGCATTGGGCGCAGGGTAACCAACATGTCATGACTCATCAGAACTGCCACTGGCTTGTCCAGAACATACTACTGTGAAGGGTCCAAAGACAGCACTTGTTCCTTATTGCTGGTAATTTCCATACTGCCCCTAAAAGAGAACAAGACATAGATTACACCCCCTCAGTCCTGAGTGGCAGGGTCTACACTCAAGTAACAGGAAGCTTCTTCCCATCGCCAGAACCCTGGATGGGTGGAAAGTGTCCTCAAAAGCAAGTAGCTAACAGCCTGCCAAAGTCCACGAAGGGAGAGGTAGCACTTCTCTAATCCAGAAGTGCCATGTTTTAGCCTGACAGTCCCTCCCCCACCTTCTTGCCCAGTTTTGACGATCGTTTATCTGACCTGACTTATTTTTATCAGCTCTACTCACAGGCAATGCCTGTGAAGATAGCAGCGCTCTCAGTGATGGGAGATAGGGCCTAGCCATGTGCCTGAGCAGACATCAGTGGACCCTCCAGGAGGGGAGTCCGGTGCCAAGCTCCTTCCAGTGACTGATGGGGCAGCAAGGCTGGTGCCAGCACCAGGTTCCACTTTTAGGAAATGGTTAGAGTGACCTGGTTAACAGAATCAGTCAATGCAAATCTGAAGAGAGCACTGGAGCTGAATCAGCACGGCTGCAGAGTTGGAGGCTAACAGAATCCCGCACCCAGAGGAAGAATCTCCTGACGGGCACAGGCACTCAACCCCACCCGGCTTCCTTTCTCCACAGCTGGCAAAGAAGGGCTCCTGGGAGCCCACAGTGAAGAGTCAATGCAGAGCCAAGCTGATGGGTCTCTGGGGCCTGAACCCAGGTGGGTGAAGCAGAGGGCACAGCAGGCCCTGAGTACAACTGTCAGGGCAGGCAGCACCTCTGGACAGAGTAAGTCTAACTCAGTGTTAGTTAGCTGGTTACCCTCAGCCCAGCTAGTTCTTCCCACAGGGAATTATCGTGGTGCCTGGAGCTATTCCTAATCCTCAAACTGGGGAATAGAGTTGGGGAGAGACTGGCATCTATGGGTAGTGGCCAGGGACACTAGAAAACACAGACTATACACAGCAGCTTGCTGTGTACTTGCTTAAGTCCATCAGCCAAGTGACTGGGTTGGGACCTTGAGACCCACAGCTAAAACTCTTACAGGCCGCATTAAAGGTCTGAAGTGAGGACACTTTTCCCTGAGATGTCCCTACTGTGGCTTCTCTGGAGGCAAGTGTAGTCATGACCATTCAGTCTACAACTAAGTTAGCATGTCACTCACTTGTTGGTCCACAAATTCTTGAGATGTTCTTTTTTGGTCTCTGGGAAAGAGGTATCTGTGTCATCAAGACCATCCTAGCAACTGTAGCCCCAGAGGTTGCACACTGCTGCTGTCCTGGAAGCTAATCGGCCCCTCCTCCTACTCCTCAGGACCGTAAGAGAGATCCCTGCCACGCCTCACTTGACACTTGGCAGAAAGTACTTTCAGAAACATCCAGAAAGCTTGCCTGCTCATAGCCGTAAGGCCGCTGCTGCTGGGCAGAAGGTCCCGTCTGCGATGCTCTGTAGCTTCCATACTGTTGACCTTGGCCTTGCTGGTAGCTCGAGTACTGTGAGGGGGCTCCCTGGGCAGGGCCTTTGAAGACAGTAGAGGCTGTCAGGCCAATCATGACCAGGTTTCCAAGCTTGTGAACATCCAGACGCCAGGCACCTATCCTTTGGTGGGTAAAGCCTGTACTACAAGAGTGCTACAACTCAGCTTGCCATCTCTGACAGTCCTGTGAGGACTGGGGACTATGGCCATACACATACAGGACACTGAGGGCCTGTCCCCAGCACACTGGGGCTGCCACCTTGCAGAAGTGGGTGAAGGGCTACTCCAGAACCAGCTGGAGTCAGTTATGGTGGACAGAGTAAAGCAAAACCTTAAACTCAGGTAGAAAAGAAACGTCAGACTTCCTATGAAAACTAAGTTGAAGGCTCAGGAAAGGATTGATAAAGCACATCTGTGTGTGTGTGTGTGTGTGTGTGTGTGTGTGTGTGTGTGTGTGTGTGTGTGTGTGTGTGGTGCTGGGGACTGAACACAGATCATCACAGATGGCAGGAATCTACCATGGAACCACAGTCCAGCCCCTAGTGAACACTAGGCAGGCTTTTAATGCTACATGGCTGTAGCCTGTAAGCTACTGCCCAATGCTGTTTTTCTTTCTTCCCGCATGCATGTCTGCACACCACATGCATCAAGCAGAGGCCAGAGAGCGGCGTCGGATCTCTCCTGGCACTGGAGTTCCGTCAGTTGGGAGCTACCATATGGGTGCTGAGGACCAAATACAGATCCTCTGCAAGAAAACTAAGTTCTTAACGGCCGAGCCACCTCCCCAGCCCCCACTGCCGGCTTCTGAACTGCAACCGCTGGACTGGTGTAGCTGATGATCTTAGACACAGGAAGGCAGGGTACGGGGTACTCGGGAATCCTGGGCACAATCCCCCAACCTCTCCAGAAACTAACATCTGTGCCAAAATAAGCTTACTAAACATCTGCCTGCCTGACAATACAATGCCCGCAGCACGCAGCAGGCCCCAGGGGCCCTCGGTGAGAAGACACGCTGGCCGGCCTTACCGTAGCCTTGCTGCTGGCCCGGGTAGCTCTGCTGGTTGGGGTACTGTTGCTGGGAGTAGGTCTGCTGCTGCGCTGAGCCCTGCTGGTACCCAGTCTGTTGCTGACTGTACTGGGAGTTTCCTGAGGAAGAGGGGGGCACAGTCTCATTTCGGGGCGGTGTACAGGGCTCCCTGTCACCCACAGGAAAGCCATGGAATCCTTGCACCATGTCTCCAGAGGCAGTGTGTTTCCACAATGGCTCAGATATCATACTACATTTTTGTCTTTTTAGAAGATACAAATGAAAAGTATCTTTCATTTCAAATGAAATGAATTCAAAATGGGTGATACAGCTGCTAAGATAAAGGCTAACAACAGTACCACGCACCGAACTATCAAGTTCTACTCCACATGGTTGATCCTAATTGTCAGTGTGACTGGATTGAGAACCACCTAGGAGACACACCTGAGTGTGTCTCTGAAGGTGTTTCTTGAAAAGTTTAAGTGAATGTGGGTGGCACCATGTCAGGGACTAGGGTCCCAGACTGAATAAAGAGGAGAAAGTGAGCGGAGGACCAGCGTTCAGCGTTCATCCCTCTTCGCTTCCTGACTGCAGAAGCCATGTGACCAGCTGCCTCAGGCTCCTTCCACCATAGACTGTCCTTCAAACGGTGAGCCAAAGCAAGCTGTTCCTTAAGCGGCTTTTGTCGGGTGTTTCGTCCCAGCAGCAAGAAAAGTCAGACCCAGCCCTTCAGTGAAGGCCAGGGATGGGTCTGTGTGAAGTGAGGGAATCGTGAGCCCATGCACAGAGGCCACAGGACGATGCAGGTGGCGACTGCAGCATGTTTCTCCAAGCCAAGAGACAGCCAGACTGACGGCAGCCAGCAGACGCTGGTGAGGCCTGCAGCAGACCCGCCCTGAGCTGGCAGAAGGTGGGTCTGCAGACACCTTGACCTCAGATCTCAGGCCTCCGGAGCTAGGAGGCACTGAAGGCCTGATGCTTCAAGCTGCCCTGCTGCTATTCCGTCACTGCAGCCCTGGAGGTCGGACATCAACAAGCAGGCCACAGCCAGGACTGAGGGGATCGTCCCACCTACTGTGGGTTTGGTTTTAAAGGAATAAAACAGGAAAATGAATGCAGATGGTGAAAATCAAGTGCTGTGGGGTAATGCTCCTGTACACTGTAAAGACTGTCACTTGAATTGGTATAAAACGCTGATTGGCCAGTAGCCAGGCAGGAAGCACAGGTGGGGCGACCCAACTAAGAACGCTGGGGAGGAGTCGCCAGCCAGACACAGAGGAAGCAAGACGAGAATGTCGACTGAGGAAAGGTACCGAGCCACATGGCTAAACAGATAAGAATTATGGGTTAACTTATGTGTAAGAGCTAGTCAGTAATAAGCCTGAGCTAATGGCCCAGCAGTTATAATTCATATAAGCATCTGGGTGGTAATTTGGGAAGTGGCTGCTGGGTATTTGGAAGTTGCTGGCGGAACAGAAACTTCCGCCTACAATCAAGTCTGAAGTTGTGACCAGGCAGGTAGAAGTCTCAAAACTGTGGGCTCAATCAGTACAGACTGTTTGTCAGTGTATTATACACACACACCTCTCTGTGTTTCTTTCTTACAGAGTTATTCTAAGATACTAAAAGTCAATTATTAAGAAATACTCCAGGAGCGATGACTCAGAGGTTAAAGAGTGTGTGGCTACTCTTCCAGAAGACCCAAGTTTGGTTCCCAGAACACCATTAGGTGGTTCACAACCACCTGTAACTCCAACTCCAGGAGCTACAACACCCTCTTCTAGTCTCTGAGAATACCACCTGTGAAGGTGAATGAGTACGTACACACAACACATAAATACAGGACAGAAATAAATCTTTTTTTTTTTTATAGCTAATGTGAATGTATGTCTGCTAAGTCTGTGAATCTGTGACTCTCAACCTGCTTAGGACCTGTGTATCTCCTCTCACTTCCCCTTCTGTGGCATCCCATTGGTGACGCCTGTCAGCCAAGGTGGGCATATTTACACCCCAGAGATGGATACACAGCTGTCCCTCTCCCCCATTCCTACAGCACCACCACGGGTCTCTCCATGCTGCGGACACAAGCCCCTTACAGAAGCTACCTACTGGGCTCACAGGCCACTCGGCTGGAGGGATGGCAGCATTTGTCCCCCAGCATGGTCAGACAAAGCCTGTCCTGTTTCCCACACAGGGGTGAAGTGAAGTCCCAGTGTAGAGCCTAGCAAACCCCACCTCGTACACCTACACCACCATCTACCGCCATCAGTGGCGGGTGACTCTGCCAGCCCCAGGAGTGCAGTATCAACTGCTGGGCCTGCGCTGCGTTTACACGGGGCCCAGCGCGTGTCCCCACCCATGCTCCTTACCCCCCTCATAGTAGTGCTGTGTGGAGTCCTCAAACGAGCGGTCGTAGCTCTGCTCTGTGTAGGACGACTGCTGGTAGGCGTAGTCGCCGTGGCCTGCAAGAAACAGGGGACTTCCCGTCAGCGGGGTTGTCTCCTCGCCTAGGTCCGGGGGACGACGGGCTCTGCAGCAGTGAGTTCAGGCCAGGGGACGAACTGGCTGAGCCCGCCTCTCTAAGCCTCTCTGCTATGTCTGTCTGTCTCTCTCTCTCAAACGCAGACATCACCGTCACTGTGAGGCTTGTAGAGAGAATCAAGCCTTCTTGACAGCACTGGCTGTTCTCTCCCATATCCGTCCAGCTTCTGGGGCTTCCTGGGTAGTGGTGCTGTGACCATGAAAAGGCCTTTGGAACACGCTACCATCTCACACCAGGTACCACGGCTTGCTACAAGACTTGTCTCAGCCACCTATCCTGCTCTTATTTCCCAGTCCCAGACATGCACCCTATCTCATGCTATGGCTTACACCAGGGCCCTGGCTAGGAGTTCTCCCACAGACTTCCACTGTTCTCTCTCAAAATATACAGTTAAGATAGATATTTATTGAGACAGGGTCTCCTATTGTAGCCCGGGCTGGCTTCAAATTCTTAATCTTCCTGCTTCAGCCACCCAAGAGCTGGGAACATAGGCATGGGCTACCATACCCAGTATTTAAGATCACTTTAAATGCCACTTTCACAAATCTACTTAAAGGTGACAATTTGCAGAAGTGAGGGCAGGAGGCTGGATGTTAGGACCCACCATGATAACCACACCTGTCAGTAATGGGTGGCTCTACCCAGCTCAGACTCCTACTACCTTCTGGGAAAGGGAAGCAGAAAAAAACCAAAGAGGTGGATGGTGTCCTAAGGCAGAAGATATTCTTGTCAGAGACCAGCCTCAATCACGCCCCAATGTGCTCCAGCTGAGGGGACTTGGGGTGCTTTGCTGGCAGGGCACAAGGATGTTAGGTCTGAAGAGCAGATCAACAAGGAGTTGCCAGCAGCATGTCTTACCGTCTGGGTAGTACTGCTGACTCATGGGCTCTGCAGCACCCTGGCTGTGGCTGTACTGTTCACTGTAGTACTCCTCCTGGCCTAGGTACTGCTGGGAAGAGCCTGTGGGGATGTGAGCAGACTCAGGACCAGCAGGCAGTGGGTGAGACATGCTCACATACCTGGTTCAGTGGCAAAACCATGCTAAGCAGCCTTGCTCACGGGAGGAACACACCCAGGACCATTCAAACACCAATCCTCCCTCTCCTCTTAACCCAGCTGCCCAAATACTCTGGAATCGGAACAACCACCACCTGCCCCTCAGCCCCCAACATCTGCTCCCTGGGCCAGTGGATACTCACTCGGTTCCCATTGCACCTACAGGCCAAGCATCCTTGCTCACGTCATGGAACAAACATTATGGCCCTTGTGGCTCTTCACCACAGGCTGAAGCAGGCCTCGCCTTACCTTGCTGGGAGGGTCGGTAGGGCGCCATGGGCCGCTGTCCCATCATGCTGCTCCCTTGGCCACCCTGGCCCATCATGGCAATGGGCGCCTGGCCCTGGTAATGCTGGCTCCCGCCCTGTGCCGAGTTGTAGTGGGACGTGGCTGCCTGCTGGTGCATCATGGAGACTGTGTGATGAGACAGAGACCCCAAAATAAGCCTGGGGGGGGCTCTTTCCCCTGCAAACCTCACTCCCTCCTAATGCTACTCCATCATCATTTCCCATGTTCATGTAAGATGGGGCTTTTGGATTCCAGGTCACACCTCTAACAATGTGAACTGCATCTATGCCCTGGCACGAGGTCAGACCTCAGCTGTTAGTACTCACGTTCGGCTAACAGAAGAGAGGCACTGGGCAAGACAATGTGGGTTCTCAGGGCCCACAGCTCCCGAGCAAAGAAACTAGAACCCTGTCCTTCCTTGTTCCCAGGACTTGTCCTGAAGGAGTCAGTGTCCTCGCCTCACTTCTTGAGCAGTGACCCTACAGCTACTATAGGCTGCACCTGCCTGTCTGCTGGCCCTGTCCTCACACTGCTCAGAACTCGGGAGCGGCACTACCCAACAGAGATGAAACAGGGTCCACGCCTGTCACTCTGGCTACTCAGGAGATGGAGGAAAGAAGATTCCAAGTTCAAAGCCAGCCGAGGCAATTTAGTGAGGGATGTAGCTCACTAGTAGAGCCCTTGCCTTACATGCATGAGGCCCTGTGCTCAGTCCCAGCACTAGGGGAAAAAAGGAAGAAAGAAAGAAAAAGAAACACTTCTAGTATCATGTTGAAAAAGTAAAACAAGCCGGGCAGCAGTGGTGATGCCTTTAATCCCAGTACTCTATGAGTTCAAGGCCAGCCTGGTCTACAGAGTGAGTTCTAGGACAGCCAGGGCTACACAGAAAAACCCTCTCTTGAAAAACCAAAAAAGTGAAGCGATCTTCAATAAACACTCTAACAATGTGTTTGCAAAAATAAATCTGCAGTGTTATGATCATAGAAAACACTAGGAGAAGCCGGGCAGTGGTGGTGCAACGCCTTTAATCCCAGCACTTGGAAGGCAGAGGAGGCAGGTGAATTTGAACTCTGTGAGTTCGAAGCCAGCCTGATCTACAAAGTGAGTTCCAGGACCAAAAAAAAAAAAAAAAAAAAAGAGACTAGGAGACACTCCATCTTGTTTTGTAACATTCCTCTGAAACCCGTCTCTGATGCTCAGAGAACATCTAGATTGGACCTGCCATGTCCTAGGTACGTCATGATCAGCACCCACCATCACAGACAGCCTAGATCTGGGGCTGCTGCTCTGCTGAGAGGCCTGGACCTCCAGCTTAGCATTTGTGACCCTTCATCTTTCCTACTTCTGGATTTTGCCAGGGGTCCCCTGTGTGGGATGATATACCTCATCTGAGACCAGTGTTCTTCCAAGTCCCACAGCCAACGGCACCCTTTCCTTGGAATTCCTGAGGCCTTTGAGAAGCCACTCAGGGCTGAGTCCCTGTGTATCCACCCACTGGCCTGGTGGAAACACCTAGGGAAGCGTCACAGCACCCGCCAGGCGGGCCGCCCCTTTGGGGCCACACAGACAAGCTGCCTGACTTCCTAGGGTTTAGGAGCTGGCCAGGGCTGTGGGGCCAGGTGGAGGGCAGTACCTGGGTTGGACTGCATGTTGATGTTGGTCCGAGATACATAGTTGCTGATGGCACCTTGGCCTTGCATGGGAACGCTCTGTGAGGTGGGTCCCGAGTGGCTGTAGCCAGGCCCAGTACCATGACCGCTGCCTGACATGCTCATGGAGGTTGTGGGCAGTGTGCTCTGGGCCGTCTGTTGCATGGACACGTGGTTTGGACCTGCCGGGAGGGGTAGGAAAGGGAGTGTCAGGCACTGGAGGCCAGGTAACCACCTCAAGGTAAAGACACTAAGTTTCCTTTCTGAGGAGGAAGTTAATCCCTGGTCAGTAACACTGATGAAGTAAGCGATGAATGAACAGACACACACCATGTGTCTTGGTTACTGAGAGCCCGTGTAGTTATTAGTTCTTATACTGCAGCAATAGCAGCAGCAGCAGCAGCACCACCACCACCACCACCACCACAACCATCACACCACCACCACCACCACCACCACCACCACCACCACCACCACCACCACCACCACCACCACCACCACCACCCCCTGCACACCTTCAGTCTAGAGAATCCACACAGAAGCACATGTCTGTACATTAAGTGGACGGAGTCAAGCAGAACTGGGCACCTGAAGTCAGCTTGATGCCCTCTGCATATTTATTCAACCCCCACATACACTTAGGCTTAGCAGAGTCCCTGTGGCCAGAACAGTGGGAGGACAGAGGTGGGCACAGGCCAGGCCAGGCAGGCACTATGCCCAGCTCTGCCGGTTGTAGGCTGTCACTGTAGCCAGCCACCTACGGCTACCTTGGTGACATCGCTGCAGCAAACCTGCTCACCGTTACCGATCTGGCCCTGCATGAGGGAGGCAGGGGGCAGGCCTGTGCTGATGGCGTCGCCGAGGCTGCCCTGGGGGTGCAGGCCCTGGCTGGAACCGCTCTGGCTCAGCGCTCCCGGGCCCAGGCTCATGTTCTGTGTTGGTGGCTGTAGACGACAGGAAGGTTGGGAAAGGACAGTTAACTCAGAGAACGGCACCAAGAGCCACCCCAGGGACAGAAGAACGGCACAGCTACCTGCCAGCGGGGTACTGGGCTGAGACAGAGGCCAAACATGACATTCCGAACATCAATGAGCTGGCCAAGTGTCTCTGTCCACATCTCGTCAACAACCCAGGCCCTGCACAAGATGGCTTCCTGCACTTTTATCTCCTGTGTCCCCTCCCCTCTCATCCTCCACCTCTCAGTTAACCGTAAGGTGTAGAAGGGAGGTGGTTCCTCCCCTAGATAAACAGTGGTTCCAAAGGTTTGCACACACATGCTATCTGTAGCTAGCCAAAAAAGGGAGCCCCTAACCAGGCCTGGTGCTACAGCCCTATAATCTCAGCCAAGAGCTGGAGGCAGGAGGATGACAAGTTCAAGGCTTGCCTACAGCGTGAGTTCAAGTTCAGTCTGGGCAAAATAGCTAGATCCTAAAACTAAAATTTATTTTTAAGAAGTAAAATACAACTGAGGATACAGCTTCATATGCACAAAGCTCCAGGTTCAACCCCCAGTACTGAAAATGAGAAGGGGAGTGTCCAGCAGGACCAGCTGGTATCTGCAGAAGTACCTGATCGACATCACAGCCGACCAAGGTATAATGCCACTTATAATGCCTCCACTTTCCCAGGGAACAGTGGTATTGGGGTGAGCCATTCTTGATAACACATCTGCCCTGGCACCTTGTAGTCAGCCGTGGTCATTCTGGGGTTACCTCACTTGGCCACAGGCATATGATCCAACTTCACAGTAAAAATTTAATTAGGGGAAAATGCATTTACAGAAAATCAAACAGACAATAAAATATTTATGCTAACATCTGGAACATGGCTGCACTGGAGATTTTTTCCTTTCAACTTTCTTTTTTTTTTTTTTCTTTTTGGTTTTTCGAGACAGGGTTTCTCTGTGTAACAGTCCTGGCTGTCCTGGAACTCCCTCTGTAAACCAGGCTGGCCTCAAACTCACAGACATCCACCTGCCTCTGCCTCCCGAGTGCTGGGATTAAAGGCGTGCGCCACCACTGCCCGGCTCTTTCTTTTATTTTTAAGCCAGGGTTCACACTGTGTAGCCTCAGCTAGCTTGGTACTCAGTATACTGCCCAGTCCAGCTTCAAACTGACAGCAGCCCCACTACCTCAGCCCCAGTGCGGGGACTAAAGGCGAGCACCAAGAAAGATTGTTTTTTTAAAGTCCTGGTAATGCACTCACATGCACCGGAACCACTCACACCATTTGGAGGGGCTTACAATGTATGAAGCCCGGCATTCAAGCCTCACACCACAAAAACAGGAAGCAAACAGAAAGAAGTGTTTACGATAAAGGCGAAAAGCTCCCTCCTGTCCATCACGACACTGATAACATTCCTAGGGCTGGTTCTGGGGTCACTTCTCCACACTAAGCCTTCTACCTGTCTGGTCATGTGATGGGGGGTTTTTCAGAACCCCTGATTTCTAATGCCTAGTAGTACTGGGTTGCTGTTGGTCACCTGACCACTTGAGATGACACAGCCAGAAACTGGTCGCAGTACCTACCGCAGGAAGCAGCGACTGCATATTCTGGTTGGAGTCTGCTATCGTGGCCAGGTAGACCAGGTTCCGGTGCAGGATCTGCTGGTACCTGTGGGAGAAGCATACAGGTGAAGCAGGACAAGCTGCCACGCCCAAAGTAGAAGCACAGTCTACCCAAGTGAGCCTTGACCTCCAGCCAAACTCCAGCAGGACACGGGCCCCAAGGACACCCAGGCCGGGCTGCAAATAGGCAGCTGCGGCTCTCCACAGTCCAGGAAGGGGTAGGCAGGGAACAGGTCCAGCCAGGTCCCAAGCAGGCTCCTGTTCCACGATTGAACCCTGGGAAGACCCTGAGATGTGAGCCAAGAGGAAGGTGGTACTAGGTCAATGGAAAAGGAGGAGAGGCCTAAAGAAGACTGAGGAAGACAGGGAACAGAGCCCTGCTCCAAAGTCAGACATCAGGCTAACTTCATAGCAGCTGATAGCCTGAAGAGCCCTATAAGGAAACAGGAAGGGGCCAGGGGACTGAGGACCCTGACCCACATCTCACCCACACATCACACCAAGCAAGGCCTCAGGTCTCTCAGACAAGATGCACCAGGTGGGGACCTGGGCCATGCACCCTTGACACCCAGGAGACTCAAGACCCCTCATGAAGGTGAGACAGAGGTCTGAGGTACTTTGCCCACACAGAGGCACAGGCTGTCTCTTGGTTGGGTCTACTATTGGCCCCATGGATGGAGGCTGTGGAAACTCCATCCCTCTTTACCCCAAGCCCTAATAGTGAGGGTTCCCACCGCACTTGTACCCTCAGGATTACATATGACCTCACTCTGCTCCGTCCGTACCCAAGAAAACTTTCCCAGAGCACGGAGAAGGCAGTGTCACAGAGACCAAGGGAGGGCTGGGTCTCGGGCTGGGTCTCGGGCTGGCATGGTTACTTACTGAGTGCACTCGGCCGTCTTGCCCTTGCTCTGGTAGTCCAGGATGCACTGGATCAGATGGTGGTTCTCATCCAGCATCTGAAGGGGAGGGAAGCACACGCCAGTCACACAGCAGCTGGTTCACACCCAGGACGCCAGGATCCTTGGGGAGTGTGTTGGGGACACTCACTCCAGGTCCCAGGCCCCTACCTACAGAGTGCCACAGACCCTCACATCACAACTGCACAAGAGGCAGCTTACATTTCGGTAGGCTATGTTCAGCCTGGGCCAGCGAGGAAGCCAAGGGGACATCGTGGCTAGTAGGAGGCGCTACAGATTCACAGAGTAGGCAAAACACCGAGGCGACTGACGAGGGAACCATGGGCTACCGATCTACAACTTCACCCCTCTGGATCTCCTCCAGCCCTGAGCTCAACATGAGAAGTGTCACAGAAAGCCCAGGCCGCAGTCTGCAGAGATCAGCAATGTTTCCAGACTGTCTTATGTGTGATACAGGGTCGACATTTGAAAACGATCTCAGTGAGTGATGGGTGAATGAATGGCCAGACGTGAACATGTTGGAGATGGACCGTGGGCCCCCAGGACTGTTGCACAGGCTAGCAGCTCAGTTTCAAAGAGTAGGAAGCTGGTCCTCACGCCACCAGCTATAGCCTACACTCAGCATGGTATGGAACTGGCCAGATACCGCACAGGTGGCAAGACTGGAAGGCACTGGGCTGAGCTCCCAAGCTGTCTTGGAGGCGCTGATGTGTCTGTAGGAGAGTCTAACACTCTTACAAACCCTGTAATGTGAGGGTCTGACCTCCACAGACCCCAGGGTTGGTGCATCTGCTCTAGCATGTGCTGGCTTCAGTGACTGGTGGCACTGAGTGGGACTTCAGGGACACTGGGCATGCCTGGGGGTGCAGGGGACATGCCAAGCTTATGGGCAGGTGTGGTACACAAGAGCCTCCTACAATTTGACAGTCCCCTTGAGAAATGCAGAGGGAGAGGTGGGAGGGGACAGAGGAAGAAGTGTGCCAAGCCAGTGGGCAGAGGACAACCTGCAGGTCGTGTTGAGTCATCTTCTACCTGGAGTGACCAGTCTTCCTGGAGGAGGAAGCCTGCCTCACCGGCTACTTCCTGTGCCACACAGGGCCTTTGATCAATGGCTCACAACAGGCAGGCCCTTACCTTCACCGAAACACATACTTGGCCTGTGCCTTTAGGCTGCCTGCTGCCCCTCCCTCTACTTTGCAGCATGGGTCCCTGAACTGCTTCCTGCCTGAGTCTAGCTCCCAGCACCACCCCTCAGCCTGTACAACTTCAGGGTGGTCTCCCCTGCCCTGCTCCTTTGCAGGTTAAAACACCTCGAGGTGACAACCTATCCTGGACTCAGTACCCACCATGCCCACCAGGGGGCACTGCCGCACAGAAGCTGCTGATAAGAGTGATCTAACATTCAGGGAACGACTTTCTCCAGGTTACGTGAAGAACAAACCTCTGATGCACACCCCACCCCATCCCCCACCCCCACACAAGGCTCCCAGCATGCTCTTCTTCAACTCCCCAATCTCAAGGAACGGCTCTCTCCAAGGATACAAAGTAAGCCCCCACACAGCATGCCTAGGTGTCATGTCAGCATCAGCCGTGAGGAAGACACAGAGAGGTCAGTGACAGCACCACTATATTACAGTCTAGCCACAAGGTGGGACAGTGCCGCATTCCACAGTACCTAGCATTTATAAACATGAGGAAATACTGGACGGTTACCATGTTTTAAGATTTTGTTCTTAGTTATGTGTTTGTGTGTTTGCTTGTGTGCTGGAGTGTGCAGACATGTGTGCAGGTACCCACAGAAGCCAGAAAAGGAGGGTCAGATCCCCTAGAGGAGTTACAGGTGGTTGTGAGCTGCCCAATGAGGGTGCTAGGAACTGAATTTAGAGCCCATGCAAGGGCAGTGCATGCTCTTAACTGCTGAGCTAAATCTCTAGCCCATGCTTTCTCAAAACAGCAAACGGGGTGCTGACTCGCGGGGTGCTGGCTTGCTTAGTTTAAAAACATTTACAGCAGCCGGGTGGTGGTGCTGCACACCTTTAATCGCAAGCACTTAGGAAGCAGAGGCAGGTGGATCTCAGTGAGTTCGAGGCCAGCCTGGTCTACAAAGCGAGTTCCAGGACAGCCAGGGCTGTTACACAGAGAAACCCTGTCTTGAAAAACCAAAACCAAAAACCAAAAACCAAAACCAAACATTCACAGGAAAGACAGGATGTGGACACAGACGCATGCCGAGAGCGCCAGACCCTCACAGACCTGCCTGCAGGGGACAAGCATGGTATACAATTCCAAGGACAGCGAGAACAGGACCTGAGCTGGCACTTGTGGATTTTAGAGAGAAAAGCAAAAGGAAGGAACTGAACTGCAGTCGCCAGATCTCAACCAGCTGTATGTAGAGCTACCCGGGAAAGTCCCAAGAGGCTCAAGGCAGGACTGTTCCTTGACTGCATCTTGGCAGGGATGGAAAGGAGGAGGGCAGAGAGTACCCCACAGTGAGGACTACAGAACCTCCAACCCTGTCCCCAGTCTCAACAGGGCAAACCCATGATGGCCAGCATCAGCCTACGGAGGAAGCCTGTTGTCTGAGGGGCAAACACTCAAGGCCAGGATTCAGGCCAGGGGTAGAGCATCTGTCTGTGTAACATGCAGAACTTAGGTCTGGTCCAGTCTAATCTCCTGCACTGCTTCTCAATGCCCAATACTTGGAGCAACCAAGATTATAAAGAAAAAACACCAGCCGGGCAGTGGTGGCGCACGCCTTTAATCCCAGCACTTGGGAGGCAGAGCCAGGCGAATCTCTGTGAGTTCGAGGCCAGCCTGGGCTACCAAGTGAGCTCCAGGAAAGGCGCAAAGCTACACAGAGAAACCCTGTCTCGAAAAACCAAAAAAAAAAAAAAAAAAAAAAAAAAAAGAAAAAACACCACACCTATATTCAAATCACAACTATAAAAACAAGTTACTATACAGAAGAAAGATAGCAGACTATTTAAAATTAAAACAAGAGTGGTATAGTTGGGTCTTGAGGAAGACTGATTCCCAATTTTCTGAGAAACCGCTACACTGATTTCCATAGTGGCTGTACAAGTTTGCACTCCCACCAACAGTGAGGAGAGTTCCCCTGTTCTACATCCGCTCCAGCATAAGCTGTCTGCAGTGCTTTTGATCTTAGCCATCTGACAGGTGTAAGATGGTAGCTCAGAGTTGTTTTGATTTGCATCTCCCTGATGACTAAGAATGCTGAGCAATTCCTTAAATGTCTTTCAGCCTGTTGTAGTGGTGCACACCTTAATCCCAACACTCAGGAGGCAGAGGCAGGCGAAACTGTGAGTTAGAGGACAGCCAGGAATACACAGAGAAACCCTGTCTTGAAAAATAAAAACAGGCCTGGAGAGATGGCTCAGTGGTTAACAGCACTGGCTGCTCTTCCAGAGGTTCAATTCCCAGTAGCCACAGGGCAACTCAAAACCTTCTATGATGGGATCTGGTGCCCTTTTCTGGTATGCAGGCATAAGTGCAGACAGAATACTTACATATAAATAAATAAATCTTAAAAAAAAGCAGGGTGGTGGTCGCTCACACCTTCAACTCCAGCACTCATGAGACAGAGACAGATATTGCTCAAAAAACCAAAACATAACACAAACAAACAATATTAACACAGGGGCCGGGAGGATGATTCAGAGGGTAAAGGTACATGCCACAAAACTCATGAACTGAGTTCAATCCCTGGGACCCACACTGTGGAAGAAGAGAACTGTTGTGATTGTTTGTGTTCTGACAAAGTTTGCCTGCGGATCAGACGGTGGAGCTAGCCACTGGTTAACCATAGAGGTCTGCACAGACAGGAGACAGGAAGTGATATGGCTGGGTAGAGAGAGAAAGTGACAAGGCAGGGCACAGACAGGATCTCGGCCTTTTTGGTCTGAGGATTTGGAGAGGTAAGAGGTGACTGTGGCTGCTCCTTTGCTTCTCTGACCTTTCAGCTTTTACCCCAATACTTGACTCTGGGTTTTTATTATTAAGACTAATTAGGATCACGCTACAGAGAACTGACTCCCACAAATAGTCCTCAGACCTCCATTCCTCTGCCATGGCACCCATGCACAGGCATACTAAATGTGGTAGAAACCACAGGGACCCCCCCACACACACACACACAAAATAAGCTCTTGGAAAATATTAGTGAAAACAAAACAAAAGCTGGGCATGGTAGTGTGCGCCTGTAACACCACCACTTGGGAGGCAGGAAGGGTGTCAAAAGTTGAAGGCTAACCTGGTCTACATAGTGTGTTCTAGGCCTGGTCAAAAATCAAAACAGAACAATAGGGCTGGAGAGATGGCACAGGGGTTAAGAGGGTATATTCATCTTGCAGAGGACCTAAGCTCAATTCCTAGCACCCACTCAGGGAGCTCACAAGTGCCTTGAACAGGCTATGGAAACAAGATGACCAGCTGCCTCCAGCTCCTGCCACCATGGCTCCCCTGCCATGATGGCTGAACCCTTAAACTGTAAGCAGAAATAGCCTCTTTAACCTCTTAAGTTGCTTCCTATCAGGTAAGGAGAAAAACAAAAAACAACAACAACAAAAAAAAAAACCCCGAGACACTGCCCACTACAGAGGTCCATGATCTGAGGATATTTCTAGAAGGCTGATAACTAACCTAACAACACTCTCAGGAGAGGGCTGCAGACCTACTGCTAGGAGCCAATGAGATGCCTTGGAACGTTCACCCCACTGCAGAAGATGTGAATTAGCCATGTGAGCTTCAAAGCAGTCCCAAAAGCACAGGCAGGACACGTGGGAGGTACAGCCTTGTAGCCTCACAACCACGTTCACCACGTATATCCAGTTTTCACAGACTACACACACAGCAAAATACTTGACCACAGATACAATATATTGCCACCTTCCTGAGACAACACACGTCAGTTCTGGTCCTGTATATCTTTGGATCCTTAGAAAATTGAGTTAGCACAGCTCAGCACAACCAAATCATCCTGCGTCCATGAGAATTTCCATGCTGAAGAAAGACACAGATGGCGTTAAAAACCCAGCATGTTTGGATGACTCCGAACTGCGTGCCAGAAAACGCCTCTTTACAAGATTCTAGACTGGCCAGTTTTGTAGCAGGCTTTTTTTTTGGGCCACTAACCAGCTCCCAAATAAAGCCATGGAGACTTCTTATTAATTATGAATGCTCAGCCTTAGCTTAGGCTCGTTTCTTACTAGCTCTTATAAATTATTTTAGCCTGTCTCTCTTCATCTACGTTTTGCCTCAGGGCTTTTTACCTTTATTTCATTCTGTATGTCTTACTCTGCATCCAGCAGCTGCCTCGATGACCTTGGGCATCTCCCTTAGTCTCTTCTCCCTTCTCTCCTCAAGCCCAGATTCCTCCTCCTACTTATTCTCTCTGCCCACCAGCCCCGCCCATCCCTCTACCGCCTAGCTATTGGCTGCCCAGCTTTTTTTTTACTAGACCAATCAGGTGCCTTAGGCAGGCAAGGTAAAACAGCATAAACAAATAATACAACACATTTTACATAGTTACAGCAATGTTCTTCTACAACACAGTCTTCTACCAACAGAGTCCTTGCACGGAGTGACCTGGCCCCTTCTCTACGCTCGGTGCCTTTAACTCAGCATCGTCTTCACTCTCAACGCGGGAGACTGAGGCCCAGGAAGCACACGGGAGCCACAACAAATGAAAGAGATTCTGAGCCCAAGAAGCCCGAGTAGCCCCTGCCTTGCTCTCCTGCAGCCCAGAGGACCCTACATACACATGCTTAAAACAACTGGGTCCTGTCCACAGCCTGTCCTACACAGCATCCCATAGTCCCTCTCCCTCACCACCCACACCTCCAGGCCCTCAATTCTTCTTTCACATGCCACACCCTAAGCTTCAAGGCCTCAAGACAGCAGTTCCATGCCTTATCTGCTGGTGGTCATACCTAGCGTTTATTGTACCTGCTGGACACAACATGTTCCTCACTTGTAGCTTGGGGACTTCCTGAAGTGGCCCTGGGGCTCCAAGCACAGAGACAGGTGCCATGCAAGCCCACTGGCTCAGAAATCTAGGAACATGCTAGGGCAGAGTGCCATGTACCAAACAGCAGAGGTGTTCTCGCCAAAGCCTCACAAAGGGGAGGGGTGTAAGCAGGTAGGGGACACTGACTCCTGTTCCAAGTGCCTCTCCCCTTTAGACTTGGGGACAGAGGTAAAGGCAAGCAGCCTTTGGCCACAGATACCTTCTCTGGAATGTCCGGCTTCACTGAGCAGCAGGTTCCCAAAGAACCCTATCCCTGCTTCTCTCCATCCTAGGAACGCAGGGCTTAGGTCGAGAACCATGCAGGGTGGTCCCTTGCCTGACAGAAGGCAAAGAAACCAAAGGACTGTCCCCACCCCAAGGCGGACTCCAGACAGTAACGAAGGGCTATCATTCCCTCCCCATCCCGGGAATGGGAAGAGAGGCTCTGTGCTCTTCTAGGGAGGACTCTTGCTCAAGAACAGCTACCCAAGAGCCATTATTCTGCCATTCTGATAGCAAACTAACTTCCACAAGCCAGTCAACACTGTGGGGACAGCTCTAACTTTCCAAGTGACCTTCCTGACTGGATTGGCTGTGCAAGCCTAGAGACCAGAATTCAACCCCTGGAACCCACGGACAAGAAGGAGGAACTGATTTCACAAAGTTGTCCTTCTGACTGCTACATGTCCACTGTGGCATGTACACCTGTGCATGTAAAAAACAAAAACAAAACCCAATAATAATAGCCAATACAATCATCAACAGATACGCAACTTTTATTGTGTAATTGTTGTGTGAAACAGCAGGGGGCGTCCAGTTGTCCTCACCAAAGCACAGTTGGGACGGAGTACATCTCTCTCAGGTGCCAGTGCTCTGTCATCACAAGGTCACCTGCTCCAGGTCAGGCCAGCTCTCCAGGCTTCCGCTCTGGGTCTTCACTCCCTGCTCCATGCAGGCCACCTCTAGGACTATTCACGGCTTGCTCAAATTTCCTGACCTCACAGAACACCTAAACTTGGAAAGTGGGCCATCTACAAATTAATGTTACCATTATCCTTCTAAGAGGGAGAGAAAGAGACAAGGAGATCCAGGAGGAGGAAAACAGAGACCTCTCTGCAGCCGAGGACAGCAGAGGTTTTGGCAGCTATCAGAAGCTGAGGAGGTGTGAGGCGGCCTCCCTCAGGACTGCAGGAAGGCAGGCAGGCAGGCAGCCACTCCTTCACACCCTGACAAGGTGAATGAATAAAGACTGCTATCTAGGGAAATTTCGGGACACTCACACATGCGCTTCGGCAGAGCATGGACTCCACAGTATGCAGGGTGTACTAGCTGCACCCAAGTCCCATGCAAAACTAGGGACCAGCAATGAGTACCTCAGTCACGTGCTAACTCACACGCCACAAACAATACCTCAAAGTCCTATCGTGGCCTTGGGACTGTGGAGAGAAGATTAGGAGGGACATTCGTGTGGGACTTTGAAGGTTGAGCAGGACCCGAGAACAAGCTGTTACTTCCTTTGCTTTCACTATCTGCCAGTCCTCGCGGGAATCCCTGGCTTTCCCCGGTGATCTTAACACGGGCAGGTTAGCACACATGGCCGGTGCGCCGAGTACATGCACTAGAGGTGGAGGTTAGGGCTTTGTGACCGCTAGACACGAGTTCCACCACTAAATTATATCCCTGGCTCTTGGCTTTCATACAGGGTCTTGCTATATAGCTTGGGCCACCCTTGAACTTGCCATGTAGCTCAGGCTATCCTTAAACCTGTCATCTTCGACTCTGCTTCAGAATGTGATTTCAGTGGTACATCATCAAGCTAGGTCAAAGTACACATTCCCCTCAAGCCTTCCTAGACTCCCGACAAGTACCCTGACAGTATGAACCGAAGACCCACTTCCAAAGATGCACAGGCTGTTTCTGCCCTGGACCGAAGTCAGCAAATTTCCCCTCTCTGTGGTCCTCCAACACACTCTAGCTTGGAGAAACTGAGGAGCTTTGATGAGTAGGTGTGACTACAAAATTCTGGACAGATGCTGAAGCCAAAGGTTGCTTTGAAAACAGTGACTATCAAGCTCCAGAGTGCCAGCACACCGTTGAGTCTAGCAATGTTGTGTGTGCTTCCCTTCCAGCAACCAAGGCTGGACCCAACCCATGGCCACAGCCACGGCAGCCCCTGGAGCCGTAACGGGAAGGTCACCACTAGCTAGCTCTACCACTTAGCCTCCGTAGCTTCAGTTTCCTTCACTAAATCACTTCAAAAAAAGCGGAGTATGATAAGATCTATAAAGCCTTGAACAGTGCCTGGAACACCATGGCATCCCACAGCTTTCACAAAGTCGATAAAAACCCACACTTGAAAACCTGTATTTCTGCTCTGCTCCAATAATCTCCCCTGCTCAAAGCTGGCTAGGGCTTGCCAATTGCGACAACCATTATATTGCTAAGGAGCAGGACATGAGGAGGATATGGGAAACAAGTGACAAGATGAGGAAATTCCCACAAACCCCTCCGGTGGTCATGAGGGACTAAGAGGCCAATGCCCTTGGGGGACCTGACCGGCTTGAGGGAATTCACTCTTCTGTAGAAGAAACCCGAATTGAGAAAAGCCAGAGCATAGAAGATGTTCAGAACTGAAAGACAGCCAGTAAAAAGCTAGTGTCCACGTCAAAACTTAAAGCTTTGTTAGAGATGTCCCCAGACCCATGCAAATGTTTTCTCTGGAAAACAGTACCCCGAACTAAAGGATGGGAATGTAGGACGAACCTCCGTTGTCTTAAGTCTGGGTGCAGGCGGCGAGGCTCGCTGATGCCCAGTGACCCGAGCGGGGGCGGGGCTGCGCTCGCCTGAGGTCCACCGCGTGCAGCGAGCTCGGGACACCGCTGCGGGCCGTGGGCATGGCACGCACACTTTGGATGCGTTCCTTTGTGCCGGGCACCGCAGTACCTCACGAGAGCGGCCAGCTCGCCGCAGCGGCGCGCCTCCAGGCTGCCCGCGCCCCCTCTCCACTCGCCAAGCTGCGCGCAAAGGCGCGCGACCGTCGCCACCAAGGCTGTCAGCGGAGCGCGACGAGCCCCCGCCCCGGCTGGAGGAGCCGCGGGCCCCGGCGTCCCGCACTGTTGCGTTTGCTGCCAGGGGCGCTCTCTGAGGACACCGCGGGACGCGTTCCGGGGTCGCCACCCCCTGCGGCCGCCCGGCCCCCGCTGCAAGCGCCTCCGGCAAAGTTGGCGCAGGCTCTCCTGGGGGCGCGCGGGGCCGCCGTCAGGGCTCCGGCTGCCAGGCTCTGCCCCGGCTTTGTTCGCGCCCCGCGCCCACCTTCACTCCGCACCCCCGCGGCGCTGCCCACCTTCTGGATGGTCTGCTGTGTGACCTCCCCTTTGCCTCTCGGCCGCGCCGACGCGAAGGCCACGGACATGGTGGCGGCGCGGACTCAGCCCGTGATCATTGGGGTTTATTCTCCGGCTGCGCCCGGCGGCCCGAGATGCCCATTCTCCGCAGCGCGGGGGCGGGGGCGCGGGGGGTGCCGTGCCGTGGGCTCGCCCGCCCGTCTGCCGCCAATGCGCGCCGGAGCCTCCCACGTCCCCGCGCCTTAAGCCACTGCCTTCCGGGTCTGAGCCCCGCGCGGAGTCCCCCGGTGCCGGGCCTGCCCTCTGCGTCCAGCCCGCCGCCGCCGCGCCGCCCCCTGTGCTGGGCTTCGGTGGTACCGCCCGCCCAGCCCCGCCCCGCCGCGCCGCACGTCCCCCTGACGCCGGACGCCAGCAGCGTGGTCCGGGCGGGCGGGGCGCCGGCGGTGAGTGTGCGCTTTTGAGCGGCGGCGGCCCGTGCTCGCGCGTCCGCAGTGATGAGCTACGACCGCGCCATCACCGTCTTCTCGCCCGACGGCCACCTCTTCCAAGTGGAGTACGCGCAGGAGGCGGTCAAGAAGGGCTCCACCGCGGTGAGCCAACCCGAGGCCTGCGCGGCGGGGCGCACGGGGAAGCAGGGCACGCAGACCTGGGCGTGGGGGCTGGCGTTTTGCTTGTGGCGGGTAGCCCGGGAGGTGACGGGAGCTGAATGGTGGCGACCTAGGAAGGGAGCCGGGCCGCGGAGGGCTGCGCCGTGCGCCCTGGAGAGCCGGGCGGCTGTGCCAGGCTTCCCCGCTGCAGAACGTCTAGGCGAGCGCATCCCCGCGACTGGGCCGGGGCCATCTTGCGCGGCGCAGACGACGGAGGCCTCAGGTGCGCGCGGGCGGTGAGAGGCAGGCTGTGAGTCGGCGCCGGCAGGGACCTGGGGATCTCCCAGCTAGGCCCAGATCGGCTTTGTGAACAAAGGGCGGTTCGTCGGCCCTGCGAGGGTGACAGGCTGCTTCCGGGTTCGCCTGCGCCACCGACGCTGGGTTCTGGTTCCGGTGGGCCTCCTTCGCGGCGCCCCAATTTTTGTTCAGGGACCTTAACTCCATTTGGAAATGGGACCGCCCGACACCTGCAAAGCATCAACAGGGAGATAGTTTTGTTTTTGGTTTTCCCGAGTCATCGGGTCTTCGGGAAACACACGTGATTCTGAATCTTGAAGCGCTTGCATTTCCCAAATATTTAATCACTTTGAAACTAAAGCCCCAAATCTTTTTTGGGTGACCTAACTCACCCAAAAACCTCAAGAATGAGCAGGCTTGGAGTTGCAGGCCTGTAACCCCGGCATTTAGAAGGTTCAGGCTCGAAAATCTCACAAGTTCAAAGCCAGCCTGGGCCTCTGAAGTGAGAGAGTCTTTCTCTCTGTCCCTTTCGTGTGTGTGTGTGTGTGTGTGTGTGTGTGTGTGTGTGTGTGTGCCTGCGCGCGCGCATTATTCTTTTTTAAATAATTTTTATTATATATGCGTAGTCATTTTGCCTGCAGGTATATCTGTATGAGGGTGTCAGATTCCCCCAGAACTGGAGTTGCAGATAGTTGTGAGCTGCCGTGTTGGTTCTGGGAATTGAACCGGGGTCCTCTGGAAGAGCAACCTGTGCTCTTAATTACTAAGTCATCTCTCCAGCCTCAAGAGATGCGACTAGTGAAAGACCCTGTTTCACAAAAACCTGTGGGGCTGGTAAGAGGGCTCAGTTGGTGAAGGGCGTGCTCTGCAAGCCCGATGGCCCGTTTCAGCTCTCCCCCACCTGTTTTGGGATATTTTCATCGCACAGTAACACTGCAGACTGTCAATAAAGTTTATCTTGAATCGGGGGGCGGAGCCAGCAACCAGCTGACTGGAATTAGCCATAGAGAAGCCAGCAATTTTAATACAGAAGACATACAGGAAGGAAAGGGTGGGGACTAGAGTTTGAGCTTCTTTTTGATTCTGGGAGGAGGGAAGAGATGTGTCTCTTGCAGTGTCTCCAGCCAAAATTCAAGGTCAGCTAGTTGCTGCTACTCAGCCTCTCTGAGCTGGCAGGTTTTCCCCAGCTTTTGACTCTTGGGTCTTATTGATAAATAGAACAATAGAGACTTAAACCTACATATGGTGGCCACAGTAGAGCTGGTGCCGAAGGACCAGAAGCCCCCCCAGGAGTGGCCGGTGGGGCGCATAAAGCAGGGAGAGGGGCCTCAGACAGTAATTAAAATATCAGCAGATTCATGTGCAGCTGCTAAACCGACAGAAGAACATCATTTGGCACCTCATAAATGTAGCAGTATTTTCTCTTTGGGACTGCTAGCCCACAAATAACGACACGGAGACTTATTAATTATGAAAGCTTGGCCTTAGCTTAGGCTTGTTCCCAGCTAGCTCTTATAACTCAATTAACCCATTTTTTAAAATCTACATTCAGCCATTACCTCTTCTTAGTTGTACACAAAATCACACATGCGTAGATTTCTCCTGTCTGTCTGTCTCTCTGCCCGAAGTCCCACCTGTTATTCTCTCCTGCCTAGCTATTGGCCATTTAGCTCCATATTAAACCAATCAGAAGACACCTTAGGCAGAGATACATCTTCACAGTGTAAACAAATATTCTGCAGCAGCCATCCAAGTTGTTAAAAAAGGCAGTTTCACACAGTGACATCCCTGACATTCCTACTCCTAGGAGGCAGAGACTGGAGGATACCCTAGGCTTGCTGGTCAGCAAGTGTAGCAGAATCTGTGAGCTCCAGGTTTAGTGAGAGACCCTGTGTCTCAAAAAATGTAAGTTGGAGGGGCTGGAGATGGTGCAGTGGTTAGAGTGGGCAAGCAAAGTAGTGAGTTTAGTTTTCAGCACCCAGGTTGTGAGGCTCAAAACTGCCTTTAATTTCAGCTCCAGAGGATTCAGCACCTCTGGCCTCCATGGGCAATTGCTCTTAGGTGCACAGACACAACATATTTAAAAATAAAACGACTCTTGAAGTTTGAGAAGAGATTAAGGAAGACACCAGTGTGGAGTGGCCTCCATATACACTCGGGGACACATGAAACCATAGGAAAGCTCTGGAGTCTGGAGGTGCCTGTCCCCAGTGCTCCCACCTGCAGCTGCCAGCTGCACCCAACTATTTTCTCTGGACCCTGCAGGTCACGTGAGTCAGCACAGAAGGAACTTGTGAAATCACTCCAGACTAGGGGCAGACCCTTGTAGGAGGCTCCTGTGGCCAGAAGATTGGGGACAGGGATGCTGCCTCACTTCAGAGTCAGCTGCCCCCCCAGTTGTGCCCTCTGCCCAGCTGCCTTGTTCAGGGACTGCTGCACTTGTTTCTGTTCTTCTCTTGAAGGGTTAAATGTCACTGAGGTACCCTGGGTTTATTATGGGGTTTTTGGTTTTGGTGATGTTAGGCAAGCACCATTCCACATCCACAGTCCAGTTTCACTTGTTTGAACAGTGACCACTTCCCCCCTTCCACAATACCAGGCGTAATCAGAGAATGTTGTGTTCAACAATAGATAGTGGTTCACTTTGTAACACTAGGTCCTACCAGCAGTATGTGCTGTGTGATCAGGCGTGATGGTGGCCTGGGGCTTAGTGTAATCAGACTTCCAGCATCTGGTGCATTGGTTCACTCAGGCCTTGGGAGCTTGTGCAGGACTATTTAGCTTTAGAACAACTGTAACCACTTTAGTGGGTTTTTTGTTTTTTGGGGGGTGGGTGGGTGGGTTTCGAGACAGGGTTTCTGTGTAGTTTTGGTGGATGTCCTGCATCTCGTTCTGTAGACCAGGCTGGCCTTGAACTCACAGAGATCCACCTGCCTCTGCCTCCCGAGTGCTGGGATTAAAGGTGTGAGCCACCACTGCCCAGCCCATTTTGGTGTTTTAAAGGTGTGAGATGGGGGGGGGGGAGGCTGGAGAGATGGCTCAGAGGTAAAGAGCACTGGCTGTTCTTCCAGAGGTCCTGAGTTCAATTCCCAGCAACCACATGGTAGCTCACGACCATCTGTAATGAGATCTGGTGCCCTCTTCTGGCCTGCAGGCATACATGCTGCCAGAACACTGTATACATAATAAATAAACATGCAGGTAGAACACTGTATACATAATAAATCTTAGAAAAAAAAAAAGGTGTGCGATTGGACACTCAGGTCCTGATAACTTGTCCTAGACCACAGGAGTGGATGTAGTCTTTGGTGTGGTCGTGTGTCAAGTGATCGGCCAGGTATGGGTGGGCATACCTTCCTGTGGGGCCATTGCCCCAAGGCTTGTGCCATGTGCCTGGCCCACTCCACCCCACCCCACCCTGCGGTGCCAGACATTAACAACTGTCCTGCTTATGTCATTAAAATTGAATTTTGCATTCTCATCTAAGGTTGGTGTTCGAGGAAGGGATATCGTTGTTCTTGGTGTGGAAAAAAAATCAGTGGCCAAGCTACAAGATGAGAGAACAGTACGGAAGATCTGTGCTTTGGACGATAATGTCTGCATGGCCTTTGCAGGTACACTTTGGGCTAGGGTGGTGAGTGGAGCTTTGGTGGGGATTTGGACATTAGGGGAACCGCGGTTGCTGGGTGATGATGGACCCTCCCTGCCATCACTAGTGCCACAGGGATGGCAGTGGGCACCTTCAGCAGATCCAGCCTAGGAAGTCAGTTCCCTGGAACAGAACTAGGTGCTGTCTAACTTGATTCGCAGTTGTTCATGCAGAGGCTGGTGTGCCGTCCTTGTACTCGGTTGTTGTGATGAGTTGCCCTGACTAAAGTCTCTGCCCTCTGGGCAGTGGTGGCACACGCCTTTGATCCCAGCATTCAGGAGACAGGCAGATCTGTGAGTTCAGGGCCAGCCTGGTCTACAAAGACGCCCTCTGTTGTCGCTTCAGGTCTCACTGCTGATGCAAGGATAGTCATCAACAGAGCCCGGGTAGAGTGCCAGAGCCACCGGCTGACTGTGGAGGACCCAGTCACTGTGGAGTACATCACCCGCTACATTGCCAGTCTGAAGCAGGTAGGTGCTTACTCAGGCACTGTTGTCAGGGGTGTCATGTGACTTCACCTTGCTCCTACAGCACTGTTCTGTTGGTTCTGGCTTGGAGCCATTTTGACTCCGGTCTCTGGAGGGGAATATAAGCATTTGTCTTGCTACTCTGAGCTACCTACCATTTGCCAAGTAGTTGAGAGAGGGCTGGACGGTGCTCCCACTCTGTGGTAAGATGCTAGTAAACTTTAGAGCCAGCTTGTAGTTGGAACATACCTGTCTGTTGAGGTGACTTCTAAGTAGTCTCAGTTAAGCTGTGCGATGCAGAGGCTAGAGATGGCTCAGCAGTTAAAGGCATTGGCTGCTCTTTCTGAGGACTTGGGTTCAATTCCCAGCACCCACAAAGTAACTTAAAAACACCACCGGGTGGTGGAGGTGCACGCCTTTAATCCCAGCACTCAGGAGGCAGAGGCAGGCGGATCTTTCTGAGTCCAAGGCCAGCCTGGGCTACAGAGTGAGCTGCAAGACAGCGGGGGCTGTTACACAGAAACCCTGTCTCAAAAAACAAGTCTGTAACTCCATTTGCAGGAGAGCCAATCCCTCCTGACACCAGACACCCATGTGGTGCACACGCACACAGGCAAATACATATAAGCCATATAAATCCATTTCCAGTTCCGCGCGTGTGTCTAAGAGGAAAGAGAAATGTTGACAGCTGCTCTCAGTTTCCTTACCATCTGAACTGTGGCTGAGCGTCGACTTCTTTTCCTTGCAGCGTTATACACAGAGCAACGGGCGCAGGCCATTTGGCATCTCTGCCCTCATTGTGGGTTTTGACTTTGATGGCACCCCTAGACTGTATCAGACGGACCCCTCGGGCACATACCATGCCTGGAAGGTAAGTCTGTGTCAAAACAGTGGGACTTTGGGCTATAGGGAGGTACTAAGCTGGCATTAGCAAACAAGACAACCCTTAGCTTAGTTCTGTGTGCACTGCCTGTTTGTTCCATGATGCTTCTATGAAAGCAAAACATTCTACATTGCTGTTTGGCATTTTATCAAAGACGGGGCCAAACTGAAATTTCCCTAAGTGTCTCTTGGTAATGAAAGAACTTCCATTCTTGGTAAGGATCAACACCAGTGCTAATAGCCTTAAAAGTAGGACCTGGGTCTGTGCCACTGCCTCCCACTGCCGGAGAGCCAACTGTAGGTCACGCACGGAAGGCGGCTGCCACTGGCCAACCACATAGACTGGCTCTACTAACACACATCTGTTTTAGGCCAATGCTATAGGCCGGGGCGCCAAGTCAGTGCGTGAATTCCTGGAGAAGAACTATACTGATGATGCCATCGAGACAGATGATCTGACCATCAAACTAGTGATCAAGGCACTTCTGGAAGTGAGTGTCCATGGAAACCCCAGGCAGGGTGGGCTTGCTCAGGATGGTGGTGTGACTGACTTCTTTATACAGGCAAGTTAAGGTTTGCCTGAGGGCAGAACATGAGACAGGGCTGAGGTATGGAGTCCCCCATTCAGGTGACTGGGCCTTCCAGAGGCTTGTATGCTAAGTCTGGGAAGTAGGAGGCAAGCAGGTGAAACCACAGTAGCTAGAAATACAGGCACTGGGTCCCCGTGTGAGGAGTTGCTATACAGACTGGAGGTTACTGGAGGAATCCTCAGCAGGCCTGACACACAACTGCATTTGGGACGAAAGCCAAAGATGTTCACCCTCCCATCTGGCTGGTTTGGTCATGAACCAAAATTTAGGTCCATATGAGGGCAGACATCGAATGCTTTGCCTTCTTCTAGGTGGTCCAGTCAGGTGGCAAAAACATCGAACTTGCTGTCATGAGGCGGGATCAGCCCCTCAAGGTAAGTCTACTTTTGGGTGGAAGGGTTTGGATAGAGGAGAGCTCCTACCTTATGTCCCTAGTTCTAGGTTACTGGTGTGTGCTAACACCTTTACTTTAGTCATAGCATGTTCTTAGCCTATAGGGCTAAGTACTTTGGAAAACCTCCCCTGGCCCTGTGATGTGGCTCCTGCCTGTCATGGAGATGTGCTCCTGTGTTGTGGGCGGCTGCCACCTGCTGCCTGGGTCCCTCGCCTGCCCCCAGCAGCTCTCCACGGGCAGCAGCAGTGGTTGCACCACCAGGTGGTGCTGTTTGCACCTTGTACAGAGTAATCCTGAATGTGCTTCTTGTGGGGTAGATTCTAAATCCTGAAGAAATTGAGAAGTATGTCGCTGAAATTGAAAAGGAAAAAGAAGAAAATGAAAAGAAGAAACAAAAGAAAGCATCTTGATGAAGTGAGCATTGGTTGGAGCAGCTTTCGGTGTTGCAGGCCTTCTACTTGTCCGAGAGCCCAATAAACGTCTACATTTTTTAACTCGGTGATGAGAACACATCATTTGGGTACAGTTGTCGTTAAGATGCATGAATGCTTGCCTCCTTCCACTCTAGGTGTCTGCCAAAGCGAACAGCAGACCCAGGGTTCTCAATGCCTCTTTTCAGATAACAAGTCTGCAGAGTTATGACTTAATGTAGCTAGTTGGGTGGTACAGCTCCTTTGGCCTGGCATGTGGGACCCAGGTTCCTTTCTTGGTACTGAAGAAGGCTCAGTGCTTAAGAGGGTTTGGTTCCCAGCACTCCTATTAGGTGACTCAGTTTCCTTCATGAATGTGGTATACATATACGCAAGCAAGAAGCGGGCGGGTGGTGGTGGAGTGCAGTTAATCCCAGCACTCGGGAGGTCGAGGCAGAGGCAGGTGGATCTCCCCAAGTTCAAGATCAGGGCAGCCAGGGCTACATAGAAACCCTGTCTCAAAAAAAAAAAAAAAAAAAAAAAAAAAAAAAAAGCTGCATAGTAAAACCTCCATCTCCCATGCTCCCCTCCCCCCAACAACCCCATGCTCCCCTCCCCCCAACAACTTAGTAGGCTGGTTTCTTTTTGCTGTTTGTCAAATTTTCCACATTAAAATCAAGGTGGGCCCTCATTGTGTTTTGTTTTGGTCTCGGGGTAGCCAGAGATGCACTTCCTCTTGGCTTCCTAACCAGTTTATCATTCTACCATCTGCTTCAGCTTACAGCTACCCTTTCCCTGCCCCACCCCCACCCCCTTTTTATACCAGTTTTGTAAAGACACTTTTGGGTCAAATTTTTGCCTAGCATAACATCCATAAGCTGTGACTTAACAATGTGTCCTGGCAGAAAAAAACCAATTTTAACTGGTTTAGGATACATAGCTGCTTATACCTAGTACATATATTTTTATTAGTCAAGGACAGGAATATGTCATCAGTGGTCCCAAGGCTGCCTGCCTCCTGCAGGCTTCCTCCTCCAACCTGATACATACCCAGGGTAATCCATTGACCATGGATCTGCTCTTGAGGACTGCCTTCAATATTTGGGAACAGTTATAGCAAAGCAAGGTGCTTTTTTTGCACCTACACCAATTTTCATTCATACTAGACTGGGGTGTTCATGCCAGCAAGATAGCCCAGTGAGAACCAGCCTTCTACTTCATCTGTAGTCATTGGGTCACTTTTCTGGCACATCCGATGGTACCCTGTAAGTACCTCCAAACCCTAACTAGCCTAGGTGTGCTCTAGGCCTGACTAGTACTTGATTCTGTGTGGGCCCTGGACATGACAGGTGATGGAGGCAGCATTTGAAGGTTTGAATGTTTTTATTTAGAGTTTGCATTACCCCAACAATAGCCCCAGTGCTATGTTCTAGTCTCAGCTATGAAGTCCTACAAAAATAAACCCAAGCTTTTGCAATGTGACTTCATCAATACAGAACTAAAGCTTTGTAGCTATTTTGAAGGGGTTTTGGTTATCAAGGTGCTTATTTTCAACAAAATGCCCTGTCAGTCAAGAAGATGCATGCTTATACAGAAAATCTGACCATTTACTCATGCAACAAGTTTATGTACCCACCCTCCCTCTACCACCTTTAAAATAACACACAAGAACTATTTACAATCAAGGAAATAAGGCCAGTGACCTTAAAAAAAAAAAAAAAAGACTGGCTCATTTCAAAGTGGATGAGAACACTTAAGTGCAGCCAGAGGCCAACAAGGACAGGAAGGTAGGGCATACCACATTGGCTTATCTTAGACTTTGACACTAAGCCTCAGTACCTGTGGAAGCTAGGCTCTACATGACAAGGGGCCCTTCCTACTTCTTTACCCATCCTCTGTCAGCCTCCAACACTGAACATTACTGGTTCATTACACAACATGATCCATGAAACACGCCACCCCCCCTTCCCTGCCCTTGGCCCTCCCACCCCAATATGACTGGTTCACCCTGTGCTGGCCCTGCCTGGCTCCTGAGACTTCCCACTTTTAGCAGTTGGGGCACCAGGCCAGCAGCACCAGGGGCCAGATGGGTTGCAGAGACACATTTGGACACCACACGTGCCAAATAAAATTTGGTTCTGTTTTAAGAGTCAAAGCTGTCATTAAAAAAAAAAACTAGAAAGTGGAGGATTGAGCCTTTGCCTATAGAAACCTTTTTGCAAAATACCAAAACCTTACAATTAGGCTGTGTGCAACCAAGAAGAAAATGTAGGTCAAGATACCTTCAAGAGGTCACCTACAAACACTTCCCCCAAAAACCAGTGGTTCTAATCAGACCACGTCCAAGTTTAGGTTGAGTCCAAAGCAGTATAAAGGCGTCCAGACTTGGTAAACAAGACCACTTCTCCAGGTGAGTGTAGCGTTTCTTTCTGTCCTTATCTTCAGAGCAGCATCTCTGTGCCTCTTCAAGACCCTGTGAGGACAGAAGTGAGTGTGTCCAACAGACAGCTGTCACATAGCTGTCTATCCCTCACCACCCTGGGGACCAGAAGGCAGTAGAGGTAGGAAGCCCCGCCTCCACATCCCACATGGGACACTCTAGCCAGACTTGTTTCTGTGAGCAGACAGGCTTGCACCCCAGTTCTAAGCACGGTCTAGGGTCGGTCACCCCACCACCTCCTATCCCAGGATCCAGAAGACTCCCCACTCACTTGTACTGTACCCTTACACCCGGCCAGTCCCAGCTCGGTGGGAAGTGGGGTTGCGCCGCGTTGTCCCATTGCCTCTGCCTCCTCGGAATCCACCACGTGAACTGCGGCCACGAAGGAACCTCCCAGACACCCCAAAGGTCTCAGTGTTCAGCTTCCTCTCTTCAGCCCATGTTGTCCGCCTAGAACTAAATAAGATCTGACTAAGCTGGGCAGTGGTGGTGCACACCTTTAATCCCAGCACTTGGGAGGCAGAGGCAGGTGGATCTCTGAGTTTGAGGCCAGCTTGGTCTATAGACCAAGCTCCAAGACAGCCAGGGCTACACAGAGAAACCCTGTCTTGGAAAACAAAAAAAACCTGACTGTAGTGGGCAACAACTGAAGTTTCTGAAATTGGCTTCATCCTTCCAACAGCACAGAGAAGGAAGGAAGGAAGAGCTACTGCCATGTTGCTAAGAGGCAGGGGAATACTACCCTGAAGCACACACCCTAATACTGCAGAGATCAGGCCTATTTTGGCTCAAGACACATATCATAAGTGATACAGGCGGGTGACAAAGAAGCCCTCAAAAGCCCACACAAGAACATTTAGATGCCAGCCCTTCCACAGTCACCATCTTCCAGCTGAGTCTCCAGCAGGCCATCTAGCTTCCATCCCATCCCATCCTCAGCCACTGTCACCATGAGACAATACAGGTCAGCAAACTGTTCCTGACTGGCTCTTCATCTACTTAGAATATAGTCATCATCATCACCCTGCCCATTCTGATGCATAGCCATGTTCAGATCTCGGGCTGCTCCTAGAAAGTCCCTTTTCTCACTCCCACAGCTGTTGCTAAGACCTGGCCACAACTCTCCTCACGACACAGCTGGGCCTAAGTCCTCTTAAGCTTGCAATCTCTTTCTTGCTTCAATTGCTCCCCTGATAGTGTGTGTGCATGGCTCAGGCTACCCAGCTCATTTCTGTTCTTCAATGGTTGGCAGTGTGCCTAATACTCAACTCAAAGGACTCTTGGATCTGGTTTGCACACACCATGCCTGCTCCGAAGACTACTGTACAGTCTGAGAGTGCTCATCTACAGTGCTGACATACATCACAATCACTGACTTCCAGGACTTGAGAGGACAGGGTGCTCAACCAATTGCTTAAGTGTTTCCATGCCAGCAGGCAGATCAGGCAAGAAAGAACAGCACAAATGGGACTCTTGGAGGCAAACAGGGAGTGCAAGACCTAATCAGGCTAGGGGACAGCCAGGGGCTTCTAGCTGGTGGAGGCAGACCCAGTTGGGACTCTTACCATGTAGAAATGTAAGCTCCCAGAACACCCGCCCAGAACATAAGCTCAAAGCTTGGACTTAACGTTAGTACATTTTAGTCATGTGCTTCTAGGACTTACCAAACAGCCATCCTTTCCACACTGCACTTAGGCCCTTACCTTGTTTTGAGTTCAGAAGAAATGTTATCAAAGAAGGACTTGGATTTGTCATAGTAACAGTTGGGCCCCAGAAGATCTTCCTCAGCAGGAGTCTCTTCACTCTGCGTCATCACAGCCGGGTCCTTCTCTTCCCCCTTCTCAGCTTTGTCATCTACAAAGAGAAGCAGAACACAAAAGTCCAGAGACAAACACTACCCAATTGGTCTCCTGTTGGGGGTCCACTCTGCAGCTGTCCTCAGGCTCAGAGGATGGCCCAAACATTTCGTGCCAAAGAGATCCTTTCTTCTCACTGCAAGTCACAAGTTTCACAAACCCACCCAGCCTCATCTCATTTATTCCTCAGAGTTTATTCCAGTTTTCACATTCATCAGAACCCCAACTCACTCCAGAGTGACACCAGTCATCCTGTCTTAACATGCTCTAGGGACCCTCTTGAGGGATAACTTTCAAATGAATCAGACCTTTAAAATTCAGTTTCTTCTTAAATTCTTTATCAAGCTCTTCTCGGTTGAACTGGGCATTTGCACTCTCAAAATCAAAGTCACCTTCAAACTTGATTGTGTTTTCCTTAACATTAGTTGGACGGTTTTGCCCTCTGGAACGATTTCTTGTTCGCCGATTGCCTATGGGGAGGGAAAAACAGCATGGCTGAAGTCACCAACTTTATTTCCAGCTTGAATTCAAAAGAGCTCAGACACACTGTAGAAAAGGGGCACAGCTCACTGAAGCACCACCTTAGCCCCAAGTCCCCAGCACAGGCAAGCAAAGCACAGCCTGCTACTCATGGCTATAGAACTCAAGTGGCCATGGGTGTTACCTGACCGCCTCCGTGGAGGTCTTCTGTTCTCATCATTCACCTGCCCTTGAGTGTGCACAGGTGCCGGCTGGACTACATCTAAGGTGCAAAGGGAAAAGTGAGGCAAAGCTCCGCAGAAGCCAGAACCCAGCCACCAAAGCAGAGTACCACCACCACATGCAGGCCTACGGAACTGAGGTTGCCTGCCCAGAGGCCTGCTTACAAAAGCATGTGGTCTGGGATTGGGGTAATGCTTTATGGCCCAGTGCGTACTACATTGGGAACACAGAGCAAACTGCAAGGAGAAATCAGTGTTCAAGTACCGCTGGCAATCTTGCTGCTTGGCTGAGCCTGGCGACCATTGAGCTGTGTTCCCGAGGTGACCTTGCTGGGTACCAGTTTTTTAGCATTCAAGTTATCAGCAGAACTAGTCTGGACAGCCTGCTCCACCATGGGGCTCTTGCCGACTGGGGTAGATGGAAAACCAGCTCCTGAGTTTAAGAGGGAAGGAAGGTTTAGAAACAACTAAAAGGAGAAAGCTTACTACCTCCAGCCATTTCTCCTGGCTGGTACCTTAGGGGTAGGGCAGGGGTAACACACTGTCTAGAAAAGTCTAAACTCAGGATTTACTCTCCCAGACTGGCCCATTCCCTTTGAAGCTGGTCCAAGTGACAAATTAAGTCACATGGAGGCACCAAAGCCAGTTCTCAAGGAGCACCAGTTCTTGAGCTCCAAGTTAAGGAACTACAATGAGAGGAAAGTCACTGTGCTACCAATGCCAACAGGTACTTCAAGTTCACCAATGAGTTTTCTAGACAAATTCTGAAGGTGTCAACAGCCCTGAAATGAATTCAGAATTCAAGAATTGTTACTCTGGGGAAGAGGGAGAGAGGGGGATCTGTGGTTGGTATGTAAAATGAATAAAAAATTTCTTAAAAAGAAAAAAAAATGTTACTCTAGTCTATGCTGGAGAACTACCACCCTAGCCCCGGATCTTCTAGAAAGTATAGTAGTCAGACTCTGAAATTAAATTCTAGAAGAGCTTTATGAAAAACAGGATGAGGTGATCAGGATGGACTGCAAGGAAGATTTACAACCCACAGCTTTTCAAAGAGTAAAAAGCTCTTACATAAGCAAGTATGGGCTACCAGGTGTTCAGTGTGAGGGACTATACCTACAGTACCACAGAGAACGTACCCCCAAAACAGGGTATCAGTGGTAGTCCCAACATGAACCCTCTGAAGCTGGCAAAACGTAAAAGGCTAGCATAGTTGTCCAGTCTGATGCCCCCTTGACCTGTCCCAGGACCAGTAACCCATGGGGAACATTAAGTCCTTAGGGACTGTGTGGAACTGGAATGAGATGTAAACAATGAGTCCTGGTCTTGGCGAAATAGAACGAAAACACTGTGGAGAAACTCCCATCATGCAGTCAGAGACGCACTCCCAAAGCAGGTATCCATAAGGTCCTCTGACAGAAACTAAGCTGGACTACATTCCCAAGCCTATCATCTCACTCAGCAAGAATGACCCCAAAGACAAATAGGAAACAGTCACTCCAAAGTGGCTTGTGTGTACATTTTTAAAAAGTATTTACGTATCTGTATGTGTATGGGTGTTTTATCTGCATATTCTAAGAGGCCAGAAGATGGGATCAGATTCCCTAGGACTGGGGTTCTAGACGGTTGTGAACTACCACGTGGGTGCTAGGAATCAAATCCAGGTCACCTGGAAGAGCAGCCAGTGCTCTTAACCATTGAACCATCTCTCTAGCCCCTTGTGTGCTTTTTAAAAATCAATTTTACCCTATGGGTAGATTTATGTGAGCAATCCTAAGGACAATGAAAGTATCCTCTGTCATACTCTTAATTAGAAAGGGTAATGTATGCTCCAATTCAGATGCAAAGAGGCCCTACAGGACATAACAACCCACACAAATAGACTTGTACTCTATGCCCTGACCCGGGGGAGGCCTCCTGGACTGAGATGGGTAATGATGAAGGCTAGAGCTGGCTACAAGCATGATGCCACATGTAAAACAGACATGCAGAAACATCAGCACAAGAACATCAGGAAGGTGAAGAAACCCTGTAAGTGCTGCTGTATCAGCAGAGATAGGTGGGTGGACAGCAACACTAACCAGCTGGCTCTCAAGATGGCATTGTTCATGCAGCCAAACACCTGGGGGCTGCCATGCAAGCTCCCTACTTCAAATGCCCGTAAGAGAGAACCATATGTTTCATCTGAGTTGTTTGGGAAAGGTCCACAGCAGAAATCCAGAACATGTTTAAGACCCAGAAAACCCCAGAGAAACAGCTTTTTGTCTTCCCATGCAATGGCCATGGACAGGTCAAACCGTAAACCCAGGCAGAATGAATTAAGTGCTCTGCTGACTCTAACCCTTTAAAAATGGCATTAATAAATCAGGCCACAAGCTAAACCAAACAGAAGCAGTATCCTGATCCCTGGGCCTAGCAGAACTGTTCCAGCTCCTGCCATCCTGGCTCTGTTTACCCGCTGGCTCTCATAGTCTACAAGACAGCATGCAGTTAGTTCTCCAAACTGCTGTTACCCTTGGAAGTGAGCTGAGGTGGCTCTGAGGACATGTCAAGCTCTGAAACAGGCTGTGGAGATGGAGAGGAACTAGGGCTGGAAGCAGCGGCTGAGGCTGGAGGGCTTATCAACTTCTCTAAAGAAGAGAAAGAGAGAAGAGCAAAGAGAAAGCACACAAATAAGTCAGGACATACTTGTCTTATGCCTAGTAAGCTTGGAAAGAGCCAAGCGACCTCTCAGATGATGTATTTTAGAGCCAGGCTGAGAAGTCACCTGCCACATCAGAACAGCAACACAAATGGCCCATAGCATTGGTCTGGAGCTTAATTAACATTCCCTGCCTCAGATGCCTTATGCTGGAGTCTGAGCAAGGATGGATGGACAAGATGCAAACTATGTTCTTAGAAGTGGGGGAAGCACACATGTGTACATATGCACATTCATGTAGAGGCCAAAGGTCAACCTGGGGTATAGCTTCCTTGGGTGTCATCCACTTTGTTTTTAAGATAGGGTCTTTCAGTTGCCCTGAACTCACTGGTTAGGCTTAACTTTTGGGCTAGTCAACCTCAGGGGCCTGCCCATCTCTGTCTCCCCAGCACCGAGATAGTGCCCATTTCCCTATGTTCTGAACACATCTTTAAGGTCCATGTCAAAGACTGGGCTGATCTCACTCCCAACACAGAGATACTCTATTCTAGGAGTAGTAAACCTCAGTAGAAACCATGTCTGAGATGGGCTCCTGCAATAGGTTAATGCAGGGTATTAACAGGCTCACAGATAGACCTCATCTGCGAGAAGCGACAGCTGTACCAGAACTTCTGATTTCAAGTGCATTTTGATTTATGTCACCTGGTGCAAAACCAACACTGCTGCCTCTCAGCTTCAGAAAACAGTCATTAAACACTAACAAGCGGAAGCTACAAGGGTGACTTTATCAGGAGTGGTAAGATACAACAGTCCCGGAGCTGTATGCATGAAGAATTGTCCCACTCTCAGGGTGTATGACTCTACTACATGGCGATCACAGGCAAAGGTAGTTGAGCACACAGAATGGTCACTCACCTAGACCTAAGGAAGCGGCATACTGCTGGCTGAGCAGGGAGCTGGCTGCCAGCTGGCCATACGGTGGCATCCCTCTGAAGGGGCTGTAAGGCACATGCGGCTGGAAGGGCGAGGCGGAGGCGGAGCCCAGGGAGGACTGAACAATGAGACACACAGGTAAGAGCACTGCAACATCCTATTACCCTTCAAGTAAGTCTCCACATACAGCCCTTCTTAGACAGGAAGAGGGCGCCAGGTCTGTCCCCTGCACTCCCGATATAGGAGGTAGGTAGTTCTGGGCAGTTTCCAGTGTTGTCAAAGATGCATGAACTGCTTCAAACTTAAAACCCTCTCTCTTACAGCTCGCCTCTGCCAACAGCAGTCGGCCTTTTTACATGAGGTAATGCCACCTTTAGTTGGAGAAAGGCTCCCTTGAAGAGATGTGGGGCCAGGAACTATTTATGCATCTCCAAACATGTCCAACCTCTCCCCTCCTCCCTCTCCCCACCCAAGAATCCAGGACCATGCCTGCTTATTTGAGTACTCGCCTATTCCCACACACACGCCCACTTTGACTTCCTTTCAGACCCTAAATACCTATTCACCAAGCTTTTCAGAAATCTGACCTGGGTTCTTCTAAGTGCCACAGAAGTCATCCCTGCCTGCTCCCACCCTTCTAAGATAGCTTCATCTCAGAACCCGGAGCAGTCTGAACTGGAAAAGCCAACTTAGGTCTAAATTTACAGAAGATAAAAATCTAGATGCCCCTTCCCCTAATAATCCTGTGGAATAACCTACTAGGTAGTCAGGCTTAGCTTAAGACTTTCAAATTTAGTGTTCTACAACAATGGAATATAACAGCAGAAGACTATTAAAACAATGAACCAACCCTGTGATCCCAGAAGCACCTGATGCCACTCACACTATTGCCACTCTGGGCTTGACTGTTATGTTCTGGGTACTCCAGGACCAAGCAAGACCACCAGCAGCAGTAGCACATCACACACAGCAAGCTACGAGTCTCTTTCCCTACTGGCCTAGCCATACAGAACATACTGCCCACTACAGTACATGCTGCATGAGTTAACACCTTCTCTAGGAACAGAAACCATCTAGATCAAAACCAGGCCAGTGTTCATTAGAGGGCAATTCCTCAAGTTGAACACTCTGGACAAACAGATGACCCCAAATTCCATGTGGAAACCAAGTTTATTAACCATACCCACACACATACCTGAACAATAGCAGGATCCTGAGGGAGTGTGTGCTGAGCTTTTGGAGGTTCACACACAGTAATATCTTTGATATCACTTCCCCGGAAAATGATGTACTCATAAATTTCCTCTCTTGGGGGAGCAGGCCTATCTGTGGGACGGTCTTCAGTACCAAAGGACCTCACTTAGGGGTTGAAAAAAAGAAGGGTTAAGTTGTAGTCCTGTGCCAAGTCCATCTGATCAAGCTTCTGACACTACAGCATCCTCTCTGACACAGCACTTCATTTACAATTAAAAGCTACTTAAATCTCCCAATTTTCAGCTGACAATACCTATAAGGCACCATGTCCCAAAGAATGCAAGGGACAGCAGTTCAGGAAGATGATACGAAAAATGTCACAAAACCCCAAGCTTCACAAAGCTCCCTGCACAAACCCACTAATGTGCAGCGCTCTCTGCAGATAAGGCTGGCTTTGCAGAACCTCCCTCCTCACATCTGACTGCAGATGGAACCCAGCCGTTTCATTCCTCAACCCTCATCACAGGCTGCAGCTGAGGCGATTTTCCCAGGCAAGCACGAAAAAGCTCCCTAGCCCTGTACACACAGCAGGCCTTGGCTGTTGCAGAAATAAAGGGAAGGAGTCCTGGAACTCAGACACCCCGCCCCCCCAACACTAGCTTCTCTGTCCATAAGGAAATTCTGGACCTAAGGGGCGCTTCACAGGATCTATGAAGGCTAGCACACCTCTTTGACAGGACTCGGGGGCTGATCTGGAGTCTGGTGGCAGGATTTAAGCAGCAAACTCCTAATTGTGGACTACCCTGGTCCTGTTTCTCTAACTGGGGATCTCATGTCAAAAGCGGTGCAGCACGGGGAGTTCAAGTGAATAAAAAACCCTCAACACTGAGCTCTCCCCTGCAGCGCCTAAGTCTGGGTCCGAGAGCCAGCCTTCAAACGGAAGGTACTGCTAGGGTTTGGGAGAATAGTCCAGGACTGCAGCACGCTGGTTTCAGACCGGTCTGCACTTTTCAATCTGCACCCTCGGGGGTCTAACACCCTCCCCCCCGGCAGGCTGCTGCGCTCGCGCTTCCGACCAGCAGTAAGAAAACGAGCGCCCCATTTTACGCGGAGAATGGAGACAAAGAAGCTCTGGGGTCTGACGCTGCCGGGACCGGCGCGCACCGCCTCTGGACGGCTCCCATCACAAACCAACAGCCAACCCCTCAAGTCGACAGGGTCGCAAGAGTTCAGGGCAGGGCAGTCGCAGCTCAATCGACGCCCTAGCTCGACTAGCTGCAACCGGACGCGGTGGGCCGTAGCTGCCGAGGGGTTCCAGGAGAGCGCGCAGGACCCGTGACCCTCGCCTGGGCGCGCGCCTGGCCCCGCAGGGACGTCTCGCAGGTAGGGAGGCCCGCGGCTCCAGAGCCGCCCCGCCCCCCGACACCTGCAGGACCACGGCCCGCTCCTCCCCTAGCCCCCGCCGAAGCCGGGAACACCATTGTGCGGGCAGGCGCGGGGCGGCGGAGCTGTTGGGGCGGCGGTTGGGCGCGCGGCGGCGGCAGGCCGCTACCTTTGGCGAGCGCCACGGTGGAATTGTCGGTGTCGATGGTGTAGAGAATGCCCTCGTAGCGGATCTGCGCCTTGGAGATGAGGCTGATCTTGCTGCCCAGATACGGGGTGCCGGACGAGCCGCTCATGGCGGCGGCCGGGGCGCGCCAGGCGCGGGGAACCAGCGCCGAGCCCCGCCCGCTCCGCCGCCGCGCGGTCGCCTGGCCGCCCACTCCTGCGCAGCCCTGCGCCGCCGCCGCCGCCGAGGCGCCTCCAGCCGCGCCTAGGGGCCTGCGGGCCGCGAGCGAGCCGGAGAGGGAGCGGAGCGAGGCGCGCAGCCTGAGTCTGAGGGGAGCGGGGGAGGAGTGCCGCCGCAGCCACATCCGGGGCCTCCCGCCACCACGCGCCGCCCCCGCACGCTCGTAGCCTATTGGCTCGTCGCGCCCGGCTCCCTTTAAATATGGCCGCGCCGCCGGCGGTGGGCGGGCCTGCGCCTGCGCACTCGGAACTGGCAGCTGGGGACCAGCCTCTCGGGGTCTCCACAGCCGGTTCCCAGAGGGCCCCGCGCACGGCTTAGGGGCGTGAGACAGAGCGGGCGGGGCGGAGCGCGCGTGCGCGGGGCGGGCGGGCAGCCGCTGTTTGCAAACTCGGGGGCGGAGCTGGGGCTGGCCCTGGAGCAGCGCCAGGCTCCTCCCGCTGCGCGTGCCGGTGTCGCCCTTCGGGCGCCCGTGTTAATAGGCCGGAGGCTTGTGGCTTGGTTTCCTGTTAGTAGGAGACCGACCCCGACGGCCAGCGCTGGGCAAGGAGCGTCCTGAGTTAAACTCGGGCCCGAGGCCCAGGAACCGGCAGGCAGGCGCAGCTCAGTGCTGCGGCGCTTCCGGCGGGGCGGCCCCGAAATAGAACATGCAGGGGATGCCCGGGGAGCCCTGCCCCTCCTCCCAAGCCTGCGGCGCTGACGTCCTTAAAATAAGCCCTGACTGGCTTGGGCTGTCCCCGCCAACCTAGGCCACCAGCAGGAGGCCTGCCCGCGTCCTCTGACTGCACCCAAAGCCCTGTGCTCAGCCATGAAGTTGGGGGAATCCTCCTAACTCCTTCCCTGTGCTTGCCATGCTGGCTCCGCGCCAGGCATGATTGGTGATTTTATGTATGTGAGCGCATGTTATTTACAGTTAGTCTTACGGTCAGATCAGGGTCCAATACTGGGTACTGTGGAAAATTTGGTAGGTGGCGACCAGCATTTTGTAAAAGTGAAATAGAATGAAAGAGGCGATAACGAAACATCTCATAGAGTGAAACCATTTCTCTTAAATGTGAGACATAAAATGTACTTTTTATTGTGCTGACACCAACTTACCACCATGCCAAGTGGATGCCAGGAATACTTTTGAACATTTTAAATTTTATTTGGTGTGTGTGTACATATGTCACAACGTGTGGAGTTCAGAGGACAACTGGAATTAGTTCTCTGCTTCTACCATATGGGTCTTGGAAATGGGAACTCAGGTGGCCACACTTAACATCAAGTGCCTTTACCCACTGAGCCGACTTGCTGGTCCTAGTTTTTTCCTTTAGATTGAGTTTTGACAGGGGCCCTACTCCCAGACTGGCCTCTAACCTTTGGTAATCCTCTTGCCTCAGCCTCCCGTGTGCCAAAATTTTGAGTATGACCCATCACACTAGAAACGATAGCAGGCCGACGTCCCCCAGTTTACAGGGGCAGAAGCCAGTGTAGTATGTGGGCAAATTGCTGGTGAACCTACCAAGTCTTCTGAGATACTCACCTGGGCCTCAAACGCCCCACATCCAGGCCATACTGCTTTTGTGAAACCCACTGAACAACACCAGCATCCACCATCACCAAGCAGCACAGGTCACAGGAAGGAAGGCAGAAAAGTGTCATCAGCTATAATTCAGCTATACTTTCCACAGCTACTTCCTGCCTCCTGGAAAATTGTGCTCAGGAAAACTGAGACAGTCCTGTTGGGGAAGAGAGGTCTCCTGGCCTGGGGCATCCAGGCTCTCACCACAGCATGGCCTCGCTCACTCAGACCTCTGGGTGGGTGGACAGACCTGTGAGCACCTCAGTGACCCCCTGGCTGGTGACCCCTGTGTACACCTGAGGCTTTCTTTCTCCGCACTTTTCAGCCGAGGAATCCAAGGTCACAGAGTCACAAGCCTCTGTGTGTTGGTGTTGGAGGTGTGTGCTTTCCTCGCTTAAAAATGACTGATCCTGTCTTCCAGAGGGAGTTGGATCCTGAGCCTTAGAACCTGAGATGGGAGGGGCTCCAGCTCCCAGGGGCTGCTGCATTTGCAACTGGGTGGTTCCCTGAGGACACTAGATGCAGTGTAGACACCCACACAGAGAGAGGCTAAAAATATACACAGTGCCCAGGTCCAGGAATACACAGGCTCTGCCATTCATTTCTGGTGTTCTGCCCAGTACAAGGAATGGAGGGTACTTGGACAGGCCCAAGAAGGGGAACAGCTGTGCTAGACTGAAATTTGACCCAGGCATCCACTGTTGAAGTGTTTGTTTCCTGGCTGGAGCATCTGCCCAGTACCCCTACAACGCTAGCTCTTTACAAGTGTGCAGGTCCGGAGAGCCTACCCAGCCCAGCCATTTGATGATCATGCCTGTATGAGACTTTGAGACTGCTAGGTGGGATGTGTGAAGAACCTGAGAGGTAGCTGCATGTAGGCAGTCGGGTGCAACAGTCCCCAAGAAGGGCAGGTAGAAGGTAGGAAGGGGAACCCCTACCCCACAATTCAGTGCCGGTCAGAGTTAGACTGGCCAGTATTCCATAGCAGGTGAGCACGTGGTGCCACAGAAAACCATTTTGTAACTCAGAAGCACACCTGAGAAAGAGTGGCCAGCACACCAGATTTCACAGGTGTCATTGCTTAGTACAAAGAACACAAAGTAAGATAATTTGAGAAAACCATGGGCAGGTCGGTAGTTCATAGGTAAAGAGGAAACAAGTGAGGGGTGTAACATGTAGGGATATGCCACCAAGTTGGTTCTGAGGATTGAACTCGGGTCACCAGGCCTGGCAGGAATTGCCTTTACCTACTAAGCTCATCTTTCTGTCCCTACTCTTGCCTACGTCCTTCTCTCCATCCCAGATGGCTTCTTGTCCTCTTTGTTGTCTTCATCTTTACACCCCCTTCCCTGATACCCAAGCTTGCCGGGTGTGGGGCACTGCCAGTGATGATGCTGAGGCCGAGAGAAGCATGTGGAACTGCACACAGTCACCAAGGCCGGCCCCTCACAGGGGTAGCTGTGGGGGCTGGGCTGCTGGTCAGACTTGATGGGGTTACAGGCAACCCTAAACACTGGGTCCCTAAATGTCAGAGAGGCAGAAACACAGATATACAATGTTTAGAGAACACTGAGGACAGAAATGGACCATCTACCTGGAGGCAAGGCTCTTTAAGACCTCAGGAGCAGCTTAGGGTAAAGGGTAACAAGTCCCTGTGCCTCTGTTCTTCTTGGATAGAAATGAACAAAAGCTCCTGTAGAGCCAGTCTAAGTGCTTCCTAAGTGCCCTGCACCACACAGCGGCCAAATCCATGAGATGCCACCCATGCCACCCCAGCACATCCAGCCATGCAAGTCTCTTCTCTGGTTCTCTAAGATGGGATGCAGTTTTATCCTGAGCTGGGGGCCTTTGCCAGGGTCGTACAGCCAGTGAACGGTAGGGCCTGTTATGGTTAGGCTCTGTCCCTCAGCTGACTGCAGAGACCCGTAAGGCAGGATGCCCAGATGGGGTTTTGTCCCTGAACACAGGCTCTCCAGATGTCCAAAGGGAGGCTTCCCCGAGGCTGGGAAAGATCAGGACAGAGGGCAAAGAAGCAGCAGATTCTTCGAGTGTTTGCCCTGGTGTGGCTTCCTAGCTTGGCTCCACTGGAGATGCACATGCCTCCCTCCTAGGAAATTGCCATGACAACCCAGAAGCCTACCTGAACACTTTTGGCACCTGCCTGATGGTGAAGGGCACCTGCTGGGCAAAGTCAGTACCCGAAGAACAAGGTCGTGTAAATGAGAGGTGTGCAGATTCCCCCAAGCTGGTCCTCAGCTGAGCCGTAGCACTTCATTAGCTAACCCAGGACTCGTCCCTGTTTTGAGGCATTCCTCACTCAGCCCAAGGATGGCATGCTGGGGACAGAAGCTTCTATTTTTACTCATAAGTAGGCCTGACTTAATAACTACAGTCCTTTCCTTCTGCCCCCACCCTAGCCACTCCAAGAGCAAAGGGTGAATTACAGAACTATCATGTACCAGCAACCGAGCCTACAGAGTCAGGCACCGTCTGTGACGCCCAATCAGGAGCAGGCAGAGCACTGCAGTGGGAGGGGCGGAGTTGGAGAAGAGGGCTGTCCCTACAGAAAAAGAGTTTCCCAGCCGAGGGCTTCCTGCTGTTTCAACAGGTGCCGGGCACCAGATAGGGAACACATTCCCAGTGGCTATCTTTCCTAAGTACTGAAACTCTTGCCTTGGAAGTCCTGTGAGCTCAGAACACTCAAGTGACAATCATCAGCAATGGTGACCTTAGAAAAAGTGCAGTCTCTTTCCATACTAGGCTGGACCTGAATCATTTCCTATTTACTTAACAGTTTTACTGAGATACTATTTACTTACTATGATAGTCACTCAAAATACACAGGTCAGTGATGTTTAAATATGTTCAGAGTTGTGTAACCATCATCCCATATAGAAAACCCACACCCATTAGCAGTTTTTCTGTTCCCTCTTCTAGTACTAAACAACTTAAGACTTGTTTCCCTAGATTTGCCTACTCTGGACATTAAATAAAATTTCATATGAATGGATTCATGCACTGGCTTCCTTCACTTGGCATGTTTATGTGCTTTCAAGGATCATCCGTGTTACAGCATGGATCAGTGTTTTTTATCCCTTTGACGACTGGATAATGTTTAACGATGTGTCTTAACTCTTCACCACCTGATAGACATTTAGGCTATTACCACTGCTTAGGCGTCAGTATGCTGCCATGAACACCTGTGCATAAGTATCTACCTGGCTGTTTAATTGTCCTCAGGAATATGCTATCTGGGTCACGTGGTCATCACATTGCATGAAACTGCTGACTATTTGCCAAAGTGGCTATACCACCTCATAATCCCGTCTGCCATGTGTGAGGTGGATCCTGATTTTATGGTGTTGATTGTGGCTAAGGACAGGGTGTTAATACTTCAGAGGCCTGTTCTTCCATTCAGGCTGCTCAGCTGAGCATCTCAGAGCTGAGTGCCTACTCTCCCTGACCACAATTGCCCAGGGGCTCTGGTGAACAAGGCAGATGGAGGCTTTTCTCCTGGTGGAGACAGGACTAGAAGCCTCTTTCTGGAAAAGCCGCTAGAGTTGCAGCCCACAGAGCTGACTCTTCTCTCTAGCAAGTCACAATCCTCTGGGTTTTGTTTTTTGTTTGTGTTCGGGTATGTGATGTGTGAGGGAGTGTGTGTACACGTCTCTTGGTGTACAGAGGCACATTCACATGTGCTTGCATGTGTGTGGAGGTCCAAAGCTAATGTTTGGTGCCTCCCTATGGATCTCTCTACCCATTTTCTAGAGTCAGGTTTCTTGCTGAACTTGCCGAATGAACCAATCCATGCTAGTCTAGCTAGCCAGCTTGCCCCAGGGATCTAGTCGCTGCCTCCTAAATGCTGGGTGGGAAACCAGACTTTTTTTTTAATTTTATTTATTTTATTTTACAATACCATTCAGTTCTACATATCAGCCACGGGTTCCCCTGTTCTCCCCCTCCCACCCCCTCCCCTTACCCTCAGCCCACCCCCCATTCCCACCTCCGCCAGGGCAAAGCCTCCACCGAGGACTGAGATCCACCTGGTAGACTCAGTCCAGGTAGGTCCAGTCCCTTCCTCCCAGACTGAGACAAGCGTCCCTGCATAAGCTCCAGGTTTCAAACAGCCAACTCATGCAATGAGCACAGGACTTGGTCCCACTGCCTAGTTGCCTCCCAAACTGATCAAGCCAATCAACTGTCTCACCTATTCAGAGGGCCTGATCCAGCTGGGGGCCCCTCAGCCTTTGGTTCATAGTTCATGTGGGGAAACCAGCCTTTATGTGGAATTCAAACTGCAGGCTTCATGCTTACAGGAAAAGTGCTTATCCACTGAGACGTATCTCTAGCCCAACAACCCTAGGTTCTTACTTGTGGTAGTTTGAATGTAATTGGCCCCCATAATTTTATAATCTTATAGGGAGTGGCACTATTAGGAGGTGTGGCTTTGTTGGAGGAAGTGTGTCACTGTGGGGGTGGGCTCTGAGGTTTCCTATGCTTAGGACACCACCCAGTGTGTCAGTTGACTTCCTGTTGCCTGCAAGATGCAGGACTCTCAGCTATTTCTGCAGCACCATGCCTGCCTGCATGCCACCATGCTCCCCACCATGATGGACTGGACCTCTGAACTGTAAGCAAGCCCCCTCAATTAAATGTTTTCTTTATAAGAGTTGCTGTGGTCATGGTGTCTCCTCACAGTAATAGAAACCCTAACTAAGACATTACTGCTCCCCTCCTTCAGTCCTCTTGTTACCATCTCTGCCTGGTATGGCCACACCATGCATCTTCTGTGTGACAAAACTTTTCCTGGAGAGATGCAACACACATCTACAAACCCCAGATAGGGGATCCACTATAGACCAGAGCACAGATACCACCCAAGTCCACTTTGGTGAACCAATGAATTTTATTGGGGTTGTTTACAGGAATATGGGTGGGGGGTTACTCACAGGAGCAGAAATGACTCAGAGACAGTTGTATCACCAAAACCCACCCCAGCATGGGTGACAGTTCACAAAGCTGGGAACCTGGAATACACTGAACAGCCTGCAGGCTGTTCAACAGGTTGGAGAATGTCCTTTCCAAGTGGCTTAGTTGGTCTAAGCCTCTTCCAGGCAGCTGGTCTGGTCTGAGAGTCTTTGCAGCTTGGCTCTGCTCATCTGAGAAGCACTCTCAGCTTTTGCTGCTTACTTTGACAGGGAGGGCGGGCCTACTGAATCTGATCAGTTTCAGGGACTTCCTGCCACTGTTTTGAGTTCTTTACCTTCCTGCAGGATGTAATGTTTTAATCTTGGAGGAAACTGTTACACAACAGCATGGTAATTCTTTTTTTTTTTTTTTTTTTTTTTTTTTTGGTTTTTCGAGACAGGGTTTCTCTGTGTAGCTTTGCGCCTTTCCTGGAACTCACTTGGTAGCCCAGGCTGGCCTCGAACTCACAGAGATCCGCCTGCCTCCGCCTCCCGAGTGCTGGGATTAAAGGCGTGCGCCACCAACGCCCGGCCAGCATGGTAATTCTGAACAGAAAAATAAGCTCATGCAGCAAAAGCCTTGAGATCAGTGCTCAAAGAAGTAGCAGATGAAACTGCTTGTCTGATTGTATGCTGGGCATTGTACCAAGACTTAGCCACAGAGCAACTTACACCTATGACAGGAAGCAAAGAGACAGGACAGTTAAGTACCATGACCTGCATCCCAGCACAGCTAGATTCAGATCTAGATGGGGGAATTCCTGGTCTTGAGTTTGATGTAACACACCTTTCCCAAATATTTGCTGAGTGAATAAATGAACTCTCTGGCCCTTAACATCTATCACACAAGACTGTGTAAGAGGGTGCTTTGGACCATTCTCCTCCAGGTGTAATATGGCTATTACCATCTTAATTAGAGTGTCTGAGATGACTCACTGGTGACCTTCGCAAGACTGAGAGTGTGGGAGGGTCGTTTAGGCCTCACTTGAGAGCTGGCCACTCCCTTTTGAAGCTGTCTGTAATTCTGTCCCAGATACACATGGTCTTGGAAGGCACTAGACTATGCATGAAAAGGAAGGTGTCCTATGCAGCTTTGAGCAGGGGTAGACTTTTCAGTGATGCAGCTGTTTTGGGGTCACCCATGCACCTGTAAGTAAGCCTAATAAACAATCCAGTGATTTACCAAGCTAGACTTGGATGGACTCATTCTGTCTGTGGTCAGTGCACTCTTGGGAGTAAATAGATGTTTGCTCACATCTCCTAGGATAAGCCATAGGCCAGCTTCTCTGGGAAGCTGAGCTGGAGTTCAGGGGCAGGTGAGTCATGGGAGGGTAATGCCGGTGGGTAGGAGTAGAGATGCTGATTTGATGAAGCCTGCCAGGCCAACAGGGAACTCTGAAGCAGTGGACAGTGCAGAGCCCACACCAGGCAGGCATGACTGGGTTATAGTATGTTAGTAGTGGCAGGTAGTACAGCCCAACGGTTGTCAGAAACCTGAAGAGTTCTCTTCCCCATAGGGACCTCCAAGGAAAGCCAGACACTTGACTACACCACAGAAAAGAATTTCAGGACAAGTCAGAATGAAGCCAAGTTCGTGAGAGTACACACCTGTGATGTGGGTGGGCTCCTGGGGAGACTTGAAGCCAAAATCATGACAGTACACACCCATGACATGAGTGGGTTCCTGGGGAGACTAGCACTTCACTGTCTTTACAATGACGGTATATGTGATTTGGCCGCTTTCCATATTCCTCAACAGATATAACTTACAACAAGGTTTGAAGATTAAGCAAAGCTTAGAATGTAAGGTTTAAAAGTTAAGTGAGAACACATGAGCTGGTTTAATTATTTTTCTTAAAGGATTTTCTTTTGTAAGTTGTAGGGACTCAGTGCTAATACAGTTAAACTCAAGGTCACAAACATTCTAGCCCTGAGTTAGTTCAGTTCATTTTGTTGTTGTTGTTGTTGTTCTGTTCTGTTTTGTTTTTTTCTAGCTGTCCTGGAACTCTCCCTGTAGAGCAGGCTGGCCTCAGACTCAGATGCCTGTCTCTGCCTCTCTGGGATTGAAGGACTGAAGGCGTGCACCACCTGTTGTAGTTCATTTGCTTTAAACAACTTTTAGAGATATCTTTTGGGAAGCATACATTATCTTTGTTGGTAATTTGGGGCTGTATCAATTGTGTTGATGTTTCTTAACTCTTAGTCTGTGGGAAAGGCAAATTAGCCGCCCCCCCTCCCCCGCAGTGTGCAAGATTTTCCTCCTTCTTGTGCCTCCTTGATTTTGCCTGTCTTTCTGTCCAGCCTTAGTACCATAGTCCAGTTCAGGAGGCACTGCCCCAGCAGTCTGAAACAAGCCCTGAGTGTCCGCTGAGCAGACAGTCTCTTGCTGAGGGTGACCAAGGATTCTGGAACCCAAAGAGTCACAGACACTTAAGAGAACACTCCGCCACTAACCTACCATCTCTGGGTTATTTGTCCCTTTTGAGGGGGGATCTGGTGGCTGACCCTTATACCCCAGGCCTCTCTCTTCTCTGGGTAGCTCAGTGTCTGTAGAAACAGCTTAGCTCTCACTTGGTGGATTTCCCCTAACTCCATCCTCCATGCCTCACTATACCCCAGCTGTCACCCTCAGAGGGCTGGGGGTTGAGGCCACCATACCTCCTCAGGCTAGGGAAGCTGTACTTCTCCATTCACAGAAAGAACATGTGAGGAAGATCCATGGCACCCGAGGACCCCAAGAACCCTCAGAGTCCAGTCCCAATCAGCCCAGCATTTTACCAGCTGGGTTGTGTCTGGCCCTGTCTGGCTCCAGAGAGAGGATATGTATAGCACCTTCCACCAAGGGAAAAAGGTTATCCATTGTCATTTCTACCTGGAGTACAGCCAGATGGGGCTAGCGGCCGGCTTCTGTGTCTCATGTGAGGTCAAACTATAAACTCCTTGGTTTATCTGTCCACTTATTTGGGCCCCAGTAGGGGGCCCTGACTTTGGCCTAATAGCTGTGCTGAGTTGAATGCTCAGCTGTCTTTGAAGTTCATCACTCTGGACTTTCCAAGAAGCAGATGCTGAAGTGGCCCTAAAATCTGGATTTGAACTTGAACTTTGTTCTTTCTGAAAAAGGGGCTTTGAAGTTGGTGAGTATAACTGGCCTCTCTTGCACTAAGCGTTCAGTTGTTAGTTAATTGCCCTCAGCTCATCATTGCCCATCTGTAAGAGTTAACAGCTCTCCAACGCTGTTATCCCCCCTCCACATGGCCCAATCATCTGAGTCAGCTGACGGTCGGTGCGGCACTGATCCTTAGCTTGAATGGCCTTGCTCCAATCCCTCCCCTGTACTAGCTCATTCTCTCAGGCCATTCTCAGGAGAGTTGTCAACTTGAGGCCTTGGCCACCATGTGTGGCCACCCCCTGGAAACCACCACCGCACTATGCAGTGGTGAGTGGTCTGGTCAGCCTGTTTACTATTCTCCTCGTTTGAATCACTCCACCCCTAGTTCCCACCTGGACTTTCCAAGAAGCAGATGCTGAAGTGGCCAGAGGTTTCTTGGGAAATCACACCTTTGAGAGGAGCAAGGAGGGAACTAGGGACAGTGATGGAAACCTGTCGAAGTCTGAAACATCTGTCTGTGTGTTAAGAAGCACCGACTGCCGGTAAGAAAGGCTGGCTATGTGAGCAGAAAAAGTGCCCACTGCTCCAGCTTTGCCCAGCTGGCCTCCGAAGACTCTTCACAGCTGGGCAAGCATTGGTCTCTGTGTCTGCTACCAAGAGGATGGCAGGGGTCAGGCAAACATTCCTGGGGGGAACCTTGAGTTCTCCCTCTGTGAGTTACTGTGCATTATTTATGGGAATCCAGCTGAATATGGCTCCCAGGGATTATCTCCTTGGATTCTCCTGGATGGGATGGTAATCTGACCTCTCCTTAGGTCACACCTGCCAGATCTCCAGCTGGGGGAAGGGGCTAGTTGGCTGAAGTCAGTGCAGTAGGCCCTCACATTGAGGACACCTGGTGAACTGTCAAGGCCACATGAGTACACGTACTATGGAGCTGCAGAGAAGCCCTTCATCAGAGCAGGGAACACATCCCACTGGGTGCCACTCTAGAGGAGAGAGGGGGCACTGATGCCGTGCACACAGCCCAGTGAGCAGCAATGTTCAGTGGCACTTTGAGTCCTCACAACAAACTCCTGGATCCTAGACCTCAGGATATGTAAACATAAGGGCAGAGTTTCTTGTGGGTTTGCTGGTTTGCTGCCCTTAAGCATCCCGGCCTCTGGAGTCAGATCTCAGACTTCCCTAACAGTCCACGTTCCACGTAACAGTTCCATGTAGCACTTCAGCGTCCAGGAGCTGTGGAAGACGGCAATGATGGGGGATGCACCAGGCCTACTCTGACTACTCCAAAGTTAGCCATATCATACACATTGGCTCAGGTCTATGGGCATGTGGCAGAGAAGGTCTGAGACGTTTGCCACCCAGAGGAAGTACAGCTTCTCTTCCCAACCCCAGGGCCTGCACAGCTGGCAAGTGAGGCTGGAGCTGCCCTGGGAATGAGGCCTGCCTCAGGCGCAGCCTCCAAGTGGACATGGGCAGACATCTAGAAGTCAAGTGGGTACCTCAGTTCAGCAGGCCCTGGTCACCTTTACTTTGAGATAAATAGCTAGGTTGGAAGCTGCCACTTGTTCCCAGGTGTGAATAGTTAGAGTTCAAACTTGACAGAATCTAGAATCACTTGAAAAACAGGTTCTAGGCTGCATGTGGGGGATTTTCTTGATGATGACGACACTATAATTTCTATGTGGAGACCCATCTTAATTATGGGTAGGATTGTGTCCTGGGGAGGGGATTCTGGAACGTGTAAGAAGGCAAGCTGAGCACAAGGGTGTGTGCATTTATTGTTCTCGGCTACTACAGAGGTCACATGATCAGTATTTCAAGCTCCTGATGCCTTGACTTTCAGGCCATGATAGACTGTACTTTGAACTGTGAACTAAAATAAACCCTTAAGTTGATTTTTTTTAAAAAAAATTATGTTCTTTTATTTGTGTAGGGGTGGGGTGCACATGCTCGTGTGTGTGTGTGTGTGTGTGTGTGTGTGTGTGTGTGTGTGTGTGTGGGCTGGAGGACAACTTATGGGGTTAGTTGTTCCCTTCCACCACAGGTCCCATGAGGAACGAAGATCCTCATTTGATAAGAGTCTGAGGAGTGAGAGTTAAGCAGTGTATTTATGAGCAGCCTCAAAAGGCAGATGTATGGTCGATATATTGTGCACCCCAATAAATAAACTTACCTGGGGCCAGAGAACAGAACAGCCACTGGATAGACATAGAAGCCAGGCATGGTGGCACGCACCTTTAATCCCAGGACTTGAGATCTTATGTCTTGCTTGGGAAACACACTCCTTTAATCCCAGGAAGTAATGGCAGGTATATAAGGCATGAGGACCAGGAACTAGAGTTCTTTTTAAGCTTTTAGGCTTTTAGCAACAGTTCAGCTGAGATCCATTCAAATGAGGACTCAGAGGCTTCCAGTTTGAGGAAACAAGATCAGCTGAGAAGTTGGCAAGGTGAGGTTGGCTGTGGCTTGTTCTGTCTCTCTGACCTTTTAGCATTCACCCCATTACCTGACTCGGGTTTGTTTTTTATTAATAAGACCTTTTAAGATTCGTGCTACACAGATGCTCTGACTGAGTACCAAGAGCAGTCTGTAAACTGAAACGCAGTACCTTCCTTCCCTCTTTGAATCATCAGGAAGGACAATCGTACAGTCTCCTAGCTCTCATCTGCCCTCGGTTGGCTCAGTTTGTCTTTTTCTCAACAAGAACTGTAGTGGTTTCGTCTCTGCACTTCACATCCTGTTTATTTTTAAGCTGGTCAGACATGTGACCTTTCAGGCAAGCATGGCTGTAATTTTCTACTCTAACTTCTGGGGGTTTGGGGTGGGGGAGGGTACCTGAGCTAACACATACCAAGCAAGGATGGGGTCTAGTGTGATCTGTTCACTTGTAAGCTTAAGGCACATTTGAAAACGAACCATCAGATTTTATTTCTAGCAGTCCCAGGGCTCAAACTCAGGTCATCGGGTCTGGTAACCATCACCTTTACCCACTGAACCATCTTACTGGCCCTTTTACATTGCTTTTTTCCAGAGTGTTTTGTCAAAATAACAAGAAGAGAAACTGAGACACCAGCTGAAGAGACTCATAGGGCCTCCTGCCACAGCCAACTCTGAGCTCAGGGGTTGTTCCAGGACTCTGCCTAACCTTCAGGGCTTAAAATAATGACAACTTCATTGGCATTTAATTAAGATATCCAATAACACACCCATTTAAAAATATAATTCACCAGGTGGTGGTGTCACACATTTTTAATCCCAGCACTTGGGAGGCAGAGACAGGCGGATCTCTGAGTTTGAGGCCAGCCTGGTGTACAGAGTGACTTTTAAGACAGCCTGGGCTACACAGGGAAACCCTGTTTCAAAAAAAAAAAAAAAAAAACAAGCAAACAAATAAAGTATGCTATTCAAACCTCATTATGGTTCCAAACTGTTTGCATACCCAGCAAGGAATCCATCACTGTCCTCTCAAGCTCCTTCTACTCATCCACTCTCAGGTATTTATGGGTTGCCTCCTCTGGACATTTTTGAAAAGTTTTTTTGCACCCTGATAAGCTTCTCCACCAATGCAGCAATCCAAATCAGACCGAATTAGAAAAAATCCCAGTTTAATGGGTAAAGTGTTCCTGGGTGATTCTCTGGCCCCCCAGAGAGGAATGAGAGAATGGAAAACCATGTGTCTGTTTTCTGGGGTGCAGCTTCAATACCCTGTGGGAGTGGTCTTGAGCATGTCTGGGGGAGGAGCCATGTTTGGCGGGCTTTGAAGGGGCAGGTTGGGGAAACAGATGGGGGAGGGGAGTTGAGGTGAATCTTCCACCAGAACATTCCAGACTCTTTTTTTTTTTTTTAAAGATTTATTTATTTATTATGTATACAGTATTCTGCCTGCATGTATCCCTGCAGGCCAGAAGAGGGCACCAGATCTCATTACAGGTGGTTGTGAGCCTCCACGTGGTTGCTGGGAATTGAACTCAGGACATTTGGAAGAGCAAGCAGTGCTCTTAACCTCTGAGCCATCTCTCCAGCCCCATTCCAGACTCTGTGTATATCAATGCCAGGGTGCCAGGGACTGAGGTGGAGCTCCCACCAGAACAATTTTGTGTGAAGGGAACCACATAAGATGTGGACTTTGTCTCGGGCTTTCTTCCTACAACATAAAGGTTTCCAGGTGACTCCTTGTTGAGACATGTCAGTAATCCCTTCCTTTGTAGCTGAATGATAATTTATCCTATAGAGACACTGTGTTTCATTTTTTGTTTAAAGATTTTAGTTCAGGCATGGTGGCACACACCTTTAATACCAGCACTTGAAAGGCAGAGGCAGGTGGATCTCTGTGAGTTCAAAGCGAGCCTGGGTCACAGCGAGATCCTGTCTCACCCACTTCCTCCCCTGCAAAAAAAGATTTAGTTTTAGTTTTTTCTTACATATGTGTACCACATGGATGTGGGTACCCACAAGGACCAGAAGAGGGCATCAGATCCCCCAGAATTGGAGTTACAGGTGGTTGTGAGCTATCTGATATGGGTGTTAGGAACCAAATTCACATTCTATAGAAGAACAGAAAGTGCTCTTAACTATTAGGCTGTCTCTCGAGCCCCTTGATTTTTGTTGTTGGCATTGTGTGTGGTTGTTTGTTTTGCTTTGAGACAGGGTCTTGCTATGTATCCTAGGATGTCCTGGAATTGACTATAGAGCCCAGGGTGGCTTCAAATTCATGGCAATCCACCTGCCTCAGTCCTCCCAAGAGCTAGAGTAACAGGAGTGTCCTAGCTTTCATATTTTATTTATCCATTCCTCAGTTGGTGGCCGTTGGATCTTTTTCACTTTTTAGCTAGGCAGGACAGTGCTTCTGTGAATTTGGTACTCAAGCTTTCGTGTGGACAGGTTTCATTTCTCCTGGGGACACACTGGGCATGGATTGCTGGGCCATTTGCTAACTACTCAGCCTTTTGAAGAACCACCAGCCTGTTTCCCAAGGGCAGTTCCATGCCATGCTTTCATCAGCAGTGTGTATGGGGTTTCCATATATTCTCATCAACATTGTGTTACTTGTTTTTTAATAAAAGACTACAAAAGATTTAAAAATTTGTTTTATGCTTGTGCCTGTGTCGCTTGCCTGAGTTTGTATGTACCATATGAATTCAAGGTCCACAGAGGCCAGAAGAGGGTGTCAGATCTCATGGAACTGCACTTACAGACAGATGGTTGTTGGCTGTAATGTGAATGCTGGGAATTGAACCCAGGTCTCACTCTTCTAGAACTTACTGTGTAGACCAGGCTGGCCTTGAACTCAAAGAGATCTGCCTGCCTCTGCCTCCCTAGAGCTGGGATTAAAGGCGGGCACCACTATGCCTGGCTTAATAGATGTGTGTGTGTGTGTGTGTGTGTGTGTGTGTGTGTGTTCCTTAGGATTCTCATCTCGTCATATTTTCATTCTCTCTCCCTCCCCCTTCTCTCTCCCTCTCCCTTTCCTCCCTTGCTCCTTCTTCCCCCCTTCAGAGTGCTAGTAAAGCCCCATGCATGCTAAGGAAGTGCTATATTACTGAGCTACATTCCTGGCTCTTAAAAAATGTTTTGTTTTTTTGAGAACAAGTTGCTAAGTTGCCTAGGCTGGCCTTGAACTTGCAACTCTCCTGCTTAGTCTCCTGAGTAGCTGGGATGACAGGCCTACAGCACCAGGCCAGCTTCCTTAGGAGAAGCTTCCTTCAGTATACGAAATCCCATCATCTGCAGTTAGCTTCTCTGTTTTTTTTTTTTTTTTTTTTTTTTTTCCGAGACAGGGTTTCTCTGTGTTGTTTTGGTGCCTGTCCTGGATCTCGCTCTGTAGACCAGGCTGGCCTCACAGAGATCAAAGAGATCACCTGGCTCTGCCTCCTGAGTGCTGGGATTAAAGATGTGCGCCACCACCGCCCGGCACTTTACTTCTTTCTTGTCTCTTGTTTTATTGTCACTTCTCTGTAAGTCGGGGACTCAGAGAGGAAGAGTAACCCGATAAGCTACACAGTTAGAACTAACAGCTGTGTCTGGAGCCCTGCAGAGCGGAGCCAACTGTGTCTCCCTGGCCGGGTCTCCGACCCAAACTGGGGCCATCACTTCTCCCTCTTAAGTTGTTCTCTGGCATCCTGGGGCTCATGCCAGCAAGTCCGAGGTCTGGTTTGGCCATAGGACCTAGGATGCTCTGGCATTTTCACTGAAGTCTGTGAGGACCTCCTCTACCCGCTGGCAGTACTCTTTGGAGCTTCCCTGACCTTAATGGGCCACGCTGGGGAAGTTGACCCTTACTTGTCTGCACAGAACAAGCTGGATCCTCATCAATTGCTGACACATCAGATGCCCCAAACATTCTCTAAGGTGGAACTCTATAGCCCTGGTCAGTTCAGTGTCAGAGATTTTGCTCTGTCCTCTTGGAAGCCGAATCAGGGTCAGAAGCTGACCTGACCCCGCCCTGACCCTGGGAAGGCAGGGCTCAGCAAGTAAATGGGGCATCCTGAAACACCCCTGAGGCCAGTCAGACAGCAACAGAATCTAGTGTCGTGTCAGACACCCCCTTCCCTCGTCTCTCTTGTCCTGTGGGGCACAGAGTGGGAGAGAGCAGGCTGGGACTGCGCTTGTGGGGAGGGAAGGAAAGTGGGCAGGGCAAGGGGTGGGGTGGGCAGATGATCACCCAAGTGATTAGTAATAGGATCAGATGAGACTAGAGAAGGGCAGGGAGAATACCTGACCCTGACTGGGGTGGTTCTGGGTATGAGAGTGGAGCCTCAACTAACTAACTAACCAGATAAAGACGGAATTGTGAAGTCCCCATGAAGGAAGCAGACAGGTGCACAATGTGGTAGAGCTCTGGTTATTACCTAAGCTACTTTAGGGAGGATTTATTTCGGTGCATGGTTTGAGGGAGGGGGTACAGTCCATCACGGTGGGGAAGGCATGGCGGCAGGAACATGAGGCAGAGGCGTCTGGTCACATGTACCCTCCGTTGGGAAGCAGAGAAAGACAGTGCTGCTACTCAGCTCTCAGTCTCCTTTTTATTTAGTTTGGGACTTCAGGCCATGGGATGGTGCCAACCACATGCATGATGGGGTTTCCTTCTCAGTTAAGCCTCTCTGGAAATGCCCTCCAGCACACGCCCAGAGCTGTGTTTTCTATGTCATCCCAAATCTAGTCTAGTCGATGATTAAAATTACCTCCTGTAAACTCCAGCTCGTGGAGTGCACACGGCTGGGGAGAGGATCATGACACATGCCGAAGGCACCTTGGGAGCCCAGGTGCCACATAGTGAGGAGCCCAACCTATGCTGATATTTTGCTTGTGATCTAACAAATAAAGCCTGCCTGAAGATCAGAGTGAGGAGCTAAGCCACTAGTTAGCCATAGAGGCCAGGCAGTGGTGGCACATACCTTTAATCCTAGCACTCAGGAGGCAGAGGCAGACAGATCTCTGTGAGTTCAAGGCCACCCTGGGATACATAAGATTGATCCAGTCTAAAAGAGCAACAGCCAGGCAGTGGTGACACACACCTTTGATCCCAGCCCTTGGGATCTCACGCCTTTAATCTCAGCACTAGGGAGGTGGAGACAGGAAGTGATATGGCTGGGCAAAGAGGGGAATACAGGTGAGAGGAGACAGGAGCTTGCCCCCTTTCAGGCTGAGGATTCCTAGAGGTAAGAAGTCTTTTCTAGTGACTGGCTACTCTGCTTCTCTCATCTTCAGGCAAGCTTTATTTGTTAGATCACAAACAAAATATCACCACACCAACCCAGTGTAATTACGGAGCTGTGTGATGCTCTGGGACACGTAGCCCATAGCCAGTGTGGCCAGCAGATGTGGAGGTAATGGACCTTCAGAGGTTTCTACACTTAGCCTCAAGTCCAGATGAGGCCCTGAACAGAGCAGAACAGAAGAGCTATGGACTCTGTGCCCAGTTGTTTTCCTGACTCACAGATCTGTGGGTCTCTTCAGCCCCAGAACTGGCCACAGAGTAGCTGTGGGCAGCCATGACTTGAAGAGCACATCACAGAGAGCAGCAAGGTGCCCTTGGCCAAACAAGTCTCCTCCACCTCCCTTAACCTCTGGCAGATGGCATCCGTCCCCTTTCTTCTTGAGTGTGCAGTGACTTTGCCTATAGGGCTGAGGAGAGGCACTGGATTTATCTAGCTCCATTCCTACAGGCAACCCACAGGACTGCCCACAACCTAAACTGGCCTGTCCACTCTCCAGCCCTTCCATTGCTTTTGCTTAGCTCATGGTCCTGCCCGGAAGGCCAGTCTCTCCTCTCTCCTCTTCCAGGAAGCCCTCCTTGACTGGCATGTGTGGTGACCTGTATTCCTCAGAAGCTCCGAGAGAAGTCCATGGATGAAGAGAGCCACACTCACTCTTATCACAGGCTGTGAAGGGACTGCCTTTGGTTTTGTCCCAAGGCTGCTGTTTGGCTACGGTGAGCATCGATAAAGTTTCACCTAGATACGTGGTGACATCATTTCTTGTATTGACTGGCACCCACCTGAGGCCAAGCCCTCCCCCTCAGTCTCTGCCTCTCCTCCCACCACGCATGCATCCTCCCTGCTGGCTCTCCCTCCCCACAGTCACCCTGCGATTTCGCCTGCTCTAATGCTTCCCCGAAGCTCCCTGGCTAACTTGCCTCATCTCTCTGATTCCTTTTACAGCAACGCTCCTCCAGGGGCCACACCGCTCTCCTCCCCCACTACCCACCTGCCTCTATTCCGCAAAGCAGGCTTCTACTAAGACAGATATAGCCGTCAAGGTTACCAGTGACCTCCAGGATGCTAAGCCCCTTAAGCCCGACTGTGGGGAGGGAGTGGGTGCCCAAGCATGCTCTTCCTCTCCTTGCTGGCTGCTCCATCTGTGGTTCTGCTTGGATCTCCCTGGGACATGGTGCCCAGCCCTGGCCTGGCCCTGTGACATTTGCTGAGGGATCTCCCCTGTGGGCAGTTATCCCCTGCAGCTCCCAGGATGCAGACTTCTCATTTACTTATGGTTGGCACACAGGGGAACCATACAAGGAGAAAGACCCTGAACTGTCTCCATTACCTTTTCCTGTGGCCGGGAAATACCACTGCCCGACTTTCTACATGTATCCAGAATCCTAGTCTGACTGCGTGGACCCATCCACAGGCAGGACCTATCTCTGTTTTTGTTTGTATCACATGATATTCACCTGGCCTCTGCCCCATTTGGATTCCAGTGTGGGTGGGAGTGGGAGATTCCTTCAAATACGTGATCCCTTGGGCTCTCCTCACTCCCACTGCCGTGGTGTATTGTGGTGCTACTCCTGCCTCTGTTTCTTCACTGCTTTTTCAGGGATGGCCCTCCCCACTGGCACCCACCCTCCTCCTCCTCAGAGAGGTTGGCTACTCGTTTGTTGGCAAAGCAGTCCCACCTGGGGACCCCAGGCCCCTCTCTACCCACCCAACATCAAGGCTCTGGACACTCAGTGGCTCATCAAGAAGATTCTAATGAAGGGCTGAAGAGATTGCTTAGTAAAGTACTTGCCTAAATGTGGAAGATGACTGAACTTCTGTCTCCTAAATTCTGGGACTACAGGTGTGTGCCCCCAGGCTTGGGGACAGTAGGGATTGAACTCAGGGCTTTGAGGATGTTAGATTAGTACTCAACTGAGTGCATGCCCAGACCCTCTGGAATTTTTTTTTCTTTGAGACAGGGTTTCTCTGTGTAGCCCTGGCTGTCCTGGAACTCACTCTGTAAAGGCCTTGAACTCACAGAGATCCGCCTGTCTCTGCCTCCCAAGTGCTGGGACTAAAGGCGTGCACCACCACCGTCTAGCTGGAATTTAAAAAAAAAAAAAAAAGATCTATTTTACATCCCAGCCTCACTTTCTCCTCCAAATCCCCTTTGAATTCTTTAATTTTTTAAATTTAAATTTTGTGTGTGTGTTCTTGCTTGAGGGTATTCTCATACTGTGGCACACATGGAAGTCAGAAGACAAGGTGTTGGATTTTGCTTTCTGCCATGTGTGAGGCAGGGGCTTTCTTGTCTGCTGCTGAGATATGTATTCAAGTCTAACTCGCTGACAAGATTCTAGGGGATTCTGTTGTCTCTGCTTTCCATTTTTCCATAGCAAAGCTCACATTTTAGACATGAGCCACAGAGTCCGACTTCTGTAGATTTCTGGAATTGAAGCTCAGGTTATCAGGCTTGTGTGGCGAGCATTTTACCCGCGGAGACACCTCCCTGCCCCTTTGACTTCTTTTTTATTTTAAATTTTTAAGAAGTTAATATTTTGTTATTTTATGTGTATGACTATTTGGCCTGCATGTATGTCTGTGCAACACATATGTGCCTGGTGCCTATGGAGGCCAGAAGAGGGCACTGGATCTCCAGCTGGAGTTACAGGCAGCTGTGAGGCACCATGTGGGTGCTGGGAATTGAGCCCAGGTCCTCCAGAAGAGCAGCCAGTGCTCTTAGCCACTGAGACATCTCTCCAGCTCTTCTTTTATGTTTTGTACCCAGCTCTCCTGTCCCCTTTGACCCCGAACTTACTCCAGATGCCCTGAATATTCTGGAAGCCAAGGTGACTGACACGGCCATGTTTTCTGGCCCCACAGGCTGAGCCCTCTGTCCTCCTCAAGATCTCTTTTTTTTTTTCAGGGTTTCTCTGTGTAGTTTTGGTGCCTGTCCTGGATCTCACTCTGTAGCCCAGGCTGGCCTCGAACTCACAGAGATCTGCCTGCCTCTGCCTCTTGAGTGCTGGAATTAAAGGCGTGCGCCACCACTGCCCAAGATCCTTCATTGTTTGAAAGAGGCACTTGGGGCACTGTCCAGAGCTGAGTGAAACCACAAATTTATTTTCACTTTTTTTCTTTCTGCCTTATCATGTTCTTACCATGATATTTTCTAATATCTACTCTGGGACCACAGTCCATGCTGTCAGTGGTTCTCACTCTGTACGCTCAGCCTTTGGACCTTGACTGGACAAAAAGGCTAAATTCCTAGCATTCAGGTAGCAGCTCATGGGGCTTAGTCTCCATAATCATGCAAGCCACTACCTCATTATGTCTACAGCCAACCGGGCACAAGGATACTTTGCTCAGTGGTGGGCTGTATGGACAGTGGAGGTGCCATAAGATTATAGTGGAGATGGAAAACTCTTGATGCCTAGTGGCATTATAACCACCACAGGGCAATGCACCCTTCACATATTTGTGGTGGTACAGATAAACCTTTTATGCTACCTATTAAAGCACAATGTATGATTAGGCACAGAACATAGTGCTTGATAATTATTATAAACACTAGTTACTGGTTTACAAATTTACTATATTGTACATTTTATCACTAGTGTGAATCCCTTCTTCTAAAACTAAATACTATAAATAGCTTGTGGCAGTGAGCTATAAGCAGTAGCCTCATGTATCTGTGTGTGACATGTCTTGTGGTATCATGAATTAGCCCTGGGTTATTGGTTTACAATAGTCCTGGAAGCAAAATGTCACAACATATGCATATATAACTTGTGCATCCGATGACATTCATACAGTGAAGAAATCATCTAAGGATGCTTTGTTCAGGCTGCACCCCTGTTTCTAAGTCTCTCAGAAGTCTATTCAGAAGAACCCTATGATGGTTAATCTTGGTTGTTATCTTGATTGAGTTTGGGATTGACTAACAGACACAGCTCTTAGAGGGTAGATGTCCAGTTTATTTTAACTGTCAACTTGACACAGCTGTAAGAAATGGGTCTGAGGTCTCAAGAAAATGACCAATTCAAAGTATTTCAGCAAGGCAAGTTTCGTTTCTGCAGAAGGCTGTGTAGCCATGCTTCATCAAGCAAGAAATCTGAGGGAGGGCTGGAGAGATGGCTCAGCAGTTAAGAGCACTGTTTATTCTTCCAGAGGACAGGGGTTCAATACCCAGCACCAACCTGATAGCTCACAACTGCCTATAACTCAAGCTCCAGGGGATTCCAGGCCCTCATCTGTCTCTAAGGGCATTAGGCACACACATGATGCACACACATACATGCAGGCAAAACACCCCTATAAGTAAAATAAGAACTAATTTAGTACTTATTTGTAGTGGGTAGCCATTCCAGCTTGGTTCTGGAAGTTCCAACCCCCATTGAGACTCTGGCAACTGTCACGCCTACGAGGCGGGGCGAGGGGAGGCGCCTGGGGACCAGAGAGCTGGATGGGCCAGCGCTCGCTCTGGGCGCTCTCGGTGCCGGAACGCTGACCGGTGCAGATTGACTCTGCAGAGCTCCGGAGAACACCTCTGGACTGCATTACACCTTCCCCAGACCCTGCGACCTACCCATTACTTAATTTGTGAGTTACGCCATTAAATAAATATCCTTTTAACTACGTGGAGTGGCCAAAATAATTTCTCCAATACTTATTAGTCACAGCTCTCCAGAGATCAGGGCTTGAGCCCCATCTAGGAGCTCATGTGTGAGTGTGTTAGCTAAGGAATGACAGAATGGACAGAGAAAATGGGAGAGCCTGGGTGAACTGCTGAATTGCTCCCCAGCTGGAGAGATTGAACCGTTTGTTCAAATCATAGACTGAATCTTAATCTAATGAGTCCAGACTGAAGTGTTACTCCTTCACTCCCAGCTCTCATTGCCAAAACCTCCCCATCATTTGGGAGGTGGGTGCTGAGTGTCACATTCTGGTCTTGTGTTGGGTGGGCCTGGGGATCAGGGTAGGGGATGATGGCAGCAGAGCTAGAGACTGCATCTGTGGGAAACTGACTGACATCTGCATTTATCTCCAGAATCCAAGGTGTGGCCATGAGAACTTGAAGAGGTGACCAAAAAATGCCAACCAACTGTCAATGTTTATTTACATGTTTATATGCTTACATGACTTTCATATTTATTAGTAAATTTTCAACATGAAGCAAAAAGTGAAAATTATTCTCCATGGGGGGTTGATTTATTCTCAAAGCTCTGAAGGAGAATCTATTCCCAGAGTCCCCAGCTCCAATCACTCAGGTAGGGATACTCCTTGAAGTTCCTGTTAATCACCCCCCCCACTTTCTTATAAGGGAGATGATGACCTCATTTCAAGCCTTTTTTTTTATAGGCAAGGTCTCACTATGTAGATCTGCCTGCCTCTGCCTCCCAAATGTGATTTTAAAGGCTTATGACATCATGCCTGGTTTCCAAGATTCTTTTTTTTGTATTTTAAATGATTTATATTTTTATTTTATGTTCATTGGTATTTTACCTGCATGCATGTTGTGTGATCCCCTGGAGGTAGAGTAACAGGCAGTTTTGAGCTGCCATGTGGGTGCTGGGAACTGAACTCAGGACTTCTTCACTGCTGAGCCATCTCACCAGCCCCACCAAGATTCTTTTTAAATGACTAATACTAATTCTATTTTCTAACAGGTAATTTTTCTGCTGCCTCAGCGTTTTCCCCTCAGACAACATGAAAGCTTTAGAACTGGATCACTCAGCTCCTTTTCTTCTAGTTTCCCACACTCCAAAATGCTGTGTTTCTGAAGGCTGGCATCCTCTGGGGTCAGCAGTTGGGCTCCACACTCAAGCCTAGACACTATCTTCTCTGTAGTTTTGGGCTTTTTGTTTTCCTTCAAAAATTAGCTTTCTCTGTCAGCCTGCCATAGTTCTTCTGCTTCTGATTGTAGCTTCGTTTTCCTTGGTGTACCAGTGGTTATGGCCCTTCTCAAACTGGGACACTTCATGAGGCTAATGCTTATGGAGTTAGGACTTGGAGATTTTAATATATATGCATTTGTTCCTCTCCTCTCAGTCCCTGCCAGTCACCATACTAGTTTATGTTTCTGTGGATGTGGTGACCTCAAATACCTCTTTTAATCATACAACATGTATTGTTTGATGGTTGGCTTATTTTATTTCAGTACTCAGTATTGAAATATAAGTATTTTCCCACAGAATATATCCTGATTACAGTTTTCCTTCCTTCTACTCCTCCAAATTCCTTCCCATCTCCCCTCCCATCTGGATCCCTCCCTTTCTGTCTCTCATTAGAAAATAAACAGGCTTCTAAGAGATAATAATAAGATATAACATAATAGGATAGAAGAAAAACTAGCACATTGGAATTGGACAAAACAAACAGAAGGAAAAGAGCCCAAGAGAAAGCACAAGAAACAAAGACCCATTCAACTGAGCAGAAATCCCATAAAAACACTAAATTGGAAGCCATAATATATATGCAAAGGACCTGGTGCAGACCTGTGCAGGTCCAGTACACGCTGCCTCAGTCCCTATGAGTCTCTATGTGCTTGGATCATGTTGATTTAGAAGGACTTGTTTTTTTTGGTGTCTGTCATGCCCTCTAGCTCTTATTTTCTTTCTGCTTCCTCTTCTACAGGGTTCCCTGAGCCCCAAGGGGAGGAATTTGATGGAGACATCCCATTTGGGACTGAGTATTCCAACATCTCTCATTTTATGCATAATGTCTGGCTGTGGGTCCCTGTATTTGTTCCCATCTGCGGCAGGAGGAAGCTTCTCTGATGATGGCTGAGCAAGGCATTGATCTGTGAGTATAGCAGAATGTCAATAGGAGTCATTTTATTTTATTTTATTGGTTTTTTGAGACAGAGTTTCTTTGTGTTGCCCTGGCTGTCCTAGAACTAGCTCTGTAGAGCAGGCTGGCCAGAAAGGCAGAGATCTGTCTGCCTTTGCTTTCCTAGTGGACTAAAGGCATGAGCCACCACTGCCTGGCAACAGGAGTCATTTTATTGCTGTTTCCTCCCTCCCTCCCTTCCTAAGAGGAGTAGTATTTGGTTTTACCCCAGATCCCTGGGCCATGTAGATTCAGGTTCTTGGTCACCCAAGCAGTGTCGGGTGTGGGTCCATCTCACAGAGCGGGCCTTCTTCAGTCAGTCAAATCCGTTCTTGGTTGGTCACTCCCACTAGCTTTGTGCCACTGTTGCGCTAGCAAACCTTTCATTCAGGACACCACTGTTGATCAAAGGTGTAAGGCTGGGTTGGTGTTTACATTTCTCTTTTGCTAGCATGCAGTGTACTTTCTTGTACCAATGACGCTAGAACACAGGGTGAAGGCTTTATGTAGGCACTATTCGACTTCTCCATGTTCAGTGAGTTGTGTAGGTGTTGTCCTCAGGAATGGGGTCTTGCTGTCAGTTTGTAGAAAGCAACCTATAGTCTTGGCAACAGCCTGGTTTGTTTGGGGGCTCCCATGGCACCCCTTTGACCAACAACTCAATTAGACGTAAGCCAGTCCCAGGACTGGAACCTTCATGAAGTGACAAGAGATGGCCAGGTAGAGCTTTGTCTCCACCATTATTTGGCAATTTCATTTAGATTTCTTTCATGCATGTATATATTTTAGGAAACATCTACTGTATTAGGTTTCCATATTACCTCTCAAATGGCCATTAATTTTAGCTGTCACTCCCCATATTGAATTTCATGATTTAATTTTTTTTTTTTTTTGGTTTTTTGAGACAGGGTTTCTCTGTGTAGCTTTGTGCCTTTCCTGGAACTTGCTTTGTAGCCCAGGCTGGCCTCAAACTCACAGAGATCCGCCTGGCTCTGCCTCCCAAGTGCTGGGATTAAAGGCGTGTGCCACCACCACCCGGCTGATTTCATCTATTTTAATGGCTGAGTAATACTCCATTTTGTAAATGTACCACATTTTCTTTTTCCATTCTTCTGTTGAGGGCATCTAAGTTGCTTCCAATTTATGGCTATTATGAATAGAGCAGCAATAGTCTCTATAGTAGGATGAAGTGTCCTTTGGGTGTGTGCCTAAGAGTGGAATAGCTGGATCTTGAGACAGATTAATTTCCATCTTCCTGAGGCACCGTCATGCTGATTTCTATAATGGCTGTATAAGTTTGCACTCTCTCCAGCAGTGGGTGAGAGTTTCCCCTTACTCCATAACCTCGCCAGCAGGAGCTGTCACTTGTTTTATTGATCTTAGCAATTCTGATGGGTATAAGATGAAATCTCAAAAAGGTTTTATTTACATTTCCCTAATGGCTAAGGATGTTGAACATTTCAAGTGTTTCTTATCCATTTGAGTTTTCTCTTTTGAGAATTGTCTGTTTAGAAATGTACCCTATTAAAAAAAAAAAAAAAAAAAAAAAAAAAAAAAAAAAAAAAAAAAAAAAAAAAGCCGGGCGTTGGTGGCGCACGCCTTTAATCCCAGCACTCGGGAGGCAGAGGCAGGCGGATCTCTGTGAGTTCGAGGCCAGCCTGGTCTCCAAAGCGAGTTCCAGGAAAGGCGCAAAGCTACACAGAGAAACCCTGTCTCGAAAAACCAAAAAAAAAAAAAAAAAAAAAAAAAAAAAAAAAAAAAGAAATGTACCCTATTTTTTAATTGGGTTGTTTACTTGATATCTAGGTTTTTGTTGTGGTGGTGGTGATTTGTTGGTTTGTTTTTTCAGACAAGGTTTCTCTGTATAGCCCTGGCTGTCCTGGAACTAGCTTTGTAGACCAGGCTGGCCTCAAACTCACACAGAGATCTGTCTGTCTTTACCTCCTGAGTGCTGGGACTGACAGTGTGTGCTACTGCCACCTGGCCTAGATTTTTAGTTCTTTATATATTTTGGATATTAGCTCTTGTCTTAGGATTTCTATTGTGAAGAGACATAATGACCTTGGCAACTCTTATACAGGAAAACATTTACTTCCGGTGGCGGCTTACAGCTTCAGAGGTTTAGTCCATTATCATCATGGCAAGGAGCATGGTGCCGTGAAGGCAGACATGGTGCTGGAGAAGGAGCTGCTACTTGTTGATATGCAGGCAACAGGAAGTAGACCGTCTCACTGGGTGTGGCTTGAGCATATATGAATCCTCAAAGTCTGCCTCCACAGTGACACACTTTATCCAACAAAGCCACACCTCCTAATAGTGCCACTCCCTTTGGGGGCCATTTTCTTTCAAACCATCACAGCTCTCTATCAGATGTGTAGTTGTTAAAAATTTTTTCCCATTCTGTAGGCTGCCACATTGTACAAACGATGGTGTCCTCTGCTGTGTAGGAGCTTCTCAGTTTCACGAGGGCCCATTTATTAATAGTTGATCTTAGCACCTGTGCTAATGGTGTCCTGTTCAGAAAGTCTTTTCCTGTGCCAGTGAGTTCAAGGCTATTCCCCAGCTTCTCTTCTATATATCTTCAATGTATCTTACTTTATGTTGAGGCCTTGGATCCATTTAGTTGAGTTTTGTGCAGGGTGATAAGTATGGATCTATTTGGATTCTTCGCCTTGTAGCTGTCCAGTTTGACCAGCACCATTTGTTGAAGATGTTTTCTTTTTTTCCAGTGTGTATTTCTGGCTTCTTTATCAAAAATCAGGTGTCCATAGGTATGTGGCTTTATGTCTGGGTCTTCAATTCCATTTCGTTGACCAACATGTCTCTTTTGTGCCAATACCATGTGGTTTTTATAATTACAACTCTGTAGTACAACTTGAAATCAGGGTTGATAATACCTCCAGAAGTTCTTTTATAATTCAGGATTGTTTTAGCTATCCTGGGTTTTTGTTTCCATATGAAGCTGAAAAGTATCCTTAAGATCTGTAAGGAATACTGATGGAATTTTGATGGGGATTGCATTGAATCTGTAGACTACTTTTGGTAAGATTGCTATTTTTGATATATTAATCCTACCAAACCATGAGCATGGGAGATCTTTCCATCTTCTTGTATCTTCCATGTCTTCCTTCAATGTCTTTATCACTTGCTTGGTCAGAGTCACCCTGAGATATGACACTATTGTGAAAGGTGTTGCTTCCCTATTTTTCTCAGTCCAAAGGACAGATACTGATTTTTATGAGTTAATCTTGTATCCAACTACTTTGCTGATGGTGTTTTTCAGCTGTCAGAGTTCCCTGGTGGAATTTTTAGGATCACTTGTGTATATTATCATTTCATCTGAAAATAAAGATACTTTGACTTCTTCCTTTCCAATGTGTATCCCCTTGATCTCCTTCAGTTGACTTATTGCACTAGCTAATACTTCAAGTACTGTATTCAGTAAGTATGGTGATAGTGGACAACCTTGTTTTATTCCTGATTTTAGTGGAATTGCTTTGAGTTTTCTCCATTTAAGTTAATGTTGGTTATGGGCTTGCAAAAACTGCCTTTATTATGTTGAGGTATGCCTCTTGTATCCCTAATCTCTCCAGGACTTCTATCACGAAAGGGGGTGAGTTTTGTTAAAGGCCTTTTCTACATCTAATGAGAGGACCATGTATTTTTTTGTCTTTTCAGTTCACTTATATGGTGGATTATATTTACTGATTTTCATATGTTTGAACCATCCCTATATCTTTGGGATGAAACCTACTTGATTGTGGTGGATAATCATGTTCCTAGATTTGATTTGCAGATACTTTGAGAAATTTTGCATCTATGTTCATAAGGGAAATTGCTCTGTAATTCTCTTTATTTGTTGAGTCTTTAAGAGGTTTGGGTATCAATAACTGTAGTCTTATACAATGAATCAGGCAATATTCCTTCTGCTTCTATTTTGTGGAATAATTTGGTTAACTCATCTTTGAAAGTCTGGCAGAATTCTGTGCTAAAATCATGTGTCCCTGAGCTTTTATTTTTATTGTTGTTGAGAGATTTTAATGACTGCTTCTGTTTCACTAGGGGTCATATAGGAGTACTTAAATTGCTTATCTGATCTTGATTTAACTTTGGTCAGTGGTCTATATTGAGAAAATTATACTTAGATTTTCCAATTTGTTGGAGTAGAGGTTTTTAAAGTATGTCTTTATGTGAGGGTTCAGTCTCTGTTCAGATGGTGTCACTAAAATGACAGGGAACATTGGAAGAGCCAACACCTCCTGCCACTGAGCAGACCTGAGTCTCTGGAACACTAATGGATGACTCACAATGGAGTCCAGGCTAACTGGAGACCCTCTAATTTGGTGTCAAAGCCCAGGACATTGCTTCTTCCTGCCCTTTGTCTGCAGACACACTGCCTGGATATACTGCCTCCGTACAACCTCACATAAAGTGGATTATGTGCTGTGCTGTTCAGACTCATTGGATAGTAATTTAATATGACCTTAGCTGATTGGATAATGTATGCATATATGCTAGTGAACATACATACACACTAAACCAGATCTGTACCTCAGTGCTCGTCTCTGGAGCCTGCTGCCCATGAAACTAATGGTGACTCTGTCTTCCTCCCCACTTCCCCACCAAGCCGTTGGTGAGAGGGAGAGAACCCTACACTTATGATTCATTGGGTTTCTGTGGTGTCTGTTGTTATGTCTCCCTTTTCATATCTAATTTTTTTCTCTTTGTTTTTTTTGAGACAAGATTTCTCTGTGCAATAGTCCTGGCTGTCCTGGAACTCGCTCTGTAGACCAGGCTGGCCTCGGACTCACTGAGATCCACCTACCTCTGCCTCCCGAGTGCTGGGAGTAAAGGCCTGTGCTAACACCACCCAGCTTTTCTAATTTTGATATTCACTCTCCACCTTTTAGCTGATTGGATAAGGGTTTGCCAATCTTATTGATTTTCTCAAAGAACTAACTCTTAATTTCATTGATTATTTGTAATTTTTTGTTTGTTTCTATTTTTTTGATTTCAGCCCTGAGTTTATTTCTTACTGTCTATTATTTTTGGGTGTGATTTCTTCTTTTTGTTCCTGAGTGAGTGCTGGGATTAAAGGTGTGTACCACTATGCCTGGCTTCCAATTTTTTTATGTAGGTATTTAGTGCTATGAATTTGCCTCTTTGAACTTGCCTTTTCATTGTGTGTCATAAGTTTGGGTATAGTATGCATTCATTTTCACTCAATTCTAGGAAATCTTTAGTTTCTGTCTTGATCCATTTTTCATTCAGTAATGAGTTGTTCATTTTCTGTGAGTTTGTAAGCTTTCTGTTGTTTCTGTTGTGATATCCGGCCTTAATGTGTGGTGGGCAGACAGGATGCAGGGGGTTATTTCAGTTTTCTTCTATCTATTGAGACTTTCCTTGTGTCTGAGTATGTGGCCAATTTGGGAGAAAGTTCTATGAGGGACTGAGAAGAAAGTATATTCTTTTATATTTGGGTAAAATGTCCTATAAATATCTACTAGGTCCATTTGGTTTATAATGTCAGCTCCAGCACTTCTCTGTTTAGTTTTTGTCTGGATGACCTGGCTATTGGTGAGACTGAGATATTAAAGTCTCCCACTATCAGTGTGTCAGAGTCAATATGTGATTTAAGCTGTAGTAGTGTTTCTTTTATGAATCTGGGTACCCCTGTGTTAAGAATTGAAATGCCAGGTGGTGGTGGCATACACCTTTAATCCTAGCACTTGGTATTAAACCAACCAACCAAACAACCAACCAACCAAACAAAAGAATCAAAATGTCCTCTTGGAGGATTTTTCCACTCATGAGTATATAGTGTCTATCTTAGTTAGGGTTTCTATGCTGTGAAGAGACACCATGAACACGGCAACTCTTATAAAGGAAAAACATTTAATTGGAGTGGCTTACATTTTCAGAGGTTTAGTCCATTATCATCATGGTGTGACGTGGTGTGCAGGCAGATGTGGTGATGGACAAGTAGCAGAGTGTTCTTCATCTTAACTCACAGGCAACAGGAAGTGGTCTGAAATACTGGGCGTGGCTTGAGCAATTATGAGACTTTAAAACCTACCTCCACAGTGGCACACTTATTCCAAAAAGGCCATATCTACGTCAACAAAGCCACACCTCCCAATAGTGCTGCTCCCTTTGAGGGAAGGCATTTTCTTTCAAACTACTACAGTGTCCTTCCCTATATCTTTTGATTAGTTTTGATTCAAAGTCTATTTTGTCAGATATTAAAATGGCTACACCTAACAAGGTAGTGATGGTTCATGCCTTTGATCCCAGCACTTGGGTGGCAGAGGCACGCAAATCTCTGAGTTCAAGGCCAGCCTAGTCTACAGAGCAAGTTCCAGGACATCCAGGGTTACACAGAGAAACCTATCTCAACAAAACAAAACAAAACAAAACAAAACAAAACAAAACAAAACAAAACAAAACAAAACAAAAATGGCTACACCAGCTTGCTTCTTAGGTCCATTTTCTTGAAATATTTTTTTCTATCACTGAGGTGATGTCTATCCTCAATGTTAAGGTGTGTTTCCTGGATGCAGGAAACACATGCTGGATCCTGTTTTCACATCCATTCTGTTAATCTGTGTTTTTTTGTTTGTTTTTCAAATTCGGGAGAGACCATTGATATTGAGAAATATCAATGATAAGTGTTTATTGATTTCTGTTCTTTTGGTGTGTGTGTGTGTGTGTGTGTGTGTGTGTGTGTGTGTGTGTGTGTGTGTGTGTGTTTCCTTCCCCTCTTTTTGCTGGCTTATGATTATTTATTCTTTTTGTTTTTTGTGTGAGGTTGGAGTTTTCTTTATTTATTTAAGAGTTATTTATTTATTTATGTATATGAGTGCTCTATCTGCATGTATGACTTTATGCCAGAAGAGAGTATCAGATCTCATTATAAATAGTTGTGAGCTACCATATGATCTCTGGGAATTGAACTCAGGATCTCTGGAAGAGCAGTCAGTGCTGTTAACCTCTGAGCTGTTTCTCCAGCCCCTGGAGTTTTCTTTCTACTATCTTCTTTAGACAGATGTTGCTTAAATGTGGCTTTATCACAGAATGTCTTATATTCTCCATCTATTGTTGTTGGTGGCCATGTCAGAGGAGCAGAAGGTGGCACCTGAACTTCAGGAGATTGACTCACCAGAATGTAAGACACTGATGGGTGAATCTCGGATAGTCAAGGCCTGGAGGGCTATGGCTCCAGAATGTCTTTTGCTACTGCTGTGCATGTTTGCCAATGCCATTTTTCTCTGGTGTCTGGCATGGTGTGCATAGATGTGGGGAGATCCCCACTGCCTTTAATGTAGTGTGATTATCTCATGGAAATATCCCATTCTACTGGGCATTTTTACCTGTGGATTATTATGAAGATGATTTCCTCTTAAGCTGTACTGTTTAGTTGAAGTAATGATTTTATATAACAATAGCATTAGTTTAAATAGAATTTTGATTATTAAGGGTTTTTTTTTAAACAAATATAGTAAGGGATTATGATAGAAGTTAGTTTAGTGGGAAAATTAATACAGGTAAAAGAATATAGTGTTGTCCCTACCCCTGATAAAGCAGGGTCTGCAGAAGGTAGAAAATAACATCAAGGAAGTGTCATGCAGCTAGGACTTACAAGTTTCTCTTGAGAAGCCATATAGACTGTGGTTTAAGTTAATGATTAAGGGTAACAATCGAGTCCCAGGAGTTAACTCAAGTTCTTTTTGCTATTGGGAAATGTGTTCACAGGTTTTGGTGTGCATCATAGCTAAAACAAAACTTTAAACAATTGACGTCATGTAACTAGAAAACAAAGAATTGGAAGGTTAGTTAAGATAATTGGACAGGACACTAAAATATGAAAAGTGAAACCAGTAATCTGTTTTTCTGGCATTATAAAATCTACTGCCTGTGTAAATGGTTACAATTGAAAGGCCCTGATCTATGAGAAGTCTCAAAGATAATGTTCAACTGTATGTGGGTTCTTGAGGGATAATTTGTTTTTCACCTATAATACATAAAATGTTTAATCATGTGAGGGAAATGCGAAATATGTTGTTTTTTACTTGTATTCATTGTAATTATTCACTTAAATAATGTAACCATACTGTAATTTTTATATTACTTGAAAGATTCTGCTGGGGTTTATAAGCTATAAGGGGAAAAATAAAGAAGAGAGAAGGAAGTCATCAGGAAGTAGAGGAGAAGGAAGACATCAGGAAGTAGTGAAGAGGAAGGCATCAGGAAACAGTGAGGAGGAAGTCATCAGGAAGTAGTGAGAAGGAAGTCATCAGGAAGTAGTGAGAAGGAAGACATCAGGAAGTAGTGAGAAGGAAGACATCAGGAAGTAGTGAGAAGGAAGTCATCAGGAAGTAGTGAGGAGGAAGTCATCAGGAAGTAGTGAGGAGGAAGACATCAGAAAGGAGTGAGAAAGAAGCCATCAGGAAGTAGTGAGGAGGAAGACATCAGAAAGCAGAGGAGAAGGAAGATATCAGGAAGTAGAGAAGGAAGACATCAGGAAGTAGTGAGGAGGAAGACATCAGGAAGTAGTGAGAAGAAAGACATCAGGAAGTAGTGAGAAGGAAGTCATCAGGAAGTAGTGAGAAGGAAGTCATCAGGAAGTAGAGGAGAAGGAAGACATCAGGAAGTAGTGAGAAGGAAGTCATCAGGAAGTAGAGGTGAAGGAAGACATCAGGAAGGAATGAGAAGGAAGACATCAGGAAGAGTGAGAAGGAAGACATCAGGAAGGAGTGAGAAGGAAGACATCAGGAAGTAGAGGAGAAGGAAGACATCAGGAAGTAGTGACAAGGAAGACATCAGGAAGGAGTGAAAAGGAAAACATCAGGAAGTAGTGAGAAGGAAGACCTCAGGAAGTAGTGAGAAGGAAGCCATTAGGAAGTCGTAAGGAGGAAGACATCAGAAAGCAGAGGAGAGGGAAGACATCAGGAAGTAGTGAGAAGGAAGACCTCAGGAAGTAGTGAGAAGGAAGACATCAGGAAGTAGTGAGAAGGAAGTCATCAGGAAGTAGAAGCGAAGGAAGTCATCAGGAAGGAATGAGAAGGAAGTTATCAGGAGGTAGTGAGAAGGAAGTCATGAGGAAGGAGTGAGAAGGAAGTCATCAGAAGGTAGTGAGAAGGAAGACATCAGGAAGTAGTGAGAAGGAAGACATCAGGAAGTAGAGGAGAAGGAAGACATCAGGAAGTAGTGAGAAGGAAGACATCAGGAAGGAGTGAGAAGGAAGTCATCAGGAAGGAGTAAGAAGGAAGTCATCAGGAAGGAGTGAGAAGGAAGTCATCAGGAAGGAGTGAGAAGGAAGTCATCAGGAAGGAGTGAGAAGGAAGTCATCAGGAAGGAGTGAGAAGGAAGTCATCAGGAAGGAGTGAGAAGGAAGTCATCAGGAAGGAGTGAGAAGGAAGTCATCAGGAAGGAGTGAGAAGGAAGTCATCAGGAAGGAGTGAGAAGGAAGTCATCAGAAGGTAGTGAGAAGGAAGACATCAGGAGGTAGTGAGAAGGAAGTCATCAGGAAGGAGTGAGAAGGAAGTCATCTGGAAGTAGTGAGAAGGAAGACGTCAGGGTAGAAGACTAGAAGGGAAAAAGAATAGAGTAGAACGAGGATAGGAGGAATAATAAAATGAAGAACTAAGCTTTGACCTTAGAAGTCCTCATGTGTCTGTCTGTCCAGTAGTTTGCCTACTCTGCATCTCCTCTTCAGTTTCTCTGACCTGCTGAAGGCCAGCTGCTCATCAGCACCCTAGGTGAGATCCTGACATGTTGGAGGTGTGTGTGTGTGTGTGTGTGTGTGTGTGTGTGTGTGTGTGTTTCAGCTATGTTGGAATACCCAGGGTCTGCTGTGGTAGGGTTGCTGGGCTCTAGCAGAGACATATTTTCCTGGCTGTTGTTGATTGGGTTTTTACACTGGCATCTAGGTATCTGGGTTTGGGATGAATATAATTCTAGGCACTGATATCTGGTCTTCTCTTGGTTGGTTGGGGTTTTTTTTTGTTCCTTGGTTTCTGTTGCCCTCTCTGGTTCTTGGGAAAGTGTGATGACTGTGTGTTGCTTGGTAGGAAATTCTTCTGGGATCCTAATAAGTATGGCCATAGGGAGTTCCATGTAAAATGTGTTTCTAGATATTGGGAGCTGACACTTGGGAATAGAGATGGGATCGGGGGCATCTGAGGGGGTCCACAGAAGAGAGGGAATCAGACTGTTCCACCAGGATCTGCTTAGTCCTTTGGGAGTGGGGGCAGGAAGTGAGGAGAGGCTGAAGCAGCTGGTCTGTAACAGAGCTGGGGTTAGACTAGGGGATCAAATTTGGAGAAGGGGGATACTTGAAGATCTGCACTTAGTCTACCTGCTCTCCTAGCTGGAACAGCCTGGTGGGTTCCCAGGCGTACCTGATGGAGTTGAAGGCTGGGATAAAGCGATGATGTGGGGGAGTTAGGAGGGAAAGATATGTATGATCCACTGGTGGGGGGTGGGTGGGAAGGGAGGCTGCAGCAGGTGGCCTGAGCTGGGAAAGACTTGGGGGTTGGTTTGGAGGAGCTGAGGGAGAGATCTGCAGCTAGTCTACCTGCTTCTCTGGCTGGAGTGATATTTTCTATTTTTTTCTAAACTGCTAAAATTGGGGCTGGGGCAATGGCCCAGTTGGTAAAGTGCCTGCCATGCAGGCGTGAGAAGCAAGAAAGGATCCCCAGAACCGACTTAAGAGCCTGGCACGGTGACTAGTATCTGTAACCCCAGTCTTGGGGTGGGTGGAGAAGTTAGGTCACAGAAGCTCACTGGCCAGCCATCCTACCCGACTCAATGAGCTAAGAATCAGGTTTAGTGGGACACTGTCTCTAAATAAATAAATACATTAATTAAAGGTGGAGGGCTTGGAAAGATGGTTCAGTGGTTAAGAGCACTTGTTCTTGCAGAGGGCCCAGGTTGATTCCGAGCACCCACATGGCAGCTCACAACTGTCCATAACTCTGGTTCCAGGGATCCAATGCCTTCTCCTTATCTCTATAGGCACCAGGCATGCACATGGTACACAGATACCCATGCAGGCAAAACACTTGTATATATAATATAAAGTAAATATAAAAAAAATAAAGGTAGAAAATGATCAAGGATAGGTATCTTTTGTTGATCTCAGGCCTCAACATGCATGGGCACAGGGGTGCACATGCAGTCACACATACATAATGCACATACCACACCCATACACAGCCCTCCACAATACAAAATTGTGATAAAATATATGTAAAATTTACCATCTTCAAGTTGGCAGTTCAACTCAGTGGTAGAGCTATTAGATGGGTAAAGCCCTGCATTTGATCCCCCAGCTCTCACACACTTTAAGAAAGCACAAAAATCCTGGCCATCTAAAATATTTAAATTCTGTTATTATATTTTTAATTGATAAATAATAATTATATGCTCTTAGGAGGTCACAGAATGATTGAATAAGATTAATTAGCCAGACTACCACCTCATATACTTGCCATCTTTGTGGTTATATGTATTAGTCAGGGTTCTCTAAAGGAACAGAATTGATAGACTGAATGTGTGTATAATATACATACATAATATATATATTCATACATATATGATTTATTGGACTGGCTTTCTGTGGTCAGGGTTGTCCAACAATGGCTGTCTCCTGATGCACAGGCCAACAACCCATGTGTTGTTCAGTCCATGATGCTGGCAGTCTCGGCAGTCCCAGCCTGATGCTGGGGTCCCAGGTAATTCCCAGAGAGCTGCTGATCTTCTGTGTTGGAATCCTGAAGAAGTAGGGTCTAATACCAGGGAAGGAGTGCCTCAGCAACAGGGTAGAAGGACTTGGCAGTGAGGGTGAGGGCAAGCAGGCAAACACAAAAGCTTCCTTCTTCCATGCCCTTTTATGCAGGCTGCCACCAGAAGGAGTAGCCCAGATTTAGGGTGGGGTTTTCTCACCTCAAATGAGCCAATCAGGAAAATCCCTCATAGGTTTGCCCAGCTGCTTGGGTTTTAATTGGTTCCAGATGTGGTCAAGTTACCAAGCAAGATCAGCCATTACAGGTAGAAACACTTAAAATCCAGCCTTCAGCAGTTCTGATAACAGCAATACGTTTTATTTCAATTGACTGTTTGAGACAAGGTCTGACTATGCAGTTCAGGCAGGTCTGAAACTCAAGGTGACCCTCCAACTTCAACCTCCTCAGTGCTGGGATTATAGGTATGGATTCCATGCCTGGCTTTACATTGGTTTGCTCATCACTATGGTAACCATCCTGGCAGCAGGTTGCCAGAACTTAGCCCTCCTGCCAAGATGGATGTCCTTTTCTGCTCTGGGCCCCTTGCTCTCACTCCCAATGGCTAGTAATCCTCCACTGTCCACATTTACCATCTTGATTTCCTTTAGATTCCACATCTAAGTGTGGCTTTGTCCTCTTCTGCTTGGCTTATCATGTAGGACACACTACAAGCTCACCCAGGTTGCCACACTGACAGAATTTCTATCCTTCCTTCATAATGCTGAACAGCATTCAATTGTGTGTACAATATATTTTAAGGATTTTCTTAATTTTTAGTGATGTGTGTATGTGTTTCTCTGTGTATGTGCATGTCTGTGCATGTGTAAATAGACCAGAAGAGAGTATCAGTCAGATCCCCTGGAGATAGAGTTACAGGTAATTGTGAGATGGGTGATGGAGACTGAACTTGGGTCATCTGCCAGAGCAGTAAGTGCTCTGAACCACTGAACCATCTCTCCAGACCTCTACCATTTTTTTTTTGGTTTTGTTTTTTTGTTTTTCGAGACAGGTTTTCTCTGTGTAGCTTTGCGTCTTTCCTGGATCTTGCTCTGTAGACCAGGCTGGCCTCGAACTTACAGAGATCCACCTGCCTCTGCCTCCCGAGTGCTGGGATTAAAGGCGTGCGCCACCACCGCCCAGCACTACCTTCTTTTTTGAGACAGTGCTTCTCACTGAGTCTGGATTGCCACTGAGCCCCTGGTATCTGCCCGACTCTACCCACTATCCAGCACTAGCTTTTACATGGGTGCTGGGGATTCAAACTCAGGACCTGGTACTTGTGTACTTTGCCCACAGACACACATGCACCACCGAGGAGAGCAGCTTGTTGGCTGAGAGTTCAGAAACTTGGTTTGGGTCACAGTCTTCCATTGTCTGGAGGCCAAAGGCCAATTTCATATCTGGGCTCAGGTTTCTGATTTCTGCAAAATGAGTTTATTCTTGACTTCCCAACTCAGAAAGTCAGTATGCACAGAAGAGCTGCAACCAACACTGACTTTCATTCAACACACTATAGCCACACCGGAACCTGCCTTCACAAGAAGGATACTGCTCGTCACAGGGTGAGCAGACTGTCTCCTCACTGGCTTTACTGCTGGCAGACATCTGGGCTGCTCCCAGTGTGTGGCTATCAGGAATAGCACTGTGAGTCTGGGTTGTGAAAAATGCAAGTCTCTTGGGGATAGGTAGGGTAGAATTGCTGGACTACATATGAACAATTATATGGCTTTATTAGAACCTGACAAGCATAAAAGGGTCTGCAAAATGGCTAAGTATCTAAAATGTGTAAGCATGAGGAGCTGAGTTTGGATCTCCACAACCCATGTAAGGTCAGATTTGGTAATGTATGTATCTGCAACACCAGTGCTCCAGAGGTGAGAGAAGAGACCCTCACACACAGCAGCAAACAAACAAACCAATAAACAAAGAAGGTGGAAGGGGAAGGCAGACCCTGAGATTGTCCCAACTTACACACAGATGCCGTGAAATAAATGCACACACACACACACACACACACACACACACACACACACGCACGCACGCACGCACACACACACACACACACACACACACACACACACAGATTTAAAAAATTGCCACACAGTTTGAAAGTGGATGTGAGACAGCATAGAAAGACCAAAAAATAAAGTAATGTGAAAACTGAAAGAAGCCCCCTTACCCTGTGACCCAGGTCCCATTTCCTGCTGTCTGAGGGCCAAGCAATTTCAACACAGCTGGTACTCTCAAAATTGACTGCAGAGATAGTGCCTGTCCTAGAGACATCTCAAAGATGTCAAAAACAAACAGTTTACATGGGGTCAGAATGTGTGTGCCCTTCAGGTTAACTGCTAAAACTCCCTAGTCCCTAAATCTAAGCAGCATACCTCATAAAACCACCTTACAAAAATATTTAAAAAATTCATTTTATTATTCTATTTGTATATGTGCATGTGTGTGTAGGTATTTGTATATGTGCAGGTGTCGAAGCTCCTGGAGCCGTAGTTCTAGGAGGTTGTGAGCTACCCACCCAACTTGGGTGCTGGAAACTGAACTCTGCTTCTCCTCAAGGGCAGCCTGTGCTCTTTACTGCTGAGCCGTCTCTCTCCAGTTCCCAAAACAAACTTAAAAACATTTATTATCCACCCCTTTGAGTGTGTGTGTTGTGTGTGTGTGTGTGTGTGCAGGTACACATGTGCCACAATGCACATGTGAAGGTCACAGGACGCCTTGTGGGGCTCTTTTCCACCTTGTGGGTTCCCAGGATGGCACTCCAGTCATCCATCTCGGTGGTGGGCAGCTCTACTTGCTGAGCCTTCTCGACAGCACCCCCCCCCCAATTCTTTAAGAGATTATAAGCAAACCAGCTCATTCATTTAAAATTTTAGATTGATTTATTTTGTTATTTTATGTGTATGAGTGTTTTGTTTGTATGTGTACAACATGTGTGCTGGTGCCCAAGAAAGTCAGATGAGGGCATTAGATGCCCTAGGACTGAGTTAAAGATAGTTGTGAATTATCACATGGATGCTGAGAATTGAACCTGAGTCCTCTGCAAGAGTAGCCAGTGCTCTTAACTGTAGAGATAACTCCTCAGACCTCCTCCATTTTTAAGTTTTACTAAAGGTTTTTTTTTTTTTTTTTTTTTTTTTCTTTTGAGGCAGGGTTTCTCTGTGTAACAGTCCTGGCTGCCCTGGAACTCACTTTGTAGAGGAGGCTGGCCTTGAACTCATAGAGATCTACCTGCATCTGCTTTCTGATGCTGGGATTAAAGGCCCATGTGCCACCACCACCCAGATAAATTTTAGCAAAGTTTTAAACTTTGATTGACCTTTTAACTTTGTTGTAAATTAAATCCATTGTCCAAGGTAGTGTGCATGCACATATATACTGGCTGGTTGTGTGTCAACAGAGAGGAAGGAGCCTCAGTTGAGGAAAGGCCTCCTTGAGATCCTGCTGTAAGGCATTTTCTCCATTAGTCATCAATGGGGGAGGGTCCAGCCCATGGTGGGTGGTGCCATCCCTGGGCAGGTGGTCCTGGGTTCTATAAGAAAGCAGGGTGAGCAAGCTATGTGGAGCAAACCAGTAAGCAGCACTCCTCCATGGCCTCTGCACCAGCTCCTGCCTCCAGGATCCTGCCCTGTGTGAGTTCCTGCCCTCACTGCTTTTGATGATGAACAGTGATGTGGAACTGTGAGTGAAAAACCCTTTTCTCCCCAAGTTGCTTTTGGTCATGGTGTTTCATCACAGCAATAGTAAATAACTGATTATATTGCTTTTGGTCATGGTGTTTCATCACAGCAATAGTAAATAACTGATTATATTGCTTTTGGTCATGGTGTTTCATCACAGCAATAGTAAATAACTGATTATATATATATATATATATATATATATATATATATATATATATATACTTTGTTTTACCCTGTCTGGTTCTGAAATTCTTTTCTGCACAGGCAGTCGAGGATCTAGCTTTACTCTACTCAAGGGGATGTTCCTAAGGCTGCTGACTAGAGTGTGGGGCTGTCTCCCCAAAATGCTGCAGACATGTGTACTGATGCCCATTGCCATCTGTGGCTGCTCGTCACAGGCCTGAGCACTGCAGTACTATAGGACCACTTTTTATTATAGGTGCATTGCATCATTACACTAAAATTGCCACTGTTCACTGCGGCCATTTTTGCTTTAAAAAGGCCTACACATTTCAAAGAAATGAAGAGTAAAAGCATCCTTTTTGCTTATTCTGATATTTAGCATTTCTGAGGCTTTTAATTTTTTTCCCCGGTCATCAAATTTGTAACTGGAATCTTCCTTTAGTCTGATCAGTTTCCTGTAGTATTTTGGGGTCTGCTGGTGGTGAATTCTCTTAATTTTACAAGAAATGTTTTGACTTACCCTCATTCCTTTTTTCAGTATTGGGGATGGAACCTAGGGCTTCACACACACTGGGTGAGCGCCATAGAGCGCCATGCTTCTAAGCTGTATTCACAGCCCCATTTTTTTTTTCAAGATACATAAAAAGGCTTTATTTGCAGGGGAGCAGGAATTTAATCAAACAAGCCAAATCCCATGTCATCATCGGACTCCTCGGACTCCTCCTTCTTCTCATCTTTCTTCTCCTCTGCTGCAGCAGGGGCAGAACCAGCAGCAGGAGCTGCAGAGCCAGGGGCAGCAGAAACAGCCACAGCCCCACCAGCAGGCACACTGGCAAGTTTGCCAACGCCCTGGGCAATGACATCCTCAGTGTTTTTTCCATTCAGCTCACTGATGACCTTGTTGAGCCGGTCATTGCTGACTTGATGCCCACGCTGTCTAGTATCTTCTTAATGTCTTTGGCACTGGGAGAGGAGTTGCCCCCAAGGGCGGCAAGCAAATAAGAGGCAACATAGCACATGTCAGCTGCTGCAGACAGGCCTCACACATGCGACCTCTCGGCGGTGTCAGGCAGTGAAAGCACAGCCCCATTCTTGCCTTTTATTTTGAGACAGTCAAAATACTAAGTCGCTCAGGCTTGAACTTATGGCCTCCTTGCCTGAGCCTGCCTAGGAGCAGGGATTACAGATCTGTGCCAGCAGGTCCAGCTTTACTCTCATTATTATTATTATTATTATTATTATTATTATTATTATTATTATTATTGAGACAGTTTTCTGTGTAGCCCTGGCTGTCCTGGAACTCGCTCTGTAGACCAGGCTGGCCACGAACTCAGAGATCCGCCTGCTTCTGCCTCCTGAGTGCTGGGATTAAAGGCATGCACCACCACTGCCCACCTACTCTCATTCTTTTTTTTTTTTTTTTTTTTTTTTTTTAAAGATTTAATTATTATGTATATAGCATGTATGCCTGCAGGCCAGAAGAGGGCACCAGATCTCATTACAGATGGTTGTGAGCCACCATGTGGTTGCTGGGAACTGAACTCAGGTCCTCTGGAAGAACAGCCAGTGCTCTTAACCTCCGAGCCATCTCTCCAGTCCTACTCTCATTCTTAAAAGGGTCTGATATGCTGAAATTGGTTGACAGGCATCTTTCTGACATCCTATTTTTGTTCTTTTGAGACAGACCTCACTGAACAGCCCTGGCTGGCTCAGCACTTGCCAGGACCGGGTGTATATTTGATCGCATTGCAGGTAACTCCAGTTTCCTTGAGTTTATTTTTGTGAGAGTTAAGAGAACTCTGTAAATATATAAGTGTCTCTCACTAAGAATAACTCCAGCCATTATTCCTCCCAGGGCTTTTTCCTAGTCCTCCTTCTCTCTTTGTAATTCCAGCAATGCACACAGACATTGTCACACTGCCCTGCTCTTCTTCAGCTCTTCTCAGATTAGATGAGTTCTGTCAATACTTGACCCATTCACTGAGTTTTCTCTGTCTCAGTTCCAGAATATACACTTATAGTTTCTAGTTATGTTGTGAATTTAAATCCACTCACAGGTTGAAAGCATATTTTCCTTTATGCCAGATATTACTGGCCTAGCAGTTGCTTTATAATTCAATATTCTTTGTGTGTGCACCTGAGTTCATATGTGTGCAGGGGTCTGTGATGGCCAGGGGGTAACCTCAGGTGTTCCTCAGGTACTGCCTACCTTTTAAAAGTATTTTTTTAAAAATGTGTGTATGTGTGTGTAGGGGCACATGTTCACATGTGTGTGTGTACACATATGCAAGCCAGAGGACAACCTGAGGACATTTTTCAGGACAATTTCTTTGCTTTTGTGTGCATGCATGTTTGTATGTGATATGCACATTTGTATGTGCAGGTGTGCAGAGGCCAGAGGAGGACTTCCTGTTTGGGATGGGATCTGTCACTAATCTGGACAGTCTGGAGCTAGTCTGGCAGCATCAAGCCCTCACTGTCTCCTCACCCATGTCCCTCACAGCTCTGCAGCCCCAGGTGTGCATGGGGCAGTGCCCGGCTTTTCACATGAGTGCTAGGATCCGAACCCAGACTCTGGAGCTTGCACTCTTACCTACTGAGCTCTTCCTGACTTTTTCTTTTCCTAAGGCAGGGTCTTTTCACTCATCTAGAAAACATTAAGCCAGGCTGGCCTCAAACTCATAGTGATACATCTACCTTTGTCTCTGGGTGCTGGGACGAAAGGTGTATACCACTATGTCTAGCTTACGTTTTTTCATACTTTAATCTTTTTAAACATGGTTGCTGGGATCAAACTCTGGCCCTCATGCTTGCAAGGCAAACATTTTACCGCTTGAGCCGTTCCCATAGCCCGCAGCTGCTCTGTGAGCCTCCCACCTGACTTTTCCTGAGAATGGATAATTATTTATTTATTTATCTATCTATCTGAGACAGGGTTTCTCTACATAGTCCTGGCTGTCCTGGAACTCACCCTGTAGATCAGACAGGCCTCAAGCTCAGAGATCCACTTGTCTCTGCCTTCTGAGTGCTGGGATTAAAGGGGTGTGCCACCACTGTTTGGTCTTAGGATAATATTTTGATGCTGTTCTTTTGGGGTTCTATCCTGGACATTGTGACAGTTTGTACAACTTGGGATTCTCTTCTATTAACAGTGTTGAGTTTTGTTAGTGGATGACTGACTTGGAGGACTGAGACCTAACTGCCCATCTGTCACTCGGACAGCTGTTCATGTCTCCCTCCAGTTGTCTCATTCTTAGCTATGCTGTTTGGAATCTGCTCAGAGTTCAACTGGAGACGGACGCAGCACTCCAAAGCCCAGTTCTGATCTTCCCTTCTCAAGCCTTTTCTTTTCTAAGATGCCCTGTACCTTTCTGACATCCAGCTCTTTGGGCCAGGAAGACTTCAGGTCCCTTTAGGGTTTTTCCTGCCCACAGGGCCTGGATGATGCTTTGACCTTAGGGACTCACTTGGCACCCTTCCTCCTTCCTGTGTTGGCTCCTTTCCAGAACCTGCACCTGAGATCATGCTCTGGAGCACCAGGCAAATGTTGCTCTGTCATTTTGCCCAGAGTTTGAGGTGTGACCCGAGGAAGAGTTAGTTTTGACATATGAGAAACACAAGCCAGCTTGTCAACTTTTGTGATCAATGATTGAAAAAACAACACGGGGTTTAAACTTAATTTTGTACCAAGTCCGCAGCTGATACTGAGGAGAAATGAGATTTTTACAAAGTCAAGACTTCTCATTCTGTAATTTGGTATGTTCCTCTAGGTATCTGTTCTGTGTGCAGTGCAAATGTGTGCATGTGTGTGCAGTGCAAATGTGTGCATGTGTGTGCAGTGCAAATGTGTGCATGTGTGTGCAGGCCTGAAGTTGATGTCTCATGTTTTCCTCTGTTGCTTCCCACTTTACTCACTGATTCAGGGTGTCTTGAGGAACCCAGAGCTCAGCCACTCCAGCTGGTCTGGTTAACCTCCTGAGTGCTGGGATTACAGGTGGTTGCCACACCTGCCTGACTTTTACACAGGCTCTGGGGACCTGAATTCTAGTCCCCAAGTCTGTACAGTAGCACTTTTTATTCACCATGCCATCTTTCCAGCTCTTCCTCAATTTGTCTCAATTCTGTCTCATAGTTATCTGATTATGGGTCTTGTGTTTTCATTAGTTTCATATTGAGGTATTTGTTTTTATTTTATGTGTGACTATCTGTATGTATGTGTTGTTGGTTTTTTTTTTTTTTTTTTACTCTTTTGGGGAGCCTGCTACCCAGTTCCCAAATAAATCACACAAAGAGACTAATTCTTAATTATGAATGCCCAGGCTTAGCTTGGCTTAGTTTCTGGCCAGCTTTTGTTAACTTATCCCATCTACCCTTTGCCTCTGGGCTTTTCCCATTCTCTTACTTCTGTAAATCTTACTCTTACTCCGTGGCTGGTTGTGTAGCTGGGTGACTGGCCCTGCAGTCCTCCTCCTTCTCTGGCTGCTTCTTTATCTCTCCTCTATTTATATTTCTCCTTCCATTTATTCTCTCTGCCTGTCAGCCACGCCTATCTCTCTCCCCCTTGTTATTGGCCATTCAGCTCTTTATTAGACCATCAGGTGTTTTAGACAGGCACAGTAACACAGTTTCACAGAGTTAAATGCAACATAAACAAAAGTAACACACCTTAAAGCAGTATTCTACAACATGTATGTCTCTGTACCATGTACATGCCTGGAGCCCACAGAGGCTAGAAGCATGTTGAATCCTTTGCATCAGGACTTGCAGGTGGTTGTGAGACACCAGCTGAGTGCTGAACATTGAACCCAGGTTCTTTGCAAGAGCAGCCAGTGCTCTCAACCACTGAGGCATCTCGCCAGCCCCGAGGCATTTGTTTTTGTTACTCTTATATAAATGGTGTTATTTTATTTTTCTAATAGCCCAGGCTAGCTTCAAACTCACCATCTTCCTGTGTCAACCTTTGTGAAATGGCTCAGTGGGTAAAGGTGTTTTCCATGTAAGCATGGGAACTGAGTTCAGTTCAATCCTTGGGACCCGCATGAAGTGAAAGGAGAGCCGACTCCGTATGTCCCCTTGCTGGCACACATGCTGTGGCAGGCATGTATTCCTCACTCATGTCATATACACACAGGAACAACAAAATATTTTTTAAGTGTTTTTGTTTTTGAAATAGTCTTATGTAGCCCACGTAGTGGGGTGATTTCACATTCTTTTTTTTTTTTTTTCCAAGACAGGGTTTCTCTGTGTAGCCCTTGCTGTCCTGGAACTCACTATGTAGACCAGGCTGGCCTTGAACTAAACATGCCTCTGCCTCCTGAGTGCTGGGATTAAAGGCATGTGCCACCTCTGCCCAGCTTGCATTTCACATTCTAAGTGGTCAACCATTTGAATACTTGGTCCCCAGCTGGTGCTGTTTTGGGAGGTTGTGGCACCTTTAGGAGGTGGAGTCGAGCTCGATGAGGTGGCATGCTCAGAGGATGGGCCTTGAAGTATGGCAGTCAGGCCCTGCTTCCTGTCTTGTGGGTTTCCTGATGCTCCCAGATGTGAACGAACAGTCTCTGGCTCCTGCTACTGAAAGCCATGGGCTGCTCTTCTGCCACACCTTCTCTCCCGTGCTGGACCGTATCCCCGAAAATGTGAGCCTGAATCAGTGTTTCCTCACTTAGGCTCTTTTGTCAGGCATTCTGTCCCAGGAAGGAGAAAAGCAACTAACAAGAATACAGTGCCAGGGCCCACCCTCCTTTTAGGGTGCATCCCTAGTGACCCAAGCATCTCAATAGTTCTTGGCACTCCCCAATATTGCCTTGTAGGCCATTAAGCCTTTAGCATGTGGTTATTCAATATGTAATGGCACGACGTTTTCAGGGACCTGAGTTGAGATTTGGTTGTCAATCTCTGCCCTCACCTCTGAAGTGCTGGGATTACAAGTGTATACTGTCATACCCTGTTCCAAATTGAGTCTGGCTTTTACAAACTGGACGTGTGAGCTGAATGATGGGCAAGTTGTATCAGGAATTAACCCCTATGAGAAACCCTAAGGAGCCCCCCCCATGGATCAGAGCAACACCGTGTCTTCCAGGACGAGGAGATATTGCTGGCTGTTCCCTGGGAAGTAAGGCTGATGCTGTGGCACTCAAGGGAGGTGGAGACTCTGAGGAAGGCTGTTGCAGGCATGCTGCCAGGCTGGGCTCCCTCACGCACTCTGAGTAAGCTCCTCTGAGCTGAACTATAAACCCGGTCACACAGCTATAGTTAGTCTTTTGTGGGAGTCAGCCAAGAGACTGCTGTCCATGAGTCATTCTAGAGTTCTGCAGACAGCTGGCTCTGGAGACCTGGGTCAGTTTCAAAGGGAGGGCAGAGCCAGGTATCAGACCCATGATGTCCATCTGTGTGTGACATATGGACAGAAGGACGGCTGACCAGCTTGAGAACAGTGCTGCCAGTGCCCAGCAACTTCAGGGTCCAGGACTTGGCTCTCTGACCTTACCAAGAGCGAGACCCAGGCCATGGACTTAGCTTCTAACTTCAGCTCCCTCCCTGCCTCATAGAGAGCACTCAATGCATCAGTCCTGAGACTGCTGGCCACCCAAGCCTGGTCCTACGCAAAGCAGTCTTGATGAGGGCATGCAGGGCAGGGAGAGAACTGTTTCAGACTCTTCAAGCCACACTGCCGTGTCCCACTCCAGCTGCCTCAGGTTCTGTTAAGGCATGAGAGATGGACAGGCCATTAAGTGCATCTGGCTTTATCTCCTTATATGGACACACTGGTGTAGGGGGCTAAATAATGACCCTTCTCCCAGTTCACATCCACCCAGAACACAAGTGAACATATTGGAGGAGAAACCTTTGCAGATGTAATGGGTTAAAGACCTTTCAGAATCATCTTGTATGTAGGTAGGTCCAAGTTCTGGGACTGGTGTCATTCTAAGATGAGAGGTGCCAGCTATGTGAAAGCCTGATAAGGATCGAATGAGCCCAGGCACAAGGCTAGCAGGGCAACACAGGACACTGTCTTAAAACTATAGAGAGACCACAGCTAGGTGAGGCCAGAGATGACTGATGTAGATGTAACCAACCGTCTTATTAAATAAGAAACACAGAGCCAATGCAAAGAAGAAAGCTAAGAGGTCAGAGCTAAGAGCTAAAACCTTACCCTTCCTCCTGTGGTGGTCCTACCTCTCCGAACCAGAGCTACTTCCTGTGTGTCTGTCTTTTTATAGTGTTTCTGTTCTGCCTTCTCATTGGTTGTAAACCCAACCACATAACCGCCTCGTCACGGCCTGTCTGTATAGACCTCCAGGTTTTCTATGATTGGTATTGATTAAAGGCATGTGTATCCAATACTGGCTGTATTCCTGAACACACAGAGACTTACCTAGCTCTGCCTACCAAGTGCTGGGATTACAAGCGTACACCGTCACTGCCCTGCTTTCCTATGGCTTGCTAATAGCTCTGACCCCTGGGCAACTTTATTTATTAACATACAAATAACATTTTAATACAAGTAAAATATCACCATAGATTGATGCCACCACAAGGCAAGGATGCCTCGGAGCCAACAGTAGCTGGAGGTAGCAAGGAAGGCCCATCCTCTAGGCCCCAGGAATACAACCCTACCCATGCCAAATTTTAGCCCTCTGTCTTTAGAACCATAGGATAATACATCTGTTGTTCAGGCATACACTGAGAAATACATGCACCTGCTACACAGCTGTTTGTGGTTAGGATCCAGTTCCCTGGCTGTGGATCTCTTTGAGGGGCACATCCCTTTGAGTCTGCACAACCAAGGATAGGCTGGCTTGATAAAGTCACCCCGAAAGAGGGAACCAGCTAGAGGCCTCCAGCTGCCATCTAGCTCTCTCTGTGTGTGTTTGTGTGCATTCATGGAGGTTAGAGGTCAACGTCAGGTGTGCAGGTGTGTGCCTCAATCATTTATTTATTTTTTCAAGACAGGGTTTCTCTGTATAGCTTTGGAGCCTGTCCTGGAACTCACTCTGTAGACCAGGCTGGCCTCGAACTTACAGAGATCCGCCTGCCTCTGCCTCTTGAGTGCTGGGATTAAAGACGTGCACCACCACTGCCCGGCTTCAATCATTATTTTTTGAGACAGGGTATTTCACTACACTAACTGGGCCAGTGAGACCCAGGAATATTGTGGTCTCCACCTCCCCATAGCTAGGATTACAGAAGCATGCTGCTACCCTCAGCCTTTTCACGTGGATGCTGGGATCTAACTCATATCCTTATAACTTTACCAACTGAGCCATCTCCTTAGCCCTCCACTATGCCTTTTTTAAAAAAAATCTTATGGGGCTGGTGAGATGGCTAAGCAGGTAAAAGTACTTGCCATATTAGCCTGATATGAATTTGATATCTGGGACCTATGTATGGTGGAGAGACCCCGACTCCCAAAAGTTGTCCTCTGCCTCTACATGTATGTCCCTGCAGTCACACCCCCCCCCACGCCCATCTTATGGCAAGGATTTCAGGTACACAGTAAAAGCATGGGTGACACAGTGCTGTGTTATTCACAGAACAGTACAGACATGGTAGCTTTTGGTTATTTAGTCTCATATTTAACTGAATGTCTCCACTTTGGTTTAAAAAGTTACTGGCTTGGGAATCTGCCTTTTTATGCCCACATCCCTGTTCATTAGCATCATGGTGTGCTGATTCCTATTCTGTCACTCACTAGTCACATTCTTCCACATTTAAGCATGGTGTTTTCCTTTTATTTTTTTTTAAAAACAAGGTCTCACTGAGTGGTGGTTGCATGCACCTTTAATTCCAGCACTTGGGAGGCAGAGGCGGGCAGATCTCTGTGAGTTCCACAACAGCTAGGGCTACCAAGATAAACCCTGTCTTGAAAAACAAAAAGCTAAAAACAAGGTCTCAGGTAGCCAAGGCTGGCCAGAGCTTTCTGAACGGCAGAGTCTGGCCTTGAATTTGTCATTCCTGTTTCCACTGCTCAAGTGCTGAGATTACAAGTATGTACTACCACACCTAATTTATGAAGTGCTGAGGATGAAACCCAGGGTTTGTGCATGCCACTCACGAACTCTACAAGCTGAGCCCCACACCTCCAACTAAAGGTGTTTTATAATTTTATTTGTCTTAATGAATCTTCCATTTCTTTTAAGGCTAGTTCTGGGATTGTCAGCTTCAAACTACGCAAGTTGTAATGGCCTCTGGCAATGTGTCGATGGAGACATTGAAAGAACGGTTGTCCTTTAGTCTCCAGAGTGACAATGGTTAAGAGGCTGGCAGTGTCTGCTGCCCCTTGCATATATATTTGGAGGAGACACATGGTTTTTACCTCCATTCACTTCAGTCTTAGGGGCAGTGCTCTGGAAAACAGCCACCTGAGCTGTGGCTCTAGCACTGGACTCTTCAGCAAAGAATTAAGGTGTTGTGGGCACCTTAACCCTATACCTGCAACTTAGGTGCAGCCCAGGGGCTGTGCTATCAGCAGATGCTTAGGCACAGTAGGAGGCTGAGTCCATCTTGAAGAGATTAGGGACCACACCAGAGAAGTCCTGGTGGGCCTCAGAGGGGCAGAAGCCACTGCTCTATGGAGATGACTGTGCTTACCCTCAAGAAAGAGCTTAGAACCGTGGCAGAAATGGACATGCAGTGCTGGGGTGTGGCGATGGAAGTGCCAGTCACACAGGCCCTTGGTGGGAGCTCCAGACTTTTTTATAGGCTTTTTTTAAAATAGGCATCCATTGTTTTGCTCCCCTCTCATCTAAGGGTTTTGAGGTGCAGATTGCTGTACACCTAGCTGGTGGTTCCTATTAACCAACACACCAGTGGGATTACAAAGAACCTGCTGATGGTTTGATCTCCTTTAAAATCTTCCAACCAGTCATCAACATTTAAAAATGCCGATTTGGGGCTGGCAGCATGTCACGCAGCAGTACTGTGCCCACCGAGCATGCCATTGGCCCTGAGTATGCTCTCCTGTGCCACCAGAAGACTCTTAGGTTTCATTCACAACTTTAAACTTCTGCTCTGGTGCCAAGCCAAAGCCAAGCTCGGGTACTCCTTGGAGAGGGCACACAAGCCCACACTGGCTTGTAGCACCCAACCTGCTTCCTCATTGTTTGCCTCTTTTTACGGACTTTCCCAACCTGGGGCCAATGTTGAGAACAGAATTTCTGTTAGGACCCCCCAGCACACTTTGCAGGAGGGTGCCCAGTTCCTGGGCTTCCGTGTGCACAGTTCCTTAGGTTCACTGAGGCTCAGAGAGGAGGTGGGGTTTGTACTACAGTTATTAATAAGCCAGAGAGATTAGGACAGGATCAGCACATGGGCTCGGCCATGCTCTGCTTTTCAGAGAAGAGTCCTCACCCCACCTTTCAGAAATAGGGCCTCATGAGGCCCCAGGCTGGCCTCCAAATAAACATATAACATAGGTTGAATTCCTTGTCCTTCATCTTCCAAGAGCTGGGATTGCAGGTGTGTACTGGTGAAAGAGTCTCTTTTAAGGCAGGAAAGAAAAAAAAAATCATTTGCCACGTCAAACCCCTCATCCACAGTGCTGGATCTGCGCCGACTATAGCAGGTCTCTTCAGAAGTGGCGATGACCCTGCGAGGTAGCAGCGAGGTTCCAACAAGGGGCTTTGCCGTCTCGAATTTGTTTCTCGGCCTTTAAAATATATATATATATATATATATATATATATATATATATATATATATATGAAACCCTTGGAAACGTCTCCTAACACGACCTTCTGGTTAAAAAAAACCAAACACCCAGAAAGAAAGGGGTGAAATGGTAACTAAAATACTCCCACAAAGTGCTCGCAAACATCAGTTGAGAGGATTTATTACCTCCTCCCCCCCAAAAAAAGTAAATACAGAACAAATCTGCTTCCGGACGTCCAGCTTCGCCCGGGTGCTCACCGTCCTCGTACCCACGGCCATAAGTCAGAGGAGCAGACCTCGCGCCCGCGGCGTCCTGCGCACACCTCTAGCCGCCCCGAAAGCGCCTTCGTGCCAGGACTCCTGCTCCTCGCTGAGCGGTCGCCCGAGCCTCGGGAGCACCGCGCTGCCGCCGCCGCCCGCCCGCCCGCCCTGGCCGCAGCCATTTTGGAAGGGCGCAGACAAAGGGCGAGCCCCGCCGCCGCCCGCCGCGATCCACCCGGGCACTTGGCCGCCGCTTGCTCTCCGGGCCCGGTAGCCATTCCCACCCACGCCGGAGAAGACGACCGACAGCCAGCTGCTCGCCTGCTCCCCGGCCTCTGGCGCTCGCAGCCATTGGCCGCGTCTTTTAAGAGCCGGCCGTAGCCAATCAGAGGCCACAGGGGCGCGGGCGGGGGCGGTGCGTGCCGCCGCGCCTGCGCAGCGCGCCGCCCCTCCCCCGCCCCGCGCGCCGCGCCCCCGCCCGCCCCGCGCACCGCCCCCCGCCCGCCCCGCGCCCCGCTGGAACCTCCTCCTGCCCAGGCGCGCTCGGCCGAGCGGCGGCGGCGGCGGCGGCGAGGAGGAAAGATGGCGGCGGGCTCGGATCTGCTGGACGAGGTCTTCTTCAACAGCGAGGTGGACGAGAAAGTGGTGAGCGATCTGGTGGGCTCGCTCGAGTCGCAGCTGGCGGCCAGCGCGGCCCACCACCACCACCTCGCGCCGCGCACGCCCGAGCTGCGGGCCGCGGCCGCCGGCGCGCTCGGGAACCATGTTGTGAGCGGCAGCCCGGCCGGAGCCGCGGGCGCAGGGCCGGCCGCCTCCGCCGAGGGCGCGCCCGCAGCGGCGCCGGAGCCGCCCCCCGCAGGTAGAGCGCGGCCGGCGGGTGGGGGCCCGCGGCACCCGGGCTCCAGCTCACCGCGCCGCTTGCTTGTCCCCGCAGGGCCCGCGCCGGCGCCCGCCAAGCTGAGGCCGCCGCCCGAGGCCAGCGCGGGGCCCTGCCCGGCCGCCGCCGCCGCCGCCACCGCCGCCGCCGCTGCCGCCGCCGCGGGGCCCGATCCCGCCACCGCCGCCCCGCCCGCCGGCTCCGGCGCCTCCAAACCCGGCCCGCCTGGCCCGCCCGGCCCCGGCGCCGCGCAAACTTTGAATGGGAGCGCCGCGCCGCCCACCGCGCCGCACGCCGCACCTGCTGTCAGCCCGGTCAACAACGGGCCCGCGCCGCCGCCCGCCGCCGGCTCTGTCATCCAGGCGGCCCCCGCGCCCGCGCCCGCCGCGCCCTCGCCTCCCGCCGCGCCCGCGCCCGCCGCGCCCCCGCCGCCCGCGCCCCCAGCGCCCGCCGCGCCAGCCCGGCCGCCTGGGCACCCCGCCGCGCCCGCGCCCCCCGTGTCACCCGCCGCCGCCGCCGCCGCCGCCGCTGCCGCGCAGAACGGGGCCGCTCCTGCCCCCGCCGCGGCCTCCGGGGGCGCCGCGGGGCTGGGCCAGCCGGGCGCGGGCGCGCTGGGGGCCAAGGCCGAGGCGCCCAAGCCCGTGCCCGGGACCGGGCCGGCGGCGGCAGCGGCGGCGGCGGCGGCGGCGGCGGGGGTCGCGGGCGGGGGCGCGGCGGGTGGCGTGCTGCTCGGGCCTGCCATGCCGGGCGCGCTGCCGGTGCCTGCGCCCGGGACCCCCGCGGGGCTGGCAAAGGGCGCGGCCGCGGCGACCCCCAGTCTGCCTCGGACGCCGGCGGCCACCACCGGCGCTATCCGGGCCACGCTGACGCCCACCGTACTGGCCCCGCGCCTGCCGCAGCCGCCGCAGAACCCGACCAACATCCAGAACTTCCAGCTGCCCCCAGGTGAGTGGCAGCGCGCGGCGGGAGGCGAGGGCGGGTGCATCGGGCGGCCCAGTCGTTCCAGGAAGTTCTGGGCTGCGTCCTGGGGCCTGTGCCCTAGCCGGCTGGCTTGCGAGGCCGAGGGGCGGCCTCTGCCCAGGTGACCTGCCAGTCTTGAGGGCTTCCCAGTGCTGGAGTGCCCAAAGCCCTCGGGGAACTCTGCTTCCCCGTTTCCTCGGGGGTGCCATGGGCTACCACCGTGTGCCAGAGGGACCCCTCCCTCTCCTCCCTCAGGTGAGGTCAAGAGAGGGCGAACTCCTCCCCGGCAGGCGCGGATGAAGTCTGGGTGGAAGGCTCGGGCTTCCCTGGCTGCCAGGGAGGGTGGCTGGGGACTCCATGCTAGGAGCAGAGAGTGGTGTAGTGGCTATAACCCGGCTCTGGGTGCTTTTGTTGTTGCCATCCCTGGAGGTCAGCAGGACGCTCAATGCGCAGGGGTCTGCAGATGCTGGCGATCATGGTGATGTGGGTGCTCAGGCACAGAAACTGCCTCAGCGTTTGCAGGTTCCATACACTCTGGCTCTGTTGGCCTCCGATTCCTCAGGGCCCCATGGGTTCGATGAGTGGCTGCCTGCCCAGCTTGCAGACTGCTTTTGTTTGGGAGTCCTCTGCAGGAGTGTTCCCACTGAACCCTGGGCTGGAGCGAAGCGAGCCCTGAGCGCTCCTCCTGTGTTACACAGTGACATGTGCAGCGGTAGTAGCAGCGCCGCCCGCCGCGGTGGCAGTAGTAGAGAATTAGAAAACATGCCGCCGCCGCCGCTGCTGCTGTGTCCTCTCCTGTGTCGTGAAAAGTGCTTTGGGTCACTTTGAAAGAGGTGCAGCATCTTCAGAATCGAGTTTTGCGGTGGAAGTCTGAGGATCAGGAAGGCTCATCACAGGTCCACAGAGATATGGGACCTGGAAGTGTTTCTGAGGTTGCAGGGGCTCCCATGCTCTTGAGGAATAGCTCTGCCATAGGACCTGGGGCTTCAGCTGCCCCCTGCCACACGTTTGGGGTTTGCTACAGGGTGTGTGAATAAAGGTCTTGTTCAGAATGTTCATTGTGACCTTTGGGTGGAAAATAGGGCTGATGTTTATAGTTTAAGAGGCAGTTTGTGATTGTAATCCATTATGTGAAATGCCATAGTACTTTGTATCTTTGTATAGGAGTCCTTTCCAGGGGTCCTTCAACAGTGCCTTTCCCATGGCAAGGATGTCCCCACACTGTCCTTTTATCAGGAAAGCTGGCATGGTCAGGTGCCCATGGCATCCTTCCATAGCTGTCTTGGCTTACCCTGATTCTTTTGCTTTTGAGTGCTGTGTAAGTGAAGCCCTTCTCCCTGGGAGAAGGAAGATGTTACTTGAAAAGGGCATTTGCTGCTGTGTCCATCACAACTGCCTTGGTTTCCTCCAGGTCAGGTTCAGGGTTGTTGTGTTTGGGCAGAAGGTAACTCCTAACCGTGCCCATTATGTGCACCTCCCTGCACTCTGCACCAGTCCCCATGCTTGTGCTGGAGAGAGAGAGAGAGAGAGAGAGAGAGAGAGAGAGAGAGAGAGAGACAGACAGCGCGAGCCTGTTGACACCTGGGTGCCAAACGCCCAGAGCTCTGCGTCAGAGTTGCTGCCTGTTCCTCCGGAAAAGAGAAGGCTCATACCCATCTTCTGCACCCTCTGGCTTCTGTTGGTCTTTTGATAAGGAATGCTGATTGATTACCCTTAGTTTAAAAACATCCAAAGCTAAACTAATGTTTGGCTAAAACTACCACCAGTGCTAGGAAGTCAAGTTCTCTCTAAACAGGACAGGGAGCCACAGTTAGAGGACGTAAACATTCTAGTTTAGTTCTGCAACTGAGTGATCAGAACTTTTCCTAACTGATGTTCCTTCTGCATTGACATCTTTCATAATAAAATATATTTTAAAAAGTGAAATTAAGTTATAATAAAGCTCCTGTTTAGCAGCCTTACATGGCGAAGTGGAGAGAACCAGGAGGGCAGGTTTCAAAGCTACACATAGGTGTCAAGTGGAATAGCATGCCATTGGCAGCTGAATGGAGTGTGAAAGGGGCTGAGTCCCTCCCAGTGACCTCTTGATAGAGGTCACGCTGGGAGAGGGGAGGGACACAGGTTTCAACCTGAGGTCTTTGAGGTCAAGTTTCATCTTCACAGTTCAGCAGGAACTTCTTCTTCTTCTTCTTCTTCTTCTTCTTCTTCTTCTTCTTCTTCTTCTTCTTCTTCTTCTTCTTCTTCCTTCTTCTTCCTTCTTCTTCCTTCTTCTTCCTTCTTCTTCCTTCTTCTTCCTTCTTCTTCCTTCTTCTTCCTTCTTCTTCCTTCTTCTTCCTTCTCCTCCTCCTCCTCCTCCTCCTCCTCCTCCTCCTCCTCCTCCTCCTCCTCCTCCTTCTTCTTCTTCTTCTTCGTTTTTCGAGACAGGGTTTCTCTGTGTAGTTTTGGTGGCTGTCCTGGATCTCGTTCTGTAGACCAGGCTGTCCTTGAACTCACACAGATTGCCTGGCTCTGCCTCCCCAGTGCTAGGATTAAAGGCATGTGCCACCAATGCCTAGCTTCAGCAGGAACTTCTAATAAGTATGTTGAACTTGTTTTTAATACACCGAGGCCCGACCTTCCTTGTCAGAATGGGTTTGTAAAGGGACTGGAATGTTACTGTGGTTGTGATTTGTGGGTTTGCCAGTGCCAGAGTCTAAGCTTGATGCAGAGTGAGAGAGGTTTAGAGAACTCCCAAGAGTGCTGGTTGGCTGGCGCACACCTCAGGAGTCGATAGAGGCAAGTCACAGTGTGAATACAGTTTGGTCCTCAGAATTAGTGTGTGCTTTGGTGTCTATGAAAGATCTGGGTCGAGGAGCCTGTCCTGCAGGCTATTTTTTGACATGGCAAATTAGCATTTTTCCTTTGTGTGTGTCTGTTCATTATACCTTCCTATTGAATTTGCTCTCAGGTTGCTCTAGAACTTGGCTAAAGCATGGGTTCTTGGTCCAGGAGAGAACATTCCTTCCATTGGCCTGGATGCTGTGGCTCTGGCAAGGACAGGTGTCGGGTGCTGGTTCCCACACGTGGTGGGTTGTTGGTTAGAGGAGAAGGGGAAGCCTGCTGCTGGCTGCCTGCACTTGAGCTTTCCTGAATTGATGGGCTGATTCTCAGGCTGTCACAGAGGGTGGAGAGCTGCCCATGGAATTACGGGACTGGGGTTCTGGATGCCAACTTTGGCAGCAGCAACCAAAAGGGACATTCTTGGAATTTTAGCTTTTCTTACTTGAGGTCACAGTTGCTGTTTGTCTTATGGATCCTCAGTTTGTCTGACTAAAGTGAGTTGACTGCTTTGTGAAGAGGAAATTCTGTGAGGATGAGACATGGGCACAGCCGTTCTTTATACTTGGTTCCCTGATCCTTTCCTTGTTTCAAGGATGATGTTGTTGTAGAAGTAGCAAAGTCTTTTTAAGTTTAGTTTTATTCGAGTGAAAATTCTTATCCAGGTGGACAAGAAGTTTGGGGCAGAGCTGTCTTGCTCTCAGTGATTATCACTGGTGGACCATGCTGGGGGGGGGGCACCACCCACTTATCCACATGCTACCTGTAGAGAGGATCTCACTAGGGAGTTTGTTTGAGGCCAAATCTAGTTTGCTGGAGGAGCTGGGGGAAGAGGAGGAGGGGGGGTGGAGGGGGAGGGACATTTTGGTAACCATGAAGGATAGTGTGGAGCAGCTGTGCTTCAGGAAGCACCCAGGCAGCTCCTCTGTGCACCTTGGAAGACTGGGTGTGCGTCTCCTTCTCTGTCCAATTCACTACTGGCCTGTCATTATCATCTTTGGGCAGTGTGGTAATGGGATGGATGACAGGCATCTATAGGGGCCCGTGAACACTTAGGATGGTGGTCTCTAACACTTCATGCTATATTTAGGAGAAGGCTCTGAGCTCGGGAATAACCCATCTTACCAACTCTTTGTTTTTGGTTTTCATGAGACAGGGTCTCTTACTAGATTGTCTGGGGCTCATTGTACAATGCATGTTGCTCTTGAACTTGAGGTCCTTCTTTCCCAGCTGCCTGGATACTACTGTATGCCACCATACTTGGCTTTTTCTTTTCCAGGTCTTGCCCTGCCACTTTTAGGCAGAGCCCTGTATTCTAGGACTGCTAGGAAAAGGAACTCCTGGCCTGGGTAGGTGCGAATGATCCTGAAGGAAGCCAGGGCACTGAGAATGCTGGAGGAAGTTGCCTCTTCAACCTCTTCACAATTGCACAGAGATGCCATTGGATCGGAAGCATGCCCACCTTACTCTGCCCTGAATGGAGTGCCTTAGTGGGGGAGGGGGACTTGAACACCTTGGAGGTGAAAAGTGGGAGTCAGGGTGCTCTGGGGATGCCTTCAAAGTCTGCCTCTGTGTTAAGTGTGCACTTTCTTCCATTTATGTTATAAATTTGGAAACAGCTTTTATAAATAGCAGGTTAAATCTGAATTGATCAAATCATAATAGTTGTTTTTGCAATGTTGAAGCAAAGATGTAAAGCTCTGTAGAAACTGCCTGAGGTCTGAGGCAGTTTGTGGAGTTCGAAGAAGCAACTTTGCTTCTCTCCAGGTTCACCTGCTTGCCTGGCCTGGGATGCAGTTGCTGTGTAGGGCTCTCATTGGCAGTCCTTTAATCAGGCCTTTGCTGGCAATAAAACTACAAAATTAAGTTAAGAAAATGGGAGGGTGGGCCTTTTCATAGGAGGTCTGGGTACTATGGAGCTGGCAGCTTTGTACCCGCTGCTGGGGCCAGGGTTCCCTGGGTGTTGGTGTGAGTGCAGTTTGGCCAATTCTCTTAGAGCATCTTGCTTGGCAAGGTTGCTCCTGTGAGACAGGTCAGGCACTGCAAGGTTGTGTCTAAGAATTAGAAGTTTTATACTTTATGATAGGGCTGTGAAAGTTTTGGTTTTTATATTCTTTTGAATATTTATTTGCACCAAGGATTTAAAGCTTAATCTGTAGGCAATAAGATTGTCCAATTAGGATCCTGCCCAGCATCCACCCCTGCCCTGTTCTTTGGTCACTCTGCTGGCCCAAGCACCTTGTTGTTGCTATATGGGGGCCACAGAACTAGATGCAGCCCTGCTGCTTGTTCCTTGCTCAAGTCTGGTAGGAACCTCGGACAGGAGGAGCTGCTGGGAACTTGGGCCCTTTTGCCACTCTGAGAGTCTGTGAAGCTGGGAAGAACTTTTTCTTTCCTGAAGCTTTAAAAATGTTATTATTGTGTGTGTATCATGGTATGTGTGGGTGCATGTGCTACTGTAACATGAATTGCTAAATGGTCTTTTAATAAAAACAACAACAAAACAAACAAAAAACCCGGAGCCAAATATTGGGGTAAATGCTGAAAGATCAGAGAGATAAAGGAACAAACCATGTCTTACCTCTAGGACTCCTCAGCCTGAAAAAGCCTCTAGCTGAAAGGGATGCTTCTGCCGAAAAGCCTTTAAAGTTCCTGTCTCCTCAGGCCTTATCTACCTTTCTCGGCCCAGCCATCACTTCCCAGTACTGGGATTAAAGGTGTGTGCCACCACTGCCTGGCTCTGTTTTCTCTCCTAGACTGAGTCAATCTTATGTAGTCCAGGGTGGCTTTGAACTCACAGATATCCAGATGGATCTCTGCCTCCCAAGTGCTAGGATTAAAGTTGTGTGCCACCACTGCCTGGTCTCCATGTTTAATCCAGTGCCTTGTTCTGTTCTCTGATTGTCAGGTAAATTTTATTAGGGTACACAATCTATCACAATATATGAGCACACGTGCGAAGAATAGATAATAATGTATAGAGTCATATCTGTCCTTCCCACCTTGCTGTGCGTTTTGGGGATCAAACTCGGGGTGCTGGGCTTGTTTAGCACAGCAAGTGCCTTTACTCGCCGAACCATCTCTATAACCCCTTCCTGTGGTTTTTGAGGGAATGCTTGTGTGTGTGTGTGTGTGTGTGTGTGTGTGTGTGTGTGTGTGTGTGTGTGTGTGTCTTTCTCTGTGTGTGGTAGGGTGGCTCGGAGGATGGTACTTAACTGGTTTCTTTGGTTCCTAGACTTTCGTTTGTTTGTTTTCGAGACAAGCTTTCTCTGTGTAGCTCTGGCTGTCCTGGAACTTGCTTGCCTCCGACTCACTCCTCCCAAGTGCTGGCCACCAGACTTTTGAAGGGAGTAGCGCACTCACAACATCCAGCTGGTGGGTGGTGTGGATGACCTCGGGCCTTGGAATCACTGCTTCAGAGGGACTTCTTGTGACAGACTGGGTGTCAGGCTTTAGAAAAAGATCTTAGTAGTGAGTCTGCTCTGTGGCTCTGAGGGGGTTTGAGGGTTCGAGGTTTAAGTTGATGCTGAGTGGATGAGCAGCCTGAAGAGCTGAGCCCTTTTGAGGACTGCTGCCTAGAGCATCCTGCAGGGCTAAAGCTGGGGGGTGTGGCCCAGAGCAGCCAGAAGGCAGAGGTTGAGCATCTCTTGATCTGGCTGAACATTTTGGAGAAGGTGCTGGCAGGGGTGAAGGGTCCTTGGTTGGTGATCTTTCACAGACGCTGAAGGAGGGAGGGAGGGAAAGAGAGCCCAGTTCTTTTGCTTTCTGTGGTAAAATACATCAGGGCAATGGCTCAGGAGTCGTATTTCCCCCCTCTGTGTATACTTGTTTATGTTTGCATGTTTATATGCTCTCCTCCCCCCAAAAGGGCAAGGTTTCTCACTGAACCTAGAGCTTGCTAATTTGGCCAGACTGGCAGACCAGCAAAGCTCAGGGGTTCTCCTCACCAGCTCTGGGAATACAGCTGGAGCTGCTGTGCTGATTTGTACTGGAGTGCTTTGGACTCAACGCAGGTCTTTGTGTTTGCACAGCAAGCATTTTACTGGCTGAACCATCTCCCCAGCTCCTTGCTTTTAAATTAACCCATCCCCACTGTGTGTGTGTGTGTGTGTGTGTGTGTGTGTGTGTGTGTGTGTGTGTATGCGCGTGTGCATGCTTGCATTCTCATACCTTGGTGTAGAGGCCAGAGGTCATCTTGGGAGGCGTTTCTCAGGTGCTGACTAGAACTCAGCAAGTAGGATGGATTGGCTGGCCGGCAAACCCTGAACCCTCCTGCCAGTGCTATCTAGTGCCAGGATTACAAGTGCGTGTGTGCGTAGCTGGCTTTTATGTGGGTGCTAGAGCTTGACTCAGAGCCTCACCTTGTGCAACACACACTCACCAGCTGGGTTATCCTCCAGCCCGCAGGGAAGGCCTGACTCCATGGTTGTTCCTATAATACATAGGTAGGCTTTCCAGAGAGGAAGTTCAGCAGTCCCCGGGTGAGCCCACTTAGTGCCCAGATGAACCTTGTGAAATGATAGAGTCCTGGCTCCTCCACAGTGCAGCAGTTATTTGAAAGGTGTTTAAAGGAAAGCGGTCCTGGCTGACTTTATTTTTTTGACAGGGTCTCTCCATGTAGCGCAGGCTGTCTGGGAGCTTGCAGTCTTCTTGCTTCAGCCTTCCAAGTGCTGTGGTGATGGGTGTGTGTCACCATATCTGGCTGTTCGTTTTTCTCCCAGTGTGATGTTGCAGGGTCACTAGTGTTTTCCAGCCTGCGTTTTTGGACTATAGTCTTGTATTTACTATAGGAAGTTTTGAAAGTAATGGGAAGAAAATGAAGTCTCTGGCCTGTTTTCTGTGCTGTCCTGGCCCTGCACTCAGTCTGTGAAGACCCTGGGCTGAAGTCCCCTTGCCCACCCTTGGAGGTCTTCACATACACCTGAGCATCTCATGGGTTGAACATCTTCTAGGTCTTTTTTTTTTTTTTTTTTTTTTTGGTTTTTCGAGACAGGGTTTCTCTGTGTAGCTTTGCGCCTTTCCTGGAGCTCACTTGGTAGCCCAGGCTGGCCTCGAACTCACAGAGATCCGCCTGGCTCTGCCTCCCGAGTGCTGGGATTAAAGGCGTGCGCCACCAACGCCCAGCTTATCTTCTAGGTCTTGATACAAAATGCTTTTGCAGGGGGGCAGGGCAGTTTACACTTTTATAATCATTGTCAAAATATAACTTCTTGGAAACCAGTAACATATAGGACTTACATAGTTGTGCTTTGATGGTAGGTCTGACTCAACTGGTATGGGTCTTGTTAGTGTAGATGGTGCCGGGGCAGTCTGGGTGATTTTACTTATGGCTCACTTTGCAGAACTGCATTTAAAAATACATGAGGAGTAGAGAGTATGCTTAGCTGGATGCCAAGGGCCTACCTTGGGTTCTCACAGCTACAGATCCCTGCTCTTCTGGCATGGCTCCTGTGTGGGGCCAGGTAGTTGACAGGAATTTCAGAAGATATTTCTGGCTGTGATGGGTGCCTATGGCTGAGGGGGGGGGGGGCGGTGTTAGGCAGGGAGGGCCTTCCTGGGAAGCCTGAGTCAAGAGAAGGGCCAGCCATACATATCTGTCCAGGGAAAGACTGTGGGGCAGGGGCAGGGGTGTGGTGAGAGGGGTAGTAGGAGGTGAGGCTGTGTTTGTTTGGTCTGGGGATTGAGGTTTTTCTCACCTGGGAGCCAGCCATTGAGGGTTTATGCAGGGCAGTGACAGAATCAAAATTGAGTTTGTGGTCACTTTTGTGTCTGTGAGCTGTGGAATACAGAGGTGATGGGGGTTAGGGCAGAGGCAGGGCAGGGGGTGGTATGATGTGGACATTAATGGGGCTTGCTCATGGCCTCAACTCTGGGGATTAGTTAGGAGGCCTTGTCAGTGAGTCTGATATGGGGGCCATGCTCTGATGTTATGCCCTCTGGGTGGAGTGTACAGGGCTTGGGGTGTGGGTTTGATGCATTATTTCTGGGTGGGAACATTGGATAGTAATAAAGCAAGAACCCAGGATGAGGGTAAGGATTTGATGGCCCTTACGGTCCTGGCCGGAAGAGCTGTGGGCTCCTCCTTCCAGGCAGGCCCTCCACCTGGAGGCAATGGCCTGCTCCTGGAATGGGTTGTGGAGTCCCTCAAGCCTAGGAGTGTCTTGGAGGAAGGCCTGCTGGCAGGAGTGAAGAACCACCAACTCTCAGCAAAGAAGACATAGTGTAGTCACCGTGCTGGGACCTAGTTTGGTTTGGAGACCAGTGCTTGGTGTTTGTCCCCGTGACTGGGCTCTGCAATACTGTACGGGGGCTCAGGCCCAGCCACGCTGCCAGGTGTGTCTGTTGCCTCAGCCTCCATGCTGTGTGCTGTTGTGTAGACTTTGAGTCTGTGACCTGACTCTGAGCCTTGAAAGTCCTGTAATAGCAATCTTCCCACCGTGAAGGTAGTGAGTAAGCAGGAAAATGGTCTGCCAGGGACCAATGGCCACTTCAAGGAGACTTGGTACTTCAATGTGTTGGCAGCTCTTGGGGGCCTGCGTATGGCTTACTTTGAAGTCTGCTTGTGTGTTTTACGTGTGTGTGTGTGTGTGTGTGTGTGTGTGTGTGTGTGTGTGTGTGCAAGAAGCGGGTTTCTATAGGGAGCACACAGTAATGTCTGCATCTGCTTGGGGGAAGTGCTCACTGTGCCTAAGGGGTCAGGGAGCCTGTTTGGTGCAGACTGAGAGTGTGTTCTGTGGCTTTGACTTGTGTCATCCTGGTGGGCTCTATTCCATAAGGTTCTTTTGGTTTGAGCTCCTTGAGTTCTGCTCCACCTTGCAGCTCCTACCTATAGCTGGTGCTCCCTGGCCAATGCCTGTGCTGTAAGTTATCATAGCCCTGCCAGCTGGAAGGGCAGCAGGCAGTGGGTAGAGGCTTCCCCTTGTCCATAGGTCTTGTGCCAGAAGTGACACAGTTCTCTTTGTCTCATTCTTCTAGCTGGGAAAGTTTGGTAATTGGCTGTTTCTAACTGCAGAGAATGTTGGGGAGTCAACCTGTGCAATGGGGAGGGAAAGGGCGGTTTGAGGGACAAGGGGCAGGTCCTTGGATGTGGCTAAGCAGGCAAGAGGATTGGTGTGGTGAGGGTCAGCATCAGCTTCAGATCCGCTTGTATTGGAAGTGGAAGGCTGCATGTGAGGAGCAGAGCTCTGTAAGGACTGCAGAGCAGTTTACTCATAGACTCTGTCCTCTCATCCCTGAGGCACCTGGTCAGTTGCGTTCCATACAGGACACTCCACAGAGTTTTCTCTGCAGCTTCTGACAAGTGGGTGGAGCCACTTTGGTGCCACTTCAGGATGAATTTAGCACTGAGGGACTTGTTCATAGGGTGTGTGTGAAGCTTTAGTGTGTGAGCCTTTAGTAAGGCTCTGGTCCTGTGAGGAGCAGTAGGGATTTCCTCACCAGGAGCTCATTATACTGTATGGTTCCAGGCATCTTTTGGCTTCTGGCCTCTGTCCTCTGTCTCCGTCTCCTGGTGCAGTGGCCTTACCAGTCTTTAACTGGCTGTAGGACAGGACGTAGTTTAACTTTTCCCTCCTGGAGCCTATGATGTGGCTCTGTTGCCACAGTGTTTGTAAATCACTGTCTGGGAGCTGTTTGAGGGTCTTCTCCCAGAGCTGAAGAGAGAGATGGTCATCTCTTTGATTTTGGGGATGCTTTGTAGACCACACTCAGCTCTGTGGGGTCCCTTGGTTGGGGTCAATGCTATCTTGGCATCATGGCTCTGAGAACCCTAGCTTCCAGCATGATGCCCCAGAATCCTGGCATCATTGTCCTATGACTTTCTCATCTCAGACCTGGTTGGTTCCTGGGTTGGGAAGACCACCTTGAGAAAGAAGGGTTCTGCCTCTTCTTGTCTACATGTGATCATGATGTGCATCTGTTGTGCATGGGACACATGTAGTACTGGGACATGTATGAACACCATTCTCAGGTGACAGAAATGCACTTGGAGCAGGCCTGGTGGTATAGTCTGTAATCCCAACTACTTGGAAGGCTGGTGTGGAAGGATCACAAGTTCAAGGCCAGTCTGAGCTGTAGCATGAGGTTTAGGATGAGACCCTGACTGAAAAATGCAAAGCAAAAAGAGGGCTAGGACACAGGTTTTGGGCCTCTGCCTCTCGTGTGCCCTGGTTTCATTCCCTGGCAGGGGCCTGAAAAAGACAAAAGAGGTGTCCTGGTGTTGGCATAGACAGGCTGGCCCCACTTGTCATGGTGGTTTCTGTGAACAGCGTTGTACCTGCTCATGTGCAGACTTGTCACAGGCAGCACTTCCAGGGTGGTGGGGATGAGGGTCACTCACTGCTCTGTCATCTTCCTCTAGTTCTCTTGAGACCTGGAGCTCTTGCTGCGACTTTTAACAGTCTCTCTTTGGGGCCTGCTTTGTGGGTGTCCTGGTTTATAGCTGCCTCCGCACTGGTCGGTGATGGTGCAGCAGCCTCGGCAGGTGCAGTTCCAGGCCTGGTGACAGTGTGCGATTACAGGTGTCCGTGGTTCCCCCTTGTGTCTCCTCCCCTGTTGGTGCAGCCCTTTAGATGTTCTTTGAGCGTAAGGTGTCCTTCCTCTGTCAGGTGCCTGGTCTATGAGGAAGTTCTGAGAGTTCTCTGCTGCCTTTGGAGTAAAAGTTAGACTCTCTGGGCAGCCTGACCTCAGAGGTCAGCCTGGCCTTCCTGTCAGCTTTGTGGGTGATAGTCAAGACCTTTTCCCACGGCAGAGCTTCATGCTTCCTTCGCTGTCACTGGATCTGTTTGTCACTTTGGGCTAAGAGGCCCAGCTGAGCAGAGTCCCTGTGGGGTACTGTCCCCACATGTGTATTGCTCAAGCAAGCCCAACTACTGGGGCTTCCTGTTGGCTCAATACTGGTCTTGCTGTGGTGTTGTCTGCTGAGCAAGAGCACCCATGCACTCTTACACCCTCAGCATCTGGTGTGGGGCCCCATGTGACTGAGATGTCCCAGGTGTGATTCAGTCTCTTAAGATGTGGTGTGGCTTGGCTGAAGGTTGATGGCTGGTGTTTAGGAAACCTTTAATTAGCATGAGAAGCGATATAGGACATGAGGTATGTGCTTTTGGATCTCAAATGTGTAGCTCTGAGTTGCTTACAGTTCTTGTTTCTTGTCTGGCTGGCTTTCCTTGGTATCATTTCAAATTGAATCAGGACCTGCCTGCTATCCTGTCGGAAGCCACACCTGAGCCAGCACACCAGGTGACCATGCACTGCACTTCTTGTCCTGACTGCCTCTTCAGGACATTCCTGGGCATGGTACTTCATCTTATGTTGGTATTGTAAAGTTCTGTCTTACCAGTGGCTTTGGGGGACTCCTGTGGCTGGTCTGCTTATTGCCAGAGCTTTTCTTTTGTTGATGTCTCACTGGCTATAGTCTCCATGGCCGTGCGATGTCGCCTGTTTGTGGACAGTTTCTTCTGTCATGGTCATTTGTGGTTTTGTCTGTGTTAAGGAGCACCCTACCCACCTCACAGGGCTTTGCTGTGTGATGGGTGATGGGTAAGTATGGCAGAGTGGCAGCCTTGTAGCCTTGGGTATTGTCAGATTGTCTTTATGTGTCCAGTTGTTGCTGTCCAGCAGCAGAGGTGGCCCTCTGAGAACAGACTGTTTATTTACTGCCTATGAATCTAGGAGTGCAGGTTTGAATATCCTGCAGATAACAGGTTGAATCGGTGCAGGGGCAAGGTTTTCCAAATGATGACTGATTTTTTTGGGGGTGGTGGTGGTGAGGTTTCAAGACAGTTTCTCTATGTTGCCCTGGCTGTCCTAGAACTCACTTTGTAGACCAGGCTGGCCTTGAACTTGCAGACATCCACCTGTTTCTGCCTCCCAAGTGTTGAGTTTAAAGGTGCACCATCACTGCCCAGTGGTCTCATCTTTCTAACATGTGATATCTGAGGTGATCAGGTATGTGTGTGGAGTGGAGAGCCAGCCAGACTCCTCATAAGGGTACGGTCCTTGTGGCTGTGGTGATCACTAAGTGTATGTCCAGGGAGACTGAGCCAGACAGTGATAGGGCCAGGGCAGTCAGATGTTCGGCATAGCCACCGGCCCAGTGGTGGAAGTTGGTTGGTAGGTAGTCCAGCTTGGACTGTCTGGTTGTAGATGTGCATTTCAACACAGCAGAACTTCTGGAACACTGGTGGGCCCCTGACTACCAAGATCTGGGCCTCTATCCTGTGCCTTTGTGGGGCCAGTGTCTGTGTCTTGGTTCCAGGCCAATAGGTGCAAGAGTTCTCAGCAGGAGTATTCTTTGTTTGTTTGTTTTTTCGAGACAGGGTTTCTCTGTGTTATTTTGGTGCCTGTCCTGGATCTTACTCTGTAGACCAGGCTGGCCTTGAACTCACAGAGATCCACCTGGCTCTGCCTCCCGAGTGCTGGGAGTAAAGGCGTGTGCTGCCGCCGCCGCCCAGCACAGCCAGAGTATTCTTGAGAGTGGCTGACAGGCATCTACAGAGGAACTCTGTAGTGTCAGCCTTAGACTGGACAGTTTCTCACCCACCAGGAGCTTTTGTGAGTGTGAAAGGAGGGCACAAATTAGCTGAGCTGGACACATGCCAGCTGGGATGCCATGGACAGCATGGGCCAGGCCACCTTTCTTGTCATGGACACACAGCCAGGGCCCTCAAAGAGCCCAGGAAAGGCCTCTTAATAGGTCAGCCACCATGCTTCCTCCTCCAGCTACTCTCCATGGCCCCCATGAGGATGTGAGGATGATATGTGGCTGTGTGGAGAGGGTACCTGTGCTTTGGCTTGCTCAGTCATTTCTGGCATGGTCTCTATGGCAGTTCCTCTTTTTTGAGACTCTTCTCCCTGGTTCCAGAGAAGTCTCTTATTCTCAAATGTCTGTTACTCACTTGTTCTGATGTTTTCTCCCCCAACCTGAGTCATCTAGCTGAGGTCCTCCTCACCTGAATCCTTCCTCTGGGTCTTCCCTGCTTGGTCCTCTTCACCTAGGTACTCCTTCCTGGATCTGGATCCTCCCCACCTGCTCTCTTGGGTCCTTCCTTCAGGGTTCTCCTTTCTGTACTAGCAAGGTTTCATGGTACAGTAGGGAGAATTGCAGAATTGCCTGCTGGGAAGACAAGAGGCAGGACCAAGACAGGGGACTGAGAAGCTCGGGTTAGCAGTAAGAGGGCTCTGTGGGACCTGTGAGGTCTAGGTCACTGGCACTGGAGTGCATGGCATGTGGCAGGAAGGGAACACAGCAGGGAGAATGGGTGCCTCTAGGAGGACCACGGACAGCTCACAGAGATTCGCTCTGATTGCTGCTGTGCACTGCCACCAAATGAGCAAGTGTGTGGTTTCCCTTTGAAGTTACTTTATGTTTGTGACCACACTCAGGGTGCAACCCAGTCTTCGTGTGACACAAGGGCTCAGCTGTGTCTTCTCAGTGGGTAAGTTGTACTCAAGTGACTGGACAGAACACATGAGGTGGCTATGGGCAGATGGGCAAGGGGCTGACTAAGCAACATAGGATCCACTTTTGATGGCTGTAGCCCCCAAATGGAGCCACATAGGTTTATGGGGAAGTTGTGATGTTGGGCTGTAGTTAAAGATTGGGCAGGCACAGTGAAAGACTGAGGAGGGCACATGCAGGAGCATTTAAGATCCTTGTATATGTGTGGGAGGTATAGTAGAACAGTTCTGACGTCACAGAGGAGAAAGGAGGCACTAGTGGTCTGGTGAGGGCAGAGAAGGCCCAGGAAGCCGCAATTGCCCACAAGGCAGATAGATACTCAGACTCATTTCTCAGGTGGTTGATGGCAGTCACAGTTGTAAAGGTAGCTCAGAGACTCTGAGTGGTGGATATGGAAGACGGTGTATAGGACATTGTGTATGGAGATGCCACAGTACAAAATGGGAGTCTTTGGATGGTGCTGGCTGACAGGTGAGGGGTGTGGAGCCAGGAGTGGTACCACAGTAAGCCTGACAACTGTGTGATGCAGGAGAGAGGTGTCCTTAAATGGGATGTGGCTTCCAAATAAAGACCTTGGAAGATGACATACTAAAGCAGGTCTTGCAAGAGTGGATGGGCCAATGTGGGAAAAGCAGGGCCTTGTTGGGGGAGTGGTCGGGTTCAGGGCTAGTGCTGGAGGGGTCTGTTGGTGGCACTTCAATGGGTTTGTCTTATAGGGCCGCAGGGGCTCAGTTTCACAGGCAGGGTCCTGTCCAAGCTCTCTCCTAGCCATACGAGAAAGGTTTCTAGGACATTGACACACCTATCTAAGGTTCATGAGGAGCTGTGCATGAGCCCAGGGGTTTGAAAGTAGTTTTTGTGCCACATCAGAACCTTTCTGTTGGTGCTCAGGCAAGCAGGTGCTGAGCTGCTCCAGGTAAGGAGTACAGCTGAGGAAGCAGACTCAGCTCTGGACCCCTTGGGCACTCCAGGGTGCTTTGGTCATTGATTGCTAGCAGACATGATTTGCAGTTGGATGAAACCCTCTCAAGTTACAGCTCTTGGTGGGCACAGACACTTTGTGTGTCGGTGGGGGCAGTGAACCTGGGAGGAAGGGGGCCTGGAGCATCCCTTGATGGGAGACTCCCTTGGAGCACAACCGCCAGTGGAGCCCCTCTGTCTGTCTGTCTTCAGAGGAATTTCAGGTACTTATAAAATCGGTTGTTGGCTTCTGTGATTGTGCCATTTTGGTGTAACTGAAACTTGGTGTACCGCACATGTGGAAACCAGGACGACCTTTATTTACCATGGGAGAGCCTGGTTGTTCCCAAGTGGACTGAAGCACCTTTGTCTTGTGGCAGGAGCTCTGAGTTGTTGGAGGAGGGAGGGGCTGCCTGTCACTGTCTCGGGTAGGTGTCCTTTCTGCTAGAGTTGGCCCTGTAGTGCAGGACACCTGAGTGTGACCTTCCTATTTGGAGTGTAGGAGGAAGTACAGTGAGCCTTCTCCCTCAAGGGTTAGCTGGTCTCCTCCCTCCTAGTGCCTTTGAGGTAGACCTTGATTACATTCTCAGAGGAAGAGGTTTCTAGAAGGATGCACTTGGAAGGATGCAGTGCAGGGGTGGTGTGGGCCTCAGGGGCACATGGGGACTCTTAGAAAGATGCAGGAAGTTGCTGCTGTGTCTTCTGACTGAGCTGAGGAACGGCCTTAGGACAGAGTAACACCAGAAATGGGAAAGATCAGTAAGTTTGACTTCAAAATTAAAAGAAAGCAAGGTGGGTGCATAGGTTAGAGCACTTTACAAAGGGCTCCGATGGTTCAGTGTGATGGCAACAAGCGGCTCTTACGCAAAAGGCCAGTAAGTGCAGAGATGTTTTCATCATCCTGTCTAGCTGCCCCAGTGGGGCAAGAGACTGTCCATGTGTAGTGGCGATCCCAAGTCTTGTGCAGTGTTAGAGATCAGGAGAATAAAGGTGAGGACTGAGTGCTGGTTCACAATACCCTACAGTTTACTCTATGTGCGACTCCTGTGGAAATAAGTGGATTAGTGCTTGCTTACTCACCATACATTAGTTCACTTCTTGTGCCACTCATGTGGGAATGAGTGGGCCTGTATTCAGCAGCACCAGGAACCATGTTCTGACAAATGCAGCTGCATGATTGGCCTAAAAGTACTCTATAAGACATTGCATTATGGGATTCTGTTTGTATGGGATTCTAGAAAAAGCTGAACCTAGGGACTGGTGTAGTTCACTGGTAGCTTTTTGGTTGGCATGTGCCAGCTCTGGGTTCAGTTTTTAACACTGTAAATCCTGTCCCCCAAACAAAACAAAATCTAAAGTAAACTGTAGTAGAAGTGGCTGCTTAGAGCAGGGAGGTTGCAGTGTGCCTCTGGAGGTATGGCAGTGTCTACAGTCTGATGGCCCATCGCTGCACATTCTTTCCTACATCATCAGATTATGCCCTTAAGATGGTGAGTTTTATTTTATGAGCTGTATTTCAGTGACATTGCAGGAAAGTTCACGGTGCCCTGTCTTTTCCTCCTGCTGCTGTGTACTATTGCAAGATCAGGAAAGGTGTTTGCATCTGGGACCATGTTTGGGGGTCTCATCTATTTGGGTAGAATCTCAGCAGCCTGCTGCCTCTGAAAGTAGGGTGCAGCAGGGCTAAGGTTGGGCCAGCAGCTTAGGGCTCAATTAAAATAGCCTCGTGCATTGCTGTTGGGCTGATGCTGTCTGTGGATTTTGCTCTTGTTTTTACAAGGACAGTGTTGGGTGGTGTGAAGAGCTGAAGGAGTCTTGTGGAGAGGAGTTACATGGATTAGCAGGTTTCCATCTTTGTTTCATGTAGCAGAAGTATTTGTCTTTCACACCCAGGTTTGATTTCTCCTTGGCCTCCTTGGTTCCAATAGTGGCTATTATGTGATTTCTACATAGCTCATACTTGCAAGCAGGGTGTGTGTGTCCGTGTCCATGTCCGTGTCCGTGTGTGTCCGTGTGTGTGTGTGTGTGTGTGTGTGTGTGTGTCCGTGTCCATCCTCGCTCTGCAGAGGAGTTTAGAGGCTGGGGTGTTGGTCTCTAGGAGGCTGTAGCACCTACGTACAGTGGTGATGTGGCAGGGACATGCAGATCAGTTGCATGCAGTCCAACATTGCCTATTTAGGTTTTGGACATGCAGCCTCTGCCACAGGTCCTTTTGAATTGTCCCATCCTCTTTTACACAAGAAGCCCTGGATTTGATACGGTCCGTATATTTACTTACCCGACTTATCAGATGCACGCACATGAGGCTCTGAAGTCCTTATGACAGAGCCAGACTAGGTAAGGCTTCTTTGCAGGTCTTGAGGATGTTTATCAGGCCACCTGTCTTCTACATGCTGTGTCTAGTCTGATGCACCCGTGTTAGTCTGATTTGGTTTGGCTTGATTTCAGTTTTAATTGTTGTTTGTTTTCATTTTATGTACTAGATTTGTAAAACACATGGGTCAGAAGGGAGTTTCTGAGAAGCACTTTGGTCTCTGCCCCTTCATCTCCTTCTTGCTCCCCAGGATGGGTATTTATTTTTATTTTTGGTAATTTCTATGCCTGCATATACAATGCACACGGACATACACAGATGTGCAAACATTTACTCTTGTTTGTTTTATTTTTGAGAGGGGATCTTGCTCTGTAGCTCAGGCTGGCTTTGAACTCTCTGCTTCTGCTGGAATTGCAGATGTGCTCCATGGTGCCTAGTTTTGTGTTCTTTCTCTGTCTTCTTGATACCAAATAAACTGACTTGTACTTTGATGTTTTTCTTAATAGTTACAGCTTAGAGATCATTGTTGGCAACGTTCTCGCTCTTCTTAAGATTTACTTATTTTTGTTTTCTGTGTATGAGTATTTTGTCTGCATGTTTGACTGTGAACCACATGTATGCAGTGCCCTGGGGTGCCAGAAGAGGGCCTTGGATTCCCTGGAACTAGAGTTATCCTAGAACCCGTGTCCTCTGGAAGGGCAGCCAGTACTCTTAACTGTTGAGCCATTTCTCTAGCCCTGACATTTTCTTTTAATTGAAGTACTATAAAATTTATATCTAATACATTTAGAAAAAATTGCTTTCAGTAGTGATGTCTTTCTGCATAATTCAGGCACTAAAACTTAAGACAATTTCAGAAGGAAATAGTTCAACAACACAGTACATTTTCTTCTGTAAAAAGTGTGTAGTAAGTCGGCTAGTTCTGCCTGGATGAATCTGAGAGTGGTTGTGATGGCCTTCCAGGCAGCGTGGGTGGTCTTTCTTTGGCAGAAGTGTGGGTGGTGGTGGGTCCCTCCTTTCTGTCTTCCTGTTCAGTCACCATGCTGACTAGTTTTGTCAACTTAGCACAAACTAGAGTCACCTGGGAAGAGGGAACCTCAGCTGAAGAGTTGCTGCAATCAGATTGGCTTAATAGGCAAGTTTGTAGAACGGTTTTTTTTTTTTTTTTTTTTTTTTTTTTTGATTAATGGTTGATACGGGAGATCTCAGCCCACTGTGGGCATTGCTACCTGGGGTAGGTAGTCCTTGGTTATGTTAAAAAGAAGACTGACTAGGCCATGGAGAACAAGCTAGTAAGCATTGTTTTTCCATGGTTTCTGCTTCACATCCTGTCTCATTCCTACTTTGAGTTTTTGCCCGGACTTCCCTCAGTGATGGAGTATGACCTGGTATATGTAAGCCATATAAATCCTTTTCCCTCTTAAGCTGGTTTTTGTCACTGTTTTATCATAGCAACAGAAGCCAAACTAGGACAGTCACTGTGCACTTGTGGGCAGGTGACATGGTACCTGGGAGTTTAGGGGGTAGGGGTGTGTAAGGTCTTGCTTTATAGCCCAGGCAGGCCTTAAAACTCATAATCCTCCTGTCTCAGTTTTCTTAGTGCTGGGTCTGTAGATATGTGCTACTACACCAGCTAGATGCCTTTTAAGTATTTATTTTGAGATCGAGTCTTACTTTGTATCTCTGGCTGGCCCAGAACTTGATCTAGTAGACCAGGCTGGCCTTGAACTCACAGAGATGCACCTGCCTCTTCCTTCTAAGTGCCAGGATTAAAAGGCATGGTCCAGCCTGGCTGGCTTTTTTTTTTTTTTTAATGCTGGTGATGGAACCTAAGGCCATGTGTGTGATAGGTAAGTATTCTACCGTTGAGCTGTATCCCCCAGGCTGAGGTTTCCCTTTAAATACAGGCATGTAAACATAACATTTTTTTGAGGGTTGTACTTCACACACATCATGCCCTCATTTCAGATATACAGTTTATTTTGAGAAACAAGTGTCTGTATAACCACTGACCAGTCAAGACACAAAGTTTCTCTCAGCCCAAGCCCCTCCACTGCCCATGCTGGACCTCAGCTGCTACCCTTAGCACAGGGCAGCTTGCCATTCTCAAGCTGAGCTCAGGCAGGCGATCCTACAGAACAAGTGACCTTGTCTGCTCTCTTCACTCCATGTATTGTTGGTAGCTTGCTGTTGTGTGTCCTGAATAGCTTTCCATGTGCAGATGTGTGCTGTCTGTCTGTTCAACAGTGGGGAGGGCTTCGGGGTTGCTTCTAGCATTTGGCTGTTATGAACTAAACTTATAGAAACATTTGTGTCTGAAGCTTGTGTGGCCGTTCTGTCTTCTAGGGTAACACTGGGAGTAGACTGGCAAGTCCTGTGGAGTTTCTGATCCATCTCGGTAATTCCCAGGACATCTGAGTCTGTAACTCCACATCCTCACCTGCTTTCTACCTCAGCTCTTCCCTCAGTGGAGTAGCCTCTCTGTAGCTAGAGTTTTCCTGCCTTGCCCACAGTCAGGACAAATCTTTGTCACCCGCCAGTCCCACAGCCACTCAGACCCAACCAAGTAAACACAGAGACTTATATTGCTTACAAACTGTATGGCCATGGCAGGCTTCTTGCTAACTGTTCTTATAGCTTAAATTAGTCCATTTCCATAAATCTATACCTTGCCACGTGGCTCGTGGCTTACCGGCATCTTCACATGCTGCTTGTCCTGGTGGCGGCGTCTGTAGTCAGTCCTTCTGCCTTCCTGTCCTTTTATTTCTCCTCTCTGTTAGTCCCGCCTATCCTTCCTGCCTAGCCACTGGCCAATCAGTGTTTTATTTATTGACCAATCAGAGCAAACACGTTTGCCATACAGAACATCCCACAGCACTTACCTTTTTTTTTTTAAATTTTCAAAAAGGAAGGTTTTAACCTTAACAAAGTAAAATTACATATAATTTTGGGAATTTGGGCGTAGCTTCTCTTACTACTTCCTGCTGGAGGGGGGCGCTGTATCTTATGGGGACACAAAGAAAATTTTAGGATTATGGAATAGTCCATGAGGCTATATTGTCTGAGCCAGTTGCCTTCAAACCATTCTGGATGTTGGATCATCTGGGCCATGGTGTCATTGGAGACCTTTCAGGGGGTCTTGGGTGGTCAAACCTGATGTGTCTTAATCTGGAACAAATCCATAGCCTCTGGCTTTCTGTGGGAGCAAAAGCAGAGTCTCCTTTCCAAAGCAACACATCCTTACATCCAAATTTTGAAGTCAAGTTATCTTTAAAATATACATATTGGTTTAACTCAACATCTTTTACGATCAAATGTTTTTCTGCAGTTAAAAATCCCAAAGACAACACAATCCAGATTCTCTGTGTAATATTCATCTTTATGTGGCTTATTTTTTATATTAATTTTATTGTCTCTTTAAAGGCTTTATTTTTTTAAGACTTTATTTTTTAAAACTATGTATTTTTTGTCTCTTTTAAGCCTATGTATATTTTACACACATTGTAAACTATTACATCTGAATCTGTCTTATTGTGAATCTATTGCTTTAAACTGCAGCATTTGTAAGACTGAAAAGGTGCTATGGCTGCTGGCTCCGTCCACCTCAGCTTCCCAATATGGCGGTGGTACGTTTACCGCCAGCTCTGGGAGCTATCGTGGGTCTATGCTTTTATCTAAGCAGCGTGTAGCCCAGAAACCTTTTTTTTTGTTTTGTTTTGTTTTGTACTAGCAAAGGCTAAATCCACCATGCAGCTTAATGTGCCACTTGCAGAGGCCTCATTCCCGCCATACTGCAGGTTGAGCGTGGACGCCAGGAACCCACAAGTAGCTCAAACCGGCAGCTGCCGCTCATTTGAGAGAGACAATTAGGAAGCTGTTTTTAGCTCCGTTTTAGAATCTTTTCAGGATTTAGGTGGAAACTCTTGCCCCACGTTGGGCGCCATTTGTAGCTAGAGTTTTCCTGCCTTGCCCACAGTCAGGACAAATCTTTGTCACCCGCCAGTCCCACAGCCTCTCAGACCCAACCAAGGAAACACAGAGACTTATATTGCTTACAAACTGTATGGCTGTGGCAGGCTTCTTGCTAACTGTTCTTATAGCTTAAATTAATCCATTTCCATAAATCTGTACCTTGCCACGTGGCTCGTGGCTTACCGGCATCTTTACATGCTGCTTGTCCTGGCGGTGGCTGGCAGTGACTCTTTCTGCCTTCCTGTTCTTTCTTTTCTCCTTTCTGTTAGTCCCGCCTATACTTCCTGCCTAGCCACTGGCCAATCAGTGTTTTATTTATTGACCAATCAGAGCAAACACGTTTGCCATACAGAACATCTCACAGCACCTCTCATTGTTTTAAAGACTTTCTTTCTTTCTTTCTTTCTTTCTTTCTTTCTTTCTTTCTTTCTTTCTTTCTTTCTTTCTTTCTTTCTTTCTTTCTTTCTTTCTTTCTTTCTCTCTCTCTCTCTCTCTCTCTCTCTCTCTTTCTCTCTCTCTCTCTCTCTCTCTCCCCCTCCCTCCCTCCCTCCTTCCCTCTCTCCCTCCCTCCCTCCCTCCCTTCTCTCTCTCTCTCTCTCTCTCTCTCTCTCTCTCTCTCTCTCTCTCAATCTCTCTCTCTCAATCTCTTGATTTATTTTATTATGTATACAGTACTCTGCCTGCATGTATGCCTGCAGGTCAGAAGAGGGTGCCAGATCTCATTACAGATGGCTGTGAGCCACCATGTGGTTGCTGGGAATTGAACTCAGGACCTCTGGAAAAATAACCAGTGTTCTTAACTGCTGAGTCATCTCTCCAGCCCCAAGTCATTTTTTTTTTTTTTAAATTGAGGCATAATGATATTCAGGGACACTATTTTTAGTGTTTGATTCTCTGAGTTGTAATGAACTTAGTCGCAGGTAGGGAAGTCAAGGTAGGGAAGTGACTGTGGCCTCAGGTCACCTTACTATGCTGTGGTGAGCAACTTTTCCCCCACCTTCCTCTGGCTGCCTTTGAGACTGTTGGCCTTCCTGGTCCACATAGGAGTGGATACGCATCTGTCTTCCACTTCTGACAAGAACTTGAGTTTTTCCCAGTTGGTGTGAGAGCCAATAGTTTGGTCCCTTAGTGTTGGTGAGTGGTGTCTTGGGGAACCACAGCCCTTTACCTGCCCATCAGTCAGCGAATGTGTGTATAGTTTTAGTGTGTTGGTCTTGGTTCCCTAGAGGAACAGGACTGATAAAATGAAACAAATGTATATATTTGTTTCATATATATATGAAATGTAATATATATTTATGTATGTATGTATGTATATATATTAGAGTGGTTTATAGGCTGTTTCCTGATGCACAGGCCAAGAACCCATGTGTTGTTCAGTCCATGATGCTGGCAGTCTCAGCAGTCCCAGCCTGGTGCTGGGGTCCCAGGTAATTCCCAGAGAGCTGCTGATCTTCTGTGTTGGAATCCTGAAGAAGTAGGTTCTAATACCAGGGAAGGAGTGCCTCAGCAACAGGGTAGAAGAACTTGGCAGTGAGGGTGAGGGCAAGCAGGCAAACACAAAAGCTTCCTTCTTCTATGCCCTTTTATGTAGGCTGCCACCGGAAGGAGTAGCCCAGATTTAGGGTGGGGTTTCTCACCTCAAATGAGCCAATCAAGAAAATCCCTCATAGGTTTGCCCAGCTGCTTGGGTTTTAGTTGATTCCAGATGTGGTCAAGTTTCCAACCAAGATTGGCCATCATCTCTAGCTTTCTTTTCTCTGGAACATTCCCTGTAGATCTTTTAGTAGACATGGTCTCCTTTTCTTGGGCTGCCACCTGGAGAGGGATCAGGAGTGTGTAAGGAAGGAGTGCATATTTAGCCATTTAAGAGGCCTCTATGTTGTTGGAGGAGATCTGGACCTCTCCCAGCTGGGTGTGGTCAGACCTTCTCATTCTTGTGAGCGATTGGAAAGGCCCTCTGATGTCAGGCCCTGATGGGCATATAATGACTGAGGCATGGGGTATATTTTCATGTGCTTGACACATACAAATCTTTTGTGAAATATTGGTTCAAAGCTTTGTCCTCTGTTTTTAAAAATGTGCTTTTGGATTTAGTAAGAGTTTTTCAGATGTACTATAAATCAAGTCTTTTGTCAGGTAGAAGGGTTTTTTGTTTTTGTTTTCTTGGATTTTGTTTTTGTTTTTTGTTTTTTGTTTTTCGAGACAGGGTTTCTCTGTGTAGCTTTGCGCCTTTCCTGGAACTCACTCTGTAGTCCAGGCTGGCCTCAAACTCAGAGATCTGCCTGCCTCTGCCTCCCGAGTGCTGGGATTAAAGGCGTGCGCCATCACTGCCTGACCGGTAGAATGGTTTTTTAGCAATACTTCCTCTTAGCCTGTATTTGCTCTGTACTTATTTCACATATGCCTCAGAGTATATGTTTCCATCTAGTTTTCTTCTTTCCAAGTTGGTTATGTCTTAGCAGTTTGTGCCTAATTCAAAGTACAGAGATTTCTTTTGAGTAGAATGTCTTTGGTTTTGCTTTCCCAGGATCTGGTTTGAAAGCATTTTGTTAGAGTTGTAAGGTAGGGGTTGGGTTGCACTTTCTGCATAGTATGTCGGCTTCAGTCCGATGTGTGGAGAATGGCTTCCTCCAGTTGATGGCCCCCTACAGAGGGGGATGTTTTTTGTTTTGTTTTGTTTTGGTTTTAGTTTTTCGAGACAGGGTTTCTTGTGCAACTGTCATGGCTATCCTGGAACTCACTTTGTAGACCAGGCTGGCCTTGAACTCAGAGATCTACCTGTGCCTGCCTCCTGAGTGCTGGGATTAAAGCTGTGTACCACTACTACCTGGCTGAGGGGGATACTTCTTTCCAGGACCCTGAGCCCTCATTGCTCTGCTTTTCCAAGACTGTGTGGGGCTATTTTTGTTCTTTGCCCCCATGTAAGTTCTAGATCTAATTGGTTTTTGCAAATTCATCTTCTGATAGATTGCTCAGGGCTCTGTTGCACCTTTTGATCAGTTTGATGATAATTGGTATCTTAATATTGAATCTTCTGATCCATGAGCATGGATCTTGATGAACACTTATCTCCATCTGTTTGTGTCTTGCAAAGGCCAAGCATGGTAGCACATGTCTATAATGCCAGAATTTGGGAGTTGGGAGGGTTGTGTGTTTGAGGCCCTACTGGGCTACATAACAAGTTTGAGGTCAGCCCGAACTGTATAGTGGGACTGTATCACAAGTAAAAATAAACAAGTTTCTCTCAGCATTCTTTTATAGTTTTCAATGTTTCTTAACATTTTGTTTAATCTATTTATGTATTTATACTTTATGCGGTATACACAGTACTTTTAAAAAATGTCTATCTAGTTATTTGTTTCTAATACTTAGAAATATCACTTTTTAAACCATGTTCTATACTAGGTTCTTGCAGAAATCATTTGTTAATTTTTTTCTAAAGTTTATTTTTATTTTATATGTATGATTGTTTTGCCTGCATACATGTTTGTGCACCACTTTGTAGCTGGTGCCCACTGAAGCCAGAAGAGGGCATTGGATCCCTTGGGACAGGAGTTACAGACAGCTGTGAGCTGTCTGATGTGGCTTCTGGGAATAGAACCCAGGTGCTCTGCAGCCATTTTTCCAGCCTGTTTGTTAAATTTTTTACATCTTTTCTTTGTAGAGTTTTAGAGTTTTTCTTTCGAGACCAACACATTGTGGTGATAGAGGCTCCATTTCATCCATTCCTGTTTTCACTTTGCTGCTCTGGCTAGCACCTTCAGCATGGCAGGGACTGGTCACAGGAAGGGACACTTTAGCATCATTTCTGGCTGCATATTGCCTAAGGCTGGTGTTAGGTCCATTGTTTGCTCCTCCTGCCCTTGACCTTTAGAGATAACTCCTTAAAGGACTGAACAGTTGGAATTTTGTGTGTGAATTGGACATTTTGGAGGAATAAACCAACCCATTTCAATCTTGTGCAGTGTCTTCCAAATAAGTTTTATACTTCCAAATTAATCTTGCATTTATTTTGCTAAGTTTTACTCTGGAGCACTCTCAAGTTTGTTGCTTCCTTAATGTTAACCCCCCCCCCCCCCCGCCCCCCTCCTCCCGCAGTGGTGGGAATTGACTCCAGGGCCCCATGTGTACCAGGTTTGTGATCTACCACCAAGCTATACCCTTCAGCCTTTCATAGTATTTTTCGTATCCTCAATTGTATTCTCTAATTCAGACTTTTTTCTTTTCTGACAGGGAAGGGGCTTGTGCATGTTAGGCAAGAACTCTTACCCCACTGAGAAGCATAACCAATCCTTGTTTCTGATGTGTGTGGGTTGGTTTGTTTGTTTGACACAGGCCCTCCTCTGTAGTCTAGGATGGTCTGTAACTGCTGTTTATGCAGCCCATGCTGGCTTGAACTCTTGGTAGTCCTCTGGCTTCAGCCTCTGAGTTCTGGATTTGCACATTGCTGACTCTTTTTTGAGATATATGTGTGCATAAATGCACATGCCAAATGTGTGCAAGAGGTCAGAGGTTGATACTGGCTGTTCTTCTGTTGTGCATTTTACTTGATTTTGAGACAAGGTCTCTTGCTAAACCTGGAGCTCACAGATTCAACTAGAATGACTGGCTAGCAAGCTTTAGGTCTCTACTTCCTCGGTGCTGGGATTACAGATGCATACTGCTATGACTGCTGTCCTGCTTAGTGTTTTGTCAACTTAATACAAGTTAAAAGTCATTTAGGAAGAGGGAACCTCAGTTGAGAAAATTCCCCCACAAGACTGGTCTGGAGGCAAGCCTTCTCAATAAGTGATTGGTGTGGGAGGACCCAGTCCATTGTGAGTGTTGCCACCCCTAGGCATTTGGTCCTGGACTGTATAAGTAAGTAGGCTAGGGCATTTCTCCATGGCCTCTGCTTCTTCAGTTCCTGCCTCCAAGTTCCTGCCTTGAATTCTTGCCCTGACTTCCCTCAGTGATAGTATAAGCTGAAATAAACTGATTTCTCTCCAAGTTGCTTTTGGTCATGGTGTTTTATCACAGTGTCTTATCTAACTAAGACACTGGCATTTTACACAGGTGCTGGGAATCCTACACTAGATGTCTGTGTGGCAAACACTTCACTGAATCATTGCTAATATTTTAGAGCCTTTGGGGGTGTTGGTTGGTGTGTGTGTGGGGGGGGGACAAGGGAATGTTTGTATGTTTGTCATGGTGGTTATTGGGTTTCATTGGGTTCCTTTGTGCTTCTTTACAGTCTAGTAGTGCTCTTGTGAGCGCCATGTTCTTTTCCCCACCTCTGGTGTGCTGTCCTTTGGCCTTACCCTATATTCCCGTCTCTGTGGGTCAGTTTCTTTCTTTTTTTTTTTTTTGCTCCAGGAGACCACTGGAGCTGAGGCTGTGGCCTGGATTAGTTGAGGGGTGGGATGAGGGATTTTGTGCCTCTTTGGTACCCTATGTTATTTCCAAGCTACCCTTGTGGTGTGCCCTTGGCTTCATCTTTGTCTGGTTGCTTCTCATCCCTCCTAATAGCTGAGTCCTACCTATCTAGCTTGTGGGCCTTCACGAGAGGTCTAAACAGTCTTTTAGTCTGCCGAGTGGCTGTCCTTCTTGATATAGACAGAGGAGATGTGATCCATGACACTTGTTGGCCAGCCACATTGGTTGAATACCTACAGTGGAAACTTTAGAAGGGTCTGTCTCACGTATGTGAGTTTCTGATGGTTGATTGAGACTGGCCATTGAGCGTGCAGGGTGGCACAGAGCAGGTGTGGATGTGTGTGTGTGGTAGCACATGGTGAGTACTTTGTGAGTGTGTAAGGTAGTACCTGGCAGGTATCCAGTGAATATGTGAGGCCGCTCACAACATGCATCAATGTTTGTACTGACTGTCAGATGATAGGAGAGCCCATGGCTGTCTTCTCCCCATCATGTTTTGTTAAGTGAGGTTGCCAGGTGGTCAAGTTTGGAGAGTTGCAGTTTGACTGCATGTGGTTTCAAATGCATTTTACTCACACCTGACCTCCTTTCCTTGTCAGTGGCATGGACATAGCAGTAGTTTAAGACATTTTTTTGCCATCAGCAGAACATGGGTCCAGGCCCTGGCACTCTACTTGGTGCCAGTCTGTTCCTGTGCAGATGGCACTGTCTTTGTTTTCATCGTTCTTGCCATTGACACTCAGATTGCTTTTCCCCTTTCTAGCCTCTTTGGGTAAAGGCTCCTTTTAAAAGCTCAACATGCAGAAGGGCAGAGATACTATGCCTCTCCATTTAGAAGACCTTTTTGTCTCTAGTGCTGAAGATAGGCAAGTGTTTTACCATTGAGATGCATCCCAGCCCCGTGTACCTCTTTATCTCCAGCTAAATGATCTGAGCCGTGAGAGGGCAGAAGTTGCTGAGCTGAAGTAGCCTAGGGTCCTCAGAGGCTGTCACTCATCAGTCCTTCCATAAGAAGCCCTTTGACTGGTATGTGTGTGCCATCCAAACTGTGTCAGTTTGAGTGTTTTCTTTAAGTTGCAAGTAAGGCAGGCATATCACGATGTGTTAAATCCTAAGTGGCTTCTAGGACAGAGGAGAGTGCAGCGGGGACTAGTGTAGGTGATCTCTTCCTGCCAACACGGGGAGCAGCTAGGACTTTGCCTCTTCTGTTTCTGAGCCCCAGCAGAGATGGCTCTCAGGCACTGCTCCTTTGCTGTGCACCTGAATATCCTGGCCGAGCTCTTTGAGGCTTTAATTCTTACTTTTATTCACACACTTCTTGCTTTAGTCAGAATGCAAAATGAGTAATACAAATACAATACCAGAAGTTAAAGTTAATGAGAAAGTCAGAGGAAAGGGAAAATAAGGAGTAAGAAATGCCTTACCTCATGATCTAGGTTCTGTCAATGCCCATCAAGGACAGCCAGAATGCCAACTGAATGAGTTCTGACTCTTCAGAGTAAAGAACAAGAGCTAAGATAGATTCTGTAGCAGATTCTGTAGCAGTGTGGGCACCCTGGCAGGCAGAGTCCTTTCCTGGGCGTCATGGGTACAGGATAAGCTGGAATACTCTTGCAAAGGCTTGTAGAGGTGGTCCTGTGGACTCAGCCTGCCGAGCACAGCCTATTTGTGCAGATTCCAGGCCAGAAGTAGTGGTGGTGCCTGGGATGAGGGTCCTGTTGTTGTAAATAGTAAGTATAGATGAGGCCTGGCTAGTGAATTAATTACACATGAGGAGGTAGAGAGTGTGATGAAGTTTGAAAATTTGGTCAGATCTGGTACCTGGCCAAGGCCTCCCAAGTGAGTTCTGTGTGGGGCCTTATGGGAAGGGAGAACCTGGCTCTTGGTTACTGGGTCTTTGTACATCTGGTATGGACACTGTTATGCCTTTCTGTGGCTTCCAGAAAATCAGTCAGGTCTGGGAAACACTTAGAGCTGCAGATTGCTTGGCACTTGGAGCAGGGCTGTGTGGCCTATTTTGCTGGTATGGCCACCCTTGGACACTTGAAACAGATGGTCCTTCATTCTGCCCAGGCACTTGGGGTCAAGTAGCCGATGTAGTGGAGGAGAAGGCAGGTGGGTGAGAGTGCAAACCACAGGTTCCTTGATGATGTGCAGTGAAGAGGGCAGCCACAGGCCATGCCGGGGCAGGGTGTGGCTGAGAGGAAGAAGAGTGGGGTGCATAGCTCCCCTCTGGCACACATTTGTTTCATTTGTTTTGGATCAGGGCCTTACTGTGTAGCCCTGGCTGTCCTTGAGCTTGGAATATGTGTCACCATGCCTGTCTTTATTGTCGGCTTTAAACCCTAGCCAGCCATGCAGTAACACACACCCGTAATCCCAGCACTTGGTACACAGAGGCAGGCAGATCTTTGTGAGTTTGAGGCCAGCCTCTACACGTAGTGAGTTCCAGGTCAGCCAGGGCTGCACAGGGAGACCTTGTCTCAAAAAATAAATAAGTAAGTAAATAAATAAATGATGATCTTCATGTGGTTTCAAGGAGATGTAAACTGCACAAACGTATAAAGCCAAAGTATGAATTCTGTAACTGCCAAAGGTGGTCATCCTGTCAGTGGAAGCCCTGCTATGTTAGGTGGTTTAAATGTCACTCTACTCATATCTTAAATGAGAGTCAGTGTGCACACGGTCACTCTTTCCCATGAGATGGTTATGTGTGGAGACAGTTGTTGGTGTTGTGCACAGGTAGACGTCTCTGCTGTAAAGAAGTGAGCATAAGTGACTAGGTTAGAAGATGGACATGTGCCTACTTTATTTATGTGTGGTCTGCACCCATTCATTGCCATCAATGCATGCTAGAAATTAAGTTTCTATTAGCATGGTAGGTAAAATTCATTCTCTCTGTCTCTGTCTCTGTCTCTGTCTCTGTCTCTGTCTCTCTCTCTCTCTCTCTCTCTCGACAGGGTTTCTCTGTATAACAGTCCTGGCTGTCCTGGAACTCACTCTGTAAACCAGGCTGGCCACCAACTCACTGAGACCCACCTGCCTCTGCTTCCCGAGTGCTGGGATTAAAGGCCTGCACCGCCACTCCTGGTCACCATCTCATTTTAATGTGCTTTTCTTGCTTTTTAGTAACACAGAGCCTCTTGGCTGTTCCTCCTTGTGTTGCTTTTGTAGGTCACCTGGTACTCTTCAGCCAGCTTTTAAAGTTGACATTTATGACTATCAGCTAGCTTAGTGAAGTGGGTTATTTTTTTTATTCATTCATTCATTCATTCATTCATTCATTCATTCATTCATTCATTTATTCATTTATTTATTTATTTTTGAGACAGAGTTTCTCTGTGTAGTCCTGGCTGTCCTGGAGCTTGCTTTGTAGACCAGGCTGCCCTTGAACTTACAGAGATTTACCTGCCTTTGCCTCCCTGGCACTGGGATTAATGACATGCACCACTACTGCCAGGCACAAAGTGGGCTATTTTGTGTGTACAAACACATGTGCAGATGTGTGTGCACCTGTAGGTAAATGTTGGGTGTCTTCCTCGGTTGCTTTCCACTTTATTTTTTGAGACAGGGTCACATTGAACTTGAAGCTCACAGATTTGGCTAGGCTGGCCGGCCAGTGAGCCCCAGGTATCCGTGTGTGTGTGTGTGTGTGTGTGTGTGTGTGTGTGTGTGTGTGTGTGTACACGTGTACCTGTGTGCCTGCCTGCCTGCCTGTCTGCTTCCCTGCTCCAGTGCTGGGTTTACAGGTGTATGCTGCTGTACCTGGCTTTAAAAAAATTGTTATTTTGGGCTGGGTGTGGTGGCATATGCATGTATTCCTGTATACCTGTAATCCTAATACTAGGGCGGCCGAGGCTAGAGGATCACAAATTTGAAATCAGCTTGATTTATGTTGTGAGACTATTTTAGAAAAGTCACTGCAAGCATCACTGAATGGACATGTGATGTGAGGAGAGACGTGTAGTCATCCTCGGTGCGCAGTGTCCAAGTTCGGAGAGTGCTAGGGACAGAGTACTTACCACCCACCCTTGCCACACTTGTTGAGGGTTAGGAACTTGGTGGATGAAACAAATGGGTTTCAGAGTGCATGTTCCTGGTCAGGGCCCAGGCTGTTCTCTGATGTGGCCTGGAGGGCGCGTGGTGTGTGTGTGTGTGTGTGTGTGTGTGTGTGTGTGTGTGTGTGTGTACACTTCAGCAGGTGTGGTGAAGGGGTGGCCTGAGCTTTCGGAAAATAGAAGTCTTTGGTGTTGTCATCTACTGACAGAATGGGACTGTGTCAGCCAGGGTGGCTTTGACCACTTGGCTTCTTCTAGCCTTTGCCTTGCCTGGTTGACCTTCCTGCTTGCAGGCTGGCCTACGACTGAGTTTTGAAACAACCTCCTTGAATACAAAAACAGTTCTGCCCTGTTTAGTTGGGCACTGTCTGAGAAGAGGAAAAGCCAGAATGGATGCTGCCGGTCTAGGAGGTGTAGAACCTGTCTCCACTGAGCCACGAGGTACACCCTCCCGTGGTAGGGCTTTGTCAGAATTCTGTGTCTGAACATTGAAGCAGGTCTCAGTTAGTTAGCATGGACTCTGACGTGAACAGGCTGTGGGTTTTGACTTAGAGTGGTGTGGTCCCACGGGGAAGGCCCTGTGTCTCCTGTCCTGGCCAGCACACGTTGGAGGCTGGATGTCACTTGGCAGCTGTGGGCTGGTGCCCTCTCACCGGTGTCTGTTTTGTTGTGAGACAGTGTCTTATTGCATAGCCTAGGCTGGCCTCAGCTGCACCATGTTTTCCTGCCTCAGCCTTCCCAGTGCCGGGTCTTGAGATGTCTGCTGCCATCATGTCCCACCCCTGCTCATGTGTGGAGGTCTCACCTGGACCCTCATGTAGCTCCCTGAACTGCCTGCTGTCTTCTCAGTTCAGTCCTTTGCTCTGCCTGGCCAGCTCCTGACACTTGATGTTGGGCTGCTTCACTGCGCCCATTCTCCATGGCCCTGAGCTGCTTGTCCGGGCTCCAGGCTGGTCCTTCTCTCTCGCTCATCTATTGAAGCTGTCAGCTCTTGAGGCCCAGAGCTGTGCCTGAGTCTTCTTGCTCACCTCTCCCACAACATAGCTGCTGGGTGCCAGGAAGGGGCAAAGGGAGGCAGAGCATGGATAGGGATGGAGATTGGGTGAGAGCCTGCGGGAGGAGCACCTGAGATTGAGCGGTTCTAAGATGGCCAGCCTTCCTAGTGGGCCTGGGTCAGTCGGGTTACCAGTCAGGCTTCTGCTCCGCTGTTCCCTAGTGCTCCAAACTAGCTCATTTCACCCAGGTTTGTCTCTACATAGCAAGGCAGTGTTTGCTTCCAAATCTTTATTTTACATAGAAAGGAAGGATGACCATTCTTTCTCTAGATCCAACAGCTCCTAACAGTTACAGCCAGCCAATGTTGATCTGTAGCTGATGGGCTAGGTATTTGGGGATACAGCCTGTGCTTTTGTTAATGTTGTTCACTATCAGGTGAAGTACTTAATGCCTTAGTCCTGAATATGCAGCTCTGAAGGGGAGATGTCACCTTTTTTTTCTTTTTTAATTCTCTCATATATTACATCCAGACCTTGGTTCCTCTCCCAAATCTCATCCCAGTCTCCCCTCCCCCACCCATTCCTCCTCCTATTCCCTTCAGAAAAGGGAAGGCCTACTGGGGATATCGACCAAACTTGGCCTATCAAGTTGCAGTAAGACTAGGCACCTCCCCTCATTAAGGCTTGACTAGGCAACCCAGTAGGAGGGAAAAGCTGGCAAAAGTGTCAACTGTTAGGAGTCCCACAAGAGCACCAAGCCTCACAACCATAACGCACATACAGAGGCCTGCAAGACGTGCTAGGGTAAGGTGGCAGAGAGGATGCCACTTTGAACTGGGCAGGTGTTGGTGGGAACCAGACTCTGAAGGACATGAGGTTACAGTTTGTAGTCGAGCCCTGCATACTACTTACATGCACACTCCTGCTTGTGCAAACACACGTATTAACCTCTGAAAGCCATCTTACCAATGTCTGTTAGCTATTTAAAGAGAATTTAGGAGCTAATGTTTTGAAGGGTACGTTTAGGTTTAGGGAACCCTAGTATGGAGACTGGGCCACAGTGCTGTGGGCCTGAGTATTGACCACTCAAGTGACCTTACTTAGCTAGCTCCTCCTGTGGAGCAGCCCCTTGTCTGGGGCTGTGGATGCCTACCCCAGATCCGAGGGTGCTTCAGCTGCAGTCATGGAGTGTGCTGGGGAGAAGTGACAGTGACCTGCCCACCAACCCCTGGCCAATGTTGTGACTTAGAAGATGCAGGACATGGGCACTTCCAGGAGGGCCACTCCTAAGTAGGTGTGTAGAAGTGCTGGCCCCCCCCCCCCACACACACACACCAGCTCAGTGTCATCATCCTCTCCCCCTTTCCCTTTTCAGGGTCTCATAAATCTGGGACCGGCCTCTAACTAGCTATGTAGCTGAAGATGACTTAAACTTCTAATCTTCCTGCCCACCTCCTGTGTGCTGGGATTATAGGTTATGTGGTGCTGGGGCATGAAACCTGGGGTTTCATATGTGCTGGGTACATTCTTACCTGCAGCCCAGCTCAGGTCTCTTCTGAGTTCCATTTTGTGCCCAATGCTTGCAGATAGAATTTATAATAAACACACTCATTGAACAATGTATAATTTAGATGTTTGTAAAGATAGTATTGATGTTTTTTTTTGCGCGGGGGAGGGGGAAGGCAATGCAAGAAACCATTTATTGTCAACTGTATTTATCCTGCTCTGAAAAGAGATAAACGAGATGTTTCCCATGATTAGGATTTGTGCTGGGAAGGAGGAGAAATGTAGATGAACAGAAGTGAGCCAAGGCTTCTGTAGATTCTAACTCCTGTCCCCAGGGAGCTGATTTGGAGGAGGGCAGGCGTTAGCTAGTGTCTGAGCAACTGTCTGCAGAGCCTGCTGCTGCTGCTGCTGCTGTGTAGGAAAACTGCTCTGCTCTGCAGCTCGAAGGGACGTGAGAGGTTCTATGAGTGAGAGTGAGAGGCTGCTCCGATGCTTGAAGGCTGCCAGTGGGAGAGGAGTCATAGGTCTATCTCAGCTCTCAGCAGCTGGAGCTCAGTCCTGCAGTGGGAGGGAAATATTGGAGACCTGCTTCCGACTTAGGTGACTGGCAGGTGTGGTTGTGTGATGGTGGGGTATGGAGAGGAGGGGCAAAGGAACCTGGAGCAGCTCTGCAGTGGGTAAGCTGGGGGTGAGGTGTGTGGTTTCAGTGGGAAGTGAGGGCTGGGGAGAATTCTCCGGGAATGAACAGAGTGGAAGTGGTGTTCAGGACCTAGACGTGGGGTTCAGGATGAGTGACCAGGAAAACAGCCTGTAGAGTAATAGAAGAACTGCTAGAGAGGTAGGAAGCGCCCAGGACAGCATGTCCCCCAAGTGACAGGAAGATCTGTGGCAGAATATATTTTGGGATGAGTTTGAAAGCTGAGGCAGTGACAATGAGGGGCTTGTTCAGCTGCAGTGTTTTCTTGTGGGATTCTGTCACATACCTGTGAAGCACAAAGCTGGATTCCTCTTCACCCCACTTCCAGGTTTACACATGGGACAGTGAAATCTACACTGACCACCAGACTCTTTTCCCTGAGAGCTCTAGCTTGTGTTTATGTGCATTGTTTTCCTTGCTGTGTTGTTTTTTCTGTGCTGTCCTGTACACAAACTGATGAATAAAAAAGCATCAGTAAAACCCCACTGGCTGCTGTTCAGTCACTCGCTTTATGGTGGTCCTGGCACATCAATGGAATGGGGCTTGATAGGAATTCTGAGTGAGCAGACTGCCTATAACTGCTTGCCAGTTCTCAGGGGGTCCCAGAACCAATGCCTGGGGAGAGTGCAGGCTAGAAAGACACAGAAGCCATGTGGGCTGCTGGGGTCAGCAGATGCTGCAGTGGTGACTGCAGCCCCCTTCCTGGGCTCTTGTTACCAGCTCTCTGAAGGGAAGAGGCATATGCAGGACACAGCGATTTCTTGTGAGCTCTGTGCTTGCTGGGAGTTCAAGCAGGGCCCTCTAAGGTTGCATCCGATATGGCTTACTCTTAGGCTTGACCACACTTCCTCCTGTGACATTTCTGGGGTCTCTGTCCATCAGAGGACTCTAGTGCTATTTTGCATTTTGACTTGCAATCTGATGCTGAGGTTCTGTGCATCCTCCCAGGACTGCTTACTCTCTGAGCTGTACTACAAGAGGTGCTATTTAAAGGAGCCTGGAAAGTGTAGTCCCTTATACTGCCACCAGCAGGCTTAGCTTCCAGTTACCGTGTGTGAAGGCAGCATGAGGTAACATTCATGGCTTGTTTTTTGTGTGTATTATGGTGACTTGTAAGTGGAAGTTTTCCTGTCCTGGCAGCTGCTTCCCAAATAACCACTCAGAGTCTTTTTTTTTTTTTTTTTTTTTTTTTGAGACAGGGTTTCTCTGTGTAGCTTTGCGCCTTTCCTGGGACTCACTTGGTAGCCCAGGCTGGCCTCGAACTCACAGAGATCCACCTGGCTCTGCCTCCCGAGTGCTGGGATTAAAGGCGTGCGCCACCACCGCCCGGCCACTCAGAGTCTTAATAACAATTGTGAATGCTCGGCCAGTAGCTCAGGCTTGTTACTAGTTAGCTCTTACATTTATATTAACCCATATTTCTTATCTGTTCTGCCACATGGCTTGTTCCTTTACTCAGTAAGGCATGCTCACCTTGCTTCTCCCTGCGTCTGCTGGTGACTCCAGACTGCCTTTCTTCACCCCAGAATCCTCTTAGTCTGGTTTTCCCACCTAACCTCCTCCTGCCCAGCTATAGGCCAGTGAGCTCTTTATTAGTCATTGAGAGTAATACATATTCATAGTATACAAAAAGTTTGTTTCATAGCATTTCTCCCATTTTGTCTAATTAAAAAGGAAGGTTTTGCCGGGCGGTGGTGGCGCACGCCTTTAATCCCAGCACTTGGGAGGCAGAGGCAGGCGGATCTTTGTGAGTTCAAGGCCAGCCTGGGCTACCAAGTGAGTTCCAGGAAAGGCGCAAAGCTACACAGAGAAACCCTGTCTCGAAAAACCAAAAAAAAAAAAAAAAAAAAAAAAAAAAAAAAAAAAAAAGGAAGGTTTTAACTTTAACATAATAAAACTATATACAACAAAAAGTTATCAAGTAAGAATTGCAGTTAAAATTTCTATTTGGCAAAATTAGAGAAAATATTTTACTATTTATTTTATCTTTGTGAGTCTAAAGTTTTATATCTAATTTACCTTATGTTTTAACTAAGGAAAACTGTAACAATGACTCTCTAGTCTTCAATTCTGTCAGAGACCCCGGAAGGGTGAAATGTTATCTAACGACAAGGACATCTGGCTGCCAGGACAGTCACTCTAGGTTCTTCTGTAACTCTGGGGCATCCAACTTTGGCCTACAGACCTAGTTTATCTGACAGACATTTTTGAGAAGCAGCGAAATTTGAAGGACTGTCCTACCTTGTCTTGGCAAAGTTTGGTAAACACTTTCTTTTGCATCTTGCTGGTCCAGTTTGGACAGTATGCTGCCAGCAATAGTTTTTTTTTTTTTTTTTCCGCCCAAATGGCTAGCTTTTGCCATAAGGAAAGCAAACTTGATATGGAATTTCTTCAATGCCCATTATCTTCCTTTGAAGTAAATTGGTGCTTCCAGGAGCAGACATGTCTCACTGTCATGAAAAGATTTTTGTTATGAAAAAATTTTAAATGCCATATCCTGTAAGTCTTTGAAGTGTTTAAAGACCACCTATCTATCTAAATATATTTGTTTATGATCTTGAAAACATACCTAACATGGCTAATTTTGACTATTATAGATGACTATTAATCCGTATTTCATTATATATATATATATATACATATATATAATGCATTTTAAATGAGCTGCATAAACATAATATCCTAAACAAGAGTAGAAACATACATATAGTATAACAAAATTAACTTTAAATTTGTATCAATAAATCAAAATCCATACCAATGTAAAAGATTTTGAGATTAATAGTTGTTTTTTTGGATTAAAGTAGATTTAATAATCTACCCTTTTATCCTATATCATAGGATATCATTTCTATATCATATCCCTTTTTTTTTCTTTAGAAAGAGATCTTTGAATTTACCTCATTTGTTCAGCTTTTTTTTTTTTTAAGACTATGACCAATAACAACTTGTAACCACCCCTGTTAAATGATAACAAACATCCATAACCAATATTTTGGGAATTTGGATGTGGTTCTCTAGACTACTTCCTGTTGTTTGTGGGCACTGTTATCTTTGGGGGAACCTTGAGAAAATTGGGATAATAATGAAGTTCCAGCTGGAGTAGTCTGTGAGGCTGGGCCATCTCAGGCAGTAGCCTTGAAGCTGTTTTGGATGCTGGATCACTTGCACCATTCATTTTTATTGGTGTCTGGTCTGCTTGCTCTGAAAATACATAAACTTTTAAAGGTAACATACGTATCTGTGTTAATGCAAGTATAGACTGTGCATTGTACATAAGTCAGCGAAAGATGATTTTTTTTTGCTATATGTTTGAGGAGATAAAATATACACCATGTGTCTTGTAGGTTTTTTTTTTTTTTTTTTTTTGGTTTTTTTAGGTTTATTTCTTTATGTGTGTAGCCAGGTTTCAGGGATCTTTCTCAATCAGATTTGATCTTCTTTAACCTGGGATGAATCCCCAGCCTTTCATTTCCTGTGGAAATAAAAGCATAACCTCTTCTCCAAAGCAACATACATTTTGACTTACATTTTGAAATCAAGATATTTAAAAAATATATAGGTTCGTTTAATCTAGCAGCTTTAATCCAGTGTCTCTTAGCAGCCATTGCTCCTTCCTCAGCAGTTAAAAATTTCAAAGACAACACAATAACATACAGTATCCAGACTCTATGTATTTTCCATCTTTACGTGCCTTTTTTTTTTTTTTTAATATTACTTTCCTCTTGGAGGATTTATTAAGGCAACTCCACGTAGTTAAAATGGAGGTTTATTTTGAGGTAACTTACAGCTAGTAAAGGGGTTGGTTACAGGATCCGGGAGAGATGAGGTACAGTCCAGCGGGGTTCTCTGGAAAACTCCGCTCAGTGGTCTACCATCTAGCGTCCAGCGTCACCAAGAACCAAGAGTGTCTGCACATCTGGATCTCAGGTCTTAAGGGCTCCCCTCTGGGCCCCGCCTCAGGGGCAGGTCACAGGTAGATGTGACAGTTACCGGAAGCCTCACTGGGGGTAGTACTTCCAGGTCAAAGCTGGAACATCTACTCACTACACTTTACTCCCCTTTTTAAGAACTTTATTCTTTTAAGACTATATTTTTAAATCTAAGTCTGTATATACTCTTTCTCTTCTCTCTCCTAAGCCTTTGCACATTTTAAAACACACTGTGACCTGTTTAGAGGTTTTTTTCATTTGAATCTGTCTTCACTGTGTATCTGTAATCCTTTTCTGTCTGCATGAGCAACGGAGAACCCGCCATGCAGTTTGCACTGGCAGTTTAAGCCCAATAGCAGGCGCTGAGAGATGCCTCTCTGTACCAACACCCGTGAGAGACCGTGGGAACCTGCCATGCGGCTTAGAGCATGACCTGCTGGCAGCTGCCAGAAGATGTCTGTACTGTGGCCATCATGAGAGACATGAGACTAAGAAGCTGCGTTTGGCTCCATTTTTGTGTCTTTAGAACCTTTTATAAGCTTTTTTAGGTCTTATGTGGATGTATGTTCCACATTGGGCGCCATTTGTTGGTGGACACTTTTCTGTCCTGGCAGCTGCTTCCCAAATAACCACTCAGAATCTTAATATTAATTGTAATTGCTCAACCAGTAGCTGAGGCTTGTTACTAGCTAACTCTTACATTTAAATTAACCTATATTTCTTATCTACGCTCTACTACGTGGCTTATACCTTTTCTTAGTAAGGCATGCTCACCTTGCTTCTCCCTGCATCTGCTGGTGACTCCAGACTCTGCACTTCTTCACCCTGGAATCCTCTTAGCCTGGTTTTTCCCGCTTAACCTCCTCCTGCCCAGCTATAGGCCAGTGAGCTCTTTATTAGTCATTGAGAGTAATACATATTCATATTGTGCAAAAAAGATTGTTCCACAGCAGTGACTGGACATGCTAATCAAAACTGCGCCTTATCTTTAGACCTTTGCTGGTTCTTGGTGTGTGTGCATGCCCCACGAATGTGTGCTTGCTTGTGTGTGCATAGATCTTTATGGAGGTGCTGTTGACATACAACAATATCATGGTTTCAGTGCGGTTTGCTAGACTGACACACACATGCCTGAAGTCACCACCAGTCATGATAGTGAGCCTTCTATCACCTGAACATGTCTGCTGTTCCCCTATTCTCAAGCCTTTACATGTTTGTCAGCTTTCTGGAGTTGGGTCCTGGAACATAGAAGTATATAGTATGGACTCTTTTCCTGGCCACGTTGATTGAATGTGTCATTTGAGGATCACCTGTATTGTATCCATAGCTCATTTCTTTATTCCTGAATACTTTCCCATTGTGTAGATATCTTAGATGTTGTCTCTCTATTGATGTGTTTTGTTGATCTCAGTTTTGGGTTGTCAGAAATAAGACTGCTTCAATTAGCTCAGGTCCAAGTGTCTCTGAGGTAGACTGGAGTAGAGGGCTGCATCCCATCATGGTGTGTCATTTCCTAAGATTGTAGCACGGTGTTTAGGGGGTCCACCTCATGCTGCTGGAGTTCTCTGCTTACGTTTGGTTTCACTTCAACTGTAGTAGTGGGTATGGACAGCGCCACACTGTGGGTTTAATTTGCACTTCCCATGTTGGCCTGTGACACTGAGCTAATTTATTGCTATGGGTTATGTCTTTCATCTCTGGGAACTGTCTGCTTGGATCTGTTGCCTACTTGTAATTTTCTTGCTGAGATGTGGCAGTAAGTCTGTGTGTGTGTTTTGTACTCCAGCCCTCTGTCTGTGTTCCCTGGGTTGGTGACCAGCATTTCCTCTAAGCTTCTTGAGAAGAGAGGCACCTGGAAGTTTGGGTTTGTCAGTTGCCCATGTGTTCCTTTATGGACCATGCTTCTGGACTGATTTCTAGAATAGTGGTGTTGTCCTTTTCTCTCCTGGAGTGCTGGTCTTGTGTGTAGACGGTAGATCCAAGTTTTTTTTTTTTTTTTTTTTTTTTTTTTTTTTTTTTTTTGCCTGTACCTGTCCCATTGTCCTTGCTCATTCAGGTTTCTGTCCATCTGTATGGGCCTGTCTCTGCACTCTGGGCTGTTGTGTTGATGCACCGATGAAGTGCTGTGTGGTCTCTGGGGATTTCTGAGGCATTTTGTAGATCTCCCTTGGGTACAAACCCATGTTCATGTCCTGGTGTCATTGCATTTCTTGAGAGCATACATGTTTGAGACCGAGCATCTGAAATGCTTCCCTTCCTGTTGCGATGATGATGTGGCTGGGTATTGCCTTCCTGGTGGCAGGTCGCAGGCCCATCGGGTCTGCTGTCTGCTGTAGCGCCCTAGTTGTGCCAGCTTCACCTGAGTTCTGGGCTTCCTTCCCTGAAGTGATCGGTGGTGGTGGAGTCCTGTGTAGTCTGGAGGACACCATCTCACTTCCTTATTAACGAGGCAGAGATCTGCTGCCAGTGCCGGGGACCCCATCCATGACATACTCTCTTAAGTGGTTACTCTCCTTTTCTTTCATCACTTGGAGCTTCTGAAATGATCCCCTCAATTTTATCACATCCTTTCCACCAAGTCTCTACTTTTCCTTCTGCAGTGTCTTCTGGCCATCCGGTGGGTATTGGATGTTCCGGTAACATTGAAGGGCATTCTGATGAATTCTTACTACTGTTAAGCAGATGTTTTCTAGAGAGAGGTGGGACTTCTACATTTGTCTGTTTAGGTCTGTCCCAGGTGTCCAGGATCCTTGACTGTCACCTGTTATTTGCATGGTGACACTGAAAACCTCTTCACTCAGAAGAGCTGGAGGAACTGGGTAATGTTAGCTTTAATGAAGAGTTGAGTCAGAGGTCAGGGATGGAGCTGAGGCAGAGCCTGTGACCACTGTGGGCTGACTGGGGCCTTGCCTACTGGGCTCCACAGTGCCTATATTGGGTCTTCACACCCGGCAGTCAAAGGGGCTTCAAAGCATGAGGGTAGGCTGGCATTGAGAGCCTCTCTACCAGAGGATCCCCTGTCAGCCAAGGGAACAGAGTTCCTTCAGTCTCTTCTGCATCTGTAGGGAAGAAGTGCCTCTTGAGGAATCCTGCAAGGGGCCTGTGCTCCACCAGCTGGGCTGGACCATACTCTGGGTATGTGTGACAGTGGCCACAAGGGTAGTCAGACAGAACCTCCAAGACATGTGGCTTGTACCTTGTTAGGTCCACAGAGAAACACTGGCCACAGTGTGCTGATGTGGTTGTGTGAGGTAGTTCTGGAGGGACATTCATTTCTTTAACCAACAACAGGGCTTTCAGGATTAAGAATTTACTGAGTTCGCCAGGTGGTAGTGGAACATGCCTTTAATCCCAGCACTCCGGAGGCAGAGACAGACAGACCTCTCTGAGTTTGAGGCTAGCCTGGTCTATAAAGCAAGTTCCAGAACAGCCAGAGCTACACAGAGAAACCCTTTCTCAAGCAACAACAAACAAACAATTTTTACTGAGTTCAAAGAGACCTTGCTGCTGTTTCTGATATACTCAGAGTTTGACAGCATCAGAGACTCTTCCTGTGTGATTGCTCCGACTTATTCCTCACCGAGGGAAAGCCCAGGGTCTGCTGGGTGTACAGCTTATAGGAAGTTTGAGTCTCAACACCCCTCCCTTTATCCCTTTCTTCAGTGGTGTGTTACTTTGCAACTGTGTCCTGTTGTGTTGGGTTGAGGGTGCCTGTAACTCCATTGTGGGCATTAAATTTAAGGCAAGAGTGCTGCTGTTTCTTCTAGAACTTAGGATACAATTGGTTGCTGGTTTGAAGCCAAAATTAGTCAAACTTCACTGGCAGAATTTGCTTTCCCAGAATTTCAAGAATTTGGATGGATGAGAGACTGTTCTGTACCTGTTGCTTTGGACAGTGCCTCTGTGCGTCCTGGTCACCTGGGGCAAGCACAGCCCCTGCCTGATCACAGTAGTATTCCTATGAAGAATAGAGGACTACACATTTTGGTTTGGTTTGGACATTCTGAGGCATCAGGCTGGAGAGACTTGGCCTATGGACTGTAGAGGTGATGGTGTCCTGCACTCAGAGGCAGGACCCCAGCATTGTGAGCACACTTTAGTGTGTTGGACAGAGAAATGTGGAGAAGGTGCAGAGTAGTTACCCAGGACATGGGCTCATGGGTGTTGGGAGCCTGCACTGAGGGGTACCTGCCACTTGGTGAGTGCAGACAAGGCAGAAGCAGTGGCAAGGCTGTACTTAGGTACCTACATCTGAAGAGGCTGCAGGGCACACATCTGGACTGAAGCTGTGGCTACTGAGCTTGGCTTTACCACTTAGGTTCCTTGTGAAAGGAGATGTACTGTGGTCTTTGTGTGTTTGGACAGTCCTCCACCATCCTGTGTTCTGTCTTCCCTGAGGAACCAGCTGCTCAGCAGCTGCTCATATATTCCTCCAGTAGTAACTAGTGCCCTGGCCAGTGTCTTTCTTGTGCTGGAGTAGGGAGTGCTTCCTGATGCCAAGTATCATTTGTCCCCCAGGAATGGTCCTCGTGCGGAGTGAGAATGGGCAGTTGTTAATGATCCCTCAGCAAGCCCTGGCCCAGATGCAGGCCCATGCCCAGGCCCAGCCTCAGAGCACCATGGCACCCCGTCCTGCAACCCCCACAGGTGCTCCACCTGTCCAGATCTCCACCGTGCAGGTGAGTGCACGCATGGTGAGTAGGTTAGTGTGAGGTGGCCCCAGCTCAGCCTGGCTCTCACCCATTCCCCACCCTGCACACTGGGGATGTTGCAAGAGTGAAGGAGTGTCCTGTGTGAGTGGACACTGAGGCATGCAAGTGTTTTCAAACCCAACCATCAGGCAGGGTATAGGACGGCTCTGGTCTCCCATTCTCCTCGCTGAGACCATTTGCTCTTGGAGGAGCCAGCTCTTGTGGCCAGTGCTCAGCTTGCTGACTGAGTTGGGTTACAGTAGACACTTGGGGTCAGCTCCCTTGTCTGAGCCCTGGCCTTTCACTTGTCACCAGTGGGTTCACCTTTCTGTGTGTCCCAGTGTCTTTTTCTGTAAGGTGTGGATGTAGTGGTGCACAGGTCCTGAGACTGTCTTGAAGACAGGATACTTGAAGTACCAAGAGTGTGTAGTGGAGCAGAGTGCAGACCTCCCAAGCCTTGAAGTCACAGAGCTTGATGCCAAGCTGTGTTGTCCCCAGTGTGCAGTGCCCCCACTTCCCCAGCACAACAACCCCTGTTGTGTGCTTTGTGTGGCCTTGCTTTTTTCCGATGCCTTCCCTAGACACCTGGCGGCTAAAGAGATGATGGGAGTCATCCTGATAACTCTGAACTCCTCTGAAGTTGTGCCCTGTCCAGTGGATGGGGGGTATGTGCTGGAGCTAGGCAGAGGGTCCCCACAGGAATGACATAGAGCACCTCTTTGAGGTCTGCAGTACAGTTGTTTCCTGCGTAGGAAGCGTGTGGACTGTGTTGAAGGTTCTCTGTGGTGGTACGCTGCACTTCTCCGTCAGACCTTTGCATCTCCTCTCACACAACTCTGTAGCCACCTCAGGACTCGAGGTGTCTGCATCCTAATTGACACCTGCCTTCCCCTTTTACAGCCTGTGGCTTGGAGGACTCGGCGTGTCCTCACTTTCTGTGCAGGCCAGTGTTATTCTAAGAGCAGTGCCTCCCCTGGCTTTCCAGGGGTCTACTTTAGAAGATGGCGTTTGTAGACTTCACTAATAAAGTCTGCTTTTAGGATTTTCTGTGAAGTTTCTGATCATACATTTTTTTCTTTGGCTAGAAAGTTTTGGGCTTAGGATGATTTCCTTATAGGTAAGTAGTAAGCTGTGGGTTCCTGAGTGCACTAGTGTGACTTCAGGAGTGTGTGTGTCACCTACTGTAGCTCATTTTAGATGACTCCTAACTTATTTTTCAGGCTCCAGGAACACCTATTATTGCACGGCAGGTGACCCCAACTACCATAATTAAGCAGGTGTCTCAGGCCCAGACGACGGTACAGCCCACCACAACCCTTCAGCGGTCTCCTGGGGTACAGGTAAGAGGGTGCAGCTTGGTGCATCAATAGGGCTACCCACTGGCAAAGCATGCTTTTGCTTTCATGCAAAGATTGGGCGTTAGGACTTTTTATATTGCGTACCAAGTTGAATTTGAGGATGCAGGTGCACAATGAAGAAAATGATTTTTCTGTATCCGAATGCACCCTACATCCTTTTCCTTAAAGAAAAAAAATTAGCATTATCAGCATTCAAAAAGCTCGTTATAAAGTGTAATTAGGAGTGTCACCTCATTAATACTTGACTCGGCATCTTTGAGGAAGTAAAGTCTGTGGTGAGGAGAGTTTGTGCCTGTGCTGTGTGGCCCCATTCCATGCTCATGGACAGTGCTGGTGCTGTGTGTGCAGGGTGTCCTCTCACCTTTCTGGGGCATATTTGTAGGTGAGCTGGGGGGTGGGGGTGTTCTTTCCTCCCCGGGTTGCTTTCCTAGCAGGTGACCGACCATGCCAGCTTCACATGGCTTCCAGACAACACTGCCCCCCTGTGGCCCTTGCTGTGATGACAGCACAGCCCTAGAAATGATCATCTTTCTCTTCCTTCATCTTCTTTCTCTCCATCTCTCCCTTCTTCTTCTATCTCCTCCTCTTCCTTCTCGTCTTTTGAGCTAAGGTCTCAGGAGGTAACCCTGTTTGGTTTGGGACTTGCTGTGTGGACCACACTGGCACACTTGGAATGTTCTTCCTGCCTCTGCCTCCTGAGTGCTAGGAGTTGTTTGTAAAACAGTGTCCTAGGTAGTGGTAGGGGAGAGTGTCCTGCAGATACTGGTTGTACCGATACAGGTTGATGCTCCTGAGGCGCAGCTTCTAGCATATGAAGCCAAGGGGAGGAGCTTAAATTCCAGGGGCTCCTCTGTTGCATAGGGCAAAGCAGATGGTAAGAGTTAAGGAAGGGGCTGGTCAGGGAGGTCACACCTGATCAGAGAAGACATAACATGATTGGAGAGATGGACCCGGCTATGGGAGACATTCCTAGTCAGAAGACATATCTGGTCAGGGAGACAGTTGGCCTTGGAAGATGTCCTTGGCTGGGGAGGCCAACTAGATTAGGGAAACCCTCTCTTTGGGCAAAGTGCCTTAAGGGTTCCTGATGTTGAGTTTGTGAGCAGTCATACTGTATAGGGCTCTGGCTTTTCTATCAAGTGCTTGCCACACTGTGCCTAGGTGATGTGCCCACTTATGTGATTTAAACTGCTGTGTTCCTGCGTAAGCTGCACTTCCATCACAGTGGGAGTCTGAGCTGGGTGATGGGCTGCAGGGCATCCCCACACATGGGCCTTTCTATACTCTTTTCTCTTGGAGCTCAGCTCCATTTTCTTTGGTGGCTGTGGGGGGTCAGAACAGCTTGGAGAGTAGTTCTGTCGCAGGTTGTGGTAAGCCAGCAGAGACGTCGGTGTGTTTCAGGAGCTGGGGTCTAGGAGACCTGGGGTTTCCTGAGAGGAACTCCTAGTGCTGTCTGCATCTGATTAAAGTATCCGCTTTTCTGATGAGGAGGGGGCTCTAGAAGGTAGTGAAGCGCATGGTAAGCTGTGTGTCATGTTTAGTGAGAACAAATGCATTGAAGTAGGTAGATAGGGTCTCTAGTCAGGGTGAGGTCTGTATCCCTAGGTCCATAGCAGTCAGGTGGGAAATAAATCTTAAAGTGAAAGGAAGTTGGTGAGAAGGGTCCCTGTGTTCTGGCTGCCCCGGCTTGTTGAGTTAGCCTCTGGGTTTGTTCCAGCACATTATCTTCACATGATGTTTTATTGGTGGTTTCCAGTCACAAGGACAATGCATGCGTATGACATGGAGACAGTTATCACCCCTGAATCCATCTCCAGCTATAGGGTAACTTGGGGGGCAGGGAAGAGACCCAGAGGCAAGTCAGTGCTGGTGCAGCATCCTTAAAAGCACCTATGGCTGGAGTACTCCAAGGGCTTTGCTCTAAGGGAGCTGAAGACTTGCCTCATGCTGCTCCAGAGCTATCCTTAGTGGGTGGGGTGGGGGTGGGATGTCACACTGTTCTCTGCCTTCAGATGGGGGTGGGGGTGGGGGGTGGGGCAGTGTTTAAAAGCTTAGAGTGAGAAAATGTAGGCAGCTAGATTTATAAATTGGAGAGGCACTAATTTAAAAACCAGTAAATATTTCATCATGATTATTCAAGAAAAGCAGAAATCTTAGGAGTGGGGTGGGACTGAGGGCCAGTGGTTTGGAGTGTCTCAGTCATTTGAAGTCTAGGTGCCCATTTGCTTTTTCTTTCTTTCTTTCTTTTTTGTAAAGATTTATTTATTTATTATGTATACAGTAAGCCTGCAGGCCAGAAGAGGGCACTAGATCTCATTATTGATGGTTGTGAGCCAACTTGTGGTTGCTGGGAATTGAACTTAGGACCTCTGGAAGAGCAGCCACTGCTCTTAACCTCTGAGCCATCTCTCCAGCCCTCTAGGTGCCCATTTGCTTTGCAAATGCTCTTATGTTTTGCCAAGTAGCACCTTTCCACACTCGATGTGGCAGTGTTAGCAACCCAGCTCTGTACCTCAGCTTGCTGTGGCTTCTTGACAAGGCTCAAATTTGGAAAGCAGAGGACATTAGTGCAGGGAGTTGTGGGCCCTGTAGGGGGTGCTGTATGCTTGGTCACAGCTGCCTTTTAGCCAGTGCTATCAGGAGTAGCTTCTGAGATAGGAGGTCACCGGGTTATCCGATCCTCTATGCTTGTCTCTGCAACAGCTGTCAGACTGACACAGATTCTCAGTGAAATGATGGGTTCAAGTTTGTAAGGTTTTATTAGAGATGCAAATACATCTCCTGTCATTATCACTCTAGTTCTCAGTGTGGGTCTGCCATGGGTGCCCTTGGCCACCTCAGGTGGCTGCAGAAGTGTGGCCACTCGGCTATTTGGGCCCTACTTCCCCAGTTTTACTTTTCTGGCTTCTGCTGCTGTTGAGAGATGCATTTACCTTGTGTTTTGAACTCTTCTAGCCTCAGCTGGTTCTGGGTGGTTCTGCACAGACAGCCTCACTCGGAACTGCCACAGCTGTTCAGACAGGGACACCTCAACGAACAGTCCCCGGGGCCAGCACCACCTCCACAGCTGCCACGGTAAGAACTCCCTTCAGGACCCTTAGGGACAAAACCAGCCCATTGGTACTAGTGGGGAAATGGAGCTGCTGTACAAAGGGGCTTGAGAATGTCTCAGCGCCCACAAGCCAACCAGGACCACTGGCGGCATAGAGGGGACCCATGCAAGTCCCTTTATGGGGTGACCTGAGGGGCCCTGAGTATCCTGCTTGGGATCTGGAACCCTGCGGATACCTGTGGAAGCCACGCACATGTAGCTGCTGAGCACCAGTGTGTCTGTCTGCTTTCACTTTCATGCTACTGCTTTTCCTTTATGAACCTGGAGCTTTGGACAAGCCGGGCCCATACTTTGCAACTTCTTTTTTTTTGTGTGTTCTTTGACAAATACTTTTAACTATTTTCAGGAGCTGCTTGGGACTTAGTCTGTTGTGCACATTTTGGCAGCAGCCTCTGCTCCTGAAATAAGGGCTTTGTCTTGGTAGATGCATCTTCCCTAGAAGGAGGTTGCTAGGTTGAGAGATGCAGGCTCGGTGGCCTTCAGCGTGGCTGATTGCCCTTCTGAGAAACTTCTGGCTTGTGCAAGAAACATGTTTCTTGGAAGAAGTTTAAACGCTATGTTTACGTGTTTTTCAGACCTCTACACATTTCACTGCAGTGAGATGCTGTGATGAAATCTCCTATAACTTATACCTTTTTATTTTAATACAGGAAACTATGGAAAATGTGAAGAAATGTAAAAGTTTTCTATCTACATTAATAAAACTGGCTTCCTCTGGTAAACAGTCTACAGAGACAGCGGCTAATGTGAAAGAATTAGTACAAAACTTGCTGGTAAGAAGCTCAGTTGAAACTCTCTGCCTCAGAGCATGGTGTGTGACCTGCAGCCCATGCTAAGGCTGCCAAGGTGACCTGGGTGGGCAGATGAGAGCTTGTGGAAGGTCCTGGAGAACAGAGGTGTGAGCACTGTCAGGGCAGGTGGTTTGCTTGCTTGAGTGTTCTGGGGACTGGGCTGGTACCCCAACCTTCCTACTGTAATTAGATGAGTCACCTGATCTGCCAGCACTAAGAAAGAATGGCTTCCAGGACCCCCTTAGCAGCTGTTGCCTTGCTTGAGAGTCACAGAACACACACCTGATGGCCAGTGATGGCCAGTGACAGCCAGTGCTAGCCAGTGCTGCTTAAGGTGGCACCCCGCTTTCTCTTCTCTTTCCTCTTTTAAAACTGAAGGAAACAGGGAGGATCCTTAACTCCAGTTTGTGGGCAGGTGGTCTCTGGTGCACCTGCCCCAGCTACACCTCCAGCATTTGGTGCTGGTCTGTAAAAGGGGCCTGTGCTGCTGATGTGCAGGACTAGACTCTGCCACTGGCTGGTGCTCCTGTCTCCCTGTCCCATGGATATTTTATTTTAGCAACTTGCTGGAGTCAGGGTTTGAACTGGGTTCCTTGTCTTGCACTGCAGTGACCTTTGTCCCTCCTAACCTAAAGCACCTATGTCCTTGCTCTGTTTTCTTTCTTTTCAGTTTCTTTGTTTAGGGAACAGGAATCTTTGAGAGTGTTGTGCTTTCTGCTGCTGGCGTTCGCTGGTTGAGCCCTGCATTCCTAATCCTTTTCCTTTCCCAGGCGTTTGCAGGCCAGGCAGGGTGGCCCGCACTGCTCTGATGCCTGGGAGGCCCCATCCTTGTCCAGTGCTGCCTTCCCCACCTGCTGGTCCTATTTACTCCTTAACTGTGTCCAGCTGTCCACAAGGTGCTACACTTTCACCAGGGCCCTGGGGCCTCCTAGCTTATTCTTACATGACCTCTTTGTGGCCTTGGGTTTCATAGGCTGCCCCTTCTGGCCTTTGCATCAGTCAGACTGGGGCTCATCTGCCTGTAGTGGGTGCCATTCCCAGGATCAGAAATGTCGCCAGCCTTCGTATTTTATCTTGGCCACTTCTGCCCTCCTCAGAGCCTGGTGAGGGTGGCTGCTCCTCACGGCAAAGGCCAGCTGCTGATGCTCTGTGCTCCGGCGGCACTGATGGCATCCCTTCTCCCCTGCCAGCTTGGAGTCCAGCTTTGTGTTACTCACATGCCTCTGTTACACTCAGGACACAGATTGCTGCCATAACCCTGTTCTCAACAGTCTACCATTGCTCTGCCTGCTGCTGCTGCCTTCCCCAGGTTTTGTAAGCTCTGGACGGATGTTACAGTAGTCTGTGGTACCCTTCTTCATGACAGCATGGCTAGTCCTCTGTTCCACTTCAGGTGTCTAGTCCATGCAGAAAACTATTCTAGTTCTCATCCATCTTACAGGGTTTTCCAGCCTACATATCAAGTCCTCAAATGTCTAACACAACCGTGTATGCCTTGCTTGTGGACTCTAAGGTTTCACCTTTGGTACTATATAGGCCCAAGTATGGGTGCTAGTCTTTCCTGACAGGTGCCCTACTCCTTGACTGGGGTGGGCCAAAGTGTTGCCCTTGGCACTCTGTACCACAGCTTGTTTGTTTCCTAGCAAAATGCCTGGCACTGGGTAGGTGCCTGGTAGGTCCCGAGTGAAAACACATTGAGCGAGAAACCTATGGGAGGTTGGAAATGAGGACCAGTAACTGGTCATCTAGAGACCTGTTCACCAGCTGATGCTCAGAGTCCATGGGGACGCCAGACACACATACTCCTGGGGATCTGCATCTGTTACATTAAGCAGCATGTACAGGCACAGTCTGCAGTCAGAGGGGCCAGTCCAGTGTGATGCTGTGGTTGAGCGTGTGCCATGAAGTCGTGTGAAGATGTGTCACAGCAGTGCCAATGTGGTTTATTTTTCAGGATGGGAAAATTGAAGCAGAAGATTTCACTAGCAGGTTATATCGAGAACTGAACTCTTCACCTCAACCTTACCTTGTGCCTTTCCTGAAGGTAACTGACAGGTTGTGCTGCAGCAGTGTGGTCCAGTCACGTGGGGTGTCACAGCCGCCTGAGTCGGTAGGGACAGCGTGCCCGGTTTTCTGTTGAGAACAGGCTCTCTGGTAGCTGAGCCCCCAGTGGCAGCTCTGGCATACTCACACGTAGGACCAGTGCTCCCTGCGGGGAAGGGTTTGCTCAGAGAATAAGCTTGGGGACCCTGACAGTGTTGGCGCCTCTTAGAGATGCGTTTTGTTTCTGAAATGCATTTTAGCCAGTTTTTGCTAAGAAATGCATTTTGAAATGCATTTTGCTAAGTTTTTGCTAACAGTTTTTACTGTTTAGTGAGTGTGGTTGGAGTTGGGTGACGTTAGTACTTGACGCTGTAGATGCTTATGGAAGTATTAGTGTAAGACTTATGCTTGACGGTTTATGCTTCTGAACTTTTAGGACAGTAAAGCACTTGTGTCCCAGCTGTGCCTAATCCCACATGTCTGTCTGTCCCCAGAGGAGCTTACCTGCCTTGAGACAGCTGACCCCAGACTCCGCGGCCTTTATCCAGCAGAGCCAGCAGCAACAGCCACCTGCCTCGCAGGCCACCACTGCACTCACGGCTGTGGTGCTGAGCAGCTCGGTGCAGCGCACAGCTGGGAAAACAGCTGCCTCGGTGACCAGCGCCCTCCAGCCCCCGGTCATCAGCCTCACGCAGCCCACACAGGTTGGCGTTGGCAAGCAGGCACCGCCCACACCACTGGTATGAAGGCGCGAGCCTGGCATGGTGCTCTTGCCAGCCACCATGCCACTTAACTCACCAGCCTGGCTCGGAGCCTCTTTCTGGAAAGAGCAGGCAAGAAAGCTCCTGCTGGAAAGGCGTGTGGTGGTTCTCTTAAGTAATTGAAGTGTGAGCTGCAGGTTGAGGCCCACGACTTTGTATTATATTTTTCAGAGAATGAAGTGAACTTGGTGGCTTTCTTACTAGCAGACCCCTCACCTTGTTGTTGGGGTTTCCTGTAGGGAGCACATTGTGTTTAGTGAACCTCTTAGGAGGATGGTCTCTGGACTTTGAATGGTGCCTGAATGTTCAAACCATTGGGATTGGGGTAGGAGGTCTGTCAGGCTTTTGCATTTGGGATAGTGCAGTCTGGCTAATGCTCAGGGAACTGAGGGCTGTTGGCAGGTGGGTCTGGCTTTGTCTGGTTTGGATTCTTTGATGGGGCCAGGATGGCTCTTTGCTGTGATTGCATTCAGAGTGTACATCTGCCACGAACAACACAGGCTCACCACACCTAGAGAGGTGAACTTCAAAAGGGGCTGGCTGTACAGTACAGTGCTGTAGGGCATTTATTTATGAGGTCTTAGGTTTAATAATTCCCAGCTCTGGGTGGTAGTGGAAGACAGGGGGATTAGAATTGTTATAAATGAAGCTTAAAAATGAGCAAGGGATTGAGGTGGAGGCCTGCACCAGAGCTGTTTCTGCAGCAAAACATGGCGCGCACACCACGGGATGAGCAGCTCAGGCTGGACTTTCCACTGAGAAACCACTAAATGCAAACACACGCAAAGTCACCTTCTTCAGTGGGCTCTGAGACCCTCCGGCCTCAGGCCCGGGTTTACACAAAGCTGACCTATCTGCCTCAGCTACACGCACAGGCACAAGTAGAGTTTGGGGTGGAGGTGGGGTCAAGGCCTGTGACCTGTGGTACCCACTGAAAGCACACCCCCCCCACCCCCACTTTTTTTTATAAGCAGAGTTGGGGTTTAAATCCTAGAAGGACTTCAGAATCCTGTGCAGACACTATGCTACTGTGTTACGCCACCAGCCACACAAAAAGTCTCCTTTACAGAAACTAGAATTCTTACTAGAAAACTCTTAGCCCAGGAATTTATGGACAGGCCATCAGGGCTTCCTGTAGGCCAGACCAGAGCACAACCAGTGCCCTGTGGGCTCTTGAGCCTGTTGCAAGCCTAGGGCAATAGGCCAGGCAGCAGGGCTGAGCAGGCTCTGAAGTATGGGGGCTTGGCCCAAGGGTGATTTGTCTAAGCATGGTTCAGGGAGTGATGGAAGGGACAGTCTGTGTTGGACAGAGAACCAAGTTTAGGGCAGAACTTAGAGATCCACCTTCAGTCCAATAGATAAATCACCTGATCCTATAGAAAATTTAAATTGGAAATAAATCATTTGAGTGTGACCACAGTGTTAAACTCTGCTGGCAGGTTGTGAGAGGCCCATGCTCCTTGTGGGGTCTGAGCTCAGCAATTTTGCTTGGCTGAAGCCCCCCAGAATGTGCCTGGGATCCAGTACAGGTCCTAAGTGTCACATGCTCCGTGTACTTGCTCTGCTGTGCTGTGGCCTGGTGTGGTACCATTGTGTCTTTGTCTCAGTCTTATGAGGGCTGTGTGTAGGGCTCGTTGAGCCAGGCTTTTAGATCTGGGATGAGGTGAATATCTGACTTTCCTAGAGCTTCTGGCAGGGCAAGGTTGGGGTAGGGCTGATGAAGCAAGTAGCTGGCTTCATGGATCAGTGTGGTGGCCCCTAGGGGGTGTGTGTGTGTGCGTGTGTGCGTGCATGTGTGTGTGTGTGTGTGTGTGTGTGTGTGTGTGCGTGTGCGTGTGCGTGTGTGTGCGTGTATGTGCTCATGCACTATGCTGGCTGTGCCCCAGGTGATCCAGCAGCCCCCGAAGCCTGGAGCCTTGATCCGGCCCCCGCAGGTGACCTTGACGCAGACACCCATGGTCGCATTGCGGCAGCCTCACAACCGGATCATGCTCACCACACCACAGCAGATCCAACTGAACCAGCTGCAGCCAGGTGAGGCCCCGGCTGCTGCCACCCAGGGCTGGCTAGTCCTAGAAATGGCCACTTGTGGGATAATACTTGATTTCATTTAATCATTGTGATAAAATTCATGTAACAGACAACTCACTATTTAAATCATTTTACTCACACCACTCAGCAACTTCATTTATGAGGTCATGCAACCATTGCCCTTGTCAACGTGGTTTTTAAATTACCTGAATTGTATACAATTGCCACTGTTAGTACTGTTAGATCACGGACCTTCTAGCTGCCTTTCTCCCTTTCCTAGCAGTCAGGCCATGCCTCCTGCAGCTGTCATACCCTCTCACACCTTGTGCTAGTGGTCTGCATGCTCTCACTACCCACTCTTGTCTTCCCTCCCTCCCTCTCTGACCCTCACCCTCTCTTTTCCAGAGTTGACAGGAAGTATGCTGTGTAGTAGTAGACTTGCAGTGCCTCCGTCTGAAGCTGCAGGACCCTAGTATCTCCTCAAGGCACATAGGCTAGTCTAGGTTGTGTGGTATAAACGTTCCCACACTCTAAAAACCTATAAAAACCCCAGCAACCCACTTTGTTCTTGGGGTTTGAAGGGAAGCTCTTCTTCCAGGCCCCATTTTGCTGCTTGTGGTGTATTGCTCTGTCTTTTCTAAGGCCTGGCCACGGCCCCCATCCCAGTAAAGTTGATTCTGAAGTGTAATTCTGTATCAGTTCCTTTCCACCGAACTTAGGCCTTTAGATTATAACAGTATTCCCTCCCTGTTGTTCCCAAGGCAGCCTCACTGTGTTGCCCTGGCCCTAAACTCCTGGGCTCCAGTAATTCTCCTTTTTCAGTCTCTTAGCTGAAACTATAGGTACTTAACCATGTATCTGCTTATTATGAGTCTGTTTGTCAGAAATCATTCCTGTACCTAAGAGTTGGAAGGAGACTAGTGGTGATGCTATACGTCTTTAGTCTCAGCACTCAGGAGGCAGAGACAGACAGATTTCTGAGTTGGAGACCAGCTTGGTCTACAGAGTGAGTTCCAGGACAGCCAGGGCTACACAGAGAAACCCTATTTCCACCCCTCCCCAAAAAAGAGTTTGAGGAAATACAGGAGAGTAGATGCTTGAAATATGCAACTAAACCTTTTCTTTTAAACTTAGGGTTTAAATGTTATTTACATTTTAAACCTTTGTCTTTAACCTTGTTGTCAATTATATCCTTTGAGAATTTCACAGGTGCATGCTTCTCTGGAGTTAATGCTGTTGAGGAAAGGAGCTGTAGATAGGGCATAGGGGTGGATGGTCTATAGTGATTGGTGTTTTGGATATACTTACTTTCCCCTCATGCTTAAGCATATGTTCTTCCTTATCTTTCTAATTTGAGGTTTCACACATGTATGCAGCAAGTTTTGATAGAATCAACCTTTTTGCTCCCCCAGCTCCTCCCAGACCCGCCCCCCAATCTTCCTCCCAACTTTTATGTACATTTTTTTTTAACCTCTGAGTCCTATTGGTGCTGTGCATGGATATAGGACTACCCATTAGGACATGGGCGATCTACCCAGGGCCTCATCCTTGGAGAAACCTGAGCCCTCCTCCCCAATCACCATCAAGTCCCCGTAGTTCCTCAGCTAGGAGCCCCTCCCAGTCCATGTTAGAATTAAAATAAAAAAAAGCTTTATTATTATTGTTTCGTGTGTATGGTTGTTTTGCCTTCATGTATGTTTGTGTACCATGTGCATGCCTAGTGTCCTTAAAGGCCAGAAGAAGGTGTTGGGTCCCCTGGAACTGGTGTCAGCCATTGAGTGGGTGCTAGGAATCGAACCTGGGTCCTCTGTAAGAGGAAGTGCTCTTAACCACTGAGCCATCTCTCCCTCCTTCCATGCTGGAATTTTAATGGGCTTGATCTTAGCAGGTGTTGTATATGCAGCCACAGCTGCTCTGAGTTTATATGTGCAAGGGTCTTGTCATGTCTAGAAAACACTTTCCAGTAATCTTCCACAATCTCTCACTCTTGCAATCTTCCCACCCCCCTCCTTCTGGGATGATCCCCGAACCTTGAGGGGAGAGGATAGATGCTACAGTCTCTTATTCTCTGCACTTTGAACAGTTGTGTCTTAAACTTTTTTTTAGATTTATTTATTTATTATGTATACAGTGCAGAAGAGGGCACCAGACCTCATTATAGGTGGTTGTGAGCCACCATGTGGTTGCTGGGAATTGAACTCAGGACCTCTGGAAGAGCAGTTAATGCTCTTAACTGCTAGGCCATCTCTCCAGCCCTGACTTAAACTTTTTTTTAAGATTTATTTTTAGAGCTTGGGTCCTCTGAAGAGCAGTAGAAGTGCGTAACCAGTGAGCAGTCCAACCCTGTGACTTAAACGTGTATAGCGTTTTCCCGCTGTTGGTTCAGGGTTTTGAGAATGTCACTGTGACAAGTAAGGAGATGAGTTTCTTATAAAGCTAGCAGAGTCAGGCCTCTGGTAACGGCCTCTGGTCTCCACTGTCTTTGGCTTTGCAGTCCCTGTGGTGAAACCCACCGTGTTACCTGGAACCAAAGCCCTTTCTACTGTGTCTGCACAAGCAGCCGCTGCACAGAAAAACAAGCTCAAGGAGCCAGGGGGAGGCTCCTTCCGGTAAGGACTGACACCCTCGTACACTTTAGGGAGAGCGCGGGAGGGGCTCTGTCTGTCCACTTCACGGTTGGGTCTTCCTGTTTCTTCTACTTGGTTCTTGCACATCACAGCAGAGGAGGCTTCGTGCCCTCTGCAGGAATGGAGATCAGGTCGACTGACTGGTACCCATGCAGTGCACCAAGGTCAATACAATTTGTAACACAGAAGCCCTCACTACCCTATCTGCTCACTTTGACTCTTGATGGATAGAGCAGCCCACATGGACATTATTATGTCCTGACATTCTTGTGTGGATGCACCAGAGGCCATAGCACAACTTTCACTGTGACTTAACAATAGGGAGTATTTGCCGGGCGGTGGTGGCGCACGCCTTTAATCCCAGCACTCGGGAGGCAGAGCCAGGCGGATCTCTGTGAGTTCGAGGCCAGCCTGGGCTACCAAGTGAGCTCCAGGAAAGGCGCAAAGCTACACAGAGAAACCCTGTCTCGAAAAACCAAAAAAAAAAAAAAAAAAAAAAAAAACAAAACAATAGGGAGTATTTGAATTTCAGGGAGATTCTTCATCCCCAAAGCTATCAAATGGGGCTGGATGGAGTTGGGAGCTACAGTAGCTCTGTAGGGTAAGGAGCAGCCAGACAGAGCAGGATAGGTGACTTGAGTGGATGGGGGGAGAGGTCAGGTGCATATATTAAAAAAGCCTGTACCACACACTTCTAGGTGCTGTGGCTAATAGTTGAGGAAGGGAGCTGGAGATAGGACAGCCAGAGTCAGCTAGAGTTAGCAACAGCCTTGGGTCTCAGCTGGGCTGCTGGAAGAGCCTAGGTACACTCATTCCCATCACTTACACCTTGTCTTCTAGAAGCCTTTTTCCAGTTTAAGGCCAGTGGGGCTCTTCAGAGAAGAGCAGACTGTAGAGCAGGAACAAGCGAAGACAGGGTAAGCTGTGGCTGTCTCATCATGTCAGGACAGGACTCGTCATGACTTGAGAGTTGGGTTGGGCTCCTTCCTATTGCCCAGGCTGGGATGTGACATGTGGATGGACAACATCAAGTAGGGCAGGACCACAAGCCTGAGCAGAAGTGGACTACTGGTTAACTTGTATGCAGTAGGGAGGTGGAGTGTGGTCATAGCTTCAGGATGCCTCCAGAATACCAGTCAAAGGTTCTGTTGTCATCCTGTGATTGACTTCATGACAAGGCCATGTGTCAAAGACAGGCTGAGGGGTGTTTAGTGAGGGACACTGGAGGGGCCTTGTTGCTGGATGTAGACATCCCCACTGAAGAGGATGGTCCTGGGACAGTGGTCACATGTTGACAGGTCCTTATGCTGGGCCCTCTGTGGAGGTCTTTTATCCAGAGGCTCCTCACAGGAAGCACAAGCAAACGCCTGTCTGGGATCTAGCTGCAGTGTCCCGTGCTGGCTCAGCATGAGTCTTGTTCTTTTCCACCTCCTTCGAGAGCTTGTGACTAGCAGAAGAAATTAATGCTGGCTGACTTGTTTTTCCTAAGAGGTTTTCAGGTGACACAGAGACTTCAAAGCAACAGATGGTGTTTTGGGTTTTGTTTTCTCTGGACATGGTGTAGACTGTAGGCACGCAGCTCTCTGTGGATTCAGTCTTGCCCTGACCCCACACCATCAGATGATAGGACGGTGTAAGAACTAGGAGATCCCGGTGCCTCCTGCAGTTCCCTGCCACTTGCTTGCCGCCTCTGAGTTGGAACCGCCTTAGTGAGCTGTGGTTTCCTTGTCCGACAGAAATAATCTGTTCCTCTCCTCTCCAGGGATGACGATGACATCAATGATGTTGCGTCAATGGCTGGAGTGAACCTGTCTGAAGAAAGTGCAAGAATATTGGCCACAAACTCTGAGTTGGTGGGGACACTGACTCGATCCTGTAAAGACGACACCTTCCTCCTCCCCGCACCTTTGCAGAGGAGGATACTGGAAATAGGTATGTTTGCACCTGAGGATGCCACTAGGATTCAGTGTCCACATCTGTGTCTGATGTGCTCCGTGACCTGATGAGACTCAGCACAGCCCTTCTGCGGTAGCTCCACTGGGTGTGGGGGCTGTAGGTGAGCGTGCCCTCTGCCTGGGTTTGGGCTCACCCCATGGCAGCTCCACTGGTGGTTGGCAGGTAGTGGAAGGGGGGGCAGTGACTGCTTAGGTTGCCTTGATTGTACAAAGCAGTAACTAGTGGGTGAGAAAAGCCAGTGTGGTAAGTACCATAAAGTGCTCTTTTTCTGCATGGCCTGCAGGTAAAAAGCACGGCATCACGGAACTGCATCCAGATGTAGTGAGTTACGTGTCTCATGCCACACAGCAAAGGCTGCAGAATCTTGTAGAAAAAATATCTGAAACAGCTCAGCAGAAAAACTTCTCCTATAAGGTAATGGGGCTGTTTTCCTGGGGAGAACGTCCATGTTCTCAGCTCCTGACACAGGGCTGTCTGGAGGCCTGGGAGCGCTGGCTGCTCCTGTGCTCATTCTCTCAGCCACACTCAGTCACCGCAGGGTCCTGCTTTGGAAGACGAGCCTGTCAGCTTAGAAAAGGACGGAGTCTTCCACTCTTATTCCAGCCAAAATTGCCCAGCACTTGCTGCTGGCCCTTCTTGAACCATGAGCTAAACCTGCAGGCCCTCAGCCAACTGTGGCCCTGTGTTTATGAAGTGAATTTGCGGGCAAACTATGTCTTGAGCAGCTGCACAGATGTTATCTGGAGTCACTGTTTGTGCCTTCAGGGTAGCTTATGGTGAATCGTCAGCTTTAAAAACACTTCTACAAGCTGGGTATGGTTGCGCATGCCTTTAATCCCAGTTCTCAAGAGGCAGAGGCTGGTGGATCTCTATGAGTTTGAGGCTAGCCTGGTCTACAAAGCAAGTTCCAGGACAGCCAAGGCTACACAGAGAAACCGTGTCTCGGAAAACCAAAACCAAAACAAAACAAACAAAACACCAAAACACAAACAACAAAAATAACACTTCTACATAGAAGGATTTAATGTCTCTTAAAAATTATCAAAGTGTATAAACTGGAAACCTGTGGGACTCCTGGTAACTCAATGAGACCTCCCCCTCCTTGTGAGAGTATGACCTGAAGCAGTGAGATGTGAGCAGCCACCACCACCCATGGGAGCTGTGTGCAGACTGTCCAGCTGTGGAAGGCATGCTCATGCTTATTGAGGTTCCAAATTCATGGTGGACAGTGTTTTTGCTAATTTTTTGTAGGATGACGACAGATACGAGCAAGCGAGTGATGTCCGGGCTCAGCTCAAATTCTTTGAACAGCTTGATCAGATTGAAAAGCAGAGGAAAGATGAGCAGGAGAGGGAGATCTTGATGCGGGCAGCAAAGGCAAGTTAAACATTCCTCCCAGGCTTAGGGCTCAGGCTTACAGCCCTCCTCTCCTGAGACTCTCACCAGGCACATTGGGTTCCTGGAGCTCAAACCATGTTTCTGGCTGGTGTGGAAGAACGGGTATTGTGACTGAACATGTTGGGGAAGCCTGGCTCCCTTGGTGTACGTCAGCTGCTGGAGACTGCACTAAGGTTGGGGATTTGATAAGACAGATGTGGACTGACTGACTGACTTCCTTCGTTCCTTCTTTTTTCTCACCATGTAGCCCTGGCTGACCTGGAACTCACTGTGTAGACCAGGCTGGCCTCAAACTCAGAAATCCTCCTGCCTCTGCCTCCTGAGTGCTGGCATTAAAAGTGCGCACCACCATGCCTGATGGTGTAGGCTTTCTTAAGATGTCTCTGAGACTTTATCTTCTCAACATTGCAGACTGTGGCTGTGGGATCACATTGCCCTTCAGTCTGGAGCATTCATAGCTAAGTGTAGGAACCTCGTTTATTCATTATTAGACTCATCTAGAGATGATTCATCAAGCTTTTTGTGCAGTGAGAGGGATGGCAGCTGAATGCCAGCCTTTGCTAGCAGCCCCTGAGCCCATGGTCTCAGGAAGCCCTGAGTTGGCTCTCTTTTCTCCAGCTATACTGAGTCAGAGGCATATGACAAACTGGTAGCTATATGCCCAAGATTCTGTATTATCACATCTGGATGGTAGTGGTGACATTTTTCGTGGTGTGTAAGCTAAATTTTCATCTTTTGGATATAAACATTTATAAAACTAGCAGGAATTCTTTATCTGGCTAGATGCTGTTGTAGGGTGAATACGGTAGCAGTGATGCTCTCGCAAGGCATGACTCTTCCTTTTCTCCTTCTTTCTAAAATAGTCTCGGTCCAGACAAGAAGACCCAGAGCAATTAAGGTTGAAGCAGAAAGCAAAAGAGGTGAGCTTCCCAGTCTTGGATTGTCAGTGCACTTGCACCTCATGTTCATGCTCGACACCCAGCAGAAAAGAGAAAGTTAAGAAAACCTGGGGTTCCTGCTGTGGGCGTTTGTTGCTCCTTAGAGCTCTCAGGTGATTGTGCCACCACAGGCTTTTCTGTGCAGTTGGCATTGCCTGGAAAGTTCATGGTAACTTTTGTGAGGGTTAGGCCCCTTAAACGTGCTCTTCTCATTCTCTGAGCATGTTAAGGTAAGCTTCTGTTTTTAAGAAAGTCTTAATAATCTTGGTTACAGACTGTTCTTAGTTTTAAAAACCTCAACTTTAGAGAAGCTGTGACTTAGGAAACTTCGGGAAGCTCTTGATAGCTGTTGCTGCACTTGCAGTAAGAGCTCTCAAGCAACATTAGCTCTGTTTCCTTCCCAATGTGAAGATGCAGCAGCAGGAGCTGGCACAGATGCGACAGCGAGATGCCAACCTCACAGCATTGGCGGCGATCGGGCCCAGGAAAAAGAGGAAAGTGGACTGTGCCGGGCCGGGATCGGGAGCAGAGGTACAGCAGCACATGGGGCTGAGGTCTGGAAGGCATGGGAGAGTGCTTTAGAGTCCCTTCCTCAGTAGCCAGCAGAAGCTCCTGGTGTGTGTTTTGCATTTGAAACTTGATGTTCAAGTCACTTTATTGATGCATATCTCATGAGCTTAAAACACATGCCCACATGGTTGGCTCTGATGAGGTTCAGACCAACTTTTGAAAAGCATGGGGCAGAACTCAGAACAGTGTGAGGCGACCTGCAGGACATGTGACTTAGAGAAGTTGCCACCTGTTTCCCGGACCCCAAAGTGTGAGTGTCTTATCTTTTACCCTAGTGGTTACTTTTCCTTTAAACTATTAATTGTCCCTTGAATTTTAGGAAGAGTAGTAGCAGCCCTCTGTATCTATACTCTGTTGTCATCACTGCTGCCCTTTCTTCTACAGAGGATCCAGGGTCTGTGCATCACTGGTCCCAGTGGCTTGGAGGCTGCTGGGCTGGTGTGTGTTTCTGGTCCGTCTCTCTGCTGGTGTTTGCTTTATGCTCCTCTGTGAGCTTTGTTCACTGCTTATAAAGCCTAGGGTGTTAGTGGGTATTTTGTCACTTTTATCTGAAGACCTATTGTAATCCCTTCCCTTGCCTCTGTATGTAATCTGTCTTGTGTGAAGCTAGAGTTTTCCTGCCTTGCCTACAGTCAGGACAAATCTCTCTTACCCGCCAGTCCCACAGCCACTCAGACCCAACCAAGGAAACACAGAGACTTATATTGCTTACAAACTGTATGACCGTGGCAGGCTTCTTGCTAACTGTTCTTATAGCTTAAATTAGTCCATTTCCATAAATCTATACCTTGCCACGTGGCTCATGGCTTACCGACATCTTCACATACTGCTTGTCCTGGCGGTGGCTGGCAGTGACTCCTTCTGCCTTCCTGTTCTTTCTTTTCTCCTTTCTGTTAGTCCCGCCTATACTTCCTGCCTAGCCACTGGCCAATCAGTGTTTTATTTATTGACCAATCAGAGCAATTTGACATACAGACCATCCCACAGCACTTGTGTGACTGCTGTGACGCTTTGGGCCTTTCTCTATGAAGTTTTCTTTGTGTTAGGTTAAGTCTCTGGATGTTCAGGCTGCTTCCATTTGCTGAGCTGCTTATATCCACATGTGGGTCTGTCCTTTAAGAGTACATTTGGAACACCTTGGCTGTTGTTTCTTTAGGTGTGTTTCTGTTCCCGTCTGTCTTCTTGGTCTCCAGTTACACATGCACAAGACTGTGGTATGGCCTGTGTTCACTGGCATCAGCAGTTTTCTGCTCCGCCCTTCAGATTGGGTCATGTTCCTTGGCCTGATGGGAATTGTGCCAGCCCCTGTTGGTTTTTAAGCTCCAATGCAGTTCACATTTACTAATGTAGATTTCAGTTTAGAGCATCTAGCAGCAGTTTTCAGCCTGTGTGTTGTGACCCCAAAAGACCATCAGAAAACACAGATACTTACAATTCATAACAGTGGGCAAAATTACAGTTTTGAAGTAGCAATAAAATAATTTTATGGATGGTAGGGGTCACCATAACATCAAGAACTGTGCTAAAGGGTTGCAGTATTAGGAAAGTTGAGAACCGTTGGTCTATAGGCTCTTTGAAAGTGTCTTCTAGTGAGTGGCAGACACGGACGTCTTTATGCTGGCAGTGTCCCTCCTAAGTCTTTGAACATTCATATCGAAGCTTGCCTCCTAGCCTCAGTTTCTCCTCACTGCTCTCTTTCAGTCATGGACCACTTTCCTGTTTCACTGCATATCTAGGGACTATCACCTGAGTGCTTGGCATCCTGGGTCAGATATGAGGAGGCTCTGGGTGGTTTTCTTTGACGAATATGGGCTGGACTCCTGTTTTAGCAGCCAGTTCAACCAGTGGCTCATTTTCTGTTTACTCTGTTAGTGAGGCTCTATGGAAAAGTGGGGCAGTTTTCAGTCTAACACAACACAACACAACGTAACAAACGCAACACAAAGCAACACCTCTGTCTGTGTGTGGCTTTTGGCTATTTTAGGATGAGTCTTAATGAACTGTGACCCTTAATTCTGGGGAGGGTCTTGTCTAACATCTCAGCTGAACCTTCGTGGTGCCACCTGACCTCTGTCTCCATTTTGCCTTTGTCCCCATAGCACCTGCTGTCTGCTGTGCTTGGACACTCCAGGTGCCCTGTTGTGGAGGTGTGCAGGTAGATTCTGGGACAGCTCACAGTAGTGATGTGAGCAGGACAGTGCTGTCCCTCTAAGGAGTATTGACCACCCGCAGCCATAATGCCAGCAGTAACTCTCTGAGCAGTGTTCTTTTGGTGTGGAGATTGTGCTTGAGCGAGGAATACCCTAGAGGTTCAGAGACACCCTTCTCTGTTGAGGGTAGGTAAGAATTCTGGGTGTGAGGTAGGAAGAAAACCTGGGCTGGGGTCTTAGGTAGCTGTTGTCTGAGCTATCTGTGTAGTTAGACTGATTCCTAAGTGAGTTAGGAAGAAGGGAACATAGTGCCTGGCCCTCGGTCAGAATACCGACGGGTCTAAAGCCTGGTTGTCTGCAGGAGCCCAGCAACTTCTCAGGAAAGCCTGAAGGAGCTGGGTCTGGTGTTCAAGTGTGCAAGCCTGCAAAGCCCACACCAGAAATGAGGCCGAAAAGCGAGTTTACTTGGTTAGCAACAGCATTCCTCTAGAAGGCTGTTAGGGAAGTTAAAAGACGCTAATGAAGTTTTTTTCTGCTGGGTGTTTTGTGGTCTGATGAATTGTCCTATGGTGTAAATCATTGTAACCCACCACCTGGTGGAGGTACTAGGACGTTGTCAATTGCTTGAGAAGTCCCTGTGTGTCTGGCCCCGCCTTCAACTTCCTAGTCCCTGACTGCTCCAGAAGTGATGAATCCTGACAATCATAACGTGAAGAAATTCAAGTCCATGATGCTCCCTCCACTGTGCAGCCAAGACCCTGTGGCCTCCCTTGCCTCTTGTGGCCTCCCATGCCTCTTTTCTTTAAGTGTTTTTAGGTCTGCAATGTCGTGGGTGTGGGTCTGTGTGTGTGTGTGTGTGTGTGTGTGTGTGTGTGTGTGTGTGTGTGTGTGTACAGTCTTCTCACTGTCCAAAGTTACCAGAGAATTGAGTGATGCTGCCCCAGCAGTTGCTGTGGCTGTGGATGGCAGGAGGTGTTTCTGTGGATGTCCCTGTCTTCGCCTGTTTTCAATGTGCTATCCTCACCTTGTCAACACATGGTGCTGTACCATGACCCTCCTCACCGTCCTCCTGCCTCACCTGTCTGAGTGAGGCTTTGTGGTAGTTCCCAGAGCAGTGCTCTCCAGCCTTACCAGGAGCAGCAGCCTTCGGTGCCCTGCTGCTGGTTTTCCCTGGTACAGAGTTCTCTCAGGATGGTAATCTCCCTTCGTGTCCTTTGCATGTTCCTCCACAGAAACTCTCATCTTAGATGGTTTTCCTGGGTGGGTGTTCTTTCCGTGGGCAGCCTCAGGTCTGTCTTTTTAACAATGTCTTTGTCAGAGAGACCTTGTCTCAAATAAGGTTGCCATCAACTTCTGGCCTTGCATGCACATACATACATACATACATACATACATACATACATACATACATAAGGTTGCCATCAACTTCTGACCTTGCATGCACATACATACATACGTACGTACGTACGTACATATGTACACACACATACACATGGGTACATACATACATATGTACATACATATGTACATACATACATACGTACATACATACACACATGCGTACATACACACTTACGTACATACATATGTACGTATGTGTCTCCTTGGCATCTTCTGCTTTATCTGTGCTTGTGCATTTGTTGTTTGCTTTGTCTGTTTGAGACAGTGGCTCTTACAGCCTAGACTGGACTTGAACTTGCTTTGTGACCCTAAACTCATATGTCCTCCCAACCCCATCAGGTTTGGGGATTACAGGCATATGCCACCACAACCCACCTTGGGTTTTTTTTTAGTCTTCATTTTTTATTTTTGTTTTTGTTTTCAAGACAGGGTTTCTCTGTGTAGCCCTGGCCATTCTGGAACTCGCTCTGTAGACCAGGCTGGCCTCTAACTCACAGTGATCTGTTCGCTTCTGCCTCCCTGAGTGCTGGGATCAAAGGGGTGCACCACCATGCCTGGCTAGTCTTTGATTTTCAAATGAAACTTTTTTTATTTCTAATTTTGTTTCTGTATTTTGCTCATTCTAACTCCTTTTGTTCATTTGTGCTTGTTTTCCTTAGTATCTTAACTTGTTTTAACTGTTACCATGCTGATGTTTGTAGTATGAAGGCTCATTTAACTAAGGGCCTTGCACAGAGCTTGTCAGTTGTTGTTACAATGTTCTGATTTGGGTTCATATACATTCTTTCACAACCAGATGCTGGGTTCTGTCGCTCAGGCTCAAGTGTCGCAGAGTCCTGTGTCCCTGTGTCGGTCCCTGCCCCATTACTGCTGATGTTCTGAACCTTCATTGAAGGGTCTGCAAGGCTTGACACTGTGACATCACCATTGGTATCTGCTGAAACTTCTGTTCTCACCATGTTTTCGCATTGTTCTCGCCTGCATCTGTTGCGGTGTGCTGCTGGCCTGAGTGTGGTCCCACGTCTGTCTGTCTGACTTTTTTATCAAGCACATCTGATGAGAGCTTGGCCTTCCTTCTCATGCCTCGTTGCTGCGTGGCTTGGTCGCTGTGTCTGTGGGTCTCGTTTTGCTCTGCATGTTGTGCTTTCTCACTGTCACTTGTTTCTTATTTATCCAGCTTTGATGATTTGGAGCTCCTTGGGCTGGTTCTGGATCATTTTGTGTGGCCTGTCATTTCCCAAGACTCTGCCTTCAAACACCATGGCCAGGCCCTTTTCAGGGACCACAGCTCTTTTGCTGGAGATAGTGTTTAGAATGAGCTTGGCATTCTAGGATAGGTGCTGCCAGCCCTTCTCACCTCACACCCTCACTAGAACATTCTGTATTCTGCTGAGGACATGGACCTGTCTCCAGGCCACAGAGACACCACAGACCACCCCCAGTCTTCCCACCTTCCCTTTTCCTCTGGGGACCCAGTTCTTATCATCCCAGTTGAGCTGTTGGTTTGCTTAGTCCTGGTATGGCAGTCAAGTTTCAGGGTAGCTGTGCCTTGTGGGAGACATGCACACCTGTGAGTGAGAGGTAACTGTCTCCACACAGGTGCTGTGCCCTTAGCCTTGCAAGTCCATGTGACCTCTGAGTTCTCTGAGTTGTCAGGGGCTCCTTTCTGCTGCTTCCCTGGGCCACCCTCACTGCACAGCTCACGGTGGCTCAGTAGAAGATGTGTGCACTGCTTCCGCCTGTGTCAGATGGCCTGTGTCGGATGGCCTGTGTTGACTGAGTCTCATTATTTTGGGTACAATGTTGCTAACATAAGAGTCAGAACTTTATAAAGGAATATGCATGCAAAGAAGTGCCTGCCTCTTCTGTGTTCCTTCCTGTCTCCATGTATCATCATTCCTTACCTCTGGGAAGGGGACCATGACACTGGTACCCTTGCCCCTTGGCAACATGGCCTGGTGCTGGCTATTAGGTCCCCTTGGTCTTTCTGTCAGCTGTGTGGAGTTCATTACAGGTCTCTGGTGTGCAGTGTAGTGTGCACAGTGACAGGTATTCTGTGGTGTAGAGATGCTTGGGTGTCATGTTGGAGGCAGGTGGTGTGAGACGGCCTTGCTTCCTGCAGCCTCAGCAGCATCTGATGGGGGTGGAGTGTGATGCAGATTCCATGCATGTGTGGTAGGTGACTGAGAACAGGCTGAGAAGTAAAGGAGCAGCCACTAGAGACTTCTTCTACCAAATCCTCAGACCAAAAAGGAGGGGTAATCACCTGTCTCCTCCCACCTTATATTACTCTCTCCACCTCCCTAGTGCTGGGATTAAAGGCACGAACCTCCACTGCCTGGCTCTGTTTCTCTTTTAGACTGGGTCAGTCTTGTGTAGTCCAGGGTGGCCTTGAACTCCTGAGCTTCCTGCTTCCTCCCAAGTGCTGCGGTTGAAGGTGTGTGCCACCCCTGCCTGGCCTCTGTGGTTAACTAGTGCCTAGCTCCACACTCTGATCTCCAGGCAAGCTTTGTGTGTCAGAACACAAACAAAATATCACCACAGCCATGGCCGGCTTTTTAAATGGGTGCTGAGAGCTTGAACTCTGATCTTTACTCTTCCACAGCAGGTGCTCTCACCCACGGAGCCATCGTTTGCTCTCTAACATGCGTTAGTCAGGGTCTCTCTGGCTGTGGAGACACCATGACCACGGCAGCTCTTATAAAGGAGAACATCTAATTGGGCCTGACTTACAGTTCAGAGGTTTAGTCCATTCTCAGCATGGCGGGGAGCATCTCAGCATGCAGGCAGACATGGTGCTCGAATAGCTAAGGGTCCTACATCTGGCTTGAGCATCTGAAACCTCCAAGTCTACCCCCAGTGACACATTTCCTCCAATAAGGCCACACCCACTCCAACAAAGCCACACTTCTGAATAGTGCCATTCCGTATGGGCCCCGTTTTCATTCAAACCACCACACATACATTCTTAAAATTTTTTCTTTTACCTTTATTTATTATTATTATTGTGGTGGTGTTTTTTTTTTTTTTTTTTTTTTTTTTTTAAGACAGGGTCTCACTGTGTAGCTTTGGCTGTCCTGGAACTCACTATGTAGACCAAACTCATACAGCTTGCCTGCCTCTGCCTCCTGAGTGCTGGGATTGAAGGCGTGCGCCACTATTCCCGGTTCCTTTACAGGTTTTGCATTCAGTGACTTGGCTATAGCCTGGGCTGTCTTAAACTCATGATCCTTCACCACCCAAGTGCTGGGATAACAGGTGTTCACTACCACACCTGACTTCTTTGTGAAGGTTGTTGATGCTAAGGCAGGTTTATGTTTATGTTCTTGTGGTTATTTTCGTCCTTAAACAGTTTTTAAATGTCCGTAGTCTCATGGTTGTTTCTTTGATGTCATGATGTCTACCTTCCTCCCTTGCCCTGTGAGGCTGGCCTCCTGGTAGCTGTTCCCTGTTCAGCTAGAGGCTAACTGAACCTGTGTCTTGCATAGTTTTTTTTTTTTTTTTTTTGGTGTGTGCGTGTGCATGTGCGTGTGCGTGTGCGTGTGCGTGTGTGTGTGTGTGTGTGTGTGTGTGTGTGTGTGTGTGAAGTGAGCTCCAGCGACTCAGCCGTGCTTCTCGCTGCTGTCATCCAGTGGTGGCTGATCACATTGCCCTGATTTGTACCTTGATCAAAGACGTAGGTGCCATGCTGTCTCTTGCCTTGGTAAATGACTTAAGGGAACTGTTGTCACTGCTGTGGTGCCCTGGGCCCTGCCTGTGCTGCAAGCCTTGGTCTTTCTGTTTATGTAGTTCCAGAGCTTTCTTTGCATGACTTCTGATTTCCTTCCTCCCCTTCCTGGACTTGCTTTGCACTCCTTATTGTGTGTTCGCGTTGGCCTCTTCTTCCTGAGGTGACTTTGGTCTCTCCTCTCTCTGTGAGGTCAGTGCTTCTGACTTCTGAGCCTCTGGGGCCTGTTGCTCATTGCTCAGAGACACAATGCTGCCCTTGATCTCCTCTGCTTGACCAGGAATTAGTCTGTGGCTGTGCTCTACATCCCAAATGTGGCACCTGGATGTTTTGTTACTCGTGGGGCGATGGCACCCTCTCCCGGCAGTATTGGAACTCTCTCTAGCTTATACCATGTCTTGTGATGGCTCAGGACCTGTCAGTGTGACTGACTCTGAGGATGCTTGTTTTGCAGACCTCAAACCTCCCCCGTTTCTCTCCCTTCCTTTCATGTGTGGAAGGTTCTGTTTTGCCATCTAAGGACACAAGCAGCCTTACAGGGATCCTTCCTCACGGCCTGTGTTTGGACCACCTGGGCACATGTCCTAGATTCCTTCCTGTTCTCCAGTCTCCTGTGTGTCTCTACCTGTCATGAGCAGCCTTGTTGGGAGTGTGGTCATTTCCTAGGGGTGGGTATTATTCGAATTTCTAAAGGTCTTATAATAAAAAAAACCCAGTACCAGATATTGGGGTAAATGCTGAAATATCAGAGACACAAAGGAACAGGCCACTGCCATGTCTTACTTACCTCTAGTACTAGTCAACCTGAAAAAGTCAATCTGTTTCCTCCCACTTTATAGATCTCTTTCTTCCCAGCCATCCCTTCCTTCTAGTGCTGGGATAAATGATGTGTGTGCCTCCCAGTACTGGGATTAAAGGTGTGTGCACCACTGCCTTGCTCTGTTTCTCTCCTAGACTGAGTCAGTCTCATGTGATCTAGGGTGGCCTTGAACTCACAGAGATCCAAACGGATCTCTGCCTCCCGAGTGCTGGGATTAAAGGTGTGTGCCACCACTGCCCGACTTCTATGTTTAATCCAGTGGCTTGTTCTGTCTTCTGATATTCAGAAGATATTTATTCAAAATATCACCACAGGTGTTTATTACTGTTTTTTAGATGTTTTGCAGGTAAGCAGGGCTCATGTGGGACAGTTCACACAAGTGAGGGCAGAGACACTATCTGTAAGATAGAGCAGAACTGGGCCAATGATAGGTAGAACGGTGTAGGCTGCTCTTCTAAATGCTACTCTGACCTAATTGCTTGCCATTGTCTAGCTGGCCAGGAGACAGTGGTCTTAGGGTCTTCCCAGGAACCCTCATACTGTTCTGGGGTATAGAACTCAGTATGTTGCTGGAGTGGGACTCTGGTGAAGAAAAAAATCAGATTGTAGCATTGTAGCCCTGCAACCTTGGGGAGCCCAGCACTTCCCTTGGGACACAGAACTACTTTTTGCTGCACAGGTGCTGTGTATAGCAGGCTGGCCTTAACAGAACGAGTTAGCCAAAGTTAGACGACACTCTCTTATTTAGTCGTTTCAGTAGCCTTGGGTGGGGCTAGGTGAGCAGTCACAGCAGTACAGGCCAGGAGGCCCAACGTGTGTGTGTGTGTGTGTGTGTGTGTGTGTCTGTGTCTGTCTCTGTGTGTGTCTGTCTGTCTCTGTCTGTCTGTCTGTCTCTCTCCATTCCCATCCTTGAAACTCAAAGAGTTCTCTGAATTGTAGTTAACCATGTTCAGGTTTCAGTTTTTATGTGGTGCTGGAACATGCCTTGTTCCTCTGAGTCCCTATATAGGGCTCTGAGCAGAAGCTTCAATCCCAGTGGCCAGGAATACATTCATTCCATCCATGACCCACCCTGGACACCCAACTAAGCTTCCCCAGGGCCCTCTGAGACTCCACAGGCTCACTCCCATAGCCCACACAGTCTTCTCACTCAGGTCAGCTGGTCACAGTCCTGAGGCCGAAGGTTTGGCTCTTCTTTGCTGTGACCAACCCTGTACTTGCTCTGAAATGGGTGTAGCATTCAGTATGCTGTGCCCTAGCTTACACTTGTGGTTTTATATCCCAAGTCCCACCTGTTGCTTATAAGGCTCCTAGAACACAAATGAGAATTTGTGTTGTATAGTCACCTGACTGCTGACCCCTCAGGTTGGTTGGGTCCAGCAGTGACAGCTATACCACCAGGCTGGAGGCCCATGTTGGATGTGATGACATGAAGCTGTCTGAGCCTCATCAGTGTCAACACTTGGTCGTCAGCAAGCCTGGGGCACCGATTTGATCCTGTTTGTCTCCGTTTCTAACTTTTAGCACTTCTTAAGTATTGTACCTGAGATGAGTGCTCCCTCATCCCAGCCCTGGTGTTGGCTTTTGAACCTGAAAGTAGAGGCGTGAAGGAGAGCATGGACACTGGCCACTGATACATCCTGCTGCCCAGGCAGGGTCTCTGTGGGCCTGGGTACAACACCATCAGTGCCTGAGTTTCTCTCTTGGGTCTGTAGTCAAGGTGATTTGGATCAGGTATAGCAAATGCAACAAGAATGGACCTCACATCCGGAAATGGGGAGGCATTTTGGATTTCACCGTACTCCCGGGCTGCAGGACCTGTGGACTCGGCCGATCTCTGTGGCCTCCTTTCACTGCTCCTGCTGTAGACCCTTCTTCTTCGTGGGCCTTCTTCCCAGAACTGGCATGTAGCTCCTGTCCAGATCACCAAGACCCCCCTTTGAAGGAAGCTCATGTGGCTCAAATTGCAGCCCGAGGTAGCTGTGGGGAGATGGATGGTTTTCTTCATTCCTACTAACTGCTCGTTTTTGCTGTGGCTCTTTAAGAGGCCCCACTGATCTCATGATGAAACACTACTCGGGGCCTGTCACTGGCAACAAAATCCAAGGAGATTGTCACCCAAAAGGATGTGGATACCAAGATGATGGTGGAGGCTGGGGCCAAAGATGGACAGTGGTGGCTTCCTGGCTTCTGAGGAAAAGTACACTATCTTCAGTTGGACTGTCATATGCATGAAGAAACTGTGGCCAGATCATGCGGGCACACTTTCACCTAGCCTGCCTGCCAGCTTCCTGTGACTGCCACCTACTGGCATCCGGGCCTCTGTGGCCACATGGGTAGAATGTGATACTTCAGTTTCTTAAGCTTCGACCATGGAAGCACAGTAAAGACGCCACTGCAGCATGTATACTTGAATATGCATGAGCAGTTTAACCAGCAGGACACAAACCTGGTTCTCTGCTGAACAGAAGAGGAGAGCTGCCCATTGGGATCTTGTGGTTTGAGCCCGGCAGGGGTCAGATGGAGGCAGTGATAAACGGATGTGATAAACTGCTGGATGCCACTGCTTAGTATCCAAAAGCCAGCCATAGTACACTCATATTTCTGAGCAGGAAGGAACTGGGGTCGGCTTGCTGGATAGCTGGTGGCCCAGGGACTGAGTGTCTGCAACAGGGCCCAGCCAGGGGAGCAGGGACCCCCTTCCCTTGGCCATGGATCACCGACATGACCACTGAGCAGTCGGCCTCTCCAGCTGACCAGCAGCCTGCCCAGCCCAAGAATTCAGGCCTGGTGCCTCTGTCAGCCAAGCAGGGATGGCACGGTCCCGGGTGTGGCATCAGGTGTGAGCTTTGGTTCCTCACCTGAGCCTCTTGGGCCTCAGAGCCTCTGGATGGGGGAGCTACTGCTTTTGTCTTCCCTCCCATCCAGGGCCAGTGCTCTGGGGGCGCTGGAGGGCGGTACCCTGAGTATGCTATAGAGTGGGAATGGGGGCCTCTGCCCTAGCTAGGGACTGAAACAGCAGCTCAGCTCTAGCCCTAGGACCATGGGAAGGGCTCTGCCATGCCTGTTTCCTTCAGAACCAGGGTCCTTGGGGTACTTAGGGGATACTTGAATTTTGTCCCCCTCCCCCTAGATGTTCGCCAGCCACTAATGCACCTGTCTTCTTCTTTCTAATCACCAGGGCTCAGGCCCAGGCGCAGCGGTCCCAGGCGGCTCCGGCGTGGGAACCCCCAGACAGTTCACACGGCAAAGAATCACGCGGGTCAACCTCAGGGACCTCATATTTTGTTTAGAAAATGAGCGTGAGACAAGCCATTCACTGTTGCTCTACAAAGCATTCCTTAAGTAACAGGATGAGCCGGTGTTTCTGATGGGATGCCTGCGGACTTTTTTATATATTTGCAGATTACGCCTTTTTGTAACAAGCAAACGGGATATTGTTTAAAAACAGCCACCTCTTTACAATGGAGCAGTTTTATACTCCTGTTTCTAAATCAGCTCTTCAGTGCGGCAGAAACCATGTCTGCAGCAGAGAGAATACAAAGGCCTGTGGATGCTCTTACAGGACAGCTGACCCGAGCTCATCCTCGACTGAGTGGCCTTCTTGCCAAACAAGCCATATTTAAAGACTGATGGAAGGAAGCGCTTAGCAAATAATTAGCAGTTGCTCATCCTGTGTGCGTTTTGGTTCAGTTCACTCTGACTCACCCACTAGGTGTACGTCTACAGCCGATGACCTCATTTCACTGACTTTACTGTTGTTGTAGCAGTCAGTTGGCGAAGCAAACTGATTTTTAGACTATTTATCACCCCACGCCCACCCTGTCCCTTACCTCCCTTCTACATGAAATTCCCCAGGAACACAACCTCCAAGCAGGGTGGTATTTCTGCTAGTGGAGGCCGGGGCGCAGCACCTGTACAGATACATTTTATTTGCTGCAGTTTGGAAGCTGTAAAGTGGAAGGAAATGAGAACCTCTTCAGCATAAATACATTTTACTTGCACTGTGTTTTTAGCTCAGAGTGAAAACTTAGATGAAATAAATCAGAGTTGAGAAAAATCAACAACAGACTGTTTCTCAGTGTGGATCAAGGGTTGGAAATGGTTGGTGTATTTTGTCAGTAATTGTACATAATTTTTGGCACATAACATAAAATGGCTATGTAAACTATAATTATTTTGCTAAGAGACTGTATGCAAGCTGTGGCCAACCTTACAGGCGTCCAGAGCAAAGCCCCTTCTTTGTACCTATTTTTTTATTACAAATATACTAATTGGTTCTTTATATTTTCAGAGGTTATTGTATTAAATTGTCTATTGATAGTACTTTTATGACTGTAAATACTTTGGCTTTCTCCGTGTGGATTCTCATGTTAGACTTTAATTCGCACGTGTGAACTGAACGCTGATCAGTATTTTTTACCAACACCTGAGAACTGTTACACCTTTCATTTTATCTTTTAGGAAATCCCTGTCTTTCCATTTTTTCATGTAAATTTTGCACAGTTACTTGTTCATATGTAAATATTTTACTTTCAAAAATGAAGTTTTTAATTGCTATTGTTTTATATAGGATTGAAAGAAAATTAACTCCTTTATTAAAAACAAATTTATCTGTATTTGTTGTGCCTGTTTTTCCAGTTTCTGAGTCTCTGATAATGCTACCAAGACTCCTCTCTGGTCCTACTGAACCAGGGCTTAACTGTGAGGACAGCCCCTTCTGGAGGTAGGGCCAGTCCTCTGTCCTGTCGACCAGAGGATACCAGAAGAGCTGTGCTTTTTACATTCCAGGCCTTATCCTGTAGACCATCTGGGGTGGGGGTCGGGGTGTATGATAGATGGATACCCTAGTAAGCCTGGCGGCAGGTGGCCAGATGGCCTCCCCTGGTATAAACAGTGAAGAGGGATGGAGTGTCTGTCACTCTTGTTTGTTTGGGGTGGTCACAGTGAACCATGCCTCTTAGCCACCTGAGTTAGTGTAACTGGAGCTGGTCCCCAGGTTGAGCCTCCTGGTATTAAGTCACATTCCCCCACCCCACCCCTGGGCAGGTAGGTAGGTTTACCTGAACACTCCACCTTCATTGACATCACTGATGCCCTGATCTCCTACAGCTGTGGTGATGAAGGCCACAGACCAGGGGCCGTGGACAAATATTCTCAGGTCCTGGTTGGATCTGGAGGCCTGAGGTCCAGGTGGTAAGGGTTTGGCTTCCACGTTTTCTGTGGTAGCCCTGGGCATGCAGCAGCAGCACCTCTCTCTGCCTTCCCTTTTGAGCAGCTCCTGGCATGAGTCTGTTGTGCTTTCTGTCAGCACACCAGTGTAGTTAGCTTGATTGCCAAATACAGGCACATCTGAGGCCCTGGGGTTGGAGGCTCCCATAACCTTTGGGAGGGGACACAGGTCAACACACACAGAGCCTACAATGTTGAACAGTGTGAAAAATGGACCTGAAGTTTGAGGGCATAGGCAAGATACTGTGGAGGGCAGGGAATTTGTGTGGTAAGGTTCCTGTGGCCTCACTGCTCTTGTTTCTTGGCTTCCTGGCCAGCAATCGACTACGTACAGGATGCTGACTTCCTGTGAGTGGAGTTGACTTTGTTTTTACTTTCTTGCTTTTCCTCCTGTGTCCAGCCTCCAGGGCAGCCACACTGAATACTTAGGTCTGTGCCCAGGCGAGATGATCCTGCAGTGGTGGTATTGCCACCAGGCTATTCCACAGTTGGGTTCATGAGCACACTTGATTCTTACCCTAGTAGCATGAGAGGAGTCATCCCCAGTCCCTTTATTTGCTCGTCAAGGGTTAGAAAGCAATGTGATATGTGCCTCTTGTTAAGTTAGGGACACAGGAACTTCTGTTCTCTACTCCCACTCTAGGGGCATGAGACAAGAAAATGTAGACCAAATTTGGAGAGGGAGAAGGTCCAAAGTAAGAGTTGAAGGTGACATGGTTGGGTCAGGGAAAACGCAAGCACCTTGTGGATGGATGTGTGACTGGGGCAGTTTGTGAATTCAGTGTCACATTCAAGGCCTGCAGCCAAGCTGTAATTCTGCTCACCAGGGGAAAATGGACAAATGGTTTGAAAACTTGGGAGCATGCTGTTAACAGTGGCACCCGATCAGAGTGTGTCTAGAATGCATTTAATGAAGGCCATGTAAGATTGAATTAGTTTCCTGTCGCTCTGACAGGGCCTCTGATAGACATAATGAGGGAGAAAGGGTTTATCCTGGCATCAAAGGTACAGCCCATCACGGCAGGAGCCCAAGGTGGCACAGTGTGAAGTCGAGATGGTCACGAGCTTCCACAATGAGGAAGCAGAGAGTGGATGCATGCTGCTTCTCCACTTAACAGTCCAGGATGGACTGGATCCACCTATGGGATCCATGGAATGGATGCCACCCACTGTAGGGTCCCAATGAAATCAAGGTTGTCACCCACAGGCATGCCCAGGGCCTGTCTCCCAGGTAATTATCGAGTTGTCAGGTTGATAACACTATCACAAGATCTTCAGGCCAGATTTGAGATCTATCCAAACCCCTAGGTCAGCAGTTCTTAATATGAGAGTCGCGATCCCCTACAGGGGACTGCATATGGGATATTTACATTACGAGTCATAGCTAACAAAATAACAGTTCATGAAGTAGCAACAAAGTGATTTTAGAGTCGGGACCATATTAAAAGGTCCCAGCATTGGGAAGGTTGGGTTTTTACAGCACTGCAGTCTGGATTCAGAAATTCATGTGGAGACGAGGGTTTAGAACAGCCGAGAAGACCTTATTCAGAAATTCATGTGGAGACGAGGGTTTAGAACAGCCGAGAAGACCCGCTCTCCTGCCGCTTCCGGGAAGACTTGTGGTGCTGGGGTGGCTGTGTTCAGTGATAGGGATGGGGACCGGTCAGCAGCAGACCTTGAGATGATGGTCACTAGACCTCTGCCCACTGCAGGTTATGTGGCTTACAGGACATTTGCTAATTAGCTGCATGCTGCTTTCTTGAAGGGAAGAGTACGCAGACTTTCTTAGTCTGGCCTGTCTGTGGCGCCTACTGATCTGTAATCAACTATTCAAACAGTGAAAACAGGAGACAGTGGTGCCCATTATTTCTGAAAAGTGAGATGTTACTTCATGTCTTAAGATTGCTGTATCACTGAGACAGGTTAAAAATAAAGTGGTACATAATTCCTTTTTAGAATGTGTTTTTAAAGGATATCCTCGTGAAAATAAGAAGGCAAACCACAGATTTGGAAGAAATGTGTACCTGACAAAAGAGTAAGATCCTGCAGCTTGGGGAAGACAAGGTGACTCTGGGTAAACGTGTTTGCCACAACACCTGCTGACCTGAGTTCCGTCCCTGAGAGCCACGTGGTGGAATGAGAGAACTAATGACACACACACACACACATACACATACATACACACACATACATAATACATACATAAACACACACACACACACACACAGAGAGAGAGAGAGAGAGAGGAGCCTACCTTAACCTGATCTAGAAACCCCGTCCATAGACATGCCCAAAGGCTCGTTTTCTAGGTTTGCCTAGATCATCCTGTAAAGTTGACAAGATTAACCATTACTTCCATCCCCACCCCCACTGGGGTACAGAGCCCAGAGCTCAGAAGTCATTGGAACCTTTTGTACTTGATAAAGCTCAGAGGCTCCCAAAGGGATCAAGATGTTCAGGTAACTGAAGTGTCCTTTAGTAACACCAAAGGACATGTACAGGGACACAGAGATATCCAATACCTAAGGAAGGTAGAAGTCACAATGTCTGGTTACCAGCCCAAATTCCCAGGTACTCAAGGAAGCAGAAACAGCAGCAGTGAGGAGAAAAAAATCAGGTAGTTGAAACAGACCTAGAAATGGGACAGGTATAGTGGTCCATGAAGAAATCTAGTCACGGAGACTGTTCAGTGTCAGAGAAGTGGAGAGAAGGCTGGGTACAGGTAGAGACAGGCAAATGTTTCTACAGAACCTCCCCAGCTGAGAACCAAGGTGTGTGGAAGGAGCCACCTCACATGTGATGCTGTGGAAGACAGGTGGGAGCAGACAAAGCCACAAAAATCACATGACACACAGCACCCTGCTGGACTAAAGCAGGCTATGTGGGGACAACTCCAGGTGGAGGTTGGAAGTTCCCAGAAGAGGGGGAACAGAAGTGTGGATTACAGTGGAGGATACCTTTTTAGAAACTAAGTGTCTGTGGGTGTGTGTGTGGGGGGTATGTGGGTGTGTGTGGGGTGTGTGTGTGGGGACGGCACATGAGTGCAGCTGCCTGAGGAGACCAGAGGTTTTTGATTTCCCTAACGCTGGCAGTCCTGACCTGAGGGCTGGGAATGAGACTCTTAACTATTGAGCCATCTTTCCAGCTCCAAGAGGTTTTGTTTTGTTTTTCAAATTTGATGAAACCTAAACTCAATAAAATTTGAGCATATGAAATATGAAGGAAAAAGCAATATCAGGCACATAAAATTCAGTATAAAAAGGAAATATTTAGCTGGGCTTGTGGTGGCACACACTTTTAATCCCAGTACTTAGGAGGCAGAGGCAGGAGGATCTCTTAAGTTTGAGGCCAGCCTGGTCTACAAAGAGAGTTCCAGGACAGCCAGGGCTACACAGAGAAACCCTGTCTTAACAAAACCAAACCAAGGACATTTTTGTTGGAGTAATGTAAATGAGGACATGATGTCATACTTGAAGTATGCAAAGAAAAAATTCAGGTTTTTACCCAATAAAATGTCTTTTAAAAAAGAGAGTGAAAGGCTTTCAGGGTGCAAAATTGGAAGACTTCTCAGAGGGGCACCACATCGAATTTGCCGTCATCTCAGATATTGGAGAGTGCTGAGTGTCCTCCAGCAGGGCACAAAGGACTGGAGGGACGCACCAGCAGACCACTAAATAGCAGAGCATAAAGAAGGACACCAAAGACAAGATCTGAACAGGCAAGCTGCCAGAGACGTGCATGATGGCAACAAGCCCATGAAAAGATGCTTGGCCGTTGACCACTCAGGACTGCAGCAAAGTGATGTGCTTCGGAAGGTTGCTGCTGCACAGGATGGTTAAACGCTGGGAGGCAGCTCTCTGTGCGGGCATGAAGGGTGCCACCATTGTGGGACAGCATGGAGGTGTCCTGAGAAGCCTGGAGAAAGGTCTGTCCCAGCTGAGGCTGCCTGCCAATGGGTCCCTCCGATGTGGTGACTCACATCTGTAATCCCAATACACAGGAGACCAAGGCGGGACGATTTCTGTTAGTTGGAGGCCAGCCTGGAATATATAGCAATAGGCCAACCAGGGCTACAGAGAGAGCCTGTCTTAGAAAAAAATCCAGGGGGTTGTAGAGATGGCTCAGTGGTTAAAAACATTTGTTGCTCTTGCCACAGACTCTGGCTTGGTTCCCAGCCATCGTAGCTTAAAACACCATAACTCTAGTTCCAGGGAATCTGATGCCCTGCTACTGACCTCCATGGGCACCAGGCACCACATAGTACATATACTTACATACAGACAAACATTCATCCATATAAAATAAAAGAATCTTTAAAAAAAATCTAGTAAATAAAATAAAATCGGTGAATTTTTTTATAGGCATAGTCTATCTCAAATACAGCTGACTGGAAAAATGCAAAGCAAAGATGAGCCAATCTTGGGGCTGGAGAGATGGCTCAGCAGTTAAGAGCACTGGTTGCTCTTCCAGAAGACCTGGGTTCAATTCCCAGCAGTCACCAGCCAGCTCCCAACCATCTGTAACTCCAGTTCCAGGGGCTTCTTCTGGCCTCCCTGGGCACCAGGCAAGCATGTGGTACACTGACATGCAGGCAGGCAAGCTCCCATACACATAAAGTAAAATAAAAACAATAATATATAAAAAAAAAAAAAAAGAAGAAGAAGGAGCCAGTCTTGAGAAGAAGGCACCACAGTGACTGCTGGATCAGGGCAAGCCACAGCAGCTTCGGGGACACAGTTTGATGAGAAGTCATTGTCATGAGCTGCCCCCTGTGAGGGGCTGTGCCCCTCCCCGTGCGGTGAGGTTAGCCTTGAGTCCTGAACCTGTCTTGATCACCACACATATCTATGCTGCCTGTGGTAGGAAATGGGGACACAGAGACAGGCACTTGGCTGTGGAGAGGGTCTCAGAGGTAGGTGCTTCAGTGAGTTGCAGTTACAAGTGGCTCTCTGGACAAGAGAATGTGTACTAAGTTGACCTGTTTGTAGAACAGCCAGGTGTATATGCTGGGGACACCTTGAGAGACCTCTTGTCCTGTTACCTGGACAGAGCCTCTAATCATCCCAGGTTAGCTGACTCACAAGGCCCTTCAGGAGCCCCAGGCCCTGAACCTTCCCAGGCTCACAATATGCTAGGGGCTAAGGCTAGCACCTGCAGTCAGTTGAAGGCTATGGCTTCTATGGACCTGGAAGGCTGAAGTGGTAAATGAAGCCAGTATGGCTATGAGGTCTTGGGATGTGTGTGATACAAGCCTCTCCATCTGACAGTTTTATTTTGGTATGACTGGGCTAACCTGCCCAAGTGAGTCACTGGTTTATTGAGGTTATAGCCTACTGGTTCTGTGTGTGTCATGACCCTGCATGCCTCATTAACCATGAACTCAGATAGAGGGCCAGAGCTCAGGGCTACCTATGGCAAGGAGAGGGCTGCAGATGATGGATAGGTCCCACCCCATGGGACATTGACAGCTAGGGAAGCCTGGTGCATGGGAGTTGACACTGGACCGGTTGGCCATAGGTTTGCATTTGAGAAGCCAAGAGTGAGCCTGTGGCTCCAGAAGGGCAGACCAGGGTCCTTGGTATCGCTGCCTACCCAATTGATGCCTTAGGACTCTGAGGCTCCCTACCAAGGCAGGGATCCAGTCCTTAGCCTTGACTTGGATGCAGCTTGGTGACCTCTATCTGTGAGCATGAAGTCTCAGACCTAGACATACTGTGGGACGGGGCTGAGGCTATCTTTTTTGTGTCTGGGTCATCTTAGGAGAAGCAGGAGGCTGGGATCCTGCCTGCCAGACCAGAGAGAGAATGGGGAAAAGGATTTACTTCCTACCACTTCCAACCAAGTGACCCAAGCACTTCACGCCACTGGGCAGCTGGCCCAGAGCCAGTCAAGTCCTTCCCAGGACAGCAGAGTCCGAGTCCTGAGCGCGGGCAGCAGAGCGGAGAGGCAGGAGGCCCGGATGCCTCTTATTTCGGTTTAATGTCGACATGGGAGTCCTGAGTCCTCATGTTTTTGATCATTTTGTCTATTTCATGATTTGTGTAAATCATATCAACAAATTAATTTAAAAAATCCTGAAGGCTCAGGAGATGACTTAGTTGGTAGAGGAAGTGCTTGTTTGACACAAGGACCTGGCTTCGACCCTCAGCGCCTGTGTGAAGAGCACGGTGGTGTACACTTGGTTTTCTTTCCCAGACAGGGTTTCTGTGTAGTGTTGGAGCCTGTCCTGGAACTCACTCTGTAGACCAGGCTGGCCTGGAACTCACAGAGATCCACCTGCCTCTGCCTCCCGGGTGCTGGGATTAAAGGTGTGCGCCACCACGGCCAGGCAGCAGCAAACACTTTGTAAACCCGGTACTTTACCAACTCAGCCATCTCCCCAGCCCTGGGATTTTAAAATACCTTGTTTTAATATTTTAGTTATTACTCCGTGTGTGTGTGTGTGTGTGTGTGTGTGTGTGTGTGTGTGTGTGTGTGTGTGTGTGTGTGTGTGTATCATGACACCCATGTGGAGGTAAGAGGACACTTCTGTGGAATCCATTCTCTCCTTCTAAGTGGCTTCTAGGGACCAAACTCAGGCTTGAACAGCAAGATTTTTACCTGCTTAGTCATCTCGATGGCCATGTTTTTTAATTAATTAATTACTCTTTAAATGTTGATGATTTCAGCTGGCTGAAAAATGGTCCCTAAAGATGTCAAGTCTTGATCCCCAAGCCTGTGAATTGGATCTTGTTCAGAGACAAGAACTTTGCAGATGGAATCAGGTGAAGGAGCTCAGTGAGAGCATGTTGCAGGCCACAGGAATATGAAACAGGAATTCAGCTGAGTATAACAAAAGCTAATACCTGGAAGAAGCAGGGCTCTTCCAGAGGAAAAAGCCAAGCCTCAAGGAGTCTTGGTGATGTTAGCTTTTATATATATACACATTAGCTGGTTCCTGCAATGATCTTCTTATGGTGATGTTAGCTTTTATATATATACACATTAGCCGGTTCTTGCAATGATCTTCTTGTGGTGATGTTAGTTTTTATATATATACATTAGCCAGTTCCTACAATGATCTTCTTGTGAGCTATGTACGGCAGCTTTCCCAACTGATTCTTTCCTAAGAACTTCTAACTGTGGACTGATCATTCCTTGAGCACATACAACTAAGGTGTTTGGATACAGTCATGCAGGCAAGGCTTCCTGCTTCCAGGCTTTCTGCTTCTTCTTTTTAGCATTAGAATTCAGATGTCTGCCTTCTGCATTTATCTCCTTTAGCAAGCACACAAAGCCAGGGCCAGCTCTGGACAAAAGCACCCAAGGACCAGCGACAGACAGAAATAGCATTCCAGACCACCACCTGCTAGTTTCCTGAATTAAGGTAAGTTCCATAGGGAGACACTGCCTAGGCCAGGCTGGTGTTAGGTACATGGCATTGTTTCTTGTGCAAATTGAGCTCAGACCCCCCTTTCTTACGCAGCCTTAGTGGCAACCCCAGATTTCCCCTCCAACAATTAACTCAGGGCAAAAGGACTTTTCGATACCAGGTGCATTCAACCTATGAGGCAGGTTTCCTAGCCACTGAACAGACTTACCCCACCCGACCAGAAAGCGGCAGGGCCAGAGTGTGCTGATATTTTATTTGTGCTGAAATGTGATATTTATTTATATGTTAATAAATAAAGTTGCCTGGAGATCAGAGGTCAAATGGCCATAAAACATAAGTCAGGGGTGGTGGCACACGCCTTTCATCTGATCACATGGCAAGCAGAGTCTCTGTGTGGTCAAGGACACAGCCAAACGTGGTGACAGGAGCCTTTAATCCCAGTACCAACCATAGAGACCTGGAGGTCTGTATAGACAGGCAGTGATGAGGAAGTCATGTGGCTGGGCTTAGAGCCAGTGAGAAGGCAGAACAGGAAGGCAATAAAAATACGGGTTAGACGGGAAGAAGCTCTCTCTCTGGGGAAGCTACTGCTGGTGGTAAGCTAAAGCTAGTCGTGGCTATTGCTCTGATCTCTTTGGCTATTACCTCTGTATTTGGCTCTGTGTTTCTTATTTAATAAGACCATTTAGAAATTCGTCTATACCAGAGAGTATTGCTATATTTGTATGTGTTGAGACAGGTCACGGGAAGACAAAAGGAGGAACGAAGATGGAGAGGAATGAAGACCAAGATGAGGATGAGATGGAAAGAACTTAGAACTATGAGAGGACAGGAGGAGAAGGGACAGAGAGGAGCTAAGTATGAGGACAGAATTGAAGCTGTGTGGATAGAATTTTGTCTCAGAGGAATAAAGTGAATGGACTGAAGAGCTCGGTGGACTTAGATTCGTTCCCTCGGATTGTCCCTGCATCTTCCCCAGGACTCTGGGAACAGTCTCCTCAGGGCAGGAGCCTGAGGGGAATTCAATAAGGGCGTTCTGGACTGGCCACGGACAAGAGTTCTAATGAGAGAAGGAAGCTGAAGGAGCGGAGACTGTAAAGGTAACTCACAAGACAGAAGCAGAGGTGGAGCAGTATGCCAGTATGGAGTGAGCAGGGCCCTGGAGGGCCTGGGGTCAGATGCTGGCCTCAGTTATGATGCCTGGTCACAGCAACCCCACAGCACACAGAAGGGGTGGTGCTGGTGCTCATCCTTGGCAAGTGTTTCCATATCTGTGGCTCAGACAATGTGGCAGCCCCTTCCTCCTGGCCTTGGGTCATCAAGGAGACCTTCGTGTTGCTGGTCATGGTCACAGGGACTGGGACAGTGGAAGAAGGATCACAGATAGACTTTCAGGCCCGTGTTGGCCAGTGCTCATATCACCTTATCCTCAGCTGCTCTGCATACCTGGCCTCTCAGTTTCCATGGCAACAGTTCCAGAAAATTAAAAAGCAGCAAGAGCACAAGCCAGGGTAGTTTCCAGCTCCTGGGGTTACATGTCCATTTCCGTCCCCTTACATTACCCCAAGTTGTTCCCCAGGTCTGTCAAGACCTCTTCTCTGACATTTAGGTACATGCAAGGTGATGTCAGCATCCTCCTCTGGGTTGTCTCCCACTGAGTTAGTGCTCTGCCCTGCACTGCAAGTGGGTTCTTGACTCTAACAGCCAAGGCATAGCGAGGGATGGGCATGTGACCAGCAGGGACACCCCAGCCCGTGTGGGGGCATGCCCCCTGTGTTTATAGTATTTCACAGCTGTCTGTGGGGCTCCAGGGTGGTTACCAGGAGGCGGGTGTGGAGTGGCCTTGGCCATCCAGGAGTGTCCACACTGCCTCAGCCCTACCCAGTCTGCTAATGTACTTGCGCCATGATGGGATGGAAGATCTGAGTCTCCACCTCTGCTTTCCTTAGGGCAGGGAGAAGGCTGCAAGACCAGGTGCAGCTGCAGCAGTGGGGCTGTGACCATATGCTGAGGGGTGGGTGAGGGCCAGATGCTGTAAGTGCCACACTCTCGCAGTTGGGCCCCAGACACCTCCAAAGCGGCCAGGTTTAAGGGGCCATGTCTTAGTTAGGGTTTCTATTGCCGTGAAGAGACACCACAACCACAGCAAGTCTTATAAAGGAAAACATTTAGTTGGGTGGCTTACAGTTCTGAGGTTCAGTCTATTATTGTCATGGTGGGACATGGTGGCGTGCAGGCAGACATGGTGCAGGAGAGGTAGCTGAGAGTTCTACATCTTGCGCAGGCAACAGGAAGTGGACTGAGACACTGGGTGTGGCTTGAGCACATATGAGACCTCAAAGCCCTCCCCTCCATAGTGACTTGCTTTCTCCAACAAGGCCACACCCACTCCAGCAAAGCCACACCTCCTAATAGTGCCATTCCCCATGAGCTTATGGGGGCTAGTTACATTCAAATTACCACAGGCCATTTCTTCAAAGCTATTTCTGTGATTTTTTTTCCAGAAGTATGTGAGGACCGAGACAAAAGGATCATGAGGTTTGAAGGACTGATCTCTTTTTAAAAATATATTTTAAAAAAATTTAGCCAGGTGATGGTTTTATACACCTTTAATTCCAGAACTCAGGAGGCAGAGGCAGATGGATCTCTGAGTTTGAGACCAGCCTGACCTATGGAGTATGTTCCAAGACAGCCAGGGCTACACAGAGAAACCTTATCTTGAAACCACCCTCCCCAAAAATATGTGCATGGGTGTTTTTTCTGCATGTATGTCTGTGCACCACATGTGTGCAGTACTTGTGGAGACCAGAAGGGGGTGTCAGATCCCTTGGACCTAGAGTTACAGATGTTTGTGAGCCACCATGTGGGCACTGGGGCTTGAACCCTGGTCCTTTGCAAGAGCAACATGTGCCTTTAACTGCTGAGCCATCTCCCCAGCCCCCAACACCGTTAACCTTTGACCCATCTCTCCAGCTCCTCAAAGAGTGATCTTTAAAAATCTCAATTTGTAATGCTCAATATATAGAGTGGAAATTTTGTTCAACGGGGACTCCAGAAGGTCTTCCCATAGAGGATTCTGTGTGACTCAAGCCCACATAGATGTCTTGGGCATAGCTGGGCCCTGCAAGGAAGGGCTGTTCAGATGGAGGTCCTGGTGCCTCCCTCTGCTCCTCTCAGCCATGAGAATATCTCAAATAGTGCCTGACGGCCTGTGATAGGCTGAGGAGGGCAGAATGTGTGTATATGTGTGTGTACATGTGCACGTCAGTGAGTGTGCAGTTTCTGAGGTGGCTGGACCAGGCCACATATGCTGCAGCTGAGTCTGTCCATGGCTGCCTCTGAGGTCAATACCAGTTAGGTGGCCTGTGTCCAGGGCAGTTCTGTGGAGTGGTGGCTCTGAGTCTCCCACATCCATAGCAGAAGAGGACAGAGACTTCTGTCTGAGGAAGAGATCTAAGAGCCTTTGGGCTTCCAGAAAAAGGCCTAAGCTGGACTTTATAGATCATTTTGCCAGACCCTGCCTCTAGGCCAACATGTCCTCTGCCTTGGAGCTGGGATCCCCAGCTCAATCTCCATCCTGTGGCTGCACCTCTGGAGGCTGGTTGCAGGAGTGTGCCCCCCTTGTTCTTCCCAGCTAGAGCAGTTGCCTAGCTGTAAATGTCATTAGCTGCTCAGCACCCTCAAAATGAACACATGGCTAATTGTTCCTGCAATTATCAGTTGCACCGTAATTAACTGTGTGAGTGATTTTTTTGTTTTGTTGTTGTTATGCATGTCATTGTGAATGCAAACTTGTATCCAAGCAAAGGTTGTGTGTGGTCAGAAGTGACCTTTTTCCTGAGATGGAGGAAGGTGTTGCCTGTTGGGTGTCCAGGTCTGAGCTCTCTGCCCTAGGAACCTAGAATGAGCCATTTTTTCGAGGAAGGGTATGTCTTCAGGGAGAGACTGGTCTGGGGGCTTGAGTTTGAGGTGTCATTTCCCAGTAGCTGGCCCTGGGGGGGCAGATTTCTCAGACTCGCTGAGCTCTCTCCCCAGCCAGGGCCTAGCCTCTGTGGGTTCATGTGGCAAGGTACAGTCGTGAGGCTATGATAGTGTGAGCTGCTGCAGGGAGAGAACACGTGACTGGGTGCTGTGGATATCGCTCTATATAAATAAAACACTGGCCTGTGACCAGGCGGGAAGTATAGGCGGGACAAGGAGAGAGGAGAATTGAGTGAACAGGAAGAAGGAGGGGGAGACACTGCAGCCACCGCCAGGATAAGCAGCATGTAAAGACGCCGGTAAGCCACCAGCCACGTGGCAGGTATAGATTTATAAAAATGGGTTGATTTAAGATACAAGAACAGTTAGCAAGAAGCCTGCCATGGCCATACAGTTTATAAGTAATATAAGTGTCTGAGTGATTATTTTATACGTGGATTGTGGGACTGCGGGGCTTGGTGGAACCTGGAGAGAAGCCCTCCAGCAGCACCTGGGTCAGTCGGAAAGCTTGAGCAACCCAAAGCCAGTGATGGTTCCCACTGTGGGAATCAGAGGCTTGCCCACATGGAAGGGAGAAGCAGGTGAGCCTAGCTCTGCGACGCCCTGAGTTACACGTCTACTTGTGCTTCTTGGAACTAGGCTGCAGGTTACCATCCTGAAGCAGATGCCTGCTGCTCTTCTTTTGGCTTGTACTCACCAGGAGCCTCTCAGGGAAAGCTACATGTGTTTCTTTCTTCAGTGGTGCTCAGTCTGCCCCAGGGAGTCGGGTAGGAGAGAACCTTGTCCCTGCCCTTGGAGTGTCCCACGCTACCCAGGAAGGTGAGGCCCAGGTGGCAAGATGCTGAGGAGGTACTCTAGCTGGGAAGGCTGGAGTGTCAGGGGCCAGAGGTAGAAGAGAGCGACCCGTGGGCATCAGGCAATTCCTGTGGGAACATGTGACATGTCCTGGTCCAGGTCTCACCATTACTGAGCTGCTGGCAAAGGGCCTGGCTACAGGTGGGGTTGCTGCCGCTGAACCCTGGTTTACCAAGCCAGGAAGAGTTGGAGCGGAGGCCTGTGCCCTTCCGAGTCTACAGCCAAGACCAGGCTGAGGACTACCGGCCTTTTCCTGGTATTGTTAGGGAGACTCTGAGGTTTGATGCACGTAGGAAGCTTGGGCCTCAGCGTGAGTTCACATCCAAGCAGATTTCTCTTGGGAAACCCTGGTCCAGCCCACAGTGCGCTTCACCTTTGGATGCGGCCACTGGTGGCCCGTGAGCAGCTGGTGAGCAAAGCTATGTAGGCATGTCACTTAGGTCTGTTCCCACACAGTACAGGGGCTTTTACCAAACACTTCATGCACTGGTCACCCACCTTCCACCAGGAAGACACAGTGTCACACCAGGGGACAAAGGAGGCACCAGCATGAAAAGCACACGGTGGCCCTGCCAGACACCCAAGAGGGCATCTTGTCTCCAGGGACCTGGGACACTTGGCTTGTTCCAAGGAGGGATACCTGCTGATGCTTGTCTCAGGGAGACAGGCTTGGGCACGAATATTTCTGTGAGTAGGGGCCTTAAGGGAAAAGGGAACAAAGAAACACCAAACCAAGGACACACAGAGGCTGACCACTTAGCTCTGTGCTTAGCAGAGAAGCAGGTAGACAGAGAGGAGGAAGACCTTTTGGAGTGCTGAGGCGGCTGCTAGCCGCGGGCTGGAACCAACAGCAGGCACACTAGGGTGGGTGTCCTCCATGATGGCCCAGGCATCTGGTTCTCGGACAAGTCAGGGACGCTGCTGCCAGGGGCCCTGGCTGTAGGAACGCTTGCTTGTCTCCTGGATGTGACTACACATGGGAGTCCCCGCGTCTGGTGTGGCATCCACATAGCGCCCTGGCTGCAGGCTGGTGAGTGCAGATGGTGTTCTGTCCACTGTGCTGTGCTGGTGTCTTTATGTTGCTATAACAAAATGCTTGAAGCTAACTTCTGACGGTTCTGTCGGTTGCCAGTCCAAGAGCAGACCTGGCAGGTTGGTGTCTGGCAGGGCCACCGTGTGCTTTTCATGCTGGTGCCTGCTTTGTCCCCTGGTGTGACACTGTGTCTTCCTGGTGGAAGGTGGGTGACCAGTGCATGAAGTGTTTGGTAAAAGCCCCTGTACTGTGTGGGAACAGACCTCTTTGAGTGTTACTTAGAGCTAGAAGCTGTCAGGAACCTCTGCTGGCTCTACCCTTGCCTGTCCACCAAGGGCCTCAGGGAGGCCACATTCTTCTCTTCCCCTCTCAGCCTCCAGCCTCCCATGGCTCGTTCTATGGGGCTAGCAGAGGAGCCTGATAGGGGTGGATGTGTCTCTGTTCTTGCTCCTCCCCATACTCCTCGGGAGTAGTCTGTTCTTGCTCCTCCCCATACTCCTCGGGAGTAGGGCAGCCTCTGGAGTCCTTGGATGGGTCTGGAGTCTGTCAAGATGGTCAGAGCATCCCCATTCATAGAACATCATGCCGGAAGCTCTGGGAGCTACAGAGAACGAGGCTCCCTACGTTGCCCTCTGGGGACCAAGAGTGACAGCCCCAGCTGGTGGAAGCTAGCTGGTGCTGGCAACATGCCTGGAGAGAGCAGGGCATGTCAGCCATCAAGGTAGTCATAAGATCCTGGCATGATGTGTGCTCATCGCCTGCTGTTCCCAGGACAGGGAAGCCTGCACCTCTAAAGGTGGGCAGAGTTCTGCCTGGGACAAGGCAGTGGCAGGAGAAGGGAGAGCAGGAAGAGCGGAGGGAGAAAAGTGTGGTGAGCAGAGCTGAGGAGGAAGTGAGGCCCGGAAGCAGGCTTGGAGGTGTAAGGCAGAGGAGAGAGGACTCAGATGAGGTCAACATGGAGGCGAGAGACGCTCCAGGCATTCAGCCCCAGTGATGCTCTGGCTTGTGGTTCCTGATGATGCCAGTCATAGCTAGGATGGGTTGTACTAAAAATGCTGGTGTCTGGGGCCTATTTGTGTGCATGTATGTACACAACTACATATGCATGTGAGCAGGTGTGTGCATGCACATGTGTGTATGTTTGCATAGAGGCGTGTGTGTGTGTGTGTGTGTGTGTGTGTGTGTGTGTGTGTGTACATACAAATTTGTGTGTGTGTGTGTGGGCACTCTAGGACAGATTTGACTGTGCCCCATGACAGTGGAATGAATCCATAGTCCTGGGGGGCCATGCAGTCACCCTTCAGTCCACTGTGGGCTCCAGGACCCTGGTGTCCATCACAGATTGCCTTCAGTCTGGTCCCCAAGCTCCCCCTAAAGATTCATTTGTTTTCTTTCTTTTTCCTTTTCCTTCTGTTGTTCGAATCTTAGATGGTCTTTTAATAACAAACCCGGTACCAGATATTGGGGTAAAAGCTGAAAGATCAGAGAAGCAGAGCAAGTCACAGCCACCACCTATTACCTCACCAACTCCACAAATCCTCTGACTGAAATCTGAGTCCTCACCCGAAAGGGTCTCAGCTGAACTGCCTTAGTTCCTGTTTCCTCACCCCTTATATACCTTTCTCCGCCCTGCTGTCACTTCTGGGATTAAAGGTGTGTGTGCTTCCCAGTACTGGGATTCAAGGTGTGAGCCACCATGCCTGGCTCTGTTTCCAGTGTGGCCTTAAACTCACAGAGATCCAGATGGATCTCTGCCTTCTGAATGATAGAATTAAGGGTGTGTGCCACCACTGCCTGACCTCTATGTCTAATTTAGTAACTGGCTTTGTCCTCTGACCCTTAGGAAAGCTTTATTAGGGTACACAATATATCACCACATCCTTCCTTTAAAAATTTTTTTATTTTTACAAAGTGGACCTGTCCAAAACTCCAAGGGGTTTTGAGGGCAGGAATGCTTGGGCACAGTGGCCACATGCGGACCAGTGTATCCATGCGCAGGCCCAGCTTCCTTGCACATCAGCCAGTGCCAGGGTAGGAAGGCAGAGTGGTGGGCAGGCCATAGGCCTAGCCCAGTTCACTCTTGTGTGCCACACACTGGCTGTGAGAATTCTAAGTTTAGGACATGGGGTATGGCTCAGTGGCAGAGCACTCGACTACCATATGAGAGGTCCTGGATTTGGTCCCCAGCCCCATAAAAACACAACAACAACAAACGCTCTCAATCTAAATCTGCCTGTCTGTGGTATCACAAAATTGTGCTTATTGATGAGCATACTATGCATTCTATTTATAACCTAAAAAATTTAAATTACACATAGGACACATGAGCCTCAGATGTGTAAGGAGTGGGCCTGGTTTTACTTCTCTTCTGGAGCCCAGGTTTTAACACAGCAGGTACCCAGCAAGCCACTGTGCATGACAAGGTCTCACACCTGGCACCGGCCGCCCTCAGGGCCTGCCCACGGCCCTGAATTCTGTCGAATCCCGAAATGCATGGACGAACACAAGCACGTCAGAGGCCGACTACTTAAAAGGGGACTTTATTTACTCCTTTGGAGCAGCGTGCTAACGCCCAACTCCTCTCCAGGACACGACAATTCCGCAAAGCTCCTGTTCCCTTCGGAACCAAGACCGCCTGGCACTAAAAACACATTGAAAACATCGACTCTTTACCCTTTTTTTTTTCCTTTTTTTTTTTTTCGGTACAAAATGATACAAACAACAATACAAAATATTTGTGCTGTTGACGATTACAAAAAAAGTCGAACATCTGTCTCACCGCACGATGCTCAGAGCTGCAGTGTGAACACATCATACTCCAGTATCTTTCCCAAAACAACCACAGTGTCATGCGGGCTGCTACACATTTGTCCATTTTCAAAAATAAACATGCAAAAAATAAATCATAATGAAAAAAAGGAGAGGAAGAAAAAGCAAGGTGCGTCCCAGGTGTATCTGGAGGTGGTTTCCACCGGCCGGCTGGTGTGGCAGAGCCTGATCAGTGTGCGGTGTGAGCTGCCGCACCTGGCGCTCTGTGCAGGGCGATTCTGCGTTGAGTTTTTGGTTTTGCCTTCAACTTGGAACTGGAAACTTTCCCTCCCGTTTACCTTCGAGAGCACAGAGGTGTCATTCTCAACAGACTGAGTACTCACTGGGGGAAACTGATGCATCTCGAGGGCCTGACAATGGCCCCGACTCTGACACCTTGGTGGCAGGAAGCCCAGCATTTTGGATGTGCTGAAAGACAGAGAGAAAAGCTGCTGCTGGGAGTCAGGGTGACTGAGGCTGACCATGACCAGGTGTTCTTCCAAGCTACACAGCAGTGCAGGTTTCTCCCAAAGGAACTGAACCACACCCTCGTACTGCACAGAGCTGGCCACCAGCCTAGTTTGGCTGGGCCCTGACCACAGACGCATCGTATCTACAAGCTACAGAAGAGAAACATTTGACACTGACTGAATGCTCCGCTAATGCTAACGTGTTGGCCTTGGAACAGAGTTCCAAGATGAGTCTGGGAATGCGTGGAACCCTCTCTTTATCTAGCCCCAGGGGTGTATTGGGGTGTTCAGTGGGTGTTGAAAGGGACAAGCTGCTCAGCTTGTAGGAACCCCATGGACGATCCTGCAAGGGCCTGGCAGTGACAGGGGCCTGGTTGGGGGGTTGCGGGGAGGTGGAGGCAGATGAGACATTCCTCCAGATGTCTGATAGATTTGGTCCCTCCCATCCCAGGATTCCAAGAAAGCCTTGGGATTTCAGAGGACAGTCCATGACTACCATGTCATATGCACACTTTCCAATCATATGCACACTTCCATTAGAACATTCACGATTCTCGGGTTTTCCAAAATCAAACTCAGAAAATTCTTCTTATACCCCCAGCCCTGATCCATAGCAATCCTAACAGTAGCCATGCGAAGCTCAGCACCACCCTCATTGGTTGCTGACCCCTAGGGAGCAATTTGCATAGGAGAGCTTATCTCCTGCCCCCCCCCCCCCCCCGGCCTTCTATGAGCTCTGTCGGCCTGGCTGGCTGTAAGGAAGAGGACTGTCAGGAAGCTACAGAGGCCCCTGTCCATCCTACCTCCTAGGACAGCCAGATGAGGAATAAGAATGGACACAGCTGAACGTATGCCTCAGCTCAAGTCCAGGAGTTCAGAGTGGGGACATGTTTGGTTTGGGAAAGAACCCTGACATCCAATGGGTCATACCCATAAGTTTGGCGCCCATGAGTCCACTCAGGTGCGTCTTTGTGGCCAAAGCAGTCTGGAAAAGGGGATGAACCTAGCCATGGTGTAAAGCCAGACACCACGAGGAGCCCTGAATTAGAGACCTCTGGCTGGGGAGCATGCTATCTCCTGGGTACCCTTTGGAAGTCATCCTGGCCCCTAGTAGCAGGCATAGGCTGGGGATCTGGGAGGAACTTACTTTTCATCAATGCTGGGACTTCTGTTGTCTCCCCAAGGAGACTCGGACACCAAGCTACCACCACTCTCAACCTGTCGTACTGCCTGGAGTAAGCCAGGAATCTGACTTGGCACAGGGTGCCCCTCCAGTGCCTGCCGTTCTGCCCCATCCCAGGGCTCCTTTGGGCCCAGATGGCCTGTTTTCCCCTCTAGTGAAAAGGCCAGCGTTGCCATCTCCCATAGGTCCTTGTACATAGCCTATTCACTGTCTTACAGAAGTGGTCACCCTGCCCAGTCTGCCCTGTGTCAAGCTACCCATGGAAAGTGCAACGCCAGATCCAGAGAACAACAGAAACATGGGTCCCAGTCAGAGCATCTGTGGTCACATGGGCACAGTGAGAGTCTCTCACCGGCCACTTGGAATAGGTCCTGACATCATAGCAGTTCATGGGGCCAGGCAGCAGCTTGGGCCAAACGGGCCCAGGGAGGCCAAGCAGCTGCCACAGTCTGGCCAGGCGCTGCTCTCTGCTGTCTGTACAGCCTGGGGAGTACGTTGAGAGCATTTGGGGGTTCCGTTGAGGGGTGCTTTGCTATGCCTTCAACAGGATCCCTCAGGGTCTCATCCTGAAGAGTAGAGGGTGGTGCCAGGGTTCTGCAGGCTGCTGTGGCTTCTTGGACAACACGCTGTCCTGGACCAAACAAAAGGGGACCTCGGTGGTATTGAGGATGACAGCTGGTCCAGAGAGGCTTTCTGGTGGACATGGCAGTGGCCAAGTACAGGGGTGAGGACCGTCTGGGGTGGTCTCTCGGCATCACACCTGTCCCAGCTATTTACAGTATCTTGAGGGGCAGGATACAAGTTCAGGTGAAAGCCAAGTCCAAACAGAAGTGTCTCTGCTGCTGGGGTTGGGCTAGCCCAGTGCTTTTTGGCACCAGAAAGTCTGATCCTCACTTAGCAGCCTTGGGGAACCCAAAGGGCCCAGGAGACACTGTGAGAGCTGGACCCTCACTGTTTCTGCAAACATGTCATCCCCTTTCTTTTCCTTAATAAAGGACTTTAAAAAAAGACATATTCTCTCCCATTCCTTGCCTGTTGCCTTCAGAGGGGACCAGATTGGGTTAGGGGCTGTGGGCAGGGTGGGAAGAGCTGGGGTCTTGGGCTGTCTCTTCTTTCAGTCACTCCTGAGTTAGAGAATCTGTCGTGTGTACCAAAAGGCACTTTTGTTTTTTTGTTTTAACAGTGCTTTTGTTGTAAGAAATTCAAGTTAGGGCTGTGCCTCTGGCTCTCCCTTCACGGTACGTGGCTACTGAGATGCTGCGGTGGTGGTGGGCGCAGTGGTGGTGGGCGCTTGGCGGCTTATGTCCTTACTGCGCAGCTCCACGCGGAGGGGGGGCGGCAGTGGGGGAGGAGCCTCTTGACACCAGGAGGACTCTGGCGCCTCTGCTCAGTCCCGCTGCTCGCCCTTCTCATGTCGGTGGGAGAGGTGAGGTTGGCTAGTCCTCCTCACCACCCCCATACATGTCTGCCAGCTTCTTGAACCGGGGCCCCCAGTCATTCAAATAGTCGTAATCTTGGTCCCCGGAGCTGGAGGAGTTGAGGGAGCTGACGGAGCCTGCGGTAGAACCACTGCCTTCATAGTCGAAGACAAGCAGAGAGTCATAGGGGGGTGCTGTGGGGTCATTGTCAGCAGCTCGGAGTCCCTGGGGATCATAGAGACGAGCGGTTAGGGTGGAGTGTGTACAGTCAGCCCAGTGATCCGACAGACAGAGGAGACCCACACAAGCGGGCGGAAGGAGGGCAGGATCTTGCATACAGTAGGTACTCAATACTTGCTGCATGTGTTTGTTTGTCTGCAGGGTGTTTCCAAGGACCAAATAAGGAGGTGTGTTCATAAGAGCAGACACAAGGGCTTGAGAGATGGGTGGCTCAGTGGGCGAGAGCACTTGTTGCTCTCACAGCACCACATGGCCGCTCACAGCCATCTGTAACTCCAGTTCTGGGGGACTCACCCCATCTTCTGACCTCTGTGAGTGCTGTACACACTCGGTGCACAGACATCTATGCAGGCAAAGCACTCAAACACATAAAATAAAATATGTAAATCTAAAAAAAGACATGGAGTGTAGGGCAGGAAGCTCAAAGCCACCGGCAGCTACATCAGGAATGAGGCTGGGTACGGGGCTGGGCCATGTGTAGTGTGCTGCCCCACCAAGGGTTAGCCTTGGAACAGGGTTAGGTGTAGGGTTAAGCTCAGGATTAGGGCTAAGACTAAGTTTATAGGGTTAGGACTATTGTTAGGGTTAAGGTCGGGTTTGCATTAGGGTTAGGGTTCAGGTTAGAATGTCAGGGCTCAAAGTGAGGCTTAGGTTGATGCTAAGGACAGACTAGTAAAGTTAGGTTTAGGATTAGAGTCACAGCTATTCTATGGTTAGTATGAGGTTAGCTATGGTTTGGCCTGGTGCTAGGGCTAGAGTTGGGGTTAGGATTAGGAGTAGGTTTAATTCAAAGCTTAGGTTGAGGTTATGGTTATTGTTAGGGTTAGTTAGGTTATGGTTAGGTTTAGGGTTACAGTTAGGGCTAGGTTAGGTGATGATTAGGGTACAGTTAGGGTTAGGGGTACAGTTAGGGTTAGGTTAGGATTAGGATTACAGTTAATGCTAGGTTATGGTTAGGGTTAGGTTTAGTGTTAGGCTTAGGGTTAGTGTTAGTGTTATTGTTAGGGATAGGTTAGAGTATGGTTTTAGTTATGGTTAGGGATAGGTTAGGGTGTGGTTATATTTATGGTTAGGGTTTCATATTGTGGTGACCCCCAATCATAATATTATTTTGTTTCTTTTTTGTAACTCTACATTTCCTACTGTTATGCATTGTAATGTAAATACTTGTGGGCTTTGATGGTCTTAGGCAACATCTGTGAAAAGGCAGTTTGACTCCAAAATGGTTTTTGACCCACAGATTGAGAACCACTGTGTTTGAGTTTGGTTTTGGTGGTTTTAGAGTTAGTTATTATCTTAGGCTTATGGCTGCGTTTGGTGTTTATGTCTAAACTAGAGTTAGGGCTAGCATAAGGGTTATAATTACGTCTAGGTTTTAGGTAGGGTCATGCTAGAGTCAGTGTTTTATTAGGCTATATTTAAGGTTAGTTTTGTTTTTAGGGTTATAGACACGATTATATTATAGCTAGTACTAGGAATGTTGCTGTAGGATATTCTGTATGCTAAATGCGTTGCTCTGATTGGTTAATAAATAAAACACTGATTGGCCAGCAGCCAGGCAGGAAGTATAGGTGGGACAAGGAGGGAGGAGAATTCTGGGAAGAGGAAGGCTGAGTCAGAGAGATACTACCAGCCGCCGCCATGACAAGCGAGATGTAAGGTACCGGTAAGCCACGAGCCACGTGGCAACTTATAGATTAATAGAAATGGGTTAATTTAAGATAAAAGAACTAGTTAACAAGAAGCCTGCCACGGCCATACAGTTTGTAAGCAATATAAGTCTCTGTGTTTACTTGGTTGGGTCTGAGCGCCTGTGGGACTTGTGGGTGAGAGAGATTTGTCCTGACCGTGGTCCAGGCAGGATCAGAAAAACTCTAGCTACAAAATGTGGTTATGGTTGTACCATAACTAAGATTAGGAGTAGTCTGGGTTTTGACAAGGACTATAATTAGAGCTAAGCTTCTTTTGGGCTGGGTTAGGGTTGCGTCTAAGGGTATGCTAGGGTTATGGCTAGCGTTATGATTTGTGCTAGGGGCACTATTAGGCTTTGAGATGTGGCTAGGGTTATGGTTATGGTTATGGTTAGGACTTGTTAGTATCAGGAATAGGGCAACGTTAGGTTAGAGTTGAGGATATGGGTCAGGTGGGACAAGGGACAGGACTGTATGTTCTGTTTCTTCCTTGCTATTTTTTTTAAATGGTCTCATTGAGCCCAGGCCTTGATCTCACTGTGTGGTTCAGATGACTGAATCACCATGTTCAATTCTCTGCAGAGTGGGGGATCAAGCCCAGCCCCTTGTGCTCTGAGGCCTGCATTCTACCCCCTGAGCCTGGCCTTCACACTCTTCATTCTTTTTCTTTTCATGATATTTTCCTTTGTTTTTTATTATTCATTTTTTATTTTTTCCCTGTCCTTTCCTTCTCCAGTTGGGAGTTTCATTCTTTTGTACTCATTCCTTCTAGTTCTCCATCATCTACTGAATGCTTTGTATGTTCTGCGTGCCGCTTTGGCCCGCCTCTGCCCTGGGAAGGGAGTGATATTCTCATCATCTGTACCTTTACTCTCTGTCTGTAATTTCTTCTGAATGACTTACAAATGGGCTGTGGACTGGAGGTTGGGGGTTGGTGGGGCGTGCTTTGCAGACCTTAAACATTTTGTTGCTCATGATGTCTGAGCATCAGTGGCTGTGGTAGTTTGAATGTAATTGGCACCCATATATCTCATAGGGAGTGGCACTATTGGGAGCTGTGGCTTTGCTGGAGTAGTAATGGCCTTGTTAGAGGAAGTGCGTCACTGTGGGGACAGGCTTTGAGTTTCCTATGCTCAGGACACCACCCAATGTGTCTCAGTTGACTTCCTGTTGCCTGCATGATGTAGGGCTGCAGCTACCACTCTGGTATCACGTCTGCCTGCATGCCGCCATGCTCCCTGCCATGATGATAATGGACTGAACCTCTGAAACTGTAAGCAGCCACCTCAATTAAATGTTTTCTTATAAGAGTTGCTGCAGTCATGGTGTCTCTTCACAGCAATAAAATCCCTGACTAAGACAGTGGCTTTCAGGTAACTTTGGAACTTGGTGACATCTGTGACGTTCTGAGAAAACTTCTGGATGTTTGCTGACTCACAACCTGGGTTATCATGTAAGAGAATCTGCCATTGGCTGAGGTTATGTGTTGCTGACCCCATTTCAAATGCCAGTCTTGAGGACCTGGTGGTGAAGCCACCTACCCATGCTGGACCCCAAGGAAGCCCCTTTCCCTGTTTCTGTTTGCTTTACTGCAGAAGAGGGTGACAGAGGTGTTAGCCAGGCACACGTTTGCTTGGGCAATGACATTTCCTGACACAAAAGTGACTTGTTTTCCAGAACTACAGTGACTGGTGTTTCTAGATTCCTCACCCGCAGTGTACTGTTCCTGAGGATGGCTGGCCTTGGGAGGTCACCTGACATTTTAAAACTCACTGTCCCTGGTTACTCCTAGCAATGGGTAGCCACGGCCCCAAAGGGAACCTCTCATTCTCTTCCTTCACCCTCCTTTCTGCCCTATAGCTACTCCAGCCTACAGGCAGGTGGCGAGTTTTTTCCCTCTGCAGACTGTTGTGGATATCACACTGTATAAATAAAATGCTGATTGGCCAGTAGCCAGACAGGAAGTAGTAGGTGAGACAGGCAGAGAAGAGAATTCTGGGAAGAGGAAGGCTGAGTCAGAGAGACGCTGCTAGCCGCCGCCATGACCAGCAGATGTTAAGATACTGGTAAGCCACGAGCCACGTGGCAACTTATAGACTAATAGAAATGGGTTAATTTAAGATATAAGAACAGTTAGCAAGAAGTCTGCCATGGCCATACAGTTTGTAAGCAATGTAAGCCTCTGTGTTTACTTGGATCTGAGCGGCTGTGGGACTGGTGGGTGAGAGAGATTTGTCCTGACTGTGGGCAAGGCAGGAAAACTCCAAATACAGCAGACCCCTGCCCCCAACTGCCAAATAAAAACAATGCTGCCATGCTGTCCTTTGTTTCCTTTTCGAAGACTTTTGAAGAGACAGGGAGTGGTGTACCACGCAGCCTCAGCCTTTCCTGGCTTGACCATAAGAGACCAAGCTTCTCTAGGTGTGGGGGTTTTGTTGTTGGGTCTTTAATACAGCCAAACGCTGAAGGCCCAGCTACGGCTCTGTGAGGTGCTTGGGTTACCACCTTTGTGTGGTGATGGGGACAGGGGTCAGAGGTGGCTGAGCAGAGACATGCAGGTCAGTTTGCTTGGGTACCAGGGTTCCAGTGTGGGCGGAAGGCCGTTCCCAGCTGCACTGGCTTAGCGTGTCCAAGGGTTGTACCTGACGCCTGTGCCATTTCTCCTGAGACCAGGTCTTCCTCCTGTCACCCTATTGCAGGCACAGGGGCCCACATGGCTCCAGTTCCCACTGAGCATCTGGGGAGGGCTCAGAGGTTCCGAGTCAGCAGCTAATGTGCTCAAGGCCTCACGACAAGCCTGGCCTCTAGACCCAGTCTGACCACCTCAGACCCTGCAGAGCTTTGTGTGTATGTGTGATAGATTTTACTTTTAAAGGGGACTCCTTGCTCAGGTCCTCCCAAGGTTCATACCTCATTGATGAAGTCTCCAATGTCGCCTGGGTGGGGCACCACAGGCCTGACTGGGTACTGGGGCTCAGCACCTACTGGCCGTTCATCCACCCGCCTCACACCAGGGGCCTTGCTCAGCACATGCTCCATGGCTTCCGGCTGCTGTAGCTGGCTGAGGTCATAGTCCTGGGGATGGAGGCCAAGTGAGTCAGGGGAACGGGAACGTGGGGGCAATAGGTGGGGCAACAGGAAACCTGATCACACCCCTGTTTAGTTTTGTGACCCGCCCGGAGGGTGCCACTGTACCAGTCTCCAAGCACACTCAACTGCCCTATTCCATCCCCATGGCCGCCCTTGCCACGCTATCCACCTCTTCTCTGTTTGCTCAAGTCCTGCCTGACCTCCAGGTAGCCATGGAGTCTGTGCCTGCCAGCTGCTTTGCCGAGGCCTGGAGCTCCCTCCTGGCGGGTGACCTTTCTGCCTGCAGATCAGCAGCCTTGGACTGCCACCTTGCACGCTCAGTGCTCATAGGAAAGGGCTGGGTCCTCCTTGGCTGTACCAGATAGCTCTGTGTAGTCCACCCACCCTGATCAGAGAGCCCCCTACTGGGAGTGTCCAGGAGGTGGGTGTTGGTGGCCCCGGAAGACTCTGGTCTGTTTCCTCCAGAGCACAGGGCAGCAGAGGGTGGGGGCTGGAGAGGGAAGAGCATGGAAGGGGGACAGGCCTGCTGGAAGGATGCAGACAGAGCCTGTGCAGTCTGCCCAGGCCTGAGCACACACAGGGGAGGCTGCAGCCTGCGCCTGGATCTGTGCCTCTGGAAAGGAGTACACAGTACCTTTCCATAAGAAAGAGGACATGCGAGGCTAAAGGCCCAGAATGAGCCCTGCTAGCCCGTGGAGTGCAGTAGGCAGGCTGAGACCTGGGGCTCACCTGGTCCTCCTCGCCACCGCCTTCCTCGTCGTACTTTAGGATGTTGTCACGCACGTCGTCCTCAGGGTCGATGAGCAGCTGCTTCGTGTGTCGCTCCTTTTCCCTCCGCTTCATCCACACAACGAACAACAGGACCATGACTATGAGAGGAGGGGCCACATTGTGAGCAGTGTGTGCGTACGTGGGCATGTCTGTGCATATATGTGCACAGCTGTAAATCTGTGTGCATGCATGGCTTTTTGTGTATATAAATGTGTGCATGTCCGGGCATATCATGAACATGTAATGGTTGGATGCATGTATATTCTGTGTTCATCTACATAGGCGGGTAGACGTGCACAGCTATGCCTTGTCCTTATACCCCACAGTGGGGTTACAGCTATGCCCTGTCCTTACACCCCACAGTGGGGTTACAGGTATGTGCACAGTTATGCCCTATACTTACATCCTACAGTAGGGTTATAGGTGTAATAAAGATTGCAGCTAGCTTGAAGGCCAGGACCCTGTAAGTGACAGATAGCATTTCTTTCAAACATAGGACAAGGTGGTGGCCAGAGGACCTCTTGATGTGGCCCAGATTGTAGATGGAACTGGAGAGAGAGTGGGGGAGCTCCCACCTGTGAGCAGCTAAGCAGAAACCAGAAACCTTGAGCCACTCTCCACCAGATCAAGTGTCCAGAGAGTCAGCTGTGCAGCTGGTGTCTCAGATAAGTTACCGAGGAGACATGTGGAAGGAGTTTGTGGGAGAAGGGATGTGCCCCCTGTATGCCTCAGTCTCTGACAGGGCCACAGGGGTGTCTGTACTTGGATCCCTGGCTTGGTACACTCAGCAAGCTGGAGAGGGACCCAGGCTCCCTCTCTGGCTGGTAGTCCACTCACTTCCACATGGGTACTGCCTACTGCTGAATTCTCTATTCCTGTCCCTTGTGTCTTCAGAGGAGAATGCAGACTCCACCCCCATTCCAGAGTCACCTCCCCCCAGTGTGGATGTTTCTGATCCCACATAAAGATGACACCACCCTGACTGTCTGGGCAAAGGCCTTGGAACCAGATATAGTTAGAGGGAACCCTGGGTCTGGAATAGAAGAGAGATGGAATGGTCTTGGATGTGGCTCATTCTGGTCCAAGTGGGGACCTGATGCCTGATTTTTAGTTCTCTCTTGTACATGGTGGAGACCCTTTAGCTCAGTGTCATTAGGAGACGGGCTGTTGACCCTCTGCCGTGACTGCTATTGTAGTTTCTGGGCTACTGTGAACCAGGGCAACTGTCCAGGTGAGAGGATGGTGCATCAGGGTCATTTCTAAGCATTCTTATTTCCCATAGCCCTTAATCCTGTTCAGGGAGCCACATGGCTCTGGGAAATGCAAGAAGCAACTGGAGCATGTGACACCACCAATGAGCCAATGAGCCACTCCATTTCCAGCTAGAGATTGTTGTAGCTAGAATTTTCCTGCCTTGCCCACAGTCAGGACAAATCTTTATCACCCGCCAGTCCCACAGCTGCTCAGACCCAACCAAGTAAACACAGAGACTTCTATTGCTTACAAACTGTATGGCTGTGGCAGGCTTCTTGCTAACTGTTCTTATAGCTTAAATTAACCCATTTCTATAAATCTATACCTTGCTACATGGCTCGTGGCTTACCTGTATCTTCACATGTGGCTTGTCATGGTGGCGGCTGGCAGTGACAAAGATTTGTCCTGACTGTGGGCAAGGCAGGAAAACTCTAGCTACAGATTGGTCCTAAGATACATGTATAATCTGAGTCTCCATTAAGAGACTTGAGGGCTTGGGTGGGATGTTGATAGACAGGGACTATCATTTCTCCAGTGTCCACTTCAGAGTGGCCTGCAGATATTGGAGGCCCAGGAGGGGGCCATCCTGAAGGGTCAGGGTCAGGGCCAGGGTTAGGGTTAGGGGTTAGGATTAGGGTCAGGGTCAGAGTCATGGTCATGGTCAGGGTCATGGTTAGGGTCAGGGGCCTTTGGGAGGCAGAGTCTGATGATGAGCAGACCTGGGCTGGCCCTCTATCAGAGTGATCGATAAGGTGGGAGATATTACTTTCTTATCCTGTATGGACGAGTTTGGTTGGACTTCAGGGAGGTCCCCAGGAGATAGGAATCTGTTGAGTAAGTAAGTGGCTGTGGCGCAGCTTGGATCTCATTCGGGCCTGGCTGTCTGTGGGACACGGAGCGTCTGCACCCATGAAGCCCATACTCACTTAGCAGGATCACGATGCAGATGAGGATAGCCACAATGGCGCCTGTGCCCAGGCCGGCTGCAGCCACTGCGCCGATGGTGGTGCAGTCACCATTCTCGTCACATGGGCACACCTTGACTTTTATGATGGACGTGTTGAACAGGGGAGGGTTGCCAGAGTCCGTGACGATGATGGGGACATCGTACACGCCAGCCTCCAGGTACAGAATGCGCAAACTGAGCTGGGCATAGTCACCTGGAGTGATGGGCAGCGACAAGTCATTGGTCAGCTCTCCTTCCCCCATAGGTAGCCGCTGAGTCTGATAGCATAAAACTCTCTCACACACACACATGTGCATGCACATACATCATGCACACACGTACATATATGCACACACAGCACACACATATACTCAGAAGTACACATGTGTATGCACACACATCATGCACACATATGAACACATATGCATGTACACACACACACCACCACCACCACCACGCCATTAAGTTAAAGACACTGAGTTGGGGAAATGGTTCCATTGGTGAAGTTCTTGCCACACAAGCATGAGGATCTGAGTTTTAGCCCCCCAGGACTCATGTAAACAGCCTGGCATGGAGTGCATACTTAAGAGTCCTGGAGCTGGGAAGGCAGAAACAGGTAGATCTTTGGAGCTTGCTGGTCAGTCAGAGGAGCTCTGTCTGAACAAGCAAGGTGGACAGCTCTCAAGGAACAATTGTGGAGCCTGCCTATGACCTCCTGTGTACATGCACACACATGTGTCTGCACATGTGTACCTGCACACATACACTGACACACAAAGCTAAAACATCAACCATATCAAAAAAAGAGAGTCAGCCTGTAGGATGAAGAGATGATTTCCTGAATGTGTAGAGTTTTATGAAATCAATTAGGGAAAAAACTCTTTCAAAGAAAAAAGGCAAAGGAACCCACACCTTTACACGTGTGAAAGTTCTCCACCAGGAGCCCAGAGACAAGAGAAAGGAATGGATTTGCTTCCCGGGGCAGCACCCTCTCAGGTTGGCAAGGGCATGAGGCGTTGGCAGTTTTGCTGGTGGGAGCATAAGTGGGCATTGCTCCTCTAGGAAGCTGTAATGGTCCTAGGGCTGGCCACACCTGAGGATGAGGTCACCCCGTCATAGGAGTAACAGGAAGGAGTTCCTCCTAAGGGGATGCAGTCTTCAGGGGCCAGTCCACCCACACTGGCTGCCAGTGTGGTCCAAGCTAGGCTCTTTCTAGAACAGCAGGGCGCTAGGAGCAAATGAACGGCTTCCTGGTGGGCACAGGAATAAACAGGGCCACATCCCCAGCCTTGTGTGTGATTGTCTGGGAGGGTGAGACAGTCTTCCATCTATGTGGCTCACTGTTCCTTGGTGATGGGTCCTGGGCCACATCCTAGATCCTGGTTCTGCCTGGCCAGGGCTCTGCTGGGTGGGCTCACCGTTTAGGCGGGTGATGGTCCAATTCTTCCTCACTGTAGTGGGGATGAAGGGCAACTCAAAGACGTAGGGGCCGATGTTGGGGTCCATGTCGGCGTCGGCCGCAGTGATGTTGATGGCGTTGAGGCCTGGCCTCTCGCAGATCTGTGCCTCCTTGGGCAGCAGCTGTGGTGCGTTGTCATTGATGTCAATGAGGTATATCTGCAGGGTCCCAGTGCCACTGGCTGGGGGGATCCCTGCAGGACAGATGGGGTGAGCACACAGGGCCCCACATAGGACAGACAGATGTGTGAAGTCCCCAGCCAGACACACAGCTACGTGCTTACTGGAGTTCATTTGCCATCTTGTAATCTGCTGTATGAGAGGACCAGGTGCTCTTCCCTCAACAAGGGCTGTCTGTATGGCCAACGTTTTTTTTTGAGACTTATTTTTGTTTTGTTTTATGTGTTCATCTTGCCTGCATGTATATCTCTGCACCACATCTGTGCAGTGTTCATAGAGGCCAGAAGAGGGTGCTGGATCCCCTGGAACTAGAGTTAAAGACAGCTGTGAGTTTCCATGTGGGTGCTGGGAATTGAACCTGGGTTCTCAGAAACAGCAGTTAGTCACTCTTAACCATTGAGCCATCTCTCCAATGCCTATCCAGCCAACTCTGTGGACCATAAGGACCGCGGGGCCTGGGGGCAGCCAATCGGGTTGGGGTTAGAGTTTCTCTGCTGTCACTTGCTATGGGACCAGCTTTGGGGCCACGGGAGTGCTCGCTCTTTAAGTTTCAGCTGCTCCGTTCCCCCGAGAACCCACCAGGACAGTCCTGCCTTGGGGCCTTTGCCCATGTTCCTTCCAACAGCGGAAGGCTCCTCTCCTCCTTCCCACCACCTTTACGTACTCCCAGCTTCTCTCACCACTAAGATGTCCATGCCAGATTGTTTCTCCTCGGTCTCTGAGGGCAGAGACTGTTGGGTTGCTGCCCCCACTGTTCTCTCTAAGAGAAGAGCCAGAACCCTGTGTGTTACCTCAGATTATCACTGTCCACCGGGAGGTTACATTTCCAGCTCGATGCGATCTTGCGCCTAAGTTCTGGTCTTCACAGACTCTGAGCAGAGGCCCTGTGTGGTGCTTCCTCGAAGTCCCCAGGAGAACTCGGGTGTACACTGCACTTTTCCTGCTTCTCCTTCTGTTTGCCAGACTACGGTGGTGATGCCCAGGGCATCCATTCTGGGCCATGCCATGGCAGAGCACAGTCGTGGTGTGAGTGGAGGGGGCCTGGTTGTCAAATCTCACCCTGGCTACCACGTTTAGATTTCTCCATCCAAGCTGCTGATGTGGCTTTGAACATGCTCTGTAACCCAGGCTGGCCTTGAGACTGTGATCCTCCTGCCTCAGTCTCTTGAGTAACAGGAATTCAGGTATGCATCACCAGGCCTGGATACATGTCTCCTCTCCCCTCCCCTTCGAAGTACTGGGAGTGAACTCAGAGCCTCACACATGCTAGGCAAGTGGTGTATCACTGAACCATGTGCCTCCAGCTCCAACACCCCTTAATGTGGGAGGAAACCCCTTTCAGTCTTGTTGAAGTTACGGCTATTTCAGCAGAAACAGACTCTGCCAGGCAGGGGCTTGGTTTCTTCTAATCTCTGGTAGACACCTGGCCCTCAGCAAGTTCTCCCAGGTGATGCTTGTCTCTTCTGAGTCTGGGTAGATGCCCGGCCTTTAGTGGGCTCTTGGCAAGTGACAGGATGGCAGTGATCGGGGCCTGTGGAACACTGACCTCTGGCTCACTCCTAGGCTTTTCACACCCATGAGCTGTTGCTGGAGAGCTTCTCTCCAGATCCCACCAAGCCCCGCAGTCCCACAATCCACATATAAAATAATCACTCAGACGCGTATATTACTTATAAACTGTATGGCCATGGCAGGCTTCTTGCTAACTGTTCTTATATCTTAAATTAACCCATTTCTATAAGTCTATACCTAGCCACGTGGCTCGTAGCTTACCGGCGTCTTTACATGTTGCTTGTCCTGGTGGTGGCTGGCAGTGTCTCCCCCTCCTTCTTCCTGTCCCCTTAATTCTCCTCTCTCCTTGTCCCACCTATACTTCCTGCCTGGTCACCGGCCAGTGTTTTATTTATATAGAGCGATATCCACACCCGTGAGCAATTGTGGCTCTCATTCTGTCAAGGGGGAAGTTGAGGCCCAGAGAGGCCAGGGCTCTTCCCAGGAGCAATGGTGTTAGACTGATCTCTGTTCAGAATCTCCTTTACACCACACGGAGGCCATGAGAGTGCTCAGCTAGACTTCAGAGTGCTTTGGGTCTTGAAAGAGGCCTCTGGGCCATAGGCTCCTGTATTTGGTCCATAGCCCTCAGAACCTCAAGAGAACTCGTTTTGTACACTGTGAAGATGTGTCACTCTGATTGGTTTAATAAAAAGCTGAATGGCCGGGGCTGGAGAGATGGCTCAGAGGTTAAGGACACTGGCTGTTCTTCCAGAGGTCCTGAGTTCAATTCCCAGCAACCACATGGTGGCTCACAACCATCTGTAATGAGATCTGGTGCCCTCTTCTGGCCTTCGGGGATACATGCAGACAGAACACTGTATACATAATAAATAAATAAATCTTTTTTTTTTTTTTTTAAAAAAAAAAAAAGCTGAATGCCCAATAGTTAGGCAGGATTTCTGGGCAGGGAGGACACTTGGGAAGAAGGCAGAAATGCCAGGAGACACAGAGCAAGCATGATGGGCACTACAGAGATGAGGTAATAAAGCCATGAGGCAGAAAGTAAATTAATAGAAATGAGTTATTTAAGTTATAAGAACTAGTTAGAAACACACCTAAGCTAAGGCTGAGCTTTCATAATTAATATAGGTCTCCATGTTGTTTTTTTGTGAGCTGGTGGCCCAAAGAAAAATCCGTTTACAAGAACCTGCACTGACTTCTTCAGCATGACCCATTATCCTTCCTGCTCCTTTCCTCATGCTCTTTCTCTGTGCCGCCTGCCCAGCACCTTCTCAGTGCCTGCCCAGCACCTGCCCAGCACCTGCCCAGCACCTGCCCAGCACCTGCCCAGCAACTGCCCAGCACCTGCCCAGCACCTGCCCAGCACCTGCCCAACACCAGCCCAGTACCTGCCCTGCACCTGCCCAGCACCTGCCCAGCATCTGCCCAGAACCTGCCCAGCACCTGCCCAACACCTGCCCAGCGTCTGCCCAGCGTCTGCCCAGTGCCCTCCCTTGCTCTCAGAGCTGTCAGGCCTGCTCTGACTCAGAGTCACAGGGCTAAGGTGGACATAGGCCTTCCTGCCTTTCCTGGCTAGAGTGCCAGCTAACAGTGTTGGAGAATGGCAGATCTGTTGTCATCACCCAGGTAGAGGTAGGGAAGTTGAGAAGCTAGGGCAGCCGCCTGCCACTGTATCTCCTGGTTCCTGACTACCCTGGAGCCATGAGGGAATGAAGGACAATGGGAACAGTGTGTGGGAACATGGTCAAATGAGTTAGCACGTTCTTAGGTGGAGAAGCTGAAGTTTGGATGATGGGAGGGGGCAGGATGGGGGCAGTCTTGGATGTCACCGATTCATGGCTGCCTGAACAGACTTCCCTCTGGGTGCCACTGGTCCCCCTCACCAGTACCCCCTCCCCCTGCCCACAACCCCAGGACATGGGACACTGCTATGACAGTGCCTCCCTGGAGGGGGACACACCATTGTCAGCAGCCAGGAAGGTGGCCTCATACACGTTGTTCTTGGTGTAGAGTGACTCTCGGTCCAGGACCGCAGCCGTGGTGATCTGCCCGTTGGATGTATTGATGTGCAGCCAGTTGGCGGGATCAGACAGCTTTGAGTACCTACAGACAGGAAGCCAGAGGCAAGATGAGGGCCCTGGGCTCTTCACCCAGCCAGCCCTGCGTGCATCTTAGGGCCACCGCATCAGCATCCTGGACAGAGCACAATGGCGTTGCAGTCCCCTCAGGGTGCCTGGAGGTTTCCTGCACCTCTGTTCCCCTTCCACAGAGGGCCAGGCCACTACAGTGGCTCCTGTCCTTGTGGTGGGTGGCTTTAGATTCTAGAGGACTCTAGGAGACTGTGGCTCTCATCATCTACATTTTACAGGTCAGTGTTCTGAGGTAGAGAGAAGGTAAGTGGCTTGCTCAGCCACATCCACTGTCAGTGAAGCCATGACCTGCCCTGGCTCCACAGTCTTCCTCGTTAGCCCGGACACGATGACAGTGCTCATGCGTGCCCAAGGCTGTCCTGTTAAGTGACTCGCTGGGGTAGGTTGCTTCTAGACTGAGCCAGTGCCTCAGGTCTGGACATGGTCCCCCTCATCCTCTCTGTACTGGGAGTCCTGGTTTTTACCGTGGGACTCTTTTGTGAGGCACAGACAACTGGATCCCACTTTGAGGGGCAGACAAGGTCAGGCCGCGCTCAAGACTCACCTCACGGCTTGCTGCATGAACCTGTCAGGGTCCACTGCGGAAAACGTGGTGAGCGCAGTGCCGGCAGGCACGCCCTCCTCCAGGCGGATCAGCTTGTGGTTGGAGGGGAAGTAGGGGGCCTCATTGACATCAGTGACAGAGATGGTCACCCCTGCTGTGGACTGGAAAGACATCTGGATCCCACTGGCCAGGGGCGCCTGGTTGGACACCATTACGGTCAGCATGAAGGCGCGGTTCAGCTCGTAGTCCACTGCCTGGAAGAAGGGGCAGGTGAGTGGGGCTTCCTAGAGTGAGTGTGGGGCTGGCCATCCACATTTCCCTGCCTTCCTTTGTGTGGGCTCCACTGTCCCTCTACATTAGACTCTTGTTTCTGGCTTCTGCCGGGTTCTGGCCAACCCGAGGAGAGAAGGCTTGGGATAACACTCTAGCCAGCCGCCCCATGCCTTGATGAGGCAAAGGCTGAGCTTCTGGGGCATGAATCCTTCGGCCTTAGCTTCCCAAGTGTTGGGATTACAGGTATGTAGCTCCATGCCTGGCTTCATGACTTCTCAACAACAATTCCTTAATTACCGTGTGGGCTGAACAATGGCCTCCAGAATACCCAGGGCCTCACACTGGGCCCTGGTGGCTGTGAGCTTACAAGGACAAATGTGCTGAGGGTCTTGAGAGTCATTGCAGCCACAGGAAGCTCAGCAAATGCAACAGAGGCCTGAGAGTAGTGGTGGCCAAAGGTTGATTTTGGTTTTAGGGTGGGCAAAATGGGTCAGTGAGTAAAGACATCTGCCACCATATGTGATGATGAGTTTGCCTTGCAGAACCCACATGGTTGGAGGAGAGAACCAACTCCTGCAATTGCCCTCTAACTGCCTCTTGCATGGGTAGCACATGCCCCGACCCCACACTAAACAAAATTAGTTTAAAAAGTAAGTTTTTGCTGGACACAGTGGTGCACGCCTGCAATCCTGAATTCAGGAGGCTGAGACAGGAAGACGGCAAGCTTGAGGTCGTCCTGGAAGACACAGGGAGAATGTCCCCAAACCCCAAACCAGGCCAGCCAAGCAGCAATGCTTTACTTATTCAGCTTTCCTTGCACTTGTTACTAATTTTGTGCCCCCAGTTGGAGACTTAAAGCGATATGAATGCAGTTCTGGGGTCAGAAGTAGGACGTCTGTCCCCGGGCTAGAGTCCAACCGTGGGCCAGCTCCTTCCCAAGACTCCTGTCTCAGCATTTCACTCAGGAGAGGGAGTGTGGGGTCCCACGCCTCTCAGGGCCAGCTGGGGCCTCCTGCCTCCCACTGCTTCTGACTTCTGCCTCTTCCTCATGTTCCCTCTTTGTGTTGGTTAGTGTTAGGTCAGCTTGACACAAGCTGGAGTACTTTCAGGAGAGGGTAACTCAACCGAAAAAAGGCTGCCACCAAGTTGGCCTGTGGCACATTTTCTTGATTGATGAATGATGGGAGGACCCAGCTCACTGTGGGTGGGGCCACCCCAGCAGGTGCTGTAAGAAAGCTGCTGATCAAGCTATGGGGGTCAAGCCAGTAAGCAGCACTCTTTCATGGCCTCTGCATCAGCTCCTGACTCCAGATTCCTGCCCTGACTCCCCTCAATGACAGACTGTGTTTGGGTCATGTAAGATGGAATAAACCCTTTTCCCCCTAGTTACTTTTGGTCATGGTGTTTTATCACTGCAACAGGACCCCCCAACTAAGACACTCTCTGACCTTTCTGCTCCCTCTCTCAAAGACTTCTCGGGTTGCACTGACTGACCTCCAACCTTAAGACCTTCAACAACTGTCACATCTACAAAGACCCTGCTGTCATCTGGGACAGACAGTCACCGGTTCTAGAAACAGGCATGAGGTCCCGGGGAGACGGCACTGAAGGTATTTCCAGGCCCCTGCTGTTGAGAGTTGAGAAAGGCTTCTGCACCTGGTCGGAACTCAGGCAGGTGCTGGACAACGGGACGCTGAGTGGTCCTTGAGAAGAGAAACTGGGGCCCTGAACTACATCAGCAGATGGACCCTGCAGAGCTCAGCGCGCTGCCCTGCAGCCTGGGTCAGTCTGTCCCCACCCGAGTCCGCAGACCTTGATGACCTTAAGCATGACAGCCACATACCACAGCTCTCCAGCCACCAGCCCCTCCCTGAAGGATTCTTCCTGGCTATTTCTTTCCTCAAAGGAAGCTTGAAAAAAACAGGGCTAGGACACTTGCTTAGATGCCATCAGACCCCAGGGTGGGAGCATCCACAGCCACCTGACTCAGCTTTTTTGACAGAGCAAACGCAGGTAGATTATGAAGCCTGACAGTTACTGGCGAATTCACGTAGCAGGTCACATGGCTTCCTGCGTCTTCCTGTAGGCGCCTGGGTCTTCATGAGCTCTGTTTGGGGAAGAGCTTTGCTGGTGGAGCCAGCTTCCCACATCCGTCTGTGTCCTACCTTCAGGTGCCAACCCTTGTGCTGGGCTCGACTCCTGAGTCTGTGGCTAAGTGGGTCTGAACCCAGACTATCTCTGGATTTTGTAAGCACCTATCCGTGGTGCCCTGAACTATGGTGTCCTAGTGTGCTACTATGTAAAGTATCTTTGCATGGAAAGGAATTAAAAACTAGTTAATCAATAGTGCCAGTCATGGGGAGGAAACAGGCACTGGTGTCTAGAGGGGAGCCAGAGAGGCAGCTGGCTCCCCAATGGTGACCTTGGTGAGCCTTCCCTTTCCCCAAGCCCTGAGTATGATCTTATCTCTCCGTGGCACATGATGATGTCCACTCGTCACTGCCCCCAGGTCCTGGAGCGTGGCTAAGCCCGTGCTTCTCCCTCCTGAGGCCTAGGTGTTGCTGGTGAGGTCAGCTGCACAGGCGGGCATGGGCTGGTCCCTCCCTTGCCCTGTCTCTGCCCAGTTTGTGCTGTATTGCTGGGTGCTGTACAGGTGCATCACTTGGCTGGACCCACAACCACCCCAGCTGGCTGCAAGTCTGACAAGATGTCCAGGGCAGAATAACCTTGAAAGAGCTCATAGGCGGTTTTTAGGCCAGAAATGGCGAGCTTCCCCCAGGCCTAGTCTTGGCTCCTCTGTCCTTAAACTCCAGGTGCCACCAAGCTCCCAGAACTGGTACTGCACCGTGACAAGGTCTTCCTCTTGCATAACCAGTGACTGTCAATGCCTGAAGCCTCTGCTGGAAGCCCCAGGCAGAAGTCAGGCCAGTTTGCTCTAACAGGCTGCTCCACAGAGCTGTGGAGGGAATGGTCTCTCTGTGTTCACTGGCTCATGTCCCTGTGGGATATGGAATCACATTGTATGTGATGCCCTAAAAATCAGTCCTTTCAGAAAGACTATGGCCAATAAAATCACATTGTATGTGATGCCCTAAAAATCAGTCCTTCCAGAAAGACTATGGCCAATAAAACCCACAGGCAGGTAAAATAAAAACACACCTATAATGTGGAAACCAATAGAAAATCTGTCTGACAGTTTCAATTAGGGTGCTGGGCAGACTCACTAGGGTGACGCCCCACCCCCCACAGAGACTCTTGGCTCAAAAGTGAGGACTGAGTGCACCCTGGAGAGGTGGGTCCAGGCATCAAGCCAGAGAGGAGGGTCACAACAACCCCCGCTCTCTGAGTGCTGTACCACAGTATGTGAAGGAGAACCTTGTTCACAAGAAAATGCCAGTGAGGAATGAAGGCCGGAATCTGAACTTTACCGTTTCTCCTTTCCCAGTGGAAAATGTAGGAGGAGGCAGGAGGATCAGGAGTTTAGGGCCAGCCTTGGCTGCACAAGTTTGAGGACAGTGTGATCTAGGAGAGACCCCGGGGAGGTTGTCTCCTCAGGGTTTGATCCTCTGCCCCAGGTGACTGATGGACATGCATGTGTTCAGGGAGTGTGCTGGTAGCACTCACCCACCTTCACCACGGTGACCATTCCCTCGTTGGTGACAGGGTCTGTGCGGACAGTGAAGTGTCCCGAGGGGTCCCCACTGATGATTCGGTAGACTGCATTCCAGTTGGGTGAGTGGGGCTGATCTCGGTCCATTACTGTGAGGTTGGCTACTACTGTCTCCACACGGTTTTCAGGAACCTCTCCTGCAAACTGCAAAATGTAAGAAAGAATATTAGGACATCATATAGAGCCTGGCGGGGGGGCAGACTCCCTGGACCCAGCCAATACTGGGGAGCAGCAGGGTCACCACTGTGAGTAGATGTCTTAGGTGGATGGGGCAGCTGGTATTCGCTGTGATGACAGAGTGCCCTGGCTTCTCGAGCCGGGGACCAGCAGCGCCTGAGGCTCCCTTCTGTCACATTTACCCAGAACGAGCCTCACCTAAGCTTTAAGCTCTTGCACAGGCTCCCTCCTACACTTCAGCTTTTCTCATGTTCATGGAGGATCAATGGCAGGCGGCTAGGATCGATATATGATGGAAAGCGGGGGAAGCAGGAGTCTGAGAGTGGCCGTGGCCAGAGGCTTCTGAGAGAAGTATGTCCTGGCTCCTGCCACCATCAGGCCCCTGCCTCAGGGGGCTTGGTGTCAGCCACTGTGGCCACTGACCAAACATGGAGGTGCTGAGCTCTCTCATGCTGAAGTACAGTGAGCTTGCAGTGTACACCTTCGAAGGCCCCACGGCCTCACTTGGAGTGGGGGAGGGGTGTGTCTGCCTTAGGAATCTGTGTCCCCACCCAGCTGTGACCCACTGCTGGACTGGCTTCTAGGTTCTTTCTCAGCAGCTCTGGGCGCACATGCCCTGCTGTCTTGAAATTCACCTTAGCAAGATACGTAATTGTCTTGTCAATTTGGGATCAGACAGGAATCCACTGTGCGTGTCCTAAAGAATGTCCCTAGTGTTCCCCAGAGCTGCTCTGGAATCTTCCTCTTTCCGCGGGAACAATGGGTGGAAGCGAAGAGTTGCTGTAGAGCAGAGATTTCATTTGATTTTCGGGCCATGTTCAGCCAAGCTGCCCTGGAGCAATAAGGCCCGAGGCTGCGGAAGGTTCCCTTAGGAAGTGCTAGGCGTACAGGGGAGGCAGGCAGGCACAGCCGTTTCCAGAGGGTCGCACTTTCAAACATTTCTCTTGGCTATTTAGCACAGAGGGGCCAGAAAAGCAATCCCAGAGAGGACAGCAGACCCGAGTCGTGGGCACATATGTCCAGATCCTGGCTTTCTCACTGGGTTCCCAGGCTCCTCTGTGTGGTTGGGGGTCATTGCTGGTGGCCTCCATAGTGAGAGTCCCGCCTTGTGCCACTGACACTCTGAATTAGCAATAGAGTCACCATAGTGTCTGAGTGTCCCCACACCATGATATGGGGAGTTTTCCTTGGAGGGAGATCACAGGAACTTAGGTGGGGCAATGTTGCAGGCTGAGTCATGTCCCCCAAATTATATATTGAGACCTTTGGCCCCAGCGCCTCAGCCTGTAACCATGTCTGGAGAAGTGTTAGCATGAGGCTGGGAGTTGTCCTAACCCAGCCTGTGTGGCACCCTTGTGACGAACAGTCAGTCCCCAGTGGCACAGGCATCGAGGGTGTATTCGTTACATGTTATATCCCAGGTTATTGGGGTAGGTGCCTCTAGAAGAGCCTTAAAACCTTGGGGCCAAGGGCACAGAGCCTTGGCTCTTAAGTTCAGTGGACTCTTGCCTCTGGGGAATCATTCCAGCGTGGTGAGTGATTGCTGCCTGCCTGCTCTGGTTTGGATAAGAGTCTTCTGCGGTCCCTAGGCCGTGGCAGTGTTGGGAACAGTAGAAACTATTATAGTAGTTATGGATTAGTGGGAGGGCGTCAGGTCACGGGGTGGGGTTGTGCTCTTGGGGGGCTATGGAGACCCTGACCCCTTTTTGTCTGCCTTTGCTTCTTGGTGGCTAATAGAGCAGTTTCCTCTGCTTTGTGCTCCCCACCTCCCGTGATCTATGGCCTCAACACAGGTCCACAGCAACTATGGGTGGAAACCTCTGGAAACATGAGTGGAAATAAGCTTTTCCTCTTTGTACGCCAACGATCTCGTCATAGTGACAGAGAGCCAATACCATGTGCTCAGCACAGCCTGGCTGAGCGCCCTTCGATGGTCCTACTGTGTGCTGTCCCTCGTCCTGTGGGGAGGTGACCTTGGGAACACCATGACCTTACTACCCCTTTCAATCATTTATCTTAGTGTCACTCACACCTGTGAGGGGACAGACCATCTTGTACAGGCAAATAGCAAACGTCCCTGTATTGGGCTGCGTCGGCTGGGCCTGCATGACCCTGCCCTCCCTTCTTTACAGACAGAGTGTAGGAAACTTTGGTGATTACTCCTGCTTTTTTCTGCTGAAGGCTGAGCTGGGCTAGGACTGCCCTTGTCTGTAGGTAAAGCCCCTGCTTGTTGTTCAGGGGCAAGCTTCCTAGGACCAGCGATGCCCCAACCTTGCCATAAATCACACACTAATGTAAAATGTGGACACGCTTTCTGGGCTCAGAGAGGTCTGGACATCAGCCAAGGCCACACAGCGCGAAGGCATCAAGAGTAGCTGAAGACTGTGACTGTGTGTGGTTGGGAGGGGCAGGGCTTGGAGGAAGGGTTCCTCTGTGCCCACTGGGATCTGTGCATGGGGTAGGTTGGAGGCTCCTGGGGCATGGTCTGAAGGTTGTTTTCCATCCCCTCTGGAGGGGGTGCTGATGGCAGGGTGGCCCTGGATGAGCTGTGGGCTCTGCCCTGCAGGGGGCCCTGCAGCTGCTCAGGAGCAAGAAGAAAATAACTTCTAATTAACACTTAAGAATAGGAATTGGAGCTGGCAAGTCCCTGCATCTCTTTAGCTTTGCATGATTGTTCTTGATTAAGCTTCACAAAAATAGCCCGTGTGTGGTGTGGCCAACCTGCCCGCACACTCCCACCGTGAAGCAAAGACGGTGTCCCAGGGCACCTGCCTGCCACTCATCTGGATGGGGCCTGGCAAGGGCCCACCTGGAGCCCAAGTATGTACAGATGTCTATGGAGAGCACACTGCAGAGGAGGTGTGGAGCTTGGCATGGGAAAGTGTTCTGTACTCATGGGACTTCAGACTGCCACCTGCACGTCCCTCCTTGCCCTCCATGTCCCAGGGAAGCAGGAGTCTCCACCGTCCTTCATGGGTTTCATGGAGGCAGGACCAGGCCCTGAAATGAGCTTTGTGCATTGTGCTCCAGCTGTGACCCTCCATCTGCCTGTGGCAGCATGTGCTGGCTGGGGTCGTGAGGATTTCTTCTGTGTCCCAGCATAAAGAGAGGCCGCTGCTCTGTCCAGAGCTCTCACAGATGACAGGGGGACCTTGCAGGGTGTGTGCTGTGTGATGATGCATGAGAAGGAAGAAGTTCAGTTAGATTGTAGGTGGTGGTCCAGGCCAGACAGAGCTCAGACCCTGGGCGAACTGGTCCATCAGCAGAGTGCCTCCTGCTGAGCTCAGCTGAGGAGAACTTCCCTGGAGCTATTGTGGAAGGGTGCTGGAGCCTCACCCTGGAGTCTGAGCTGCCAGCTTGAGCCCTGCTAAATCTGACCTGAGACATCTCACAGATAGTCCGAGACAGGATTCATCCATTTGACGTGGGAGTAGGGTTTGCTGGCTCTGGTGATCTCTGAGCCAGGGTATCTATGGGGTCTCCTGTCCTTTCCAGCCAGTGTAGTTTCTTGGAGCTCTTGGAATGAGCAAGGTGACATGGGTCCTATTTCCAGATGAGGAGAATGGGGTTTTTGGGAGGCAGGCTGGGTCCTGGAGCCCCACACACCACCCTCCGATGCTCCTTCCGATGTCATTAGTCTTCGATGAAACCCTCCTCCTGCAGGCATGCTCCTCAAGAGCCCTCGGGCCACGGTGGTGTGCCATTTCCTCTGCTGGGGATGGGCCCAAAGCTGAACTCATTTGGCTTCTCTCTGGCCTGGTTCTCATGGTGACCATACTGTTCCAAGGCTGCCTCCTGAGGCAGGTGGGGGAGGGGCTGATGTCGGGAGAGCTGTGTGGCTCCTGCACCCCAGTATCCATACTCTAGCATTCTGGAATGGGCGTAAGGGTGTGTTCCTGGGAGCACAGGTGGCCTGACTTAGCAGAGGGTCTGAGCTCCATGTGATTGTCCTGGAACCCCACAGTACCGATGCCTGGCTTAGGAGTCTTGTCCTGATCCCCCTCCCCCTCGCCCAACTAAACACAAGCTAGAATTATTTGGGAAGAAGAACCTCATTTGAGAAAATACCTCTATCATATTACCTGTAGGCAAGTCTATAGGCCATTTCCTCGATTAATGGTTGATGTGGGAGATCCCAGTCCACTTTTGGGGGTGCCACCCCTTGGCTGGTGGTCCTGGGTGCTATAAGAAAGCAATCTGAGCAAGCCATGAGGAGCAAGCCAGTAAGCAGCACCCTCCATGGTCTTTGCTTCAGTTCCTGCCTCCAGGTTCCTGCCCCAAGCTTCTGCCCTGACTTCCCTTGGGCAGAAACTGTGGATGTGATCAGAATGTGTAAGCTAAATTAACCCTTTCCTCCCCCAGCTGCATTCCGTCATGGTGTTTTATCACAGCAATAGAAACCTAATTAAGACAAGTGGGTTCGTATCTGATTGTGGTGCTGCCTCTGCTCCTGACAAGGCCACCCTGGATGCATCCCCTGTCCCCTGCGATGGTCTCCGCCAGCTGCACCGCCACAGAAGGCAGTTGCCAGGCCGAATGCTGCCCACCAAACCGTCTAGAAGCCTGTCCAGGGTAGGAGGCTGAGCCAGGGGTGTCCCTTGCAGGTTTAGGGTCAGTGGCTGCGTCCCTGGAGCCTGGCCCTGGTCTTTCTTCCTGGTGTCTGATAGAGGGAGAGCCAACAGATTGAGTCCAGAGAGAGGTCCCTCCAGCTTTCTCAAGGCCTCCTGGGCCAGTGCACCAGTGTTTCTTCAGGGCGAGCAGCTGGCCAAACCCTCTACCCCTCCTTCCTGCCCCTGTTGCTTGTGGTGAGGGACGGGACTCATGCAGTCTTCAGGGGGCTGGCGCAGCGCCTGTTGTTGGCTATCTACTGTTTGGCCACTAGATGGTGCTGTGGTCCAAGAGACCAGGAAGGGGGTCATGCCTCTCTCTGCCTGGGCTCCAGCCTCCTAGGTGCCTTCGCCTTAGGCAGACTGGCCACTTTCAGGGTTCAGTCCCAGCTGCTCCCTGTGGGCCCATGTCTTCTCCTACCACTGCGGCTACTGACTGGTTGGGGACCAGAGGCTGATGGGGTAGACTGGTTGGGGCCCTATGAGAGAGTGTCCACCTGTGTGCCTGGCAGTCTTTGTTACTGTTACAGACACACGTTCCTCTTCACTCTGCCTCCGAGTGACCTTCTGATCGTCCCCTCTGCACATCCCGGCCAGACACCTGCAGCCTGCCATCTCTTCAGGGCTGGACTATGTGTTCACAGAGGGGCAGGGACCACTTGGGGCACGGCACTGTTCGCCCATCCATGGACTTGGGAGTCGTGGAGGTGGATGCGAGCTAGAAGAGAGATATTGCCGGGTGGTGGTGGTGCACACCTTTAATCCCAGCACTGGGGAGGCAGAGTCAGGTGAATCTCTGTGAGTTTGAGGCCAGCCTGGTCTACAGAGTGAGATCCAGGACAGGCACCAAAACTACACGGAGAAAAAGAGATGTCTGAGGCCAGAGACCCACAGAATGCTGGGAGGCTCAGAAGTGGTTATCACATCTGCTGGGGCCCTGAGAGGGCCTAAGGGTCTCACAGGCAGGGACACTCCTTGCAACATGGCATTCTGTGGGAGTCCAGGGGAGAAGGGGAACATGTGATTTACAGACCTTCTCTCTCAGAGTAGGGCAGGGTCTGTTCTTCTGACCCGTGGCTGGAGGCTCACAGTGGACTTTCTGTACCATAGTTGGGTGAATACATACATGTATGTTCAGAACCCTTGACTTCTAAGGTCCCAGTGTCCCAGTCTTTACCAGTTCCTTGTCTGGGGACGGGAACCACATGGGGCCAGCCACTGTTTAGTGAGGACCAATATAGACAGGGATCTTTGCTTCAAAGACACACACACCCAGAGCCAAGGCCCCGCTGGGCATCTGCCAAGCAGGTGCCCACTGCACAGCTACACAAGCCTCCCCAAATACGTGACAGCCTGATTGGTCACCTTCTCCAGACTTTACAAAGACCTCAGCAAGTTATCAGCCAATCATTTAATCTTGGGGAGTGCCAGACCCTTAGGGCTACCTTCCACAAGAACGTCTAGGCCCATTCTTTCCCACTAGAGATGGCTGGCATGGTCTTTTTCTCTGCCAGCCACCTATGCCTCAGTATTTGTTATCCATGATCCATTCAGCTCTCCCATTGGAACTCTTCCCCACCGAGAGGGAAGTGCCAGCTTGGGGCTGGCATCTCTGCGAGGGTGTGAGGTACTTACTGTGCTTGTGGTGAATTCTGGAGGGTTGTCATTTACATCTGTCACTGTGATGATGGCAGTGGCTGTGTTCGAGAGACCATAGTTAAGGTTTCCTTCCATGTCAGTGGCCTGGACGATGACCGTGTACTGTTGGACTTTCTGGAGGGGAAAGGCAGTGGTCAGTTTGGGTTCGGTAGATGGGTAATGCAGGCTTCCTCAGCGGGGTTCATCCTTGGCACAGGCTGTCTGGGACTTCCTGGAGCTGTGGAGCCTGCTGTTGCCTTGTGATAGGTGGCTGTGGCAGAAAGAGGCCAACCGTGTTTGTATCTTAGCAGCCTGCAATGGGTACAGTCACTTTTGGTGTTGAGGCAGGAGGGGCAGATCAGGGGTCAGAGGGACCTGCACTGTCTTCAGTGGGGGCAGCCGGGAGGACAGCCTGCCAGATGAAGGGCCAGGCTGAGGGATGTCACTGTGGAGTAAAGCTGAACTGGAGTCAGGGAAGGACTGGCAGGTTAGCAAGTGGCAAGACACAGCAGTGTGGTTCACCAGCCCCGCAGTGAAGAAGTGGGCAGCCGGGTGCAGGTGTGCTCCTTGAAAGGCGAGCAAAGGATGATGACATACTGTATCAGGCACTGAGGGGGTCACATGGCCCTCCCCTGCTCACTGCCTGCACTGAGAGGCAGAAGCACTGACATCACACACTTCTGACCAGAGGTGTCATGCTGTGGGAGTGACCACTTCTGACCAGCTTGAGGGGCAGCCCTGTGGGGACCCTGTCACCTCTCACTGGCACTACTGGGAGATGGGGTAGAAAGGGCCCCTCTGGAATGTCCTCCAAATGACTTCAATATCCATTCCTAAAAGGTTAGAAAACAGAAGTTCCCACCACATGACTCAGAGAAGTGTGTGTGAGTTCCATACATTGGCTCCATGGAAATTATAAGCAGCGGATGGGTCACAAAATCCCTCTGTCTATTCATCCGCCATCCCTCCATCTACCCATCCATCCCTCCACCCATCCTTCCATCTACTCACACATTCCTCTATCCATCCCTCCATCCATCCTTCTCTATCCATCTGTCCTTCCCTTCCTCCCCCTCACTCCTTCCGTCTGTGTCCCTTCCCCTTCCTCTCTTTGTCTCAGCACAGCCAACCTGGCACCTGGAGAGGGGTAAATACATGGGTCAAACTCAGCACTGCTGCCGGTGTGTGGCACTGGAAAGGATAAACAGAAACACAGAGGCACATGCTTATTATATATGAACACATATGCTTGCATGTGTGTGCACACGAACGCCTGTGGACATGTAGGAATGTGTGCAATCTGTATGCATGTGCATGTGTATATTCGTGTGTGTACACACCTGTAGGTCTCCGTGCATATGTGTATAGTGTGTATGTGTGTGTATAGCAGCCTGCCACTAGAGGGTGAGCTGGGCTTGCTTTTGGGCAGGAGGACCCTGAGAGGGAAGCTAGTCCTGCAAGATGGGAGAAATACTGCAGGGACTCAGAAGAAGCCTGGATTGTCACGGCCAAGGCAGGTCAGCCACGCTCTAGAGTCTACTGCCTGCCTGGCTCTGAGCCCATGTGGACCTCAGTTTGGCAGTCTCTATCCCTGTAGCATCCCTCCATGGAGACAGAAGGAGGTGCTGGGCACAGTGGCATGCTGTGTTCAGGATCTCCCCCATTGGTCAACTGCTTTCCTGTGGAACCCTTCCCCAGCTCCCACTAGGTACAGAGAACAGGGCAAGCGCCCCTGGAGCTGGGCCCAGAATCAGCCGTGGAGCTGCAGTGACTTCATTAAAAAGCGATTTAACCATTTTCAAGTTTGAGAGCAGGAAGATAACCAGAGAGCAGCCATCCCTAGGGCTTTCACTCACCTCCCTGCAGCCCAGCATGCAAATTCTGCAGAACATCCATCAATAATGCATCGGTCGGCCTGTCCTAGAAAGCACCAAAGCTTCCCCAGCACATCTTCATATGCAGCATTCCCAGCATGCTCCCGTATGCATCGTTCCCACCATGTCCCCGTATGCAGCACCCCCAGCATGTCCCCGTATGCAGCACCCCCAGCATATCCCCGTATGCAGCATCGTTCCCAGCATGTCCCTGTATGCAGCATCGTTCCCAGCATGTCCCTGTATGCAGCATCGTTCCCAGCATGTCCCCGTATGCAGCACCCCCAGCATGTCCCCGTATGCAGCTACCTGCAGCATGTCCCCGTATGCAGCACCCCAGCATGTCCGCTGTTGTCCAGCTAGGTGTGTTCTGTGGGTCAGGCCAAGCCCATGTCTGGGAGCTCCCGACTTCCCCTCCAGTGCTGCCCCCAGTGAGTATTGAGACGTTCATGCACAAGGCTGCAAGCATGCCTCCTACTCATTCTGGGCTCTCTGATCCTGGTAGGGGTCAGTATGGGGGGTATAACTTGAGGCGCAGAGCCTCAGATAGAACACATAGAAACACATAGAACCCCTGAGTCCCTTCGTTCTCCATTGAGGCCAAAGCCGTTGCTGGCCACTCTGCTCTGAGAGGGTCTCTGGTCAGAGCTGTTCTGGGTCAGCTTCCCATGGTTTCTAGGGGTCATTCCCCTTGGGCTTTCCCACTGGTCATGGCTGGAACCTTTGCTCCTCAGACCCTGAGAAGTGGAGCAGCTGAGGCTGTCCCCTTGTGGCTCAGTCTCTAGAGGCTGCTGTGTGCCCAAGAGTGTAATGAAGGGGTTTGTAGGGCCGCTGTGGGGCAGAGAGGCATGAAAGCACTGTGGAGACTGAAAAGTTGGACCTCAGGTTGGCATGCAACCTGGAAACCCCACTCCTGGGTGTGTATCTAAAGGCCAAAAACAAGTGTTCACAGAAATGGTGTACACCAGTGTGCACACGGCACCATCCACAAAGGCCAACCAGCCCATGATGGGTACTACATGATGGAGTATTACTCAGCTATGAAAAGGAAAAGCATTTTGACACTTAGTATGCTCAGATGAACCCCAAAGCCATTATGTCAGGTGAAAACAGCCAGGCCCACAAGCCACAAGGATAGCCTCATTTGGGAAACGTGTTCACAACAGACAAGTCCACAGATGGCAGAGGCTGCCTACTGGGGTAGGAGAAAAGGATAAATGGGGGTGACACCAGCACTGTAGGGCTTCTCTTAGGGGTGATAAAGTGCCCAGGAGCTAGGCAGAAGTGATGGATGTGCAAGCCCGTGTGAGCCGAGTGCACTAAGGGTGAATTCCACAACATGTAAATAACAGCTCAGGGCGCTGGCACTAGACTGCACACGTGTCCCTGAGAAAACACAACTCTTCTCAGTGGGGTGCACACAGCTCTTCCTCCCCACTACTGCTGCCTGTGGGGGAACCAACGCAGGTTCTAAGCCTTGGGCTTGGAACACCATGGGGTGGGCTCTGCTCTCTTGGGACCTGAGGGGACTCTGCTCACTGTCCTCCATGGTTGCTAGGGGAATGCTGTTGGAGGTCCCAGGCTTCCATAGAGCCTCAGGGTGACACTTAGAGCAGGCTGAACCCTGTCATGGAGCGGTCCTGACCCCCTGCTGGTTGCTTTACCTATTCTGCTGCATCCCGGTGGCAGGAGGAGGTGATTCCTGTGTGCAGACTGCCTGGGTCACATGAGTCTCCAGCAGTCCTGGGCCCCAGCAGCAGTGGCCTACAGTGTGGGAGAGTCCTTTGCCATGTCCTAGCTGCAGAGGCTTCCTTGCTTAGGGGTGGAATGGGGAAACTGTGTGCACGTCTCACAGGGGACCCAGGTTGACTCTTGGTGAAGATTTGGCACCAAGAAGTTGCCTAAGTGCAGAGCCAAGGCCACCAGCAGAGCTCCCAGCAAGGGTGGACACAGCATGGCCTGTGTCTTAGGCAAACCTCCACTGACTTGCTACAGTCCCTGAAATCTGGGCTTCCCTAGTTCCTTCTCTCTAGGATATGAGTGAAAACCAGGTTCTGGGCCTGGAGAGATGGCTCAGTGGTTAAGAATATGTACTGCTCTCACAGAGGACCTGAGTTTGATTCCCAGGACCCACATCAGGTGCCTCACTCCAGCTCCAGGGAACTGAACTCTTCTGACCACACACACACACACACACACACACACACACACACACAAACACATGCACAAATACTCCATGTAATTAAAAATAATAAAATAAATCTTTAGAACAGCTCCCTCTCCCCAGTCCTGCCTGAAGCTTCTAGCTGCAGAGTCAAAGGACATGTTTCTTGCCCACACGTCAGCATTGCTTGCTGCAGCCTGGGGTGGGGACTCTCTGCTCCACCCCCTGGGGGTACTACAGAACCACTCAGGGCTCCTACCTGCCTAGTCCTGCCGCCAGCTCCTGGCATTGTCTGTACGACTCCCGAGGGGCTCACCTCCTCTTTCCTCCCAGCCAGCAGCTCTTTCTGCTGCATCAAAAGCAGAGAAAATGCAACTCTTCTGAGAGGGTGCACACAGCCCCTCCTCCTCACTGCTGCTGCCTGTGGGGAGCCAACAGCCTAGCAAGCCTCAGGCAGGAACACGATGGAGTCAGTTCTCTGCTCTGTTCTCACCAGCCACTCTCTCTCTCCCTCTCTTCTCCATTGGGCACCACGCATGTCAACTGAAGGCTGTGGACTCGGCAAGGAATGAGGCTGGAGTGGCAGGAGCGTCCCTGCTTCAAGCCCGGAGGGCCGAGGGATCCAGGTGCCTTCTCAGCCCATTCTGGCAACCCCCCCAGCTCTCAGGCACCTCCTCCAGGCTGATGACTGAAATTGCAGGCTGAACACTGCTCTCCTTCCCTCTCCCCTTCTTTCTCACCCTTGAGGCTCCTGTCTTTCCAAGGCTGATTCTAGGACAGCTCTTCCCAAATGAGGACTACTGACATTTGCAGCTGGGTGACTCTCTGTTGTTGAATGTCCCATGCTCTATGGGGGTGCTGGGCAGTATCTGTAGACCCTGCCCATGGGAGTTAGGAGTCAATCATAGACACCAGCCGTGTAGTAATATCCCAAGGGGACATTGTTTGAGAAGCAGGGCTCTAAGGGAGGAGGCAGGCAGTAAATAAAGGAGAATGATCACTTCAGATAATGGCAAGGGCTGTGCAACCGTGGACCGAGGATGGTAGGCATGGGGTAACTGTTGCCAGAAGAGGGAATGCTTTCTGCTAAGGCCCTGGGGGAAGGTGGTGTGTGTGTGTGTGTGTGTGTGTGTGTGTGTGTGTGTGTGTGTGTGTGTTTGCACGTGTACGCTCCAGCAAGTTTGACCTGTGATGGGGAGTGCAGTCTTGAGATTGTAGAGGGATCAAAAGCAGAGTCTAGAATTACTCAGAGCAAGACAGGATACCACGGGGAGGTTAGAGGTGATGAGCGTGGTCAGATCTGTGTCTGCGCAGGAGGCTGAGGGACCGCAGAGATGGACAGATGGAGGATGGGAGCAGCTCAGCTCAACTGGGCTAGTGAGTGTTACCTGTCTGTGTGGCCTCGACCCAGCGTGGGGTCTGGAGTGAGCCTGTCTGAGTGGGTGGGAAAGTGGGACCCAGGGAGTCTACTGCCAGGACACGCATTACTGAAGGGACACCTGTTCGGCTCCAGTCTGGAGACCTTGGTGCTCTGAGACCTTCTCCTTTTCTCATTGTTCATAGTAGTTGGGCGTGCTCCCGGAAGCAGACAGCAGCATGCACTGGATGTCAGGAGAGCTAGCCTGGGGCTGGTGCCACAGGAGACGGGGTTGAGACACTCCTGGCCTCCCAGTGCCTCCAGAGCAGTGCGCCCTGAGACGAGAGCCTCTACTGTGGAAGGGATCCAGAGGGTTTGTGTACAAATCCTTTTGCTTAAACACTGACAAAGTTCAAAGATAACAAACAGATACAGCATCCTTCTGTGGCTGCACCTGTCTCTGGCTGCTTGTCTGAGACCTCAGATCAGAACAATGGGCCCTGTGAAGCCTCTGTGTGGAAGAAGGAGGCCCTGTTGTAACAAGTGATGTGGCCAGCCTGGTGCTGCCATGGCTACTCTGCATCCAACATCTGGTGATGGCCATAGGGGAAAGTCAAGGAAAGGCCTCGGACTGATGGAGAAACAGTGTGGATAGGTGCAGGGGTTGAATGTGGCTATGTGCCAATACATCTTGCTTTCATAACAGGCACAGGTTGGACTTGGTATGTGGGCTGTGACTGGGTGATCGTGAGTTATGACTAGGTGATCCTGGGCTGTAAATAGATGATCCTGGGCTGTGACTGGGTGATCCTGGGCTGTGATTGGGTGATCCTGGCTATGATTGGGTGATCCTGGGCTGTGACTGGGGGATCCTGGGCTAATAAGCTATGCTCTGTCCTGCCACTTGTCTTGGGGAGCTCAGGAAGACCCTGAGCTGGGGACTGAGACCAGCCTGTCTGGCTCTGTCACCACCCCTTCACACATAGGGGTTAATGAAGGTCAGTTGGCCTCCATGGCGATCTCTCCAACCCCATGCCCTTGCCCTCTGGGGGCCCTTGAACGAAGAGGTCAGAGGAGGGGGAAACAGGCAAGAGCAGAAGGCATGGACTCTCTTAAGCAAGCTGCGCAGTGGGTAGTGTGGGGGAGTGCTGAGAGTGGAGGTAGCCCAGGGCTCCTGCAGGGCTTCTGCCTCAAGAAGGGACTCTGCCTTGTTATTCCAGGTTCTATCCCAGCTCTCCCCTCCCCCACCCTGCTGACACCTGCCCCAGGCTCCCAGGGTTCCTTCTCAGCCTGGCCTGGATAACATGACCCCTCAGCAAGTCATGAACAGAAGAGGTGCTCAGGCCTTCTCACTGCAGGCCCTTCCAGGCTCCACGGTAGGGTGTGTTGGCCGGCAAGGACAATGGTAGGGACCGGTACTGGAGCTGCTGGGTCCCTGGGGTTGGTTGCTGCCTATGAGGGTGTCTGAAGAATCTGTCTTGTGTGGAGTTGGGAAGACAGCTGAGGCAGGCTCTGGGGTTTTGTTTCCGTCTTTGGAAAGGGGAGGACAGTGTCCAGCTTTCTCTGGCCCTGTTTCTTCTGAGTTGCCGCCAAGTGGAGGTTGTAGGGAGATAGTGTCTGGAAAGCTCTGGGAACACTGTGAAAGAGGGTGCTTAAAAATCCCCACGCAGATGTCCTTGCCAATGACGTGTCACACATTTCCGAATGTGTCTGTACATTTTTGGACACGTCTGGATGTCATTGGGTTTTCTGGACATGTCTGATATTTGTGGATATTTTTGGAAGTGCCTGGATGTTTCTGGGTTTGCTGGGGGGTGTCGTCCTGCAGGCAACCCTACCCTTGGGTGTGCATACATTACCATACACTGCTCTGCCCACGCTGAGATGCTTTCCTGTAGAGCCAGTGATTAAAAATTCTTGGTTTGGGGTGCAGCTTGCTGGTGGAGCTCTGGCCCAGCACAGGCAAGGCCCTGGGGTCAGTTCCCAGTACTGCAAAAAGTCCATAATGCAAGCAGCTCCTCTCTTTCCCTGAGATGACCAGAGAGAGGCTTTTCTGTCTCTACAATGCTCTGCAGAGCTTCCTCTCAGGCCTACACGGTTCCTGATGCCTTTACCATGGACCAATTGTCCCGTCTCTCTCTTGTATTGACTGATGGCCTTACACGGCCATAGCAGGTCCAACACACACACACACACACAGACACACACACACACACACACACAGACACACACACACAGACATACACACACACGCGCGCACACACAGACACACACACACACACACAGACACACACACACACAGACACACACACACACACACACACACACACACACACACACACACACACACACACCGAGTGTGGTCATGGCTAGTAACTGCTTGGGGTGTGACTCTCCATCTGTGCCCTTCATGTCCCCAAGCCGGATTCTCATAAGGAAGACCTCAGCCCTGCTTCCTGCAAGGCTAGCTCAGGCGTGTCTTCTGGGAATAACAAAAAGGTACAGAAAAGCTTCCAAACTGGCTGGCCAGAGGCTGAGAAAGAACCCTGAGAGATGAGGCTTTCACCTCTTGGCAGGGACTCAGTGGTCTGTGGCAGCAAGGGCTGTGGAGATAGTCTTAGGGTATATGCACCACTGCCCGCTTTTCTGGTATGTAGCTGGAGTATTGCTCATGCCTGCTCAGCCTAAGGCGGTCTTCAGTAAGAACAGACCAGAAACCCAGAGTAAGATAAGATTACATCATGGCTTGCTTGACAGCTTTCCTGGTAAATTAAGTGGCAGTGTTTCTGGTGTGGGACACAGTAATAACACGATGTCATCCTGTCCCCTCCTATGCTGACTCCGTCACATGACCTAGCCCCACTTTTCCTCCTTCCACAGCCCCTCTCCTCCACAGGCTCAGACCTCTTTCTTCTTCCTTTCAACCCACTGTCTGGTGGCTGTCTTCCTTGTGTGTCTCAGATTTTCCTCTGCCTGATTCTTACTGGACCCCAGTAGATCTGGATGCACCCAGTCCAGATGACCTTCCCAGGTCCTGATGCTACATCTGCAAAGATGCTTTTCCATAAGGGACAGTGAAGCTCCTGGCCTCCAGATGCTGGGCAAAGATGCATTTTTGGGGCCACCATTCAGTTCAGCATAGATGCTAAGTGAGCCAGGGCTGTGGTTAGGCAGTGACTCCAGGGACCCCGGGTCTCAAGCTGTTGGGGTCTCTCATTTCTGGCTTGGAGTTTCTGCTGTCCTGCATCCTGGGTTGGCTCTTTCATTTGGAGATGCCGGGTCTGTCTGTCCCCATCTGTGCCAACCTGATAGGCTCTGAGGGCAGTTGGACAACAGCTGGCTCATTGGCAATGGGGGTCCTAGGGTAGGAAGGCCCTTGGATGAAGGACCTTGGATGAAGTCAAAGCAAGCCCCATGCAGGCTGAGCCATGATTCTCAACGTGGTTAATGGGTATGATAGGCTTTTGTATCTGGCTGAGGAGGTGGGCCATGATACTATCCCACCTTCCCAGATGCCTATCTCTGTCTCTTCAGCACCACCCCAGCCCAATTTGAGTGACTTAGCTCCCAGCTGTTGGGGACTGGTAGGAGGGAGACTCCTACCTTTCTACCCTTCCCTCCCTTCCACTGTGAGGGTGCTGAGAGCCAAAATGACACCCCATCTGCATGTGGCCTGGGTGCTGCTGAGGCTCCTGTACCCTGAGAACCTGCAGCCTCATGGGTACAAGGGTTCTGCTCTGATCCTCTTGGCGGGTGTAGCCCGACTGAACTGGAGGTCAGTAGTATGTCCTGTGGCTCAGCCTCCCCTGTCATTTAGGGGCCTGGTCTCTAGAGTGTCATCTGTCCCTCAGACCTTGACTGGCCTTCCCTCTGACTCCTGGCCACTGTCTTCTGGCTGGGCATTGCTTTGTCTGCTCTGGGCATTTGGAGACCAGACAGCTGTGGATTGTGACTCTGCTACAGCTGTAGGCTTCAGAGCTTATGATGCTTGGCATATGTGAGAACCTCAGACTGTGGGCATGCCAGTAGGCCTGTTCACAGGGAGGTGATGCCCTGATGGCTCCAGCCTGCCATGATGGCCTATACTCTGACCAGCAGCTGGCATGGGCTCAGGTGGGGACTCATTACCAATTGTCAGGCTGAAGATGTTTTCAGGGTGTCCTCAAGGGATGCTCACACTCACAAGAGGCCACAAGAAGGGACAGCTATCGTTCCTTAGTATGTTGACATTTGCATGTGGCACTAGAGGGCAGAGTGAATGGCCAAAGAGCCATGGTGGCTCCGTGGCACAGAGCTGACCGTGCCTGGGGGCTTCTTGTCCCCGACCCTCAAGTTCCCTGTCCTGTCCATGCCTTAGGAGTTTCATGACATCAGATAAAATGCCCCCTCTGACTCTGTGCTGTCTGTTGACACCAATGGGGGCAGAGAGAAGGGGAGGGGCGCAGGGGAGTCTGAAGCAGAGGACAGACCCTGGTGTGAGGGGGAAGCTGGAAGGGTCCTTTGGCACAGCGCAATGTCACTCAGTGCCCCGGTGGCTTCCAGGATCATTTGTAGGAACATGGGGGACAGGCAAGCAGCGGAGGCTCAGGGAAGGCTACAGCCTGCTTCAGAGCAGGCCTTCCCCACCACATTGTGGGAGGGAGGCCTGCTATTTCCTTCTTTGGCTGACTTCTTTTCTACCGAAGAGAGGTAGCTTTTGTGATAAGAGAAAAAATCAATAGATGTTACCACAGAAAAGGCTTGTTTCTGCGTGGATCCCATAGCACAGCATGGCTGGGACCACGGGAGCTGCACTCCTTGAGGCCTGGGAGGACCAGGGGCCCATGCACCCCACACTGGAGTCAGGAGACCTTTGGCAGGTGGAAAGCAGAGCCCAGGCAGGCTGAGAGCCTCTGTGTGGGGTTTGCTCTGTGCTGTCTTCCCCGACGCTCTCCTTTTTTTGGAGGGAACAGACCTCTTTCAATCTGACACGAGTGTTTCAGGAGTTTAAAGAAGTACAGGAGGGTTTGGCATTCCTCAGGGTCTTTTCCAACCCTGGGATAATTAACCCGGCCCACTGTGTTGGGAAGAAATTTGAGGCTGAGGAAGGTGACCAGCTGATGGTCATCATGTGGTGGGACCTGACTGGATGGAGCCATGGCAGTGAAATCAGCCTCACGGAGGGCAGCATGGACGTGTGAGCACAGTATGGCGAGCTGCCAATCATGAAGCTCAGCAATCAACCTCCCGCTCCCCACCCCCCACCTCCGAAGCATGGCTTCACCTTCAGAGCAGCCAAGAGTGGCGCTCAATCTTCTTATTAGGCCATAAATATTCTAATTAGGGCACGTGGGAAGATGAGCAGGATTAGCAGGTGGGGCAGGGACCGGAGAGGCACTTGAGCCCTTGTACCTCATCCGAGTTTCTCCTGACATTTAATCACATAGAAGCGCTCACTTCATACAGCTCTCCTAATTAGACACATGGCAATCACGCTTGTGGGCTTCCCACTTCCTAAGGATAGCTCCCTGCCTGAGCAGGAAGTGGGTGCAGAAGGGACCTGTTCATGGTGCCCTCCCCAAAGGCTGCCTGTTTCGTGGTGGTGGACAGGATGTGCTTGTAAGAGAGAGATTTGGCCGTGTTCATGCATAGGCGGGGCAGGTGGTGGGCGTGGTGGAGAGATGGAGGCGGGGCAGGTGGTGGGCGTGGTGGAGAGATGGAGGCGGGGCAGGTGGTGGGCGTGGTGGAGAGATGGAGGCAGGGCAGGTGGTGGGCGTGGTGGAGAGATGGACCTCTAAGACCTGCCACATAGCCTGAAGCTTCTGTGGAGACAGATGGCTTCTTGGGCAGGCAACGTCTTGGCTCTGGCTGTGTCCTGTGCTAACAGTTGCCACTGCCCCTTCTCCAGTTCACAGATGCCTGGGGACAGTTATCCAAATGTGCCAGGGGGTGTCTGTGTGAGGCTAGTGTACCACAGAGACCTGCAGGGCAGGGCCCTCAGAGCACAGGGCACATACCTGTTCCGGAAGAGTGTGTCTATGAGAGCTCGTCCCCTCCAGAGACTATGCTCACCAGTGGCTGTGTCTATGAGACCTCCCTCCCACCAGCAGCCCCACCCCAGAGGCTGAGAACCTGAGCAGAGAACTTGAAAAAGAACATTCTGGAGGCTTCCCACCCCCAGGGAGTTCCCTTCCACTGGGAAGAAGGAATGAGGAGGAGGGAAATCAGGGAGAAGAGGGATGAGGGATGGGGGAAGAGAGATGAGGGAGGGGGAAGAGAGATGAGGGAGGGGGAAGAGGGATGAGGGAAGGGGAAGAGGGATGAGGGAAGGGGAGGAGGGATGAGGGAGGGGGAAGAGAGATGAGGGAGGGGGAGGAGGATGAGGGAGGGGGAAGAGAGATGAGGGAGGGGGAGGAGGGATGAGGGAGGGGGAAAGGGATGAGGGAGGGGGAAGAGAGATGAGGGAGGGGAAGGAGGATGAGGGAGGGGGAAGAGAGATGAGGGAGGGGGAGGAGGGATGAGGGAGGGGGAAAGGGATGAGGGAGGGGGAAGAGAGATGAGGGAGGGGAAGGAGGATGAGGGAGGGGGAAGAGAGATGAGGGAGGGGGAGGAGGATGAGGGAGGGGGAAGAGAGATGAGGGAGGGGGAAGAGGAATGAGGGAGGGGGAAGAGAGATGAGGGAGGGGGAAGAGAGATGAGGGAGGGGAAGGAGGATGAGGGAGGGGGAAGAGAGATGAGGGAGGGGGAAGAGAGATGAGGGAGGGGGAAGAGGGATGAGGGAGGGGGAAGAGGGATGAGGGAGGGGAAGGAGGATGAGGGAGAGGGAAGAGGGATGAGGGAGGGGGAGGAGGATGAGGGAGGGGAAGGAGGATGAGGGAGGGGGAAGAGGGATGAGGGAGGGGGAGGAGGATGAGGGAGGGGGAGGAGGGATGAGGGAGGGGGAAAGGGATGAGGGAGGGGGAAGAGGGATGAGGGAGGGGGAGGAGGCATGAGGGAGGGGGAAGAGAGATGAGGGAGGGGGAAGAGGGATGAGGGAGGGGAAGAGGGATGAGGGAGGGGAAGAGGGATGAGGGAGGGGGAAGAGAGATGAGGGAGGGGGGAAGAGAGATGAGGGAGGGGGAAGAGGGATGAGGGAGGGGGAAGAGGGATGAGGGAGGGGGAGGAGGGATGAGGGAGGGGAAGGAGGGATGAGGGAGGGGGAGGAGGGATGAGGGAAGGGGAGGAGGGATGAGGGAGGGGGAAGAGGGATGAGGGAGGGGAAGGAGGGATGACAGAAGATGGAGAAGATGGAGAGAGAAGGGAGGGGAAGAGCAGGAGGAAGGGGTGTTGGAGAGATAAAGAAGGGGTTGGGTATCACTGAGCCCTCTAGCAGCCACAGCCCATCCATGTACCAGGGTCTTGTCAAGGTTGCAAAGCCTGCTTCCTCTCTTCCAGATACCACACCATCACCAGGTGGGGGTGGCTAAGTGACATCTCAGTGTCTCAGGCTAAATGGACAGGTCCCTTGATGGAAGCCAAGCCTTTGAGCCCTCAACCTGGTGAGTACTTGGTGCTGGGCACACAGGGGCAGTTTCTCCAAGGGAAGAGACTGGATTCCATGGCAACAAAATGGAAGAACTTCGTGTGGCTCATAAGGTGTCCTGGGTACCAATTCCATCTCCAGTTCACAAAGGCAGCCAGGTAAGCTCCAGTGATCCGTGGGAAGATTGGCCCAGATGCTGGTGTTCCTGGGAGGGACTGTCTAGGACCTGCTGTGTCTCTGAGCCTCTCATGCACTGCTCCCAAGGGACACACGGTTTACTGCTTCCCCTCCTGGAACAACACACGGAGTCAGGGCCTGACTCTGTTCATTGCCTGGGTAACAGTGCAGGACACAGATGGTCTCAGCACTCACAGTGGAGTGTGCTCTGTATCATCCTCTACCCATGTATTACAGACTTTGCTTGGAGCCCTGCTGTCTTTTTTTTTTTTTTTTTTTTTTTTTTGTGACAATGTCTACTGATGTGCCTACGGGGCCTCCTTCTCTAGCCCTCATACCTGGATGGGTCTCCTTTGTACCCTGTACCTCCTTATTGGGCCTTGTCATGGTCATCCTTTCTGCTCTCTCTGAGCATAAGGAAGGCCAGATCCTCCTAGCTAAGGACAGCATGCTAAATGCAATCATTTTTGTTTGAAATTTAATCTAGTGCCTATCCCTGGTGGCTCTCACACCTCAAGAACTTCACGGAGTTAAGCCTGAAGCCAGCTGCATCCTTTAGACAGCAGCCCCTAGTTCATCCCTGCTCAACTGCTGTCTGTTTGCTGCTTCCTCTCCATCAACTAGGTTCTGTTTCTTGAGGATGGGATGGGAATGGTGGAGAGAAGAGAATTTTGCTGGAGTAGCAATTACGTCACTGAGGAAGACAGAAGAAAGCAGGTCATCATAGTGTCCCCGACCAGCCCCAGAGGAGGAGAAGGAGAAAGAGAAGGAGGAGGAGGAGGAGGAGGAGGAGGAGGAGGAGGAGGAGGAGGAGGAGGAGGAGGAGGAGGAGGAGGAAAACGCTGAGGCTGAGGCCTGCTCCATCATGCCTGCCCAAGCTGGGCTCATTTTCTCCTTGGAGAAGCACTGGGATAGGTTGGATGTCTAAGGCAAGCTTAGCCACGTACCCCAACTGCCAATCCCAGCTGCATATAACACCTCCTGAAGTTTCTGTCTTCATCAAACACACACACACACACACGCACACGCACACGCACACGCACACGCACACGCACACGCACACGCACATGCACACACACACCTCTGACCCTTAGAGCCCAAAGGCCAGCACTGTCATCCCTTCGCAGAAGAAGGTGCTGTGACTGGGCTCAGTGTCCTCTTACATGCTTGTGGTCATACAGCCAGAGAAGGCCACACCTCAGCTGAGTCCAACCCGCACCGTCTCCGAGGCCATTACCCCTTCCTTCCATGCCATGCAGCTACAAAGGGCCGCTGTCCCAGCACCACCCTGTGCACTGCCTCTTCGACTTAGACGGTCAGGGATAGTGTGAATTTTCCAGAGAGCTCTGAGTTTTAGAGCCAAGGTGGAAATGGAAGGCCTCAGGTGCCCCACAGCTTGCAGACCTGCCAGATTCCCCGGGTGTGAGCACTCCTAGGGAGGAGACCTGCCACTTTGCTGCCAGTTTGTTCCCACATCACTACGAGCCCCTAGTTATAGCTGAGCAGCCCGGGCCTGTGAAGACCTGCAGACCCGGACAGTGAGGCTGTGGAGCTTTCAGAAGCTTGAAACGGGAACAGCCGGGCCACCAAGACAGAGTACTGCTGGGAGGCTGCTCCCACACTTCTACAAAGGAGCCCCAAATTGTGGGTGCCTCTGTGGTCAGCGGGGCCCTCCCTCCTGGTCCCCAGTGAGTATTTTACATGTGTGGTCACAGGGTGCACAGAAAGCCAGACTGCTGTGAGGGCAGACAACGCTGTCCACACACTGCTGGCTGTGGGCTGTCAGTTAGGGGCTGGCTGCAGATCTTCCGGACCCTGAAGTGGGCCCGGCAGGGATGGGTGGTCAGTTCTACGATTCCTGGTGGGTTTTCAGCTGGTCTACCTTCTCTCACACACATCCCAGGTCATAGAGCCCTGTCTAGGTAAGTGGCCATCTGTCTCATGATCTGGGCAGGGCTTGGTGTCCAGGAAACACCTTGTGCCTGTTACGTCCTGGAGGGCACACAGCTACTCACTTGTGGTGGTTGAGCATATCCAGGTCAGCTCAGGGAGGCCGGCTTCAAAGGGCCCCAGATCTGGAGTACAGTGGTGACAGGGCCCTGAGAACTGGGGAGTTCATCCCAGCCTCTCCAGGGGCCTGCTGTGGAGTTACACTTGGCCTGCTCTGGGTGTCAGCTGGTGACTGCCCACACAGCAAGGTGAGCGTCCTCCAGCCTAGGCAGGAGTCACCATGGAGCATCATGTGGATCACTTCCTAACCGTGCATCTGGACGACAGCACCCGCTGCCCCCATGTGGCCCACCTCACCTCCCGGTCCAGGCCTGCTGCCACTGTCACGATGTCCCCCGTCTCACTGTTGATGGTGAACATGTTCTGGGACGGGCTCTGGGGTGTCTGGGTGACGATCCGGTACCGCACCATTCCGTTGGCCGTAGTGCTGTCATCGGCATCATTGGCTGTGACGGTCATCACGTATGTACCTGGAACAGACATCAGGTCAGATGGGGACACCCGGGGCAGACATCTCCAGTGGATCCCAGGGCTCCCGATGCAGCAGCACGTGCCTGCAGCATCCCTCTCCACAGTGTGGCCTGGGTGCTGCCATTTGTCTGCGGCAGCTCCAGAGCGAGCCTCCTCACCGCCCTACAGCACCCGAGAGAGTCCTCCTAAGCTCTCGGTTCCCCCGACTCTGTTCTGATCTTTTCCTTGTTGTGCAGAGGGCGGGGCAGACCTGGAAGAGGAAGTCGTTTTTCAGTTCTGGGGGAGCTGAATCAGGACAGCCAGTGTCCTGAGCCATAGGACCTGAGGCTGGTGAAGAGTGAGTCCGGGTGCAAGGTTGCTTACTGAGGACCAACTGATCCTGCACCAAGTCTTGCTGGTGGGGTGTATATAAATGGAGGGGCTCCATAAAGAGGTAGTTATTGAAATACAAATCACACACATAAAGTTTGCCCTTGAAAAAAACAAGCCCAAGGTTTTGGTAACCTCATGAAACCGAACATAACTGTCTCTACCACCTAACTGCAGAAGGCAATCCTCACCCCGAGGGAAAGCCACTTGTCACTCTGTCCTCTTCCCAACCCTCCAGCCTCCTCTCTGCTGTTTCCCCAGATTTGCCTATTCCAGGCACTCCATGTGAATGATGTCGTGTAACCTGTGGCCTTTTGTGTCTGTCTTCTTTCACCAAGCGTTTGACCCTCCCTCCTTTTTATGACTGAATACTACTCCATTGTGTGACTGGGAAAAGCCACTCTACACCTATTGACTGAACACTTTTGGGATGCTAGACATCATGCCATGTACTTAGTTTTATGAATGAGGTCAGCCAGAAAAAATTTACTACGACTGAGAAAGGCAACCCAGACAGGCAGAGACACTGAACTGAAAATTAAGTGTTTCTAGAGAAGAAGGGAGGCCATATTCATGAAAGGACACATGGGTTAACTGAGTGAGAAGGTGGACTGTAGCCATTCCCATAGCACATGCCTGTGATCTCAGCACCCAGGAGGCTGAGGCTGGAGGATTGCCACCAATTTGAGTTTGGTCAGGTCCCAGGCTGCATAGTAAGACTCTAACACACACACACACACACACACACACACACACACACACACACATACTCACAACCGGCAAAAAAATGTGGCCTGCAGAGGGGGCAGGAAAGGCCTCTCTGAGAGAGAAGGAATTGGGATGTGGACCCAGGCCAGGGAAGCAAAGGTCCCGGGGGAGAGCTGTGCCTGTGGAGAACAAGTGGGTAGACCAGATGCTGGGCTGGGTGTGTCCTCAAGTCACGGAGTTCGTATCCAGGAGGATGAGGGAGGAGTTTGTTTAGTACGTTCATAGCAGAGAACTGCTTCCATAAACTAGGGCAGGCGCCTGCAATGACTGGAAAAGCCTGGAGATGCTGGAGGGGAGCACTCGGGACAGAGTTCCATGGTGTACGGTGAAATGGACACAAGTTTCCACACTGGGATCACCGAGGCCAACTCCGGGCTTTGAAAACACAGTGTGTGACACAGAGGAGAGAGACTGATGCACACAACCGCACAACCCGGAACAGCCACGTTAGGCGTGTGGCCTGCTAGGCAAGATCTGGCCATTTGCTTTAGTCCTTCTAAGAGTGAGGAAATGTCACCTGGGCATCAGAAGATAAAATGTGTGTGTGAGGAGTGGGGAGGAGAGGAAGGGAGGGAGGGAGGAGGGGAGGGAGAGAGATGGGGGAGAGGAAAAGGGGTAGAGAGTGGGAGGAAGGGGGGAGCAGCTGGCAGAGGGGGGCATGGACACTGAAGTTCCTGAGGAACACAGAGGGAGGGTCTCTAGAGCCTAAACCACAATCTGGAAATGGTGAGGCCTGGCTGTGTTCATGGCTAGCCTGCAGGGTGAGGTGAGAATGCTCCAGGCTTGAACACTTTGAGCCAAAAGGAAGAAGCAGGTCCATGGGTTGCCATGGTAACGACCCAGGAACATTCCCAGCCCTGGGGGCAGAGCAAAGGCTCAGCAGTTTTAGTTTTTCTTTCCGAAAGGTGCAGAGAGAAGAGGGAGGAGGAGGATGGACTGGCTCCCTTTTGAAACCTGGAAAGCAGCCCTGGCTGGGGAAGTAGCCTCCGCTGTGTTGCCAAGGGACGGTCTAGACCCCGACGGCCCTGAGCTGTCCACTCAGCAGGCCCCTGAGGGTGTCTGACAGTCTGAGGGGCAGCCTCTGCCATTGTTTACCTCTTGTGAGCCTCAGCTTACTCCTCATGCTTGAGAGGGGGTTGCCCTCTCTATCTCGCCCCTTCTTGGATCTTGCTCCTTCCTCCCAGGGTACACCACAGAAGAGCTACTTTCTCTCACAGAGATGGAGGCCGCCTCTCTCCCTCCTCCAGCACCTGCACCTCTGTTGTCCTCCCGGGCCTCCATCTTCGTCCCTCTGTCCCCTCCTGAGATCTAGGACTTCCTCCCTCTGACCAGCACTGTCCACTATTCTCTGGGTCTTCTGCACAGGTTCAGAAGACCTCTGTGCCGGGTGGCTTCTCCGCTCCTCAGTCTACTCTACCATTTAATGGCCCCTCCTCATTCCTGGGCCCTCCCCTGCCTCTGCCTCCCACAGCTCTGTTTGGGGCTGCTGCACAACGGTCCTGCATTCCTCACTGTCCCCAGGGGTGGTGATGAGCTCAGGCCACATCCGTCCAGCCAAACCCCAAGGCACAGGGTGCGAAGGAGTGAAGGTGTTCACTGCAGGGTGTGTGAGCAGACAGACAGACAGACAGAAGGAGAACGAGAGGGCCGGGAAGTGGGGAGTTAGAGAGGGCAGCCACCCTTAAGTCCTCTCTGGGGACTGTGGGAGGGAGGTGTGGTCATGGAGGCCAGGAGGGAGAGTGTGGTCATCTGAGAACCATCCCGGGACCATGCAGAAAAGCCACATGCAGTCAGCCAGAAGGTGACAGAAAAGGAGACATCAGCAGAGAGGGCCAGGACACAGGCTGGACAATGGCTGTGGGGGCAGAGACATCCTTTCACCACAGGGAGGGCTGGTCTGCACTGCCTCATGGCCAGGCTGTGAGCATAACTCAAGTATAAAGACCCATGTCTGACCCCAACAGAGGTGTGTGGAGAAGCAGATTCAATAGCCCTTCCACAGGGCTTCCCAAACAGGCTTTCACGTGTAAACATACCACAGTAGAAGCAGCTAGCAGCCTTAGTCACAGAGAAGCGCTAGGAAAGGTCTAGAAGTCCTGGGAGCAGTAGCTGGCTGCATCAGCATCCCAAAGATGGCACCTCTCCAGGCACCCACAGGACATCATTGCCACCATTGGGTGTGGAAATGGGGTGACACAGCCATCCCTGGTGACTTAGCCCAGGAGAGAGCTTGCTGCTGGCTTGCCTGTGGCTGTCTCATGTCTCCAGAGTGACTGAATCCACACCACAGTCTCCGGGATCCTGGGTCTAGAGTATGAATGTCACAATGACCCTTCACAGCACGGCGTTTTCTTGCTTCCCCAGCGGAGTATGTTGAGTTCTGCACAACTGAGTTACAGAGCGTTCAGTGAGCTGGATTTATTGGTCTCAGCAGGGAAGTGGGTGAATTTATTGCTATGCAGGACCCTTGAATCCCACAGACAGATGCACGGCCTTGGCGTGTGCTGGGAGGCCATGTCCTGAGTTATGGCTGCTGCCAGTGGCCTGGGGAGGACCATAGGTGGGACACATTTTTCTCCAGACTCTTGACTTTTGCTTGCATTTATTTGCAGGCCCAGCGCTGAGTCTGGGGCCTGGATCCTGTAAGGGAGGGTGCCTGGGTCTTACTCTGCCGGGGTGGGAGAGATGTCCTGGAGAGAGTGATGAGGGAGGACACAGAGAATGTCCACACTCATTGCAGCCCTCTGTGATCCTTGCTAAGGTCCCGGCTTTGTTCCCTCTGGCTCGGGGACAGGGCTAGTGGTCAGTCCGTGTCATCAGCAGGGCTCTGGAATCCTGGCCCTGGCTTGTCTTGTCCTGCGATTTTCGTTTTTATTTGGAGTGTCTTCACTGGGCCCAAGAAGCCACCTGTTTAGAAGGGCCTTGTCGAGTGACAAAAGGCAACGAGGGTGGGTAGGAGCTGGAGGAGTCCAGGCTGCCAGCCGCACCCTCAGGAGAGCACACTCACCCTGCTGGGGACCTCCCTGCCCTCCAGGCTTGGCAGGAAAGCTGGGGGACTCTGAGTTTGCTGTCTGTGTCCTGGGGACTTCTTAGACAGTGCCTAGCAATGCTCAGATGGAGGACCATTGCTTGGAAGGTTCCCGAGGAGGAGGGGGAAGCACTGGATTTCCAGTGCCTTGCCTGAAGGGGTCTGTGCTTGTCTCTTGGGATCACTGTAGCAAAGTGTCCCTGATGGAGGTGTTTGCTCCCACGGGCTGAGCCCATCCAGCATTAAGGGATGGGCAGATTGCTCTCCTTCCTGAGGCCCCAAAAGCTTTTCAGTTGCTGGAGGTGGTCTCCAGGCCCTGGGGACCCTGGCCACACCCCTCCAAACTCTGCCTCTGTCCTCACTGGTGTGTCAAGTGTCTATGTCCCCCCCTCCCATCCGGGACTGACTAGCAGTGTCTGCAGAGCCGACCCCTGTTCTTGCTCTGAGGTTCCGTGGGAGTCCAATCTTGTACCCATTCTTCATAGAGACTGCATGGAGGATGGGGCTGGGCTTGATACTGACTCCAGGGACAAGTCACAGGGGGCTATGGCCATTGTATGACATGTGTCTGGATTGCCGGGATGACTTCAGAGGCCAGGCTGGGCTTGGAGCTCAGATGGGTCATCCTCAGTCCCGGATCTGAACCTGGCTGTGCCCTCCCTCAACTCACTGCCATGTTGCTCTTACAGTCCCAGGCTCTTCTTTTGGAAGCTGGAGCCAAAGGTGCCTCACGTCTTGGTCTGCAGAGGACTGAACTAAGTTCTGAGTTCAGTGCCATTCCAGTGGATACCACGGGGCCAGCGAGGCCATGCCTCCCTTTGTGTGGCGAGCAGGTGCCCAATGGCCCTGCCGACCCTTCTTTTTCCCACTGGGTGAAGTCTGAAGTCACAGCATTTGCCCACCGCAAAGCCAGACTACCAACAGAACGGCAGGCAGGGCTGGTAGCTGCCCGCTCTGCACTGTGTGGGGAATACCCACCTGAGCCACATCTGTGCTGACCTGAGTGCTAGGCAGGGAAAGAGAAAGGAGCCACTTTTCCAGAGTTTTCCCTGGAGGCCTCCACAGTCCCCTCTTCCTGGAGACAGACTTGGAACGTTCCGGTGAGCAGAGCCAGGCAAGCTGGACTAGCCACTTTTCTCTGGGCTCAGGGGTGGCCCGCCTCTCACCTGGAGGCGGTGACATCTCTCCTCTAAACTGGCAAGTAGTGGGAGAGCACCGAGGACTCCCGGCTCTGCTCTCCTTGGAACCCATGTACCACGCTGCCACACGCCTTAAAGGATTAATTTCACAAGCCTTAAATTGCAGTTTAATTTGAAAACTAATTCAGCCCCATAATTGGCTTTCTGCTCAAATCACTGAGGCTAAAGATTTAAATTCTTAATATTCAGATGACTTTCAAGTATCTGGTGCCATCTGTGCATCAGGCCGTGGCATTAATCTAGGGGGACTTCCACCGGCGTAGAAATGAAATAAATAAATACAGGGGCTTGCTAATAGAATAATCTATTCAAGCCAGAGCCCTGCCTGGTACAGATGAGCGCTTCCTTCACTGCACTCCACAACCTGTAGATTCTTCTGCTGTGTCACATTTTTTTAAGTGACATCAATTTCAGCATTTACAATGTGGTCTCCACACGATACAAAGGGTCAGGGTGTGCGGTGAGTTAAAACAGTCGATCGGGAGGTCAAGAGGCATCTTTGCTTGGGCAGTTTGAGAAATGGAACTTCAAGTTGGCTGTGGGCTTTCTGGCCAGAAGCATGGCAGCCATTCTGTGGCCAACCTGGGGTGCCCCAGAAAGGAGATGGAGGCTGGAGAGATGGCACAGTGGGTGAGGAGCTTGCTGCACAAGCATGAGGGCCTGAGTTCAAATCCCCAGGGTCATATAAAAGTCAGATGCAGTAACACTCACATCTGTAATCCCAGTCCTCCCATGGGGAGAATGGATCCCCACAAGCTCACGGCATAGCTACCCTGGAGACCACAGAGGAAAGGCAGAAGGTGAGGACAGGCGCCTGGGGTTGTTGTCTGATTGCCACAGTCATGCTTTAGCATGTACTCATGTACAGGGACACGCATACACATGCATATGAGCCATATATCCATAATATTAAAAAAAAGAAAGGAGGTGGGTACATGGCCAAGGTGATTCTGGGGAAGGGGGCTCAGTTAACAGGGTGCTGTCCTGGGTAAGACCCTGAACCCTTGAGTGCAATCTGCCATGGTCTGAGTGTGAACTGTCCCCTCCCCCAGGCCTGGGTGAGACCTGAACCCTAGTGTGCGATCTGTCATGGTGTGAGTGTGAACTCCCCTCACAGTTCCTAGTGAGACCCTGAACCCTAGTGTGTGATCTGTCATGGTGTGAGTGTGAACTGTCCCCCAGAAGGTCCTGTGTTGGAACACTTGGTCCCTACTCGGTGGTGCCATTTTGAGAGGTTGTGGACACTTTTGGAGGTAGAGTCTATTTGGGGGGACATGAGTCACAGAGGGGAGGCCTTGAGGTATTTTAGTCTCACCCCCTTCTCACTCTGCTTCCTTTCTGGTCCCCGCCTCCTGTTCCAGAGATGTGAGGAATCTTTGCTGCACGCCCTTGCCATGGCAGAGCCCCTCTGCATGCCTTCCTTCCAGCGATGGACTGTACCTTAAGCTGTGAGTCAAGGCAACTCTTTCTTCCTTAAGTGGCTTTGCCACGGCAGTGAGGAAGGCCACAGACAAACCCCCCTCCCAGGCCTGGACGATGCTGTCACTCGCTCCCCGCTGGAGGGGAGTTCGTATCTCCAGAAAGACACACATCTGAGAGGGGACAAGGCCGCTAAGCAGCCCAGGGGGTGACAAGTGGCAAAGGTTCCTGACGTGGGCACTCCAGGGACTACAGGAGGAAGGTCAGCTGCTTTTAAATGAATCTTCCTACATTTGTGAAGAGAAGTTAAATCTAACAAAAGCAATGTGGTGAAGTTTGGAAAAGGAACTAGTATTTTTGAGTAAGACTGAACAGCAATGTCCTAAGTCACCTCTTGTTAATGACACCTCAGACCCTCATGGGAATGCTCCTACCTAACCTCCTGGTCCACAAAGTGGGTGATTATATTTTCATTTCATCATCTGTGTTATATTACACATTTATTTTTATCATTTATGTTTTCACTTTATCAGCATGGAAGAAGAAAAGCTTGCCCTGGGCCACACCAGGGTCACGTGGTGGCTACATGGTGGTAGAGCTGGGTCAGCAGAGCTCCTGGGTTCCACATAGATGGGCAGGCGCAGTGTGGGGTGGGGTGCACTATCCCACCCCAGGAGCACGCTGTTGAGGGAAGGGGAGAAAACTCAGACACTGTCCACCCCAACACCCGCAGCTGCAGCTGCCACAGTAGTGGGGTCAATGGGACAGACACAGAAAGGGATGGACCAGCACAGGGTGACAACTCCCCACCCACGGATCGCTGGTGCATGAGCTGTGGATTTGGGGCTGTGGATTTGGGGCTGTGGACAGGTAGTGCTGGGAGCATTGGGCACAACAGCCACGAACAGAAACCAAAAGGAACCTAGACACAGATATTTCACCTTATTTGAAAATTGACTCAGCATGAATCATGGACCTGCTGCTCAGTATAAATCCACAGAACTCTTACAGAACAGCAAGTGGAGAGCTTCAGGGGTCAGAGCTTGGGGAGGCGTTCTAGCAATACCAAAGCCTTGCTCTTAAGAGAAAACTTCATCAAGAGTCAGGACCCTGCTCACCAAAGACCTGGGGAAACAAGCCACAGAGCGGGGGGAGAATTGCAAGCCACACACAGGCGAAGGGCTGTGGGCAGTGTGGGAGAGGGATTCTCAGAGCACCTCCGAGAACAATCTAATTAGGAGGCAGACAGAGACATGAGCGGTCACTGCAGAGGGTGCACAGATGGCGAGAGACACGGGACAAGATGCTGCATGTCACTTGTCATTAGGGAAACACGTTCTCAGACTGTGGTGAATATCACTGTGCACCCTCCCACAGCCGAGCGCAGAGGCTGGTGAGGATGCAGAGATGCCTTGCCATTCAACATGGCAGGCATGCACAGGGACGGCTCCTTGAGGAAGGGCAAGGAAGTGTCTTACAAAGTGACCTGCTGCTCACAAAATGCTATACCTGGATCCAAATGTCCTCTGAAGTCCCCTGTGTTAAAGAGCAGGTCTTCGGGGGGGGGGGACAGTTGGGAGGTGGTGGCACCTCACTATGGTCTGCTATGAAGTTCTCCAAAAGGCTTGGTCCCCAGCAGGCAGATGTGATCATTGAGAGGCCATCAGATCATGAGGGCTTTGACCCAGTCAGCAGATCCATTCCCTGGTGAGCTCCTGGCTGGAAGGCTTTGCTATTAGTATTGGTGGCAGGAACCAGAGGTGGGGTCTGACTGGATAAAGTGTGACACTGGGGTATTTTTGAGGGATATATATATTTGAGACAGGGTTTCTCTGTCCTGGAACTCGCTTGGTAGACCAGGCTAGCCTTGGACTCACAGAGATCCACCTGCCTCTGCCTCCCAAGTGCTGGGATTAAAGGTGTGCACCACCACTGCCTGGCTAATTAATTTTTTTATGAAGAATTTTTTTATTCATTTTACATACTAACCACAGATCCCCATCTCATCCCTTTTTCCATTCCCCCCAACCTCCCCCCAACCCCTCTCCATTCCCTCCTTTGAAAAAGTAAGGCCTCCCATGGGGAGTCAGCAAAGCCTGGTACATTCAGTTGAGGCAGGGCCAAGCCCCTCCCCCTGCATCAAGGCTGTGCAAGGCATTCCACCATAGGTATTGGGCTCCAAAAAGCCAGTGCATGCACCAGAGATAGATCCTGATCCCATTGCCAGGGGCCTCTCAAACAGACCAAGCTGCACAACTGTCTTGAGCTGGAACTGCATCGATGGACCTTCATCCCGGAGGTATGAAGGTGGGTGTCCTCAAACATTCTACATGTGTGTTTCCTCTTAGTAGCTTCATTTGTGATGGTCCCAAGCTGGAAATCTCCCTGGCACTTCTCAGAGGGTGCCCAGCTAGCAAACTGTGGCAAGTCTGTTGCTTATACCATGGACCTCTGCTCTGGGACCCACGTGGTGGCCTGGATGAACCAGAGCCTCATGCTGAGTGAAAGCGCCAGCCCCTGAGATTCTGAGGTTCCATCTTGAAAAGTCAAAGATACAGAGAGAAGAACAGGACAGAGCTTGCCAGGGTGAGGGACAGGGATGGGTGTGGGCTGGGGTAAGGCATGTGTCTACAAAAGGGCAGTGGGAAGAGTCCTCTTAAGGGGTCTGTCAGGAGCCACCTTACAGGAAGGAGAGTTTATTTCGGCTCACAGTTGGGGGATATCGCATGACGGAGGGGCCGCCATGGCAGCAGGAGGCCCTGGGAGGAGGGTGCTGCTGGGACTCTGGCTCCTTCACAGCTTGAGGAAACAGGAAACAGGGAGCAGACAAGAACTGCGGTTGGATTATCAAACCCCAAGGCCTGTCCTCAGTCATCCACTTCCTCTCACAAGTTCCATATCCCACAGGCTCTGTGAACCCATGGGGGGCATTTCACATTTACATCATCATAGGTCTTTTGTGTCCTGATGGCAGGGGTCAGAGTCAATGTGGGGCAGGACAGAAAGAGATGCACAGACACAAACACCTAGACACACAGACACTCACACGTACACACACATGCATAGGCTCACATACAAATGTAGACACACACAGATGACACAGATACACACAGACAGATGTACACACACAGACACAGATACCTAGACACAGACAGATGTACACACACAGACACGTAGATACACACAGACACAGACAGATGTACAAACACAGACACAGACATACACACAGACAGACAGATGTACACACACAGACACATAGATACACATAGACACAGACAGATGTACACACACACACATAGATGCACACACACACAGACAGATGTACACACACAGACACGTAGATACACATAGACACAGACAGATGTACACACACAGACACAGACATACACACAGACATAAAGATACTGAGACATACAGAGTTCTGGTGACACGGGCCAGCCCTTAACATGGCTGTGGCTGCACTGATGCCACCTCCTAGGTGTGGCCCGTGTGCCGGTCTGGTGCGCTCTACTGTGGGGACGAGGTGAAGGCGGGGGTGGCTGGTTGTATTACTTCACACGGCTACACGTGAATAGATACTTCCCCAGCAAGCCCATAATTTAGACAAAAAGACATTTCTAGTGAATTCCTACAATTGAGAGAAGACTGGGGTTGTGGAGGAGAGTGAGGTGAGCGCAGGCTGCAGGGACCCCAGGCTGCTTATGAGTGGCCCTGAATGAACCCCACCCTTGAATGTTCTCCGACAGCTTAGTCAATATTTAATCTTCTCCCATTTGTTTCCCATTAGGACGCACATCCGAAACCTCTCATTAGCCCATCTTTCCAGAGAATAATGACTAATTTCCGGCAGTAGCTCTCCTTTCTCCCACAAAGACCTTCCATTATTGTAATTTACCCATGGAGGAGAAAAAATTGCAGACAATTTCCAGGGCCCAGGGACTGCTATGGGAAGGACACCACATCCTTGCCCTTGGCTGGGGTCTGGGGAGAAGGGAAACGCCAGGTTAATGTGACATCATCAGGCCTCATCCCAGAGTTGGTCTGAACACATGACTCCTCCAGGGACCAGAGACAGACTCTTTAGTCCCAGGAGCCCTGAAAGCCATGCAGGATTTATACATAGTCCTTGGAAAGCTTGCTATGAGCAGCCTGAGAGCGGGGTTCAGATCTGGGAGGGCTCCCCTTGCCTGGCCAGCTCTGGGAATGACCCACTGTCGGATCTGCAGGCCCCGTGGATTATGGGGCTTTCTGAGAGGCAGTGTGGCAACATGCTGCTTTGCTTGCCCTAATGAGTCAACGCCAACTACACATGCTGTTTTTTTATTATCATTATTTTTTCTGTTTGCTTTAGAAGAGGGTGTGGGAAGCCTGATTTGTGAGAGGAAGACCAGGGAAACCTCTTTAGATAAGGCCCAGGTCGCGGATGACAGGCCACCTGCCTCTGCACTACGAGAACACACCCCAGCTGCGCCTGCCCCTCCCTCCAGCCCTTCCAAGAGGTGCCCTTGGCTGCTCTCATTCGTTTTCCTCAGTTGCTGGTAGCTAATTTGCCCGCCCACCGCCTGCCCCTGCCCCTCAAGGGACTGCCTTGGGATGAGCTGCCTAAGGTTCCACAGAAATAATGTTATATCCTGTTCCCTCCGGTGACACCGGGGCTCGCCAGTGTCTCACCGTCCTGAAAGACAATCACTCGAGAATGCAATCATCTTGTTGAGACAGCAGTCCCCAGAGACGGAGCAATGACAAACTCCACCGGTGGAGGAGAGTGTGATAAATGTTTGCCCTCCTGCCCTAGCCAGACGAGGCTGACCCCTCATGGGGCCCACAGAGCTGGGGGAGCAGGTGGCTTCTTGGAGGACAGCCTGGTCTGGCTCTGCTTACATTTGATTTCCAAGAGGAGACTGCCTCTCTTTTGCCTGGTGCTCTGTAGAGGCCAGAGCTGGCACTGGCGGGTAAAGTACAGGACACTAGGTAAGTAATGAAGGAAAAGAAATGAGGGAGACATTTTAATGTGTCTGAGAAACCCATGTAGAGTGGCTTGTTGTCTGTCTGAACTTCAAACTCACCTGGGTGTCATGGTTTTTAAATGGCTATACCTGGTATTTTCAACAGAGGCTTCTGTGGCCTCATCCATTCTACCCTTGCTGGGGCAAAGCTTGTCCAACAAGGTCCTCCCAGCCTTCAACACAGGAGACAGCTCAGTGGGATCACATAGGGATTTGTTAATAGGCTGATATCTATGGTGATATTTTATTTGTATTAAAATGTTATTTGTATGTTAATAAATAAAGTTGCCCGGGGATCAGAGCTATTAGCAAGCCATAGGAAAGCAGGGCAGTGGTGGCGTACGCTTATAATCCCAGCACTTGGTAGGCAGAGCTAGGTAAGTCTCTGTGTGTTCAGGGATACAGCCAGTATTGGATACACATGCCTTTAATCTCAATACCAATCATAGAAAACCTGGAGGTCTATAAAGAAAGGCCGTGATGAGGCGGTCATGTGGTTGGGTTTATAACCAATGAGAAGGCAGAACAGAAACACTATAAAAAGACAGACACACAGGAAGTAGCTCTGGTTTAGAGAGGTAGGACCACCGCAGGAGGAAGGGTAAAGTTTTAGCTCTGAGCTCTGACCTCTTGGCTTTCTTCTTTGCATTGGTTCTGTGTTTCTTATTTAATAAGACGGTTGGTTACATCTACAGACATCTTCTGAAGAGACCCAGCTATCAGGCCTATCAGATGTGGGGCTGGCTAGCACTCTGCACCCCTACATAGGCCTCCAGCAGGGTTGGGAATGTGGGTACCTGTGTGGTGTCCTCCATACACAGTTGCCTGGGTCTAAAGTGACCTCACTGCTAAATGGTGAGTGGCACACCTTCTTGTCAGAAGCTGTAGAATGCAGAGATGTTGGGACTGGCTTACAGTGAGGTAAAGCCATGTCCTACAGGTCTGTGGGAAGACAGGTTCCTGGGTCACTTCTCAGGGGGACAGAGGGCCTTGGCACAGGGGCTCACCTTCTGGGCTGGGAGAAGGGTTTGGCTTGTTTGGTGGGCCTTGGTCTCTGGTCTGGTTTCCTGACTCAGGTTGGCAAAGCTTCTTCCTTTCCTAGGCTCTCTTCCAACACATGTTCCCCGCTCCTGTGCTTCGGTCCCTAGGCTACATGTTACCATAGAGACAAAAAGACCAAAGGCCAAAGCAAAATCTCCCGCTCTAACGATCTAAGCCTTACTTCTTGGAGCCTGACCCAGGACACAAACAATTAGAGCCTAGCCCCTAATGACTCCTGGGCCTCAGCCCAGATGGCCAGTTTTGTGGAGGACAAGTGGTGTTGGACAATTTCTACCTTAAGGAGAGGCAGTTCAGCTGCTAACACGCTTGTCTTGCAAGAGCGAGGACCTGTGTTTGACTTCCAGAGCCCGTGTGAAAAATCCAGGCACAGTGGCACATGCTTAAAACTCCCAGAGCTGGAGAGGCACAGCAGATGAGCCCATGGGGTTTGCTGGCCGGCCAGCCTAGTCGATGCAGAGTTCTAGATGAGCGAGACCGTGTCTCAGAAAACAGGGTGGATGATAACTTGAAGAACAATACCCAAGGTTAACTTCTGGCCTCCACATACACACTCTTACATGTGCACCCATATTGACACACACCCCAAAAACATTTACTACAAGATAGTGAACACCCTCCTCTTACCTATTCAGATATGACCCCATGCAAGCAACCAGTGGCCAGGTAACTTCTCTTCATTGCTATAAAATATTTCCACTCCTCAGGAGTTTGTTCATTCATCTGCTGCCTTTCTGTCCTTAATGTTGATTCTTTCTTAAAACTTTCATATCAATTCTAGTCTGGTCAAAACTTTACTCCCTTGCCTAGGGTCTATCTTTTCCCGTCTCCTCCTGCACCCAAGGTTTGAGCTCGGTTGGGCTATTCACTGTTGCTACAGCACCCTCTCTCTGCACCCTCTTGGTACCCTGAGGTGTGTGAGGATGAGGATTGTAAAGACTTGGGTAATGTTGTGTGTTAATAGCGCCAGCCCCATGTATGGGTCCTGCAGAGTCTATGGGGTCCCCAGAAGCAAAAGCCAACACATCTGCCAAGCCTCACCTGGCTTGGAGCCCTCATCCACAGAGCCGTTGTAGACCTGGTTGATGAACTCGGGCCGATTGTCATTCATGTCGATGACGTAGATATACAGATCAATAGGATTCTCCACCTTGTTGCCATTCATGTCCACTGCATGGGCTCGGAGCTGTGGGGCAACAGACACGTCAGAGCTGGCAGCCACATTCAGGGGTATGCCTGTCTCTGGTGTGGGTGGTTCCCCAGGGACTCACAGCACTGGGGTAGCACTATAGCTCCCAGCTCCCTGGGGAAGGGGGCGGAGACAACCTGGGTGGTGCTCAGGTGGGATTGACACATCCAGAAACTTCTGGGAGCGTTGGTTCTCCCCTCTGCAGATGGGGTCATGTGAGCAGAAACAGGGTAACACCCTCTGTCTGTGCTACCAACATCACCTGGAGTCCCTGGGTCTGACTGATGTTTTCACATGCCTGGGCTGGACAGGTGCCCTGCACACAGGATTTTATGTCTTTTCACAGTGGCTGCAGCTAGGTCACTGGTGCCCAGTGGAGCAGTGGGGCCTAGATGACCTCCTGAGAGGCTGATGCAGGGAAGGGCTTGGGGAGGGAGCTTCATGGGGTCCACAGAGAGGCCTGAGCAAGCCTTGGGAGGGGATGCTGCATTAGACATGAGCTCAGGCCCATCTGCTTCTGTGGAGCCGTGCACAGTGAGGCAAAGGATGGCCAGAGAGAGAGCATGGGGAGAGTTGGCTTGAGAAGGGGCTCCAGGCGGCTGTGTTAGGAGCTGCCCTCCACACCCACCCACTCGTTTATTCCTTCCCAGAGTGCCTACAAAGGGTCCACAGGCACTGGATGCTGTGCTGACCCTTAGACCAGAGGTAAAGCAGACAGGGTACCTGGGATACCTCTCATCAGAGGTGGGTAGGGACACAGAGAGAGAAAGAGGCAATCTGTCTCTTGGGGGAAGGACAACTTAGTCACATGATTCCTCAGGGCTCTGCCCCGTGGGATGGAATATTTAGGGAGAAAAGGAACACAAGCTTTCTACCTCAGTTTGTGACTGATTCAAGCCGGCCAGGACCCTGGGGACCTGCTGTGCTGTCTTTGGCCCCGCAGCCTGCTCACCTCTGGTAAGTTGCCCCTGCTGAAGATCTCCCTTCAGTTCTGAGCTTTCACATAGAGTGGATGGCGATCACAAGACGTTACCTGGTTTCTGCAGAAGTGATGTCATCCTAACACCATGTCAAAGGTGGACACATGGGACCTGTCAGTCACAGATGCTCTATGCTCACCGTGTGCCATTTAATTTGTATGATTTGTCTCATTATTTTGAAGTTCTTGTTATATTTTGGACCAGAGGCCCACCCTCCACTTAATGTCAGGACTAAAACTCTATGCCTGTGCTGTACACAGGACAGCAAAGTGAGCTGATCACCACAGGCTGGAGGTGGTAGGCCTGAAAAGTTTGAACTTGCTGACTCTTCCACTAAGAAGATTATTGGAGATGCAGAGGAAGGGAGCCCAAGAAGGCCCAGCTAGAGCTGGTTTCCTGCCTGGGACAGCCTGCCAGCAGCTGCTGTGTCCCAGAAGCATGAAAGCAATTTTGGAGATGTCCTGAAGCACAAGGCAGATAGAACATTCTAGTGGGAAATCAGAAGACTTGATAGGGCCCTCAAGTCAAGGCCTCAGGGAGGGCAGGAAGCAGAAAGCAGAAACTCTTCAGGCCGGGGGCTTTCTGTTACAGACCATGATAATTAAAAATGAATCTGTCTAATCCTGAAGAAGTAAGTTTAATCAGTGAGTGGCTTCCTTCTGTGGCCCATGAGGAAGCAAAGCGCTCTGTGTCAGAGCTGACTCCAGGCGATCTGGCACCCAGGGAAAGAAAGGGCGCGTGGGATAGGCCATGCCTGCTCTGTCTTTCTCCAGACTTTCAATCTCACACCTGGTTGAGCCCCTCCCCCTGGACTTGGGTGCAGATGTCTTTAAAGGACACATTCTAGAGGTGATGTGTGCATAAAGCAGGCAGGAGAACAAGACAGGGGAGGGGGGGGAGGGGGCGTCTGGAAAGGGAGGGATGTGGCCTGCCAGAGGGTCCTTGTCATAGCTTTGTCAAGTGTTACTTGGAGGCAAGGCTCCCGGGCGAGGCACTGACCCTCTTTGGGTAGAAACCAGCGGCCACACTGAGCTCTTACCACCTGCTGGAGTCTGTACCTGAGCCAAGCCTCAGCCCCAAACAGCCTGCTGGCCCCGAAAATGGAGTCCAGGGCAGAGACCAGCTCCAACTAACTATCTTTCCTCCAGTTGTTCAGCCTGCGAACAAAACCGTCTTCCTGCTCAAAAAGGACACAATGACTTTCCGACTCGGGCTCCTGAGGGGGTCTCTTTCTCCACCCAAGCTAACAAGACGACTTGTTTCCTCACTTCCTCTCGCTGACCTTGGTCTCCACCATGTGAGAAGCAAAGTGAGAATTCCCAGATGGCTTCTTCCGGCACAGGCAGGGAGACACTGGCTGTTGGTATAGGCACCACCACTGTTTCTTCCCACAGCCTGTGTCTGGGTCTGACCACCTGGAGACCCAGCCTTCCTCAGGGCCAAGAAGGATTCAGTGGTTCCTCAGCTTAGAACTGTGTATGTTCCCCAAAACTCGGGCCATGTTTACTTCGGCCACTTCTGTTTTCTGAGCACCTAACCCAGGGACCAATGCATGTGGAATGCTCAAGAAATAAACCATGCATGGAAGGGTGGATGTGCGGTTAGGATGGGCAAGTGGTGGATGAATGGATGAGTAGATAGTGGCTGGGTAGATGGGTAAATAGATGGGCAGATGGGTGGATAGACTGGCAGGAGGAGCATGGATGGATAAGTAGATGTCAGGATGGGCAGATGGTATGTGAGTAAGTAGTTAGATATTTACTTGGATGGGTAGATGGACAGGTGGGTGGCTGGATGGTGAGTGGATGGGAAGGTAAGTGTGAGTGGATGGACAGACAGATGAGAAAGTGAGTAGATAAGGGGAGGAGTCTGGGAGGATCATGCTTTTTCTTGAAGTGTCTCTGAAGAGGGGCATCTGGAGAGCTGAAACCAGGTGCTGTGAGCCTGACTGAGGTCACTCCTGTGTCTCAGCTCCTCCACAGAAGCCACGGGATATGCAGAAGCTCCTGCTCTGTGGACTGTAAACTGCAGCTGTAGGCTTGGGTAACCATCTCAGGGCAGGAGACCTTTGTGGCTCAGAAAGGGCAAACCACATTCCTGAGGTTACTTTGCTAGTCCCTCTCGCACAGCCTCCTCAAGACTCCGGGAGTTGGTTGGGAAGGTCACCATTGTCAGTGACAGACTCAACCGCCTGTAATCCCCCCCTCTACTTAGATGGGCAGTGAGCAGCTTCAGGGCCAGGCTCTGTCTTTGAAGATATAGTGTGGACAACCTGACAAATCCTTGTGCACATGGAGCCTCCTTCTGGAGAGAGGAGATGGATGATCACTCCTGAACAAATGGCCATCAGACCGAGGACTAGCAGGGTCATCCTGCAATCAGCACAGAGCTGAAGCAAGAAGTCACAGGAATTAATATGACAGCATGGGGCACACGCCGAGAATTCCACCTTTGTTCTCAGATAATTGTCAAAGCGCCGGGCATTCAACATCATGGCATTTAGCCAGAGGCACACACAACACTCGGACCACACCTCTCTTCTGGCCACCTGATAGGGTGGATATCATCATAACCATGCCACAGCTGAGAGCTCTTCATGCTGGGGAGAGACCTGAGTCCAGGGTGGCCTCAGTGACGCTGGGCCTGACCCTCACAGGTGCTGGAGCAGAGCCCAGGGGACCAGCCACAGTGCCACTTGGCCATACATCAGAGAGAGAGGTGGGAACCTGGCTGTCTCCCTCATGTCCAAGGCTAGTGGGGGCAAGGGAGAGGCTGAGATCCCAGCCTCTCTTTGCTTCCCGTTCCTCCTTTCCGAGTGACTCTTGTCTTAGAGGCGCCCAGAGAGAAGCATGTGGATTAAAGGCAGACGATGTAACCCAGGGATGGACTGGCAGTGCTGATTTAAAGCCCAGTCTGGCCTGACAGTCATGCTTTGATCCTGGGTTGGCCAAGTCTGACCTGGTAGATGCAAGGGTCCTCCTGTGCTTTAGGACCTTGTGGCCAGATAGAAGTGTGCCTTGCTGCTGACACCCTACAGGGCGAAGGGTGTGGAAGGCTGTGGAGGGGTATGAGACATTGTGGATGGGTATGACAGGGTGTGGAAGGGTGGGCAGCCTATAGACTACCTGTTATTGCCATGTTCCTATATGAATACTTACATGGTAGGAGGCTCTTTCTTCCCGGTCCATGGGCCGAGTGACATACATCCGGCCAGACATGGAGTCAATATTGAAGACCTCCATAGGGGGCTGGTCCGCTCCCACACCTGTGATGCTGTACCGGATGGGGATATCATTGTCCTTGTCAGACCTGATCTGAAAGACATAAGAATGGAGATGTGAGCCTGCCGCTGGGGTGGGCTGGAGGGCCTGATGCTTGGCCGCATTCTCAGAGCATCATGGATCACTAATGGAACAGCTCAGTAACATCTCTCTCATATTGAATTTCACTTGTCCCCTCCCCGACAAAGCAACCAGTCACTCTGCCCTAAGGACTTCACTTCTCTTTGGCGGTCAAACATATCCTGGAGGAAAAGAGCCAGTCCACTCTGAATAGGTTTTAGGTGTATGTATAATAAGGTAACCCATGTCTTAGTGTGATCTTTTAGAGAAAAACCCCTATTTACCATCTAATGCCTATGCATATGATTAAAATATCCCATGTTTGCACAAAAGGCCCAAGTTTCCGTATGTCAATCATAAGTTTATCAGAGCAGAAACCCGCTCACCCCCCAACCTACAACCAATGCCTCTTCCTCAAGGACTCAGAAAGAGTCTCCAGGAATACACGGGCTCTTGAGCACTCTGGCTCACACCTGCCACTCCCTGCCTATGTCTACCTTGCATTTCTCTTCTGAGTAAAAGTCCTTGCCACTTGGGTATTTGTGTATGGTTCTTCAATCCTTTGAAGACACCAAGAGTCAGAGACACAATGGGCTCAGACAGTAGCCACGGGTAGCAGAAGGGCAGTCAGTGGACAGGGGGTACCCAGTGCCACCAACCTCATGTCCGTGGCTCATCAGGTGACAGGGAGGTACAAGATTTCAAGATTGTTTTTCATTTTTCTTTTTTATTTGAGACAGGGGTTCATGTGGCTCAGGTTGGCTCAAACCTAGTATACAACTGAGAATGACTTTGAATTCTTGACCCTCCTCCACCTCCCGGTCCTGGAATGACAGGCATGCACCATGGAGTCTAGTTTATCTAGTGCTGGAACTGAACCTGTGGCTTCACGCATGTTAGGCAAACACGCCACAAACAGCTCCATCCCCAGCCCTCAATAGTTCAAGTTCTGGGACAAGTTGTGATGTAGTGTGCCAGGCCACAAAGGGACACAAGTAAGGGGCACAGTGGCAGACTGAAGTCCTCATCCACACCAAAAGCAGGGATCTTGCTGGGTGGGTCACTTCTTTGCACAAAACAAGACAAGACTCCCAAAGGAGGTGTGAGAGAAGTCTGAGAACAGATTTTCTTTCCAGCTTTGTTTGTACACCAAACTGCAAGCTGGCTCCAGAAAAACCCCAATTCCAAGAAAATTCAACTCGATAGAGAACACATTTCTTTCTTTTCTTTCTTCATTTTTAAGGATAACTTGATTTTAAATTTTTAATTAAAATATAATTACATCATTACAACTTTTCTTCCCCCTTTCAAATTTGTTGGCTCCCATTCTTTACTTATTATTGTTACATATTATGGTGGCTTGAATAAAAATGGTCTTCATAGGCTCATATATTTGAATTCTTAGTCAGCAGGGAGTGAAACTGTTTGATAGGATTAGAAAAATTAGGAGGTGTGGTCTTGTTGGAAGAAGTGTGTCATTGGGGGGTGGGATTTGAAGTTTCAAAAGCCCATGCCAGGCCTGTGCTCTCTCTCTGCCTATGAATCAGGATGTGGCTTTCATCTCAGTTACTTCTCCAGTGCCTGCCTGCCTGCCTGCATGATGCCCTGCTCCCCACCATGATGATAATGGATTAAACCTCTGGAACTGTAAGCAAGCCCCCAATTAAATGCTTTCTTTCATAAGAGTTGCCTTGATCATGGTGTCTTTTCATAGCAGTAGAACAGTGATTAAGACAGAAATTGGTACCAGGGGTGGGGTGTCGCTGTGACAGGTCTGGTCATGCTGCTTGTTGGTAGAATGCTTGTGAAGGCCCATAAAGGTTTCCTAGTGAGGTCTGAGCTTGCTTTATCCAGCAGGGCTGCATTACAGGATTGCTTGACCGTGTACACGGTTACTAGGTGACTGGAAGGATCTGCACTTGGCTGTGCTGGGGTGGGGGTATCTTTTTCTCTACTCCTTGGCATTCCTATAAACAGCCTTTAGAAGAGTCAGGAGGGGCCAGGATCCAGGCCCTCCCGAGGCTATCCTGTGTTTCTATCGGTTTCTCTCCCCCCTATCCTTCTGTCTAATATCTCTTATCCCCCTCTCCTCAAGAGCACCCTGTTGTAATGTGTGGGAGCCGGTCTCCCAGCTGGGCTCCCACAAATGTGGGCTTTGGATTTGGAAAGCAGTTGAAAGTGATGAGTGGGGTTTAATGCACTGTCTTAGTGGGAATAAGGATGGCAGTGCTGAGAGCAGTGTGGGGACAGCTGAAGATGTCAGAGGGAGGAATCTGAGTAAGGGGCCCAGAGACTGTTCTTGTGGTATTTTGGCAAAAACTGTGGCTGATTCATGTCTTTGTTTTAAAAATTTGCAAGAGGCTAAATTGAAGAGTTTTAGATGAATGGTCTTGGAAGAGGAGATCTCATGACAGTCTAGTATTGCTGTGTCTCGTGGTTATTAATGGTCACTCTTATGCAGATTTACAATGAGAAGGAGCAGCAGAGTAAAGAAAAATGCAAAATGTACAGTTGGAGCGAAAAGGAGCACCAGGAAGTGTAACGTAGAAGACAGAAGTTCCAGTGCTTAAGAAGATAAAAAGTTAAGAAAAATCTGGTGATTGCTAAATGGAGTAAAGGGGGTGATGACCTCAGGGCAGACCCCACACAGCTCAGCTCCCAACTTGTTGAAAGGATTTAAAGAACAGAAAGTGGATACAAATGTAGTTGAACTGGGGGCCAAGCTCCAGAAGGCAACAGAACATGGCAACTTTGGAGGAGCTGTTCTGCCCTTAGAGCCATTAATACAAGAAAGGGGCTGTGGAATCTCCCACCAAGGCTAAAGAAAGCTGCTGAGGCCAGGCATGTGTCAGGGGTGTCCCTGCATGGAGCTCAGAGAGGCCGTTGTGTGAAGCTGTGAAGGTGAAACCTGGATTGTGTTGGAGACCCCAAGATATTGGAGGTGCCAGAGTGGTGGGATACCTGTCAAATAGAACTGCATACCACACGTGGAACCAGCCAGAGGAGACATGTGTTGCATCTCTGACATCAGACGTGGAGATGCAGAACTGGGAGTTTGTTCAGCTGGTTTTTGCTTTTGCTTTGGTCCAGTATTTCCTCACTATGCTCCCTTCCATGCATTTTGGAATGGTAATGTATGTCCTGTGCTATTGTATGTTGGAAGTGTGTAGTCTGCTTTTTGACTTTGATTTTATGGGGGTTACAGTTAAGAGACTGCTTTGAGTCTCAGAGACTTTGAACTTCGGATTTTTAAACAGTGTTGAGACTGTGATACACTATGGGGTCTTTTGAAGTTGGACTGAATGCACATTGCATTTTGATATGGCTACAAGCCTATGGGGACTAGGGAGTGGAATGTGATGTTTTGAATAAGAATGACCCCCATAGGCTCATATATTTGGATGCTTGGCCACCAGGAAATGGTACTGTTTGAAAGGATTAGAAGGATGAGGAGGTGTGGCCTAGTCAGAGGAAGTGTGTCACTGGGGGAGGGCTTTGCGGCTTCATGCCAGGCCCAGTGTCTCTCTCTCTGCCTCTGGATCAGGATGTACCTCTCAGTTACTGTTCCAGCACCATGCCTGCCTGCATGCTGCTCGCTGCCATGATGATAATGGACCAAGCCTCTGAAACTGTAAGCAAGGCCCCAGTTAAATTCTTTCTTTCATAAGAGTTGCCTTGGTCATGGTGTCTTTTCATAGTGGTAGAACAGTGACTTAGACATGTATGTAACTAAATATATAAACACAAGCTGCTGAGTCTGCTTAGGGTTGCTTGTGTGTATTTTTTTTTTTTTGTTTTTTGTTTTGGAGGTGGCTGACCATTTGGGACTAGATAGCCATTTTAGACACTCAGCTCCGGGGAAGACTAATTCTCCACTCTCAGCATTTTTTAATTGATTGCGGCTTTTCATCTAGAGAGGGGCCCCATGTGATTTTCATGCTGGTGTGTCACATGGAGAACACTTCCTTCCTTTCTCTTTCTCTCTCCATCTCTCCCTTTCTCCATCTCTCCATCTCTCTCTCTCCCTCACCTACCTATGTTCCTTTCTCTTCCTCCTTCCTTCCTTCCTTTCTCTCTTTCTTTCTTTTGGCAAAGTCTCACTATATAGCCTAGGCTGGCCTAGAACTTGCTATGTAGACCAGGTTAGTCTCAAGAGATCTGTCTGTCTCTGTCTCCTGAGTGCTGGGATTAAAGGTGTGCACCACCATGCCCGGCTGAGAACATCTTTCTTAAACCAGCATTTACCATGGTTGAACCAGAGCTGGTTACATAGAATGAGGTCACCAACACCAAGTCACCAAGGGCAGCAGGATGCTTCTCTGACATTGTAACAGTCTCCAGAAGTCCTTTACCTGTTGGGGGAACATGAGGTTTTCACCACATAGCCATCGTGTAGTTCAGGGCAAACCTACAGCTGCTTGTGTTAGCTCTGGGAGAAGAAGCAGGCAAGACAGCCATGAGCTTACGTGTGGTACACACAGTCTGTGGGGGTTCAGTTCTAGGCCTCCAATGCCCCTGCTTCTGATTCCATGACAAGGCAGAGGACAGGGCTTCTGAGAACAGGACTAGAATAGGTCAGGCTTGGGTGGTAAACACCTGACCCCCTACGCCCTCCCATTAGCTAGAGCCATCTCTTCATTGGGGTGTTGGCCATGGCTGTCTAAGCCTGTGCCATCTGGTCTGGGCACAGCAGAAAAAGTCTGCCATGGAGCTGAGTTGCCCCGTGTGCTGCCTTGGTGAGGGGGACATTCTGTGTCTGTTCTCCATCCTTGCAGATGCTCCATGGGATTTAGTAACCAGGGACATGGAGAGTCTAGAGGACAGAGAGCAGAGCCTGCCCCGTGTCTGGGCAGTTCCCGCAGAGGTGAGGTGGAAGCTTATGCACTGGGACAGGCCTGGCAGGCCCTGGCTGGTGTGCCTGGGGCTTTGGCTTTGGGCTTGGACTAGGGCACTGGAGTCGTAGTCAGGTCTTGAGCGAGGCTGGCTGGTAGCACTGGATGCAGGGGACACACAGAGTCACAGAGTGAGTGGTGCGTGTCTCTGTAGCCTTGAACAGATGCTGCTGCTTCCAGAGTGGCAATTGCTCCACTCTTCTGGCTACAGGGACATTTAATTGCAGCTGTGCTGGAAAGAACCTACCGGATAGTTAAAGGTTTTTTTGTTTGTTTGTTTTTGTTTTTTAAAGGAAACTCATTGTGTTTTGATCATCTTCCGGGCCACTCAAGAGCGCCTTGTGAAATACAGCAGCCGTGGGCCGCTGAGTGCCGCATCCAGGGCCTCTTTGCACAGACCTTGGAATGCTCTGATTCTCTCATAGTTTACCTTGCGGAGAAGAATTACTGTGTGAAGGAAGCCAGCAGGCCAGGGGAGAGCACTTTCCTGTGATTTGTGTCTGGAGAATGAGGAAAACACGACAGACGTAGATGCTGAGTGGGGAGTAGGAGACGCAGACGGCCCTCCTACCCCTCCCTGCTGAGGAGCCACGAGAATTGTTGGGCTCCTTTGCATTTGTTATTAGAGGACAGAACAGATGGTAAAAGGTTAGTTTAAAGTGATGTCTGCATTAAAATAATGTACGGCACCGAAGTCTGTGGTCACCTGGGGATGGCAGCAGGGCCGCTCTGTCCTCAGGAAAGAGTGGAAGGAGGGAGGCCCCAGAACCCCCTGTACAGAGTATTGCCTTGCTCAAACGAACTTGAAGCTGGAGAAAGTCACCATGTGGCTTCCAGTTGCAGACACCTGGGTTTATTATCAGTGTATTCAAGTGAGGAAGCAATGGGGCAGAATCACATCTGGATTCCAGATGTGTGTGTAAGGGGGGGAGAGGGAAGGAGAGAGAGAGAGAGAGAGAGAGAGAGAGAGAGAGAGAGAGAGAGAGAGAGAGAGAGAGAGAGAGAGATCTCCATTCAGAAAAGGTCCTCAGCCTAGGGCCAAAAATACATGTCGTGCTAGGCTCTATGGGGACATATGGAGACAGCAGGAGGACACAGTCACCTGTTAGGGGACAAGAGCTGTCCCACAAAGTGACACTTCATAGTTATAAATATGGACAAAGGCTGCCAGTGAGAAGACAGTGTGTGAGGATGTGGGGAGCATGGGGCAAGAGTAGCTCAGAGAACATCACACTCAAATTTGGCTCATTTGTTCTTATCCACAGCTAGTTATGGACACAGACACCCTACACATAGATGCATAAATACAATATGCACACACACCACACCGCATACACACAGGACAAACATGCATGCTCAAACACAAACAGTACAAAGATCTGTGCAAACACATCCAAACACATAAGTGCATACAAGCCTCCATGCCCGTACCATGGCCTCTCCTCTGGGCACCGGCTTCTGAAGGAGTTGGCTATTCCATGGCTAATGATTCTGTCACTCACAGGCCTCCCTGGTCCCTGCCCCGGCATTTCAAAAGATGCTCAGATAATCCTGGAGATCAAGCCTGTCCAGCAGGACATGGATCTCTGGTGAAATGTTTCTGTGCTTTTCTCCTCATACCGTATTAAACCCAGAGATTTCCCCGGGAGAACAGGTTGCAATTTCTCATTTTTGTTCCCCGCTGGGAGTCTGCATGGCCTGCAGCAGCTCCTGCTTCTTCTTCGAGTGAAGGGCTCTGAGTCGTGACAGCCATGCCTCCCCCAGCCCTCCGCCCATGCTCCAGGATGGAGACGGCTGGATTTACTCTGGGCTGTGACTGCAGCCAGCAAGGCTGTTGCTGACCAAGAAAGGCAATTTTCTTTTAAAACCTGTCTCTCACTGAAGCCCAGAGGTAGGAAGATGTTTGCATCTGAACACACTTGCAGTTTCCAGTGGTCTCAGCCATGTGCACGTAAACTCTAATGTTCCTGGCGCTTGCACTTGGTCCCACAGCTGACAGAGAATCAGGGTTTCTTGGTCTTCTGCATTTGCTCATTCTGCTTGTCCCAGACGCCCCAGCCTCCATTTCCTCCTTCCCTGCTCTGTTGTCATCAAGAACTAATGATGCTTCACATACCTTGCTGGGCCTTGGGAGACCACTAGGGCAGCCTGTCCCTAAAAGTGGCACATCTGGTCCTGGAAGGTGTATGCAGCAGGTGCCTCATAATTACTAGATAAGCAAGTGAAACCTGAGTCACAGCCCAAGGGTAGGGTAGACAGAGATGGCCAGGCCATTCATCATTCTGTTGGGAAGTTGTGGCTGCTGAAGCCCCAGGAAAGGCAGGACAGCTGGCCATCCTGTGGTCCAGAGGATGGGGAGTGGGTAGGCTGTAGAGAGGTGGGGAGTGAAGGTCTATATAACTTAGGCTTGGTGAAGTCAGAGGGGTGCTGGGGCCTCTGTGAACCACCATTGCATGGAGAACAAGATGGTGGATGCAGGAGTGGGGAGAGCGGTGAGGGAGGGAGACACAGCACATCGGCCCAGCTCACTGGAGCCTGGCCTGGAGACTGCGTGGAGCCCATAGCAAAAGATGAAAGTACATACGCCGTGGATGCTCCACTCTTGCTCACCACTCTGGTGGCCAGGAGCAGTTCCAGCAGCTGCTCCCCAACCTACGTGTTGTCTCTGGGCTCATGTCCCTTTGGAGACTCGCGCCTTCCCACCTAATGTGTCCACATCAGGATGCAGTAGCCTGGTCACCTGCGCTGACACCAGCTCAGTGGCCATCCTGAGGAGGGGCCAGCTGTCCAGGAGTCTCTGTCCCTCAGAAGTCCTCAAAAGAGACCACAGCCAAACACTAGGCTTGGGAAATCCTGCAGAGGACGGGGAGGACGGACTGCAGGAGCCAGAGGGGTCAAGGACACCACAAGAAAACCCACAGAACCACCTGAGCTACACCCCTAGCCCAGCCACGCAGACTCTATAGCAGAAAGCAAGCAGAGCCATCTCTCTGCTGGGACCCAGAGCCCCACATATAGATGGGAAGACTGAGCTTGCTCTTCATCTCACAGGGTTACTCTACTCTCCACCAGAGACTCAAGCGCTAGCCATCACTCGCTCTAACCAGTTCTGCAGATATGGGTCCCAGATACTCAGGCAATTGTCTGTCAAAGTCCCCTTGTTTAAAAATCAGCATGATTGTGTCTTTGTTCCTAGGCAGAGCTTCATTTTAGTCCTTTGGGACCAGATTGTGAACTTGAGGCCCTGTCGTACGTGAGACCCCCAGAGCTTGCTGCAGCATCTCATTGAAGAGCCCTTTGCCGGTCATTGAGTGCTCAGCCTTAAATGGGCCATCTGTGTCACCCACCTCAGGGCTCAGGGAACTTGTGGGAGGGGGGCCAAAGGACATAGGAGCCGGAGGATGGGGAAGAGTGCTATGAACTGCTGTGAGCAGCGGTGGTTACCGGCACAGCTTCCAGCCTTCAACATTTCATCCTGGAAGGGAGGCTCCATTAGCACTGAATGGTTGCTGGGGGAGAGAGGACCATGTAGCTGGAGTTTCCCCAGTCCTGCTTGGCCCACGGTCAGGACAAATCTCTCTCACCCTCCAGGCCCGCAGCTGCTCAAACCCACTACAGGACCATTTTCTTCAGAAGTCACCGTTAAATTGCTCATGCGCCAGTGACTACCTGTCTTAATCAGGGTTTCTATTGCTGTGAGGAGACACCATGACCACGGCAACTCTTACAAAGGAAAACATTTAATTGGGGCTGGCTTACAGTTTCAGCCCATTATCATCATGGCAGGAAGCATGGCAGCATGCAGGCAGACGTGGTGCTGGAGAAGGAGCTGAGAGTTCTACATCTGAATCTGCAGGCAGCAGGAAGAGAATGTCACACTGGGTGTGGCTTGAGCATCTAAACCTCAAAGCCCGCCTCCACAGTGACACACTTCCCCCAACCAGGCCACACCTACTCCAACCAGGCCACACCTACTCCAACCAGGCCACACCTACTCCAACCAGGCCACACCTCTTAATAGTGCTGTGCTGTCTGAGCCTATGGGGGCCATTTTTATTTAAACCACCACACTATCCACATCCACACTCATGCAAGCAACCCTACTAAGTCACAAAAAGGATCACAGAAAAAAAATTCATTCAACCAACTAACCAGCCAACTAACTACCCAACTAAACAAAAAGACATGCATGGAAGGGGACTTGTAGAGAAGAAGGAGCTTGGTGGGAGGGGATGAAAGGGTAATGGGGAGGGTGAAAATGACCAAAATACATCATAAACACGCATGAAATCGCAAAGGAGAAAGCTGGGAAGCAGCTGGACTCAGCTGGCCGTTACAACTGCTCTCATCAATCAAATGGCACAAACTTGGGGCCCACTCTGACCCCACTCTTCTTGATTTTTGAACATTAGCGAAGAGATTTGAAGCGTTTGTTGCATTTCATGAAGTATTTCCCATGCACAATGAAACGGAGACTTCACTTATTTCCACACAGGTTTTTGTAGCTGAAACCCCAGCATGTGACAGGGATGGGAGGGAATAGCATCCGTGGTGAAATATGGCGGCCATCGTGCATGCCACTCACAATTACTCTGAGTTTCATAAATCACAGGAAAAGCCCTCAAAGTCATATGAATACTAATGAAAACCAAGAATATGTTCTTACAAAATTTGCCTGGTGGGGAAGAGGGAATTAGTTGCTCTCAGAGATGCCCTTCAGGTTGTACCAAATTAATAAGGCCAGGTTCTCTTAATTTCTAGTGGCGGATTGGGCGGGCTTTATTGCAGACAGTGCGATGGCAGTGTGGTTGTGTGTGTGTCTGTTCTGCTGGTACACAAAGGCCGATTAACTTTGGGTCATTGTCGTTCTCCCATTGGAAGATAGTCAAAGTGCCCTCCCTAGCCAGTAGGAACCCAGCATGGCCTCTGGCACCGTTCCTCAGGCACCACTCCTCTTGAGCTGACTGAGTCGGCTAGGCTGGCCAGTTAGCTCCAGGGATCCACCGTCTCCGCCTCGCCAGCACTGGGCTTACAAGCACAATACACACACCTGGCTGTTTGTATGGGTTCTGGGGAACAGCTCATGTGTTTGTGCTCACAAGACTCATCCTTCAGTCTTGGGGCATACACAGGAATACGCTCAAATGATTACGCCTTGAGTCACTCAACAGTTGCCTCCTATGCAGCAAGGTCCGGGGCTGGCCGGACCTCTGCCTTTAGTTTTCAGGAGCATCTTATTTATTTATCTAAAAGTTTTTTTTTCCATTTTACATACCAATCACAGTTCCCCCTCCCTCCCCTCCTCCCGCTCATCCTCTACCCCCCCCCACGCCCCATCCACTCCTCAGAGAGGGTAAGGCCTCCCATGGGGAGTTAACAAAGTCTGGCACATCAATTTGAGGTAGGACCAAGCCCCTCCCCCCTGTATGGAGGCTGAGAAAGTTATCCTCCCATAGGGAATATGTAATTTTAAAAACAACTTGATAAACAGAGAAAAACATTAAAGCCAAACTTAGCAAGCACATTTAGCATGTTTCCTCTGGCTCCCCAGTACTGGTTGTGTGCTCCTACAAATAGCATCTGTCTGTCTGTCTGTCTGTCTGTCTATTTGACACACAGGTAGAGGTCATCCCACTGCGTAGATAATTGGGAGTAGCTATGCATTCTTCTGTTTTGCTTGTGTTTGTGTGTGTGCTTGGGTATGTATGCATGTGTGCATGTGGACACCAGAGATTGACATTGGTATCTTTCTTAATTCCCCTCCCTCTTATTTTTCAAGACATGATCTCTTACTGAACTGGGACTCAGTGGTAGCTAGTCTGGCAGCCAGCAAACTACAGTGATCTCCCTCTCCCTACCTCTCCAACTCTGGGATCATGGGCACAGGCTGACATGCTTGGCTTTTTACGTTGCCGCTGGGACTTGAACTCAGGTGCTGGAGGATGTCTTTCTGTACACTGTGAATATATGTTGTTTCCATTGGTTAATAACCCTTTGGCCTATGGCAAGGCAGCTTAGAGGCAGGCAGGAAATCTAAGGAGAGAGACAGGAGAAAGAAAGGTGGAGTCTGGAGAGACGCCAGCCTGCTGCTCAAGGAGCAAATGCCAGCAGACCAGTAGTCACGGGTCATGTGGAAAAATGTAGATTAATAGAAATGGGTTAATTTAAGATATAAGAGCTAGCTAGCAAGAATTCTTAGCCATGAGCCATATAGTTTGTAAGTAATATAAGCCTCTGTGTGTTTACTTGGGTCCGAGCAGCTGTGGGACCAGGCAGGACACAGGAAAATTTTCAACTACACTCAGATCTTCACACTTGTCCAAAAGAGAGCCCCTTTGCTTTTTTTTTTTTTTTTTTCTGACAAAGTCTTGCTATGTTGTCCAGACAGGCCTCAAAATTGTGATCCTCTTGTTTCTACTTTGTGAGTGCTGGATTACAGGTGTGCACCACCGTGACTCTACTTTGTGAGTGCTGGATTACAGGTGTGCACCACCGTGACTCTACTTTGTGAGTGCTGGATTACAGGTGTGCACCACTGTAACTCTACTTTCTGAGTGCTGGATTACAGGTGTGCACCACTGTGACTCTACTTTGTGAGTGCTGGATTACAGGTGTGCACCACTGTGACTCTACTTTGTGAGTCCTGGGATTATAGGTGTACTACCATGACTCAACTTTGTGAGTACTGGATTACAGGTGTGCACCAATGCATCTGGCTTCCCACTTTGCTTCTCTTCTTTGATTGTTCTGATCAAGGTTTGGTTCTTAGACTTCTCAGAGGACCATGTGACCTCTGGATCAGAAAGGGTGAGAAGAAAGGTGGGAGGTGACTGTGTCACCCAACAGAGCAAAGGCAGCAGCTTGATTAGCATAGACACCAGCTCAGGGGGGTGACATGGGCTTCTGGGCTTCCTGCAGCAAGCAGTGTCTAGTTTTGATGTTCCCAGGGACTGAGTGCATCCGCAGGTATGGAGTCATGCTTCACACAGCATTCTTCCAAGAATGAAATTTTTGGAAGTTTGCTAAGATGCTTCTTTCTGGAAGCCTTGTCAACTTATGTCACATTTGCGCCTGTGGACACTTTTCCTGGGCACTCTCTGTCCTGTGTGTGTCCCTGTGGCTCCCGTGGCAGGTGGCAATGTCCAGCGGATATGAGTTTGGATAAAGGTATCAGTGACAGGTTCTTACATAAGATGACACTGTGGCCAAGACCTGCACCGAGAGGAGAGACAGCCACCTGGGTGACGGGAGACAGAGTTTCAGCAGAAAATGTCTAAGAAACCTCAGGGGGCTGAGGCTGAGAGCCAGGGGACCTCAGCTGTCACAGGCAAGGACCAGCAAGGTGGTCAGTGTGGTGGGGCGGAGTGAACAAGGACTGTGTGTTGGGAGATGAGGACAGTGCTCAGAGGACCCATGCTGTGGGGCCAAGGGAGACCTCTGGGATCCTGGCCGATGATCCTTTGTCCTGGTGATGGGGGACCACTGGTGGGTGAGCAGAAGGTGCTGTCTGTCATGTTTCTAGGACCATCGGGTCTTGCTGTAAAATGGCACCTGCAGCCTGAGTTAGGGCTGAGGCAGGAGAATGGTATAGGAGCCATGGAGACGATGCTGGTGAGGGATGGCGATGGCCTCGGGCAGGTGGCAGGGGGTGGCTGAGGTCTGTTTTGAAGGTACAGATGACACACTCTGAAGATATATTACATGCAGGGTGTGAGTAGAGAAAGGAACACAAGAGCACTCCAGGCAGCTGGGAAAACAGAGATGGTGCCAATGGGAAGCATGGGTTGGGGGAGTCGGGACTTCATGGGATGTGCTAAGTTTGACAACCAAGCAGCAGGATGTCCCAGCGCACAGTGGGTTGGACTCAGCTCTGTATCAGTTCACATTCCAGTTCCATAGTTTTCTACCAGTGATCGTGGGCAAGCGACTTCTTTGCTTCAGTTTGCCCTCTGCTGAAGCAGACATAACCTCGCCTCCAGGGACTGGGTGAGTGAGGTGTGTGAAGGGCTCAGCAGTGACGGCCCATTTCCTGTCAGAGTCCAGCATGACTGTGACGGATGTGCCTGGTGGTGGCAGGAGCTGATGGGTTTTTACATCACGGGGTGAAATATGACGGTGAGAGAAAGGAGAAACCACCACCTATACAGGCTACAGGTCCAACGAGAGAGTCAGTTCCGCCACGTGCCGGACTACGGCAGCTGAGACAGTGGGATGAAGGGTGTGGCAATGGGCAGGAGGGAAGAGTGGGGTTTGGAAAATCCCATCCTCAAGCATCATCCTTGAGGCAGTGCTGTGGCAGCTGCCAGCACACAGAGAACTTAACTGCCCGTGTGAACTGAGTCTGTTCTTAGCGTGTGTGTGGCCCAGCGTTGTCCCAGCCTCCCTTTGTAGACTAGTGGGCGCAGCACTGTACACAACACAGGCCTCGATTAAAGGATCCTCCTGTGCTAAATATCGGATGACATGTGACCTACACTTCTTGTTTGACACCAATTCTGATTTCCTATGGAGCTCTTTTCTCCTCAGGTTTCCTGATGGTTAATTCCAGATAAACCACCGAGGCCAGTATTAGAAACACGAGCATGAGCACAGCTTCTCCTCACAGCAGACAGTTTGACTCAGGGATGGAGGTGATGGGAACTCTGCTTCCTTAGGGACCTGTGACTCGGTAGTGACACTTCACGGGGCCCCTTCCCTTTAAGGTCTACTTCCCTCACTGCCCTCATCCACACACTAAATTCCAGCTGGCGTAGCGGGAAGGGTGAACACCCTTCTGTATTCTTTTCCATCTTTGCAAGACTCAAGAGCTAACGTGCATTTCCAGCCATCCCACTCACCCGGCAACCTGCCCTGAAGGAAGCTCTGGGTGGGGGGACTTGGAAAAATGAGACAGAGTAGGAGAATGCTGTGTCTCAGAGACATCATCCTAAAACTGTGGGGGATGGTGAGACGTTTTCCCGGGGAACATGTTGCTTCCAACACCTGGTGGAATATTATAGGCAAAAAGAAAACAGGAAGGCACACTTAACTATGGCCAAGAAAACAATGGTCCTTAGTGACTCTCCTTCCTCCAGCAATTCCTTCCTGAGCCTCAAGACATCACAAGTTTCCAGTTTCTGATAAAGGATGTCTCTACACATGAAAAGAGCTGCCCACCATGTGCTTTCACAGCGTAGTATTTATAGATGAGACTGTTGGGTGTGAAAGATACTTAGCAGAGAATGGCATCTGATTTTCTACTGCATCAACACAGACTGGCAACATTCTTAAGCCACCGGATAGCTCCGTGGACTCCAAGGGCAGAGAAATTCATTGGTACGAAGCATGCAAAGGCATGGTGAGAGTCAATGGTTTCAACCCTGAGTTTGGGGTCTAATAGTTCTAAAGTCCTCATTTTGTCCCTTATTTAGTGAACTTTGGACAAGTTTAACTTCTGAATTCATCTCTTCATTCATGAAGAGGGAGTTGAGGTATCTGCTGAATAAATCGAGAGGGTTAAAGCAAAGATGTCTATAGTACAAAGAGATCAAGAGATGGTGCTGTGGCTCTCCCTCCTCTGATGTCACATCACATACATTTTCACATCGCCTCATCTGCACTCATCATCAACCATCATCTTCTTTACCCACATCACCATGATCTCATCCGCATGGCCACCAGTACTACCGCCGTTGCCTGTGTTAGCATCTTCCAAAAAACCACCATCTTCCACATCCACACTACCACCACCATCATCTTTACCCACATCACCACCATCATCCCCATCCCCAACACCATCAGTGCCACGACCACTCCTGTTATCATCTTCCTCTCCACCACCATCCTCATCACCATTATTTCCATCCACCACTACTACCACCACATAACCAACATCACCAACACTATCACCACTATCAGTGCCACACCATGCCTGTATCACCATCTTCCTCACCAACACCATCATCTTTAGCCACACCATAGTCATCTCCATCCTTGTCATCACCATTATCAGCACCCTCATTTCCACTCACATCACCAGAGTACCATCGTCCGCATGACCACCGTCCTCATCACCACTGTTGTCATCATCATTGTCTTTATCTGCATCACCATCATCCACATCCTTTTCATCACCACATCCCCATCAATGCCACTGCCTTCTTCATCATCTTCTTTCTCATCACCACATCTCCATCATCAATCTGTTTCACCATCATCATCATTGAGGGGGAGAAGTGATATACAATAAATGTGTTACCTAACCATGTTGGAAAGTTGATGAACCACAAAGGAGATAGCCAGGAGTGCCTGTGGGATTACACAAAATTGTTTTTTCAATATTTTTACAGCTGAGACTTGGCATTTATTAAGATGGGTCTGGGCACTGAATCTGATGTCATCAATGTCCAATGTCAAACTGTGAGTAACTAAAACTTCCTTTTTTGTGTTCCTTGTGTGTGATGACAGGACATATTTCCCAGGTGCATGGGTGGTAAATATGGCCACTAGGAGGCCATGCAAGTCAGAGGCCAGAATGTTCTTTTACTGCCACCTGCTGGTGGCTAGGCATGTCTTTTTACCTTGCTGGTCCTAAGTCTCTTTGTCAAGGAGACAACACATCTCTTTCGCCTCCCATTCTTGCTTTTATGAGACAACATGCAAACCCAGGGAGGGACAGTGGGCTGTGCCGCAGAGGCTGGTGTGTGCTTCTACATCAGGGAAGGAGTCTGATGGGCTTATTTCTCCTGGCGTCTAAGAGCCAGGGTAGCCAAGGGACCATCAGGTGGCGTCTGCTGGCTTCATTGTGTGCAGGTGTGGAGGAGAGACCTCACACATCTTTTGGAGCATAGGAGGGCTCCACACCTGCCAGCCAGAAGCAGAGCGGTGGGTGTTACACGAATCTTAGAAGGTCTTATTAATAAAAACAAACCTGAAGCCAGGTATTGGGGTGAACGCTGAATGATCAGAGAAGCAGAACAAGCCAGAGCCACCTCACCTCGCCAGTTCCTCAGCTGATCCTGTTTCCTCAGACTGGAAACCTCTGTGTCCTCATCCAAATGGATCTCAGCTGAACTGTTGCTAAAAGCCTAAAAGCTTAACCAGCCTCTAGTTCCTGGTCCTCACGCCTTATATACTTTTCTGCTTTCTGCCATCACTTTCTGGGATTAAAGGCATGAATCACCATGCCTGGCTGTTTCCAGTGTAGCCTTGAACTCCACACAGATCTCTGCCTCTGGAAAGCTAGGATTAAAGGCGTGTGCTACCACTGCCTAACCTCTATGTTTAATATTGTAGCTGTTCTGTTCTCTGACCCCAGATAAGTTTATTAGGGTGCACAATATTTTGGGGAACACAATACCACAACAGGTGGGTGTGGCAGATGGTGCCAAAGACAGGCTGCCTTTGCCTTCTCTTACGGACATGCTGATTTTAGATCAAGTTGTCAGCTTCCAGGACTAGATTTAGGTTAAGAATCTGCAGGAGTGGTTCCTTGAAAAATTGAGGCATCTGGCAAATTTGACTCAAGACAATCATCTGGGGAGTGGAGAAGCAGTCCCTTTAAAGGATGTACAAGTCCCACTTTGTCCTAACATCTCACAAGCAGCTGGCCTTGACCCCTTGAGCCTCAACAGGAGGTCCCCACCCTAGCAACCTCAGCTCCACAGTGCTACCCACCCTGGCCTGGTTCAGTAGACGGTGCTGGTCTTGTAGGACCAGGCTAGCATTACAGAGAACCAATCCTGCCTCCACACAATAACAAAGCCACCCACTCCCCTTTCCATGACCACTTGGCTGGCCAGGCTCTCAGATCTCAGGTCAGGTTTGGAGGAATGGCCTGGACATTTCCCCTCAAGTGTTTGCAGCCTGTGGCAGATCCCAGCCTTGACAGGACAAGGAGAATGTGCTCGGGGCACCTGACAACGGCAGGCTGCAGGGTCCTTGGCAGGCACTGCTGACCTCCTGCCCAGCTTGCCCCAGCATGGTGGCCTGTCTCCTTGGCTCACTCAAGCAGATGGACAGGCTGCCCTGGGGACATCCTCCTCTCTCCAGACAGCTCTGGCCTCTAGTGCACCTCTTCCTGATAGATTGTCAGATGGTGCAGAGCTCCTTATGACCCCGTTCCCCTCTGCATCAACAATGGGTCTTTTCCATGCCTGGGTTTCTATTTCTGCTTCTTGCCAGCTGGTTGTAGTACTTTCTAACACCCTTGGCTCCTGAGAATGCTCTTATTTATACTGAACTTGGGAGGAACAGGCCAGCCTTCGGCAGCCAGCCAGAATCAGAGGTTCCCAAATAATCACTCTGGGCTGCATGCTGTAATCAAGTCATCCTGGGGTGACACTAAATCGGACCCCACCAAGCTTATGTGTGGACCCTGCCAGGGTGACACCCTTCCAGAAAGAGCAGGATGAGTGAGTTGAGGCGGGCCTCTCAACGAGGTTCCCACAGGCCCAGGACTTGGCCCCCTCCAGGGACAGTAGGTTTCTGTTGTCATTCTGTTGGGGCATATGGCCCAACACTGTGCTGGCGTTTCTGTGACGGAGGTTGGCGTTCACACCTATGAACATCGAGTAGAGTCACTGCCCTTCCCAGGTGTGGTGTGGCGTGGGCCTCACCCAATCCACTGAAGCCTAAATAAGACAGAAATGTTTGCTTTCCCCAGTTGGGAAAGGGTCCTCTGTAGTGGCCTACAGAGCCATGCTGGGTCCCCGTCTGCTCTGCAGCCACCCTACACAGCTTTCCGCTGTTGTAAGTCTCTGTAAGCCTGCAGGGTCTTTGCCACTTTTCCGAGCAGCCATGGCTTTCACCACCCTTCTCCCCAGCCACACTGGAGACTGGTGGGCAGAGGTGAGGACTGCTGGGCAGGTGACATGTGACCTTTAACCTGCTCTGGTGGAGTGGTGAAGGGCTTTCTCCATGTCTGAGGTCTGACCCAGGCTAGGCATCCCTCATCAGTCAGGAGAAGCCACGAGGCAGCTGACCACTCTGACAAGCCCAGTGGCCTCCAGTGGGCACGCTTGATGGAAGTTGACCTCTGGCCATGAGCTCAGGGAAGCTGAAAGGGCTCCTGTGTAACCCTCCATGGATGAGGTGGGGCTTTCGGGGAAGGTAGCCCCTGGTTCTTTCTGACAGCTATGTCCACTGAGGCTGGAGCCCAGCACCTCCGCACCACATTGTGCTGTGCACTAAGGAAGTACCACTGAATACCGTGGAGATTGACAGTGACCAGTCCCCACTTCTGCTGTAGTGACTTGGAGTGAGGGTGCACCTGCCAATTCTCTCACCGGCAGCTTTCGTCTTGGCACATGGCATTTACCGTCTGAGCATGGCAGCCTCCCTGTGAGGATGGCTGTCCCCACCATTGCTGCCATCAGAGAGCCCTAGGGATCCACCTGTCTCCAGCCCCACGCTCTGGGATTACAGCATGCACTGCCATGCCGGGCAGTTTTCACCTGGTGGTGGGGATCTGGACTCAGCAAGCACATTCTGGGCTGAGGCATCTTCCCAGCCCTGCACTTACCCACCTTAAGAGGCTGTACACAGGCACACTGCAAGTGTTGGCTTCACAACAGCCAGGGTGTAGACACCAGAGTCCGTCAGTGAACGGACCGACAGGCAAGCCTCAGCAGTGGGCTGACAGTGTCTGAAGACAGGCGCAAACTCACGCCTGCTTCATGCGAATGAGCCTGATGGACACTGTGGGATCCGTCATGTGAGGCCCCCACTGGGTCAGAAAGCAGGGCAGTGCTTCCTGGGCCAGGTGGTTATGTTAGTGAGGACAGTGCTGGGCCGTGAGGAGCCCTGAAGACTGTGGCGATGGGTGGTTACAGCTATGGGCATGCATGAAGACATGTCTGCTGTGGCAAATTCCATATCATGTTCCACAAGGAAGAGCTCACGTCCCCCTTCCCTGTGCTCAGGGAACAAGGAGATGGCACCTGACATCGGCACCTGTTTCTGCCAGGCCAGCAAGTTGGGCCGAGTCCCCAGGGGCAGGTGCTGGTATAACCTGGGTCCCGTTCCCCATTGGTGGTGTTTAAAGGGGCTTTGCTCAGTTGTGTGGATGCTGGGAAATGTTTGCAAGATGTAACTGAGTTACAATGGTAGGATTCTCCCTCCCTAAACAGCAAGACTGCTTCATGACCATGAACAGACCCATGCAAAGGGCCATGCAGGAAGCACAGTGTGTGTGTGGGGGGGGAGGGCACCAAATCCCTGAGTGAGGAACGGAGATGACATCTGCCTCCTGTGCCTGCCTCATCTGTGGGATTGGACCTGCTCCCCACAGTCCTGGCATATCCCCTTCCCCTGTCGTAGCCTGCCCTCTGGGTGCACCAGGGAATTGGGGCTGGGAAGGGGCATGGGACCAACCTGCATGGTGTCATCTTTTTCTCTGTTTCTTCCCCAGCAGCACTGCCCCTCCACCATGCTAAAACTGGAGATTTTGTTCAGATGAGCCTGGGATACAAAAAGCTTTTCTTTTTAATTAATATTTGGAGATTTTATTTTCTGTGTATGGATGTTTTGCCTTTATGCATGTCTGTGTACCATATGTTTGCCTGGTGCCCGTGGAGTCCAGAAGAAGGCATCAGATTCCCTGGAACTGGAGTTACAGATGGATATGAGTTGCTCTGTGGATGCTGGGAATTGAACCTTTGAAAGAGCAGCCAGTGCTATGCCCCCACTGTTTTTTGAGACAGTCTCATGTAGCCCAGGCTGGTTTCAAACTCAGTTTGTAGATGAGGATGACCTTGGACTCCTGATCTTCCCACATGCATTACTTCCTGAGTGCTGGGGTTACAGGCATGCATCGCCGTGCTTGACTTTTTGTGATGTTGAAGATCATGCATGGTAGGTGAGCACTCCACCCCCGCCCCCAGCCATATCCCCAGTTCCACAAACACTAGGGGATTTTAAGGATCATGTTAGACCTTGTCATGATGATCCCATCTCTCCCCTGGGTGGCTTATTTCCCCAAACAGAACATGATACTAGGCAAGGAGGGGCCTTCCCTCCAAGCTGACCTGGGACAGTTTTGTTGGTCAAGGGCAGAGGCAGGGGCCTGATCCAAAGTCTTTTTCCAAAGGCTGTCTCAGGGAGGCCTCACGGTACAACAGTAGCACGTCTTATTCCAAAAGCCGGTCTGCACCCTGCTCAAAGTCATAGTGAAAACTGGTAACCCCACTCTGTCCTTTCCCGTCTCTCATTGGCTGGGTGGGTCCCCGAGAACCACACACTAACAGCTACCTGGCCAGCTCCCCAGAGAATATGCATTTCACCAACAAAACTAAAATAGCTCTTTTCAAAATGTCTTCACGCAGCACAGGACGCTGGAAGAAGGGTTTGTAATTATGTGTATCGCAAGTTGTCCCAGCCTGGTGGGGGGCTCAGAGCCTTCATATAAATTATACGAATCAGCGGTGGAGGGAGGAAACCCCACGTGGTCCTTAAAGTGATGCTTTCTCCTGACGGATGCACACGGCACTAAATCACAGCCAAACAGCGCTGGGGGCTGGTGCTGTGGAGCGAATGTTGGGCTTCAGCCTGGCCGCCTTCCTAAATGCACATGATCATCTTAATGATGTATTTGGGGGAGACATGATAAATCACAGAACCAAGGCAGGCTGCAGCATGCAAATGCGTTTGAAACATTCCTCGGGAGGCATGAGTGATGGGCCACAAACACACCTGAAACCTGGGTTGCAGACTTATTCTCTCTGCTCTGGTCTCTTTCCTGAAGCGGCAGCTTATCTAGGCCTCTGGGGGTCCTTCAAGCCTGCTAATCTGGATCCCTCCCTCCATGGTGCAGATTCTACCCCACAGGGTCTAGTGCACGTGGATGGAACCCTCTCAGGTAAGGGCAGGAGCAAGAACCAGACCTCAGGGAAGGGTAAAGGACGGCAGGAGTGACCCAAGAAGGCATCAGGGGACATCTGGGGGCAGTGCCATGGCTTTTGCCATGGTGTCCATGGCAGGAAGTTCCAGCTGCCCCTAGCAGGTTCAACTTGTTTATCTTTAGCAAGACAGGCTGGAAGAGTGACAGGCAGATGAGTCCACTGCTGACTTGAATCCTTAGGGGTCCTGTGTCAGGGATGGAGCTATGCAGGGTGGGTGTGGGGAACATTTCCACATTCCTTTTTGTTGTTCTGGTCCCAAGGCTCAGAGTCCTAAGCCCATGTAGGACCCATAAGGTACTTTCCTGCTTTGTAAATTTGAACCAGAGGGCTATCCTCAGACTGAGTCCTGGGGCAGGGAGGCAGTCCAGGGTGGGTAGGACAGCAGCCTCTCGTGTGGCCTTGTGCTGTAAGCTGGATACCTAAAAACCGGGGTTACAGTGGTCGCTGGAGTCCTAGCCTGGCGGTGGAGGGCTCAGTGTGCCTCCTGTCACTGGAACCCTGTGGCCGGCTGGGAGGTTGTCTAGGCAGCCCAAACCCTCCAGCATCCACCTTCTAATCCACTTCCCCATCCTAGCACTCATTCTCTGCAGCTGAGAGTAGAGAGTGCTAATCAACTCTCCAGCCAGGTATGTGGCTTCTGTACACGCTGTGAGGGAGTGACTAGTCTGTAGATTCAGACGTGGATGGTGTGGTAAATCTTGGACATCAAGAGTGCACTGTCAGAAGAGGAGAAAGTGAACATGGGAGGGCTGGATGTATGAGGGAGAGGCCAATTGGGTTGCAGGAGTAGCATGCCATAAAGGTGGGTTCAGGGTCTGGTAAGCAAAGCCCTGAGGTAGCCGCCTGGACATGACGGGAGGCCAGAACTTGGCATCTCAGGCTTTGTGTGTGGAGAAGGGTGGAAGGCCAGGTGGGGAGGAGCCTACACACAGACATGGTAGATCACACCATGGGGGATGACTCACACACAGACATGGTAGATCACACCGTGGGGGATGACTCGAACACAGACATGGTAGATCACACCGTGGGGGATGACTCACACACAGACATGGTAGATCACACCATGGGGGATGACTCACACACAGACATGGTAGATCACACCGTGGGGGATGACTCACACACAGATATGGTAGATCACACCATGGGGGATGACTCACACACAGACATGGTAGATCACACCGTGGGGGATGACTCACACACAGACATGGTAGATCACACCGTGGGGGATGACTCACACACAGACATGGTAGATCACACCGTGGGGGATGACTCACACACAGACATGGTAGATCACACCGTGGGGGATGACTCACACACAGACATGGTAGATCACACCGTGGGGGATGACTCACACACAGACATGGTAGATCACACCGTGGGGGATGACTCACACACAGACATGGTAGATCACACCGTGGGGGATGACTCACACACAGACATGGTAGATCACACCGTGGGGGATGACTCACACACAGACATGGTAGATCACACCGTGGGGGATGACTCACACACAGACATGGTAGATCACACCGTGGGGGATGACTCACACACAGACATGGTAGATCACACCGTGGGGGATGACTCACACACAGACATGGTAGATCACACCGTGGGGGATGACTCACACACAGACATGGTAGATCACACCGTGGGGGATGACTCACATACAGACATGGTAGATCACACCATGGGGGATGACTCACACACAGACATGGTAGATCACACCGTGGGGGATGACTCACACACAGACATGGTAGATCACACCGTGGGGGATGACTCGAACACAGACATGGTAGATCACACCGTGGGGGATGACTCACACACAGACATGGTAGATCACACCGTGGGGGATGACTCACACACAGACATGGTAGATCACACCGTGGGGAATGACTCACACACAGACATGGTAGATCACACTGTGGGGGATGACTTGCACACAGACATGGTAGATCACACCGTGGGGGATGACTCAGTGGGTGAATGCTTCCCAAACATGCTTCAGGACCTGAATTCAGATCTCTGGGGTCCATTTAAAAGCTGAGTGGGGTAGCATATGCCTGTAACCCAGTACATGGGAGTGTACTGACAGGGACAGGCAGATCCCAGGCTTACAAACTGCTAGTCCAGCTGAAATGGCCAGTTAAGGGTTCAGTGAGAAAGCAGGTCTCAAAAACTAAGGTAGCAGGGTTGACAAGATGGCTCAGCAGGAGCGTTTGAGACTCAGGCAGTGGAAGGTAAGACTGACTCCCACAAGTTATGTCCACTGTCACACATGCATTGTGCAACAAATATGCCCCCAACATACCTGACACATATAAAATTAACAAATAAATGAAAAAAGAACTGAAGAAAAGAAGCCAAGAAGAAGGATTGAAGAGGCTATTCTGACATTAACTTCTAGCTTCCATTCATGCCTGCATAGGTAAGCATTCTGGTATACACATGTACAAATATGTGAGTGTGCACACACACATGTGCATGCACAGAATCCTCATAAGATCTCAAACAGCATCCTACTGAGGGTCAGCGCGATGCTCCAGTCTGAGCAGGGTGGGGTCCCCTGTTCTAAGCACTGGCCACTGCCTATACCAGCTGGACCTGTCCCATTCCTGGTTCCACTGTAAGATCCATCTACCTGGGGGAAAGAACTGGGCTGCAAATAAACACTTGACCCCGAGAGTCCCCTCTGTGAGGTGGAGACAGAGGGTGCTCTCAACTCAGGGCAGCCTGTGAGAGTACCCGGCACCCAGGCCAGGGTTCTCGTGAGGACTGGTGTCAGTGACCCGGGCTGCAGCTGCCAAGGGATCTGCTGGCACTTCCGCCGGTGAGCTCCCCCATCTGACAGTCCTCCAGACTCCATCGGACCCCTTCTTCATCCACAGCTTCTCCCTAAGAAGCTGGTGGCTCACATCTGGGTGCCGTGGCCACTGGATGAGTCTTGAGAGAAGCCCTGGTCTAAACCAAGGTGGGTTCCTGCCTTTGGAGACTCCAGTTGGCAAACACATGCCTCTGCTATTATAAGAATTAACATTTCCTAACATAAAATAAGTTTGGTGTTTAAGCAAGTGGAAAATAGCATTTTTCCATCGCTTTGTGCCTAAGCATTTCAGCTGAACTCAGCCTCCAGAGTCACCTCTATTTAGAATATCTAAGAGCAAGCGAGAAAGCTTTCTAATCTCTCACTACCCCCCACTCCTGCCCACCAGGGAAAACACTACTAGGTACAAGCTGGAGGTAAATAAGGTGAGGGGGAGTTTTAGGTTAGGGAAGAAAACCTCGCTTCTTGTATTCCCACTCCTCAAGGACCCTGCGGGTAGATGTTCAGGTCACACCCTCCGTGGCTCCACCATCTCATGGGACATTTTTTCAGCAGGCCTGGCTCAGAAGCAAGGGCCAGGGGCCACCTGGAGCCTTTCCTGTTTGCTTCTGAACTTCCCTGGGGTCTAGGTGACTTTAAGCTCCTCTAGTGCTATGGCCAAGTGAAAGTGCTTACTTAGCTTCCTTTTATGAGGACAGAGAGGTGGAGGGTTTAAAGACTGTGGTGGTCATCGAAGATCACAAGGCATTGGGGATAACTGTGGCCAGATAACGGGTTCTGAATTGTAGAGACCTAGCCTTTCCTTCCTGGCTGGGGCCTATTTTGCATTTGATAATCTTGGATTAGCAGTTTCAGTCATTTAAAATCAGAAGACCTAGATTCCCACTTCCTTTAAATCCTGCTGGAGCTCCCTCTGCATGGCCCGGGACTGGGAAGCAGATCCCGGCACATGGTTCCTGCCTCTGCCCTGAAGACTCAGCGCAGCAGGTCCTTAGGCTCTGGGGAGGCTTACAGGGAGTGCTCAGCACTCAGCTTGTCCTCTGGGGACCCAAGAGCCAGGCTGCTTTCTGCCGTCTCCTTTTGGAGCCTCCCTGGGACAAATGTGGTCAAGGCTGGGGCAGCAGCTCCCACTGCTCCAAGAAACAGTTTGGTGGATGCTTGGAATGTCATGGGAGCTGTTGCTGATCCTGAACAAACACTGCCTGGCCACAAGACTTACAGCCTACGGCCTGTGACCTCCAAGGCAGTGACCCCCTTGGGGCCTGCTACTGTGTTGCATGGCTGTTTGCAGCACTGACTGGAAGAGACACGGCAGTCACTCACTGAAAGCCCTTCCTACCCTACACCACCCCAGCAGCCCACCACATAAACTATGAACACCATTAAAGCAGCCTCAGCCCCACACAATGCACAGTTTTCAGCATCTTTTTCAACACTAAAGTTCTGGGCTGCTGCAAAACCAGGCTGGGGATCCTCGGTTGAAGGACTGGAAATCCCTTTGAGGAGTTACACACTGCAGCATATGGTCACATAGGCAGGGTACTGGATGCTTCCAAGAGTCTAGGAGCAGGGCAGGTAGGGTTCTTGCCACAGGGTTGGGGTTCCTGCACCATAAGATGGTATCATAGGGTCACTATTGCTGTGATGAAACACCATGACCAAAAGCAACTTAGGGAGAAAAGGGTTTTTCACTCACAGTTCCATATAACTGTTCATCATCAAAAACAGTGAGGGCAGAAACTCATACAGGGCAGGATCCTGGAGGCAGGAGCTGATGCAGAGGCCATGGAGGGGTGCTGCTTACTGGCTTACTCCCCATGGCTTGCTCAGCCTGCTTTCTTATAGAACCCAGGACCAACAGCACAGGGATGGCACCACTCACCATGGGTTGGGCCCTCCCCCATCCATCACTACAGCTGGATCTTACGGAAACATTTTCTCAACTGAAGTTCCTTCCTTTTGGATAACTCTAATTTGTGTCAAGTTGACATGAAACCAGCCAGCACAGCTTCCAACACGGCTTCCACTGCCGTATCTCAGCCGACCTTTAAGGAGCCAGCCCCTCGCCATGACCGCAGAGGCAGTTCAGTGGATAAAGCGCTTGCTGGATCCTTAGAATTCCTGTAAAGACCAGGCAGATGTGGTAGCCTTCTATAATTCTAGCTTCCCCATCCCCAGGAGGGGCAGAGTTAGGGTGGCATGAAGGCATGAGGCATCTCTAGGGACCGTCTCAGTAGCCACTGCTATGCCCATTTCACAGATGTGACTCACTGATTGGAGCTCATACCTGGACTTGATGCTGAGGCCCCTTTCACCCTCTGAGTAGGCTCTTCCTGCCATAATATCTGTGGTGCCCATGTGGGGGTGAGAGTCCAGTGTTGGGGTGAGAGCCCAGTGTGGGGGGTGAGAGCCCATTTTGGAGTGTGAGGTAAGATACTCCTTAATCTCTATCTGGTTTGCTCAGGCTAGGCTCTGACCTGGTTGGTCTGCAGCCCCAAGCAGAGATGGAGCTGTGCTCTGCATTCCTACATATGTGACTACTTTAAAGCCGTTTTTGCGCCAAACTGAGCCCCGGCTGCTGGTTGTGCCTGGGTGACCCTGGAGGATGCAGTGGGCCAGGGGCCACGCTTCCACACAGGCTCCTGGGGCTAGGCCCGATGCCAGAGCAATGACTGTGAGCTGGGTGAGCCAGGGAGGCTGTGGCGTCCCAGCAGCTAGTGTGAGTCCCTTTGAAGAGTCACCGTAAGGACCCTGGAAACAAGGCAAATACGAAACAAGCAGGAGGGCCAGAGGCTCTTCTGAGTGGCGTGGAGAATGCAGCTTGCCAGCTTTGCCACACTCTGGCCCCTCGGAGCTCAGCTTCCTCACCTGTGAGAAGGGGGCCCAGCCTTTCCTGCCATTTGCAAGTACTGGGCTCAGGGGACAAGTGGGAAGCCGTGGGGGAGGATACAGCACACGGTACCTATGTGCCTTACTAAAGGCCCCTGCCATTATTACCAACAGACTTCTGGGAGGGCGAGGGCCTAGGCGGCTCTCGCGGTGCCCGCTGGGGTGGAGAGATGAGATGCCTGGCTCATTAGCGAGGTGCTGGTGGGAGTGAAACTGGGGCTCCGAGGAGCTGCGGGGAGCCCACAGTGCTCTTCAAACATCTCCCGCATCCTTGTTTACACTGCTAATTCCAGAACTGGAGGGTTCAGGGGTCCTTAGGAATTCCGTTTGAAATCTGTGGTGGTTAGAAGTCCTCCCTATTTAAAGGCACAGAGGACAGGCTTTCTCTCAGTCGAATGTGTTGACGTCTGGCTCCCAGAGCCCAAGTGGCCCCGAGTCCTCCAGCCAGGCTCCTGACCCTTGTTTCTCTCAGGGACCGTACTGTGGTGCCATGTTGGTTACCAGGCATCAGTAATTCGTCTGTATTTCTGCAAGCGTAGCCAACACGCTCCGGCCTGTTGGAGGTAAGGGAACAGAAAAGCTGCTCAGGCCCACCCTGCTCCTCACATGCCAAGGGGCCAGAAAAGGCTGCAAATGTTTTGCACAAATGCAAATTATAGGACACATACATGTCCGAATCCTGGCATCTGCTGTCTGCAAAGAAACCTGGCTGCTGCTGAGTCATCTCTTGTAACTCAACAGTAATGGCTATGGGGAGGGTGGCAGGCTATTGCCACAGAGTCAAGAGCTCTTCTGAGGCTGTTTGGGACAGTGTGACTGGAAAGAGAGGCCGCTTTTGGAGGAGACAGGGAGAGTAGAGGCCTGCTTAGGCTCATGTCCCTGGGTGGTGCACCTGCTCCTGCAGCTGGGTGGGTGCTACAGAAAGATCAAAGACTTCGGGACCCCAAGCTCAGCTCTGCTTTGGTGAAAACCTGGGGAATCTTAGGTAGTATCCCGAGGAGGTACAACAGTCGCTGTGTTGTCGGGGGGTGGAGGGGTGAGAAGAAAGCACTGAGGCAGGGGCATGGCCTTTCCTCTGGCTCTGGTGCAGCCCAGATTGGGAGTTTTCAGGACAGCTGGCAGCCGTGGGATGCAGTAGGAGCTGGCATATTTATGGGGTAGGTGAGGTGGGCCCCTGAGCTCCCAAGACCTGCTGGACTGTGGAGGAGGCAGTTTTTGATTTGTTTTTCTATTTCTGACTGGCTGGTTTCATCAGCTCTGCTCACTGCTCTACAACGTGAGGCTCCTTTTTCCACCAGAGACAGAAGCTAAATATTTATTGGCCTTTCCTCGCTTCAGGTTGCTAAAAGCTTGATCTTTATTGCGGGGGAACAGTGGTCACCACACACCACACACCACACACCACACACCACACACATAAGCCAAGGATGGGCATTTAATTCAACTGTCTCCATGTCGGTGGCTGGCACTCCTTGTCTCAGAAAAAGCAACTTCAAGCCTCGGACATCTGCCTCCCCCAGCAATCTTTACTCCCATCTGGAGCTTAGCCTCAGCAGAGGTTGTGGTTTTTCCTGCTGTGAGTTGGAGGATGTTTATGTTTTAAAAAATATGGCTTCTGTCGTGTGCTTCCAGAGTGGCTGCCTGGTGGGTTAACCGTCAGCATGATGTCCTCCTCCTTGCTGGGTGTGGGGACCCCTGATTCGTACCATCAGTTTCTTCCTAGATCTTGGCATTGTAAACACATCAGAATGTGCTGAGAAGGTGACAACACCTGGCAGTGCCCTGTCGGGGAGGCCTGTGATGCCCGAAGTGTCTGGGGTCCTAGGAAACTCTTGGGCTCGACAGACCACACTCTGCTCTGTACCGACAGAACTAGCTGTGGAGAATGATCTACAAATCTATACTTCTTTTTTCACTTCTGAGGTCATTGCTGGTTGGTTAGGAAGTTAGGGGTGCCTGAGCAGGTGGAGGAGAGCTAGGGTGGGGACACAAAGACCCTGTGCCTTGTGAGAGCTCTCTCTGTCTTTATCTTCATCTCTCTGTGTTTCTGTCTGTCTTTGCTCTCTGTATGTGTGTGTCTCCCTGCCTCTCTCTGGCTCACTGTTATGCGTTTTGATAGATTCACTTCGTGGAGCAAAGAGGGAACACACTGGATCGGATTTTGAGTCTGGGTCTGAGAAACCAGGTCAGGATGGTGCTGGGGGAAGTGCCTGCAGGTAGAGTCCTACATGAAGAACATCTCCAGGGCTGTGGGACAGTACTGACCTGCATGCCTATTCTCTGGCGGCTCTTTGTGCTCACTGTGAGACCTGTCTTGGGCTCCAGCCTTTCCAGCACCAGCCACCGCCAGCCCCAGGTACCAGAGAGCACCCTCCTTTTCTTTGGGTGCCCACAGGACTTTATGGGTGTGCAAGATAACACTGTCTGTCAGAGCCTACCCTAGACTGTCCCCCCTCAGCACAGAGCCTGTCAGCCTCTGCTCTATCCAGAATGAGGCTGCCACTCCTCCACTGCCCTAGCTGTCCCCAGCTCATCTCAGGACCCAGTGACTGTGGCACTTACATGCATGGAAGATTCTGCGTTTGTCTAGTGAAAACGACAACCTGAATTAGAAAATACGCCTACTCTTAACAAAAACCTCTCATGCTATCAAAAGCCTGGTCCCCAATTCTAGATTCCAGCACCTTCGTCCATCCAAGGGATATTCCTGTGAACTCTCGGTGTCCTTCCTCCCCTGAAGCACAGGCACTAATGAGTCCCAGGGTCATGTTTGAGAGGCTGTAATTACCTCTAATCACCCAGCATGTTGGGACTCTGATCTTCAGGTCCCCCCATTTTGGGAGTTGGTTTTAGCTATGTAAACTGTGCCGATAACAGGTAAGCAGTCTTCCTGGTGTCATCTGCAATTTGTTCCAGTGTCTAATACTACAGATTAATTAGACTCCTGAGCTCATGGATACATCCCACCTGTTTCAGAATGGCGGTTGGTTGGGCTGATAGCTCGTGTATTCAGGAACATATCACAGTATTCCTTGGAGGAAGGAAGTAATCTGTTCCAAATTTAAGGTCTCATATAACTTAGTCCAAATTTAAGGTCTCATGGCCACTGGACCCTGACAATGGCATTTCCAAGGTGTGGAAGGTATCTCTGTGCTTGAGTTCCCTGGGATTTTCTTCTTTTTTTGGTGGATGGACATACACTCATCTATGACAATAACATTATTTAACCATCATTGCATTTATTGTATTTTTTTCTCATCTAACTGATGGGGCATTTTGTTGAACAATAGCCACATAAATTGTCCTTAATCATAAAGCTGGTTGGTTTAAAAACTGAGCCAACTTAAGCAGCATCAGGCATCAGCAGTGCACAGGAATCCAACCACAGGTGGCAGAGTAGGTGTGGGAGAGTGTGCCCATCACTGGTGCCCGCTCTACGGAGGGCATGCTGGTCACAGACAGGCATGCGGGTGAGGTGGTGACAAGTCACACACTTGAAAGGTCAAAGGTGGGCTGAGAACATCAAGATGGAGAGTGCTGGGAGGGAAGTCCCTCTAGGTGCAGGTGGGGTCCTGGTTCTGCTTCAAGTCACATTAAGAAAGCCTTCTGCATACATTCTCCTTAAATTCCAAATGAGTTCTAAGAGGGCCTGGGAGAGTGTTTGTCCTGCACATGAAATGGGTGCACAATGCTTCCCCCTCATGTGCACATGCATTAGTAATTGTGTGTCTGCCGGGGAGCAGGGCCCTGGGTTGTGACTGTGCATCTGTTGGGGAGCGGGCTGCTGTGTTCAGAGCTACAGTTCCTGCCTTGTGGAGAGCAGTTGGAGAAGATGGTTCCAGGCCATTCAGAGTCTGAAGAGAGTCTTCCTCAAGGACCTGCTGAGGATCAATGCTCTTCAACTTTTGGTATCCTAACCCCAACTTTATACCCGTGTTCTTGACAGGGCCATGGTCCCTACACCACTGTGCAGTTCCCAGCTAACTGGTCACCCCTAGAGGTGACATCTAATCAGGCTTGCTTTGCCACACTGGTTGGGTCTGAGTAGCTCTTCTCAGACATCTTCCCTCCTCATGTTTATATTACTGAGGCTGTGCTTGAGTAGGAAAGACCTGCTTACGCCTACCCTTCCCTGCAGTGGAAGAACCTGCCACACCTTGGTATAGGTGGGGTGAAATGGGAGCTTCATGCCTCAAGGGGGAGACAGAAAAGATGGGGACTTCTGGATCCAGTGAATTGCACTCAAGAGCCTTAGATGACAACATTTGGGGTACCCAGATGCTCTGCTACCAGAGGCTGACAGTAAAACCTTCTCTCTAACATCTCACCATTTTAAGACCCACCCATGGCATCAACTGGTCAGGGCATGGGGACGCTGTGGCACCAGAAGTCAGCCCGGGATCCCTGAATCCTCTTTGTGTCCAGCATTGCTGGCCTTCTCCCAAGGGCATCTGCCATACGGATGGTTCCTCCCCACAGGCTGATCCACAGACTGCCGTGGGGCTGTCAAGCAGGTGGGGCTCCAGGCTGGAAGATCAGGGAATGAGCGAGACGTTTGCAAAATCACCGACTGCAGCAGTTTCTTAGCAACCGCTATTAGAGGGCTCCTTGGTAGTTAAAAAAAGATCTGCTCTCTTGAAAATGGAGCTGTGGATGGTGGAGCCGGCTCTCTCTATGCCTCTGCTCTGTGCACTGAAGGAGACATCCAGGAAAACAGCAAATGGGTCCTCAGCCCTCTGCTGAGAACCAAGGGGATCCGGCATTCTCCTGAGGGATAGGAGCAGGTACCAAGATGGCACCAAGTCACCGCTGCTGTTCATGATGTGGAGACTGGACTTACCACGCAGCAGCCCTTACTGGACCAGGGTTCCTTCCTGTGTTCCTGCACTTCTTCACAGAATTGCCCAGAGTTCAAGAGGAGGTGGTGTCTCGGGCTGAGTGGCACTGACAGTCACAGGGTGGACCCTTCCACAGCCTGCTGCCGGCTCAGATGGGTGTATGTGTGAGCGAGTGTCTGGGTGCTCACATGTGTCTCACTATGGAGAGAGTGTGGAACACTCCTCAGGTTCTCAAATGGGTGTGAAATCTCTTTCCCTCCATTTTCTCCTGGTGCACACCATGTACAATGTGTGCACAGCCATCTCGTCAGGGAGCAAGAAGCCCCCTTCACGAGGCCTGCATCTGTAGGAGGCCGGCGCTGACTCTGCTCTGCGTATCGACTACTTTGTCTCCTCACTAGAAACCCAGATTTGTCCCTTCTGGGATCTGAAGGACACACCGGCCTTCAGGATGGGGGCCCAGTACCAAGCGGGCACTCTGGTGCCTGCCTGTCACTGTCATGATTTCACACTCGCAGTGTGACAGTGGTGGACACCTGGATTGTTGGCCCCGGGGCCTTTCCTTTAGCTATTTAGCAGGAATAGGAGCCTCTTCCTGGAAAAACATTGTTAAAGACTTTGAGACTCTTGCCCATCAGGAAAAGAAAGCACTTGGTGGTTCCCCGTGTTGAATGTTTCCCGTGGACATGCCCTCTGCTGCCTTGTAGGCTGGGCCCGTGGAGGATTGCTCTGTCTCCCACCCTGCTGCCTTGTAGGCCGGGCCCGTGGAGGATTGCTCTGTCTCCCACCCTGCTGCCCCACCTCAGTGCTCTGTGTCTGCATCTGCACCATGTCACCTGCCTCCTGACATGGCTGGACAAAACCGGGCCACACATGGGGTGTCTCTGCAGAGCCAGGCCCCACGGCTGCTCAACAGAGGAAGACGTTCCCTCCTTTCCACCCTCCACGATGCATCTCAGGTGACCTGGCTGGCAGGCTGCTTTCTGCATGGGCTGTGGTTCCTAGTCAGAATGAAGACCCAGGTTGACATTTTCCACCCCCTTGGAGAACGCGGCCCGTTTGGGTGAGGTCAGTCATGGTGTGGCCACTCCCCTGTCAGAAAATCCTGGGGAGCAAACAGCACTCATCTCCGTCTAGTGTCCCTGTGCACACCCCCATCCCTGACTCTGCCATGTCTATAATGCCCCTGGAGGGGGCAAAGTCAGATCCTTGTTTCACACAGCTGTCGTTTTCCGGGGAGCTTTAGCCCTGAGTATTCTAAGCCATAAAGCTTCTGGGATGGGAAGTTTTTCTTATAATGGACTTCCGTGTTTTGACAGCTTAATGGCCTAGCAATTGGGCTGGAGGCTAGAAATAAAGTTGGCTTGCCCTGTGGGCAAAGCAATGCGCCTTGGCTTCTACCACAGCCCCTGGAATTCCCAGTCTGGGTCACCTCACCTGGGACTTGTGGCATCAGCCCAAGGGGGCTCATCCTGGCCTCTGCCATCTGCTCTGTGCACACAGTGTTGGAACCTTGCTTCTGAACTGAACAGATTCCACCCTCAAGAGGAGTAGTTCAGAGGAAAAAAGATATTGATGGAAATCCCCCAGCCGCAGCTTCCTTAACCTGTAATCAAGTTACCGTTCATATTTCCAAATAAAGTGGAGCAGCTGAACCAGAAGATCTCATCTGGGAACTGAATGTAAATTTAAACACTGCCTGTCTCTTAGTATTAGAGATTTTTAGACTTTCAAATAACCAAACCCAGGGAAATTGGTTTGGACAGGTGCTCTGGCCACATCTCTCTCTGTGGCACCATTAATTGCCAGCTTGGATGGGTTGTGCCAAGCATGCCGGGTTCCTAGCCAGTGTCTCATGATTTGAACACATTTAGAAGAAGGTCAGAGCTGTCTGAGCCACGCAGGGGGGGTCTCGGCAGCAGCTCACGGACACATGGCAGCACCATACCTCAGGAGAGACAGGCCAGCTCACTCACAGGTGGGTGACTAGCCATGATAAGCTGCCTGTGGGCAGGTGGGGTGTGCAGGCAGAAGGGTGGGTACAGACACAAGAGAAGGTTCCTTGACCGTCCAGAGCCATCAAGTCAGACCACAGCAGTGTCCATGCTTATGGATACCCCAATCCTGCCAACTGCCCACCACCAAGAGCCAGGCCCGTGACAAACAGAATTAGGAGGAAATGTCTCTGAGTTGGAGTCATCTGTAACTATCCTACAAAGTATGACAATGAGAAGGACAGGGAGAAGTGTCCCTTGCTCCTGCAAAAGCCACCTGCGGGGCTGTGGTGGTTGCAAAGCAGAGTCCCAGTGGTGGGGAAAGCTGATTTGTTTGGGGACTTCCTCCAGCCACTGCCTTTAACCCTATCCTGCCCAGGGTGACATCGCTGCCGCTCTGTGCAACCCTCAGTGTGAGCCATGGAAGTTCTTTGGTTTGACTTTGGGGTCTCCAAGTCAAGTTCTGTGCCTGGTGTTGTGTGACTTGGAATGAGAACCCTGGCCTCTCTGAGCTGCTGTCTTCCTGGGAACAACATGGCCAGTGTGTATTGCCTTTTGCCAGGCTGCAGCTGGGCTTAACCAGGCATAGAGGATTCCAAGCTCCCAGCAAAGCACACTTTGTAGATACTGACTGTTAGGAGCACCCTTACTTACAAGAGATGAGGGAGGTTAAGAGCATCTTTGAAACAGGCAGAGACCAGATGGAACTATGTTTGTGCTGACTACAGGGCTGTGAGAGGCCACAGCTCTCTCCCGGGAGCATAGTGGGCAGCAGCAGAGGGACACCAACTGTCTAGGCACTAAACCTGAGGCCTATGGATGGTACCGTCCTCAGCAGAAGCGTTCACAGCTGTGGCCAGTTAAGGACCTTGATGTGGGGAGACTGCTCTGAGTCACCTAGGGGCTTCCAGAAGCCATCACGGGTCCCTTTGTAAGGAGGGAGAGATTTAGATGGAGGAATGGGCCACAAGGTGGGGGTGTGGGAAGTGGTTGGGTGATGCTGAGCTGTGGGCCTGGCCGAGGGGAGGATGGAGCTGACAGGGAGGGTGCAGGTGCTTCTGGGAACTGGAGAGAATAGGAATATGGTAGCCCCTTGAATCCTCCTGGGGGATCTGACTGGCTAGAGCCTTCACTCGGACCCGTCGCCTGACCTCAGACTTCTGAACTTCAGGAACGTCAGAGAGTAAGTGTGAGCTGGAAGCATGCAGAGAGTGAAGGGAAGCAAGGCAGGAGGCTGCCTGCGGAGCCTCCGAGACTTAAAGGGCCCACGTCTACTCTGCACACTGTGTAGGCAATCCAGGCTCACTGTGGCTGGAGGAGGCGACGCTGCAAGGATCCAGGAGGACCCAGACTCAGCGTCCACCCCCAGCCCAGTGTGCAGGCCCAGGCTCTGCGTCCCTCGGGCAGCAAGTACTCTCGTGAGTCAGTCACTAGTCTCGTTGCTCTGACACAATCCCCGCAGCAAAGGAGGAGGGATTTACTTGGACTCATGGTTTCTTGGGGGACTTCAGTCCTTCACAGCGGGGAGAGCATGGTGGGACAGCCCCAACCACAGTCGTGGGTCAGGACACAGGGAGAGCATGGTGGGACAGCCCCATCCACGGTCGTGGGTCAGGACAGGGAGAATGGCCCCAGAGGCAGGGGCTGCCGTGAGCTCCAAAGTTGCACCCTCCAGCAACCCATTAGAGCTAGCAGGCTCCACCTCCTAAAGGTCCCACATTCCCAAACAGTGCCACAAGTGAACAAGTGCTACAATTGATTCTGCGGGAGACATTTTGGATTCCAACCGTAATGTGGTACGTGTGGCCCTTTGATTCCTGAACCCACACAGGGCCACTCAGCTAGGGAGATGTCAGGTCGGCTTCCAGGTTAAAGCTGTACATGAAGATCGTTCTGGGGACTGGGGATGCAGCTCAGCTGACAGAGTGTCTCTGACTAGCCTGCACGATGCCCTGGGATCTGTCCCCAGCGTTGCATAAACTGAGTATGGTGGCAAACACCAGCAATCCTAGAGCACTCTGGAGGTGGGGGCCAGGAGATCAGGGGTTAAGGGTCATCCTTGCTCCATAGTGAGGTGGAAGCCAGCCTTGGCTACATGACAACCTGCATCAAAAACAGCAATTGCTTCCCTGGAAAAAAAAAACTCCTAAGTGTCACCCTTTATAGCCCCCAAAAGGCCAGTCGACAAGAGTTTGATACCCAGAATCCACGTAGGAAGGAGATAACTGACTTTATAAAGTTGTCCTCTGACCTTCCCAGGCGCTGCAGCACCTGTGTGCATGGATGCATGTGCACACAGTAATAATAAAGTTTGAAAAATGAAGCCTTCAAGGAATTGAGACTGGAGGTTGTTGACTCGGCTGCACTAACTGTCCGTGGAGTTAGGAGTCACTGTCTAGGGGCTGGGTAGGCTGCTCAGCTGGTAGCATTATTGCCATGCAAACAGGAGGACCAAAGTTCAATGTCCAGGACCCTTGTAAAAGTCTGGGCGTGACAGCAGATGCCTGTAACTTCAGTGCTGTGTGTGTGTTGGGGGCAGGGTGGAGACAGGAGCACCCCTGGGCCTCACTGACCAGCCATCCTAGCCAAATTCGTGAGCTCCTGGTTCAGTGGGAGACCCTGTCTCAAAAAATTATAATAGAGAGTGAATGAAGGAGGTGCCTGTAGCTTACACTCACACATGCTCACATGTGCACACACATGAACATATACACACACACGGACACATAAAGTCACCATCTATCCCATAAAACAAATGTAGCCTCTTTTTCTTTTCTTTCTGGAGTATGCACACACACACACACACACACATACACAGACACACACAGACACACACACACACATACATACATACATGCACACACACATCACCAACACTCCCAATTTCCAGCTGTTTAAATGTAAGTTCCTGATAGATGGAACAAGATAGTGTATTTAAGCTATTCAAATATTATCTGATTATTTAGAAACACTTATAGGGGCTAATTATAAGTAACAGTTGATCAGAAATGTAACAGCTATAAAATTAATCCTTAATAACTGCAGCTCTGACAAGTGGCTGATATTTATTTAACATATATTAAAAGCTTTTTAAATTTGCATTAAGAGAGCCCGGAGCTTAGTGAGCTCCCTGGGGACATTGACTGCGATAAAGTAGCTATCACCCCTGGCCCTCTGCTGCGGAATGAGGCCAGGTCAGGAGAGGCTAATTTTTATTGACTACAGCTTTGGAAAGAAGTATTGAGCAAGTTAATGAGAAAGAGAGAGGGAGAGAAGGTGAGATCCAGAGGGGCACATTGTGGACTAGCTGGATAGTCGCCAGTGTGTGACGACTACAGAGGGCCACTGCCCACCCTGCCCTCCTCTTCCAAAGGAGGAGGAAGCAGGTTATCCACAGCCCAGTGAGGGGCCCGAGCAGGGAGGCATTTGTCCTGTGGCCTCCATGCTGAGCTCTGTGCCAGCATCTTCTTCTTCCCAAGGAACTCACACACACTGCTCTGTGGGCTCTCATGTGGCTGTGGAATTGTGTGGAAGTAGCTGGCAAAGGAGCAGGTGGGTTTGCACAAGCCAAAGATTCATGCATGGCCAAATGAGCAGCCACTGTCTGAAGTGAGAGGTGTTGAGAATCCGTGGGACCAGAGGAGAGACGGAGGCACAGGAACAGTGTGATTGATGCTTGACCTTCATTGTCAGCCTGGATTTGCAATCACCTGGGAGACACACTTCTGGGAGTGTCTCTGAGGGAATTTTCAGGGGGTTGATTGAGGAGGGGAGATCTACATTGACGGTGGGTGGCACCATTCCATGGGCTGGGGGTCCTGGACTGAATGAGAATGAGAAGTGGGAGAAGCGCCAGCCTGCTGTGCTCTCTACCTCCTAACTGGGGATGCAACGCGACCGGCTTTTCACGCCCCTGCCGCCATGACTTCCTGCCACGTACCCTCAGAGCTGTGAGCCAGAAGCAACTCTCCTGCCCTCCAGCTGCTGACTGTCTGGTATTGGGTCACAACAATAAGAGATTATGCCACATACCAAGCAGCGCAGGATGAATGTGCGGCGGGAACAGAGTCCATCCCCCACAACTGCTCCTCCCTTCTCTGTGGTCAGGGCACCCCAGACGCCTGACATGGAGGCACCAAGGCATGGCTCTGCCTGGATGAGATGGCCAACATGTACAGTACTGCCCCTAGGCTGCTGGCTTAGACTAAGGTTGCTCAACCTCTGATCCACAGGGTAAGACGCTGGGTAACCTCTATCCAGGAGCAGGTAGTGAGGACTGCTTTGTGATGGCTAATTACACTCATCCACTTGACTCCATCTGGATTCTGGGCACTCCTGTGAGGGATTTTCTTGATCACAGTATTTGAATGTGGGAAGACCCACCCCAAGCACGGGTGGCATCTCTGGTGGCAGTTCGGATAAAAGGACATGGAAGAAGGATGCTTGCCTGCTTGCCTGCTTGCCCTCCATTCTCACTGGCAAGACCATCTGTCCTCCTGCTGCAGACCCCCCCAACCCCCCGCTGACACAGGAACCTGTGTGGCCAGGCCTCCTCCTGACACTAGCCAGTAGAGAACAGCCTACATCCTCTGCCCCCACAGGACTTGCTGGGCTCCTTCTTGGCCACCTAGAGACAAGGTGGCTGATACCTGTCACCTCTGGTTGGGGATGTCTTTTGAAGTCACAGTCTGTGATCAGCAGCCCCTCGCCACTCAAAATGTGAAGGATGTTGTGATGCCTCTGAAGCAGGCTCCACCATGTGACCTGTGCAGGCCCATGGCTAAGTGGTGATGTCCCGTGATGTTACGCAGTGATATCAGATGACCAATTCTCCTTCAAGCCCTCCCAGAGCCTGAGACCTGAGACTCCTTGATAGAGAAGGAAGAGGCCTCAGAACCCCTGCTGTTCCAGGAGATCCACTCATATCTGAGGTCACCTGGATCTTAGTCATTATCTCGCCCTGTGGAGACCCACTGCTTTCCTCCCCTTGTGTGAGTGACCCACTCAGAGCAGCACAAACCGTGTGCCCAGCATCCTGACCACATCTGGCCTCTACCCTAGAGCTGTGCCGTGAGCTCTTACGCTGCTGCCAGCCATGGTGGAGCCCACTCGGGTAGATGCTTCCACCCTCGCCTAAACACACCCACCCGAGCCAGCAGCTCAGTAATGGCTTTAAATCGCTGACAGTAAATTGATGATGGAAATCTAAAATATTAATGTATTCTAATTGAATATTCTCCAATAAATTATCTGAGCACTTGCAGCGATTTGGTGTTACCGTCATTTCATAAGGAGCTTTCTGCTGTATCAATACAGCCACTAAGGCAGCCAGGAGAGGGAACATTTTCTGCTCAGACAAGGGACAGGCATACAAAGGCCACTCAGTCCATTCACATGACTGATTAAATCACAGAGCGCAAGGCGGCTGAGGTGGGAGACTCTGCTTTCTTCGCGTCCCTGGGGCTTCAGCAAGGACAGAGGAACCTGGACACTGGAAATTACAGGGTTGCGTGTGGGGGATGTCCTGCCTGTCTGCTGGGGTGCTCTTTCAGAATTCCTGCCCCTCTTCACCATGAGGCGAGGAAAGGTCTCCTACCTGTAGCAGGGGGCATGGTGTGAAAGGGGACACACCGTGAGAATATCAGTTTCCCCAGGGAGGTGTTTCCTTCAGGACTGAGCTGCATCCCTGGGGATTGCAATTTCAGCCATTCTTGCCGTGGGCCCCTCCTGCTGAGTGACAGCTTCAGCTTGTGTTCGGCTCAATGGGAGGAAACCCAATACAAGCATGTTCCCGGCACTCTCGGGCTCACTATACATTCCTTCTCAGGGGTCCCGTCTGCAGGTTCTGTCTGGGGGAGAGATGCACCACACATTCCCATCAGATGTGTGGTTTTAGGTTCTGTCCTTGCTGCAAGCCTGACCTCCTCTAGAGCAGTGGTTCTCAGCTGTCCTAACACTGCCACCCTTTAGACCCCAACCATAGAACTATTTTTGTTGTCTCTTTGTAACTGTAATTTTGCTACTGAATTATAATGTAAATGTCTGATGAGTAGGACAACAAATATGTGACCCTTGTGGGGTCTCGACCCACAGGTTGAGAACCACTGCTCTTGAGACTCCTGCAGGGAGGAGGCTGTGTCTGGCCTTTGATGAGAGGCCACATGAACTCACTCCTCCCCGGGGCTGCCTTCCCCTTTCAAAGGTCTCCAGTACATTTCTATGGGACACTGTCAGGTGAATTTTCTTAGTTTATCATCTGCAGGAGTGTTAGTGTGTCAGTTACTCTGTCTTTGTGATCAAATGCCTGACAACAGCAACACAGAGAAGGATCACGGTGTGAGAGGGACAGTCCATCACCACGGGGAAGGCATGGTGCTGGGAGCAGGGGCCGCTTGTGCACATCTTAGCGGCTAAGAAGGGGAATGTCGGTGTCCGATCTTTTTCTCCTCTTTGCTGGGGTCAGTATCCCTCCTCGGCTGGACCTCTCTGGAAACACCCTCACAGACAACCTCACTAGGGCCCTGGGTGTTTTTTAGTCTAATTAAGTTCATAGTGGAGGTTAACTATCCGAAGTCTATCCCTTGTCAACTGGACACACAAACATATCACTTTAAGCCACAACAGCTAGTGAGATACAGACCATTTGACCAGGACCCAGAGAACTCTTGAGGTGACCACCACCACCACCACGTTCTGCGTCCCTACTTAACACTCTTCCTAATGACTGTGGCTGACCACAGAGGTGGGCGGACCTGGGGTCTTATAACTACCTGGTCACCCCACACGTCCTCAGTGACATCTGCTGTGTCTGCAGTGTTGGGTCTGAGGGTGTCCCATCCTTTGGGAACCTAAGCTCTGCTGGGTCCTGAGAAACTGGGCATCTCAGGGGACAGGGAGTGGCCAGCAGGGTGGTGTCCACTCAGTGGGACGCCCCCATGCTAATGAAAGGTGGCTCTCAGCTTGTGGGTAACCAAAGAAATATGCTAGAGGCCACTTGACACCCGGTGTGGCTGGGGCTGGATGTGCCGAAACCTTAGTGACTTCAGAGATGAGTTTCCTGAGGAGGTGAAACTGGAAGGGGAATTGACGGAGGAGGAGTCAGAACAGACAGAAAGAAAAGGCTGTCGGTAGATTGACACATTCAAGATGGCTGACTTCCTGCTCCTGCTTGTTCAAGACAAAGACTTGGTGGGCTTCTTCCTGCCGGAGCGAACTATTCAGTGGGGCTTTCAAACCTCTTATGGAGGGGTTCCCAGGGTGAGAATCAATCAGCTTCCCTTTCTTTGTCTAGATTATCCATTTCCCTGCTGTAGCTAAACAGCCTCGTAAAAGGGAACTCAACCCATCCCTGAACATATAAAGGTTTGTCTCTGCTAGACAAACTCAGACACCATCTTTGGATCCCTTCCATCTGGGGTCTCTGTGTGCTTTGCTTGTGCTTGTATTATTTCTCTCCCTCCCTCCCTTTCCACTCTCCTTCCTTTCTCTTTTTCTCTGTCTCTCCCTGGCCCCCACCATGCCTTCCATGCTTTTTCTGCCTTAAAAAAATCCATCCATCCATCCATCCATCCATCCTTCCATCCATGCATCCATCCATCCATCTTCTTCTTCATCGTCTGTCTGTCTGTCTGTCTGTCTGTCTATCCTTTGTTTGCTCATGTGAGTTTATGTGTATCATGTGCATGTAGGAGCCTTCAAAGGCCAGAAGAGGGCATCAGATCCCATGGGATTAGAGTTATAGATGATGGTGAGATCCTCCATGTGGGTACTGGGAACAGAATCTGAGACTTCTTTAAGAGCAGCTGGTGTTGACCACTGAGCTGCCTTCCCAGTTCCCCTCCCCCTTCTTTACTCTTTAGGTTGGCACGTGTGCATATGCACCCACACGTGTGCACATTAGATACACGAGAGCGGAGAAGAAACCACTCAGCTTCCTTCTGGTTAAGCTTCTTGTGGCTGTCATCATTGGATCGATGCCCTCTGCAAACTTCCATCACTGCTGCTTGTGAACTCCCTGCTGCAGATATTGCCTTTTTCACCTTCTGCCGAGTCCTTGCACAGAGTGATTTTGTGGCAGCTTCTTCCAGTCTCCTCTGCAGCTATTTCTGGGGCCCATTTTCCAGCAGGGGCCCCACAGACTGCTTTGCATGGCTTCTTGTCTTCTCAAATATCAGTTTCCAAAATTAAACGACTTGTCCCCAAGAACACTACTTTCCTTCTCCTTGTCTCCAGTCAGTTCATGCTGCCGCGTGGACAACCTCCCCAGTTAACAAATTCTGAATTTTTATTAGATTCGGCTGTGAAATAGACCTCTTTCTACAAGTCCTGTTTTATCCTCCCCTGGATCTTGCCAGCAGTCAAACTTCATGAGCACGTTAGAGCAGCGCACAGCTTTCAAAGCCTGTGCTGACATCCCGTTAGGCACCGTCAGCACCACTGGAGACGTGGAACCCAATCGGGAGGGACAGGCAGAAAGCTGACAGCTGGTGCTTCTGGATCGCCATGGAAGGGAGAATTCTCTATTCTTCCCCTCGCATCTCCAAAAAGGGAAAGGGATGCCCCATGCTGTCCAGGCCAGTACTGGGATTCTGGACTAGGGACTGAGCCCTATCCCACAGTTCCCCTGGGGGTTTTCCAGGGTGGCTCAGAGGTTGTCAAGTGTTCCCTCCTTTGTGCTGGCCAGCCCCCTACTGCTGTAATGATAACTGATAATTGACCCTAAAGATGCAAGGTTTACTTTGGCTTCTGGTGACCAATGTACTCTGTGGCTTTGGGTCATGGTGGCACAAAGTGTGTGATGTTGGAGACTGTTTACTGCAGTGGGTAGCTGTTTGAGCCATGCCCTAAAGCACCACCCCTAGTGAGGTAACAGGGAGCTGTTACACCTGCCTATTACTTGGAGGTACATGCCCCTGGAGCATGGCCACTGGGGGACTCTTAAGACCTAGTGCTGTGGGATGTCTTTCTGCATGCTATAAATATATGTTACTCTGATTGGTTGATAAATAAAGCTGCACTGGCCTATGGCAAGGCAGCTTAGAGGCAGGCAGGAAATTGAAAGAGAGAGACAGAAAAGAGAAAGGCAGAGTTGGGAGAGATGCCAGCCGCCACCAAAGAAGCAACATGCCAACAGAACACATGGCAAAATATAAATCTGGTAAGCCACGGAACACATGGCAAAATATAAATTAATAGAAATGGGTTAATTTAAGATATAAGAGCTAGCAAACAAGAGGCCTGCCCATAGACCATACAGTTTATAAATAATATAAGCCTTGATGTTTTTACTTGTGTCTGAGCAGCTGCAGGACCATGGGTGAGAGAGATTTGTCTGGACCATGGGGGATTAGGCAGGACCAAAGAAACCTTCCAACTACATTTAGTGCTCACCATTGGTCATTGATCCACATAGATCTAAGAAAGCTTAAAGATTCTGAATGCACAGAAGCAGAGCCACACTAGGCTTCCTAGTCTCACAGTCTCATGCCAGCAGCAGTGCAGACTCGTCTCCCGACATCTGCCTCTGAGATGGAGCTGACTGTCAGCTGCCATAAGCTGAGTAACATGGTGGATTCCCACAGCGGCACACAATGATGTCTCCAAGCCATGCAGTGCACTGCTTGGAGGGTTTAGCTTTTGCTAGTACAGGCAAACGAACAAACAAACGAACAAACAAACAAACAAACAAACAAACAAACAAGTAAAGAGGTTTCTGGTCAGCACGCTGCTTCTTGGAGACATAGACATACTGTTTCCTGGAATTGGTGGTAGAAATACTTCTGCAATATTGGGATGCTAAGGTGGGCGGAGTCAGCAGCCAAGACAGCCTTGTTGATTCTAGCCAAGCAGATTAACAGTTTAAAATCTCTTGTCGTCAGAGAAGGATTATAGATTCACAATAAGACAGATTCAGATGGAATAAAACTCTAAACAGTTTATAATGTGTGTAAAAATGTACATAGGCTTGGAAGAGAGAAAAAGAAATGTATGCAGTTATATAAAGAAATAGTTTTAAAAAATAAAGTCTTTAAAGAGACAGTAAAAGTAATATAAAAATGAAGATGGAAATCACACAGAGTCTGGATTATATTATCTTTGGGATTTTTTTGGTTGTGAGCCTAGCCTTTAACAGCTGAGCCATCTCTCCAGCCCATCTTTGGGATTTTTAACTGCAGAAAGACATTTGATTGTAAAGGCTGCTGATATATATATATATATAAAATCTTGACTTTAGAATTTGTGTCTAAGGATATGTTGCTTTGGAAAAGAGGTTATGCTTTTATTTCCACAGAAGATGAGAACCCAAAGATTGCTTCCAAGTTAATATGGTTTGTTCAGCCAAGACTACCTAAAAGGTCTCCAGTGACACCATGGCCCAGATGATCCAACATCCAAAATCAGCTTCAAAGCAACTGGCTGAGACCATCCATCTTCACAGACTATAGCCAAGATTTAACTATAATTCTTAATTTTTAAGATCCCCATAAGATTGCCAGCACCCCCAACCAGCAGGAATTAATATAAGAAACTATGTCCAAATCACCAAAATATTGTTTATAAATGTTTATTTTTATTCAAAGGGGATTGATTATAAATGCAATCTCTTTCTAAAAAAAGAAAGGGGATATAGATATGATAGGATAAAAGGGTAGATTATTGAATGTACTTTTAAAGAGCAACAACTTGTTTAAAATGTTTCACATTGCTATGGATTTTAGTTTATTGATACAAATTTAAAGTTAATTTTGTTATACTGTATGTATATTTCTACTCTTGTTTAAGGTATTATGTTTGTGCACCTCACTTGAAATTGTAATGTATAATTAAGAAATACAGATTAATAGTCATCCATGATAATCATATTTATAGTCATGTTAGTTAAGTTTTCTAGGTATACATATATATATTTCAATTAGTAGGTAATCTTCAAATACTTAAGACCTGCAGAATATGGCACTTGGCTGAGTCTGCCAGGCTGGGCTGACTCCCCAGGGGAGAACTTGCCTTGGAGGAGGTAGGAGTTGGGGGTGGATTGAGGGCGAGGGCTGGGGGTGGGAGGAGGGAGGATGGGGGAATCCATGGCTGATATGTGAAATTAAGTTAATTATAAAATAAAAATACTATAAAAAACTTTAGACTTTCCTGGACAGTGAGACACATCTGCTCCTGGTAGCACTGATTTACTTCAAAGAGGAAGATGGTTGTCGAAGACACTCCATATGGAGTTTATCTTCTTCTTTACAAAAATAGCCATTTGGGTGAGAAACTGTTCTTGCCTGGACTTCTGATAATATGTCATATAAAATTATAAAATGGATATGCAGGACCCATAGGAAGGTAACCACTGAACTTTGCAAGGCAAAATTGTCCTTCAGGTTCCTGCTTTGCAGAGACTGCCAGACATTCTACAGGACATAGAGAAAAGAGACTGAGAGGCTCTAGGTCTGTAGGCTAAAGATGGATGCCCCAACTTTGCAGAGGAACTTGGGATGACTGTCCAGGCAGTCAGCTGTCTCTGTCATTCTAGATTTTTGGAAGTTGCTTATAATCTCTTCCTGTTTACTTATGTAATATTATATCTTTCTGGATATATCTTTGATGTAGTTGATGACTAGGTAGTTATAGTTATAATTCTCCTTGGATATGATAAAAGATTAATTAGATATAAAACTTTAGACTAACAAATATAGGATAGATAGAATATTTTCTTTAATTTGCCAAATATAAATAGACTAGATATTTTAACTGTAATTCCTTCTGGATAACTGTTTTGTTATATATAATTTTACTATGTTAAAGTTAAAACCTTCATTTTTGAAGACAGAAAAGGGCAAATGCTGTGGGATGTCTTTCTGTACTCTGTGAATATGTGTTGCTCTGATTGGTTGATAAATAAAGCTGTTTGGCCAATGGTGAGGCAGAATAAGGTTAGGTGGTACATTCCAACTGGGAAGACAGGAAGAAGAAAGACAGAGGGGAGAGAGACACCAGCACCACCAGGAGAAGCAAGATGTGAAAATATTGGTAAGCCATGGCCATGTGGCAACTTATAGATTAATAGAAATGGGTCAAGTCATAAGAGCTAGCTAGCAAGAAGCCTGCCATAGGCCATGCAATTGGTTATCAATATAAGCCTTTGAATGATTATTTTATAAGTGGCTGTGGGACCTTGGGGCTGGGCAAGACCAGAGAAACCATCCGGCTACAACCTAGAATGCACATACACTCTCTCTTCACTACCTTGTGGTTTTGGATGCTGGTACAGACCAGTGCAGAGCTCACCAGAGAACCGTGTTGGACCATGTCTCATCCTTCCAGGATCCTGCAACAGATTCCTTTATTCTGTCTTGTGAGTTAACCCCAAAATAAATTCCTTTGCTCATTAAGCAGGCTCCGTGGATTGCTACCAATATAATCCCATTAGTTCGCTCACAGCCCAGTGTGGTATGGAGGACGCCAGTGTCACCTGTGACACTGTGCCCTTCAAAGGCCACCTCTTGAATATGTCCCCTGCCCTCCATCTCTTAAAGGGCCCACCACCTCTCAACAGAGCCAAACTTGGAACCCAGGCACATACACATGGCTTCTGAGCACACGTTGTTATAAACCAAACATCCTCCACCTGAGAATAGAAGATGGCTGGGACTTATGGGTAATGTCTCCCCAAGGCCATTGCCACTTTTCCTGCACACTGAGCTAAGACTATGGGCTAGCTCCACAGGGTGGAACCGGTGGGATCGTGTCACACTTTGCCATAAGCCTCCAAGGCTCAGCAGCCCAGTTGATGGGAGTCATGCTCCACCACGGCCCCACATGCTTTGCCATGGACCTGTGTGGCTCAGCCCACATTTCACATGGACCGGTGTGACTTAGTTCATACTATGCACATGCATGGCTTCTAGCTCCACAGTCTCACCAGGCTTTCGTGGCTGCAGAAGTGATCTGTCCCCTATGTGGTAGAGTGGGCACTTTTGAAGAGACACTCTTCCTTCCAAGGAAAACGCCTGCAATTAACTGGGGTTTGGGAAGAACATTCTGCCTCTTCTTCCACCCACGTTTTCATTTAACATATTTTATCAGAATGAAATGCCTTAATGAGCACGGAACTAGCTAATCCCAGCTGAACCTCTGAGTGTGCCAGCTCTGCTGCCCGCCCATCAAGCTGCATTCAGGCTCTGATGTGGGCTTTTGGAGCATTGCCCTGGAACACCGACAGGAAACTCACGGGCTTTCTGCAGATAAAACACCGCAGAGTCGTTGTCTGCACCCTGTGAGAGTCAGGAACAGAAAACGAGAGTCTGATGCGGTGTGGTTGTGTAAATGGACTGACGTGTGTGGGAGTGCATGGATGCATGTAGTAGATTGGTGTGCATACACATGCATACAAAGTGGGTGGTGTGTGTATGTCTACATATATAATGTAGGAAGTAGGATGGTATTATGAATTAGGTTTCTGTATGTGCACATGTATGTATATGTGAAGTAGGTTGCTATGTGTTCATGTGTGTATGCATGCACGTATGGCGTGGGCTGTGTATATGGGGCAGGTGCTGTGTGTACAGCCAAACCATGGCTCCTTTATTCTCCTCACAGGTTAGGAACTCAGCTTTCAAGTCTCACCAGCTGGCACTGCCCAGCTGGCAGCTTCTGCTGCATGCCGCTGCTTCCAGCCACACTTCCCTATGTCTGTGTGACCAGGAGAGGAAATGCCCTATGGGAAATCTACACACATGCAGTGCTTTCAGACATTCTGTGAGCTCAGCCCTAATTGCCATGCCTTGAGAAGAAAGGTCTCCAGCTGTTAGTGGACCCAGGCCTCTGCTGGTTGGAGAAAGTGGCCATTCCCTCAGCTCCAACCGTGGCTGGCCATCCCTGACCGACACATCCGTGTGGGGCTCAAGCATTGCAAGTGTCTTTTCCTCTAGGCCCAGCAGAGGACAGCGGATTCCCCAGGGTGACAGGTAGCATTTCTGGGGCATGGCTCTGCCCATAAGGACATCTATAGTCTTGTTAGGTTTTCCCTGTTAGTCTACAGATAGGCGTGAAGGACAAAGACCAAGGACTTAGGGATGCTGCAGGGTGCTGAGCCTTCCTCTCTCCCTGTTCCTGAGCAAATCTGGATGTGAGCAGACAAGTCCTCAGCTCCTCTGTCACTCACTCCTCACTCACTCACTCACTCACTCACTCACTCACTCACTCACTCACTCCTCACTCACTCACTCCTCACTCACTCACTCACTCACTCACTCCTCACTCACTCCTCACTCACTCACTCACTCACTCACTCACTCACTCACTCACTCACTCACTGCCCATGAGAATGACCGAGAGCAGACCTTCCTGAAGGCTGGGGATGACTGATTGGGAGTTGTCAATCTAGGTTCTGCTTGCTACTTATTTTCAAGAATTTGGTTTGATGGGCACACAGCTACATCCACTGTTCATATGCTGCCTGGGGCCCACTCAGTTCACACCTGTGTCCCAGAGAGCCTTTGAGACTTGTACACTGGCCCGTCTCAGAAAGGTGAGCCAGCTCTGAGGAGGAGAAGACTGGGCTGGGTGGCTCAGGCCCCTCCCTCTTCCCATTTTTATTTCTTTGCACCTGGTGATGCTCAGGAAGGTCTGCTGTGCCCTGGTGTGTCTCTCAGATACACTGCTGTTCCCATGGAGGCCCAGGGCGGATGTTTTGGGCTGTTTTCTGTGTTGACAGCCACCATGTTCATAGCCACCTTCCACGTGACAGTGTTGAGGCATGGCTGGATGAAACTCCTTTCAGAACAAATTGATTTATATTAAAAATGAAAGACTCAGAGAAAACCTTTCAGTAAATGACAACACAGTGATCACCAGACGCAGCCACCACTGGGAAGGGCTGAGGCTTGCACACAGAATGAGGACCACAGAGCTGCCATCAGCATGATCTTAGGAGCTGAGGTCCCACAATGGGGTCTCCCCTCCAACAGCCCCCTCCAGGCTCTGACTCACAGGCTGTCCCAGGAAGCCTCACACCAGCCTGTGCTGAGAGTGTACACAGGGGCAGGGGACATTGCCACCGATTTCCCTGGGTGCCGCATGCACCAATGCCAGGGTTTCTACTGTAAATCCCTTGCCACTCTTGGATATACTAGGAAACCCCGTGGGGCTGACAGCAGTGACAAAGAGCTGGGGGGCTCCGATGATATCTGCACACTAAACACACAACTCCGGTCTACATGGAAAGGGACAGGCAACAGAGCAGGCCTGAGAACAGATGCCCCTTTCTGCGTACTCCGGGCTCCCGAGACTCTTGCAATGCCCAGCGCCGGCATTTCATAGGACCTTTCCATGATCATGTCCCTGCAGCTCATCATATGACCATCGCCACAGATGTGTAAGTGCCCCACAGGGGAAAACACAGTCAGGTCACAGACAGGTGTCAGAGGCCAAAGGACACTACTTGAGCCACACCAGTTTCCACAGACAGGACAAGGAGCTGCCAATAATCCCGAAGAGGAGTCACTGCAACCTGAGAGGTCTGTTGACCCGGAGGAAGTGCATCCTCGCAGAGTGGCTTTGGCTCCACATTTTGCCATATTTTCTCTGCTGGATAGTGTTTCCCACACCCCAGAACCTGCTCTGGTTCTGGAACGTCCAGACCAGCCTTAAGAACAGCCAGGGCCCACTTACCCTGACGAGCTGCTGGGGGAAGGGCCCACGGGAGTTCTCGGGCACGTTGATGGGCGGGATGACCCAGTCACGCTTCTGTCTCCTCAGCCCGCTGGAGCTCTGATGCTGGGGCCAGGGCCGCAGTGTGTCCTTCGGGGGCTGAGAGGGATCCAGGGCCACTGTCTTTCCTTTCTGAGGGAGAAGAGTGAGAGACGTTGGGGTTGGGTTAGGCTTTTATACAGAGGCACCTGTTAGGAGCATCTGTGTTCACCCCTATAGCTACTGATATGGAAAAGTGGGGGATGAAGGGTAAAAGGCAAAGGTCTTGTCCTTTGTTGTGGAGTTAGAAGTAGAAACCACAAAAAGGAGTCCATATAGCTCCTTAATGGACTATAGCTAAGGGGTTTTTTATTTTTAAATTCATCTGGTGCTGGGGTGGAACCCACAGCTTTGTGCTAAGCAACAGGATTCAAAAGAAATTTCACAGAGGGCTGCTAGCCCCTATATAAAGAGCTTTTGTAAATCAATAACTTCTTTCCATAACAAGAAACATGCAGAGATAGGTCATACCACAATAAGTGCTAAACATCCATAAACATGTAGACATCGTCTATGAATCAAAAACACAAATTAAATTAATACATCCTTCCACCTGTCAAACTGACAAGATAAAGCAGAGTTCATCCCCGACATGGATCAAGACATCTGTTACTGGTGGGGGATGACTGAGGCTGTGTGTTTTGTGTAACAGACTGAGCACTGAGTGGGTTAAGAGACCAGTGATGTGCTCCCTGTCACGACTCACTAGCATGGTGGAGTCCCCTTTTGCTGAGTTCCAGGCATGAGTGAAGTCATGGACAGCCTGAGCAGTTCCTCTATGGATTATCAACCCCATGGACAGACAGATAGCCTCAGAGCCAGTCCTGTGGATAGACAGCCTCCTCTGTGGATTAGCATCCCCATGGACAGACAGCCTGAGCATCCACTCTGTGGACGGACATCTTTTTTTTTGGTTTTTCGAGACAGGGTTTCTCTGTGTAGTTTTGGTGCCTATCCTGGATCTTGCTCTGTAGACCAGGCTGGTCTTGAACTCACAGAGATCCACCTTGGGCTGCCTCCCAGGTGCTGGGATTAAAGGCGTGCGCCACCGCCGCCCGGCTTGTGGACGGACATCTGTACGTGTTGTAGTCCCAGCTGGTTTGGAGCTCAGCCATGCCCCCCCTTCAGCCCCCCAAGTGCCAGCTCTCACTTCTGGGGCCCCGAATCCTGTGGACTGGCATCCCCGTTGCCTGTGTTTAGCTGGGGTGTGCAGTGGGTTGGAGGAGCTATATATTCCCATGAAAGACAGAATCCGAGGCTTGTCTCCCTGCTCCTGGGTTGTCTTTTAAACCTGCTGGGAGCCAGAGAGGACAGGGTTTGCATTTCAGGCTGGCCCCACACCTGTAGCTGTACACTAAGGAGCTTGTTAGAAACATCCATTCCTCAGTTCCAGGCCTGGCCAGCTCCAGGGTGGGCTGGATGTCTCTGTCTATTGAGTCCTTGGGTGAAGGACATCATTGGCTTTCAGACACACATGTTCATGGCAGGATTCACAAGTCCCAGATGCCAGGCTCACCTGTTCCAAGTACCATTAGGCATGAACCCAGGCCATGTGCATGCTAAGCAAGTGCTCCAACCCTGACCTCTGTCCTCCTCCTCTCCTTTCTTCCTTTTCTGCTTCCTCCTCCTCTTCCTCTTCTAATTTCAAGAGAGGAACTCACTCTATAGCTCAGTCAGGTTTTGGACTTGTGACCTTCATGCCTCTGTTCCTGAAGCAGCTGGAATCATAACCCTGTGGCCACCGGACCTGCTAGACTGTCCTCACTCAGAGCACATCTACTGAGGTGACGGCACTGGACAGCCTCTGGCAGGGAATTCCGCTTGTCCTCGGTGCTCCAAGCGTGTGGTGAGGCAGAGCCCACCAGGCAGTCTCACAGAGTGGTGTCTCCTCCATAGTAGTTACTGCTGCTGACGCCGCTAATTGTAGACTGGGAGGAAACTCAAGAGCCTCTCACACACCCGTTTTAAAAACCCGGCTTTATCTTCATTTGCTTAGGAAGTGCTCGCACGGCGTTAATTTCCCCAGTGTTGTTTAAATAAATTGCACATATTTGCTACTGTCTTAAAGCTGTGAGACAAATGTAATAACAAAATCTGGTGAAAGTCAATGCCAGACCTGCGCAGGCTTCTGCCTGGAAGGAGCACCCACCGCTCTGGAAGGAAACCGTCGAAGGCAATTAGCGGCCAGCCTGGTGGGAAAGGCACGTTCTCCCAGACATATGAGCATCCGGGCCCTTCCGGAATGTGGATGTAGAAATATGCTTGTTCTGGATGACGCTTCCACTTCCCCAGCACATGTTCCTTAACCGTGGACACCTGCCGATTCTCTTCTCTCTGTTTCTGTGTGATGGTGACTGGTGATGGGTAAGAGGAGGTCTGAGCTTCATCGTTGTTGCTAAGCATTGCAGAGAACATCACACCTGTGTGACACTCTGCATGTGTATGCACACCAGGCACACGTACACAGGCAGGTGTGTGTGTGTGTGTGTGTGTGTGTGTGTGTGTGTGTGTGTGTGTGTGGACACATGCCTGGACTCCTCTGCAGGCTGCTCCTTGCCTGGTTTCTGCATCTCAGCATCTTGAGTGTCTGTCGCTGGACATGCTCTCTAATGTTTTCCTCCTCACTCTCTTGCTCCTTCCCAGCCGGCCTCAGCTTCCTTGAAGTAGCAGCTGCCGAACTGAAGCCTTGCACGTGCCCAGTGTGGCTGCAGTCTGCCATCAGACACACAACTTCAAGAAGAAAGCCTCACCATGTCCCTTGTGGGTACTCGGTCCCACCGTGGACCTTAGGGTAGCTGGAAGGTGAGGGGTGATGACGAGGAGAAATCCGGCCCGCAGCACCGGAGAAGCCTGGGCCTGCTTTCCTCTAGAGCAGTTCTCAACCTATGGGTGGTGACCCCTACAGGGGGTCACATGTCAGCTATCCTACGTGCCAGATATTTACATTATGATTCATAACAGTGGCAAAGTTACGGTTGTGAAATGGGAATTAAATAATTTTGTGGTTGGGGTCACCACAACATGAGGAACTGTGTTAAAGGGTCCAGCATTAGAAAGGTTGAGAACCACTGCCCTAAAGTCTTGTAGCTAGCCCCGCCCCACCTCTCTCTGTCTTAGGGGAGTCTGTGAGCAGTTTACTGCAATTGAAACCTCCCCCTCTCTCCTTGGTCCCAGCTTCTAAGACCCACTTGCCCTGTACCCTTGCTTCCTGGCTTTGGGCTGATGAGGCATGGATTGTGTGGAACCAGGTGGCCTAGGACCACATGTCTCCAAGGCACCAGCTATTCAGTCAGAGTCCCTCAGCCCTCTCCTCCTCCCTCCCTCCCTCTTCTCTCTTTCCTTGAGCTAGGATCTCATGCAGCTCAGGCTGGCCTTAAACCTGTGACCCTCCAGCCTTCTGCCTCCGAAGTGATGGGATCACAGGTGCTTCACCACCACACTTGTCTGTCTGTCTGTCTTTCTGGAGATTAACCTCAGGTCTTCACACTCACAAGGAAAATGCTTTGACAGCTAAGCCAGATGTCCTTCCTGGACGTAGCCTTTTAAAGACAAATGGCATCCTGAGCACTCAGGAGCTGGGCAATGGCAGGATCCACTGGTGGAATGTGCATCCCTGTTCTGCATAGTGTGTGTGTGTGTGTGTGTGTGTGTGTGTGTGTGTGTGTGCAAATTCGTGACTGTGTGTGTGTTTTATCCTGGGAGGGGCTGGGATGGGGGTCTGGCAGTCCTTCCATATATCAACTGGTCTTGGGTCCCTCTCGGTAGGCTTCATGGATCCATCTCAAATATGGGCACCTTCCCTTCCCTCTCCCTCTGGGGACCTTGGCGAAATGCTCCAGCTTGAGGACATATAGGTTCTCATTTCAGGGAAGAGGTGAGAAGTGAATTAAAAAGGTAAGAGGGAGGCAAACAATGGAGGCCCGAGGATTTCCCCGGGACGGTGGAGGCTCCAGTTCTCTGGCACTGTATTCGGAGACGCAAGGCCTGGCTGCAGCAACAGTCACCCCACGTCCCTGTCCCTGAGCCCTGGCTTGGTCCCGCCCAGGCCTTACTCTGTTTGAAAGAAGAGTTGTTCTCTGAGCAGGACCATGAGGGTAATTGACCGAGGCTTATTGGAGAGGTCCCCAGGGCTGCTCTGTATTAGCCAGAAGCTGGGTCACTTCCCAGAAGGCTCTACTCACAAGTGGCAGATGAATAATTCAACATTGATCTGGGGCAGGTTTTAAATAATCACTTTTTTTTGAGACAGGGTCTGAAGCCTTGGCTGGCCTGGAGCTTGCTACATAAACCCATCTGGTCTCACACTCACAGAGATCTGCTTGCTTCTGTCTCCCAAGTACTGGGATTAAAGGTCTGCGCTGCCACACCCTGCTCATCATATTTTATTTTAAAGCTAATCCAGTGTCACAGTTAGAATATAATGCAGAAAATGATGTTTTCTCATGGTTCCTTGCTGTCCAGTCTGCCCATCTTCTGTGAAGAATCAAGCAGGAGCCTGGGTTTTAAAGTCAGTAAAATGTACAACACTCAGGGGAGGCCACACAGGGAGGTGTGAGTGACACAGTGCACCTAGGATTGGAAACTCCGGAACACCTGTCCCAGGTGTATATGGGTCTGTTCTCATCATCTTGGTTTGCAGTGGGAGAGATCTGGTTTGCAGTGGGAGAGATCTGGTTTGCAGTGGGAGAGATCCGGTTTGCAATAGAGAGATCTGGTTTGCAGTGGGAGAGATCTGGTTTGCAATAGAGAGATCTGGTTTGCAGTGGAAGAGATCTGGTTTGCAGTGGGAGATACCTGGTTTGCAGTGGAAGAGATCTGGTTTGCAGTGGGAAAGATCTGGTTTGCAGTGGGAGATAGATCTGGTTTGCAGTGGGAGAGATCTGGTTTGCAGTGGGAGAGATCTGGTTTGCAGTGGGCGGGAATTGGTTTACAAGTAGATGTTGATCACTATTTTCTAAATTTCCTTGTAATGGCGGTGCAGAGAGCTGGCAGACCCCATTCCAGGCCTCTGGGCTTGGCATAGCAGGTTCCCTGCAGCTGGTGTGCGTCTCCCACGGAGGATGCTCCCAGTGCAGACTCTTAACTGAGTGTGTACAGCACAGCACTATGGACAGCTGTACAAATGGCTGTGTGGGCACAGCAACACTGAGAAGACCTAGAAAATAGATGTTCCCAGATGGAACAACCTCATCCACCTCCCACAGCCATGGAAGGAATGGGCAGTCGACAATGGGTTTAATGTGGGTTCCTGGACGCTTGTGCAAAATCCCCTGAGGGACAGAATTTCTCACTGTTGCCCAGAAAAGGTGTCACATTTTAGAGCAAGGGAAAGACAAGATTGCTTCAGGGTTCCCAGAGGCCAGCTCTGCAATGCTGGGCTGTTGGATGACCTGACCTTGGAGATGGATGACCCATCACAACCGTGATGCTCTCCCAGCTCCCCAGTAACTGGGTCTGTGAACATGCTGGGTGTCTCTTTAACACCTTAAATTTCTTCCAATTTTGAGAAAAGGGCATACACCTGAGTTCAATAAAAGCAGCTTATAGAAGCTGTCACATCAGCTTCCAAAGGACACACAACAGGGCCCTGGGACACAGCCTCTTAAGTCAAGGTGTCACACTGCCAACCTCATCTCGTGAGATGCAATCATCAGCTTTTGTTACCCATGGGACTATTGGGGAAAGCTGCTGGTTGGCAGCACAGCCCTGTGAAACCCCTAATGCTGACACGTGGTTTCCCTAAGGTGCCCCAAGTTCTAATTTGCATAAACAGATAGTGAGAGCTAACTGGGCACAGAATAAAGGGAGTGTGTGGGGCCAAAGATGGAGTGGGGGTATTGTTGTGGCCCCATTTTCTTCTAGGTCTTCTGGCCAGGAAATTCCATCAGGAAAGAAATAGTAAATACTGGTGATGGTGACACATGGGGGATCTGCCTTCTTGCCTACCTACGCTCAGGTAAGCCCTACCACCCCCAGCCAAGGCTCCCTTCTAGCAATGGTAAAGGCAGAGGAGGAAGTGTGTGACGCAGGCCTACAGTCTCAGCCACTTGCTAGGCTGGGGCAGGAGGCCTGGAAGTTCAGTGGCCTCCTGAGCTATTAGTGAATTCATGTCACAAAGGAAAAAGTGTAAAAAGAGGATTTGAATGTAGCTCCGTGGTAGAGTGCTTTCCTAGCACACACAAGGTCCTGGATTTCATCCACATTACAAAAGTAATAAAATAAGAGAGAGCAGAGGTGGAGAGCATCTGCAGACAGAGCTGTGATGAGCATGATTGATGGCAGAGACCTGAGATCACAGAGAATTTCTTCTGTGAAACGACCTTGGGCACTCAGTCATAGCCATGGAAAGGGTGTCTAAGGGGCCAACACGATGGTTCAGTTGGTAAAGCACTTGCTACATAACCTTAGAGAGCTGATGGATCCCCAGGACCCACGTAAAGATGGAAGAAGAGAATTCATTCCACAAAGTTGTCCTGTGACCCCCACGTGCACATAGTGGCATGCATACACCAACACACACATGCACACACAAAATAGAAATACTAGGCAGAGTTATAATAATTAAAAAAAAAACACACACACAACAGTCATCTAACCTGACCGTTGTGTTTGGCTTCCACAGCTGCAGAGTGGCAGAGGGAGTACCCAGGAACTCCATGGCCTCATCTTATAGCCTCTGCTAAATGGTGGCTGGGGACTGGGCAGAGGCAACTCCTAGGTGTGTGTGGTGGGGATGAAGGGTGGGGCTAGAGTTATGTGGACTTCCTATGGCTAGAAGAGCATGGGTTTTTCCACCGCCAGACACGGCCCTTCAGTATAGGACCGTCTACTCAGAAGAGCAAAGTGGCAAAGATTTTACATGCATCAGGCTGTATGTGGGAGGGGAAGGATTCTAGCTGTGGCCCCAGGCAGATGGTATTCCCAGCAGGGAAGGTTCTGGGATCTTCAAAGCCCTCCCTCCCTCCTTCCCTGGCCTCTTCCAGCATCCAGCAGTCATCAGCTGCTCAGCTAGCATCTCCATCCTCTCACCCAGCAGCCAGCTGGGCTCCCAACACCTATGGCTCTGTATGCAGCTGGGCACCCACAGTGTTGCTGGGATTGTAACCCAATAGCTTGGCTCCCTCCAAATCACAAGTAAATATGGAGCCACTCTGGGCCACACAAGTATTTTATGTCTTAAAGTCTAGCATTCCAAGATTGTTAACTGGGTATGGATCTATGGTCAAAATGAAGCACTATTTCTGCAAAATGAGTGAAGTAGATCCACACTGGAATAGGGGAAGACGAGATATTATGGTCCCCAAGTAAATCTATCTATCGGTGGCTGTCTTCCATTTCTGTCTTGTGTCTCTGATTTTTGTGGCTTCCCCAGAACTCTAGATTCAACTTGTTTCAATTCCATAAGGACAGTGACGTGGGTTTCCCACCATTGCCAAGCCTGGCCTTGCTTTTAACTGAGAGTAGTTGGATGATTGGGCCTCTCCTCTCCTCTTTCCTTCCCCCCCTTTACCCCCTTCCCTTCCCTCTTCTAGAGGAGCACGGAGCTCTGTACAGCTCATTCCTTTGCTATTCCTTTTCAGTGTGACTCTGGAAAGGGTCCATTTTGCTTGTCTGCAAGCATACACATTTAAAATATTTAGCTAGGCTTCCATCTGCAGCCTTCTAGCTGGTTTCCATAGTAGCCAAGGAACAGCTAAGGCAGAATAAAATGGCATTTAACAAACACAAAATAAAACAACAGAAAGATAGCCGCACTCACAAACAGAGCACGGAGCTATTATACACACACTGAATTCGCTCTGAAAAGGGCCCAGGTGTGCGATGAATGCTGTCCTTGCCCCAGAAGTCGGATGTTACTTAGTTCTGATCTTTCACAAAACTGAGAGATGCTGAAATTCCACTGAGATGATGTGCACAGGAAGGCTTTCTGAACAAGGCGGGGTGATTGTTTTGTTATCACCTCTATCTGCAAGGACAGTTTGGGCTCAGACCTTCTGGGTGAGCTACCTACTGTGTGCAGGGTATTGATTGGGGCAGCTTTTAATTTACTCAGGACCATAACGTAGGGTGGTGGAATCTGGTGCTGTCTGAGGGCTGGAGGCCTGGGATTGGAGCTCATGTGTCCCTAAGTTGCAGCTCTCGGTTCCACCACCCTGGGCACTGCAGACAGTGTGGGCCATGAGTCCCACCACCCTGGGCACTGCAGACAGTGTGGGTCGTGAGTCCTACCACCCTGGGGATTTCAGATAGTGTGGGCTGTAAGTCCCACCACCTGGGCACTGCAGACAGTGTGGGCCATGAGTCCCACCACCCTGGAGATTTCAGATAGTGTGGGTCGTGAGTCCCACCACCCTGGGGATTTCAGATAGTGTGGGCTGAAATCTCACCACTCAGGCACTGTGAGGATTGCTGGCAGTGTCCCTGACCTACACCCAAGTAACACCAGTCACACCTCCCATCACAACATGCAGAATGGTTCCAGGCATCATCAAATGCCCTGGGTGAGAACAATGTACTCTAGAGAGTTAAGAAAATGATGCATGGTTAGAAACACCATAAACAAAATTGCCCTTTAGTTCTCAGAACAAAGGAAAAAAAACCTCTACAAACCCACATTCACTGTAAGAAAATAATAAGATTCAGTCAGGAAACTAAGGGAAAACGCATCACTCCGTCCTGGAGTTGTTCATGGGACCAAATGCCATCCACCCTGCTTTTTCCCTCGATGGCTCTGCAGGTCTCGGGTGGAGTGTAGAGAAGGAGCCATGGGCAGCTTTCCTCAGAGGCACCACACAGAGCCCAGCTGTGTGTCCACCGCCTGGTGCCACATGTCCTGACACACGGCTCTGCACCCAGACCTGTGTGTTTTAGGGTCACAGATGGCCTGTCCTGGTTGGGAATCTTTTTTTGTCATGACTACTTCCTCCTCACTTCCAAAGAATCTTCCAGGGACACACAGCATTTTTCCTTGGAATCAATTCCCTGGTGGACAGCTTGGAGAGAAATGTGCATGTATGGTCTGAGATACACTGACTTTGTTTTCACTCACACACCAGAAAGGAGCGGCCTGAGGCATGGGCTGTAATTCTTGCTTCTCTGGAGGCTGAGGCAGGAATGTTCACCTTTCTCCCCTGGATGTTCTTCCTAGGCTCTCTGAGGTCACATCCATGTACACACACACACACACACACACACACACACACACACATACACACACACACGCCTCTAATGAGAAACCGTGAGCAACAGTGTGAGAGACAATGGCCACTGTGTGGGCCTTGACCTCCTCTGTGGGCATCCCCTAGGCCTGTCTCCCTTTGCTGGCCATTGTTGGGTGGGATGCTTAGGTCACTCTGCCCAGCAGGGTCCACAGTTCAGACTCAGGGGCCATCACTACACATCATGGTGTCTTCAGAGTGACTGGATGGGTGTTATCATCCTCACTTTATAGACAGGCTGAAACTGTTGTGGGCCGGGCAAGGAGCAGGATGGCTGCATCTTGGCAGACTCTTGATGCTGTCACCTTGCTCCCAGGTCTACGGCAATTGCAGAAACTGACATGATGACAGTGACGTGATTGGCAAGTGGCAGAAGAATGCACCATTGACCCTGTAGTCAGCTGGCCCTGGTGCCTATGAAGTCCTCATACCTCTTGTCATGCCTGTCATTCACTATGAAGCAAAGGACTATAACACTGTTCAATTCTGAGAATATCACCCGAGTTTGAACTTCAGTGGTTTGTGACTCACACTGACCTGGAGATAGCGCCACAGTCAGTGCTGGGGCTGGATGGTTGTCACAGTGCAGTGGCTGGGAGGAGCTGAGGACACACATTCAAGTCCATCTCCTGCAGCCCTCACAGTATAGTGACCCTATATCATGGTTCACATGGGGCTATGACACTGATGGATCTTAGTGGGGCCTGGTGCTCTTGGGCTGTGGTTCTACCCATGTCTGTCTCCCATAAGGCTTTTAGCAACACTGGCCGACATTCACAGACACGTGAACCAGTGACCACATGCACCTCTCAGTCCCCAGGCATTGAGCCCAGACCTGTGGAGTAGTGGTGTCATGATGTGGTCTGAGCTTACAGGACCATGGAGATCTCTACTCTTCAGGAAGACACCAAGGACAGTGACAGAGTTCTCACAGCTTGCCAGAACTCACAGAGGGTGGAGCCTACAAGGGCCACAGCCTCTTCTTAGTACACTGGTCAGCCAGAAGGACTACAAGGACTCTGTGTTGATGGCCTCTGGGAACGGCTGAAACTAATTCTTAATAAGAACTCCTCTTTCCATTTTTTTCACAGGTAACATGGGAGCCTCAGTGGCAGAAACAAGATTGAAACTATCAACCATGACAATGGGAGGTGAGGGGACAGGAAGTGGGTGATGGACCCTGTGGATGTGGCAGTGAACTACAAAATGGGAGAGTAATGGACCAGGAAAAAAGAGAGTACTGGACCTGAGGGATAGGATGATGGACCTGAGGGATGGGATGATGGACCTAGGGATGGGAAGATGGACCTGAGGGATGGGATGATGGACCTGAGGGATGGGATGATGGACCTGAGGGATGGGATGGTGGACCTGAGGGATGGGATGGTGGACCTGAGGGATGGGATGATGGAACTGAGGGATGGGATGATGGACTTGAGGGATGGGATGATGGACCTGAGGGATGGGATGATGGACTTGAGGGATGGGATGATGGACCTGAGGGATGGGATGGTGGAACTGAGGGATGGGATGATGGACCTGAGGGATGGGATGATGGACCTGAGGGATGGAAAGATGGACCTGAGGGATGGGATGATGGACCTAGGGATGGGATGATGGGCCTGGCAAGGACTCAGGGGTGGGATCCTAAACCAACAAAGGTTTATTCTTTCCCAGTGAGAGGCCAGAGCCCAAGATCGAAGTGCTGGCTGAGGCTGAGAGGTTGACTCCCTGCCTACCTGGCATGCTGACGGTCCTTGGCAATCCTGGGGGTGTAGAGACACACTCTATCCTTGTTTTCACTTCCTGACAAAGTTTTCCCTGTGTGTCTGTGTCTAAAACTCCCCTTTTACAGCGTCACCCCTCTTACAGGGATCTAACCCATTGTAAAATCCATCTTCAAATGGGATCACCTTCTACGGCACTAGAGGCCGAGACACAACTGATCCCTTGTAGCTGGAGCCCGCGGTGCCTGGCAGCTGCCTGTGAGCGGATCCTTCAAAAGTGCTGAGGTGCTGGAAGGCCCAATATTAGTTTCATAAACAACAGTGTCTTTTTGGCAAACTGTACCCATGGGCCCCATCGCCACATTCAAGCTCTGTACCAGCCGGGCAGATGACGACGGCGAGGGAAGCTTCATCTTCAGTATTTACCGCGAGGCCGCGACGCTCGGATTCCTCAGGGGCACCTCATCGCTCCTCTGGGAAATATGTGACCTCATTTGCATTTCCTAATTGAATTGCTATCGGCTTTCCTGCAAGACTGCACAAAAGGACGTTCTTCCAGATTTGAGCAGCGCTGCTCCGCACACGGGAAGGCGGCCTTTAATAGCTGCTGGGGGTTGGGGGAGGGGAGAAGTTGCCAAATTTTTATGGTTCATCTCACTGTGAAGTTGTCGGTTTTACCCAGAGCCACGGAGAGTCGCTAAAATAATGAATGGGGAGGCGCTGGACGCGGGAGAGAAATGGAAAGAACAGAACCGAGAAATTAGGGGGTCCCCGGCGACAGCCCTTGAGGGATTTACTCCAAGGCCCCTTTCCACGAGCGCTTCCCAGAGCGTGATCATTCCGTGCACGCTGCTTTACAGGCAGCCGTTCTCCTCTCCAGAACCTTCTATGACAGGACGCTTGCTTGGGGTGCATCTCCATGTGAGTTCACTTCCTTCAAGCCCTGCTGGGAAGCCCTCGGCATGTGTATTTTTAAGTGTGTATGTGTGCTTGTGTGTTGCATATGCATGTATGCCTGTGTGCAAGTGTAATGTATATGTGAGCATGCATGTAGTGTGTCCATGTGTTGTGTACTTGTGTGCAATGCATGTATGTGTAGTATGTATGTAGAATATGTGTGCATGTAGTGTGTATGTAGTCTATGTGCAAATGTGTAGTGTATATGTAGTATATGTGTATAGTATATGTGTGTGATGCGTGTGTTCTAGGTGTGCATTTGTGTTCTGTTGGATGTGCAATATGTGTGTGTAGTGTATGTTTGTGTAGTTTATATGTGTAGTGTATGTGCCTGTGTATTTCTGTGTAGTGTGTGTATCTGTGGGATATAGTGTGAGTGGGTACATCTGCATGTGTGTGTGTGTGTAGCATATGTGTGTGCAGGTGTGGAGTGTGTATAATGTATGTGTGTCGTGTATGTGCATATATATATATATATATATATATATATATATATATATATATGTATGTATGTATTGTGTATAGGCCAGAGGTCAACATCAATGTCTTCCTTGATTATTCCCACCTTATTAAGTGGGGACAGCACAGTTTTCCCTCCTGGTCACAGGTGAAGTCTTTAAACATTGCAGGTCAGGAGGTGAACTTGAATATGTTGTATAGGAACTAGTGTAATCATGTAAAATACAGGGACCTCGGGTGTGACTCAATGGGAGAAGGCCCTTGTTTTGATTCCTGGAATCACATATAAAATATATATGCATATGTTTTATGTATTAGAAGATATATATATGTAAAATGTCTGTCTGTCTGTATGTATGTATGTATGTATGTATGTATGTGGGGGGTCCCTGGGCAACAGTCTTTGAAGAATTCACTTCAATGCCCCTTTCCATGAGAGTCGCCTTGGGACTTCAGCGCTCCACGGACTGTGTTTCACAGGTGGTCGTAGATTGAGACTTATTCCATGCTGGAGTCTCTCGACTCTCAGGAGTCCAGGCTGGGACCTGAGCAGGTAAAGGCACCTGACTTGCTGCCAAGCCCGGCACCCTGGGGTCTTCACGGTAGGAGGAGAGAATGGACTTCCACAAACTCTCCTCCGACCTCTCCACGTATGCTGCAACATGTGTGCCCCACATATATACACACATGTAAATAATGTAAGCAAAATGTAAACATTTTCTTCTGGGCTTATTATTCTGCCCTCTCTTGTCTCTGAATCTTTGCTCCTGAAGCTCCTTTAACTGCTGAGTCCTGTGGTTCTTCAATGAGGTCAATTCCGTCCCCCAAGGAATCTTTGGCAGTGACTGGAGATAGTTGGGGTCCAACTGCCATTCACCGAGCAGAGGCACAAGGTAGAATTAATGTCCTCTTGATATGAAGTCTCCCAGGAATTACAAGAAAAAGACCTTTAAAATGCCTCGATAAATACTGTGAGCTACTGAGTGGCGCTGAGATCCACTTGCTGGAGTTCATTGTTGGTGCACACAGCATGATTTCTCCACATCCAGCTAGTCTCACCCATAAATCCAGTGACTTACCCGTCGCCCCTTCAGGTTTTACGTTTCAGTGCTAGCCTTATTTATCTTGATTTCTTTTTCTTGTCTTATCGCACTAGCTTGGACCTTCAGTGCACGAGGTGGGAGCTGACTGGATGGCCACCTCTGAGTTGGTAAATCCCTTTCTGAACCACTGTAAGGCCACATCTCTCCTAATAACCCAAAAATTTCTAATATCTGGGACAGAAGTTAACTTTTAGTAATTGATATGTAGAGGATCACGCAATCTCTTAATTTTTCTATGAACTGCATAGACTAAGCCAATCTTATATTCTTAGGATAAATACAATTCAGTTGTGATTTATCAATCTATGTAAACACAGCTAGATTGAAGTTTAATGTTTTGTTTATATAGATTTACAGGTAGCACTGATCCATGATTATCTTTTCTATTGTGCATTCTGTAAATTTTGGATTTTGGTTTGCAACATAGTTTTGCTGGTTTTGGAGAAGGCTTTTGTCAGGCAAGACAATTTTCTGCCTGGAAATAACTTATGCTGAGTTCCAGACGTGAGTCCTGTTCGCTTGAGCAACGATTTTGCTGGTTTGGGACACACTGTCCATGGGTTTATAGGACTAACCTTCTCATTTAACTCTCTGGATAAGTTAATGTGGAATTAATCTTAATTTCTCCTCTTAGCTAAGGGAGAACCTACTGGCAGAGTTGAAATGTTCCCCTGATACAGATTTTAATTTTGTTTATAATAATAAATTTGGCTGTTTCTTTGCCTTTTGGCTAAGATCAAGTGTAATAACAGAGATCAGAGTTTTTTTTTTTTTAATCACGTTAGTTTTGGTAAACTTTGTTTATTGGCTGTCAATGCTTTTGGCAAAAATCGCACACACTCCCTTCACATAATTTCCTAGTGTCCATGTGACCGGTCAGCACTGTCTTTTTATCCTAGAATTGGGTGTTTGCTGCTTCTGTTTTTTTTGTCTTACCCAGAATGATGAGCTTCATCATTGTTGAGCCTGTTTTTGTCACTGATTTTATGACTTTCTGATTTCCTGTGTTCTCCCTGTATCTCTCTCTTTGCTATTTTTCTCTTTTACTTGGGCCTCATTTTCTGCCCTTTTGGCAGTTCCTAGGGACGGGCACTTAGAAGGCAGTTTCCTTTCTTTATCCCAGTCCATGAAGCCCAGACATTTCACCTGGGTGTACCCCACTAGTTTTTTATTCAGTCAACCTACTCCCTAATTTACATTTCAGTTCTGTTCTACCCAGGGATAAGAACGAGGCTTTCACTCGACTTACAGATGTATGGATTTTTCAGCTATCTGCGATTGATTTTTAGCTTAATTGTTCTGACATTAAAAACAAACCAACCAAACAACCTTACAAACGATGTCTATTTGGACTTTAAATCTTGCCACTATGGTGAGACTTTGGGTTAAAGGTTGGAACTGGTCTGTCTGTAGTTAGAAGTGGGGGGCCCTTAGCACACAAGGCTGAGCTTCCTGATTGTGTGGTCCCCTCCTGTTTCCTCACGGGAGCTCGCGTGTCTGTCTGTACTCACAGATGGATGCTTGTTAACGTTTACAATGAATTGCACTCTTGCTTGTTATTTCTCCCTTCACTCCCATCAACTTGAACTGCTTGGAGTCACATCCGTGCACCGCCACCCTGGGTCTTGTGTGTCCTCCGGTCCCCGTGACCTGTCCCCACTCGAGTCTGCACTCCAGTCTGTCTGTCCGCGGTCAACAGAGCTCCTCCAGCTTTCTTCTGGTTATTTACACAGTTCCCCCCCAGGATGTTACTCTCAACCTGTCTCCATTCTTACACTTCCGAGATGTGTATTTAGCAAGCTGCACCTAGCAGGGTTTTTACTTATTCAGTCTGTCAACATGTTTTCTTTTATTTGTATGTTAACATGTCTTCATTTTTATAATTACCGAGATATTTGTAAGCATACCATCTTACTCCAAGAGAAATATATTAGCCCATCTGTTCTGTTTTCCTTCCTGCACTCTGAATTTATTATCTTTGAACACACACACACACACACACACACACACACACACACACACACACACAATCTTATGACTTTCAGTGATTTTTCAAAGACTTTAGAGTAAGTATTTTTAAAGGAAGGTTTTACTTGTTAAACTTTTAAATACTTGTTTTTTTTATGATGGGTGATAAGTGTTTTGCCTGCAAATATGTATGTGCACTGTATGTGTGCAGTGCCTGCAAGGGCCAGAGAGGGGGCTGGGTCCCCGGAATCAGAGTTGCTGGGAGGCATGAGAGATCATGTGGGTGCTGGGAACTGAACCTGGGTCCTCTGCAAGAGCATCAAGCACTTTTAACCACGGAGCCATCTCTCCAGTCCCCAGAATAAGTATTTTTATCTTATCAAAATATAATAAAGTTGAACATCTGTTATCAAAAAATTCAAAAGCTGAAATGTTTTGAGCACCATCATGATATCCAAAGTGGAAAATTCCACACCTGACCTCATATGATAAGTCATAGTAAACACACACACATATATACACGTACACACATACACACGTACACAACACATACACACACGTACACACACATACACACATGTACACACAGCTCCAGGCTAAGTGTACAAATGCAGATGAAATAGATAGCGTATGTGTTTAGCCTTGGGTTGTGTCCCCAGATGTCTCACTATAGTCTTAAGCAAATATTCTAAAATATGAAGAAGTCTGAAACCGTGTGGCCTCAAGCATTCTGGGTAAGGAATGATCAACTTTATTAAAATTGGACGCCAGAATTTTCCAGAGCAGAGATTATCAACCTTTCTAATGGTTCGACCCTCTAATACAGTTCCTCATGCTGTGATGACCCCCAACCATAACATTATTTTTGTTACTAATTCATAACTGGAATGTTGCTATTCTTGTGAATCCTAATGTAAATATCTGAGGTTTCTGGTGGTCTTTTTTGGGTTGCAACACACGGGTTGAGAACCTCTGCTCCAGATCAATGTGTCTCAGGTCTTTTTGGTGCCCGCAGCCACTTCTCAGTGTTTCCTTCCCACACGTGCTGTTAACACACCATTTGGTCTTCCTGTCTTGAACCCTCATCAATCCTTCACCTCACCCCTCCTCACCTCACCCCTCCTCACCTCACCCCTCCTTCACTTCACCCCTCCTCACCTCACCCATTCTCCACCTCACCCCTCCTTCACCTCTCCCCTCCTCACCTCACCCCTCCTTCACCTCTCCCCTCCTCACCTCACCCCTCCTCACCTCACCTCACCCCTCCTCACCTCACCCCTCCTCACCTCACCCCTCCTCACCTCACCCCTCCTTCACCTCAGCCCTCCTCACCTCACTCCTCACCTCAGCCCTCCTCACCTCACTCCTCCTCACCTCACCCCTCCTCACCTCACCCATTCTCCACCTCACCCCTTCTCACCTCACCCCTCCTTCACCTCACCCCTCCTCACCTCACCCCTCCTCACCTCACCCCTCCTCACCTCACCCATTCTCCACCTCACCCCTCCTCACCTCACCCCTCCTCACCTCACCCCTCCTCACCTCACCCCTCCTTCACCTCACCCCTCCTTCACCTCACCCATTCTCCACCTTACCTCTCCTCACCTCACCCCTCCTCACCTCACCCATTCTCCACCTTACCTCTCCTCACCTCACCCATTCTCCACCTCACCCATCCTCACCTCAGCCCTCCTCACCTCAGCCCTCCTCACCTCACCCCTCCTCACCTCACCCCTCCTCACCTCACCCATTCTCCACCTCAACCATCCATCCTTCACTTCACCCCGTTCTTAACCTTAACCAGTTCACAGAACTAACTCATAGCAATTTCTTAAAGCTTTGGTTTGTTTGATAGTGTTGTTACTCAGTTTTATGTGGTGAAGGGTCGTTTCACCAACAGCAGATTCCTCCCTTCTCCTAGCCCTGTACAAACAAGCTTCCTTAACTACAGCCCCGACGTCCCTGTGACCCCAAGCCTCAGCTCTTCTCCCTCCCACTGCCACTCCGTTTTCTCTTCTTTCGAGCTCAGGTTTAATCTGTTTTAAGGTGTGAACTGAGTTTCTCTCTATTTTTGGGCTGCCTAGGTTTTAGGGCTCCCGGATATGTGTCTGCAGGTCTGTGTCCAGGTGGGACATTTCCCACCATCGTCTTCACAGACCTTCCTGCTGCTCCGTGTAGCTCCTGCTCCCATAGTCCAAACACACTCCTGCCAGAACTTCCTCCTGCGTAGACCATGCTTTAGTCTGAATAACTGCTTTGGGAATTCTCTCTTCATCTGTGTCTAATTTCCATTGATATCAATATCTATCCACAAAAATTTGGTTTTACTTATCATATTTTTCAATTCCAAATTCTTCCAGTCTTGTCAAAAGCTCTTCAGTTTTTGTGAACACATTCAGCACAGTCCCATTTTTGCAGCTCTCTGGGCTATGATTTGTGGCTTTCCTGGATTTTCACTAATTTTGTCTTCTTCCATTTCATATGTTTGGTTATTTTCACTTGAGTGCTAGACATTGTATGTGGAAGGAGATTTGATTTAAAGCTTGAACCAAAATCTTCCCTAGAGGAGCCCTGCCTTTGCTGCGGCAGGCAGACGGGAGCACCTGGACCTGGGGTCACCTTGATCCACTGCTAGAGTGACAGTGTGCTGAAGAGTGAATCATGTTTCCATTCCTGTAGGGGAGTACCAACGGATACCAGGACCCCACAGTTCTTCCCTGGGCTCCACACCTCCTTCTTCCCCAGCCCCTGGGCTCTGCCCGGGATGAAGAGCACAGGACCGTGAGGGCTGGGATGTAGCATCAACAGTGAAACAGGCTACTCAATGTGACCATCTTAGCTCACAGAACCTCATGGTGCACTCTCCTCAGCTCCAGGACAGGATATTGATGGCATCACTGCTCTCTATTTCAGGATAATCAACCCTGAAATTCCCCAACCCCCCAATAGCAAACTGGAGAATCTTAGCTTTTCCTCTGCCAGGCTCAGCAGAACCTAGGAGTCATCATCTCCTCCCACCCAGAGGACCAGTTCTTCCCCATGAAAGAGGCTGGGTGACACTGCTCATCTTTACTCTGTGATGTAGAGACAATGGCGCCCTCTATCCTTGGGATGACAAACTGAGATTTAGTTGAGTTCACACCACTGGAGTGGGATCTGAGTGGAACTCTAGAGTCAGGACAGGCCGTTGGCAGTAAGAGAGATGTGAACCTCAGTGGAAGACTGGAGTACTGGAGAGGCTGCTGTCACCTGAAGCCATGGGTCAGAGTGATTGGGCTCACAGGCCCTCTGAGCCTGGGACACAGTTTTGTGTCCCTTGTGGTGTTTGTTGGTTCCTCTCTAGGCTATCTTCTGCGGTGTGGAGTGCTAGAAGCCGCTAACTGCAGCAATGCGTCTGAGCTTGCTTCAGCGACGAGCCTAACGAAAGACATTGATCTATTCTCAGTCAGTAATTTTACCCCAAGCCTCTTAACGGCTGTAAGGAGCCTGGTTTTTAACACCAGGTCCAGAGTTTCTGCATCACAATCCAGAGCCTGGAGCTGCTTGACTCAGGAAGCCACAGCTGTGATGATTAATATCGATTGCCAGTTTGATACGATCGAGAATCCCCGAGAGGACAAGCCTCTGCGCGTGTCTGTGAGCAAGTCTCCAGATTATGTTAGCTGAGATGGGAAGATCCACCCCATGGCTGGGGTCCTAGGCTGAACAAAAAGGAGAAAGGAAGCTGAGGACCACCGTTCGCCTCCTTCTGCTTCCCGAGTGTGGATGCAATGTGCCCAGCAGCCTTGCCTTCCTGCTACCACGGCTTCCCCTCCATAATGGACTGTGCCTTCCTGAACTGTGAGCCACAGACTGGTCTTCACTCAGCTTGCTTCTTGTCAGGCATTTCACACGGCAGCAAGAGGAGTAACTAGCGCAGAGGGGAAATGGCCAAGCCTGGCACAGAGAGTCGTGCATGAAGAACACACAGGGAAGAGCAAGCAGCCACACCTGTCTGTCTGGGAGTCTTCAGCATCCATAGGCAGGGGAAGGGTGTGTGTGTGTGTGTGTGTGTGTGTGTGTGTGTGTGTGTGTGTGTGTGTGTGTGTGTGTATACACTAGTAATATGTAAAGATGCTTGGTTCCCGTACCCAGAAAAATGCTCTCATGACCTGCTTTTCCACACCATGGTGGGGAAGAATATCCTCCTAAGTTTCTGCTCCTACTTGGATTCAAGAAAAAAAGATTAAAACCCAAAGTGGATTCCTTGGCACACCTGCCCTGCAAGCTGTTTTGCAAAGGGTTCCTTGGTCAGATAGATTTTTGGAAATGTGCAGATTTTCTCGCACTAAGAGGCTTTCAAAGGTGCATTCAGTTATGTAAGATTCCGGGTAAACCCGTATAAAAGGATGTGGTTACCTTTGTTCAACTAACTTCAGGTCTTGTGGGCGTTTCCTGGGGGAGCCCCCTTGCAGCTGCCTGCTTTACGCTGCACTGTGATTATGGAACCACACGGAGTTTGAGGGACCTGCCATGCTTTCCTCTAAGCACGCTGGTTTTCTCAGTGTTTCCCTACTGCAGGCTTGCAGGCTGCAAGCTCTCTGCTTGCCCCAGTTCTGATGCCTGGAGGCTGATGCAGCTGCCTAGGCTTCCCAGCACAAGCAAGAATGGAACAGAGAGGATGTCACGGAGGCTGCGTGGAGACTGGTCAGATTGCTGGACAGTGCAGGAGAAGAGTGATCTCAGGACCAGGATGGGGGAGGTGCCCTCACCCCCTTTATCTCCCAGGGACACAGCTGGGGGCTGAGAGGGAGCACAGACTGCAGACACCACAGGGGTCTCTTCATTTTCCTGACCCTCCATGGCTGACCTTCACCCCTCCCTCTCCCTCCCTCTCTCTCCCTTTTGCCTCTCTCTAGTCCTCTCTCCTTTTCTGCCTCCACCTCTTTCTCCCTGTCTCTTTAACCCTCCATCTTCTATCACTCCTCCCCCTCCCCATTTATCATCCCTCTCTGCTGTCTCCTCTCCTCTGCCTCTCATTCTCCTCTCCTTCTCCCCATCCCTCCCATCTCACTCTCTTCCTGTCTGTTCTCCTCTCTCCTTTTGGCTCTCCCTCCATGTCTCCGTAGCTCTGAACTAAACTTACCCTGGTTTTCCCAGCCTTGTGGTTCATCTGCTTTGCCTGCTAGCTCTCCTGGCCTTGAAAGCTACTAGGAGGCACAACACTCAGAGCCCAGGCTACACACAGAATCTGTGGTTTGTAGAGCAGGGTGGAAGTGCGGGCAGCTCATTCAAAACCAACAAAGAAGGCAGTTTAGTAGACTGACTGAGCTCAGGGCCCGGTGTGCTTGTCAGATGTCCTACCCATGAGAGCGACTCTGCTACCTCAGAATGAATGGTGTGGAGGCTGGGGTGATGCCATGCCTTTGATGGGCACAGACAAAGATCTGTCAACCTTCATCTTCTAGGAGTCAGGGAAAGGCTCTGCTTGGGCCTGCCCAGCGTAGGGGACACTTTGGCTCTGGACTCAGACCTGCCTGCTTGTGCTGTCTCCTCTTACCTTGTGTTCAGAGTGTGGGGATGAAGTCTGAGCTACCAGCAGCCGCACCATGGCATCCCATTGCTCAGCAGTCTGGCGTTCCCGTGCAGTCACAGTAAAGGCCACCTGCTCTGAGGGGATCTTCAGCTCCCGGGTGGCGAAGACTGTCCCATCCGCCCCGACTTTGAAGTCCAAACTGTTGGTCTCATACTGCGTCCCTTTGGTGCCCAAGCAGCTGCTGAACTTGACTGTAAGAGGAGAGAAGACGGTCAGGGTGGCCAGCAGTTGAAAATCTGCAATGGCAGGTACAGCATCTGGGCCCCAAGTAGCCCTGAGACATAAAGACCTCACTGGGGTCGCCTTTGTCTTCCAGGAGAAGTAGCTGGAGGCCAAGAAAAAGGATGGATGAGCATCAACCCTCCAAACCCAGGTGGACAACCTCCACTCCTGACAGTTTCTGCCCCATGCAGAGCTTGTGTGGATCAGTGGGAGCAGGAACCTCCACCTGTGAGAAGACTCTCACATTCCCACCTCTTGCCTCACACCAGCCTCTGCCTGTCAGTGTAGACACCCAGTCCTTTGGATCTGTTTTTTTTTTGTGTGCCCAAGAAAGCTGAGTGCAATGAAGGAACCAGAGAAAGCTGGCATGTCAAGACTCTCCCCCTCCACATTAGAACATTCTGGAAATGGGATTTGCACGGCTGGCCCTTCCATGGCTTAGTGAGATCTGACACTTGTCAGACACCTGGGTCCTGCTGGGTGGGATGACAGGCCTGACTCAGCCACAGACTTTCTTGGCTAGTGACAGAGTTAACAGAGCCTATGACACTGCTGGGTATCCTGCATCATTTTGCTTCCAAAACATCAATTAGGCAACTAAATTGTCGCGCCCCCCCCCCCCCCCCGATGTACCAGCACTTCAGCCATTTCCAGCTCCACCACAGAAAGAGACATCGCCAAGACTACATATTCATCTGGCCCACGGAGGTGCATTTTTTAGACACACGCTTTTGTGACTGTCACCCAACTCGGGGGTAAATTATGAAGCACCAACAGCTGGTGTCACATTCTGCTGATAAAAGCAATGGATAAAGTTACCCAGTATTTATAAAAATGTGGGTATCTAAGCAATTATGGTGGGAGGATTGGTTTTATAAGCAATTTCACTGTCACAGCTTACATGATTTAATTACTATTTATTCTAGAAACTAAAAAAAGCGACTTGCACTTACGTTTGATAAAGTGTTTTTCCTGCATGTTCACCTTTTATTGTTGCCTGCCTTGAAATAATAAATAACATGTGGGTTCCCTTGTCTGGAATCATTCACTAGAGATGTCTCCCCAGTTGCTGGTTCCTCCTGCTTGTGGGTTTAATATGAATGTGTCTTTATTTTAATATTATTTGAGACAAGTTTTCTCTATGTAGCCCTGACTGTCCTGGAACTCTCTTTGTAGACTAGGCTGGCCTTGAATTCAGAGATCTGCTTGCCTCTGCCTCCTGAGTACTGGGATTAAAGATGTGCACCACTTATTTTAAATCTAATAAGACCAGGCCCTTACGCTCTGTCAGTGACAGAGTCGTCAGGGTAGAGAACCTGGTTGTGTCTTCTGAGGGTCAGGGTGTCTCTCTGTGGCTAAGCTAGGTGTCTGTACTGTATCAGAGGCTAAGCCACAAGGCATTCATTCTCTCACAGTTTCCTCTGTCCAAGAGCCTGGATCCTCAAATAACTTGATGTCATCATAACTTCTCTTGTACTGTGGGTTTGACTCTGCTCCCGACAGAGCAGAAATGTCTGGTCTCATTATATTTAGAAACACTTTCAAGCCTGGCATAGTGGCTCATTTTTTAATGCCATTGCTTGGAAGGCAGAGACAGGCAGACCTCTAAGTTTGAGGCCAGCCTGGTCTACAAGCGAGTTCCAGGCCAGCCTGGTCTACAGAGTGAGTTCCAGGACTACTTTAGAATGGAGTCTACTGTGATTTGGGAGAGGTAAGGGTCACTCTTACTCCATGAGTATGCTACCCAACTCATTATTAAAACGTAAACCCCACAACACAGGGCTGGCTGGTGAGGTGGCTCACTGATGAAGGCACCTGTCGTGAAGCCTGATGACTTGAGTTTGGTCCCTGGGATCCATATGTCAAAAGAACATAACCGACTCCCACAAGTTGTCTCCTGGCTGCCACACAAACACTGCGGCTTGTGCTGCCCCTCACGTAACAAACACACAAATTAATGAATAAATGTAAAATCATAAGGCAGAGCCCAGTGGACTCTTCTGCACTCTGGGGCAGCTCACTCCGGAGGGGGTTTCCTTTGCTTAACTAAACAAACTTCTGCTTAACCTATCTGTGTCTCCCAACTGAATTCTTTCTCTCCAGACAACAAGGACTGGAAGGTCCCCATTTCTCAGATGGACAAAAGGTTGGGTTGGGGCTCCCTGGCACTATTTACTTTTCCATTGATGAACTTTTTTTTTCCAAATGAAAAGAAATTAGCAAACTGTTTGCCCCAGTCATATACAAATTAAAATCAGCAACAAATCCAGTGGACCCATCATTGCTGACCCCCAGCTGTTACCAATAAACATAAAAACAACAGTGGCTGGGTTGTGGTGAGATCAGCACTACTCAGATAAGCCCCTGCACTCTAAAAGCCAATTCCTTATAAAACCAACTGGATAGCATTGGGGACTGATCTCTTAACTCCTCCATGGGTGGTGGCAGGGAGCTCTCTGGAGTCAGGGGTGGTGATGAAGGAGGCCCTTTGGGCTGCAGCAGGGCACCCGCAGAGGATTCCAGCAGGCACTGGAGTCCTGTGTGCTGTGTGAGACGCTGTGTGTGAAAACCAAACTGCGGTTGTGGAAGGACAGTTACAGGCAGAGTGACCAGGGCTGGAAGGCAGTGCAGAGCTGAGTGCCACTGAAGTAGAGGACCTGTGGGCAAAGCCCACAGTGCATCGAATCCCTGTGGCTTGTTCAGGGCCATCACAAACACCTTCCTTCTCTTTCCATATTAGGGCTTAAATGTTTTTTGAGATAAGGTCTCACTGTTTAGCCCAAGATGGCTTCAAACTCACATGGAAATGCTTGCTTCAGCCTCCTGAGTGTTGGCATTGCAAGTGTTCACTACTGAGCACTGTGCCTGGCTTCAGGACACTTTGAATATGTCTGTCTAAGGCTCAAACAGGAAAGCATGAAGCAAGCTGATGCTCCTGGACTGCTCCTGGCATTGTGTGCATCTCTCCAGTTACACCAGGGGCCAAACCTCACCCATCAGAACTCCTTTCAAAGCGCCATTGTGTGGCGCGGCCCTCCCACGGTCCAGCACGCCCTGAACACGAACACACAGCCATCAAATGGGTCCCCAGCCCAGCACCATTTCCTTTGTCTTCCCAGGAGGGTTCAGACACCTTTGTCTAAAATGTTACCCTACACCTCTCCTGTCCCCACAGACCCAGCAGCATGGATGCAGCCATGCTTGCAGACACGTCTGCAGATGCATCCCAGTCACCTTGCGCTTCAGAAGGAAGCTCGGCTTTCATCAGGAGGCTGGCTTTAAACCTTAGCCCTTATCATTTTTAATTGCTGGCTCTGTGGGTGGAGCTGGGGTGGCACACGTTTGCGAGGTGGCCTGACATTCATGGGGGCAGCAGACTGTGTCTCCCCAAGCAGAATTTGCTGTGTCTGCGAACACATCGTTTTATTATTTCCCTTGTTAGGTGAGTTGAGAAAGATCAAACGAGCCAGAGGTGAGTGTGTAGCTGGATCCTTGCCGAGGAACAGATGAGCTTCACGCCTGCTGTTAAGCTCACAGAACCAGCCATTCTGACTCCATCTCCCCCCTCCTTCAGTCCTCCCTTCCACAATTGCTCAGGGCTTCCCTACCATCCAGTCAGGGTTCTAGGTGTGGACAGGCAGACTCAGAGCTTGCTCAAGTGGATCTTGATGTGCAGAGGACAACAAATGGATGAGCCAGTGTGCAAACAAAACCCCAGTGGTCAGGACAACAGGGGAGGTTAGAGGGGGCAGTATAGAGGCAGTGTCTGCCCCTCCTCAGTGTCAGAGGAAATGTCCTGAGGTGGGACAGCAGTCACAGGCCTGAGACAGCCCTGGGATGAGGATGGAATGAACCTGTGGAGGATCATGGAAGATGCTTAGTTGAGTGTGATGGGTGGGGATGACCTTGTGGATGTGTGATTGTGTGAACTGTTGCTATTGTTGATAAGGAACCCACTGGAAACAACGCTCTTCCTTAATGAGACTTGAACAGTTAGCCCTGGCAGGGGTCATGCACTGGCGCCCCCTCCTGGCTCGGTTCTCGTCCACCTGCATCTTTGTCTTGCACCTGCTGTGACGCGTGGCCAGAACACCCATCATTCCGTGGGGAGCTGTGTGCAGCTGGGGGACAGCTAAGTCAGAGCCCTGTACCCTTTAGCAGGCTCTCTGCCCTGCAGCTTGCTCCAGCTTGCATTCCTGGCTCCCAGGAATGCAGACAGGGGGCTGCCGCTTTTTGTGCTGGGATGTTAGAGAGCAGTGGGGTGATGATGCCCTGGAGTACCAAGCCATTGGCCATAGAGCTTCCTTAGAGCAGAGCAGCAGGGGGATCTGGACATGTGGCTCGGCACTCTGATGGATTTCGTTACGAGGGGTCTGGTGGGGGTAGAGCTGAGGTTATTGTTGGAGCAGAAGTTGCTTCTCTCGTTCCCACCAACCTAGGAATCCGAAGGGTGTCACTGGAGCTGCAGGCAGGCTCCTGAGTCCTGTGCAGTGGTCTGATGTGAGAATTCCTTCCCAGGAAGATGGATCTACCCACTCCTTATGAAGCCCCAGTGACAGGCCACAGTATGATTCCACCAAAATGTACTCTGGGGAATCAGTGAGTTGGGCTTGCTTACAGAACATGGGTGATGGTTTTTCTGTAGACTGTGGATGACCTTAAAGGAGCCACACTGGAAAATTTTCACCCAGCATAGGTGGAGACCCCCACCCCCACCCACTGACCTTTCCCAGTCCGTTACTCTAGCACTGCCTGAGACCCCAAGGTCATGTGCAACTAGGTAGAACTGCAGGCAGATGACTGGGAAGTGCAGGAGGAACCTGCCAGAACCTCAGGTGAGGGCCATGACCTCCCCACCACCTTCTCTGAGGGAAAGTCCACAGACCCCTCTTGATGAGCTCCTGCGAGCGAGCACAGCAGGTCTGTTGATGATGGCAGCTAATTTGCGAGAAGGATCACTTTCTATGAAGTCCACCCAGATGTTTTCTTCTGTGAACACTGAAGCCACACACAGGTATGCCACAGACCTCTCAGGAGCCACCTGCCCCCTCCTGCCCGTGACACTGTATGGTGACTCCATCTTAAGGGGCTGGGCCAAAGGAACTGCTTCTCTCTGTTTTTTCCCAAACGGCCTGTGGAGTCTGGCGGTGCCATTTGCCAGATACCATGGGGTGCCACGCCCGCCAGCTAGGGAGCTGCCTGCTTGTGGCTCACCTGGACTCTGGTGGACCCCTGCTTGCCGGCCTAGAACAGGGCTGGAGGCTGGCTTCATTTACTCTGGTTTTATGTTAATCAGCAGATCCTGAGGTGGCCGTATGCTGATGAAACAGGGAAGCTGTTTCTAGAAAGTGTGGTTTGGTCTGCTGACCTCACCAAGGGATGCCTTGAGCCAAGCCGGCAGGTGCTGGTGAGGGAGGGGGTGACGGCCGTGCACATGGCTCCTGACTTTGGACTTGCAAGTCCTTCAGCAGTCGCGGGATCCTCTGTTGCTTGGATGTTCGGTGCTGCTGGACAGGCCTACTCTGTGAGGACAGAGCATCGGCCTGACTATTAGAGGATATACGGGCGAGGTGAGCAGCATCAGAGTGTCGCTGCCTCCTTTGCCTGCATTGTTCTTGTCTGAACTGTCAGCACTCAGGATTCAGTCCTTCAGGGATCCCAGCAGAACTCAGCTCTCTGCAAAAGGTCCCCCTGCCCTCTTCCGTAAACTATCTCCTATGTTGATGTGGCTGAACTGGCTTGTTCTACCAGGGCTCAAGTTCATTGTCTGGTCCTCATGGCTCACTCTTCCTTTCAGGTTTATTACTTTTAATCATGTCTCTGTGTCTCTGTGTGGGTATGTGCACATGAGCAAAGGTACTGATGGAGACCAGAGATGGCGTTGGATTCTGTGCAGCTGGAGTATAGGAGTTTGTGAATTACCCATGGGTGCTGGGAACCAGACTTAGGTTATTACTGAGCCAGCTCTCCAGTCCTGATCCCTGTTTCTTCTGGGACAAAGTCTCTGTATTTGACCCCACCCCCACCCCAGCACTGGTTCACTCTCCTAAAGGTAGTGTTGGTAGAGATTTTTGGAACACACATTTGGTACGGTGAGGGCAACATAGGAAGATGACTTTGGAGTTCAAGGCCTGGCTGTGTTTGAACCTGTGGCCTTGGGTGCCAACTTTATACAATGAGTGTTATTGAACACTCACACAGGCCCCATCACCAGCCCAGGATGAGGATGAGCCCAAAGGAGTCTCCTTTTCAGAAAACTCACCATCCCTTGGGGAGGCTTGAATTACCAGCTGGGGCTCTGCTGGGGACCTGTTCTGGAGGGTGGAGGAGACTGAGGCTCTCAGGCCCTCTGATAAGGGCAGGTTTGAGCAGAGTTGGCAGAGGGAAAGAGCATTTTCAGAAAGGGCTCAGGCTTCCCTCCATCCATGGGCTCAGGGTTGGCAGTAGCCACCTTGCCAGGTGTTTGAGAAAAGACGGATAAATGCACAGACTCCAGGTTCCTTCGCTGTGACTGTGGCTATTGGAGGGAGCTCGGATACAGAATGCTGAGTGGAGGCTGAGAAGATGGTGCCTTAGGCAAGCCCAGCTTTCCCAACATTGAAGGAAAAGGGTGCTGTGTGGCACAGCGGGAAGTCAGGCTTGTCAGGGCTGGGGAGGAGAGAGGACGGACAGGTGGACGTGGAGAAGGCCCAGGGGATTCTGAGCAAGTCTCATGTGGACACAACTCACAGGGATATTTCTAAGACTGTGACCCCAGCAAATTACTTAATCCCCGTGTGTCAACCTGGGCTGTCAATCACAATGAACACGGTAGAAGACATGAGTACAGAGCGGCGGGCAGGGCAGGAAGGGGGCCTTCCGCTGTCATTCCACACACTTGACCTACTATGCAAAGCCAAATGTGCCAAAGACAGACATTCTCTGCCCACTCAACCAACACCCAGTTCCAGAAAAATCAGGCCTTTAGGAGCATGAGAAACCCTGCTTCAGAGGAGAGACGGAGGCCTCTTTCCTGCACGATGGCTGAGCTGCCTGCTGTGGATTTCTCTGGAATGGACACAGTTGTCACAGTAATCTCACACTACGGTAACTTTGCATCTCTCACTGATAGGAAATTCCAGAATGCTCATTCTGCCCACTAAAAGCCACCTCCAGTGAAAGGTGTGCAGGGTACTGTCTGCTGGCACCGTCTCCCCAGTGCGGCACCACTGGGCTCCCTGGTCTTTATTTAATATTCATGGCTTCAGGTAAAAACAGAAACAGGAGTGAGCAAGCACCGTAGGCAAGGTCAGAGTCCCAGCTATCCACGGCTCCCTGAGGTGTTTGAGGTTTGTCTAGAACTGCCCTGAGTTAGTCAGGGAGAGGGGACAGGCAGGGGACAGACTTTTTCCCTGAGAAGAGGAGGGACTTCCCCAGGAGGGGACTTTGAATTCTTGCATTAGCAGTGGTCCTTTGGTTATGTGGATCACCATGCTGCTGTACTGGGCAATACCAAAGTGGGTGCAGGAAATAGTCAGTCATAGAGGGCTGATCATTCCGAGTGGCTTTTCCAAGTGGTTAGAGAAACCGAGCCGTGGGCACCTCATTAACATCCCACCAATGCCTCATTAGGGTGGAACACAGTGGCTCTTAGTTGAAGAAATCCCTAATGAATCCTCTAATCCAGCCGCAGACACTCCAGTTCACTGGGGTCTTTCAGGCCCAGGGAACCCACAGCCTCCTCTACCCTGCTGTTCCCGGAACCCAGAGGACTGGCACTCATCTTTCTCATGCTGGTGGAAAATGCAGGGCTAGACATTGGTGCCCTCTCATACTGGCCTGGGGGTGGCCTGAGCTTCAGCAGGCAGAAGGGTGCTGTAGCATCCTCATGAATGTCAGCTTGGGGATGGAATTCTAGAGGACTCTAGAGATGTACCCGGTTGTCACCACTGCTCTTCAGGACTGTAGAGTCCCTTAGACTCCTTGGGGAAATAGGAGGGACTTTAGGATTCTTCAGAGAAGGGCTTTTTCCTCCTTGAAAGTGACATTGCATGGGATAACTGATACAACTAACACTTCCTGGATATTCTCTCATCCATCCACCTATCCACTCACCCATCCACTCAAGATCAGCTCAGGGTCTGCCCCATGTCCTGCTGGGCACCCAGAGGCTATCCTCCTTGTGAATCCTCACAAACTTATATGGGAATTGGCACATCTCAAAAGAGGGAATGAGTGTCAGAGCTGTTAGCTGGCACCTCAGGGTGCCCACATCAGTGAACACAAGGCAGAACTTTCTCAGGGTGCTTGGCTGTCTCCCCCTCCTCAGAGCCCCCGCTGACTCCAGAACCTTGACTTCTCAGGTGCTTCTGTCCATCTGGTCTTGCTGCTGGCCTTCCTGTTTTGTTCTCGAGACTTCCAGAAGGAGCTTTCTAAGGAAACTAGGCAGAGGTGTCTGTTCATGCCCATCTGCAGCCCAACGAAAACAGGGTATGGCAGCATGCTTGTGAAGTCTTGCAAGGTTGCAGTTGGGTTTGTGGGCAACTCTGCTAAGCTCTGCACACCCTCCTTGACAACAGTGCTTGGGGAAAGGGTCCTGCATGGGGTGCAGGGATCTCCTGGAGCAGGTGGTGCTCACACTATAGAGTGCTCTCTACTGTCATGTCATGGCTCTGTGGCTCTGGACCTTTCTATGGTGGGCCTCAGGTGCTGCTGGGAGTGTGTACTGTTTCTAATCTGGACAGTGTGAACTAACACGTCCTCCTTAGCCCTTGTGATGGATAATGACAATGCAGAAATGGCTGTGATGATGACGAGTGACAGGGGTGATGATGATGATGAGTGACAGGGGTGATGATGATGATGAGTGACAGGGGTGATGATGATGAGTGACAGGGATGATGATGATGAGGTCAGAGATGATGATGATGATGAGTGACAGGGATGATGATGAGGTCAGAGCTGACGATGATGATGAGTGACAGGGGTGATGATGATGATGAGTGACAGGGGTGATGATGATTATGAGGTCAGAGCTGATGATGATGATGAATGACAGGGGTGATGATGTGACAGAGCTGATGATGATGACAACTGATGGGGTGATGATGATTGACAGGAGTGATGACAAGGATGATGATAATGACGACAGACAGAGCTGGTGATGACTGACAGAACTGGTACAAAGACTGACCATGTGGTGCTGATGACTGACAGTTGTTACGTTGCTGCTGCTGCTGCTGATAGACAGACGTAATATTGATGATTGACAGAGATTGATGATGACATCAGTGGTTCCGGTACGATCAGTTGGAACTATGTGCCAGACTGGAGTGGATCACAGTATCCAGGCACCCCATTCAGTCCCATGCAGTCATCAGGAGGGCACCACCATCCCCTTTTTACATAGGCACCACTCAAACCTAAAATGCAGCTTATGCCTTCAGGATGCATCAGCTAGGCAGGGGGCTCAGAGGCAGAAGCCAGAAGACATCTCTTAGGTGGGAACACCCCAGGCATGGCATGCTATACACCTCTTTGATTCATGAGCTCCATATGAGCCTGTACCAGAACTATGGCACCTGCAATGGTGTACATGCATATGTAGATGCATATGCATGTTTGTGTATATGTGCTCGTGTGTGTGTGTGTGTGTGTGTGTGTGTGTGTGTGTGTGTGCATGTGGAAGCCAGAGAACAGCCTTGGGTATTGTTCCTTAGACTCCATTCACCCCCTTTTTTGAGGCAAAGTTTCTCATTGGCTTAGAACTCACCGAGCAGGCTAGATTGTCTCTACCTCACCAGCACTGGGATTACAAACACACATCACCACATCCAGCTTTATTTTTTGGAATGGGGTTTCTGGGGATTGAACTCAGGTCCTCAGAAGTGCTTCATTGACAGAGACATCTCCCCAGCCTCTCCCTGTTTTACAGATGGGCACACTACAACTGTAAAATACGGCCTCTGCCCCCAGGATGCATCAGTTAGGCAGGGGGCTCCCTCAGGAGTCATAAGTCACCTATACTTCCAGTGTGGCACACTGGCACACCTCTTCAGTTTACAAGCCTCACCGGGGCTAGCCTACACCGGTGTTACTGTGTGTGCCTCACCCAGTACACCATCAGCCGCCAGCAGCCTCAGCATGTGGTGCTGTGGGAGCAGAGGGCATGGAGCACTTTCTCCCATCCCGATTCCCTGCTGCTGGCCTCTTGTCTCAACCACCAGGGGCAGGGTTGCTGTCTCCTCCAAAGGCTCCGATCACACACTGGAGGTGGTGAGAAAGATGTTGGAGTTGACAGCCGGCCCCAGCGGCTCCACTGGGGCTGTGTCTTTAAAGGGAGGAACAGGACGAGTGGGTTATTTTTAGAGCTGCCAACCTCTCTCTCATTAGTGTCTTGCACATCAGGATGGGGCTAATGAAATAATTTGTAATTAGGGCCCAGGTAGGGAGATGACTCTTTCTTGTCCAGAGCCCCTCCCCCACTCCCTTTCTGGGTCCCAGGTCCTGCTCTTCCCACTCTTGCTTTTCTCTGTCTAGGACCATGCTGGGCTGTTCCCTGTTCTGCATTTCCCCCTGCTCTGGCTTCAGCCTTAAGAAGGCACAGCCCCTTCTCTTAAACTCTTATGAAGAGAGAGATCCTGCAGGTGTTTGGGAAGAAAGGAGAGGCGAAGCCTGGGAAGGCCTGGAGCCACTGTCCCAAGTCCAAGCCACCACCAGAAGTGGGGACACACACCTGTCACTCTGGGTAGCGGCATGTCATGTGTGTCACATGTCCTAAACAGACACGAGGTGGGAAGAACAGCTCCTAAAAGTGCACGAGGAAGAAGCGGGGACGTTCGGCCTGTCTGGAAGCTCGGCAGTGAGATGGGCGGGGGTGGGGTTCCCCAGGCTGAGGCAGCCTTAGTCTGGCTTTTTGTCAGCTTCAGGGCTGGATCCAAATATAAGCCTGAACTTTGCCATCTGGGCTCCACTGTCAAGGCGCCCATGCTGGCTGCTAGCCATTTTCCTAGTGTCAACAAGAAACGGCTCAGGAAATGCAAACACGCTCTCCATCTCTAACTCTCCTGGTCTGCCCTGGCAGCCTCTGCCGGGTTCTCCGAGGAAAACTTCTTTACAATGGTACACACAATGTATAATTTGAGGGTACATGGAGACCCCTTGAGATAAGCAGACCCTTGGGTGTCTGGAAACCAAGGAATGAAATTTTGGGCACAAATGGTGTCTAGGTTGCTTGGTCCTTAATGGGGCAAGGTGGACTCTGCCACGAGCCAAGAGCAGACACACTCTCAGGAGGCAACAGTGCTTAGGGACCCTGGGCTGCTGGGTGGCGAATTTGTTAGGGACTTCACAGGGCCAACTTCTGGCAAAGCCCCAGAAGAAACCCCAATGGCTGGTCCTGGGGCTCAGGGAATACTCTTGATGGAGCTGTGATTGGACAGGAATCCAAGGAAGGGCAGGTTATGACTGCACCTGATAAGCCCACCCCAGACAGAGGGACCTGTTCCACAGAGACCAGAGGCCACCAGGAACATCACTGGGGAGTCCTTGAGAAGAAACAGGGCCACGTGTAACACCCTCTGAACCCTGTCCCAGCATGGGACCCTGTGGTTGATATATAGTGCACCCCAATAAACTTGTCTGGGGGTCAGAGAACAGAACAGCCATAATATTAAACATAGAGGTTAGGCAGTGGTAGCACAAGCCTTTAATCCTAGCATTCCAGAGGCAGAGATCCGTCTGGATCTCTGTGAGTTCAAAGCCACACTGGAAACAACCAGGCAGGGTGACTCACGCCTTTAATTACAGGAGGTGATGGCAGAAAGCAGAAAGGTATATAAGGCGTGAGGCCCAGGAACTAGAGCTGGTTAAGCTTTTAGGCTTTTAGCAGCAGTTCAGCTGAGATTCATTCTGGATGAGGACACAGAGGCTTCCAGTCTGAGGAAACAGGATCAGCTGAGGAAATGGCAAGGTGAAGAAGCTGTGGCTTGTTTTGCTTCTCTGATCTTCCAGCATTCACCCCAATACCTGGCTTCAGGGGTGATTTTATTAATAAGACCTTTTAAGATTCATGCTACAGGAACCTAACACTCCCATAGGACTGGGCATCTGAGATATGGGTATAGTGTCCCAGAGATGTGACGAGAAATGTCAGTTATGAAAAAGACATTTCCACAGACAAAAGACCACAGTCCTTCTCAATGACTTCTCTATCATCCTTGCCTTCCACATGGATCACCCTCAAGGGAGCAGCTGCCAAGATTTGGGATTGCCCGTCTCCAACCCTGTCCTGCTTCTAAAGAGCATGTGATCAAGCCACAGATTCTGTCGGTCACAATATCGTCGTCCTGATTGCTGGGTGGTGATGGTGGTGGAGCAACACACTTTGCTTTCTCCCAGTTTAGCGGGAGAAGCAAGCCTGACGGTCACACCGAACTCGCAGGAAGTGGGAAGGTGCAGCCAGCCCCAGTGGCTGTGCTGGGGACGCCGTGGCATGGGCAGCAGTAAGGGTCAGGGTTACCCATGCTCCAGTGAGGACCATGCATGGCACTGGGAGAGGTACCACCAGGCTTCCAAGTCCAGTCCTGTGTCCAGAGAAACTATTAATAGGCATCTCCCTGGTCAAATGCTCCTCAGCCAGAACAGAGCTGAGGTTCTTCAGCTGGTAAACTGAAACTCCAGGGCCTTCCCTCTCTCTAAAATTGCAGGGCCCTGAGATGGAGGCCGTGGGTTTCCTTATCCCATCCTTGGCTAAGAGGAAGGCTGGGGTGGACTGCACATTCCTCCACAATTCTTTTTCTATTTTCACCAGTCAGGAGGGTCCAGTCCCAAGGCTACTTCCACCCATGATTGCTAGCACACCCTGTTTCTCTAAAGGAGGCCAGGTACGTGCTGGCCATCAAGTCTCCACAGTTGGGGAGAGGACTGTTTTGCAGGAATATGCCTCTGGGGATGCTGACTTCTTTGAGCTCCGTGCTGGGGGCTGAATTTGGGGCTGGGTAAAAGCTGGCTAATGAAGTCAACTTGGAAAAGATGGAAACATGTCTTATGTGATCCTTGACTTGATCCCCAAGTGTCCTCAAAGACCAGCACGCCCCTCCTGTCCAGAGAAAAGAGCAGATCCTTGGCTGACAATCACGCCTGCAGGGAACCGGCCTGTGAAGTCTGTTATGCAAATGATTTCAGCAAGGTGATTTTCTAGGATAATTTCGACACTAGATCTCAATAGACTCTCGCTTCTTAGGACGGCACTGAAGACGTCCAGCCAAATGCCTAAGACTTTCATGACGCTTTACTCCTGGGTGTAAATTAAAACCCGAAAAAAGGTCAGTGGACCAGGAGAGAATTTTTTCCTCCAGTGATTTCTTGTTGAAGAGGCTGCTCAGACTACAAGCTCTGCCATTTGGCCCCACCCACCTGCCCAGTCCATCATCCCTGTCCATCCGAATGAACCATTTCCTCCTAGCGATTCTGAAGCGCCTGCTGAGTGCACATCAGAAGATTCCAGGCATTACTTAAAAGGAACATGCTCTTTCAGAGGAAGGTGACCTTTGGCCTGGATCTTGTGGGGGAGAGCACAGTCCATGCCAATCTTTCTCTTGTTGGGTTCCACCTCTGAGTGCACCTACTATGTGCTTTGACTATAGGATGTGGCCAAGGAGTACCACGTGCTGCTTTTCAAGAGTCCAGGGCTTGGAGCTAGTGGACCAAGCTGTGTGGCCTTATAGAACTTGCTAAGCTTCTCTGATCCTGTCTGACCTAGCACAGCATCCAAAAGCTACCAGGCAAGAGCCCATAGCTGGCAGAGTCCAATTTACTGACTCACTGTGGTGAGAGAGACTGCATGCTAATGTCACCCTCTGTACTCACAAAGGTGTTTGTGACAATTGAACCCAGGGGAACACTCGGAACCTTGTGCATTTGAATGGGTCAAGGAGGAAGTGAGCTTCCTGCAGATTTTACAACCACTCAGGAGAGGGAAGCAAGCTACAATGCACAGAACGTAAGACAGAAGGCATGATGGCAGGGCCATAGCTCATCTCATCTCCCTGGCCGACATCACCAATCAATCTCTGCCTGTTCCTGGGAACCGAACCCAACACAAGAGCCGATGCTGGCACAGGCACAAGTGCTTCACCATGAAGAATCCCGCGGGGCTAAATGTCACCCAAACACACAAGGTAGCCCTGCCTGCAGGAGTGACCACAGAACCTGGATGCTGCTGGTGTGACAGCTGGGGCCTCTGCCCTTTCAGGGTCAGCCTTTCAGTCCTCTGCTTCAGCTGCTGAGAAATGCAGGAGACACAGAGGGCTCTGGGGTGCCTCCTCATCAGCAGCTGCAAGAAGCTGCGGTCTGAACCCTGTGAGGGAGCCCAGAGTAGCATCGCACTTTTCCTGCATTTCAGAAAAGTGGCTTTCCTGCCCACTTTCCAGTCTTCATCTAAACAGTCCCAGCAGAACAGAAGCCCTCAGGAACTGCCTCTTCTTCAGGAAGTTAGCCAGAGAGGCAGCCCCTTGTCAGACACTCCCAGGCACGCTGGAGTGTCGCCCCCGCACCCCCACCCACTCACTGGCTACCCTTTTGGGAGAGGCTGTGTGATGAGGGCAGCCCAAACACAGCTGCCTGCATTTAGAATTCACAGCTCTGACGGGTTTGGGGCGGCTTTGGCATGGCCATTATTTAGAGGAATGACTTACGGATGAAGGAGAAATGATCTCGTTGGGTTGGGAGAAATGAAAGAAACTATGTATTTTTCTATTATTAAAAACAACACTTTATGGGGCTGGAGAGATGGCTCAGCAGTTAAGAGCATGTATTGTTCTTCCAGAGGACCTGAGTTCCTTTCCCAGAACCCACACCAGGCACACCCACAAACTGCCTCTAACTCCAGTTCCCAGGGGATCCAAGGCCTCTAGGCTTCAGGGGCATCTGCATTCAAATGCGTGTACACACACAGATGCATAATTAAAAATAATAAAGGTAAATCTTAAAATAACACTTTACTCTAGTTAGCTCACAAATCAGAGCAGCACATAGATGATTCAGGGAAGCCTGCCAGACACTTGGCCAGTCCCAAACTCTGTCTCACTGAGGTCACAGAGCTCTGCTTAGGGTTTCACACCTTTAGTATCAAACTGCATAATTTATGCATATTTTGTTTAATGGTTCTAGTTACTTTAATATTTGGAAAGTTGGGTTCACTTATCCATCATGAAAAAAGAAAAAGAAACTATGATGGAATGAAACTAGAAAAAGAAAATTAGCTTCCTGTCTGTGCGCTCTTATGACCCACGTGCCCTTTTCCTGCACCCTCATCCCCTGGCACTGCTCTCTCTCAGTCTCCATAAATGTACTGTACCCACACTTGTCATGTTACACACACACACACACACACACACACACACACACACACACACACACACTCTCGTACTCGCATGCACTATATGTACATTTATGTATACATTATAGGCTGGGGTCTACACATGAGGAAGAGCATACTTGATTTTCCATTCTGAATTTGGGTCACTTTGCTTAATATATTTTATGAGCTCATCTATTCCTACAAATTTCACTTTTCTTTACACTTGAATAATACTTCCCTTTGCATATGAACCACATTTTCACCACCTTTTCGCCTGTTGCTGGACATCTACGCCGGTTACGTTTCCTTGCTAGCCCAGTTATGCACTCGTGGGTACACACCCAGAGTATTCGGCTTTTGCATCAAGTTCTTGTTTGAGCTCCTGCCCTGACATCCCTCCGCGACAGACTGAAACCTGTCAGCTGAATACACCCCTCCTTCCTAAGTTGCTTGGTCAGTGTGTTTTTATCACAGGAAAGGAATGAACCTGGAACAGTTCCAAAGCGTGGATTCGGTTCTGACCTGCTTCTGTCAGGACTGCCCATGAGCATGAGGGGCCGTCTCCACATCACAGTGTGGCCACTCTCGCTGGTGAGGGCGTCTGTTCATCTGGAGTGGACCAGGGGCCGGTGTGAAGGAGGCCTCTTCTCAACTCACTAACCAGCCCATAAGGAACAGCGGAGCCCAAGCAGACAGGTGACAGAGTTCCATTTCCAGCTTATTGGTAGTGAACAAAAGCCAAGGCCCATGAGAGCTGCTGCAGGAATCCTGGACCGGCGGCGGCGGCGGCGCAGCATCTTCTGCAGCTGGAGCTGCACACAGGGTGCCAGGCCAGGGTGCTGACCTGCAGATGCTACCCCAGAAGCAGCTGTGGGACCGGTGCAGCTGGTGCGGTTTCGGTGAACTAAGTGCTTCTAAACATAACTGGTTCTCCTTTGCCCAGTGTGATGATCCCAGCTGTGCCTCTACCCGGTGAGCTCAGGATTTGGGTGACACCCCAGGCACTGCCCCACATGGGATTAGAATAAATAGATGGGTGTCCAGACCCCAAAGGGAAGTTCTTTGTCACATGTGAATTACCTCCTTTGACACTCATAGTATCCACAGTTCCTTGATCTAGGCCTGTTCTGCAGGTGACTGTAAGAATGACAAGCCACTGACCACATGATGTTTCAGGCCTGGCCACGGACCACGTAATGTCCTAGGCTCAGATGGGCAGTGGTATCTTAAAGTGTACAGGTGGGACTTGATCCCAGGGTCGGGGCCCTGGCTACCACTCTTACAAACACATCTCTGTCGTGGCCTCCAAACCAGTCCATTCCAGTAAGCCATGGCTGGCCTACTGCACTGAGTGTGGCAGTCACCTGGAGTGGGAGGGACAGGTCCTTCTTCTGGGAAGACACAAGGAAGACAGCTAGCACCTATGAGATGACCACGGTCCTCTTAGCAGAGTCCAGGAACTAGACTGGCTTCTGATGGCTCACTCATGGTGTCAGTAGACCACCGTTACCATCAGCATCCTGGTGTGATTGCACCAACCGTGCTGAGATGCAGCCCAGACAGCTCCTCCTTTCTCCCTCCTCCATCCCTCAGAGACACCTTGGCCATCCTGTCCTCACTTTTTACAGTATCTTGCTCTGAGGAGGCTGAACAATGGCCCCCAAAGACACCCAGGTCCTGATCCCTGTCTCTACCACCTCACATAGTGAGTGGGACTCTGCAGATGAAAAGTTAAGGTCGTTGAGGTAGGAATAGCCTGAATATCTGGGGTTCACTCCTCACAGGGTCCTTACACCAGGGAAGTCAGAGGGTCGGAGGTAGGGAATGAGGGGGCATTGTACTGGGGTCTCTGGAAGGGTCCAAAGGATAGCAGCTGGGAAATGGACTCTACCCAGGAGCCCTAGAGGAGGCAGCTCTGCCTTGCCTCCCCACTCCTGCCCCATCTGTCTTCACCTGTGACCGGCTGTCCCCATGTACCCATGCCTGCCTGTGGCCGACCCCATTTGCCCCTGTCCGCCTTCATCTGTCCTCACCTGCCCATACTTGCCTGGGTCTGATCCCAGCTGTCCCCATCTGCAGAAAGTGTAGACCTACGCCTATCTGTTCTCATTCATCCCTCTGTGCATTCACTTGCTCTCGGGAGTCCTCACCCTCTGGAGGTCTCCATTGCTGGACAGAGTTCCACTGGCTTTAACCCGGGAAACTCACGCTACAGTGGGACACAGGCACAGACTGGGAACGGCCAAGAGGACCAGACCCAGGGAGCTGACCCTAAGCCGTGCCGACAGAGGGCCCCGTCCCATGCCGCTTGTGGAGGTCTCCAGCTGGGACTGAGCTCCTACAGCCACTTACTGTCACATCAGACCTGGGATTGGGGACCTGGTGTGCTTGTCAGTTGCAGCTTCTCCAGGACATCAGGCTCAGAGACAGGAGGTAACTTGTGGAAGGACACACAGCAAAGGAACTTAAAAGTGTTTGTAACTTAATTTGTGGAAAAATTTATACATTTATACAATGTGTTTTGATTATATCTATCATCCCACCACAGGCCACGTTCCCAAAGGGAAGTTAGCCTCCTCCCTCAGTACACCCCACCACAGGCCATGTCCCCAAGGGAGGTGACTCCTTCCTAAGCAGCTGTCAACTGCCAATGTCCCCTTTGCCAAGGGTGGGCCATCGGGGTTCCTCTCCCATCCAGCTGGAATTTTTACTGGTTTGATATTGTGCAGGTAACCACAGTTAGTGCGAGTTCATGAACACCACAGCTGTGCATGTCCAGGAGCCAGGGTTTCACATGAACACCACAGCTGTGCATGTCCAGGAGCCAGGGTTTCACATGAACACCACAGCTGAGTGTGCCCAGGAGCCAGGGTTTCACATGAACACCACAACCGTGCGTGCCCAGGAGCCAGGGTTTCACATGAGCACCACAGCCGTGCGTGCCCAGGAGCCAGGGTTTCACATGAACACCACAGCCGTGAGTGCCCAGGAGCCAGCCTGTCACAGCATTCCTCCCCATTCCCTGGCTCTGCCGTTCTTTCTGGCCTCCCTTCCATGATGTCCCTGAGCCTTGGGTGTGGAGGTTGACATAGATGATGCATCTACAGCTGGGCACAGTGACCTGGACTTATGACTTCAACTACTTAGGAGTGTTTCGCATGGGACTTCCGGGCTATGGGCTTTTTTTCTGGAAAGTCCTGGCTTAGCATCAGCCTGAGCTTGGGAAACAAGCCAGTCAGGGCTAATTGGGGGGAGGGGGCGGAGCACTGAGGGAGTGCACGCCAACCAACCGGCTACAGCCCCTCCACTGTCGGTTTTGAATCCCCGGACCCTGCCAGGCACCTGGGGAATTCGGAGCTGGCTGCCTTTGGCCAGCTGGAAGCGTCCTACCCGGCTTTTGTCTCGAGTTTCCAATGTATGGCTGGTGGTAAACCCACACTGAAACACACAGATGGCCCAGCCTTATCTTGCTAATGAAAAAAGTCCTCATATGGCTACAAAAACAGACACAATCATCTGTTTCCCAACATTCTGAAAAAGTCTACAGAGGTGTAAGGTGCTACGCAAATGGGGATAATTAGCTGTGCCATCTGTGGGGAAAAACGAGCCCCCCCCTTCCCGCTCTACCTGCTATTCTGGGCTTTCTGAAGGTGGTGAGCAGTGAGCTTCGGCGGCGGCACTGCCCCTGATAAGCAAGCACCTCCCTTCAAGGGCCTCCTCTGCTCTCATTTACTTAAGAAACTAGCACCACACGCCTCTGCATACCGTCTGACTAATGGTTGAAGAACCTGGCCACTGGGAAGCGATGGCCTGGTTCCTGGCACTGCTCTTGGACAGGAGTGCTCTGGAGTGGCCAGCACGCCCTCTGGGTGATATGGTCTAACAACCTAGCCTGTGTCTTCTCTCCACTTCCTGAGTGCTGACTCTGAATCTGCCATGTACCAGGTGGAGCTTGTAGCCAGCAGAGAAGCAGGCTCGGCTTGGCCATCCAGCCCATCTGCTGGGGACCAGCCTTCGTCTAACTTCCATCATTCACTGGTACTGATGTAAAATACTGTTAACACCTCAGGCTATGGTGTTGTGTGTCGGGGGAGGGGGCAGGGGGGGTTGGGATGGGGGGCTGAAGGCTGAGTGTGTCTGGGAGGACTTGGGGCCAGCAGAGGTACAGTGCCTTCACTGAGCCTCTCACGGTCAGAATAATGGGGCCTGCCCCTCATGCCCCCAATAGGCTTTTGTGTCTCCAGGATGGGGAGTATGGTGTGTGGTGGCTCCAGTCCAAGTCAAGGGGACCCAGGTTGGGAAAGAGGGCTGCATCCCAATCTAGTAGGAGGTGGAAAAGCCCAAAGTGTGGTGGGATGGAGTCTGGGCCAGCACTGGATAAGGTTGAAATTGGTGCTGCTGGGAAGAAAGACAGGCAGAGGTCCTGCTGTGCCCCTCAAGCCTGGACACACATGAGGACCTGGGCTCAGGCTTCCCCTGTATCCACATGTGTACCATCAGGGGTCACCACTGTGGGAACAAACATAGGACACACACACCTGGGTTAGGTCAGGGCTCAGGAGGAGGCTGACCTAGGAAAGAGGGGACAGGTTCTCAGAGGGGAGATTGCCCCCCGCTGTGTGGCCAGGACCTCCTCAACTGACACCCACTACCACTAACCCTTGTGCTGGCCAGCCCCAAGAATGCCCAGTTCCCACCTCCTCAACCTCTGCTGTCTGAGGACAGTCAGGAAGCCACGTGAGTCAAGCAGGAAGATCGGAGGCCTCCTGCCAACACTTTTGACTCATCGTGGAAAGCGGGTCTGTAATGGGCGGGCAGAGCCTTTGGGGACCCGCTTGATCCCGGATAAGGTAAACTCCTGAGCTGCAGAGCATCTAGACGGCAAATGCTTAGCGTTTCTGCCTCACTGAATGCAAGTGATTCCTTGTTCCCGATACGACAAGTCAGTATACGAGTCTCTTCCTGGGGCCAGGAATTCGGGGCTGAGGAAGCCATGTCTCCCGCTTGGAGTGAGAGCTTGGCACTCTACTCTGGGAGGAGTTCCTCTTCTCCTTCTCCCCCATGATCCTCCATACACTTCTCCATTCTCCTTCTGCCCCGATGGCATCTGCTTGCCTCCTCTGGGTGGCCTCTGTAGGTTCTAGCTCTGGCCACCCTGTGGGCTGTTCTGTGGGTCAGGCAGGAATGGAAGCTGGGTAAACGTGAAGGCTGGACAAGGTCAGAGGTACCTTTCCCATCAGACCTACTCCTTCCTCCCCCTTGGGGCCCTAGGGTGTTGTCAGGGAAGCATTCAGCTGTTGCATCATCCCTGACGGGGTCTCTGCATCACTGTGATCCAGGGCCAGTGCATTCCATCACTGGTCACTCATCCCACCATGATGCCTACTGCTGGGAACTGTCTGCCACTGCCAGAGCTGGGGGTTTGGGGGAGGTGAGGCTGGTCTCTGGGAGACCTCTGCAGCAGGTTGGGAGGTGTTGGGAGTGCAGGGCCCTACCAGCGCTTCCAGAAGCTCGGATGCCTCGGGGAAGAAAAGGGAACAATTGAGAGAAACCCCTGCTTGAGGCACCTCCATACGGGCCAGCCTCCGTAGAGGCCGTCACACAGCCCAGGCAAGCTCTTTCCTCATTAGGGCCTTGCTGCCCCAGTCCCCACAGAACCACAAACCCCTATAGTCTGACCCCTTCTAGGTCTCCTCCTGTGACCTGCAGCCAGGCCACAGGTCTCCGTGTTGCAGAGACCCACATCTTACTAGAGTGTGCAGCATTCAAACGCAGCGGCTGCCCTAGCGCGTCGTCACTTAGAATCCCCACTGAGCCGGCGTCTGACAGCACAATGCCATTTCCATTAAAATCAGACACTGACAAGAGAGTGTACACCCAGCCCACCAACCACCGAAATGTAGTAGAATATCATTGTAAGGGGTGTTACTTTTGTTTATGTTGCATCTGTTTAACTCTGTGAAGCTGTGTTACTGTGCCTGTGTAAGACACCTGATGGTCTAATAAAGAACTGGCCAACAGGAAGGCAGGAGAGAGGATAGGAGAAAGGGGCTGGCAGGCAGAGAGGATATATAGAGAAGGAGAAATCTGAGAAAAGAAAAACAGAGATGGAGGAGTGAAGAGAGCTAGCAGCCAGAGAAGGAGGAGGACACCAGGGGTCAGCCACCCAGCTACACAGCAAGCCGTGGAGTAAGAGTAAGATAATCAGAAGTAAGAAAACGGGAAAGCCCCGAGGCGAAAGGTGGAGTGGCCAAGTTAAGAAAAGCAGGCAAGAAACTAAGCCAAGCTAAGGCTGGGCATTCATAATTAGGAAAAAGCCTCTGTGAGTGATTTATTTGGGAGCTGGGTGGTGGGCCCCCCAAAGAGAAAAAACAACCAACAACAGCCAACTAGGCAATCCTCCTGTACACGAACACGGCGCTGGTGAACAGGCAGGCCTTCCTTCTGCACACATTTTGTTTTCGCCACACTTGCTTCTTTCTAGCCTCGGTGTATGTCACATGTGTAACATCTGACCTTCACGGAGGAGGGCAGGCAGGGACCCGGCCACTTCACTCACTGCTGCACCCAGTTCCGATCAGGAGCCATGGTGGGATGAGTGACCAGGGACAGGATTGCTGGTCACTGCCTCCCGATCCCAGTGGTTTCCTGGGGCTGACTAGATGACCCAGGACGGCGAGAAGCCTCTCGAGAAGGGATGTTGAGGCAGATGCTGGGCAGTGGCAGTTATATGGGGCAGAGGGTGTGCCTCAAGGTCCAGACTCAGCAGTGGGAGCCTTTTACTGAGGTGGAAGTGTGCTTCCAGCCCCATCCTCATGCCTGCGATCCCACCAGATCTTTCAGGACTGGGGCTCAAGGGTGCCTGCCATGCCCCCTGGGAAGTGTCTCCTGGAGTTGACCCTCTTGACCTTCATAACAGAGCAGCATCTTCCAGGAGGGCAGAGGCCCAAATACTGTCAGGGAGGGCCTATCTCTGCCAGGTGGGGTGTGTGAGTGAGAGAGACTTATTCATCATCAGCAGGGCTAGGGGTGGGGGTCCAGGGGGTGCCAGATAGGGACTGCAGTTACCAGCAGCTGGAAGGACCCTCAGGACTTAGGTGCTGATCAGCCTGTCCTCCATCCCCAGGCTTGTCTGGAAGCAGAGGTCACGTCTGTAAATTCAGGAGGTGGTGGACACTTGGGGTCCCTTCCTACCGCAGCCTCTCTAACTACCTCTTGTGTGTTTGGGATACACCTCAAGGGAGGGAGAAGCTTTTGGCACAAGGCTGTGACATGTCCCTTAAATACTGAGTGCATGGCTCCATCAGAGCTCTGTCACTCCTGTCCCTGTGCCATCCTGAGCAGTCAGGACAAAGTCTCAGAGTGCTGTCCCCAGGCATGGGAAAGATCGAGTAGGTGTGAGTGTGCAGAGGACATCATGGGCTCTGTTGTGGGAGGAATAAGGGGTATTTCTAAAACACTTTCAAGGTTTAGATCCTTTTGTTCCCGGGGAGGAGTTTTTCACCAAGTTCATGCCTGGCTCACTGCCTGGCTCCCTGAGGCTGGGGGTTGGCTATTATAGGGCCTCCCGGGGATATCCAGCCTCATTCTGGTCAAGGGCCCTGAAGATCCTACGAGTGTGGCTTGGGTGCTGGTTCTAGTGCTGGCTGTAACCTGTTTGTTGCTTATCAGTGAGAGTTCCCAGCAGCCCTGTCAGACACATGCTGACTGCCCTTTGCAGCTGAGGAAGTGGGAGCCCTGGGGCAGGAAGCGCCTTCTGTAAGACTCCCAGCTCAGGAGCAGGGGGTGGGGTACTCACTTAGAGCCCATACCCTCTCCTCTCTGCTTCCCTTGATGGACAAGGGCTCAAGAGAGGTTGAAACCCACAGCAGGCGCTCAGACCACCTCCATTTACAATGGATTCATTCTCATTTCTGGCCCAGAATGCTTGGCAGGGTTCTGGGTCAGGGTAGCTATTCTCTTTAGACGGCCCAGGTGTGCCTTATCATCCAGGGAGCATAGGGTGTAGATCCCAAGGACCGATTGGACAGAAGCTGGGTTGTCCCTTGTCTCCTAAGTGTTTGTGAAGTGGCCCATGGCAGCTCCTGTGTACCAGGTGAGAAAGACAAAACAGGTCTGCTTGTGGAGCTGGGCTCATGTGCTCAACAGCATGTGTCTGCCGTGTGTCTCCAAGGCCTCTCTCCAGCCCCTGCTGGAAGCACACCTTGCTCCATGAGGAGGTAACAACATGATGGCATGCTTAAAGTGCAAGTCAGAGGCTGACAGCTGAGCCTCTTTACTTACAGAGGGCATACCATGCTCCTGAGGTCCTGAGGTCCCGAGGGTACCAGTGGGCCACAATCACAGCACCTGTGGGGATGCAGCCTGGGTGTAACCAAATGGCAGGGAGCTGGTGCGGTTGTGGGGAACCACGATACAGGCTTGTTTCACCTCTGCTGGAAGGTGCTACCTCTCCCGTCCTTGCAGTGTCCTTGGGGAACCCAGCTGCTACCTGGTCCAGAGGTTCCAGCTTCACTTCTTCCCTGCCATCTGTTTCTGAAGAACTCTCTTTGGTTTTATGCATTTTGGTCGTCTTGCTGATCACAACAGTCCCCAGTGTTACCACAGGAAGTGAGGGTTCTCACAGTAAGGCAAACAGTCGTTTCTGGCCAGTAGTCAGGATTTCAGGGGTGGTGGCTGGGGACAGATGGGGCTCTTTGAGTCCCTCAATATCCCCAATGGTTCTGCCAAACCCTCTCCAACAAACACACTCTAAAGACAGCTGGATTGCTGTGCAAACATGACTGAAGGCCATGGGGCCGTAGAGGAGAGAGAGGCAGAAGACCTGAGAGAGGCGGGGAGGTCGCCACAGCTCCCCTCTCTGCCGGCTTCTGTGTTTACCATGCTAAGAGCATGAGCCCAGTGGGGAGGGCCGGCTGCTCTGCCCAGAAGGAGAAGCAGGGATGCCAACCTTGAATGCAAATGTGGGGAGCACAGCTAGTGCCCATCTAGAGAAATTGGCAGGCATTACATGGAAGCAATGTGGCATTTTCAGGAGGCTTTTACTCCTCACATCACATCTAGGGAATCTTGACACAACTAGGGTATTTGACTTGGCTGTTAGTGATGTAATTTTTCACTGTTGACACAACGCATGCAGAAGAACCCAGCCAGTGCCTTGCAACCAGAGCCTCCGGCTAGTCTCAGCTCCCTCAACTCCCAATTTAAACCTTCCCTAGGTTCCGGCTCAGAGATTTTGTCAGCAGAGCAAGCAGCCTGCTGGAGCTTATATGCATGGGTAGTCAGGGTTGGGAGCCGCCAGGCAAAACCACAATGGGTCTGCTTTTCCCATCCAGCCCCCCCCCCACCCTTTGCGCCCTTTGAAGCGGTGGGAGGGGGCACAGCCGCTGCTGCTCTCTAGACAGCCCTGAGACAGGACTGTAAGGTGGGAACAATGCTTCCTGGAGACCCCTGGAGCACCAGCAGCCCTTGCAGTATCACGGGGTCACCCCTGGAGTTGCCTGGTTCACACAGGATCCAAATGTAAACGCTGGACTCCAAGGTGGTGTGCCAAGCTACAAAGAAGATGGTCTCAGGGGAGCCTCACACACCATTTGCCCCATTGGCTGGAGGGATGCGGCTTTAGCATTCAACATTGCCCTTATTTCATTGAACTGACCCCTTGTCCTGGTCCTTTGTGTGTGGACCTCTACCTCCATGTAGGTAAGGACAAATGTCCCCTAAAGTCTGTCTAAAGTGTGTGTGTGTGTGTGTGTGTGTGTGTGTGTGTGTGTGTGTGTGTGTGTGTATGTGTGTGGTGAGAGTCAAGACGGAACAGAGGCCAGAGCTCCTGAAGCAACAGGCAGGGCAGGGCAAGGGAGGGCAAAGCAAAACAAACAGGCCATATCTCATCTCGTCTGAAGTTTTAAGATTGTTTCCCTGGACCTGCTTTATCCAGACAGTAGATGGAGATGGGAGGTGACCGAGATCACCCCAAGAGCACTCTTTCTCCCTCCATGTGGCCTCCATGCTGAACTGAGCATTCTGGCTTAGGACATTCATGAACAGACTGCTCTTCACTTTTGGGGTGCACTGGCAAGGCATGCAAAAAGGCTAACCTTTTTCTAGAAGCTGAGGAGATACCCCACCACACCCTTTAGCTTGAGAAGAGGCCAAAAGGAAGCATGCACACCTCGCCTTCCTAGCCAAGGGTGTACTTTGCCCACTTGAGGACAGGAACCAGGTTTTCAACCCTCTCAGGTCCAGGCCCATCTCTTAAGAGCTGCACTGACTCCAGCACCCTCACCCTACCCTGTCCCCTCCCATCCACCTTTTCATTTATTGAAAAGTTTAATTGGAAGTTCTGAAAGGTCATTATTAATATCTTCAAATGAAAAATACAAGGTGAAGTATCTCTGAGTAAATATTGTTAAAATCCAAAGTGCTTAAAATTAAAATGAAAAGGACAAGTTGGGGAGTGAGGCTGAGAGGCAGGAGGGGTAGTGTGAATGCAGTCTCAGCTCGGGCACTAAAGTGCTATCAAGGGCCAACCCAAGCCACACCAGCTCTCTTGGGGTCTACCAGATGGCCACATAGAGTTGGACATCATTCCCTGACGATTTCTCCCTTGGGAACCAGTCCTCTCTTACCCATTTAGTGTTGCAAAGCCTAGTCTAGCCCTAATTCCAGCCACCCTGTGCCCTCCTTAATGAAAGTCCGCACCACACCCATCTTCTGAGAATGCTTGCTGCCACATTGCCTGTGCACTCTTTGCTTCCCGTGTTTTCACACTAGCATGGGAGTTCCACGATGCTAGCGTCCCCACACATAGAGTGGCCTTCAGCTCGAAGTCAGAGGAAAAGGATGGGCTCAGCTTGCCCCAGCATCCCTCTCATTCGGGAGCAGCATGCATGCTGTGTTCACAGGATTTGATGGCCCCTGGAAACTCGGCACGCACCTTACCAAGGCAGACTGTTAGACATGCCAAGCTCTGTCTGCTTTTGCAGGAAGGTGACACAGGTCAAAAACTCTACATTTCAATCAAATAGAACGGCAGATTAATTGCAAAAACCCTTTAAAGTACTTTGAAGAAAATAAAAGACAACACGATAAACTAGACACAAAAACCCTGTGTCCTTTCGGAAGACGGCACCACTCATAATTGGATTTACAGATCGCTCCTGAAGCCGCAGCTCAAGCAGCATTTGTGCCGATAAATAAAATCGTGTACAATTACAAGCTGTGGCCTTGCCTCACTTGCACGTCAGTGGCTCTGAACCAAGGTTGCTCAACTCCTCTGTAAAGCCACGTAACTGCCATACTGTCATGCCACCAGGCTGGTGACACAATCAGAACACATCCGTACTGTGCCCGGGGGAGCGGGCTGTATGAGGGAGCTCGGCCCTTGCTTTCTTCTCCAAAGTGAGAGTCGGCAGGGCCTTATCTTAAAGATCAGGGGTTCTATGATCCCTTTGCATCATTTCTACTGTGTGAGTGGAACACCAATTCTTGTCTAGTCTGAGTCCTTGGGGCCTGTTCTATGAAGATGATAGAATGGATGACCACCAGACACTTTTTCTTTCTTTCTTTCTTTTTTATGGTGTATGCATGTAGTTGTTCATGTGTGGGCACATGTATGTCGGGGCCACAGGTCAATAGTGGGTGGGTTTTCTTTGTTTGTTTGCTTGTTTTTTGCTTTTGAGGCAGGGTTTCTCTACATATCCCTGGCTGTCCTGGAACTCACTATGTTGACCAGGCTGGCCTCAGACTCACAGAGTCTGTGTCTCCCAAGCGCTGGAATTAAAGGCAATGCTATCACATCACATTGTTTTGGAGAGCAACTTGGCAGCTCTGGGCATACTCCCATCTATGCCTCCCAGCGCTGGGATTACAGGTTTATGCCGCCATCTCTGTTATTTATTAATCGCTGCTGTTTACCATGTGAGAAAAGCCACCAGGCACAACAAAACCCACTTTAAGAGTTTATTAAGGGAAGGGAACAGAAGGGGTGTGCATAGGCCTATAGAATGACTGTGAAGGAAGAGAGAGAAGAAATAGGTGGAAGCAGCTTTTATAAGTCTCCCCTCCACTGCATCCCCCTGCACATGTGCATATGGGCTTATGTAGCTATGTCACACATGCGCATAGATTGCATGACCATGTTGCGTGCAGATAACATGATCACACAGTGCACAGATTATGTAGGACTTAAGGCCCAGGATGACTAAGCATCTTGCCTGGTTACTGGACAGTGCAAACATGGTCATGTAGCTGGGGGAGTGGCTAGGAAGTCTAACAATCTCACCTGACATTTTTTTTTTAAATGTGGATGCTAGGGATCTGAACTCAGGACTCAGGTATTCCTGTTCGCAGAGCAGGTACTTAACTGTCCGAGCCACCCCCCTGCCTCATCTTGCAGTTTCAGTCTTTTCCTGGCACCTCATGAACACTAGTCCAACAGGAATGACCCTACAGAGATTCTGTCTGGGCCTCACAGCAAGGGCAGCAGAGTGCTCTGGGAGTTTCATGCTTTGTAACTACCTCAGAACAAAGAGCTCCCAACAAGTTCAAAGGGACTGTAGGGACTGGGAAGAGGCCAGAGCTTCCTTCCCATGGCAGACTGCTTCCCTTCAGGAAAGAGGAGACTTGCTCAGAACTTCCTGTCACCTGGCGTCCAGGTGAGGAGGAGCTTGAGCATCTCTGGGTTGCTGCAGCTGGTTTGTGTGAGGCACCATTGCTCATGGTAAGATCAGACTCTAGGTCTTGTGAGCAGTCTCTTTGGACAAAGCAAATTCCCTCCTGGGTCCATCTGGCTGCTCCAGAGTCAAACACATCCCACCCATTGCTGGTCTGTCTGCATCATCCACATGAATAGCTGGGGCCTCATCACTGTTCCTGTCTGGGACAAAGCTCTATATGCTGGAGTGAGAGGGCCAGGCAAATATCGTGACTAGGCCTCAGTTCACAAACAAAGGACAATCAATCACCAATGTCCTGACACTGGACAGGGCAAGTACACCTGGGCCAACTCCCCATCTCCCCCATAGTTAATAACCAAATAGGACAAAGCCTGGGACTTGTCTAGACTTGCCCAAGAATGGAAAAGCTATAGCCTTAGTCCACCCCTGCTAGCCCTAACCAATTAGAAATGTACTAATATGATTGCCACTTGCGTAAGCCAATCCTAGACAGAATGGTCACACTGCTTTTAAAATTCATTTGGTTGTGCTTAAAAGGAGCTTGTGAGCTTCTCTTGGGGTCGCCATGCTGCCTCTTTGTTGGGTGTGCAGCCCCAGCATACCGGTACCTTTATCCTCAAGATAGTAAACACTCTTGCTGATGGCATTGTGTCTGGTGGTCTTCTACAGGACTTCTCACAGACCCTAACGTGGAGCACCTGACGCTGCCCAGCTAGAGGCTTGGCTTATGTTTCTGGATCTCCCTCTCACTTTGTTTCTAGCTCATTACTGGTCCATTTACAACTAGAACACACCTCTCAGTACCTATCTCACAAGATTGGCACCCATGACAGGTCACTCTAGCGAGGAGGGATATTTTCTGGCCATTTGAATGAAGACTGTGTGATGACAGCCACACTCATGCTCTCAAAACCACCTGTGGTGGATGAGAACTCAGGTATCCACAGGGTAAGACCTGAAGAGACAGCCAACATACACCCCAATTCCCTTGATCCAGGCTGAACCCCATTCCCACCCTTGCCCTTTCTTTTCAAAGAAACAGGGCCCAGAGTCCTTGCCATCGTACATCCTGGTCCCCGTTCACGTAGCACAGGGCTTCTGCTGACCACCGTGTGCCCCTCTGCCTTCCCCCTGGCCTCTCACTGCTGTGTGTCACTTCTGTGTGTGTTCCTGCCAGGTGGCGCAAGCCAGCATTGCTAGATGCTGTGTCCTCTGTCCTGCAGGCAATCATCAGTCCCCTGCACAAACACACAAACACAAAAGAATGTGACAGCCCAGCCTGGAGTCTCGGGGCTGTCAGAACCTGGGGTCAAGGTTGGCTTCTACCTCAGGCTTCAGCCACAGAAAGGGATTCCACCCACTGCTCTTTCTTGTGCCTAGTTAAATGAGGCCTTGATTATAAGATACCTAGAAATCCGCCCAGGTGTGAGCATGTTAGTAAGGTCTCAGATGGGTGGTATAGCTGTGCCCTGTGTTAGAGTTCAGGTTTTGATTTAGAAGCATCAGCCATTGTGCCTACAGCTTAGCTGACAGGCATCCCTCATTTCCAAAACCTTGGGTCTGGGTCAGTGGCTGTGGTGTCCAGACAGGCTGTGTCTTCAGTCTTTCCTGATTGCCTGGGCTTTCTTAGCACCCTGCAGTGAGCCAGCCAGGAGGGAAGGGTTTCCACTGCATTCTAGGGAGAGGGGTGTGATCCACAGCAGCCTCTCTGGACTTCAGCTCCTCTTCAGCCTTCCCGCCCAGTCTTCTTCCCTCTAACTTATCTCGGGTCCTGTTTTCATTTCAATGTCTCATTAGACCCTGGAGCTTCATAAAACATTCACAAAGGCGGTGGGAACCACTGGAGCTACAAGGCTGAGTTGGGCTGTGTGTCCTCAGCTGCAAGTGAGACCTATCAAACAGTGCTGGTGATGTCTGCTCTGCTGGGAACCTGGAGCATGGAGGGCCTGCTGCTTCGCTGTCTGTGTGATCCTGCCCAAGAGGTGGGCACTACCACAGGGCAGAGCGCTCTCCCATGTAAGCGTCCACCTGCTCACAGATAGCAATAGAGAAACCAGGGCTGTCGAACACATAGGCTTTTGTTTTCATCAGGAGTGCACCTTTTCCACCCAGAAGGCTGGCAGTGGAGGCGTTAATGACCTAGTAATCTTTGCTAGTCTGTGGAGCTGCCTTCACCCACCCCCAGACTCTTGAGCACTGTTTCTCGGTCAGTAGAACCCATTCTTATGAAAGAGGTCACATGGTTTCCCAGTCAACAGAACCCATTCTATGAAGGAGGCCACAGGTGCTTTGCAGAAGAGATGTGCTTTGCAAAGGAATTTCTGACGAAGTCATGCCTTAATTATGATCATTATTCGTTATGATAATTGTCATGAGGAAACGCTTTTCCAAAGTTGTACCATGTTAAAATATGTAGAAAACAGACTGCTTGGGGTCAGACCCCAGAAGTTTGTACCGGCCGGGCTAACTGAGTTGTGCTGAACCTGAGTTTCCTTCCTTCCTCTCACAGCTCATTTCTCTGCTGGCAATGGAGCTTGTGGGACCCCAACCTGCAGGGAGAGGACATTTCTCTGTGTGGCTGGCTTGGTCACAGTGACGACAGCCACAAGCCATATGGGACATGACTGCAGTTGCCTGGCACCGTGTGGTTGCAATGACCCCGGGACACCGGTGTGTGCGTGGATTGTAACAGTGTGCCCCTCTGCTCCAGTCCCGTCAGACTGCACACCAGACAACGTTTCCTCATTCACCATGTGCCTCTCAGTCACACTGACCTTTACTAAGGAGAGATGACCGTCTCAATTAAACTTGGGGACTTAAGAAACTCAATGTGCCTGGCGGCAACCACACAGTGTAAAATGGCTTCCCATACAAACTGTGGCCAGGCTGGAAGGGTAACAAGGAGTCACCCGTCTTTCTCCAGATGAGACCATATAGGGAGGTTTAATGTGACAGCCCTAGCAGAATCCAGTGGCCATTTTCCTAAAAGAGGACTGGGAGGGCCTTCCCCTCAGGACAGCATTGCAAACAGTGAGCTTGGCTGCATACTGCTGGTGCTTAAGCTGTGCTGGTCACTCTCATGGGTACCCCACCCATCTCAGCAGCAGCACTGTTCATACTCCCATTCCTGAGGGTACTGAGGGGTACTGAGGGCAGTGGATGCTCAAAAGTTGTGGAGTGGTATGGACACCAGGCTCTGTGCTCATGTCTCTCCCCATGCAAGTCTCTGAGCATCCTCATGTGGAATGGACCTTATTCTTTGTGTGTGTGTGTGTGTGTGTGTGTGTGTGTGTGTGTGTGTGTGTGTGTATGTGTGTGTGTGTTCTAGTCTCCCTTCTTTATGTTTTCTTCAAGGCATTCAGTAGACTCTGTGAGTGTGGGGCCGAGCTATAGACATCCTCAGCCTCTTTCTTCATATTTATCCTGTGCTAAGTAAGCTCAGAGCCACCACTGACTCTGGGTTCAGGAAGGAGGGGGCACAGCCTGATCTGGGCTAAAGGTTGGAGAGCTGAGAGCCTGTCAATGTGGAGCTGTGCTACATGGTGGTCCCCAGCCAGTTAGTAAGACAGTGGAGGAGGCCAAGCAGGGGGCCTGCCTGGTGACTGTCTGCCTCCTTCCTCTTTTGCCTGCACCTGGACCCCCAGGGCAGGCCCAGGCCTGCAGAGGAGCCGCAGAAGGAGAAATGTCAGGCTGGTTGTATGTGGCCAGCCATGTCTGGAGGGAAATTCAGGCTGGCCCCGGTCCCATCAATGCTCCTTACCTGTTGGCTTCCTCTGTCCAGATGTGTTTAGTCCAAGGCCTGCAGGCTGCATGTGGCCCATGACGGCTATGAACAGGGCTCAACAGAAAAGCTTACTTAAAACATCTTAAACTTAGCCAAGTGGTTCTTGAGCAAGTACCTTGTAGGTGAAAGTGGGGTGTTGCAGTGTCAGAGGTGAGGGAGGCACAGCTGCCTGAGGCGTCTCCCTATGAGGCCTCCCCACCTCCCACACTCACCGCTAGACAGGCATTAGTGCTACATTATCAGGACCAATCTGGAGGCTGGGCTTTGAAGCATTAAAATTCTGCTCTCAGAAACGGCTGTTTCCATCTTCCTATGCAGCCAAGCAGTAAGAATGCCACACAGATTTTCTGCACCTATCCAAAGAAATTTATCTTTCACACCCTACTTCGTGCTGTATGTCGGGTGCTGAAGGAATGAAGGATTTGGCTGTCAGTCTCTGAAGGCGCGCAGGCCTTACTCCGGCTCTTCTTTGGAGTGTTGGGCTGAGTCTGTGACATTTCACTTTCCCTCTGTCAGCACTGTCTCCTGTGCGTCACCCACTGACGACATGGATGTCCGTGTAGGGGAGGAAACAGTGCGCGGGGCTCCTACTGTCTGGAGAGGGTAGCGGCTCATCCTCCTGGGATGCCAATATCGACGCTCTCATGTGGTCACAGGGCTGGTGCCTGTTGACACAGATCCTGGGTCTCTGTCTCTGCCTGGCTTTCAGTGAGTCCATTGTTTAGAGTCTAGTAAACCAAGGCATGGTGTCTAGGAAGCATCTCGCTTCCATTTTGACTGACTGGCGAGATGGTTTCAGTATTTCCACCTCCTCATTTTCCTTACTACAAGGTCCCTTTCCACCGTCACCTCCACCTTGTGGAAGGTTAGGCCAGAGATAGGCCAGTGTCCCCACCATTAGGAGCATGTGCTAACTTCGACCAAAGTATCCTATCACATTCTGGTAGGTCCAGCAGTGACTGTCACTATGGGAGTCAACAGTCAGTCAGGTGATGGGCTAATAGAACCTCTACCTCCCGTTAATGAACCATTCAAAGCCCAAATGGTGTTTTCCCCAGACTCCCTCTTGGGGCCTCATACTCATGGATCATTTTAATTGGATCACTGAGGGAAAAAAAACCCGAAACTCTTTTAGTTAGCCCTCCTAACACTATTAGCTCAAAGGCTTTTAGGAAAAAATGTGCTAACTTTTGACAATACCCACACGGGCATTTCCGAGGTCCTCGCTGGCATTTGCAAAAGACACTTGCCGCTGGTAGAAAATAGGGTATTAAAATAGAATCTAAATCAATTTTTCTGATCAATTGCTGCAGAGATGTATATAAGCGGCTGCAAATTGAGTCACACAGCACAGATGGGCTCTGGGACGCTGGAGAGTCTTTTTAAATCACCCCGCCCCATCCCTACAGCGCCCTGGGACTTGCAGACATGGATGCAGATCTGAGAAAATTTCCTGCTCGATCGATAAATGCTTATTAAGGAGTGTGGCTCACACACCCGCAGCAGCACACACACAGGAGCTTAGATGCTCAGCTTCCTCCTCCTCTGAGTTTTCTCCTTTAACTTAAAGCAGGATTAGCCTCAGATCTGTGTGGCCATAGTGGAAAGAAAATGTCTCAATGCCTCTGGAAGTAAGTAAACGTTCCTCTGATAAGTTCCTTAATTGAATCTAAGGACATGGTGCTAAAAATAAACAAAAATCCAAGTCACTCTCATACAACATACACACCTACCCACACTCCACATCCACTCACCCCCCATGTCCACTCATGGCTCTACACCTCTCATACTCCCTCACATATAATATACACACCTACCCCATACCCGTTTACTTCTCATTAGTCTTTTACGTTTAGAAATTCCCTTGTATAAAGATAAAGTCTAAAATTTTATATGCCTAGGGGGCTGAAGAGACAGCTCAGTGGTTAGTGGTGCTCTGTGTTCAGCCACGAGCATTGGGGTTTGAAGTCCAGCACTTGTGCCACAAGCTGGGCCATCTGTGTGTGCCTGTAGCCTGGGGACAAGAAGGTCGGTCAATGGGGATTGCTGTCTTCCAGCCTAGCTGAGAAAACACAAGCCCTGGGTTCGTGAAGATACCTTGTCTCAAAGGAATAGGCAGAGATGGATAGGGAGGGTGCTAATTACCCTTTCTTGGCTGCTGTGTATGTGTGCATCCCCACACATGTGCACAAACACATACAAACACAAATAAATAAATAAAAGATTTCATATACCTAATATACTATCTATACCTATAGACCCACACATAAATAAGTATACTTAATGTCTAAATCCATACATATGTGCACAAATACATATCTGAACCTATGCACATACACAGGAAAATATACCTGTGTACACTTAATATCTATATCTTTGAATATACATGTACAACTACATGTATATTGTATGCATACACAATACCTGACATCTGTATGCATATAGACACATACATTATACACCTATTACCTGTGTCTCTGCATGTGCACTCATGTATATGTACACCTCAGATCTGTGTCTGTGCATAGACACGCACGCACATATGCATGCTTGACCTGTGCACAGACATGCACACACAAATGCATGCCTGATGTTTGCACCTATGTAGCACGCGGGTACCCGCACACACTCAAACGCATGTTGATTTCCCTCTGCCTTCTCCTCTAGAGTCCTGGGCTGCTGCCCTCCACATTTGGAGGGTTCTGGGCAGAGAACACATATGAAGGGGCTTCAGGAGATTTGGCCTAGAAGTAAATCATGGAAGACAGGCTCAGGCCACCATCCACTCATCGAGCTGTTAGAAGTGGTATGCCTCAAGAGGAAAAGGGCTCATGCTTTAAAAGAATGTCTTTTTATTTTAATGTAAATAAGATTATTTTATTTTGTGTATATATGGTTATTTTTGCCTGCATGCATCATATCTTTGAATCACATGCATGTATGGTCAGAAGAGAGCATCAGTTCCTCTGGAACTGGAGTTATAGATGGTTGTTAGCCACATGTGGGTTCTGGGAACTGAGCCTGGGTCTTCTGGAAGAGAAGCCAGAGCTTGTAACTGCTGAGCCATCTCTCCAGCCATGCAAGCCATTCTTTAAACATGTTTTATTACATTGACTGATTATATGTGCATGTCGGGCATGCATTTGTCACAGCATGTTTGTGTGCCGACCAGAGAGAGGACAAGTCTGGAGAGTCAGTTCTCTCCTTATACTATGTGGATGTCTTTGGATTGGTGGCAAATGCTTTCTCATGTGACTGGCCCTTCAGACAATTCTGTGTGTTCCTTTTATCAGAGAAAGGGTTGGATGCCTAGAAACCAGGCAGGGCTTAGATTCAGGAGAAACTCTGCTTTGGGGTCTGATGTGTGGTGGCAATCTTCGTGGTTAGCATTCCTAGATTTAGAGTTATCTGACAGAATGTGGTTTACTGCTTGTATGCCTGCGAGGGTGTCTCCTGGGAGATACACAGACAGAGACTGGCTCTGAGCATGGGCGGTACCATCCCTAGGCCTGTGGCCTGAATGAAACAAAGGGGAAGCCAGAGGACATCAGCCTCCCCTTTCTCAGCTTCCTGGGCAGTCGCTATATGAATTGAGCTCATCTCCGGTGTTCTCCCCACCTCTGAAACGCTGAGCCCAAACCACTCCGTCCCTTGCTTAAGTCGTCCTCTGTGTCAGGTACGGTGATGACAAAAGTCAAAACCCCTAAGGGAGAGCCACCAAACCTCACAGCTGCCCGCACAGGGCTGGCAAAGAAATACAGGGCGTTGCTCAGAGAGAAAGGAGGCTCTGACAGGAGGCCGAGAGCAGCTGAGAGGACACAGCTGCCCCTGCACCCAACACTGTGGGCCCTGGGTCCTAGCTTCCCAGACCTCACAGCCATTGCAGATACCCTGCTTTCTCTAGTTCACATGAAACACCCAGTTACATGCCCGAGACTCAATGACCACTGTCCCCAACCTCCATTGTTCTGATAATGCTGTGGTGTGTGACACAGCACCCACAAGCAGAAGTTCACCCAGGGTAGAGCACCGGTATCCTCTCATGGCACACTGGGGTCGTTATGTATTACATGCACACATTTTTCACTCTATGCAAAGGACACTCATAGGGATGCCCTTCACTAGTGGTTCAGTTACTAGAACATTTCCCTACAGTTGTGGGTTTGAAATCTTTTTGCATCATATGTGTGACTTTCATTAGGAGACAAAGGAACTGAAATTAAAAAGGAGAGTTGATTCCTTGGAAGCACTTGATCCTGGAGGTGATGTGAAGACCTAGGCATGTGGCAGAAGCCCCGACCACAGCTTTCCTAAGAGGTAGTGCTGTGGGGAGGAACATGAAGCCAATAGCCCAGCTCTACGTGGGTAGCAGGAGAAGCTCAGACACACCGAGTGTTGGTTTGATCTGTGCCTCAGTTTCCGCACCCTTCTGTAAGATGTCACCAGAAAGAACCATTTTCCTTACAGCGGGACCCGAGTGAGTGAGTGCTGCGGACCAGACAAGTCATGTCAAGAATGGGCCAAGGTTGCGACAGCTTCCACCACCCACAGACGAACGGCTACTGCAGAAGCTTTTCTGAACACAGACACTGTCTGCTCAGGCCTGGCTGGTGAGCTGTGGGACCTCTAACTTTACTTGTGGGACGTTTGTGAGCTCTGCTGCCCCGTGCGGCTGGGAGCAGACCAGCTGAACAAGGACAGCGAGAATCCCGCCTCTGATCCCAGGCACTCCAATAGGCTAGCTTAGCAGAAGCCACGGGCATTCAGAGGCAGCTTTGGGCTAGGTCTGCGGCTGTGGCTGTGAGCAGGGTGAGTGTCCCGCTCTGCCTCAGCTAGCGTTGTCCACCTCCCAGCTAACACACCCTGAACGTGGCTGCTGCACTGGATGGAACTAAGAGAATGCACAAACTTAACAACTAACTAACCAAAGCTTTCTAGTCTAACTTAACAACATAATAAACCCATTTAGGTTGTTAACTTAGCTTATTAACCCCACTGGACTAACTAACTTGCTTGACTAGCTCACTTTTAATCCATGCTCTGAATGAAGCATGGTGGTCCCTCTATGTCCTTGGCTCCATGCCCAGCACTCACCAGCCAGGACTGGAAATATTTTAAAAACTGCATGCTTGGTGAGCATGCGCAGACTTCCTTTTGACCATTATTCCCCAAACTGTACAGCACGGCTGTTTCCAGGCAGATAGCTTCCCAGTGGTCGGTGCTAGGGTTGAGTTCCAATCCCAGGGGGATTAGACATCTAGCAGAGAGTGCGAGGCAGTTCTGTGTCTCTGTGTCAAGCTGCTCTTGTCTTGCCTAAGAGCCGCCCCGTGTTTCACTGATTTTTGTCACCCAGCTAAGGACGACTGTGCTAATATGACCCATGGTAAATAACTAAGTAAATACACAGACCTTAACTAAGTGACTTAGTTCCTGCCATGAAAAGCTTTACAGATTAAAAAGTCCAAGCCCCAGACCCTAAAAACTGCCTTGGGACTTGAGGTGGGTTCTGGACCATGACTGCATTTCTCTGTTTTAAAAAGAAAATGTTGCCTCATGGACTACGTGCAGACTCACAAGTGTTTCTGCAACAGATGCTACCTGTTGAGACTCTGCTGGGATGAGGCTGCAGGGAGGAGTCATTTCCAAAGATCCACCTGGGATCAGAAGATCTTACTGTTGCTCGAGCTGGGAGGGAGCCTGGCCTATTTTACACTGCCAAGTCTATTTTTAAATAATGTTCTTTGTGCTTTAAGCCACTCTTAAAATATCTCCCCGGCTTCTTTCATGGAATTAAAACAAATCACCAATCGAACCTCTGCTTGAGTCAGCAAATCACAGTGCTCAGATGGAGGAGGCCACGCCACATGGGTGTTTTCATGTATCAGAGTATTCCTGTCACATGTCTTCATCCCCCCACCCCCCTGACACTCAGCAGCCACTGGGGACAGTCACTGATGAGGGGACACACCTCCCCAACACAGTGTTCTTCACAAATCACATCAGAAGAAGGAAAGATCATCCATTCTGGTCCCTCGGGTTGCAGAAATAAATACAAGGGGAGCTAGGAGCAGGGAGGGCACAGGGCTGTCTCAGAGAGTGCCGGGCACACCCTCAGTGTGTCAGGGAGGGCACGGGGCTGTCTGAGAGAGTGCTGGGCACACCCTCAGTGTGTCAGGGAGGGTGGGAGGCGTATCTGATTTCCAGTGACAGTTGATAAGACGGACATTAGAATGATAGGACACCTTCTCGGTGGAGGGGGTAAGACAGCTGGTGGCTTTGGGGGAAAAACTATCTTGCTTGAGGGGATTCTACAGGAAACTAATCACCCCCAGTTAGTGTTCATGAACACACGCTCATACACATGTGCACAGGTGAACACACTCAGGAGCTCCTACTTCCTTCTGGAGTTCTCATCATATGCCCATGCACTCACACGTGCACATGTGTCCTTACACACACACTACCCACGCATGTACACATACTCAGGAGCTCCTGCTTGCCCCTGCACCTCCTGTCACACACACACTCATGCTCACACATGTGCACACACACATATCCTGGGACTGCTGCTTGCCCCTGGGCCTCCCATCACACACACACTCATGCTCACATGTATGCACACACACATATCATCCTGGGACTGCTGCTTGCCCCTGGACTTCCCATCACACACGCACTCATGCTCACACGTGTGCACACACATATCATCCTGGGACTGCGGCTCGCCCCTGCACCTCCTGTCACGTGTACACATAGGTGCTCAGCCGTATAGATGACTCTGCCAGGACACTGGCCGTCATCTAATTCAAGACAGTTTGTAGAACTCCAGGAGTTTCACAGACATTCTGGTTCCTTTAGGAAAAGCTGGCAAGACTCTCGTTCTCTTGGCAGAGATATAGATACATGGATCCACGCAGATTCCATCGGAGTGTTTTAACCAGAAGCAAACCACGCCTGTACATGTGAGGATGTGCAGTGTTCACTGTGCCCGTGAGTGTGAGGATGTGCAGTGTTCACCATGCCTGTGAGTATGAGGATGTGCAATGTTCACCATGCCTGTGCATCTGAGGGCTTTGCAGTGTTCACCACGCCTGTGAGTGTGAGGATGTGCAGTGTTCACCATGCCCGTGAGTGTGAGGGCTCTGCAGTGTTCACCATGCCTGTGAGTGTGAGGGCTCTGCAGTGTTCACCAGAGCTGTGTAAACTCTGGTGAGGGAAGGCAGAGGGCTCGGGGAGGTGAGACCCTCTGGAATGTCAAGTGGATGAGGGTGCCAATGTGCAGGGACCCCCAGGCTGGTGTATCCTGCCCACAGTCAACATGGAGGAGTATACATAAGGGTGCTCCAGACTTCTGGAGGCAGGTGGGGGCACACCCATCTGCTAGGTGGTCGTTCTGTGAGGACTGGAGTCTTGTGGCTCTAAGAGTTTGGATTTCTTGGTGCCCCGAGTCAGGGAAGCAGACAGGCGGGGTAAACTCCCATCAGGAACAAATGCTCAGCTAGAAGCGAGGCGGTCACTGTGCCAAGACAAGACCCACACTGGCGAGGTGAGAGCACCTGAGAGGCCAGCTTGGACTGGCAAGAGGCACGCTCTGTCTGAGGGATGGCATGCCATCGTGTTATTATGAGGCTAGCCCAGGAAGAATGGCTGGTGCCAGACTTGTCTCAGTGCCCATGATGGCCTGTGTGGGTCCTGTCACCCACTCTGTACTCTGAGAGACAGGTGAGTAGAAGATGACTGAAACCCAGAAGACCTGGAGAGGCTACACCTCTTCAGAAACAACACAGGTGTGCCCCAAACACAGCACTGAGAGAAGCCAGGCACAAAATCCACATCCTGCATGACCTATTTGCACGAAATATTCAGACGAGGTAAAGCTCTGAGACAAAAAGAAAAATGGACAGACAAGAAATGGATTAGTGGCGGCTAGGCCAGCTGGGGAAGACAAAGACCCTGGGAGAATAGTGTGCATGTCCTTAGATGGGCAGTACAAATGTTCTGAAATTAAGTTATGGGGAGGGCCTCCCCACTACACTCTCCTGTGCTAAGGCTGAGTCAGGCAGGCGTCATCCACACCAGCCCCAGGCAGGAGACACTGCACATACAGACAGGGTTCAGTCATTTTATAGTCCAAGGCTGACTCAAGGCGAGAGGATAATAAATGCTATCTGGATTGCATTACCTTAAAAAATGTATGTGGAGGCCGGGCGGTGGTGGCGCACGCCTTTAATCCCAGCACTTGGGAGGCAGAGCCAGGTGGATCTCTGTGAGTTCGAGGCCAGCCTGGGCTACCAAGTGAGTTCCAGGAAAAGGCGCAAAGCTACACAGAGAAACCCTGTCTCGAAAAACCAAACCAAACCAAACCAAACCAAAACAAAACAAAAAAAAAATGTATGTGGGCATTTTCTCCACATGTATGTATATTTATCACATGTGTACAGTGCCCACAGAGGCTAGAAGAGGGTATCAGACCCCTCAGAACTGGAGTTACTGACAGTTGTGAGCCTCCCTGTGGGTGCTGGGAATCGAACCTAGGTCCTCTGGAAGAGTAGCCAGTTCTCTTAACCACTGAGCCATGGCTCCAGCACCACTGGCTTTTACACCAAGGTAAAGACAAATGCAATGTAAAGTTTAATTTCAACACCACTTTTCAATGTGTGGAGGATGCATTTCACTATTTTGGCAACTGACAAACTACAAACGTGGTCCTTAATCTTAGGGTCCCTGAGACAGCAGGAACTAGAAGCTGAGTATGACCTTCCCACTTAGCCACACCCCTGGGGGCATGTGCCCATCACCTTCCAGGTGAGGGCCCAAGGTGCACAGCAACAGCTCTGAGAAAGCAGCTTGTGCTATGCTGGGGCATGGAAGACCACGCTGGACACGACTTTCGTTAGCAGACGACAGTCTCCAAAACACATTCTTGCCTCTGGTGATTACTTCTCTGCCATCCAGACATCTGTTCTTTCTATTTGCAAAGATCAGGGTTTTTATAAGACAAACATATGGACCTCGAGATTTATCATATGCCCTGTGCTGTGTCGATGTGGAAATACAGCTGTGTGTACTTAGTCACTCCCTGCACGTTTGTTCCTGGCGTATAAATTCACACCAACACATTTCTGCAAGAAAATATTGTGTCAAAGTCATGCGAAGCGAGCTCCCGTTGCCAGCCCCGACTGACATGGTGACTTTATGCTCGCTTTAATAGACTATAGTCTGTCATTTTTATCTTTATATGAAGGTGTTAGAATTTTTGAAGAGTAGCCAAGGGAGGCTATTCACAGTGTGTTTTTAAGTTTGTTTTTCTGTGGGGCATTTTCCCAAAGAAAGAGTAAAGGTGGGAGGTGGACCACCAGGTGTGCGTGGTTTACGGCCCAAGCCCGTTCCATAGTAAATGCTGTAAACCTGCAGATCCGAGAGCAATCTGGTATTCTGTTCTGGGGTTTTTCCAAGATTTCTCTTTACTAAGCCAGAACTGCCAGGCATTCTCCAGGGAGTGGGCTGTGGAGGGGTGGTAGCAAGCAAGGTCCACACTTCCTCCCCTTACTGTTTTATAAGCAGTGGATTTTGAATGAATCCTTTCCCTCCATTCCATTCATTCATCGATACAGTCATTCATACACTGACTCACGAAGCCACCCATTCATCCCTCTGTCTACCCATCTACCTAGTTCTTGATTCATCCATCCAACTATTCATCTACTCACTCGCCCACCTACCAATTTATCCATTTATCTATTCACCCACTTATCCCCACCTATCCATCCACCCATTTATGTATAACCTATCTATCTATCTATCTATCTATCTATCTATCTATCTATCTATCTATCTATCTATCTATCTATCTATCTATCTATCCATCCATCTACCCATTTATTCATCCATCCACCCATCCATTTTTTCTTCCATCTAGTCATCCATCCACTTACTTACCCACCTATTCACCACCCACCCACTCACCAATTTATCCATCTACCCATCCACTCACTCACTCACTCATTCACCTATCCACCTACATACCCATTTATCCACTTATCCACCTACCCACCAATTTATCCATTAATCAATTTATCCATCCATCCACCCCTCCATTCACATCCTCATATATCATCTTTCCATTCATTTACCCATCCATTGCTTCTCATCATTTTGTCCAAGATCAAATGCATTTGTCCATGCATCCATCAATCTGCCATAAACGTGGGGACCTCCCCAGATTCCAGGACCTAGGATGAAGGCAGGTACTCAGCAATTTGATGTTGATGAGAGTTACTGAAGCCATTTATCAGCTGAAACCCTGGTGCCACTTCCAGAATGACTTGCTCTAGCTCACACCATGCCCAATGTAAACTTGAAAACATTCCCCGTTGTTTTCTTCTGTCTAGGAGGCTGATGGTGTGTGAGATGAATAACAGGAACTATCTGCTGACATCTCCACAGGGCTTCCTGATGCACAGCTCAGGGGCACCCATCTTAGCGTCTGAAGTGTTTCCAGGAAAAGCCTATAGGAGGCAGACTGTGCTCTGGGCCTGTCATTGAGAATTTAGGTTTCCTCCATGGCCACAATTCTCCTGCCCACTGGCCAAAGCTGAGCTTTCCCATCCGCTTGGTTAAGGCCTGAAGCTGACTTGCCTTGAAATGTACGCACTGCTGTGAAGCTCTGAGAGTTGTCTAATGCATTTCTGTCACCTTTTGGGTGATTTAAGCCTCATTTTTATGCATGGCAGAAAATCTTAACAATTCAGAAAGAGGATTTTGTAGGATTTGGACAAAGGAGAAAATTTATACCGAGCCCTGCAAAAAGCTTCTTAGCTGCAAAGCACTGTATACAATTTGTAGGTAATTCACATTAAATTATGCCTCAGGTTTGTGTGGCTGGAAGAGGGAAAAGCTGTTAGCATAGGAGGTGGGTGTTTCCCCCGCTGAGAAGAGTCCTGGGATATTAGAGGGCCCACGGACACTACCCCAGTGACACCATTGCCAGGCTTATTGATGGACACAGGGCACGGGCTGAGCATTCCCCAGAAGCTGCTGAACTTAAAGCACGCCTCCCTCCACGGGAAGCCTCTTATTTGCCCTCAGGGAGAAGTGGGTGGGAAGAGAAGGAAGGGAAGTGGGGCACCCCAAGCTTTCCCTTCCCAGAGAACCTAGACCCTTGGAGGTGCAGACAGGTTTCTAGGAGACATAGTCCTGCTGTAGAGGGTGGAACCCCTGTCCTCCTACCACCAGTAAGACAGGATCCACTGAAAGTCTAAATAGCTGGGAGTGTATGGAGACTTGCTAGGTTTTTGACTGCTCAAATTATGCTTGTGTGTGTGTGTGTGTGTGTGTGTGTGTGTGTGTGTGTGTGTGTGTGTGTGCATACATGTGCTCATCTATGGAAGCCAGTGACTGTCTTCCTTAATCTCTCTCTCTCCCTTGCTCCCCCCACCCTCCACCCTCCTTCTCCCTCTCCCTGTCTCTGAACCTGGAGCTCACAGATTCATTCGGTTAGGTTGGTTGGTCAGTGAGTTCCAGGGGTCCCCCGTCACTATCTCACCAGTGCTGAGATCGCAGGTGCATGCTATTGCACTGGACTCTTTAAAGCATCGCCGCAGTGGACCAAACGGGTCCTTTTGCTTGCACAAGCACTCACCCACGGAACCATCTCCCTGCCTCATGTGCAGATGTGACTAACATTAGCAGTGGGGATGCACTGGATCAGGGTGGGCTGTCAATCATGAGAACATGCTTGGGAGGGCAGACAAGAACACAGGCAGGTGGAGAAGAGGACACAGAAGAACAGAGCCAGGATGGACAGCACTTTTGCATATCAAGGATTTCAAGGGTTTTCAGAGCCATCAGAAGCTGCACAAAGACCTGGAACAGACGTCCTCAGTGCCCCAGGGGAACTAACCCCAACAATACCTTGATTTCAAATTTGGGGTCCGGGAGTTGTGAGAGAATACATTCCTGCTGTTTGAAGCCTCCTAGTCTGTGGCCACTTGCTCTTATAGCATATGTGACTAACAGATAGCAACCAGGTCTTGGCAGAGATGTTCGTTCCTGGTGGTGGGATGTCAGGGTGCCTACCAACGTCCACACTGCACAACATCTGTGACCATGATTATAGCTCTCCTGACCACATTATCCCCAAAGGACTTTGAACTGACTAATCAAACCTCAGCTTGCAAAAATGATAGGTCTCTGTGTCTGTACATCTGCACCTATGTCCTTAGCTCTCACCTGTGCATGCTATGTATCTAACGTGGATACATGCATGTACCCACTGCCCACACATCTGTCACCTGTGTACTGTATGTGCACTGCCCTCCTTGCCACACGTGTGTCTCTCTGTAGTCCACTGCCATGTCACGGGTCATTCCAAGCTCTCTACATTTGGACAAGTCTGGGGAGGACCTGTACAAAAAACGCCTGTCTAAATTGGTGGGGGAAAAACGTGTGAAGTGCTGTTGATTTTTTTGAAAAGAGAGATAGCTGTATATTTTCAAGCCCATGCATTAGCACCAACCATCACACATTAACAAAATCCCAAAGTGTGCTGGGTGTTGTTGAGTCAACGTGTGGCTGGAAGGTCCTAACGAAAAGAGATCTGGCTCGCTCCTTACACGTCCTTGGTATTGCTCATTTAGCACATCCTCAGAGAACAAATGGCACTGCTAATTCATTGCACGAATTTGTCATCATAAGTAGGTTACATGTCCCTTTCCTGCAGTGCCAAGACTCTCGCCTCCCCAGCTGGCACGGAGGTGGGACCTGGCTTTTGTTTGCTCCAGGCAGCTATAGGGACTTGGTGGCCTGAGAGAACCTTTCAAGTTGCAGATCCTGGGCTCCTCACCACATAAGGCCAAAGGTCTTCTCCTCACCAAGGTGTGATGCCTGATGTGGGAACCGCCCCACCTGCCCTCTCTCTGCCTTGGGTACTGTCCTTGGGTACTTTTCTCTAGCCTCAGCAGAGCCTGTGCCCCAGGGCCCTTGCCTGGGCTGCATGCTCTGAAGTCCGGTCTGCTCTCTTGTCCTATCCAGGCTCTCACCTATGTCAATCAGGCCTCAGGCTATCAGTGCCTCCTGGACACACAAGTGCATCCTGGTTACATCTAGAGGGGCCTGTGCTGCTCTGGAGAGGGATGAGGCTGGGGGCTGGGCCCGAGGACAGGGGACTCTAGCCAGGCGCTGGCCACGGCAGCTAGACACTGGAAACCTCTGTGAAGAAGGTTCTGACTCCAAACATGGAGAGTCAGAGGTGGGCTGAGTCAAGCTGGGACTCTAACAGGATGGCTGTTTCCTTCTCCTAGGCAAGGGAAGGTGCTGCAGAGCTGTCCCACCACCTCACACCACAGCACACCCAGAAATTGGAAGGCATGTAGAGGGAGCCTGAGATGGCAGCCCATCACCCTGCCCAGACCATCCCATGGCCCCTCTTCCCCCTTTGTCTTGGTGGAGAGCAGGGCCTCTCCTGAAGGAACCGCCAGGACTATGCCAGGCTGCCAGCTTCTGGGGCTTCTTGAAACTGCCCAGTCAGTCCACCCATGGGCAAGAGCCATAGGCAATAACTCAGTGAAGGGGTGTGGTTGTGTGCCAGCCAAAGTTGGCTAAAGAAAACAGGCGGCGGGGGAAGGGTGCAGATCTGGCATGCCATAGCATGCCACAGTGTGCCATAGCATGCCACAGTGTGCCGCTTACCCGGAACTGGGGTCTGGGGCTTCTCTGTCCCTCTTGCTATGCGGTTCTCCAGGGTCACAGAAACTGGCTCGCACTCTGTGGTATAACCACTACCTCCAAATTGAAACATTGCCTCCCGGAGGGAGGACAGAGGCTCACAAGACTCAGGGAGATAGCAAGCTAACAAGACTGGAAAGGCCAGAATGTGCAGGATTCTCAGGACCCCCAGGGCTGTGAGCAGCGGGCAGTTGCCGGGGAGGAGACTCCCTGTCCCTTTAAGACACTTGCCTGTGGCGCAGAGTGCTCCAGGATTGCATCTCTCATGAGGTGGCATCTCACTGGGGTGGGCTCTTTGATGATCCATCTGCCTTTGAGTCCTCCATGCTACTGTCAGTCACTTCAGTAAACCTTGGGTTCACCAGACCGGATTTGGCACGATTGCTTCTTTGGTGGTGGGTACCCTGTCTGGGTGGGTCAATGCTTCCCACGTCTCCCGAGGAAGTCTCACACAGCACTTCCACTGAGCTGGGAGGTCACACTGTGTGATGCACACACAGGGGCTTTTCAAACCTTACAAGAGTGTCAGTTACTCACGAGCAGCAGTTTATGTTGGCTATACACGGAGACAGCATTTCAAAGTGAACAGAATGGACTCTTTCTGGCTACTTCAGTCTGGTTACTCTGGCTCCTGGAGAACTCAGCGTGCTAGGAGCCGCACACATGGATGGCAATATACCACCTCTGTCAGCCGATGTCGGACACATGGCTCTCAGAGCTTGGTTGTCCTGACCCAACTCCTGGGTCCCCAGAATAGCTTCTCCTGTTCTCCATGACGGCAAGCTGTTCTTTCTGCATTTGGTCCCCAGCCTTCTTGTTAACACTCACCCTCTTAACCCAAATGCCACTCTTATCTGCGGCCTGGCTGGACACCACCAAGCTCTGTAGCAACATTCTTCCTTCTAGAAGGCACACCCTGTGGTGGTATTGTGTTCCCCAAAATATTGTGTACCTTAATAAACTTATCTGGGGTCAGAGAACAGAAAAGCCACTAGTTAGGCAGTGATAGCACACGCCTTTAATCCTAGCGTTCCAGAGGCAGAAATCCATCTGGGATCTCTGTGAGTTCAAGGCCACATTGGAAACAGCCAGACATGGTGACTCACACCTTTCATCCCAGGAAGCAAGCCTTTAATCCCAGGGAGTGATGGTAGAAAGCAGAAAGGTATATAAGGCGTGAGGACCAGAAACTAGAAGCATTTTGGCTGGTTAAGCATGTGGCTGGTTAAGCTTTCAGGCTTTGAAGCAGCACTGTTCAGCTGAGATCCATTCTGGATGAGGATTCAGAGGCCTCCAGTCTGAGGAGACAAGACCAGCTGAGGATCCGGCGAGGTGAGGTATCTGTGGCTTGTTCTGTATCTCTGATCTTCCAGCTTCACCCCAATACCTGGCTCACAGTTTTGATTTTATTAATAAGAACTTTTAAGATTCCTTCTACAACACCCATCTCCTGGGTCCTCTTCACCCTCTTCTGGTCCAGCTGACACATTTGTGTGCTGCCTGTGTTGGCCCTGCAGTCTCAAGGAGAGCTTATTTGAAAGCAGTATGGGCTGGAGAGGGCTCAGGGGTCTGGCATCTGTCCACACCCCTGCACCCCAGCAGCTGTCCACACCTCTCACCCCATGGCTTGCAGCTGGCTCAGCTCAGGCCCTTCCGTGGACTTCACTCATTGCTGTTAAGGTGTAACTGAAAAGTGTGGACTATGAGCAGGCCCCTGGGCAAGATGGCCGTGTAACTTGAATTCCTGAAGGGTATTCTCTCCAGCCTCTGTCCTATGGTGTCACGTGATCCAGAAGAGCGATGTCAGTCTTAGTTTCCTCTTACCAGCAGGGTAACCTGAGTGTGCTATTTGCTCGGTGGGTAGCTTCATAGGCCTGAATTTATTTCAGGATATGCCCCGAGAGCACTATGAAGTGAGCACATGAGGACGGACTAGAGAACCTGCTAGGCTGACCCTCCCTGCCTGTGGGAGACAGTGAAGACTGAAGAACAGCAGCCCCAGGCTGGTCAAACACACTGCATAATAAAACCCTAGCAAGGGTTCACAGGAACACCAACCCGGGCATCCCATGTGGGGTGAGACTTGCCAGGCTTCTCATGAGCTCGCTTTGCCAAGGATGCACAATGCATGCCTGCGTGGACCACACCCTCTCATAGAATGTCTTTCCTGGGGAGCTTTCAAAAGGAGACAGGGAAAGATGGCATAAGAGGAGGATGCTGGCCCTGGGCTTTGTCTATATTCCTTCAGGTGAGTACCTCAGAGGAGCTGCACCCATGACAGAGGCCCAGAGGGTCTTAAAGAACCTGTGGCCCAGAGGGTCTTAAAGAACACAATCACAGATCCAGGGCTAGGAGCATCAGAGCACCATCATTCAGCCTGGGTCTCCTGTGCTATAATCAAGGTGGTTATTGGTGTACTCTGGAGGTCAGAAATCAGAGCTGATCTCCTGGGCTGCAGCCAAGGTAGATAGAGTTCCTGTCTCCTCTTGGTGGATTAGGGGAAAATTTCCTAACCCCCTATCTCCCATAGGCCTCTCCTGACCCCCCATCTCCCACGGGCCTCTCCTGACCCCCTATCTCCCACGGGCCTCTCCTGACCCCTCATCTCCCATGGGCCTCTCCTGACCCCCCATCTCCCACGGGCCTCTCCTGACCCCCTATCTCCCATGGGCCTCTCCTGACCCCTTATCTCCCACGGGCCTCTCCTGACCCCTCATCTCCCACGGACCTCTCCTGACCCCCTATCTCCCACGGACCTCTCCTGACCCCCTATCTCCCACGGGCCTCTCCTGAACCCCTATCTCCCACGGGCCTCGCCTGACACCCCATCTCCCACGGGCCTCTCCTGACCCCCCATCTCCCACAGGCCTCTCCTGACCCCCTATCTCCCATGGGCCTCTCCTGACCCCCCATCTCCCACAGGCCTCTCCTGACCCCCTATCTCCCATGGGCCTCTCCTGACCCCCCATCTCCCACGGGCCTCTCCTGACCTCCTATCTCCCATGGGCCTCTTCTGACCCCTCATCTCCCACGGGCCTCTCCTACCCTCACATCTCCCTCATCTCTCACTAGGATACCTTGGATTGTGCTTAGACCGGACTGGATGGCTCAGTGTCACATCCTCATCTCAAAGTCCTTCATCATGTGTTCTCCCCTGTGCTACGTGAGGCTGCACACTCCCTGGTTTTGTGAGTTGGGGCATGAATACTCAGGGGCATGCCATCTATCCACCACAACTGCCCGGTAGATTGGGGGCATTGGGGTGCAGTGCTGAGGCCCACTCTCGTGGCTTCTAGTTCCTAGAGATCCAAGCCAGTGAGTGTTTTAGCTCAGGCTCATGTGCTCAGGATACACTAGTCCCCCACATCCTTGTTCACACCTCCAGACTGTCTTTGGTCTTGTCCTGCATGCCATCCCAGCCCTTATACTTGTCTTGAGGTTCCCATTTCCTACCGGAACCGGAGGTCATCCACACACTCTGCCCTTGTCTCTCTCCCCTCCCTCCACTCTATGCCTCTTCTATTCCCTTCTTCATCTTTTAACAAGGGACAGAGAGCTCTGTCTGCAGAGACACAGGGCAGCTCCAGTCACAGCTGCTCCCAGGTCTGCCTCGCTGTTTTCTTCCGTCCTCTCACTAACATTCCAGTCCTTGTTAGTGACCCAAGGACCTGCTCAGCACCCTTGCACACATGGCACAAGCTTTCACCGTCCCCCTTCAGACACCATCTGCTCAAACGCACACCTCGGCCACACCTCAGGGCTGCCTTGCCTGGGGCCACACTTGATCATTCAGCTACAGTGCCAGATGCTGGAGCTGGGGAAGTCATTCCACAGATGTTCTTGCTGTCACCCGACATGTGACTAGGTCTGCTTGTCAGAATGTGAAGGGCTCTTGATGGAACGGATTTTTCTTAATTCATCTTGAGATTTCCAGGACAAGGACAGCACCTTATGTGTGTTTTTATCACGTATGGAAGGAACACTGGTATGTCCTGGGGGTATACCACCTACCCATCTGTCCACCCGTCTACCTGTCCTCCCTCCCTCCCTCCCTCCCTCCCTCCCTCCCTCCCTCCCTCCCTCCCTCCCTTTCTTCCTTCCTCCATTCATTCAGGCAGTAAGCCATCATCCACCATCAATTTAACCATCCATCTACCTACTCACCTGTCCACTAGTTTTCTCTCTATCCATCTCCATATACTCATCCATCCATCCGTCCATCCGTCCATCCATCCACCTACCTACTGTCCTTTCCCCACCCACACATTCATGTATCCATCCTTTCATTTGTCATCCTCCATCCATCCATCTATATACGCACCAACACGTCAATCAATCATCCATCATCCACCTGCCAATCCACCACACTTCCATCCCTCCATCCCTCTACCACAAACACCTCAATCCTGACTCTGCACCTGGATTTGAAATTTGGCACAAATTACTAAGGGAAGGGACCATGGTTAGTACCAGACACAGGTAGCTTAAGTTCACTCCATGTCTCATCTCCTAGAAGCCTGTCTCCTGGTGAAGGGGGCCATGGAGTGAGCTGCAGCAAACCCATCCTTAGCTCTTTACCCTGCAGACCTGGCCCACCACCCATGTTCTATCCTACATCATCAGAGGGAGACATGCTTGGCTTCTTCACAACATTGAGATGGCCACTGGGTAACAGGAACCCCGAAGGGCTACTTGAGCTTTGTCTTGTCTGAATGGCATTCTTCAGCCTCCTGTAGAGCCTGCATGGCACCCCTCTTCTGGGGGTGCTTGGTTTTGATGCCCCCTTCCTCAAGTTGATGGTGACTCCAGGTTCTGTAGGGGCCTCCCATATCCTTTCTTAGTCCATTTGTTTGGGTGGGTTGACCTCATCCTGGTCTCCATTGGAGGATATATATCCTAGCTTAGCCAGTGAGCGGACCTGAACCCTCAAGAATAGGTCAGGGGTCATCCCACCATAATGACTGGGTGGCTGACTCATTCTTTACAGTTTTCTGGAACTGAGGGGGAGGGGGTGGTCACTCTTGCTGGCAGTGAGGCTCAGGTTTTAGGAGCAGCCGAGGATCCACATGGGGTAGTGAACTGCAGAAACCCAGTCAACTCAGGGGAGCAGAGACATCTTCCTGTTGGGGTCACCCAGGCTGCTGGGTCTAGACATTCCTAAAGCCCACATTTCTGCCTGCTGGGTTACGTGGGCTGTACTTGGTTGTCCTGCTTAACTCTGCCTCCTGCTAGCTGGGCCTGGAAGTGGAGTGCGTGCTTTAGGGTGCCAGCTTCTGGTGGCCTGAGGTGTTCATGAGCTGGTTCTTCCTGTCCCGCCCAGCTCAGGGCTGCCACTGACCCCCTAGAAGTAGAACCTGTCCTCAGGCTTCACTCTCACAGCGTGTTCTGTGTAAGGATACACATTTTATTAATCCTGCGACGTCACATCCCACCTGCACTGGACCCTGAAAACCACAGATGCTAGGAGTTATTTTCATTATGTCTTTTGAAGCTGAGGTTGGAGAGACAGGGAGCCAGGACCCTCTTCTCTGGTGTCAGAGGAAGATTTGGGGAGAGTGGTTGCTTTGGCACAGTGGCAGACAGGAATTATGGGAAATGGCTTTTCTGGGTTTGTATTTTGCATGGAGTAGCCTCTGTCAGGATCTGAGGCCTCTTTCTTGGTTTTTCTGATACCCTTTAATTCCTCTGGACCTGGAAATAGGAGCCATAGTGTAGACCTCCAAATTTCAGTCAAAGCCACACTCTGCTCTCCCACTAAAACCTGCTATGGCTCCCCAGTGGTCTCAGAATGAACACTTTCCAACATGCCCCAGGGACTGCTGTGGCCAGGGCCTGATTGCTTCCTCTAGGCTCAGCTTAGCCCCTCCCCTCACGTTCTTACCCAGACTTGTCTGTGCCTAGCCACACAGAGCCTTGCCCTACACAGGGCCTTTGTGTTGTTAGTGCAGGGTACAGGGTACAGGGTACAGGGTGCAGGGCAGCAGCCATCGCTGCCATCCGTCTGGTCCACACTGACTCTCTGGCTCTCTAGTGATCTGTCACTGGGGAGACCTGGCCTCCTCATCCCATAATTCTTTGAGTACCCTTCCCAGCACTCTGTCCCATGATGTATGCATAACCACTTGGTACCTTACTGCCCGAGAACATGGCTTTCCAAGGCCAGGGATGGTATCAGAGGTAGGTAGGTATGCCACTCGGGAGTCCTGGTGCTGGCTCTGGGCTGCTGGGGCCTCCCTAGATGGGCCCTCCTGGATTGGAGCACCATCAAGAAGAGCTTGCTCACGAGGTAAGGCAGTGGCAAGGACCTTGGCTGCAGGCTAGCATGTGGGTAGAGGCAGCACCCGTTTGCACTGTTGTGGAAAGCACAGTGGTTCACTGGCTGGTGTGTGCTGGAGGAGGTGGATGGCTCTCAGATGGATGCTTAGCTCCCGCCCCGGCTGGGCTCACCCACTTTATAGGATCCACTCATTCTCGGCTACTGCTTTTCCGGTTGATTTTTCAGATGACAACCTGTGACAGAGTCCCAGACACCAGAGAATGGAGGGTGCAGCCCAGGCTTGTTCTAACTTAGCCCATGAGGCCACCAGCTGCTTGCAGGGACTCAAAGGTCAGAGATAAATCTAACATTTTATCACCCTAGTGCATTGTAAGGTGGATTGGCTGGCCTTGGCTGTGCACACACCTCATCAGAAATGAATAAACACGAGTGCTACACACAGCACGGTGAGACCGGCAGACCTTCCGGCCTCAGCCTGTGGCAGGTGCTCCATACAGGCTTCGTGGAGCTATTAGCACCCAAAACCACACTGTTCCTCTAGGAGCACGCCTTCTTCTAAGCGAATTCAAAAGTCCAGACTTATTAAAAAAAAGTATTACTTAAACTTCTCAAAGTCATACAGTACAGGTTTAATCTCAGAGTGAGCAGTAAGCACCCTGGCCAGGCAGTGGCAGAAACAGCTGCCCCGATGGATGGATGTGGGCAAGGCTGCACAGGCAGCTTCTTGAATCTGACCTCCCTGCTGGCCTCAGTGAAGGGCCATGGGTGGCAGCATCTGTGGTTGCCTCCTGCCTTGAGAGACTGGGGTGTGATTTATTGCACCCACACTCTTCCAACCCTGCCAGGGCCCCAGACTTCTCAGTCTGCTTCTGACCAATGCAGGAGTAAAGCTGAGGACATTCTACCCTGCCCAGTACCTGCAGGGCAGCAAGAGGCAAGAGTGCCTACAGTTAGGGCTGGGGCAGAGAGGGGACCCTGCCTCCAACCCAGCCTCCCGACAGGTCACTTCTGGGGAGGAAGGCGCAGAAGCCATATGGTGTCAGCGGAGACTGAACCCAGTGACTCTGCCTGCCCATTCTCCTTGGTCCTTAATCAATGTCTCCATACCCTATCTTCACAACGCCGTGCTTCTACAGGCAGCAGAAGCAAGAACAACAGATACCTTAAAGAACAGGCGACACTTTCTCAACAGCCTGTGACACAACACTGGGCTGGAGCTGGCAATGTCTAGACGTCAGGTTGGCCTGAGGAGCCTGGAGGGTGTGAGGTAGAAATGATTGGTGTATTCAGTGACCGCTGGTGTTCCCCAAGCCCAGCCTGAACACTGGGACTGTGTGCCTCCTGCCCCATGCTCACAGCTGTCAGCAGATAGTGCTCTCCTGGCTTGGTGTGTCCCTCCTCATCTGGCCATCTTCAGGGACGCCAGGCTGTCTGGGCAATCAGTTCCTGCCTGGAAGATGACGCCAGCTCTTCCTGGTCTCCCCATCCACTTTCCAGGCGGCCGCCCCAGGCTCTTACAAACAAGCCAAAGCCACGATGCCAGCAGCTTCCTGACTTAAAATGAAATCTGCCCCATCCAGACCGTGGCGGCTGCATGTCTGGGCCCAGGCTGCAGCCACCAAATGGCACGTGCCACATCCCTGCCTGGAACACTGTGCCTCCACAGATTGATTTGGGTTTAGCACCATGCTGCTGTAGGCAGAGCCCCTGGGGTTCTGCCAAGCTGTTCCCCATCACACATCCTGCTGACACATACCCTTTCTTCATCCATCGTCTTAGTCACCCTGATGCTGCCCGGTCTGTGGCAGGCTCCCCAGTTCCCACTGGTCAGTGGCAGGGAAGGTTCCCCACTGAGCTGTGAGCACAAAGCCTTCTTCCCTTCTTGCCTCAAGGAATCATCTAATAAATATGTCCTCTGAGCTGGTCACCATGTGGTCACTTCTTAGGAAGAGAGTCTGGGCACAGCATGGGGGCTCTTCAGGGACAGCTCATGTTCCTCACCTGGATCCTCTTCCTCAGTCCTGGCCTCTGTTCTGTAAGCAGGCCATGGAGAGAGGAGGGGAAGGGGGCCATGGGCATCATGACTAGGGACAGTCAAGGGACCTCCACACTCCTGCCTATGGCTCAGCCGTATATGCACACAGGCCCAAAAGTGTCTGTCTAGTTGGAGTCCAGGTGGTGGTCAAGAGATAGGTGGGTACCCCTTATCAGAAATATGGTGCTGCTCACCCTTCAAATTAACCGAGGAGCTGAGGGACCTGATAACTCCGGGAGACCTTACTCACCCTCCCTTCAAAGCCCCTGAGCAAGCACATGGCCACATCAGATTGGACACCTGTCCCCTACCAGGCCTTGGGACGTTTGCTCCTTTTCCCTCTAGTGACTGGCTGCAGGCTCTTCCCCTCTGTCTTCATCTCACGTCTATCTTATAGCCGCAATTGCCTCCACCAGGCATGCAGGGCTGCAGGGCTGCACTCTGTGCTGGTCATGCTCACTCCAGGCTGTCATGTAGCTAGTGACTAGCTGAACAGCAAAGCCGTGGATGCCTTCAGTCAACCTCCTGTTGACATTTTCTATGGCTATAGGAATATAACAGAAAGCTCTGGGAGGCCCTGGCACTGCCACGTGCCATTCCCACTCATTCTGAACATGCAGTTCGAAGCAGGTCTGTTCCACAACTTCCCTAAGGCCAGTCCATCACCAGGGAAAGATAGGCCTTTGTATTCCTCATGGCCTGTCTGCCCAAAGCACCAAGAATAGAAGCAGTCAGAGAAAACTCCAGAGGAGTCTCCTGGTTCCACACACATCTGAGTATTTCCCTACCATCCCTCACTGTACAGTTTTAAAATAATCCATGCCATTGGGAGCACACGCCCGGAATGCCTGGTTGACATTCTGTTCCCAGGCTTTCCTGCTGTGTGATCTCGGGCAAGTTTCTTCACCTCTCTGTGTCTCACTTTTGTCATTTGTGAAATGGAGGTAGTGAGAGTATCCCAAAGCACTGAGTGGTATGGATTGATGGTGTGACCCCACTGGGCTCTGGACTGAGTCTGGCACAGAGGAAGGACACGGCAGTGTAAGCCGTCATCATTGTCCCTGCGATGACCAGGGTGAGCAGGGGCTGAGCATGCAGGTTTATTGGAGCTACTCATCCACCATTTCCCACCTTGCCCTCTAGAGCTGAGAGGGCCACCATGGCTTACGAGGATCTATCTGCCCACATCACTCCCATCTGTGCTAATCACTCCCTTCCTTGTTTTCTTGCCTGCGACGCTCCTGTAAGATCCACTGCCAAAGGCACTCGGAGGGGCATGGACCACCTTGGGCTAAGCAGTGGCACAGGTAGCTGCTGGGCTGTAGGGGGTGTAAGGTGGGGAATAAAGGGACTGCTAGCTCATGCTGCCAGACACTGTGTGGCATCTAAGGCTCAAACGTTGACACCTAGTTAAGAGGTCACATAAAACATTGGTGAACTCCATGTGGCCCCTGGGGACCCCACAAACCCAAGTCCATGTTGAGACAGCCAGGCACCGAGCAGCCTGAAGCTTGTCTGTAGAGCTGCAGAGAAGGAAGAGCAGACGAGGCCAGAACAGGTGCAGCGCATCTTCGCACCGCCAGTCTCCAATGATCACGATGCCGGGTGACTTTATCAGTGTCTGCTGACTTCTGTCTAATGTGTCTGATTTACGGGAACAGCACAGTGAATTAATTATGGTTATTAAACGCTGCTTGTTTAATGAGGACAGAACACATGCCCACAGGCCTTCCTTGTTCTAGCTGGAGGCCAGGGGCGCTCAACTCAGCTCAGCTCACAGCGACAGAGACAGGATAGAGATACAGAGGGGCATGGCCTCTGTCCCTGGCGTAGGCAGAGCTGTAGGCGTAGACAAAAGAGGAAGGTGGCCAATTGTCTCGGGGGCACAGCAGCACTCGGGGTGCAGAATGAAGGCTGAGCAGTCTCGGGGCCCAGCAGCACTCGGAGTGCAGAGTGAAGGCTGAGCAGTCTCGGGGCCCAGCAGCACTCGGGGTGCAGAGTGAAGGCTGAGCAGTCTCGGGGCCCAGCAGCACTCGGGGTACAGAGTGAAGGCTGAGCAGTCTCGGGGCCTTGCTGCCTTTAGGAGCTGGAGTCTGAGTTCAGGCTTGGCAGTTGTGTGATCTTGGACCTTTTGGAAGCTCAATTCCCTTTTTGGAAAAGTAGGAATTTTTTTTTATAAGATTGTTTCCTAGAATTTGAGAATTTAGTTATGTAAGCCTGCATAGTACTGAGCCTCATGGGGCTGGTATGGCTTTGATTATTTTTCTTCTGAAATAGGCAACAGCACAGGTATTCACATGAATGTGGAGAGAAATGCAATGGGGTTGGGCAGGGCTGCTCCTCACTGGAGGAGGTGATGTGAATGTTCTAAGTCTGGTTTAGCTTCTAGAAGCTCTGTGACTCCTGGTGGGGCTCTTATCCTGTCACCTGATCTCTATGATACGCTGTGGCTAAGACCTAAATATTTATGGGTAAGAAGAGTGTGCAGGGGAACTGAGCAGCCATCATCCAAGGGTGTCCCCAAGCCCCACGTGGGGACATCAGTCCCCAGGGTAGATAGTGCTGGGAGGTGTCTCTGTCAGGGTCCACATCTGTGCTCGCAGCCATGCGGCTAAGCTGGATGAAGTCCTCCTCGGTTTACACAAGCACTTGGGGGTTCCGTGGCACACGGCTCCTACCCTGGCAGTCCCCACTCTTGAATGTGCTAAGCCGGCTCACTCGCCCCACAGAGAAGCCCACGTGCTTAGCATGACTGAGACTCCTGTGCACAGAAGGAACAAAGCTGTTATAAGCTGGATCCTTAAAATGAAAGATTCAGCTAGAGGTTTTTATTGCTTAGTTTTGAGTTTTGTGGTCTTTTAGGATGTAATGGTTCATTCAGGATGCTATTGCTTTTTTGATGTCACTGTTCAGTGCTGAGCTGTGTGGAATAGGGACAGGCCTTGGGGGCAAGGCAGGCCCAGTGAGTAAGGAGGAGGTGGATCGCTTCCTTTCATAGAGGCAGCATCTGCCTGGAGTCTCCAGTCTGCCCCCTAAGATCTAGCAATTACTCTGCTCTGGAATGGACTGCCATATGTGGGCATTTAAGAGACTGGCCCATCCCCTCATTCCAGCTCAGGCACCTGCACCAGATTCCTGCAGAGTCTTGGCTGGGCTAAAGAGGCTTCCAGGAGAATTCTGAGTCCACACCGTTCGCCTTCCTGTCTGATATTACACATGATTGATGCCCCTCCCGTACATGCAAAGGAGTCACTCAGATTGTCTATGCGGATACGGAGGCATCTAGTCACACTCTGTCCTAAGGCCACTTAAAGGAGGAAGGATTGATTTGGGGTTCTGGTTTGAAAAGAAATAGTCCACCAAGGAGGGAAGGAGGTATGGTGGTAAGGAACTTTAGGGTTGTAGGAGTGTGTGTGTGTGTGTGTGTGTGTGTGTGTGTGTGTGTGTATGTGTGTGTGTGTATGTGTGTGTATGTGTGTGTGTGTGTGTGTGTGTGTGTGTGTGACTCAACACCTCCTCTTATCCCCATAGAACAGGAAGCAGAGGGTGGACAGGAGCAGGGTTGGGTTTTGTAAGCCTTGGGGCCTTCCTCCGGTGATCCCCTTGCTCCAGGTAGGCTTAAGTTCCTAAAACTCACAAAATACCAACACTGTGCCACCAGCTGAGGGCCAAGTGTTTAAACCCATTATCATGTATCACTTTCCCCTGAGACAAAACCTTCCAGCTTTGCGGAAAGCTCCTTAAAAACAGGCTGTTCTAAGGGGTGGTGAAACATCTCACAGGGAGGCTCTGTAAGCCCAGGAAGTAATCAACTCACTAGCTTCAGGAAGTCCCTGAAACAGGCCAGACTCGTCAGTCTCAGTGTGTATAAGCAGTGAGGACCACAGAGAGGTGTTCTTAGACCAGTCCAGCTGCCTGGAAGAAGCAGAGAGCAACTGAGCAGCCTGGAAAGGACACTTCGGACCCGCTGAGCTGCCTGCAGCCTACGCAGAGTGCTCCAGGCTTCCAGTGTTTGTCAGATGTCACCCATGCCTGGGTGGGTGTTTGGTGATGTAATGCCTGAGCCAATTTTGTTCCTGTAACTCCTCACCATGTTGAATTAAATAACCCCAGTAAAACTTACTGGGTCACAGCTGGAATTTGTGCCAGCTGTGCTTTGGTCTTATGTGACCAGATGTTTGTTCACACCTCCCCAGGAACAGGGTCCCACAGCACACCTGAGCCTGTGGGGAACACCTCACGTCCAAACCATCCTAACCTTGCAATGGCTCCCTGGGGCTCCAGTCCTTCTCTGCCCTCATTGCGTCTCACTGGCGACCAGACTGGTCATCAGAGGGTCAGGCTGCCTGGGGTGGGGCTCGTGCAGGCCCTGCTGGGACTCTGAAGCATCAGACAAGTGTGTGAGTTGGGCTGCAAGGCCTTTGCTGATGGCTTCTGAGTGTGTGTGTCAGGGTGCGAGCCTTTTGCTGATGGCTTCTGAGTGTGCAAGTCAGGGTGCGAGCCTTTGCTGACGGCTTCTGAGTGTGCGAGTCAGGGTGCGAGCCTTTGCTGACGGCTTCCTTCAGGATCACCAAGAGGAGGGCAGTTAACATGCTGGGGGCTGGAAGTGGGAGTTGGCTCAAGTGAGTTCTGGAAGTTTCCCTGTTCTTCTTTTGACCCTCTGCTGACCCCAAAGCTTAGCCGCACCTGGGGACAGGACCACCCTCTGTGCCAGGGGTTCCACAGGGCGGCTGTGGAGTGCTGCCATTTCTGCTTGCCAGGTTGGGACAAAGCTCTACAATGGCTTCTGACCCCACCACGACTCACCTGGTCACTCAAGGCAAAAAAATCTTAGAGGGATGAGACAGGTCTGAGAAACCCTGCTCCCAAGGGCTGCTCCTGTGAAGACACAGTACGCCGTGCTAGCCTCCAAGGAGCCAGCTTCAGGGGCTCCCTCCATCAACCTCAGGAGAAGGGAGTGCTCAGTGTCCTCTACCCAGAATTCCAGGATTGCTTCTAGCCTAGCTCAGGAGTGTGTGTGCTCTGGGGCTGACTGGTCCCAGGCCTGGCACCTCCTCATTGTGCCCTGCCTCAGAATGCACTGGTACTCTGAGTGTCAGGGACACTTGGGGTGCTCTAAAGATTCCTCTGTTGGGAGGCTCCTTCCCAGTCCCTTCGCTCCCTCAGATGCCCTCTAACTTCTCTGTCTTGCCCTGAGCAAGGTTGGTGGAGCAAGTCTCATACCAGGTGGAAATAACTTCCTTACCTTGATATTGCCCCCCAAACCCCTCACGTGAGTCAAAACCAGCAGTGAAGTGCTGCTGTGGCTGTGACTGGAGGGCACAATGTACTGGTCACTTCTCTCTTCAGGCCTGACGTGGGAATACTTCAGTGGCTGCTATGGATCAGAAATGACTTGGGGACCCCCTGAGGGCTTGTCTGTGTGTTGGGAGCCTGGTTACCAATGTGTTAATTTTTAGAAGTGGGGCCTGGTGGAAAGCCCAAAGGTTATCCCCTATCTCTCCTGTCTCCTGTCTCCCCTTGTGAGCTCTCTCTCTTGCCATGATGATGTGGTCCCTGTGAAGTGAGGCACTTCGGACTCTAAGTTTCCAAAGTTTTGAGGTACACAGATACTTTTCTTTATGCATTTCCCATCTCAGTTCTTTTCTTACGGTAATGAAGCTGTCATACTGTCGCAGCTAGTGAGACCTCCCTTAAGTGGAGACACTCTTCCAGAGAAGGAAGCATGTTTCATGTACTCAGACACCTGTGCATTCCAGAAGACACTGCTTAGCGTGGTGCCCACACTGAAACCCCGGCAGAGAGATGTGAGTGGACTTTAGATCTAGTGCAAAGAGAAGTACAGCTGGAGTTCAGCAACTGAGTGAACCCCAGAATTGCCATGCCTTGCCTGAGTCACCCCAGGATTGTGATGTCTTGTTCTAGTTATCAGGAGACTCGGCAGCCTGTGAAGCAGCAGAATGTACAGTCCTCCCTTAGTCCACTCCAGCAGAAGGGTCACAAGTGACACAGAGGAGCTATGCGGTCTTCACCCTCCCCCGCCAGGCACCGTATTACTCCTCACAGAGATTTTTCCAGCTAAGCACATGGAGTACACCACAGAGAGGCTAATCAGTTAAGTCTCTAGAAGGATTAGGTCCCTTTACCGATGTGGATCTGCCACTATTGATTTTGGCCTATCACAAATCCTGTGTAGCCCATTTCACTTCTGAGAGAGCCTTGTGTTGACATTGTTAAGGATCCTGCAGATATCTTCATCTTCATTGACTTCCGTTAGTGAGACGCAGAGCGAGGACGCTCACACGCAGCCCAGTCCTCGGTGCTCTTTCCAAAGCTCGACAACAGTATTTTCCTCTTTGCAGCAACCTCAAAAGAGCCACTGAATCCTCAGTCCTGCATTCTCCTAAGCTGCGAATCTGGAAAACTTCTCGGCTTTACACTAGCTCCTTCGGAACAGCTTTTGACAAGAGAGAAACAAAGAGAAGAAAGCTAAAAGCCTCAGGAAGGCACTGAATTAGCCCTTCGGGAATGGTCAGAAGCCAGGTGTAGCAGCCTCGCTGTAACCCAGTATTCAGTCAGAGCGGGGAGGATAATTAGTCCAGGGCAGTGTGAACTACACAACAAAACCCTGTCACAAAGAGGAAGGAGGCTGGAGAGATGGTTCATCAATTAAAAACACTGGCTGCTCTTCCAAGAACCCAGGTTCAATTCCCATCACCCACACGGTGGCTCATAATCGGCTGTAACTCTGTTTTCAGGGGGATCTGATGCCCTCTTCTGGCCTCTAAAGGCACAGACATACATGCAGGCAAAACATCCATGCATGTAAAATGATGGGGTGGGGGAAAACAACCTTTGGTGCTTGAATGAGATGTCCCCCACAAGTCATGGGCATTTGAATACTTGGTCCCCAGTTATTGGCTGTTTGGGGAGGAGATGGGGGTGTGGACTCACTGGAGGAAGTATGTCACTGGGGGTGGGCTGTGAGGTTTCAGAAGACTTGGTTATTTCTGGTTAGTTCTCTGCTTTCAATTTGCAGTTTGAGATGTGAACTGTAGCAATTGCCCCAGCTGCCTACCACCTGCTGCCTCTATCCACCATCATGGACTCTAACCCTCTGGAACTGTCAGGCCCAAATTAATTCTTTCTTCTATAAGCTGCCTTGGTCATGATGTCTTATCACTACAAGAGAAAAGTAGCTAACATCAACTCAAAACTGTATACATGGAATGAACGTGCCTGCTTGCTACCCGAGATTCTGTCATGGCCACCTGCTGGAGAGCCAAACATGTCCTCCTCATCCTCACCACTAACTCAGAGCTTGTCCCAGTATGTACCGCTGGCCCAGTGCCTTCCCTGGATCGTCCCTCTCTGTGGAAGCATGTGGGGAGGCACCCGCTGGTTGACGAGTCAGCCTACGCAGTGGTCCCATGCAGGAGATGTTGCTCCTTTGAAGACTCCCAGACCCTGCTTTCATGGGTCACTGTCACATCCTGGCCACCGGATGCCACCCTACTATTCTGTAAGTGTTTGAAGTAAATGCTAATGATGCTGTGTTAGCTCTTGGCTAGTGTGACCAAATACTCAAAAGGTTTCCACAGTTGCCAAAGTTTCAGGCTGTAATTGCTTGGCTCTATGATTTGGGGTCTGCAGTGAGGTAGAACAGCATGGTAGAACAGATGTGGTGGAGGGGAGTCAGGTACGGTACTCACGAAGCAGAGAGAGACAGAAGACGAGGCCTTCAAAGGCAACTCCTGGAAATAGTCTACTGCCCCCAGTGGGACCTTCCTACGCACCTCCCAGCCTCCACTAGATTACAAATCCATTAGTGGGGTTTGGACAGGTCAGGCCCCTCTAGATCCAGTCACTTCCCACAAGGTCGTCAGCTGGGACCGGGTCATGTCTTAACCACACAGACGCTAAAGAACCCCAGAAAGAGAGCGACACATTTAACAAATTAACAGAGCCATTTGTGATAAATTACAAGATGAAATAATCTTGTATGTGACTGTGTTTTAAAAACCGTATTGCTTCCCATACACAACTAATCAATGAAAATTCTTGTCCTTTTTGAAATTTACTTGTCATTATAAGTAATGAAAGTGCATTTTTTTTTCTGGTGGAAAAAAGAATGAATGTCACCAGTGTTATCTCTGAGACTGTAATTGGGTAAAATTAAATTCCAAAGCCCAAAGGTTTGAATGGATTTTCTTGAATGCTAATGGTGAATATGTATAATCAATTGCCCTGAAGGACTGTAGGCACTGTTTATTAAAAGCATGGTAAATGTCTGTGAGTTGGGACCTGACAATCTTAGTCTTAAGAATTTACCAAAGGAAATAATTGATGAATGAAAAAAGATTAAGGGCATTCATTATCATGTTACTTACAATATTGAAAAAATTTTAATACGACTGGAATGTAAGCCATAAAAGGCCAGCTGGAGAGATTGCGGCCCCCGTCACGGCTTTCAGGCATCTACAGTCATGATGTCGGCTTAGCAAACAGCCAGCTGCATATGTTGGTCATTAGGCACCGAATCTGCACAGGCCAGTCCTGCTGCACAGTGAACCCCAACCTATGTGTGCGTGGTTATAAGGAGAATCAGGGATGGACCACGCCACAGGGCTGTCTGGTAAAGAAATGACATTACAAGGAGGTTCCAGGACCTTGGTCTTCCAGTTCCTTTCTCTTTTCTGTTACTGCAGGCTGCTATCCTAACATCACGTGTCACATCTGAGCACAGACTGAGGAGAAATGGTTGCTCTCAGCCACCAGTGTCCATCATCCCTTTCAGTGGGACTTTGTCCTCCCCATCAGCAACAGCAGTACAGTTTGAAGGGCTGTGTACCTTCCCCGAGCTGGGGCCCTTTACTGGGCATATTCATCTCTGCCATTACCAGTGTGAAAGTTGACTGAACTGAAAGAGATTTTGTAGCCTGTTAAGGAAACAGATCCTCAGAGAGGCCCCAATTCCACTAATTCACTGGAAAAGAAATGAGTGTAGATTTGGAAAGTTGGGGAAGATGAGATGGGTGGGACACCCTTATAGCAGGATACACCAGATGGCCCTCAGTCTACCTGGAAGGTGGGGCCACTTACGGAGAACACAGGGATCTTAGGTGCCCACATGCTGGTCAGTGTTAGGTGCATGGCCAGGCCTCTGGGTGACTCAGGAGGCACATTGGCTGTACCACAGTGCTTCTGGGGGGTGCTGTGTGCCTCTTGGTGACGGAAAGACTACACATCCTTGGGGTCTGGGAAATATTACCAAGGCCCTGACACCCTCTGTGAGTACAAGCACCTCTGATCAGAATGCACAGTCACACTAAACCATCACTCCCGACCCCATGCACACAAACTCTGCTCCTGCTGTCCTCTGTGTATAGCCTTCAGTCAGGGGTGATGTCAGCCCTGGTGAAAGCAAACATAATTATGCAGATGGCCTGCATAGGGATACGTTGATTAAAACTCTGGCTAAGGTCTCGGTGAACTAAACCTCCCCAGTAGGAAGGGTGAGGCTAACTGTTAGCACTTAGAAAAACTAGCTAAATATCACTTATTTGTGAATTACCACCACCAAAGGTCTGTAATTATTATTATTACCTTTAAGGATGGAAATAAATCCTTTGAATGCAAGGTAAACACTGCCTGTGGGTGACTTTTTAATCTCAATGTTAAAGTCTAGCTTCCTTGCAGGTGAAGGTGTTGGGCTACTCTTCTGTCTGAGATGCTGAGGTCCACGTGCAAAGTCCACTTGGGGTTAAGAGCCCCAGTGTAGCAAGGGTTCAGCCATGGCCAGAACACTGAAGGCCACACAGAAGGGTTCTATTCTAAATGTGATGCAGAGCCATCGATGTATTGGAAGTAAAGAGTTGATATGATCTCATTTTTGTGAGAAAATTATTGATTGGCAAGCAGCTACATGCAGGGAAATAGACTGAGAGAGGAAGCGGCAAGGAGACTGGGCTAGCTGAAGAATGCTCTGTCAGGGGGTGTGCACCCCTTGAGAGAGCATCTGGTGGATGCCACCCTGACTCAGCATTCACAGGAGGGGCTGTGGAAGCTTCCTTGTCTTGGGTCTCATGCTACTGGGCATAGACAATGACCTTGACACGTCCATGGCTTCTGTGAGCCTTCTCCTCAGCCAGGCCATGCCTCTGTACCTGGGCAAGACACAGACTGATAAGGTACTTCCAGGTGTTCTCCTAGGGTGGTCCAACCTGGAAGCACCTCCTGAGTCTGAGGCCTGGGGCTCATGAAAGGTCACGGAAGCTGCTAGAGCTGGTGTTGCTTTGCTTGCAGTTCATCACAGATGGGCACTACCTGTACATTCTGCAGTTTCCATCCACCAAGGCTTCCAAAATTGACCCTGAGCCCTGCTCCGTCACACAAGCAAGAGCCATGACCCAAACCTTTCTTCTTAGAAGCCTCTATTTCTCCCTACAGAACATCACACATGTGACCAACACTGAGCTGCTCAGTTCCTACAGCCAGTACAAGCGAAAATGCCAGTCACATTCCTAAAACAAGCCCATGTTAACTTACAAGTCATGACCTGGATGTGCAACTTCAGAGTCACAACAGTGCAGCTCTCAGAGAGCCTGTGCGGGGAAAACTTTGGAAACAGAAAGTTGGAAAGAAAGCTTAGACCAGACTCTGCTCATGCTGGGCCCCCATCTTACGGATACAGGCTTTGAGCTGGGACGTCAGGAGGGGCCAGATGTGGCTGGATCCTATTTGCTGCCATGCAGCTGGCCCTTGAGCACCAATAGAGGAACCTCACTTGCATAGAGGAACTGGTCCTTACAGCTCAGACAAATGCCAGAGGCAGACAAGTACTGAAAATGGATGTAGGTGGCTCTCAAGCCCTGCCTACTGCTCTCCTCCTACCCATGGTGCCTCGCCAGTGACCTGGGATCTGTCTATATTCATCTAGCTTCCACACTGTGGCAGAAATCTTCTGCTGGACAAGTGGCATTAAGATCGGGGGTTACCGTTCTGCTTTGTTCCATGGGATGGTTGCCTGTTTCACTGAGGGTGAGTGAAGGGGGCATGCTGCCTGTATCTGTGGTCCTCTGAGGATGGCAGGAGATGGCTGTGGCCCACCCACCTGTAGTGAGTGGCCTTTCTAACTGGGGTGTTCCTTGAGTCAGTCTGACATCCCACACCAACCTGCAGCTGAAGGACGGGAGCCCACTGTGTGGTGACAAGGCTAAATCTTGTGGACAGGATGACAGGGGCAGCCTGGGCTATGCTTTGGTGATGCACTTTTAAAAGTGACTGCTGCTGTTTAACTGTCCTTGGGAGGCCACAATCCTGTAGCAGGTGGGCCACAAGGCTGCCATATCCTGAGTAAGTTCTTCTCTAGAAGTAGGGTGGGATCATGTCCATGATGCCCACAATGCAGGGGTATCACACAGACACGGAGCTCTATCCTTGGACCTTCCTCCACCTTTGGAAAGCTCCTGCCTCCCACATCACAAACAGCCAGGGCAGATCTTCCTCTGCTATGTACTTGGAACTCCCAGGTCTCCCAAAGTCAAACAGTGGGTATTTTTGTGCCTGTATATATGTTCATATCTGTGTATCTATGTGTGCATGTATGTGCCTGCCTGCATGTATAGGCATGTGTTTTTATGCATATAGCCCTTTCCCTGTTAGTTGACTTCATGTTATCTCATTTGAGGTAGAAAGATATAAAACACACTTCAGGTGTTTGCCAACTACCGTCCTAGCTTGACTTTTCAAGCTATATATGATCCATGTTTTTGGAATCCTCACTGTTGCCTCAGATGTGAGAGATCATGGATGCTTGAGGAAGGGAGGCACTGTCCGGGCTGAGAGTAAGAAGATGTCTCTAGCTAGACAACCAGGTGCCCCCCAGAGAGACGTGTTTCCTAGGAGCCCAAGATCAGACCTTGGTCCCATCTGCCTATGTGGGGCTGGCCCAGGAGAGTCAGCGGGGATCCCATATGCAGGGGAGATTTATGCTGCCCTGCTCAAGCCAGTTCTGTAAACTTGTTGAGAATAAAAGGAATCTGCTGTGAGCTGAACACTGGCCAAACACAAGAGACCATGTGCCCTAAAAGACCATGTGCCCTAAGAGACCATGAAAAGACATGTGCTCCAAGAGATCATGTGCCCCAAGAGACCATGTGCCCTAAGAGACCATGAAGAGTCGTGTGCACTAAGCTCTCAGTTTTTTTTCTTAGCATTCTTGAGTAACCGAGTTTTCTTTCTTTCCCTCTTTCTCTCTGTCTCTGTCTCTTTTCAGTCTGTCTCTCTCTTTCTCTGTCTGTCTGTCTCTCTTTCAACCCACACCTGCAGCTGACACAGAAGTTAGCTACCCCAGCACTTTGGAATCAGAAAACATTGTAACAAAATGTTTGAGGCTGGATAAGCTCCAATTCCTTGAAGTAGCTTCTCTTTCATTATCCAATCATCTCCTCACTGAAGTGTTTGGCAGAATTTACCAGTGCTGTTGGCCTCCATGACTGTTTGGAACGCCTGAGATACCAGGAGGTGGATGAATGGTGATGGTGTGGGGAGGCTTGGGCCATGTCTGTAGCACAGGGTGGTTGTGTGTGGAGCTAGATGGACCTCTGGGGAAGCAGAGGAGGCTCCTGGTGACATAGTACCTCCATCCAGAGGACTGGTGTCCCAAGAGAAGGGCCTGCACAGGGTCTGCTCCTTCCCTCTGGACACAGGAATGGCAGTGCCCTAAACACCTACAGGAGAGGTCGGGGTGGAGCCAGGGCTTTGGTCTTAGACTTCTACCCTCCAGGAATGAGAGAGGTTAGATGATTCCTGTTAAGCCTCCAGCCTGTGGCCGTCTTTTCCTGCATCCCCACTGAATGTACAAGGAGGGCTCTGTTTGAATAGCGAAAGAAACAAACAAACAAAAATCCCTGCAGTGCATCCATCTTGCAAATCTATTTATAAATGGATCAAGTTTTCTTGAAACCAAATATAGGGACTAGGGTGCAGCTCAGTGGTACACCATTTGATAAGCATGCTTGAAGCTCTGGGTTTGGTCCCCAGCACCACACACCACACACACACACACACACACACACACACACACACACACACACACACTCCTCTGAAGTAAACTGTTTGTTAATTGTTTTTATTCATATATGCTCATTTACATTTAAAAATAATATATTCTCAGTCCCACTCATCTGGCTGGTATGTGGCTGTAATGTGATCCAGAGTCCCCCAGGACCAGAGACTCCTGAGGAATGCACCATCCTGGAACTGCCCCACTTCTGACACAAGATTAGTGGTGAGAGCTACAGGTGGGCAGGGCAATGTAACCTGGAACTCTTCTGCTCAGGGTAATTCAAGAACAACTCTTCTGTCCTTAAACCCTCTGGGAAAATGTCACTGGCTGGAAAATCTTGATTTCTTCCTGACAGGCAACCAGTGAAGTCATAGCTACACCTTTGGTTTATACCAACATGTGACATCACTGCTCCTGACCCCCTCTCCCGTTGGCCTTGATAGAGAGTCAGAGCCTGGTGGCTGGCTGTCCTTAGAAGCAGTCAGCTTGTACACTTTCCTGTCACTTTGAGATGCTTGGCTGGTGGATCCTAAGTCCAGAGACTTTAGAAGTGGATACCTCATTTCTGTAATCTGGAGTCTGGAATTCCCTTCTTTTATGATATTCACTGAGGGGTCCTTTCCTGAATGAATGAATACTCATCTCTGGTACTGTTTACTTGAGGCTCTTATGGGAATGGGAGGCTGGTCTCCACCATCACTGCTTAACTTTCCTATTCCTAGCTGCTTCTGACTCTGCACAAAGTATTTCAGAACCCACACAGGGGCAAGGGCAGTGGGAAGAGCGGAGCTACTGAAATTAGCTTTTGCTGCTGCTGGGATGGCTGCATTCATAGGGAGTGGGGGGCCTGGGCAGGCCCAGTACCTCTGTTCTCTAGCCCCTCCTCTTCCGGTGCTTAGCTCGTCCAAAGTGACACCCATGGTCCAAGGCCTTTCCCTTATCATGAAGACCCGAGAGCAGAGCTGTTGGGAGCTCGGACAGCCTGGACAGTGAGCAAGAGCCCAGAGCTGGCATGCTTGGGCTTGTCTTTGAGTCCGGCTCCTGCTCTTCATGGGCTTGATCTTCCGCATGCCCACTGGGGCTACTCATGCCAATCCCAGGGGATGTTCTAGTGACTACTATGTACCCATCAGACTTTAGCTGGGATCCCTTGATCCCCCTTTTTGGCCATTTCCACTTGGACCTCCCCACCTAGTTTTAGCAATGACCCTACTAAGTTAGTTTGCTGTGACAGACATCCTGCCATGCAGTCAGGTCCCTCATTCTTACCCTTGGTGTCTAACTCTGCCTTTGTGAGAATCCCATTTAGTCAGGTGACCTTCTCACCCAATCAAGCTCCTCTCAGGCATTTCCATCCTGATCCCTCCTGGCACATGGCCTGTTCCTGTTCCAGCAAAGCTGACTCTCTCTCTCTCTCTCTCTCTCTCTCTCTCTCTCTCTCTCTCTCTCTCTCTCTCTCTCTCCCCCCCCCAGGGCACCTCTCCACCTAGTGTCAGTCACTTTTCCTGAGCACCTGCCACACAGCGGCAGCTTGATAGAGTGACAGTGTCCCACTGCCCACAGACAGCACAAGGTGAAGGAGAAGAAGCTCAGATGGATCAGAACAGGCATGCCAAGATCTGAAGAGAACCAGAATCTGCCCTTGCTAAGCCCACTGCCCATGGCCAAAGGGCAGGCTCTGGGCTGGCAAGTGGGCCTTTGTGCTCAGCATTGCATTCCTGGACACATGTGCACATAGCAGGTGCAAGAGTGGTGGAGTATTTTTCTGACACACACGGGCACACAGGTGTGCAATGAAGATTAATGGCCTTAGACGGCCATCCTCACCTGAGGTGGCAACGGGTGTTTTCAGGACCTGTTAAGGATTGAGGATGGAGGGTAACTCAGGGCAGAAGCAGAGATCAGCATGATGTGTGACTGCTGGTTCACAGGATGGAGGAAAGGTCACAGCCAAGGGACTCAGGGACCCCCAGACCCCAAACAAGGCATTGGAGTGGGTTCTGCCCCATGAGACTTCCTAGCTGCAGAGCAGGGAGACGACATATCCACATATTCAAACCCCAAGCTCAAGGTCACCCACCACAGCAGCAACAGGACCCATGCAAAGGACTTTGTTTACTTGGTCACGGTAGATTCTTAGGACCTTTCAGCTTCTGCTTCTCTTCCACCCCATAACATCTCCTGGCTCATTCCAAATGGAACCCCAGATTCTCCCTGTAGACAGATGTCACCTGTGACGATCTTCCTTGGTGGCTTCCCACCCAGCCTGTTAAACTGCACCCTAGGTAGCCATTGTTTGCTATCCACCTGCCCACCTCTTTACAAGACCTCAGGCCTGCCCACCAGGGCATCTGTGACCTGGTGTCCTTTACGCTTCTTCAAAAACACGAGAATTTTAATCTGCTACTATGATGGTGAAGCAAAGTAAAGCAAAACAAAGCAAAAACATAACATAGTGACTTTTTCTTCCTGGTTTAAGAAGAGTATAATATTTCCAGGTCCTCTATATACATTGGGGCCCTGAGGACCACAGCATCTGTTGGGTTCGGAAATCTGTGGTGTGGTGGGCTTGGGAATACCTACTTCTTTGCCCTTCACTTTGACACTGGGCACCCAGTAGATGGCTCCAACCCTGTGCTGAAATAAATGGTGCTTAAGTTCGGCCACACCGAGCAGAACAAACGCAGTGCAGTGAGGCCTGAAGACCATGGAGGGCAGGTGAGTCAAGGAAGGCTAGACTCTGGAGTCGGGGTGGAGCTGTGTCCAAGCCTGTCCAGGCCTGTGCCCAGTGGGCTGCCTCCTGCTTCCCAGGGGTCCCTCAAATCCTGCAGTGTTCACTGGGGTCCTCTTTCTGCCACCCCAGAGCCCATGGCGTGCAGACCAAGTATCTGAACATCACTCAGGGAATCGAATGCTTCACAGAGCTGCCTTCCTTGGACCTCATAGCTCACCACACAGCCACCAGCCATCTCTTTGGGAACTCAGACCAGGAACTCTCTGGAGGGCTGGGCTGCTCTGTCCCTCTGCTGACAGTCACCTGCTCCTGCTAACCTAGATCAGTGTTAAGGAGTTATCAGGAGAAACGGAACTGAGAATCACCCAAAGACAGAAGCATGGCCCAAATAACGGCAGGTTCTAACAGTAATCAACGTCACATGTTTAATTAATCTTCCCTGAGTTTGCTGGGGGATGAAAGAAGTGTTCTATTAGTAGGAGAGCCACGTATGTGCTCAGGGTGTTTTATAAATTCTCCACAGCAACCCCCTGTCAACTCCTAAAGATCCATCTCTACTTCGCCTCTTGGAAGCAACTGTCCCCTCCCAGTGCAGACAACTAGAATCTACACACTGACTCACACATGTCTGAGGGTGGGGGTGCTCTTACCGTGTGACACTGCCCCTTACACTCTTCCAGCTTCTTAGTCTTCTCTCCTCCAGACAATACTCCATGGAGGCCCAGCAGCTAGCATGAACTGTACAGCTGGTCTCTAGCTGGGTAACGTGAGTGTGAGTGTGCTCCTGTTACTGAGCTGCCTTGGCATCTGTCCCATGCGCATACATGTTCTCATCTAGATGTGAGTCCCTATGCGAACTGGACGGGCCTGGGGCACACTGTATCAGCAATGAGCTTGGCCACCAAGATCCATCTGGGATCAGTATTCTGGCTCTCCTGGGGAGAGTTGGTTTTTATCTCCCCAGGCTGGAAATGGTCAGGATTCTCTGGCCAGAGAGAATGCTAGAAGCTTTTCCTGGAATTTTACAGCAAAATCACCCACTAAACACCAGAAGCCGCAGAGCTTCACATGGAAGGCAGATCTATGACTTTCTTTCCCCATGGTTTCTCCATGTGCACCATCCGTAAGGACAAGACAACGAGTCCAGTGAGAAAGCCATTGCTGCACCTGAACAGAAGGGCTTATGACGCAGTGAGGCCAGCAGGTAGGCTCAGCCTCTGACAGGGCAGCTCCATGGTGGCAAAGGCGGGTGGTGGCTCTACTGGGTAACTAGGGATGTTTCTGTTCCTAATGGTATTCAGAATGTAAGAGACTGCGTGACATGACCGGCCGGGTGGCATAAAAACCTCCAAGAAATACAGATGCTGCTCTTGCCCCAGGAGTTCCTGACCTGCAGCTCTGCACTCAAAACTTAAATGGCGTGAAGAGGCCAGGGCTGGACAAGCGGTTCTCTCCCCTCTGACATTGCAGGGATGGCCCCGGTGTGTACAGCACGGCCTTGGTCTACCTTTCCCTCCAGGTTCAAGCCGAACGTCAGTGTGAGCAAAGAGGATCTGCAGTGCAGAGCCTTCGCCACCCCTGAGGAGGTTTTTGCTGACAAGGGTCTCTCGGGTGGTTTTATTTCAGGCTGGGAACTCTTGAGCCACAACCACACCCAGCAAATAACAGAGCAGCAACCAGCTAGGGAATCAACTGCTGGAAGGGTATCAACTAACCAGTCAAGTTAACAAGAGTCAGTGTTGACTATCAGTTGCCAGCTTGATCCTGCTCCTGTTGAGAAAGGACCACTGCTGAGAAAGCTCTAAAGAGCCCTGTTGGAGTGGCAGGTCCTCCCATCACGGGCCGTGATTCCACTGACCACTGTGGTGGAAGTTAGGAGCGCCTGACTCTTTATGGTCTCCTACTCAACACCTCACTGAACATCGGAGCTGTTGGCAAGCATCATGGAGCATCACGGTGGCTGTTCAGGTAAGTGTCTGGTTGGCTCCTGTCCCCATGCCCCCTCACTTACTCACACCGGCTCTTATTCCTTCTGGCAGCCAAGGTCACAGGGGGCTGATGACAGATGAACATTATTGGGTGTCAGTGTCCTCCATTTTGCTCCACTACAATACCAGTGTGCCTGGTGGCACCTTGGGGGACCCCCACCAGAGTTAGCACAACCCCCCACTGTGTGCAGTAAGGGAAATCTTGGACACCCTTTGAAGACCATCAGTGCTGGGGTCCATTCTGCTTCCGTGTTCTACAGAAAGCAGCTCTGCTTGAACGAAGCAGCAAAACCTGCGAGTGGCCCATGTCGGAAGCAGCCCTCAAGGTGGGTCATGGGGAAGGGGAAAAGCTTGTACACACAACACACTGGAACTTGTGTGTCTCTCTGCACTTCACCAGGAACTGTAGGGTCCTTCCTCCTGTGGATCTCAGGTGCCCAGGTCACCCTGGCACCCTCAGCTCTGCTCTGTCCTCACTGTGCCCCTCTCCAGTGTTCCTTAGAAAGCTTTTCACGTGTTCCTTGCAGTGTGGTGCTGGGCACTATGATGCCACGAGGTCTTGTGAGGGCATGAAGTACACAAACCAATGCTGACATGGGCTGGCCTGCTCTGGTACTAGCCTCTTTTTTCAGCTATGGTGCTATTTTTTCCTGTATCTTTAAATGTTCTATAACCTAATTTCTCATCTCTATTCCACTCATCCATCTATCCATCTAGCATTATATATTTTATCCATCCATCCATCCATCCATCCACCCACTCACCTACCTCATCTAACTACCCATCCATCCAATCATCCATTTATACCCATCAACCATCCTTCCTGTCCTTCCTTTCTCTTTCTTCCCATGACCACAGTCTCTCCACACTAGACTTAAGGCTCCACCCAATCAAGCCTGTCTGCCTCCTCACCACTGTATACTCTGTTCTCTCCCATCTGCTCCTTTCACTGTTTCCTGCTCACTTTCTTTCTAACTCTTTGCCCTTGACTTTAAGCCCCTCCCCTGGCACAGTGGGAACTCTTTTCTGTCACTTCTTGGGTGATGAACCTTTTTCTTTTTCTCCCTTTACACCCCACTGCCCTATGTCCCTCCCACTTCTCTCCCACTGTGGGGGCCATGCCCTATGTGCTCCTGGTTCTTTGCCCATTTGTGGCTCTCCCTCTTTCCTGAGAAGGTTCTTGCTCTTTTCTCATAACTTCAGTGTAGGAATCCTAGAGAACGGAACTTGACCTTCGGCAGCAACAATCACACATTTTATTTTTTGGTTCATGGCAAATGATCCATATAGCATCTTTGGTGTCATAAGAAGGGGACTCAAAACCAGCTTACAGTGGACAAAGGACGGTGCAGCATGACTCTGAGATTAGATTCTCTGACTGCAGATGTGGATAGTCTTCCAAGACTCACTTTAGGTTTAAAAAAAATACCCATATGGTTGGCTGTTACTGATGCTCAGCCCAGAAACATTACTCTATATCCCCCTAATTCAAACCAGGAGGCTGGGCACACAGTGCATACACCATGCATAGGTCTAGGTGGGACTGAGCTACCAGGTGACACCATCTTTCCTGACTGGCCTTGGGGTTGGACTGCAGGAAGCTGTCAGCCAGATGTGGTGCTTTGAGTAAGAACGGCCCCCAGAGATTCATATATTTGAATGCTTAGTCACCAGAGAGTGGAATTGCTTAAAGGATTAGAAGGATTAGGAGGCGTGGCCTTTTGAAGAAAGTGTGTCACTGGGGGGATGGGCTTTGAGGTCTCAAAAGCGCATGCTAGACCCTGTCTCACTCTCTCTGCCTGTAGATCAGGATGCAGCTCGCAACTACTTCTCCAGCACCATGCCTGCCACACCTGCCAACATTCTCTCCACCAAGATGATAATGGACTCAGCCTCTGCACCTGTAAGCAAGACCCCAATGAAATGGTTTCTCTTCTACGAGTTGCCATACTCATGATATCTTTTCACAGCAATATGACAGTGACTAAGATACTGGACATCATAGGGTACTCGAGGGACATTTCTGAGGAAGCCAGTCCTTTGACATAGTCTACACGAGTGACGTGCAATATGGCCAATGAGAAGGCTGGGGACAGGGCAAAAGTGGCTCTGTCCATGCAGCTTCCTATGAATCTGTATTTATAAATTAGTCACAAAAGGCTAAAATTATTTGAAGAAAAGAAAAATAAAAACAAATGTCCTCAACACCACAATGGGCCCAGATATCCATGATAGCCAGGAAGGAGGAGGATGGGGACTCTAGTGATCACCCTGCAGCCAGGGTCAGATAGGAACCAGTGGGCCAGAGACCAGCTGGTCCAGGCTGCTCAGAGCAGCGCAGGAAAGCTGCCAGTGTGGACTCCATCCCACAGCCGTCCCCAGTTCTTCTAGCTTGCCGGCCTCCTTCTGGGCTGACTGAACACCAGAGGTGTAGTCTATGGGGGCAGCGTTGTCTCTGTGAGGTTCAGCTCCTCGGACAGGAGGTGAAGGGGGCAGGGGTACAGTGGAGGGCTGGCACAGGGGCTTCATCTCAGCCTGGCCTGGGCCCGAGTGGATGGTGCTGTCACCCTGATAAGCCAGATGAAAGTCAAGAGGTAAGAGGGTGCAGCTGCCTGTTGGGAGATGCTGCAGGTGCCCCAGGAGCAGTTCAAGGATTCTGAGCTGGAGCCCACAGCGGCAGGTTGCTCCAGCTCTACACATCCCCAAGTCCTCACTGCTCGAGCACCTGAGGGAAGGACACGTCTTCCTGTTCCCTGACTTCAGACCTCCCCTTTGGGCTCCAGATCCTAGCAGACCATGACCAGAGAGGCCCTGCAGCTACCAGGGAGGGGCCTTTAGAAGGTGCTGTGTAGGTGGTGGCATCAGGGGCTCTGCCAGGGAGAGGCAGGGCTTCTGAGTCTCAGAAAACGTACGCTGGATGGCAGATGGCCTATAATCCTTCCCGGGTACGGTGGGAATAGCCAATACTCAGCCCACTCCTACCTTTGGCCACCACTGTGGTTTGTCTCCCGTGGAGTGTCCCTTGGTATCACTGTGATTTTTCTCTCCACTTAATGTCTGATATAAAGCCCTGCCTGGTTTGGATAGTCAGTCTGGTGGCCACTACAATTTGGGTGGTATTCTTGCCTCCTTAAACTTCAGGTTGTGGATGTTCTGAGAAAGAGTTCTGAGGGACAGGGTACAGGTGAGAGAGACAGACCTTGGAAAAAAAGATTAGTTTAGTTTAGTTTATATCATTAAAAAGTGAGCGAAGGGGAGGGAGCAGAAGAGAGACACAGAGTTGGAAGATGGGGAGCCATGCTCTGCTGTAGCCTTGCACCCATGTATACAAGAGCCCTGAAAGCGTTTGCTGAATAATAACTGTGCCTCACTTCCCGCCCATTGTTCCCACTTGTTCATTTCCGCTTTGATCTGATTTTCAGGAACCCCGAGAAGACCACAGAATCACGATCAGATCTGTAGGTTGGCTCTTGCACTCTCTAACCCAATGAGAGTAGAGTGCCGTGGACTCTTGGGGAGTTTAAAATCATAATATAAATCACTTTCCGGCAAGTGTAGCTCCTTTCAGACAGGGATGGGAGAGGCACTAGAGCGGAGACAGTGGCCCACAGTCACTGAGAGGTCTGCAGGCCCCATGGCTGCACCCTGGATGGCAGCTGTCAATCACAGTCACCAGCCTAAGCTCACCTTTCCTGAGCTGAGCTGAACACTGTCCATGGCTATGGGCACTATGTATTATCAAGGACCCTAGGTCCTCATGTCCTTCCCCTCACTGTGGGCTATGCTCACCAGGCACCCTAGGGCCCAGGTGGTGGGGTGAGTGCATACTTTGCAAAGCCCTCTACATTAAAGCAAACTATGGCCACGACATCAAAATATAGAAAGGTAGGAAACATGAGGCAGTTTGTACTGCTGGTGGGGGGTGAGTGGTGTCGTGGGCGCTCTGCTGGGTAAGCTGGGCTGGGGAAGGGGTGAAGCTTCCCCAGTGATCTCAGCAGACTCATGCCCAGAGTGTGGGTGTTCCTGGTGCTGCAAGACTCAGCTGACTGATTGGTGCAGGCGACAAGATACCCTGGAGCCGAGGCCCTGCCCACAGGGATATGTGGCAAGGACATGGCTCATCCAGGATGTGGTGACCCTTGTAGTCTGTGGCTTCTCTGTTCTCCTCTGTGGTTCCCAGCCACCTCAGCGACTGAGGGAAGAGCCACAGCTGCCCTAAGTGGTTATTATGAACAGGTTCTCTGTAATTGGAAGATAAACCTTCCAAGTTCATTGCTGTCTCAAATTCATCTTTAACTTAAAAAGAAACACCAATAATTACAGCCAACTGCAGGGGGCAGGACAGCATGTGTGGAGGGCAGATAAGAACCTCGGTCTCTTTGATTGTGGTTCATTTTTGCCTTGGGGCTTTTTAATCCCTTGACCTTTGGAGTCCAAGCCCTTAATTATTTTTTTTTTATTTCATTTTTGGCATCAGTGAATGCCCAGAGCATCTTGTGTATAGCCCTCCTCGGCGGCAGCTTCTGGGGGCACAGAAAGCCACAAGGGGCCTCCATTCTGTGTCTATCTATCTGTGTGGTGGTCTTTTCTCTCCAGCATCCAAAGACAAGAGCTACCTTCTTAGTGGCCCCTGGATCCTGTAAAGAGGACAGGTGGCTGCCTGTCCAGCAGCTGAGCCAGCTCAGGCAGACTCCTGCCTGTGTGCTGAGGATCAGCTGTACCCTTCAGAGAGACCCAGGACAACTTACAGTACACCTTGCCAGAAAAGACTCTGTCAAGCCCCTACTGTATGCGGTACAACTGCCAGGGACAGTGATAGAGAGATGAAAAAAGTCTGAGATCCCTCCTGCCTGAAGGTGAATGTAGCTGGGGGGAGGGTAGGAGCCCTGTTTGGGGGTTCTTCAGACAGGGTCTGCAATACAAAGGTGAGGTGCTATCCATGGCTTTGACTTCTCAACTATGTGTGGCTCTCAGACATAACTGTATTTTTGTGTTTTATTTCAGTTGAGAGCCCGAGCCTAGTGGATACACCACAGCAAGTTTACTTGCTGGGTGTACAGCCATCCCACACAGGACTTAGGGATGCAGCTACCCAGGATGCCTGGTCCACGGCACTGGGGGACCCAAAGCTCTGCAGATGGTGGTCTCCTGTGCTCAGAGGGGAAGTGAGCTCCCAGCAGGGCAGATAGCTTTTTCTCCTTCAACAGACACTGATAGATTATGAATTCGTAGGACTCATTACACATTCCAGTGCAGGAACTGCTGGATGAGCTACCAGCAGTGGGGATACCTGGGGCAGAGCAGGCATTCTGCAGGAACTGCTGTCATAGGGGGAGATCCAGGCTGGAGGTGGGGAAGACGCCAGACTCAGGATGCATGAGGGTGGGGATGGAAAGCTAAGCCACGACACAGGCAGTGACAGGTACCTGCTCTGTACACAGAACCGGGGCTATCTTCTGGCTGACCCAATGGTCTACAGCTGTGGGCTGGGGACACATAGACACAAGGGTGGCAGCACATGAGGGTGTGGTCAGCAGGGGGCCCTGCCTGGAATGCCAGAAGCAAACTGGCTATTCCTTAGCCAAGTCCCTACACCAGAGAATGGCTGAAGGTCCCTGGAAGTGACATCTGGTAAGGCATACTCTGTGTGCAGCATGAGGAGGGGACAGAAGCCTCTGCAAGGCCATGAAGGAGGAGAGAACAGGCGTCCAGCCTGCCAGGAGATATGAGGGAGAACAAGTTTCTGGGCCTTGTGGGTGGGCACATACTCAAAGGGAGAAGATGGTATGAAAAGCCCAGGGTGCCTCCTCTCCATTTAGCCAAGATGGCAGTGCCATCAAGACACACTCATGAGAGGTTTCTTCAGTACCCTCCAGGGCAACCTCACTCTCACCGTGCACCGTTCTGCAGCTCTGTGCATAACATGAATCTTAAAAGGTCTTACTAATAAAATCAAACCCTGAGCCAGGTATTGGGGTGACCACCGAAAGATCAGAGAAACAGAGCAAGTCACAGCCAACCTAACCTCGCCAATTCCTCAGCTGATCTTGTTTCCTTAAACTGGAAGCCTCTGAATCCTCATCCGAATGGATCTCAGCTGAACTGCTACTAAAAGCTAAAAGCTTAAAAAGGTTCTAGTTCCTGGTCCTCACGCCTTACATACCTTTCTGCTTCCACACTTCCACCATGCCTGGCTGTTTCCAGTGAGGCTTTGAACTCACAGAGATCTGGATGGATCTCAGCCTCTGGAATGCTAGGATTAAAGGCGTGTGCTACCACTGCCTAAACCTATGCTTGATGTAGTGGCTGTTCTGTTCTCTGACCCCCAGATAAGTTTACTAGGGTATCAACCACATCTGTGCATCACCCATTTTGCAGATCACAAGTTCTCAGAAGCCCTGACTAGTAGTGGTTACCAAATGGCTAGGAAGGCAGGTTTGAAAGCCCAGTATTATTTCTGCACATCACTCATTTTCTGGCCTGAACTTGGATTCTTTGACTCTTCAGGTATGGTTGGAAAGATTCTGAGTTATAGACCTCTGTCTAGGAATCTGACCACTGGCCAGTGGGGTGGGTCTTCACTCTTGCCCAATGGCTGGCAAATACTGTCCAGGTCCTAGATACTTTATGGTGGGCATGGAGGCAAAACTGACCAAGGGGAGATGTGCAAGGGGGCACCAGGACCAGTGAGACCAGTCTGTCCCTGTACCTCAGAGAGGCACTTCTAAGCTGTGTCATTAAGCAATGCCCACACACTTTTTTTTTTTAACCTCTTCCAGGCTACCTCCCATTCTGACTTGCACCAGCTGGAGGAATGTAGTTCTTCACAGGTGAACATCTTTGGGTGCACACACGCACACACCCAAACTAACATTGGGGACATCCTAAAGTTGAGCACAGAGGGTCAGAATGCTGTACCTACCGCAGTGGGACCCGAGGAACTGTGACTTGTACCGCAGAATCTCTGAAAGAGGGGCCAGAAGCCATTTACTCAGTCCCCTCTTCCCTGAAAACTCCTCTGCAGCTGACACTCCATGGCCCCCCTCCTGTTTCTGATTTCCCGACTTGTAACACACTTCTTGGTGGTGCAGTTTTCCCTGTACCCGAGAGTTTGTGTGACACACAGGAGGTGCCAAACACTATAGAGCAGAGAGAGGATGCCTCCCTGTACTGCCCCAGTGGCTGAACCTTGCTGGAGAATGTGGATGCTCATATGGCGCTTCTCCGAGTGACCGTGAGCTTTGACATACACCGTCATGTCTCAACCCCATGGCAACCCAGTCAGGTGGGAAGAGAAGCCAAGGCTATGAGGGTGTTCTAAAGACTTGGGACATTCTATGCTTAGCAATAGGACCTTACGAGGTTATAATCTCCTCAAGCCTTGGCCTCTCTTGACTGATAAGAGGATCAATGCCACTGTAGCTATTTCGGCTTAGAGAAGTGTACTTGGTGATGCGCTCAAGTCTATTAGAACACCAGTCTTGTGGAATACGCCATCCACAAGCTCCTGAACAGTTCCTGCAGACAAAAGCCAAGCATACAGATGCCCACACTCAGACCTGGAACACCAGAGCCAAACAATGCCTAGCTTTTCCTCTCAGCGATGCCGTTTGCTACCGCAGCTTCCGGGTCTGTTTATGCGGATCTTCTGGCACTTGGTTCTCATGATATGTTGATGATTGTTATTTCTGACCCTAATGTAGCCTGCTTCTTGGGCTTCCAACTCCCACACAATCTTTTGGGAACAAAGAATCATAGAAATGAATCCTTAATTAAGACACCAAGTTGCTTCAGCAAATGTCAGAACTCCTGCTGTCAAGAGGAGAAAAAAACAATCTCATTAAATATTTGAATGGTGAACGAACGTGCTAATTAAACACACAGGACAACACAAATCCGCCCGTGGTACCTTTCTCCATCACCAGCAGAGTCAGCAGGGCTGGGGGTCCTTGGGAGCTTAGCTCCAACTTACAGAGGTCCTGGACACACCCAGGACAGATCCTGACTTCAGACCTCCCCCAGTGTGTCTCATTCTAGTGCCCTCTAAATAGTGTCAAAAGGTGACCAGAGAAACCCCAGGATAGTTTGGTGTGATGGTGTATATCTGTCATTCCAGCACTTGGAAGGGGCATCAGGAGTTCACGGCCAACCTCAGCTACATAGTGAGCTCCAGATCAGCCCAGGCTACATAATACCTTGTCTCAAGACAATAAGCCAACCAACCAATCAACTAACCAATCAGACCTGGAAGTCTCTAGTCCCATGACTCAGACACAGAAGCATCCACTCAGGCTGAGCCTTACTGCCTATCCATGACCATGGTAAGGACCCTATGATTACTGTGTCCCTAGTCAGCAGGTGAGCCATATACACTGACATAGGCTACATGCTCTTCAGATGGCATGGCTGGAGTGAGCTAACTTGTCTATGAGGGAGCTGCTGGCCACAGGGCTCCCTGGAGCTCCTGCAGGGGCTAACTCTCAGCTGGTACCATGTCCTTTTATCCTCACAAGACTCATCTCCCTGCCACAACTGTGTTCACAGCTTCCTCTGGGCTTCCTCACCTCCTCCCCAGGCTAACCCCTGCTGTCCCTGGTCTTTTCCCAGATGACTTTCCTCCCTTAGAATAGACATACTTTCCTTCCCTTTGTCCCATCATCATCAAGAATGTTGATTCTAGGCTGTTTCCAGTTTCTGGCTATCATAATAAATGGATAACAAAAACGTACAATTACATAATAGACTATTATTCATCCATTAAGGAAAATGAGATTATGACAATTTCAGGCAGATGGATGGAGTGTTGTAACCTGGACCCCTAAAGGCAAATATCACATGCTTTCTCTTATGTGTGGATGTTAGCTTTTAAGCTTTCAATATATTTACTACAGTACGAATAACCACAGAGGGTAGGTGCCTAGCAAGGAACAAGTGTGGTGTTGGGGGTAGGGAGCAGAGACTCTCCCAAAGGAAGGGAAAAGAACACACAGTGTTATGGAGACAAAGGGGAGACTGGAATATGAGGATTAAACAGGAAGGGAGAGAAGGTTAAAAGAGGGGCTGTGGGGAGGGACAACTGATACCAAAGGCCATTGAAAAGCCACATGGGATTTACTACTGTAGAAGCTATCTAAAATCTATTCATGAAAAGAATCTAAATAGAGTCACCAAATGACAGGAGAGACAATGTCCCAACTTGACATCTTATGCCACCAAGTAAAACCTCCAGTGACAGGAATGGGTTACATTTTGTTGAATTGTTGGGGGCCACATGGAACCCCTCAGACACCTCAGGCCATTGACAAAGCTGTTGATTCCTCTCTACAACAGAAGGGTAAGGCCCAATTGATGAAGACAACACGAGCATATGCCGTTGAACATAGAAAAGTCGAGCTGGTGCCTAACGAGGAGTTCTTCCCCTGCTGTTGGTGCCAGAAGGTGTCTGAATGCTATTGGAGGAGAAAGGTAATCGTTATCATGACCCAGCTACAAACCTTGTGGCCTACAATAGTGGCCTGCTGCAAGATGTCCTGGTGCAATTGTGGTACAAATGTTATGGGTGTAATCAATCACTTTCTGGTTGGATTTGATACTTCATGGGATAGAACCCACACTTGACACTGCTAACGTGGCCAAGAACCTGAGAGCAGTTTGCTCACGGGTCTTACAGTGGAAAAACCTAATGCTATTATTCTGCTAAAGGATTGTAGCAATAAAACAACTCCCAATGACATGCTGTTGTAGCCATAAATCATTGCTTTGCTCAATCCATGTCAGAGAGTATTCTTGTAGTAGATGGGAACTACACAGAGACCCACAAATGGAGAATGTGCAGGAAGTGAGAGACTTTGGAGCACTTAGTCTTAAAAGGGATGGCTTTCTCAAACCTCTCCCCTTAAGGCTCAAGAATCTGTGTGAAAGAGGAGGGAAAGATTATAGGAACCAGAGCTGGTGGATAACGCCGAGGACACTGTTCCACACAAAGCAGGACTGATGCTCATATGAACTCACAGAGACTGTGGTAGCATTCACAAGACCTGTTCAGGTTCAAGCCAGATGGAGTCCCAGCACTGAGAAGTGGACAGAGCTCAAACCCTTAACCACAAAGCTATCTGCAATTAATACCTTCTGGCAAAAGAAATATGAATTTTCTCCAGTGGAGTGTCACTGAGTATATAAACCACAGTCCAGAGCAGGATCCATGCCCAGGAGTAGTCAGCCAACATAAAACAAACTCAATGGTATTTTTATGGACTTTTCATTTATTTTGTAATTTTTCTTTTGTTTTATTGGTCTCTCACTTGTTTGTTTTGATTTTAATTTTTGTTTTTCTTGTTTTTTTCTCTTTTCCTTTTTGAAAGAGAGAGAGAAAGAACACAAAGTTGGATGGGTAGGGAGGTGGAAAGGATCTAGGAGTTTGGGGAAGGGAAAAACATGATCAAAATAAACTGTCTGAACTTTTTTTCAATAAAAAATAATAAAAGAAGAAAACATTGCTGATTTCTCCCACCCCCATTTTGCCATGAAAATGACACTGTTCACCCTGAATTCAATCTGAGAAGAACAGAGTCAAATCAGATTTCATGCCTGCTGGAATCACCTTCCTGGAAGAGAGAGAGAGAGAGAGAGAGAGAGAGAGAGAGAGAGAGAGAGAGAGAGAGAGAGAGAGAGAGAGAGAGAGAGAGCCTGGCTGGGCTCAGCCTGCATCCACAGTGCTTCTGTGAATATAGGAGGGGACAAAGCCAGGAGCCTAAATCAACATCTGTCCAATAGTCACTGACGGGCATTTAGGGAGGGCTGTGGGAAGAACACGTTGCAGCTGATTGCACTGTCTCAGTGAGTCCTGTAGAGTCTGTATGTTCCTGATTCCTGAGGGGTCCAGAAATCTACTCCATGCTTGAGATGTCTAGTTTTATTCTTGCAGCAACTTTCAAAGTGAGGGCAGTGACCACCTCATCTGATAGACTAGGAAACAACCCCAGAAAGAATATAATACTCATGCAAGATGCACAGGGGATAAATCCGAGGTCTGCATGGTAGCCATCCCTTTCTAGCTTTTCAACCCAATAACTCTGTCAGTTAGGTAGCTCCAAAGAGGGTGGGTGTTCTTCCCGGTGTTTCTGGTTTAGAGTCCATGAACATTTTATGTCTGGTTATAAAAAATACTCTGCTCCTAATGATGTCTTTTGGCTGGTCCTTAGAACCCCACCTGAAGATGTGCTGTGCCACACTTTCAACAAAGGGGAATATATACGGAGGATAGCATGGCTGTTGGACGTGGCTCTCAATTAGTTATTGGGCTCTCTTCATGTGGCTTCATTAGCTCACCCTCAGGCTTTTTTGGTTGCTGGGTTTGTTTTTGAAATCATTTCTGCTACAGCACTATTGCCAAAAGCTTTGAAGCAAGGTGTGATCTGTACCCAGACCATGTGCAGTCCACACCTTTAGCATCTGTTTGGAAGGGACTTGAAAAGGGTTCCCAGTTGGGGAACAACCACTGAGCTTCACACCCAGTAACGCAAGCATGGACAGTGGCAGCTGTCTTTTGATGACATGCTATCCCAGACACCCAAGGACAGAACGGGTAACTTTGAGTGACTGAGGCCACAGCACACAATGTCGAGCTCTGGGTCCAGGCCCTTTCCAGCATGCATTTGAAATCAGCCTGGGCAACGGGCAAAGGGATCTGTTTTGCGCTGGCCACCCTGCAGTCGTAGCAGGTGATTAACTAAACCACTGATCTCAACCCCCATATTGCTGGCAATCTGGTGCTCCGTAGGGACTGAGGCTGAAATGCTCCTACCTCCATGTTTCCCATTAGAGCTGCAAAGCCAGCAATGCCAGCAATGCCAGCTCCAGACAGACCTGTTTTCCTTTATCCTTCCAGCAGAGGGATGGTCGGTCACCTTCCTGGGGCCTCTCCATTGCATGTGGAGGGCAGGAATTAGAAGCCAGGCTGGTTCCACTCTCAGTGAAAGCTCTCTGCCTCTAAGCTACTTCCAAGCATCACTTTTCAAGCCAAATGTTTTATGTCACTAACTGACATGAAAATAGCCTTCAAGGCAGACTGGTTGTCTGTTCAGCTGAGGATATCAGAGCCCTGGCTGTGGTCTAAAGGCTAATTCATCCCCTCCTATCAACCCAGACACTGTAGTGAACACTGGACATTTACCCAGCCCTTCCACAAGCTGCTCAAGGCTGCTTAGTATGTCATTCTGGTAGCTGGTATGACTCAGAGGGTCCTTCTAAATTGAATGCAATGCTTTTCTATGGGTCTGATATTATCCCTGGGAAATGTGCAGCAATGTCTTGATACAATTTATTTGTCACAGCTGGGTGTGCAGGTATTGCTGATATCATCGGGTAGAGTCCGGGGTGAGACTAATGCATCGTCTCACATGCAGAAGTCAGGGAGATGTTCCAGTGGCTGGCTGTCCCTCTTGTCAAGCTGCTTCGGTATGGAGTTCTAGGATAGTCTCCTACAGCAGGGTCCCAAACATCTGTAGAACAAGGCCAGCTGTGAAGCCTTCCATCTCATGTTGGTTTGGTGGAGACAGGCCACCAAAGCCTGGCCTTTGGCTGTGTCCAGTCACCTCTATCCCATCCCATTTTGCCTTTAGCCTTTCCAACCAGCAAAGGAAGGTCTCGTTTCCTGATATACCTGTTTCTTCATTACCAGCGAAACTGCCCTGGGAACAGGGGCTTTATGCTTTTCTATAGTTTTATATTGAGACATGGTCTCCTGCAGCCTAGTCTGGCCTTGAATCCTCAGTCTCTTATGTGTTGGGATTACAGATGTGTGCTGCCACAGTCCTCTTGATCTTAGCTTTTTGAAGAGAGGATGTTGTAGAATATTATTTTAAGATGTGTTATATTTATTTATGCTGTGGTAATATTTGTTTAATGATGCAAAGATGTGTTGCATTCTTTTATGTTACATTTGTTTAACTCTGTGAAGCTGTGTTACTATGCCTGTCTAAAACACCTGATTGGTCTAATAAAGAGCCAAATGGCCTATAGCAAGTCAGGAGAAGGATGGGTGGGCCTGGCAGGCAGAGAGAATAAATAGGAGGAGAAATCTGGGAAGAGAAGATCGAGGAGCAAAAGAAGGAGAGGAGGACTAGAGGGGCCAGCCACCCAGCTACACAGCAAGATAGAGTAAGAAGTAAAGACAAGTATATAGAATAGAGAAAGATAAAAGCCCAGAGGCAAAGAAAAGCCAGCTGGAAACAAGCCAAGCTAAGGCCAGGCATTCATAGGAAAGAAGACGTCTTCGTGTATTTATTTGGCAGCTGGGTGGTGGGCTCCCAAAAGAACCAGAGTAAAAAATACCAACTACAAGAGGGGGTGGCCTTAGTGTGTAAATTCTATGACACCCCTGATCTGTTTACTAGGCATTTCCTTCTCCAAGCACACAACACAAGAGGAGCTGGGCAGCATGTCGAACCCATCACAGGTACTTCCAGCACCCCTGGACTTTGTAATCATGGGGCTGGGACTTTGTGATAGAGTTCTTACTGTTTGTGTTTCCTGCCCCTCAGCACCACTCCTGCGTCAAGCAAGCTATAGCAGGCCTTCGGACAGATATGGACCGGAGTGCAGGGCCCAGTCACAAAGCAGTGCCTCAGTCAGCTGTTAAAAATTAACGGCCAGTGGCAGAAGATCTGCAGAGATGCTTCCTCCGCGGCTGGGACTGTGCAGCTTCGCCTGGGAGCCTATTTTCCATAATTATAGTTTATACACTTAAGCTATTTTTACTTTTAAATTAAACACCTATGTGTATTAGGATCTTCAGATAGAAGCACATGCACTTCATCCCAAAGAGGGTTTTGCATCTGTCACAAATTAAAAATATAAAATTAACGAATGTAAATAAGACCAGCATTCTGAATGAACGGTTACAGCCATCTTCGATCTCAATGACTACATTTTACTTCTGGAAAGGACTCTGCACTATCATCCACCCTCAGAGCACAACGCCCAGCTGCTTGGCACACCACGCCGCATAACGCTTCCTCTGCAGCTGGGCTCTTGCTTCTGCCTCATTGCCAGCTTCCACAAGCCAGGGATGCTTCTCAGGGAAGGGCAGTGTTGATGGAAGCCTGCCTGACAGATGTGGGCATCAACAACTTTGTTACTCTGATTGACTGCATGGTATTTTAGGCAAATTAACCTGTCCAAAAAAATCTTTATGACTGTGTTCATGCCCAGATGGAATATGAACTTGACAGTGTGGGTACCGGCTTTGCAATTAGTTGAGATGTTTCAATAGACTAATGAACTTTCTTCTGAGGCATGTTCTCTGTCAGCAGAGAAGGCAGGCTGAGCTGGAGACAGTTACAGGATGTCAGACATCAGCAGTCTTGGAAGCTTCTGGCAAAGCCCTGTGGGCAGCAACAGGGTGGTTCTGGCAGTGAAGGGTCCTTGGGAAGCCCAGTGCCCAGACTGGGATTCATTCTCACTTTCTGGGTTTTTTACAGAAATCCAGTTCATGGCAGTAATGGGGCCGTCTTGAGAACACCCTAGCTGGAATGGGTATCAGCAGTTGTGGGGAACAGAAGTGTGGACCAGGAGCTTCCTGAGTGCTTAGGAGAGAGAGAGTAATCCAGATATCCCCATGAGCCACAGTGCCTAGAGGGAGAACAACTGTCTGGTTGGGATGGGCCAGAGGTGCAGGATGTGGCACTGCCTGGCCTGAGCTCTCCGGTGAGGGCTGGGGAGTGAGTGTGACGCTCCCGTGGGTAAGCCAGTATGGTACACCAGGGAGGAGAGTTGTATATTTCTGGAGTCATTAACCAACCAGTCCTCTCCAGGAGACACAAAAAGGAAATGAAAGATGTTGTTTTCAATTAAACGGACTGTAATTAAAGTAATTTTAACATCTTTGTTAATGAATTATGGAGTCTATTGGCAAAGAGTGGCCTCATTTCTGTTCTTGCTGTGTATATAGCATGGGTATGCATTAATCTCTCTATTCCCCTGTTTGTCTCTGTCCGTCCGTTTATCTATCATCTATCTATCTATCTATCTATCTATCTATCTATCTATCTATCTATCTATCTATCTATCTATCTATCTATCATTATCTGTCTACTTATCAGTTTACCTATCTATCCACACACCTACCCACAGAATTTTCATCCATCCATTTATCTGTCTGGTCCATGTGGCCATTGTGGGTTCTGAGTAGTGTCCTTGTTTATGGTGGCTACATTATGATAGATAAAGACAGAAAGACACACAGGGGTACCAATATAGCTGACCAGGCTGTATCCCTGTAGCAGAGGGTGTCCTGGAGATGCTGGGGATGGGCAGGTGTCAGAGACAATCACTCTAAGGTACAGTATGGTACAGACTCAAATAAGGGGAGAGGTAGCAACAATACAGATGATTCAGGCTCAAGTAAGGGGAGAGACACAGGAGCTGGGAAGCTCTTAAGACCACGCTGCCTTGAGCTGTGTAGTAGGTGCAGGTCCACTTCCACCTCCACTAAGAGCCTTGCTCTTTGGCTCTCCACCTCCATTTAGCCTTGAGATCTCATCTGGCTCACATCCATCTCCCCACCTTTTCCTTTCTCCTGCATCAAGCCCTTCAAAGGATACTTATAACATGAGAGTGCCTGTGATCCCCCTGCAAGCACCTGTCTATCAGAGACCCACATTACAGGGCAGATGGGGTCATGTGACATTTCCTAGGCACTTCTTGGGGGAGATATTGCACTTCTCTTGGCAGCCATTCTTATTGCTCAAAAGTGCATTGGGAAGTCATATCCCAGGGTATCCTCTTATTCCCAGAATTTAGAAGTGGAGGTAGCCAATGAGGAGACTCTTGGGGTCAGAGGCTGCTGTCCAGGGCTTACAGACCTTATACTCAGAGAGTTCTGAGAGGTGTAAAGACAGATATCTACATGTTCTGTCCTTGGAGAATGTATCACTGTATAGTACTTCTAAGTCACTTGTGGGAATCTGTCTATTACCAGCAGCAGGGTCAGCTACACACACAAGACACCACTTACTTCCTATGAAATGCCTCGTGTGGCCTCTATGCACTGGAGCTCCTACTCACTGGAGAGATGCAGGGCCAGCCTCACTGTGAGTCCATGAACTGGCTGATGAGTCTCCCCTAGTTACCACCTTACCAAGCACACATGGAGGCATTGACCCCTGATGAGGTTAGACAGAAGGGCCCCTGGGCTCTGGGTCTCTTCTTCCCAGATTTCCTGGTTCTAGCTACCACTTTATAACCTATAAATTTGCATTCTGCAGAGGGTTGTCAGGAATCCCCAAAACAGAATGAAGGGCATAGGATCCTTGGCTGGGGGCCAGCTGGGAAGTGTGTCCCTTCATTCCACATGGCTCTGAGGCTTTGCATGGCTGTCTGAGAGAGGGGTGATCTGGGCACTTGACAGGCACAGATGCTGTTTTAATAGCCGGATCCTCTCTCCACACCTGAGGCCACTCTACAGGTCCCCCATGGGGCCCCTGATAATGCAGAATGTCTGTGTCTGTCCCCACTGCTCCAACCACACTGTCCTCATGATCCTGACATCCAGAAGAACAAGATTCAGGACCTTATGGACCTTATGTTTGTGCACTCTGACTTGGGACCATCAATTCTGCTAACTCTCCAGCCTTACACTTAACAATCCCACTGTTGTTGAGAGCTCATGGGCCCAGGTCTATAGTTTTTCCTCAGGATGCTTCAAAGGGACAAGAGGGAAGACAGACTGTGAATGACTCACCAGAGGCATCAGACAGCATTCTGGTTACCCATCAGCCATTAATTCATTCTTCTTTATAAAATATGAACCCAAGAGGCGCAAAAGTCCATAAATAAGCTGCGCTTGAACACTCCGAGGCTTAACTGATTATAAATGTTTTTATCATGGAATGTTGCTCCCTTATTAAAAAATGTAAAGCATGTGGGGTCGAGTGAGTTCAAAGGATGGACTCCCATCACAGAGGCAAAAGTGAGCTTCTACCAGGGCGCTCCTGGTGGGACTCAGGTCCCCATTTCCTGAGGGTCTGGGTGGGCAGAGCTCATTGTTGTCCCACTAAACTTGGATACAGTGTGTGAGAAGGAGCTAGGGTGAAAGGAGGTTGGGACCTGAGCAGGTGACTCCTATTTCCAGTCTTCAGGAAGGTTGAGACTAAGCCAACCGCTAATATCTAAGAAATAGGTTGAGCCATGGCCATCCACAGAAGCATGGCTTTTATTCCCCCACTATTTTCTCTCTAAAATTACTGCAATGTTCTCTCTAACACTTTCCATGAGCCAACATGCAGCTAGTCCTCTTATAACTCAGTTCAGCTCTGACACAGTTACCTTCCTGGGTGCAGACTCTAGCCTTACTCCCATGAGACTACACTACTTCAGATCAGTCTCGAGTCTCAGGCGATGTGCACTGCTGACTGGCTATAACCCAGGGGCTCTGAAAAACCACTCCTCAGCTTCCATGACTCAAGGAACCTAGGAAAGCAGGTTACAGGTTTGTTGTAATTGAAGATCTATGGACACACAAGAGATGCACAGAGCAAGATTTACAGACGGTGACCTCACAGCCACTTAGGTATGACACCTTCCCTGTACCTGTGTCTGGCCCCAGGAAGCTCTCTGAATTTCACCTCCAAGATTTTGTCTGGTGTTTACCTTCCATCTACCTGTCTTTTGCTATAGTCAAGTATGTGGGCTGATGGTATCACTCGGTTCTTGGTCTTCCAGGTGACCAGCCTTACCCTACCGCTGTCTTCCTGCCTAAGTCTGAGTCAGCAACTCAGGTGTGACAGGAAGGAGCTTTCCCAAGAGGTTTAGGAGTTCTCAATCAGGGGCTGGGGACTAAGGTCAGCTGTGCTCCTCACAGTACCACAGTCTCATCAGCTGGCCACACATCTGCGTCTGCACACTGCCCTGCCTCCGGGAGGTGAAGGAGGCCTGGCCATGTCTGCCAACCCAGGGAGCTAAACCACAAAGACCTTTAAGCTGAACTTGGAAAATCAAGATCCAGTAGCCACTGCGAGAAGACAGACAATCTTGTTTCCTAAGTTCCCTCATAGGAGCTTCGAGGATGCCAAAGAAAATCTGCAATGAGTGGAAGCCTGTGAATCCAAGCGACGCCCCAGAGAAGGGCTGATGGGAGGCTCTGCTTCAGGCTGGAGCTTAGGAGGCAGAAGCAGACAGGAAGACAGCGGATGCAGCTGCAATGTTCTTTTAATATCTTGGAATTAATTATTTCCCTGGTGGTTTGGGCATCCAGCTCACTAGACTTTTTTCCTTTTGAAGCCCTTCTCCTGGATTTTCCTTTCATTTCCACATCCTGAATCCCACACAGAGACGGACAGTGTAGAAATGACAGTGGCTGACAAAACACGGGGTAAGGAAGGCTTCTGTACTTCCCGGGAAACATTAAAAGGTGCGAATGTTGCTGCCTGGCCCCGGAGATTTCTCCTACCAATTGACACATGCAAACAGGCTCCAGTGAGCTCTGTAATGAGGGGACATTGTCTGCTCTGTCTTCAGATCAGCTGCTGGGACGCTTGGGTAAAGCCTCAAGCCTGCTCTGCCTGGAGGGCAGTAGTGTCTCTCCTTGTAAATGACTCTGAAGGTACACTTGCTTTTTGAAGTACTTGGGTGAAGATGGGGCTGTTAAGGAAGTGGGAGTGTGAAGCAGAGGCCAAGAGTGGGGCAGAGGGAGACTAAAACACCACCCCTGACTTTGCAAGGAAACCCCTACAGGTGAGAAGAGGGAGAGAGGGAAGAAGGAACTCCATCGGGTGTGTGAGGGGTGGGGCTGTGTGGTCTCAGCTTTCTGCAAACCCCAGCCTCTCACCACACTCGCAGCCTGGAAGGTGACCAGCAGTTCGTGGTCGTTTTCTGATTTGTTCATGAACAGACATGACAACAGCCGCGTCCTCAGAGCTATGCTCTCTGCAGTAGACATCAGGCAGAAGAAATGGTCAGCACCCAAAGGCCTCCTGTGGAAGTCAGGGTTGAGAAATGTGTGTGATCCCTAACTCATGCCCAATCATGGTAGAGCCAGTTAAAGATCTGAGAGTAACATATGAAGCCCTAAGAGTCCAAGGCTCTGACACACTGTTCATGACTCAGGCAAAGCGAGCCTTTGAATAAGACCCTGGCGTCTAAACCATGGGATGAAGCCATTTTGTACTTATAAGTCCATGAGTGACAGCCAGATGGGGGCTTACTATCTGTCAGAATCATCATGCAGAATAGCCAGGAAATCTTTGCAAGACTACAAGGAAAACCATTTTGAAAATGCCAAGGAGGGCTGTGTGTGTGTGTGTGTGTGTGTGTGTGTGTGTGTGTGTGTGTGTACAAATGCATGCACCCATGTGTGCTCACATGTGTGCTTATGGTTCAATTGGTAAAGTGCTTGCCTTGAAAGCATGAGGACTTGAATTTTATTCTCATCATATACGGGCTTCATGACACATTCATGTAATCCTAGGGTTTGGGTTATAGAGACAGTGGCAGGTGAATCACCAGCCCAGCCTATTTGGTGAATTTCAGCCTAATGAAAAACCCTGTCTTAAAGGAAGTGGATGGTGTTCCTGAAGATGACAGCTGATGGACCTCCACATGCATAGGTACCCACATACACATGAGCATACACACACAGACACAGACACACACACACACAGACACATACACACACACACACACACATAGACATACACAGACAGACATACACACACAGACACACACACACATATAGACATGCACAGATTGACACACAGACACACATAGACATGCACAGATTGACACACACACACATAGACATATACAGACTGACAGACACACAGATACACAGACACACACACACATAGACATGCACAGATTGACACACAGACACACAGACACACATAGACATACACAGACAGACACACAGACAGACAGACAGACAGACAGACACACACACACACACACACACACACACACACGCACACACACACTGCAGAGGATGAGAGTGAGAACTGAAGCCTGGGTGTCTTCAGTGATACTGGAGTGTGTATAGAGGTGAAGATTCAGGGAGAGCCTGCCAGCAGGTGCCTTGTGACCACCTGAGCAGAGGAAATCAGAGGTGGGTGAGGTGGCTGTGTTCTTGCCTATTCCACACCTTCCACCCAGGGTGAGAGGCACTCAGGTCTCCTGGATCCCACAGGGCAATTATCGAGTTCTGAGACTCATTCTTTACACCCTCCCTCCAGCTCTGGTTCCTCCTCTCCAGCTGACTTTGAACACATTATTTGCAGGATGCTAGCCACTACCAGCCCCTCCTTTAGCGCTACGTTAAAATAAATGAATAAACACTCAAATGAACAAAACCAGAAAGAGAAGACCCTGGCAACCTGTAGCACAGGGCAGAAGCCATCTGGGCTGGCACAAGGTCAGGACCTGTCACATGATCTCAGTAAGAGTGCCAGGCAAACGAACCCTGGAGGGGCCCCACTAACGGGATAATTCCATGGAGTCTATTTGAAGGTCAAAGGAATTTATTCAAAGTTTAACTCACAACAAGAATAAATGAGTTGGTCTCAGAATCCAGGAGGGGTGGAGTGCGGTCCAACACAGTCTCAGGAGAGCTCTGCCTTGATCCGCAGCACCAGCATCCAAGACCATGAGCGAAGGTAGCCAAGAGAGCGAGCATGTAAGTCCCAGGTCTTAAGGGGTCCCCATCCGGGCCACGCCCAGGGGAGCAGGTACCACCCCTACACCACACAGCAGAAAGTGGCCAGTGTCAGGTGTGACCAACAGCACTTGCCTTGGAGGAGAGGACAGAGAGACAGAGTGGGGTCTGATGATGCTGGAGTGTCTCACACAATCCCCAAAGCCAGAATGGGGGAACTGCCTGCTCTTCAGCCTCACATGGAAGAGCTGGGCCCTGGGCTTTGTGTGCAGCTGCCCTTGTGCTCCCAGAATCATAAGGCCACTCAGCCTGGCTTCGGCACGGACGTCTTGCTGTGGATGCTAGACAATGAACGCTGTAGCTGCCTCCAAGGGCCTGGCTGCCAGGCTTTGCTCTACACGTGGGGTGTGGACATCTGCTCTGCGACTCAGGAGGTCATGCTCTGCCCTGCAGTTGGTTGATCTTGTGATGCTGTCATTGGCAAAAGCCTCTAGAGACCCCTGCAATCGAGATGCCTGCCTCCTATGAACCAGTGCAGAACAGGGTGCAGACTTTTCTGTATGGAATGAGGCCACTGTCACAGACTGTGCCCCTGGATGTGCCCAATGTCCCCACAGCATAAAGCACAGCTGAGTGGATAAAGGACCAAGAGCAGCAGGCTCCATGTGTGCCCTGGACCCCTCCAGTCAAGACCCGAGGCTCTGTCCAGGGTCCTGACAACCACTCTCTGGCTGCAAGGCTATGGCTGGCAGGCATTGCTTGGCATCATGGCAGCTCCATGTAGCCAAGAAAAAGGCTAGTATGATGCTAGAGAAAGACAATTCATGAGTGGTTAAACCATGGACAGGACCTTCTCCTTTGTTCTCACAACAATGACAGCCATCTCTTCATTCAGTGATAGTGGGTGAACACATTGTCAGTGCTTTCTAGACCAATCTGGGAGGCTTAAACACAGCCTGCTCTCACCTGGAAGGCAGGCAGCACCGAATGGGGGCTGGCAGGCCTGGCACAGGGTGATGGCCTGCCATAAAACCTCCTCAAAAGCATCCAGTAAAAGAGGAAAGTGTGGAGGGCCTCCACAGCAAAGATAAACTCCTCTCAGCGGCTTGGTAGACAGGTGAACGGACCAGCAAATGCAGTGACAAGTCACGTGCACCCAGACAACTGGATGTTTTTAGACCTGGTCTGTTCTGCTCAGCAGCATCGTTCATGGGGTACAGGAAGAGTGCAGGGGAGATATAGGCCTCACTTTAACTGGAGGAACAGGGGACAAGGAGAGAAGAGCTGTAGGAACAGCAGAGGAGGTGAAGAGAAGGAAGCTAAGAGCATGCATTTAAGAGCTGGGAATGAAGCGCACTGCAGTCAGGTGACCCGGCGATGCCACACCTGGGCAGAACCATGCAGGCTTGGGTCTTTAAACTGGCCATGAGCAGAAGTCTCGGGCACGTCATTCCTCTGTCTATTCCAATGTCCTCATTTCCTGTTCTTAATGAAAACCTTCCCAGCTGAGTCTTGAATTGACTGTACGGAAGCTCGGCCAGGAGCCAGGATAGTCTCTGAGAGCAGGTTAGCCCAGGCAGAGATCCCTGACCCAAGGGAGCTTGTGGTGTGGCTCAGGTTGCACAGTGCTGATACTGTTTCATCTCAGACTTCTGATGCTGCTAGGAATCCACATATTGGCAAAACTCCCTAGACATGTCAATCATTTTTACCCATCCTATCATGTCATCGCCTCTTTCCTGGACAGTCACATTCCTATTTGCAATGACAAGCCAAGTTTCACATCTGATTTTTTTAAAGTCATGGATTAGCCTGGGAAGATGGCTCAGTGGTTAAGAGCATTTGCTGTATAAGCATGAGGGAGGACCTGTGTTCAGATCCCCAGCACCTACATAAAAGTCAGGCACAGGCATATGTGCCTTTAACCTCAACACCAGAGGGAGAAGACAGTCTGATCCTGAGAGCTGGCTGGCCAGCCAGTCTCGCTGCAGTGGTGAGCTCCAAGTTCAGTGAGAGACTGTCTTAAAGGGGTACAATGGAGAGTAATAGGGCAGAACCCCCATATCCTCCTCAGGCCCCTCCCAGAAACACAGGTATATATCACATTTTGTCTCTGCCTCTTTTCTTAAGTGGTATTAAAATGCTTGGGGTTTTATAATGAACCACTCTGCATTCTAGAAGTCCATGCTATTACTGATTTCATGAAATGAAAAAAACCAACGAACACGGGAAAGAAACCCTCTTGCCTGGCAGACCCTGGCAGGAGAGCTCTGCCTGCAGCCCTGTGCACGCTAAGGGTCCGGTCTCCCTGTGACAGGGCAGGTTTGTTTTTCCACGTGGTGTGTGTATTTGGCTTGGCATCTGGATTTCATGGACATGTGGTGGAGGCAGATTCAAAGTGATGGTGTTCAAACAAGACCATAAAGATTGACAGATCGGGAAATATGCAGAGTCTCCCACTAGGGACAGGCAGGTGGCTCTGGGCCCCTCTCTCTTTCACTTCCAGCTGGTCTTAGATCTCTGACCCTGATTCTCACAGGGTGGGCAGAAAAATAATTTCTTAACACTATGGCTTTCCCAGGACACCACAGCAGGTACCTGGGAGACAATGTAGAGGTGACAGCATCCAATCTGGCTGAGGAGGCCTGCTAGGCCTGGACCTGTCTGCCAGGCCCTTGGCATCTGGGAAGAGTCACCCTGTAGCCCACCACATTCCAGATCACTCTCTATCAGGTCCTCCTCTGTCTCCCCACACCAGTCACTGCTGGGAAACTTTCCCCCATTGGAACAAGGATTCAGACCTGAGATTGTGCAGAGGGAATATCATGTACAAACTTCATCTTGTGGGTGGCATCCGCCAGATCACACTGTCGAATGGCATGTTGCTGGTGGTCCAGGGGGCAGGTGAGTGACAGAGAAAGCAGAGTCTGTGAGAGACAGGGAGGAGCTTGTGTGTGAGGGAGAAAGTCAGAGGGGGAGGGGACACAGTCAGAGCAGTGGGGGAGAGTCAAAGAGAGCCAGAGAGCCAGGAAGAGGCAGAGAGATAGATAAAGAGGCAGAAAGACAGCATCCAGAGAGACAGAGACAGACAAGGTAGTGGGCGGGGGACATGGCCAGCACTGGGCAGGAGGATGCTGCACTTTCTTCCTGGGGCCCTCATGCCCTGAGTACCTCCAGGGCTTCAGCAAACAGAGTTTCTTCTTGTACAGACCTTGCTACCCATCTCTGCCCCGTGGACCTGCATTTCATGGACTGGTCACGACAGGTACCTGGAGGGTCACAGCATCTGACACCGCTCATGACGAACCCATTAGGACACCCACAAACCTGAACCCAGCCTGCTTAAATAAGGTGCGGATGGTAGGAGACGGACCCGGCCTCTCAGGACCCGGCCTCTCTCTTGCCCTAGCCCCTTGCCCCACATCAGTCTGGTTTCTGGCTCCTTTCATCTCCTTGAGGTGACACCCAAGTGCAATACACATGCAACACTTCATAATTTGACTGCTAATGCAAGTGGCTGAAGGACAACTTGTTCGTCAACAATTCTTATCTGAGAGAATAATAAACACTAAGCCCACAAGTGTGTGTGTGTGTGTGTGTGTGTGTGTGTGTGTGTGTGTGTGTGTGTGTTGACATGGGGGTGGGGTACTTCATGTGCGTGCTCAAATACAGAGAGAAGGGAGTGCATCGCTGAGATCCAGCACTGGATTCAATTCAAGGCACCTGTCATTGCTCGTACGTTCCTCTGATATACTGAGTGGGAACCTGCTTATCTCAGACTCAGGGTGTGGAAATCACCCCCAAAACAAATCTCATCACTGCCTGGAATATGCTGAAGGGCAAGGCCAGAGACTCATTCCTCCAACTGTCAAACATGTCCCCATTTCAGATCCAATGCTCCTCGTGCAATTATTCAAGCTGGAAATCAGTATCAATAGCTCATCAGAGATCAGCCTCAATGTCCAGAAAGGCTCATTAGGAGCAAAGGAAGGCACAGCAGCTGCCGCCAGGGTGAGTGCTTATATGATTAGGTTTGCATCGTGCCAGCGACAAAGGCTCCTGGCTACATACTCTCCAGAGAGTCACTGTCTCAGCATCCTTCCTCCAGGGCATAAAAATATTGTCTTCTTGGCTTTGGACACAAAAGTTAATAGGGAAGAAAGCAATGACATCAGTGGGTTGGGCTGGGAGCTGATTCCGTTCAACCGTGTGGTCTCTGGAACACAGGGAACATGGCTCTCGGGCACTGTGGGGGTCCTGCTGGGTTTGAAAAGAGAATGCCCATTATATCTGCTGTATGTCCACACACAGGTGAAGGTGGAAGTGTGTGTGTGTGTGTGTATGTGTGTGTGTGTACACGCTCTACACCTACGAGAACACCAGAGTGTTTCCTGATCTGGGCTGTGCCACCCTGAATTCCATCCCCATCCATGCACCATTGCAAAGACAGGGTTGATCCTGCAGACACCCACAGAAGGCAAGCTTAGGTTTGAGCAGATGGCAGAGACTGAGCTGTATGTAACAAACTAGTGCCAGAGAGAGGCCAAGGAACCTCTGCTCTTCTGTTTGTCCCCAGAGTTGCCATAGTGTGCTACAGTCATGTGAGGAGAGACGGATGCTCACAGAGGGCAGAGGGAGTCAGGCATGGCCAGCAGGAGCAGGCCTGAACAGGCTGCGGGAAAGGTAATACTCAAGGTCATTCAGCAGCCTGTCCAAGGAGCAGCAAGGTATGGTGAGCTGACTCAGGTGGCCAAAGAAGGCCAGATACCTGTGGAGCAGGGCCACCAGAGCCTGGTCCGGGCTGTTGGGGAAGCTGCTTCAGAAGGGTCAATCTCACAGGGTGTTGAAGCCTGAGTAGGAGTTCACCATGAAGAGAGCAGGGTTAGAACAGAGTCCAGAGGATAAGAGTGGTGACAGAGTTTATGCTGGCTTAGCAGGCATTTCACGGGTACCTCAGGGAACCTCACAGCATTCCATTACAAGGACAAGACCAGCAGCATCTCCACTGCAGAGAGGAGGACCAAGACAGTGACATGGAGGAAGTCACCCAGGCTCCACCCTGGTGCAAGTGCCGCTGTGCTCAGCACCAAGGCGAGCCTTCAGAGCTCACCTTGCAGGAAAGGAGCTGCAGGGATGACCCGGGCCGTCCTTGCCGCCCAGAGTGCCACTCGGTCCTTCTTAGGAATTTATTTTTAGTTATGGAGATCAAACTCAAGACTTGCACATGCTAGGAAGTGCTCTACCAGGGACCACATTCCCAGATCCACCCCTCAGCATTCCCCAAAAGAGCAGCTTCCCAGCCATGCTCACCCCGGGACCCAGGGTGCCTTCTCATGCCCAGGCTCACTCTTACTGGGATCCCTGAGCCAGACAGTTCTGGCAGATGTCTTGAGTAGTCAGGCAGTCTGTTCAGATAGAAAACCTCTTGGATTACAGTCACCCCCCTCTCTCTCTCTGGTTCCCACACCAGTGTACCTGTCACTTTGGTTCAGGATCTGGCTCCCTCAGGGGACTTGTGAGACCCGGCCCGCTTCAGCTCTGTAAGGGAAGCTGTGTCAGTTCTGCCCAGGGGCAGCTTCATTAGGGAAGCAAAGGAGGTGGTTGGTGATGTTGCTGTAGAGTCAACTGCCCAGGACCCCGGGGTGGGGGTGGCCAGTATGGGGATAGTTCTGGAAGCTTCTATGCTTGTGCATCTTCTACTAAAAAGAAGCATGGGGGACTATTGTATCAAATGTTCTGGCCTTGACTGGCCCCATGGCTGTCTCTTAGGTTGAACGGGGTGGGGCTCAGGCCTTGTTATCCTCCCCAGCTTCTTAAGGAGAACCAGGAAGGAAGCTGTACCAAACATTTGCTGGCTGGAAGGTGGGGTGCCAATATAGACCAGCATCACTTTCTCAGCACTGGAAAGGTCAGAGTCCCCGTCCACCTGGCCCTGTGACCCTCCTCTCCTGACCACTCCCCACTGGAAGTGAGATGGGACTTAAAGCTTTGAGCCTAGATGACGAACCAGTTTATCTCGTTCGCTCTCATGGGCATTGTGAATGGGTCACTGTGCCCCGGCAGAGAAGCTGTGGCTTCTCCCTCCACACCTCCGGGCAGGTGACTGGAGCAGATGATGTAATCAGTGGCTTTGTAACCCCAGCCCCATCAAGACTGCTGCCCCACGGTGGGGCACTGACCCACACACAGTACAGTCCACAAAATCATGTGCTATCATGCAGGGTGTGGACAGGGACCTCGGGGGAATATAAGGAGGTCATTTTTTCATGTCACCTAGGAAGGGTGGGAATTTCACCTAATATTCTCATATCAACAAAGAATTGATAAAAATCTATCCCTACCACAGAAAATTCAGAAAACCATAAAATATCTGCTTCTCTATATTTCTTAACTGTTGCTCATATGGGACACAAAAGAGAGGTTGCCATGGATGTCCCATCATGGAGAAGGGTCCTAATGAGCATGGATTCCTCCCACAGGCTTCCCAGACCACAGGATTCCTGGAAGGACACAGAGGGCTCTGAGCCTTGGGGAAACAGCTTGGATAGACGCTCAGTGTTGTGAGTCCCCGAAGGGGACCCTGTGGCCTTGTGTGACCCAGCACCCAGGGCAGAGCTTGGCACACCTTACTGCTGTCAGGACAGATCAAGGGAGTTTGGGGCTGCAGCCTCACACTGCCCTACTGGAGCATGGTTCTGGAGGGCAGGATTCCAAATGGGGTCAGGCTGGCTGTATTCCTTTCTGAACTCCTGTCCATTTCAGACTCTGGAGGCTGCTGAGGCCTTGTCTTGTGGCCTTACATCACTCTGACTTCAGCTTGAGTTCTCTCAGACTCTCCTTCTCTACCCCCCTCTCTCTTATCAGACCCTGAGATCTCATTATATCCACTCAGGAACGCCTGCCCCATCTCAAGGTCCTGACTCAGTCATATGGAAAGGCCCCTGTTACCAGGGAAATGGCATGGTTGCAGGTTCTGGGGTGATTAAGTGGCCTATGACACCGAGCTATGAAATGCAATTCTGCTAGAAAGAGGAACGAAGCCCAGCTGCTGCTGCTGCAAGCCAAAGAAGCCTGGAAACACTGGGGTGGCAAGCAAGGCTTCCGCATCTGTCGGAGCTTCTCAGACGCACGTGCTACTGCCGATGCCTGATGGTTAAGCTGCTGTTCAAGGAAGCAGACACCTAACTGAGGAACTCAAGTTTCTGATGGTGGGTCCTTCATGTTCAGGTTACAGGCTGTTCTGAGAGGAGAGAGGCCAGCGCCTTTCTCTGCTGAGCTCCTGGCATGGCTTCTGCTGCCTCATCTCAGCCAGCCTCGAAGAAGTCAGCCCTCGTCAGAACTGCAGCGGAAGCTGCAGGACGGATCCGTAGAATTTCTGCAGAAGCCAGGCAGGTGTGGTGGCCCCTGTGATCCCAGCCACCCCAGCTCCCCAGGAGGAGCAGAGACAGGGGCTCCCCAGAACCAACTGGCTAGCTATCCAGAATCTGTGACCTCTGGGCTCAGCAGGAAACTGCTTCAGTTAATACAATGAAAAAATAAATAAAGAAGAAAGCAAGTAGAGAGCAATTAAGGAAGACACCCAATATCAACTTCAGGCCTCCATGGATGTGTACATATGTGTACACGCACACACACCTGTGAACATGCACAAACAGGCATATACACCACATGCACATATATACACAAAAAAAGTTAAAGAAACGAGAAGCTTCTTCTTGTCAGCAGCTGATGGCAGGAGAATACCCACAATTCCCAGGGGGAATACGACACTCCTCCCCCAGTCTGCACCCCAGAGCTGGCAGAGGTTTTCCCACACACCCACTGGATGATGACAGGCCCACGGCAAACACGGTGGGGTCCCGCACTTTCTGTACAGTTTGAGAGGTCAGGAAATACGTCTGCACTGGCCCTTCTCACTCTGCTGCCTTGTTGGGGGACACAGAGCCAGCTTTATAAATTGCTCCATTTATGTTGGCACGTGGTGGGCATCTTATGCTGTCTCAGGACAAGACAGACACTGCTTTTCAAACACTTCGGCTCTGACGTCTGGCTCTGAGTATCCATGGACCGAGTTTTATACACAAACACTCCGCGTGGTTTGGTGAATTGTCAAGAGAATTATAGTACACAGAGGGTCTAGGGCTAGGGAAGGATGTCACAGGCTGGGGGTAAACAGGGAATGGCAGAGCAAGAGCGCCATGGGCTGGCAGCCTTCTTCTGTGTGTCTGCTGCTTGGGGGCAGGGACCCTCCTGGCTACCCCGCTCTCACAGTCTCCCTCCAGCCAGCAGAGCCTTGGACTTGATATTTCTGCTTGTAATGACAATCCATCGCTCTCTGCTTCCTGGCGACAGGAAGTTCCCTGGGGCATGTGCAGTGTGCACGCACTCGTGTGCACACGCGTGTGAGGCCAGAGGTTGATGCCGTCTCTTCCCTCGTGCTTTCTGCTGTAAGTTTTGAGACGGGGTCTCTCACTGAGCCTAGTGCTCACTGCCTTGGTGAGGCTGGCCTTCAGGCTTCTAGTGTCTCCTGTCTCTGCCACCTCAGCACTGGGGTGTACTGGAGTCAGGACGCAGGTCCTCATGCCGACTCTCAGGCCCCAGACATGTGTTGTTTGACGCCATCTGTAAGGTCTCAGCATCTGCATAGAGCATCTGTGTGACATGGTCTGGAGGACAGAATGGCACAGTTTGAACTGCTTCTGGTGGGTGTTCCCTCTGCCTCTGGCTGTCACCTCTTAAATTACGTGAGTCACATCATATTACGTTCACTCAGAAAATTTTCCTGAGGAAAACATTGGGAAGTTTTCAACGTTATAAACAAAGTGCAATGAAGTGGGCAAGATGAGGTTGGCTCAATTACGGCTCCTCTGCTAAGCAACCTGGGGCTCAGGGTAGGGGTCCCTGCTGGTGTGTTTGTGCCAAAGTCCAAGATGAACCTGCGTGTGGATGTGTGCATGTGTATATGCGTGTGTGTTGTAACGTGTGTGTACAGGGGTGTGTTTGGCATATGTATGTGTGTGCATGTCTGTTCTGTGGTATACATGTGTGTTGTCTGTTTGGAAATCTTTTGTTTTAACAACATAACACATAGGCAGAAGGAAGACTTAGGTTTTGTCTTAAGAGAAATGCTTAGTCTTTAAAAGTCACCATACATGAGATTAGCCAGGCTTAGTGGCTCACACATGTCACACCAGCTCAGGAGACACGGCGGCTCACACATGTCACACCAGCTCAGGAGGCACGGCGGCTCACACCAGTTCAGGAGGAGGAAGCAGGAGGATAGCCATGACTTTGAGGCCAGTCTGGGTTGCATAGTGATTTTTAGGCAGCCTGAACACAGAATCCTATTTCAAAAAACCCGAACCAACCAACCAGCCAAACGCCAAGTAGAATGGCCACCATTAAGACAACAAACAACAACAAATGCTAGAGAAGAGGTGGAGAAAGGACAGAAAGGACAGAGGTGGAGAAAGGACTTGATACACGCTGGTGGGAACGTCAGCTACCACTGTGGAGTCAGCCTGGAGGATCCTCAAAGTACGGCCCACCAGGCCATGTCTGCTGTTTACTCAACAGACACAAAGTCAACATGCACAGAGGTACTTGATGCTGCTGTTCATTACTGCATCGCCCACGGCGCTTACGAAGCCAACCTAGCATCCAGCTCCAGAGGAGCGGATGAAGAAAATGTGGTTTGTGCACACAATGAATTTTATTCAGCCATAAACATGAACAAAATGATGTTGTTTTCAGGAAAAGGGAGGGGCCAGAGACCATCAAGGTAAGTGAAACAAGCCAGACTCAGGAAGAGAAACACAGTAGTGTCCTTTTATATATGGATCTCAGATTTTATATAGATACATAAAATCAAGTATATTTGCATGGTGTGACAAGCAGAACTGTCCAGGGGAGGAAGGAGGCCGAGGGCAAGAAGACAAGCAGGGAGATAGGGGTCGGGGAAGATGCTCAAAGCACATCATATGCATGTATGACAATATCCCTACGCGACCCAGTGCCATGTAAAATGCCTCTGTCTGTCTGTCTATCGTCTCCCTCCTCCCTCTCTCCCTCTCTCCCTTCCTCCCCCCCAGCCCAAACCACCATCATCACTAACAGAAAGTTCCCGCGGAACAGAGCCAACCCCAGGAAGTCTGCTTGGCAAGCCCTAACGAGGAATCAGAGATTAAGTTTTTCCTTTACACCATGCACAGTTTCAAAGCTATGAAGAAAATTCTAAGCAAATAAATCATGTTTTACAAATCACTAATACCCAAGGAGCAGATTAAGGCATGGGAGGAAATGGTACAGGGCTCTGATGTGGCAAGACACACATCTCTGATCCATTGTCAGACGCCTGTAAGTAAAACAATTAGAGATGTTTGCATGTATTTATCTTCTCGAGGTTTTTTACAAGCCCCGTGCCAAGAGTGAGCTTGGAGCTGTTCAGAGATGAAACAGGATGAGGTCTCAGCCCTCGGGCTCACAATCAAAGTGAGACTGATAAAACGATCCAGACGTGGAACACATCAGCCGAAAGGCAGTTAAAATTTATGAGGTGCAAGGGCTGCTGTGCTTTTCCAGGGAAAGGCAGACATATAAAGGAGGCCAAGGAACTGCCAACCACTGTGGACGGTGTGTTCTTGGGGGAGAGCTGAATAAAAAATACAAATGAGACTGGAGATGTGGCACAGTGGATACAGTGCTGGCTGTGCAGGCCTGAGGACCAGAGTTCGGATCCCCAGAACCCACATGAAAGCCCACCATGGCAGTGGTCTGTAATCCCAGCCTTTGGGAGACAGACAGAAAATCACTGCGGTGAACTGGATGGCTGGAGTAGACAAATTAGCTGGCTCTGAGGTCAAGGAGGAACCTGTCTGAGTGTAAAATGGCAAAGAGTGGTTGAGGAAGACACCTGATATGAAGCTCTGGTTTCCATATTCCACGTGTGCATGTGTACTTTTGTGCATGTGCAACTGCACAGATATGCCCACACTCATTTGAACATGCATGCATATATGTACATACACCACATACATATGCACAGAACCCTGTCCACCCCTCAAAAAAGTACAAGAGTCAGGAACTTCTGGAGAAAAGCCCTGGATAATGGTATGGGGAGCAGGATGGGAGGAGGGATTCATGGCCCTGGGAACCCAGAAGGCCACCTCAGAGCCAATGGATGACTCAGTTTCCCCTGTGGAGTCAGCACTGTTTACTTGTGTCTGGAACCAGTCGTGGACATGGGGTCCGTGCTCCTGGTCTTTCTCTACGAGGAGCCAGAACTCCTCCCCTCTGCTCCTTGCTGTGAACAGGGATGGGCAGCCCTGCCTTCCTTGTGGCCTCCTCACCTTGCTTCAGAGAGTAAGAGCACAGTTGATGACCTGGGGTGGTGAGCCATGGGGACGTGGAACGTGCCACTGCCCAGTGTCTCCCTTCGGTGCCCCCACTGCTTACCCATTTTGGTGACCGAGGTACAAATGGACTTTTCCTGGGCTGGGGATGGGGCTCAGTGCAAGAGGACTTGCCTAACATACACAAGGCCCTGGGTTTGTCTCCAACCTCTGAAAAATGAAGTGTCTGTAGTCTTCTTAGTGTACAACACCTTTCTGTCTCCAAGTTTGGGTTTATTGAGACCAAGAAGAACAGAAGGTGATGAGTGTCGTTTTGCTGTGGTCTTGGGCCCACTCCCCTGTGCTTAGAACCCCATTCTGGGAGCTGTGGTTGCTTTGGATGAGTCACCTCAGATAGAAAATTTGCAGGACAACCTAGTGTTGCTTCCTTGACCAGTTTGGTCCAGAAACTGAGCTGAAATCCCAGCAGAGTGGCCACTGGGACATGAAATGGCAGATCCACAAAGAGGGAGGCGCTCCAGAGCGTCCACCTGTCCTGTCCTGATGAGGACTTTGGGGATCCTCCTTTAAGCCACCAGCCTTCCTCACTTTCCTTTTCCCCTCCCATAAGCCCAGAGGCAAGTTCAGCAGGAGCACCCACCTGTCCCCCCGACCCTATCGACCTCCCTATCCTCGTGTCAGGTGGAGACTCCTGAGCTGAGCAGATGGGCTACCCCCGACTTGCTTCCTTGCCCTGAATCCCACGGTAATTCTGCTCTTATCCCGATCCACAGCTGTGGTCACTGGAGGTCAGGAGACTCCCCTCCTGCGCTCAAGCTTCCTCACAGCATGTCTGTTCTGATATTCTCAACTCCAGGCTTAGCACAGACTGAGTGCTTAGGTTTTAGATGAGTGAGTACATTCATTAACAGCCCAATTGCTTTATAAACTGTTATCTAACCCTGTGGGGGGGCGATATAATGTCTGCTTGTGGGCTGTTGGGGTTTCTAAGGATGCACAGAGTGGTGGTCAAGAGTGTAGTCTGTGAGGCCAGGTGTCTAGCATTCAGATCTAGCCCTGCCGCTCATTGGCTGGGAATCCTGGTGACATAATTTCAACTCCCTGCAAGACAAGGTCCTCATCTGTCAGAAGGAAGATGCTTCCTAAGGCTGGAGTGAGCACCAACTGACTCAGGATTGTGTGTACACAGCAGCACCAGAGTGTGAGGTATAACTTGTCATTACTATTATCAACGTTCTCAGTATCCCACCATTATCATTAACAGCGTCATTATTATCCTGTCTCACCCCCATAATCACCATTTCATCACCATCATCACCACCATCATCACCATCATCACCATCAGCACAACCATTGTTACCACCCTCATCATCATTACCATCACCATTACCACCACCATCATCACTATCAGCATGACCATTATCACCACCATCATCATCACCACCATCATCACCATCAGCATGACCATCATTACTACCCTCCTCCTCATCATCACTATCACCACCACCCTCATCATCATTATCACCATAAGCATCATCACCATCATCATTAGTAGGAGCACTACCAACTCTGCTGCCATCCCCCAACATTATCACTGCTGTCATCATAATCATCATTGCCCATCTCACCATTATAGCCACAACTACCATCATTAACATTACCATCACCATAATTACTGGCATTGCCAACACGATCACTACCACCATCACCATTACTGTCATGACTACCATCATCACCATCATTTTAACCATCATTTTCATCATCGCCACCATCATCACCACCCACAACAGGATCATCATTATCATCCCTAATGCTCCACCAGGATCCATATATCCCATAATGGATTCTTAAATTCCTAGAAAATTGAATTTGACAAAATAGAAAGAAAAAACTTGTTCAATATGACAATTTAAAATTAAAATGGAAGGTGTGTCTCCGTGATAGAGCATGTGGGATTCTGAGTCCATCACCCCATTGCCAAAAACAGCTCCCCTCAAATTAAAAACACCACAGGAAACTGCACATAAACAGAAAATGCTTTGAAAATCACACACACAAACCTGTAGATCAACTAATAAGGCTGGCACCAAAAGTGAGACCCAAATAGAAGCCATTTTCCTGGGTTTTGAATCAGAGGTGGCTTAGCAGGGCAGCAAGAGGGCTGTGGAACTTTCTACAAGGTGTAGGCAGAGGCTGGAAAAAACTGGAGGCCCAGGGTTTGAGCCTCAGATCCTGCACAGCGCCCACCTGCATAGCCAGGCCCTTTCAGCAGTCATTTTATTGAAACATTTGCAAGCAGAGCCATGCCTGGGCTCCAGCTCTGTCCTGTACTGAGCCAAGATTCTCATTCTCTTCAGCCCTGCTTCTTATCTGTGAGGTAGATGTGGTGAAGCACAGACAGCCAGGGACAGCTGTGCCTGACCACAGCTGTGCATGTGTGTAGGGGCCCAGGGAATACCACAGCTTCTTACAAGCACTCCATCATGTAATATACCCCCCTCAGTAGCCCTCAAGCTGGCCCTCACCCAAGTGTCTGTGGGGAAGCTGTAGCCTTGGTAAGCAATTCATTCATGGTGTGGGGCCCCTGAAGGCTTGGATCCCTGCTCTCCTCATGGTGGGAAGGCTTTTCCTATAATTCCTTCTAGTGGCTCCCTTCAGTCCAAGTGCCCATCCTCCTCCTCCTCTTCTCCTCCTCCTCAACACCGCCACTGCCACCACCACCACCACCACCACCACCACCAGCATCAGCACCAGCACCAGCACCACCAGCAGCAGCAGCAGCACCATCACCATCACCATCACCACCACCATCATCACCACCACCACTACCATCACTATCATCACCATATCTATCATGAAAACACACCCCTCCTCAGGGCATCTTCCAGATTTAGCATACATTTTATTATCTTTTTAGAAAAAAATATCTGTTGGTGCATTGATCCAGCTAAAATGCCCCAAGCACACACTATAGCTAGGCAGTGGCCAGACAATGTGCTGCTCGCTGCAGACAGAGGACTAGGAAGCAAGAAGCTGTTCCTGTTGTCTCTGTGCCCCAGTGGGTGATCCAGTGGGAGTAGAGTCAGGGTCAGGAAGGCTTCAGCAAGAGCTGGCAGGGCTGGATTATGTAGGGATTCAGCGAGGAACTGAGGTGCGATTCCAGGAGCAACAGAAGACCCCGCAGGGACTGAGTAGGAAGAGACCACACTGTTATCTGGGTGGCCTGTAGTCACTAGGTCTGGTCTGTCCCACTAGCATGGCCTGTGCTCTAGCGCAGGGTGGAAATGACATCAGGCAGTGCAGCTCATCAGCTCTGAGCAGCAAAACCAGAGCTGGCCTGTCCATTTGAGACTCATGGGGGAGCTCTGAACAGGTACCAGAGGCTTCTCCCACAAGTTATCCCAGTGCTAGCCAGGAGTTCTGTGGGACCATTGTTCTCCTCTATCTGCCCAACATTCAAAATTCACAAATTGTGTGAGCAGCTACCATGGATGGGCTTGAGACTTCTAGCTCAAGTGAGAGGCTTGAGTTACACACACACACACACACACACACACACACACACACACACACACACACACACACACACACACACACACACACACACACACACACACACACACACACACACACACACGGCGGGGATCAGCTCCTGAGCAGGGGAGTGTGAAGTCAGCTGCTAACGTTTTCCCACTTCTACTGCTCCTTCCAGCTTCCCTTCCTTTCCTGCTGGACACTGGTTGGGCTTCCTCCATCCCCGGCCGGCTGGATCCTTGCAATGTCCTCCACACACCTCCAGAATGGCTAGCATAGACCTTCCTGCCTTCTTCATTTCCTACCACTAATTTCCTCCAGAACCCAGCCAGACACAACCCTGAGAACTCACAGATGGATCAGGCAGGGTTTTAGAAGAAACCTGGAGCCTGTACCAGCCTGGCATGCCCTACTGGGAAGTACAGCTCAGAGGAGCTGGTCTAGTACATTCTGGGAACCAGCCATGGTGGTCAGTGTCAAAGCAAGGTTCCAGGCATTGTGGAAATATATATGCAGGTTGATTATGGCCACAAAGGCAAAAAGGGCTTGAAAGAGGAGCTGAAGTGGGAAACCTCTGGGTAAAAATGAAGTTAGGTGATGTTGGTGGCCCTTGAAGGAAGAGGCAGGACAGCCAGAGAGAGAGATGGGGAGGCGGTGAGAAAGAGAGAGAGTTGAAGATGCTTCAGTAGGAGCAGACTTGAGAGGACAGACTTAGAGTCTCCTCTGGAGCCCCCAAGGGACCCAGCCTCACTAACCGGTGGCTGAAGTCCACAGAAATGGACTTCTGACAGCAAGAGATGAAAGATACCAAATGGCACCATTTGAACCATCACCCACATGGCAAGACGTTTATTCCTAGAGACTGGGAGTCAGATACAGGACAGTGGTCTGTGCTGGCTAGTTTTATGTCAACTTGACTCAAAGTATAGTCATCTGATTGGAAGAAACTGCCATTAAGAAAATGCCTCATAAGATTGCGCTGTGGGCAGCCTGTAGGGCATTTTCTTAATCGGTTACTGATGGAGGGCCCAATCCATTGTGGCTGAGCCACCCCTGGGCTGGTGGTCCTGAGTTCTATAAGAAGGCAAGCTGAGCAAGCCAGTAAGCAGCATCTCCCCCCTCCACCATCAGCCTCTGAATCAGCTCTTGTCTCCTGGTTCCTGCCCTGCTTGAGTTCCTGTCCTGACTTCCTTTGGTGATAGACTCTGATGTGAGAGTGTAATCCAAATAAACCCTTTCTTCTCCAGCTTGCATTTGGTCACTGTGTTTCATTGCATTAATAAAAACCCCAACTAGCACAGGCTGTCTGGGGTTCTGCACCTCTGAAGCCACCAGGAGAGGACACACCCATCTTCTCCCAATTCTAGCACTTGGGAGCTGTGCCAGGATTCCCCTGAGTATCAGGTATGTGTGCTTGTCTGTGGGTCTTTTTTGAGGGGGCTGATGAGCTGGGAACCTGTGCTGAGGATATATTGTTCCTGTGGGTGGCCTCAGCTCCCCATGCCCTCTGGTTCAGAAGTCACTGTGTCACCGTGTGGCTCTAGGCTGCTCAACACTACAGCCCGGGAGTCAGGCCCAAGCCCTGCTCACTTGGAAACACCGTTAGAGTAGGGGTCTATTTCAGCTCTGTGTGGTGCCTCTCAGTCACTTAGTCAGCTCACGAGTGGCACTCCAAAGCAAAGCTGGCAGAGGCTTCTGTTGTAAGACTCAGCTTCTGCAGCAAGTTCTATGTGACTAGTTCATCTCTGGAAGACCAGTCTCAGAAGTTTGGGGATCTTCTGTCTAGGTGGTCACTGCTGCTGCAATGGTCTAAGGCTTCTTACTAAAGCACCATATGTCTGAGTTATACAGACGTTACCCAGATACTTAGAAAATAAAAATAAGAACAGATGTGATATAAGTAAAATAGTTGGCCATGACTTTATAGGTTTTTATTTTTTTGTACCAATCTGACAGGCTCTTTTTTTGTACCAGCCAAGCCTTTGCTATGGCTTGAGTCATGGTGGGAAGGCTTTTCCTATAATTCCTTCTAGTGGCTCCCTTCAGTCCAAGTGCCCATCCTCCTTCTCCTCTTCTCTTCCTCCTCAACGCCGCCGCCGCCACCGCCGCCACCACCACCACCACCACCATTATCACCATATCTATCATGAAAACACACCCCTCCTCAGGGCATCTTTCAGATTTAGCATACATTTTATTATCTTTTTAGAAAAAAATCTTTTTAAAGACTGATTTATTTATTTATGTGGATTTTTGTGTGTATGTATATGTGCTTGCTTGTATGTAAGCGCATCATGTGCACACAGTGCCCACGGAGGCCAGAAGAGGTCGTCAGACCCTTGGGACTATAGTTACAGACAGCTGTGAACACTGAGTGCATGCTGGGAACCAAGTCCACATCCCCTGCAAGAGCAGTAAGTGCTCTTAATGCTGAGCCTTCTCTCCAGTTCCCTCACTATGTTTTAAGGTAGTTGCTAAAGGCACAGCTTGCCTGGGAGACACTGGAAGAATCTCAAGTGCACAGCTGTTTGACAATTTTTTTTTTAAATACCAGAAAGGATACTCAATTTAATTCACCATTTTGTTTTACAAAATAAAAAAAAATGTTGTTTTGGCTGGTAGAGCTTTAGAGCAACATGGAGAGGCAGGGTGTTTGTCATTCAGAGGCACACTCAGCCCAGCTCTCCAACTCAACCAAGCTTCCACAGGAAGGCAATTGTCTCCACATGCATGTGGTCCACAGACCCTGTGAGCCCTATCAGACACCCCCTCCATTCCCTGCATCAGACACAGGGGATGTGGGTGTGCAGTCTACAGACTGACCCCATGAACCCTATCAGATACCCCTCCATTCCCTGCATCAGACACAGGGGATGTGGGTGTGGGAGACCAACAGGAAGGGGCTTTGTTGCATGTACTCACCCAAACAGAGGAAAAGCCAACCTGAGGCCCGCCCGGGCCACACACGCAGGAGGCTCCAGCTTTCCCAGGAACTCGCACCCACTTGCATACACCGGGAGCCAGGGCACACACATTCTAGATTCATCCACACCTTCTTCCATCCCTTCCTCTGTCCTTCTCTCCCCAACTCATAACTAGAATCTTAGAAGGAGATCATGTCTCAGAGCCAACCTCCTTAGCCACACATCTCCAAGGACATCTGTGCCCCTTTGCCTGGGTCTGGTTCCTTCATTGTATGTCAAAGGCTAGAGTGGCACCATGTTCTGGGCAGGGGCAGGCAGGGGGTGTCTTAGTATGCAGGTTCATGCAGTTACTCCATTCAGCTGTTGTAGTAAGGTGCTGGCAATGTGGGAACACTGCTGTGGCTGTGCTCCAATAAAGTTTTATTTATAAGCACAGAGGGTCAGATGTACAGCATTGAGGCCACAGCTCTCTGAGCCTTGCTCTTCCCACTCAGGCTTCTTTCCTCTGGTTCCTTTTCCTCTTCCTAGGGTTTAACTGACTGCTGCTCACTAACATTTAAATGCATTGAGTACAGAGGTTCTGTGTCCTTCTGCTCCCACTGGAGCCCACCCAACAAATTCTCATGGAATGTGGCACTGACTGAGCCTGGTTCTACATGGACCATGAGTCCATACCCTGGGATTTGTGCCAACACTAGGGAAAACCTTTGCTCCCTTGTTACTTTACTTAACCTTGGGGACATCTAGAGTGCCCGTCACCAGCATATTTCAGTGAGAGGTGAACTAGAAAGCTCAACTGGAAACAGCAGAGATGGAGAAAAACCAGGGCCTGATAGCTGCTTCTGACAAGCCATACCTGAGGCTGTGCCTGGATTTCTCTCTTGCTTTTCTCCCTCAGCTGCTCTGCATCTGTCACAAAGATGGCCCCAGTGATGGCGATGGATTAATACAATGCCAAGGTTTTGGCTGTACTGTCACTTTCCAAGAATCTCATCTTTTAATGTGGCACAACTCTGTTTCATAGAAATTATTGTACAATGAGCCGATGAACTGATGGCCGTCTTTGCTCTTTCCCCAAAGGCCTTTTCCCAGCCCAGCTTCTACTGTCTGCTTTTGCCTCACTGGAACATGGTCTGTGAGTGCACCTAAGTCACCACGGCTTGGACACATGCTGGTTGACTCCACTGTGAGTCCTGGATTCCACCCTTGGCCTTCCTGAGGCGGAGCCAGCACCACACCCCGAAGCAGAAATACTTGCAGCTCCCTCCTGTGGCAGAATTGAGGAGTGTAGGCCCAGGTAGTCTTGGGGCCTCTTGTTTTGGCCCTTTGTTATAGAAGTGCTTTTCTCTATAATTAAACAAAACCCACATGGTTTCAACGATGTTAACACATGAGGAAGAAAGGCAGTACCGAGGACAATTTCAAGAGCTGTGCCATATTGCCTGCCTGAGTTAAGTCTCTGTTGTCCAGTATTGAGCCACTAACCAGAAACTTTTGACATGCCTGGACAAGTCCTGAGTTATTAGAAAATAACTTAACATTTCCTTATCCTTCTGCTACAGTGACCATTAGTAACAATGTTTTGTGGTTGGGTTGCTTGGTTGGGTTGCTTGGCAACTCAACAGTCCCCTGATCTTTTCCCAAAGAAAGTTTCCTGGTCTGTATATAACTATAAAACCCACCTGAGAAAAATAAAATTTTGCAGCTTGATCAGAATACTGTCTTGCTGTCAATTCTTTGTGTCTCTTGTCCCTTTCATTTGCCATTCCCCCTTCTAGGGTCTCTGCTGAAGATCCTGCTGGCCAGGACAAGGCTGGGACAGGGTGAGGCAGGATGGGGTCCAAGAATCTAAGCTGTGTGTAAAACTGATCTGGCAGCAATAGGAGGGCCGGGCTGCCACTCCCCATGTGCCCCACTGTTCCACATTACATGAACATATGCACATGCATTTCCACTGTGCCTGGCCATATAGGGCTCAGGGCTCCTCTTGGTGCATGCGTGGTGAAGACATGCACATTCCCTAGCTGGTTGCAGTGAGGAGCTCTGCTGAATCTAATGTGTGTGTTAGGTGACCTGTGGGAGCAGAGGGCTGTGTCTCTGCCGTGCCTGGGCTCAGTCAATGACTGGTGATAGGAGCAGGAGGTAGGTGGCTGGGAAAGACGGGTCCTGGAGAAGCTGGGTGGAGGGGGGGAAGGTTTGGGAAGTCTGTCTGCTGGTTTCTTCTCATATCAACTCTGCTGTTTGGAGGCCATGGTGTCAGAATGGATACGCAGCTGGTTCTGGTTTATGGCTAGCTTCTTTGTGAAGGTGAGGTCTGCAGACAGACCCCCTGTGAGGAACGGGGAAGACACAACTGTCTCTGCTTCAGTTTTTTTCCTCTTAAGCATGGAAATACCCATGATGCCCACTCATAGGGCACAGTGGTGACTCTCAACAGTATGATGTAGGGTCTTCTGCCACTCAGGGCTGGTGGGAGTGACTTTGGAAAGTTCTGGAAGACTGGGGAAGAGAAGGGAGAGGAAGAAAGGGAAGGAGAACAGGCAGGACGCATGGCTGGAGGGGAAAGCACTTCCTTTTAAGTGAGTGGGTTAGCTATTTTCAGATCCTAAAGAATACTCCTTGATACAAATGGCTTACTAAGCACCCTGGCTTCATCAGAGAGGTGCAAACAGATTCTTCACAACACTTGTAGATGGGTCTGGGATAGGGCCAGTCAAGAATGCCTGCTGTATGTTTCTGGGCCTGTGTAAGAACCAAGGAAACCACTCTGGTCATAGAGCCAGCAGTAAGCCACCCCCTGGACCTGGTCCTGATCATCCCTTCCCAGGCGGCCCTGATGCCAACAGCCCTCTCTCCTGAATGGCCCTACTGGACACACCCCACAGGCTGGATTTCTGCACTCTTCGTTCTTCAGCTCTTGATACATCCCTCTGAGGTAATGGTGACCACACACTTAAGGTGTCAACAAACATGGCTGTCCTCGTGGATGTTTGTGTTTTGTGGGAGGACAGGGTGGGGAGGACGCAGAGGAAGGGAAGCACTCATCCAAACTCCAGTTCAGACAGGTGGGCAGAAAAGGACAGAGCCCAACCCTTGTTCCCAGATACCGGCACAACAGTACAGGTGCTGCTGGTGCATGAGGCGGGCATGGAGACAGATCTGAAGAACCACTGTCTGCTCAGACAGTGGAGGCAGCAGCCGAGTTCTGCCGCATCCATGTGCATGCACAAAGACTCCCACTGTATGATGCCCGTCTCCCCACAGCACACAGGGTAGCTCCATGCTGACATTTTCTGAGAGAAGAATCTGTCCAAGACCCACTGAAGACAAGACTCTTGGAAGCCCTGTGGTAACTAGCATGTGATACCGTAGCACCACAGCTAAGCACAGCTCAGACAGCTCAGCTCCTGCATGCTCCCCAGGTCAGCCAGGCATTCCACATTATTTTTCCATTGCTTCTTGATGCCTTAGCTGAGAACAAACTTGTCTGCGGACCCAAGCAGCAGGATCCTTCACTGGCATGCCTAGGGCATGCTGGGAGACAGCTGGATTTAGGTTGAAGTGTAGGTTCCCTCACTGAAGGGCACAGAGTTCAGAACTGGGCTCTTTTTTATCTTGCGGAGCTCATTTACGTAATTCCCTTCACCCCTTCCCTCCCCAAGGCAGGAAGACTGGCTACCCCATCTGCGTCAGTAGGGGTTGGGAGGACAGTGAGATGCAGGCTGAGCTGTACGTTCTGGCTTCCTGCTTACCCATGGATCAGGTCTTATCAGTAGACATGTTGGCAAGTGCAGAACCCCACAAAGTGGGTCAAGCCTACAGAGCTGTCCAACATGGAGCTGTGTAGGGGCCCAGTGACCCTTTCCTGGGGCAGAGTTGACCCCACCAACTGCTCTTCTGGTTCCCACTTCCTAGGGCCTCTCAGGCAATGGCTGATGAATTAGAGTGATTTAGTGATGTCCATGTGAATATGTTCCACTGCTCATGTTTCATGGAGCCCTGTAGATGTTGACATCCTCTGGACCTCTGAGTCCTCCCTCATAGAGCAGAGAGCATGGCAGAAATAGAGTTTCCCTTAGTTCCACAGACACACACACAGAGTGGTCCCTAATGCAGGAAGATATAAAGGTATATGGGTCATGCAGCCAGCTGGTAGAATACTCACTTTTACAAAGCGGGTGGATATTTATTGTGTTTTGTGTGTGTATGTGGGGGGCATTTGTGTGCAGAGGCCTGTGGAGGCCAGAGGACAACCTTGGGTATCATTCCTCGGGTGTCATCCAACTTTAGTTATTTATTATTATTATTTTAACATTTAAATTAATTAATTAATTATTAAGTGTGCATGTGTGTGTCCTTACAGCATGTGTGCGGGGTCAGAAGACACCTGCAGGAATTGGTTCTTTTCTCCCACCATGAGACTAAATCATCAGTCACCGGTGGCGAACGCCTTTACTCTTCAGTTTGCCGTGTAGCTCATTTTCACATCCCTAGCTCAGTGTGCTGCACCTGGCTTTTTACATGGCCACCAGAGATCAAGCGTGGAGTCTCCTGTGTGCACAGCAAACACTTTACCAAGTGAGCCGTTTCCTTTGTCCTGTCATGAGTGTTTAATTCAGTTCATCATCCCTGGGATCAAGCTGAAGAACAAAGCCCCAGAAACTCAATTTCAATTTTTCAAAATCTTTGGAAGGACTCAGAGTAACGTAAACAGGAGAGAACACTGAATTCTGTTAGTTCTCCCTAAGGAGGAGGCTGGTAGTTAGCATGGTGGCGGTACCAGGGACTGTCATGGCAGCGTGCCTATGGCCCTCAACAAGGGCACTTGAACCTGGGCATCAAGAACTCGGGGAGGCGAGCTGTTGATAATGAAGGCCACAAGGAATCTATAAGCTGAGGCATTCCCCAGAGTCTCCACGGGAATGTGTGGGTCTAGTGCTCACTCAAAGTTCAGTGGGTCACCCCAAGATAGGCTCATCCAGTCCAGGGAGAGACCTTAGGACTTCCGTCGACACACAGGAGGCCAAGCACTAGGGACTCAGTGGCTGTGGGAAGACATCATGACTTGAGGGTCTTCTAAGTAAGTGGGAGGCAGCTGGGCTGAGCAGTGGAGGGCTTGTAAGATAGGAGGAGGGCAGCCCAGAGACCCTGATCTGCTCCGACGGGGTGTCCTACAGGCAGGCAGGGCGTGGGTACCAGCTGCCCCTGCTGGACAGTCACCTGTCATTCCTTTGCCTTGCGGGACATTGGTCTGTCTGTGCAGCCCCCCTCCCAGTGCAGACCCTTCAGTCCACCTGCTGCAGCTGATCTCACTGCTGCTTACAGATCTGATCCCCCGGTGTTAGTGTTCCCAGCCCGTCTGTCCACATGTGTGGCCACTCAAGAATACACAAAACCATGTGCTCTGCTTAATGGGCAGATGGAACGGGAGAGATGAGGCTGGGCGTGAGAACAGAGCTGAGGCTGTGCAGGGCTGAGCAGAGTTCCCATGTCTGTTTGTGTAGGTCAGTGACACTGTAGTGGATATCTATTCTATCGATGACCTTGAAGCACAACTCAGGAACTACATGCCAGTACTGAGGGGACAGCTAGGTGTGACAAAGAACTGTGGTTCCATGGGCCTGCCTCCTTTCCCAGAGGCTCCTGACCTGAGCTGTTAGCTGAAGTCTCCAGGCCCTACCACAGCACCAGGGCTGTTAGGATACAGGGAGCAGGGCACCTGCTCTTCCTCCTATGATAATGGTGCACCTGTTCTTGTGCCATAATTTGCTGGCTTTGATTTACATACAAAGACAGCTTATTTAACTTTTGAAATTAAAGCTTAAAAGCACTTAATTAAAATAATAAATCAGAACTATCCCTGCAGCCCACAGGAGCAACGGCTTCCCTGCTGTGGAGGGCTGAGTGGTGCCCCTCCAGTCCCCACACCACCTGGCACAATCAGAAGTGAGCACCCAGCTCTGTGTGCGGGCACACCCCTTCTCCCATGTGGATGAAATGGGTAAAGATCTCAGGAGGGAGCTGCTGCCTCCCTGGTTACTGCCACAGTCCAGAGAAATGGCACATCTGGCTTCCATGGTGGGGGAGAGATGATTTCTCAGCACAGAAGGAAAGTTCACATGCTTGGGGATGGCTGGTGTCTGTCTGTGTGATAAAGCAGGGGTTAACAGAGGTTTTCTGTAAAGGGCAAGATGGTAAATATTTCCAGCTTTGTGGACAAACTGGTGTTTGTGGTAACTACTCAGTCCTGTTATTTTAGCACAGGCAGACACAGACACTCCAGGGACAAATGGTGTGTGCCAATAAAACTTTGTTTAAAACATACATAAGGGCCAGATTTGGCTCTTTAGGGTACAAGTAGTCAGTCATGAAGTTGACCTCTGACTCATCCTTTCCACGTGGGCAGGACTCGCTACAGAGGAGGATGGCTTGTGTTGTTCAGGGATCAGCATAATAGCGAAAGAGCTCAAGCCCCAGAAGCCCACCATATCTCATAGTAATGGCAGAACCACTGACTCTGCCCTCCTGGCATGGATGTGGTTCATGTGTGTGCTTAGCATTTAGAGGATGTGAACAGAATTGACAAATAATTCTCCATGTTTACTGTAATGCAGAAAGAACACATCACTTCCTGAACACTCCAAGGGTTCTGGGGGTTGGGCTGGGGTTAGTCATAGTGAGCAAAGTCAGGGTTCATTAACGAAAGCTCAGGTATGCTCCTGACTCATCCTCATGTGGGGGCATAGGCAAAGGGACATGGGCAGTGGGCACACTGCTGACACTGGAGCCCTGTCCCCTGCCTGCTCATCTGACTCGGTGTAAATAGCCTCATCCTTCCCAGGAGGGTAGGGGTGGCTCTAAAGGCCAGATAGCTTCTGTATTGCAGGGTCCAGCATGATGTCAGAAGGGTCTGAGCTCCAGCAGCCTGCCCTGTCTCAGGGTGTGCTGATGAGATGCTTAGTATCACCTCCAGAGGAGCCATGCCCCAGGCTCCTTCTGTGGTGTGTCCTCAAGGATGAGGCAGTGGCCAGGACCCTGAATGGTTCATGTTACAGGTGTGCTGAGGCATTCTAGGAGTTTCCCAGAACTCTCTGGACCAAGTCACTCATCCCCCATCAAAATTCACAGGTAGGCCGGTGCCATCAGCCTCACCTTCCAGACAGCAAAGTTCACACTGGAGTTGGAGGGGACTTGCTAACAACAGGCAGGCAGGGGCTTAGGCTGGGCAGCCTGAGTGGGACATAGCAACATCCAGAGACATCTATGGAATAACTTCTGTGGCAGACTTTCAAAGGTCTGATTTAGAGTTATTTTTTAGATTCCTCATTTTTAAAATCATCTATATCCTCACCTCTCTTCTTGACACAAGTGAGGAGTTTTCCTAATTATAGATCTTTATACTCTTTCTCTAAATATTTCAAGATACAAGAATAGGCAAGGAATTTCTGAAAGGTACCCCAACAATGTAGGAGGTAACCTCAAGAACCTACAACTGGAATTATGTGGACTCAAAAGTCCCCTGTATAGTAGTGGGGACAATTAGTGGAGAGAAGAGTGAATCCAGAGAGTGAAGGAAAGCCTTTGACAAGTTTACACGGGACAAGGAGTGATAACCAGAATCCAGAAAGAACCAAGAGAATCAGACATCAAAACAAGCTGTTCAGTCAGCAAATGGGCCAATGAACTGAGCGGGCAGTCCTCAAAGGAAGAGGCACAAAGGGCTGATGAGTATTTAAAAGTATTCAACATCTCTATCCATCAGGGAGATGCAAATTAAAACTGCTTTTGCCATACCATGTTACCCCAATCAGAATGGCTACCATCAAGAATCTGTGAGGAACTGGAGAAAGGGGACACTTTACACACGGATGCTGGGAGTGTAAACCAGCTCAGCCACTATGCAACAATGCAGAGATTCTTTAATATACTGAAACAGAATTGCCATAGGATCTAGCTGTGCCCCCTGAGCAGCTAACTGAAGGATTCTAAGTTAGCACACTCCAGAGAGACTTGTCCATCCATGCTTATTGCTACACTATTCACAACAGCCTAGATGCAGAACCAGCCTAGATGTTCATCAAAGGATAAACAGATAAAGAAAGTATAGAATGCAAAAATGACATTTGCAAGAAAATGGATGGATGCTGGGGCTGCTGTGAATGTGTTGCTCTGACTGATTGATAAATAAAATGCTGATTGGCCAGTAGCCAGGCAGGAAGTATAGATATATAGATATATAGGGACAAAGAGAGAAGAGAATTCTGGGAAGTGGAAGGCGGAGGTAGAGAGATGCTGTCAGCTGCCACAAGGAGAAGCATGATGTAAGATACTGGTAAGCCACAAGCCACATGGCAACTTATAGATGTAAGAACTAGATAGCAAGAAGCCTGCCATGGCTATACAGTTTATAAGTAATATAAGTCTCTGTGTGTTTACTTGGGAGACGTAAGTGGGAGAGATTTGTCTTGACGGTTGGCCAGGCAGGATCAGGAAAACTTCAGCTACAAGGAAGTATAGTATAGGCAGGACAAGAGAGGAGAATGCTGGGAAGTGGAAGGCTGAGTCAGGAGATGCTGCCAGCTGCCACCACCATGAGAAGTAAGATGTAAGGTACCGGTAAGCCACAACCATGCTGCAACTTATAGATTAATAGAAATGGGTTAATTTAAGATGTAAGAACAGTTAGCAAGAAGCCTGGCACGGCCATACAGTTTTTAAGTAATATAAGTCTCTGTGTGTTTATTAGGGTCTGAGTGGCTGCGGGTCAGAGTGGGACTGGAGAAAACTCCAGCTACAGATGGAACTGGAGATTAACACGTTAAGCTAAATTAGACAGACTTAGATAAATGTTACATGTTTTTTCTCATATGCGGTATGTGGGCTTACACACACACACGCACGCACACACACACACATGTAGGGCATGGGAATAGAAAAACGACTATGGGAGTGAAGAAAGAGGTGAAGGGCGGAGGAGGAGGGGACAAGGGAGGATAAGGAAACTCGTGACACAGAGCCCAAGTGGGAACTCTTGGCAGTGTGAAAGGAGAGAGGGAGAGGAGTGGGGTGGGGCTGGCAGTGGGGGGCGGTAAATACGAACAAAGTAAGACAATGCACGTGAATTGAAATGCCATAATGAAATCCAATACTTTATATTCTGACTAAAAATTATTAATTAAAAAAATTAATAATGAGGCATCCCTGCAGGACAGTGTAGGCGATGGAGATTTCTGTCCAAGGTGCTGATGGGGAATTAGGTTGCCTGGATTTCAACCAGGTGAATTCTTCCTTATCTGCAGCGACTGCAGAAATGAAGCAGGAGTGTGCACTTGGGTTTACAGTCTGGGTATCTGAGCTCCTCTATGCAAACATTGCTGGGAACTCAGTCTGATGGTGTAGCAAGGACATCAGTGAATGTAAGGGGCCATAGTTCAGATGTGGGGTGCTCTGAGTTTTACAGGGGAAGCAGTTGGGGCACTTGAGCTCTCCCTGTGGGTACAGATGCCTGGCCATGGACACTGCCTTGCCGTAAGAGAGGACCTTGGAGGCTGATGACATCACTTACTGGTGCATGGAGGAGGGAAGATGAGACCTAGCCAGAGCACATGGACTTCCCTAGCTGCCTGACCAGAGGCTGCACATCTCTCTCCTCTCCTCTCATACCGGCACCCTGGCTCATGGTGGTGACCCAGAGGGGTCCCCTCTTTCCTTAGAGCATACATCACAGCACCATCAATATTCCACGAAGCAGGGGAGTCTGCCTTCCCACTGAGTTTCTCACAGGTCTTCCCTGCAGGAAGGAAAAATTCAGCCTTTAAAGCCACTTAACACAGCTGGGGGCTCATCAGTGAGGGGATGGAGAGGATGGGGCTGGCCGGTGGCTGACAAACACATTGAGAGGCCCCTGTGGTGCTCGCCACGGGACCTTGGCTCTCTAGCAACCAGGAGGTGAGAGCTTCTTGGGAGGGAGGCAGCTGTGTGCCCTGTGTGGACGTCAGCAAATGTTGTTGGCTGCTGTTCCTGTGGGTGTTGATGTTTGGTAAGGATAGTGAGCGAAGGCAGGGAACACACTGTACACCACATGTAACTCCTCAGGAACAGTTTTCTTCATGAATGCAAGACGGCACTCTAGGGGTTCCCAAAACATGGCTCTGGAAATGACCTTTGCTACTCCCCAGAGGTTTGCTGATATCTGCTACACTGCACAGCAAGAGGGAAATGTGAGCAGAAACAGACTCAGGTGTAGAGACAAAGACACTCAAATGACCAGGGAGAGTCTCCCAGCTCCCTTCTGCCCATGAGCACACACAATGAGAGGAAGGACGTCAAGGGTATCCAGCTATTCCTGAAGCATTTTGCCTGGCCATGAATGACAAGCAAGAGATAGAGCAGCCGGGTGCAACATCATGAAAATTAAAAAAAAAAATCATTACTTAATTGTGTGTATGTGCACGTGTTTGTCTGTGTGGGCATGTGCATGTGAGTGCCACTGCCCATGAGGCTAATGGTGTCAGGTCCCTGGGAGTTGGAGTTATATGATTGTAAGCTGCCTGATGTGGGTGCTGGGATTAGAACTCTGGTCCTCTGTAAGGGAAGTGCATGCTCTTATTCACTGAGTCATTTGTCCAACCCACAGCATATAGGTTTTCAAAAGAGAGATCTGGGGCCTGGGAGACAGCTCAGTTGACAGAGTACTCACTCTGGAAGTCTGAGGACGAGTTCAAACCCCAGAACTTGTGTAAAGAAAGTTGGGCACAGTGAAGCACCACTGGGAGGCGGGAGTGGGTGGATCCCAGGGCTTACTGACCAGCCAGGGCAGCCAAGCTGGTGAGCTCAAGGCCAGTGAAACATTGTCTTAAAAAACAAGATGCACAGCTCCTAAGAAATAACACCTGAGGTTGACCTTTGGCACCCCCACAGGTACACACACCTGCATACCACACACGTCTGCACCTTCACACACACACCCCGTCCCCCCACACAGTGGGGGGAGGACAGTGCTGGACTGGGGAGCTAGCTCTTCCTTCCTAGGGCAGAGTCACTGGTGGGAAGCGCTTGAGTTCTCTCTCCTCTTAGATACAGAGGACAGTAATCTTACATCAAGAGCCACCACCAGCTAAGTGGGGTGAGAGGGGCACCGTCACATTATTAACCCGTAGTCACAGCTGGCCCAAGGCGGCTATTATTCACACTGGTAAAAATTTGTTAGAATTTAATGAAAATGAGTAGATAAAATTAATAAACCAGGATTCCAACTTGAAGCATAGCTGCTCTCATTCCAACGGGCAATTTCAGCACAAACCCCAGCCTACGGTCGGAACCACTTCCCTGTCACAGCTTGAGATTTGTTTTGAATTACCTTGATAATAATACAGCCATTCATTTAGCAAAGGCGCGCCATGCGGCTGATGGGCCTCAGAGGCCCAATTTCTAAAACCCAGAGCTGCATAGTTACCGTATAACCAGAATTAGTGACGCTCTGCCAGCATGGGACTGCGAGAGGAGTTTGTCTTTGATGATTAAAACCCAGGTAGCTACACGTTAATGTCGTTAACAAGACTTTCAGGCTCCAGCAGAGCCATCCATCCATGGTGCAAACCTTCAGGGGGGCGCAAAGGCTCCCTTCACTCCAGACTCCAGGAGCCTCTAGGAAGTGTACGGTTCTATTAAAACAAAGATGCAATTTGACAGGACCATAAAAGAGTTGAGGTTTTACTCCTGGATTTTATCTCTTCTTATTCCTCTGAGCTGTCTGAGTAACAGCTATCATGTTAAGAAACCCAATTAATATGCTTGAGAACAGCAGTCCACAGTGATCACAGCAAGGTCCTGTGGCACAGAAAATGGATGCCCCACTTGGAGGTAAACTGCAAACTGAATTTGCTTTCACAAGATCTGCTGTTGTCTTGGACAAAGTTTCACCGATCTATGGGTCCCCGTGGCCTGCTAACCATCTGCGAACTGAGGCCCGGGAGCTGAGATAGTGGACACTTTCATAAACATTTTTATCCACTACTTGCTTAGTGTACTTTTAGCATCTGGCCCAAGACAGGAAGCATGGCTGTCGGGATTGAGAGTCTGCTGCCTTGCAAAGGACAAGCTGGGCAGCTGGGGCCACCGTCAGCTCCAGGCGCCTCTCCTTTGTGGGGCCATTTTTGACCTTTGTAGTTATTAGCTTATGGATTCCCAGGATGCCCACTCACCCGGGACCACAGTGCTAGAAACGCCCATTGGGAAGGTTAAAACTTAATAAAACCCCACCAGCTCATCAAAGGGTGACCTTCCATTTGGAAAAACCCAGAAATAAATTTCCCTTTTGATTAAATTGAAAATCAATTTCCAGTGACATTTCTATTCCATCAGGCCCCAAATTGAAGCAAGACCAGATTTCCAAAGGAGGATGGGTGGCTGTAGGGTAGAGACCAGCCAGCTGACTGTACTTGGGGCAAGTCCACCACCCAGGTGTCTCAGTGGTCCCAGGTGATCATGAGGGCCAGGGGGTCTTCAGCAGAGAGGCTAGGACCAGCTTGTAACTCTGCACAAGAAGCTCCCATGAACAGTGGTATTTTGACGCATGAGCTTCTCACTACATATTTCTGGAAAGCAAGGGGACTGCTGCCCACTGCAGTGCCTCAGTGACAGGAGGAGAGGGCTCCCAAGTCCCACAGCTCCCAGCTGAGGCTCAGGGAGGGCTTGTATTTGGGCTCTGGCCAGTCTGTTTTTAGAGGTGCTTCTCTTGTTTGGCGACTGCACACAAAGCATCTGGGATGGAAGTGGTGATCATCGCCCAGTCGGTCTGTGTGGGGCCAATCATCTCTACTCCCAGCAGCCACTCTCTCCATGGTTCCTTTCTTTTCTGCTGTAAGATGGACCACCTGCCACAGGCTCTGCATTCTAGCAAACATGAGGAACCTATGAGATCAAGGCTTACCCTCTACCTAGACCTTCCCAAATGGGGTGGAGGTTATTTCCTAGAAGAAATCCAAACCTTGGAAGCACAGGAAACCCCAAGTTCCCATTCCTGTGGCCAACATGGAAGCCATCCTTGGCAGACTCCAGTGGTCAGAGAGCCCTTAAAAGAGAGGGAGGAAGTTGTATGTGTCCCACATGGCAGGGATGCTGAGGGAATCCCACTAGGATGTCTCTGAGCAGGGATAGATGTCTGTGCTCAGAGCCCACAGAGAGGCATGCACATAGCTCCGAGGCTTTCTTTAATACTGTTTAATGTGCAATCAATAACTATGTGCTGTGCCCACAGGGCAGGCACAATGCAACCAAATTGTCACACAAGTACGAACTGTGTGAATCTTGTTAGTGATTGCATCACTGTTCCTGGGGCAGCACCCATGGCATCTTAAGCAGAGTGCAAATTGTTTCTAAAAACGAACACTCTGTGTGATTTAAATAAACTTAATATGATAGAGGAAGATGCTCTGCTGTGCTAACGAGCCCGTAACTCATGTGTGGGTCCCATTCATCCCCAATGGAACTTCTGTTTATGTAGAGCGTTTGAATAGCCCTATCCCTCACGTCGAATGCCTCTCAGGCTCTGCACAAATGGTTCCAGAGATGATCAGGGGCTGGAGAAGGGCTGCCCTTCCTGTGGGCGTGAGGCGATGCAGACAGCAACATCCAGAAATAGCTGATGGCAGACAGCAAGGACTCAGAGGGAGAGCCCAACCCGGGAGCCTCTGCCTAAGCCACGGTTTGTGGCTCTTCCTGAAGAGGTCACCTGGAGCAGCTGTTCTAGCTGAAGAGACACGAGGCTGCTGTCTCTAGGGCCATGCAGTTCTGCCATCTATTAAAATTAAGAGGAACTTGGGGCCCTCAATTCCTCACCCCATGTTCTTGCAGCAATCAGAGGGCACATAAGCTTCATCCAGAAAAACCTTCCGTGTGCTCTTTGGAGTCACGCACCCACAAGGCACCTGGTCTCAGGGCGGCATATGTGAAGAAGCTTACGATGGGTACCATAAGGGCGGCATGCTCTCTGTGTGCTTTATGCTCATGTATACACATGCACACAGTCCATTTTGGAAGAGCATCTGCACACACCATGTGCAGTACACACAGGTGTGGGCTCATATTGAAAGGCCCTTCATGTGCATTTGAGCACAGTTCCTCCCCCATGGTGCCTAAACACAAAGATGGATGACACAGGACTCAAGACAGGCCTGTCTTCTCAGGGCATACCCCCAGTGATGCACGCCCTCCAGCCGGGCCCTACCTCCTGACTTCCACTGCCTTCCAAAGCAGCCATCAGCATGGGAATGCACTGGGTCAGGGTCAGGGTCCTCGGCATCCAACCATTTCTCGAGTATGGGGTGTACCAGTTGAGGACAAGTCATCAACACAGGGGCTTTTTTTTCAGAGGCATTTCATATCCAAACCATAAAATCCCACTTACTGAGACATACACACATGTATTTATTCTCATATGCACTCATGCCTGTAGATGTGCACACGTTTGCACACATACACACAGGCCCCTGAACATATATGTCCATGTCATATGGCCCTACATCATGGCTGGTCCGAAACATCTTTGCTGCCCTTGTTAACTTCTATATTCAGGGTTGAGGTCTAGGGCTCCATGTGTTTATCTTCATGCCGGCAGCACCCTGTCTTGTTGACTTGTGTTTTTAATTTTGACACATGGTCTCATAGGTAGTTTAGCCAGGCTGGCCTTAAACTGGCCCCACTTCTGACTCGGCCTCCCAAGTGCTGGGATTACAGGCCCAGGCCACCACACTAGGCTATGACTGTGGTTTTTTAGCATGTGTTTTGTTCAACAATGGGCTATTATTTTGCAGACAGGGCCACTTTTCCCAATGTAAAGTGGGTAAGGAAGTCCTTCCCGTGTGGCCCCTGAAGGTTCTGTCCACATGTTTACAAACAGCAGGAGTCACCCGTGCTGTGCGAAGTCAGTGCAGCTCTCAGAGGAGCTGGAAGACTTCAAGGGGCTCTGAGTGTTCCTGTTTTTGACCCAGTGTCTGGTTACACAGGTAACCTCTTTCATGAACATACACTGAGGTGTGGGCTGGTGAGTAACGGACTTTCCTATATCATTTTACACTTCAATAAAACTGATCAGATGAAAGGAAAAACAGAGTGGCCTGGTCAAGACAGTGAGGGACAAACTACCCCCATCCTTGTAGGGCACATTCATCGGGCTCCACACACACCGTGCTCAGAAACACATAGAGCAATTCCACATCCACCAGCTAACAGCTACGGACTGGTAATGGGCCACACCAGAGCCTAAAGCTCCTCTGCTCCTTCCATTAGCTGTTTATGAGAGCCTGGGAGGAGGAGTGTCAGCTGCTGCTTTCTGTATTTGAGGAGACTCAATGTGTGGATGAAGTGAATTGCTCACAATCTAGTGGGTGGCGATGCCTGGGTTTGTGAGACCCACTCTCTGCCATGCTCCCTCCACACTCCTCCCCTCCACACTCCTCCCCTCCACACTCCTCCCCTCCACACTCCTCCCCTCCACACTCCTCCCCTCCACACTCCTCCCCTCCACACTCCTCCCCTCCACACTCCTCCCCTCCACACTCCTCCCCTCCACACTCCTCCCCTCCACACTCCTCCCCTCCACACTCCTCCCCTCCACACTCCTCCCCTCCACACTCCTCCCCTCCACACTCCTCCCCTCCACACTCCTCCCTGGCTGCAGGGAGCTGCAGTGCATGAGGCCGAGAGGTCTGGTCACATGATTGCTTTCTACATGGTGACTAGGTTCCGAGGCCACTCTGGAGTGGCAGAGGCCAGTCCTGGTCTGGAAGGAATGCAGGAGGTAAGTGCCCTGTGGAGGATGTGTGAGCTGCAAGGTACCTGCAGCCTCTGGGGCTCTGGGGAGAAGTGTCCAGGTGAAGAGTTTGTGGTGGGTACAAAGGCCACAAGGTGGACAGAGGTCACCCCACATGGTGACAGCAGGCCCTGGGTGGGGTCAGGAAACTAGACAGGATGGGGCAGAACCACGGGGAACTCTGGAGGCAGGCCAAGGCTAGTTCCTCATGGTCCCAGGTAGAGGGAGAGACAGAAAGACCAGTCAGAGGCGGAGGGGTGTCTGGGAGGACACCAGGCCGCAATAAGCTCAGCGAGGGGCCCCGCCCTGGTGATGCCTTCCACTCACCTGCTCCAGAGCCAAAGCCTGGCTCCTGCTAGGGAAACTCCAGCTCTGTCTTCCTCATTATCCCCTCCGGAGAAGCCACTGTCCCACCAGTCTAGAGAGACAATTCTAGCCACCCGCCAACTCTTGCCATGTCCTGACTTTTCTTGTCTTCATTTTTCATCCCCAAGACTCTTCTTGGAGGACCCGCCTCCAAGTGGACCCGCTAATCATCCTAAAACCTCCTGAGGCCGGGCTGTACATCAGATGCTGCTCATTTCGGCTGCTCTCTTTGAATGGCTAAGAGATGTGAGCTTTTAGAGGCAATCCATTTGAGACACTCTGAGAATTTATGTTTCTGTAAACACATTTTAATTTTTTAATACACATTTTATGCTATGAAAATGCAACCCATCTGAATAAAATGTTGCCCCAAGAACTCCACTCAGTAGTTCACAATTAAATTTTAAAATGTCGCAGAGCTGGGTGGGAGGGATTAACCCTACCGTCTTAACGCACATCTGCTGCTTTCCTTCCTGCCTCTTTGTCCACGCGCTCTCTTCCTGTCACAGATGTTCCGTGTGCTTCAAGTTGAAGCAAGGTGCTTGCCAGGCTGGAGCCTCCTCCTCTTCCCCTTCCCCCTCCCTTTCCTCCCTCCTTCTCTCTCTTTCCCTGTACCCCTCCCCTGCACCCCTTGGTCTCAGCTTGGATCTCCCAGGTCCCCACCTGGTTCAAAACTCCTGAAGTTTCTCAGTGGGCCCCCTCTCCTGGCTGTTACCTATTTCTTCAGTATTTCCCTGGCACAGGTCATCCACCTACTACCCCTTCTCCTGCAGGAAGAGTCAGCCAACATACAGTTTCCTTTTTAGTCCCAAACAAATTGTAAGTTTGATCAAGAGCCTGTTTGTACATACGACTCACACTGTAGCCCACATACATGAACAAACACATATACACAAGCATATACACACACATACACACCTCATACCACACATATGCACATACATTACCATCCACATAGGCACACCTCACACTGCAGTCCACATACATGTACGTGCACACTGCATATAGACATCATGTACATACCTCATATTGCAGCCTACATATATGCACGAACATACTCCATTTACAAATCACAATAGACGCATACCTGTTTGCACACATGCACATTCTTTCTTGCACATGCAATACGCCCCTCTCATCTCTCACTTCCACATAAACACACACACTCTATCACACACACTCTTTATTACACATACACTTTCTCTTTATCACACCCACACTCTTTATCACACACACACACTCTCTTCCTGTATCACACACATGCACTTTCTCTCTCTCTCCCCCACACACTCTATTCCTGCATCTCTCTCTGTCTCTGTTTCTCTGTGTCTGTCTCTCTGTGTCTCTGTGTCTCTGTCTCTGTCACACACACACACACACACACACACACACACACACACACACACACACACACAGTCACGGAGTCCCTGGTGGTAGGGCAAAGCTCCCCTTTCCTCATGCCTGGTGACTGGCAGCACCTCAGGAATGCCTTGATTTCTCCTGCCAAGCTCTGGCAGCCGCACAATGAAGGGCGACAGGAGAAGAGAATTTCTACACGAAAAGGGAGCCACATCACCACCTGGCCTTGACAAGAGCAAGACTTGATGGAGTAGGAGAGACACAGTGCACAGACATCACCTAATACAGAGGAGGCCAGTGCTCAGTGACACACACAGCCAGCTCTGTGGAGGAAGTTCCAAGGTGGTGGACCTGACAAACCCTTGGGGGAAAGCCTACTTCTTGGTGACAGGCTGTCAGAGTTTCAGTGTGCAGCAGCTTGTGGTGCTTGAAATGTTAATTGGCCATTCACTGAATTTACTGCTGCTTCCCAAATGCACACTTATTGGACATGGCCATAATTTTAGCATTTTAAAGGTAATTTCTTAACACTGCAGACCACTTGGTCTTTTTAAAAAGCAGTGGTTACTCTCACGTGGGAGCCGTAAATGGCCACAGTAGTCCCGAAGCTGTTTGGCAAAGCTCGGGGCTCACGTGGAACATTCCATTTGATGAACTGCTCTGGGCTCTGAAAATGGTCTAGAGCCACTATCACATGGACCCCACAGCATCCGGAGGTTCCTGCTGTCTGAGACAGGACCTGGAGGGCACATTCAACAGTCCCTTAGCACAGGTTCGTTTAACTCTTCAGCTTGTAAATACGGCTCAGCCCACACTTTACCCGTCATGTTCCGAGACTCCAGTATTGGTAGGTCCCTTCTCTATGTTTAGGGTTCATAGCTGGGTGACTCTGATCTCTTGGGGACAGTAGCAAGACCTTCTTTCCCATAACCAGATAGGGTGGCAGGTGTCCTGCCTAGGGCCAAAGCCAGATTCATTTTTCTTGTTCTCCATAATTGTCCCAAACTGGACCTCTGGTCCCCAGTGTCTTCTAAGAAATGAGGGGTGAAGTGGGGCTAAGGAAAGCAGAGCAGTGTGGGGTGGTGTTCTCCGTGGCCCTCAGGATGTCCTAGATGCAGGTCAGAGACTTGGTGACGGTCTCTGTGGCCCTCAGGATGTCCCAGTACAGATGCAGGTCGGAGACTTGGTGATGGTCTCCGTGGCCCTCAGGATGTCCTAGTTCAGATGCAGGTTGGAGACTTGGTGACAGTCTCTGTGGCCACCATCACAGCTACTGTTTCCTAGTGATCTCTTAGCATGCTGCCCTCACGGCAGAGCATGGGCTCCACAGGCCACCTAGGCACACTCACTTAAACAGGGTTTCTCAGCCTCAGTGGTACTAGTGGCATTTGGAGCTGAGCAACTCTGTCTATGAAATTTAGAGTGTGTTGTAGCACCCCACCTGTACTTGTGAATGCCTGGAGCCCCCAAACTCACCATAGTGACAACCACACTCATCTCCAGGAACTTCCAATGTCCTCAGACAGAACTGAAGAGGATGAGGGATGAAGGAACTGAAGAGAATATAAAGAAGATGGTGTGATTTATTCCACCAGGGACCAGCTGCGGAGCCTTGGGGCATGGTGGAGAGTTTGGGAAAGAACTCTTCACGGACCAGGAAGAGGTTGTGTGTAGAGGAGTATTCCTTGCTGATGCGGGAAGGAACGCGGGCCAGCGCTGGGCCCTTCAGGGTGTGTGTGGGATGTGCTCCTTGTAAGGCTGATGCACCTGCTCAGGAGAGCTTCTCTTACAGCTGAGGTGTCTGCTGTACAGCAGGCCTGCTCCAACCTCTTGGCTTGTCTCTGCAGCCACAGATCAGAGGTGCCATCAGCTTTTCTGCTTTGTGTTTTTCTTTTCTTTTTTAAAAATTTTATAACTAAGTTAGAAAGAAAACTGCTTGGTTTGGCAATGTCGTAAGTGACAAATGAATCCTATTAAGGTTGTGAAATTAGCAGAGCTAAATGACATTAGTGAACCTAACATTTTTATCACTCAACTAAACGCCGCCATCCCCACTCCTACCGACAAAAGAAACTGTCACTTTCGAAGTCACAGAACTTTCAACATCATTAGAGAGTCTGTGGAGCACTTGCAAAGGGACAACATTGTGCTGCAGCCTTCACTCCATATGGTAAGCAGGCACTGCTGGCGTATCTCTTTCTAGGTGTGGAGAACCCTGTCTATGTTTCTTGCTAATAAATATACTCCGTGTGTTTATAAAAGTTGACACTGCTGATGAGGGATGTTTTTATTTTTATTTTTTTTGTACTAATATAAAGTGACCCCTAGCATTGTGGGAATACGAAATTTGTTCATTAAAAGGGTTGCTACAGGAAACTTTGCTGTGTGAGTGGATCCACAGCTAACAGAAGCCAGAAAGTAACTCAGAGGCCTCTGACTGGCAGACACGGAGAATCCAAATTCCCATGTACAGGGAGCACGTGGAGTGCAGGGCCTGTGGCTGCCCGGCTGGGGACAGCACCCATGCAGTTGTTTTGACCCAGCGAGACCCAGGTAGGGTCAGCCTCCCCACATCGACAACAGAAGATCAGAACGCCTCCGTTAGTCAGGAGGGGTGGCTCTGCTGCAGTAACAAGCAGCCTTCAGCAATACCCGCTTCTTTCCAGCTTAGGTAGTTCTCTGGAGCTTCTGCAGCCCTCTAGACCCACTGCCCGGCTTGGGATGGCTGGCGTTCCTAAGACTTTGCTCTGATTGATTTTCACATGAGAACCTCACAATGCCTTTAAGGACAGGCACCATTTCCACTCACACTTCACTGTGAAGGTAGTTTTATGGTCAGCCCTAATGTCAAGGGTCAATACAGGGGGATCCTTCCAGGCACCCTGGAGGAGGCGGGCAGAGGTAGGAATCCTGGCAGGAAGTGGCAGCTACAAAGGAACATGTCATAGCACATTCATTTGATGGACAGCTACTGAGAGGAATGTAGGAGACTCAAAAGCAGCAATGATGGTGAAAAAAAAATCTCTGCGACAGACGAGGAGATGATGCCGTTTATGAGTTTCAAATAAGTTTCTGTGGGAACCTAGCATGGTCTCTGTGTACCAGCAGCAGGCAGGACCAGGGGTGCTGCAGGCAGCCAGAAGGAAGGGACAGAGGGACTGGGAGAAGGGTCAGTGGTAAGGGAGTACTGCTCTGGCAGAGGACTCGACTTTGGTTCCAGCACTCATGGTGGATGGCTCAAAACAGCCTGTAAGTCCAGCTCCAGGGGAGCTGATGCCCTCTTCTGGTCTCCGTGGGCACCTTCACACATGTGCACATGCACATGCCCACACATACACATAGGTAAAAATAAAATAAACCTTTAAAAAACAAAAAAGACAGGTGATTCAGGGAATGCCTTTCCACTGTATCTTCCTTTTCGCGTCAGTAGTTTCCTTTCCAAGCTTTCCTGTGCATTGGCAGGACAGCAGCTAATTGGCTATTTTAGTTCTCTACTGGAGATCTTCAAATGTTTCTCCCACCCAAGCTGTGATGGGATGAGGTAAGTTAGAAATCCCAGGGGAATGCATTATGTAAGACATCCAAAGATGCCCTGGGCTCCAGAGCCTGGAAAGAGTGAGAGAAGGCTCCAGTGCGGTGGCCCTTGCTTTGTTACCGCTGTAAACAGAGCCACTGAAGGTCAGAGTGACACCTGCAAACCCCCTGAGTTCCCCATTCAAGGCCCATGCAACATGCCTGGGGGGTCAAGATACCTGTCACTTACCTCAAAGAGGCACAAAATAAACCAGCATGCAGCCTTACCACTTACATCTATCATCAAGGTCCTGAAAAGCTCTACGTCAGTGTCAAACACTTAAAGTGGAAGTATACGTAGAAATTGGGAGTTCTTTTGGACACTGCCACTCACTGTAGCTTTAAGAGTCATCTTTGGACAAGAGACCTCCACCCCAGTTGTCCCTGTGAGAACCCATGGTATCTAGTACCATACACCAAACACTCCAGGTAGGGGTTTATGATCTGAACAGAGGTCCAGAGCATAGAGATTGGCATTATGTGACAGGAAGTTTTTCGTGGGTCTCAGTGATGCTAGATACATGAGTTTCCCAGGGAGTAGACATCCGAATCTGGGGACTATGCTGTCCCCATTTTCTGAAGTCTCCCCAGTAAAGCTCAGCTCTAAGGCACACTTTGAGTGTTTCTCAATCTGTTTCCACCCCAGAGCACAAGCATCAGTTACCTAATGCATGTCTGGATGGCTCACATGTATCTTTTCATGAAGGCTTTTTTGTTTTCAAATAAAGGCAGTTCCTTCACTGTGCAGCCACAGGCAAGGTCTTTCTAACCACATTCTCTGACTCCGGATCCACAATGCACCTCCTTTCAGTTGTCCACCACCCTGCTTCCTGAACAGCCACTCTGTGCCTTGCCCTGTTCTGGGTCCACAGACACAGTGGGCAACAGAGGTGGAGCCCGAGGAGATATCTACTCAGCACCTGGCATGCCTGCTCCTCCTCCAGTCTCACCCATGCCTGCCCACCAGCAGGAATCGGATCCCCTGACAGCTCAGAAAATGGGGGTGTAGGCGCTGGAGGGAGGATCTGGAAACTGAGAGGGGCATGAGAGACACCTACTGTTCACGAAAGTCCCCAAGCATCCCTTTCTTCTGTTTACAAGGCATTGCCCTGCAAGGCCTCTGGAGTGAGGCTTGACCATGTGACTAGCTCCACCCATGGGTATGTGCAGAAATGATGATGTTTCAGAGTTGGGCTCTGTTCTCACTCATCCTCACAGTACCGGACACTGGTGGGAACACATGGTGAGTAAGTGCACATGGTGCAGACAGGGTACCTGTCTCCACACACTGTATAGCTGAGCTGGAGAACAACTCAAAAGCGGACCTTTAACCCCAGCTCACATGCTGGCACCTCAACCCTAGGACTCAGGATATGACCACATTGGGAAGTGAGGTCAGTTGAAGCCACTGGGCTGGGCCTCAACCCACTTGGGCTAGCATTATTGCAAGAGATTAGGACTCAGGCACACAAAGAAGTGACCACACGAGGACAGAGGGAGGAGAAGGCCACCTACAAGCCATGAAGGGGCCTCAGGTGGGGCCTTGGCCATGTTAGAACCCCAGAATATATCCTGTTGTTGGAGGCCTTTGTCTGGGGTATGGCCCCCGAGACTGGCCACTATCCCTGCCCTGCAGCCAATCTAGTGTGGAGAGAATGGTGTGTGTGTGTGTGTGTGTGTGTGTGTGTGTGTGTGTGTGTATGTGTGTGTGTGTGTGTGTGTGTGTGTGTGCATGTGGGGGGCTGGGTACAGCCCTGGATACACAGGAAGCAGGAGGAAGAGGAGATGAAGTTATGGTAGCACGTTAAGGGGTGCCCAGTTCTGTTCTTGAAAGTTACCAGGGCTTGGTTTCAGTCCCAATGGGCTTGCATCTTGGGGTGCCGTGTGGCTCCAGCTTAGCCATATGGGTTCTGCCTCCAACACATTAACAGTGGCACGTTTCCAAATGGCCAGAGCCTGTAGCAAAGCTACTCTGTACCTAGTCTGAGGTCTATGTACACACAAGTCAGCACCCTGGTAGGAAACTGTGGGCCAAAGGGCTCCCTCCATACCCACAGGGCAGACGTCATCTGCATTTCAGCCACAGCCCATTCCAGTGGCTCAGCGAGTATGTGTTGCTAGATGGCACAGCCGGGTAGGGGCTGCCTCAGGTCAGGAGTGTCCGTTAGGAATAAGGCAGTGGGCATCTCCTCCACCCACCATGGATGGGAAGAAATGGGAGGTCATGCCCAGGAGAGTCCTCTCACAGGACAAGTCTCAAGGGCTTGTACAAGGACTAGATGCTAAATTCCAGTTCCAGAAACACCATGAGCTCAGGCACCCTGGAGCCCAGTGGAGGAAGCAGGAAGTCGGGGTGATGGGCCTGGGCTCTGGCTCCCATGATATTACCAAGTTTCATCTGTGTGCATGGCAGTGGCTGCCTATGAAGAAACCTCCACACCATCATTGGCTCCTGCAGAGGGAAGTTTCTGTGGGTTTTGCTTTCTCAGACTCTGAGGAAAAGGGCAGCCAGGCTGTTCTGCCCCCACAACATTGGATGGCAAGGACAGTCTGTGCCACCTGAACTGGGCACCCTCCTTGCTGTGTACAGAGCTGGGAATGGTGTGGGGATTGTCACTCAGGCTTGTGGAGAGAACCGCTTTCAGAGCCCTGACTGGTGGGAGTTCCTGAGAACCAACATTGGCACATAACTGACCAACCTGTGTGAGTCCCCTGGCCCCTTTCATGATGCCCTGATGTGGCTGTCACTCAGGGGACCCAGCCCAGCTAGAGCTCCCAGCTTCCCTTTGCAGAAGCTCTTTCAACCCGTCCTTTGAAAGGCCAGCTCCCCACTCCCCACGAGGTGCTGTCTTTGGAGGCTCTGAAGAAAGGGAGGAGAATGGGCTGGAAATCCCCTGCAAGCTCCTCAGGGGAGGAGCTACTGAGAACATTCAAAGTCCGCTTAATTTCTGCTCTCCCACTCATCAAGTTCAAGGCCTGAGTATGGTGGGCTGGTGGCCTGTCTCTATGTTCTTTGTGCCTGAAGAGAGCTCCCAGTAGGGGTATTTCCTAGTGAGCTGGTGATTCCTGGCTGCCCCTTTTCCTGGGCTGCTCATGCTCCCTGGATGGTAAGGACACCTGCTAGCCATTATGCATCTCCTGCTCCTGTCAGAGTCAGGATGGTTGGTCAGTGCCGCATGGTGCATATCTGCTTAAAGGTCAGGGAGAAAAACTAAGACATGAAGACCAGGTAGAACTTCACATATAAGACCTCTATGCAGTCCTGAGAAAAATTAAAACATCCCTTATAACTCACCTCCAGATTGATGTTGACACATTATCAAGACAGCAGGATCTGGCCTGGGGAGAGCCTGGGTGGCTTGCTGGAAAGCCAGTATGTTTTTCCAGGCCTGACTCAGACATTAGCTATGACTCAGCCATGCCCTCTCATGGTACCATGAGAAGTAGAAACTGGACCATGCATTCAATGGTCATCTAGGACACAGTGTGAGGTTGTGATGACCCTAGGTACAATTACTGCATGGTCCCTGCGGCAGAAGTGTGGGGGTGACTGTGAAGACCCCAATCTTTCCAGCTGTAGCTCTGAATGCATCTCACCTTAACAGGAAGAATGTTTATAATGGAGCCGAGCACTGGGAAGGGACAGTGGCTGGTACCAGAGTGTTCAGATGGCATCAGGGCCACATCCCTATAGTGCACAGGGTCTGAAGAGCTGGCCTCGAAGAGGCCCCCGCTTGGCTCTGCTGTTGGCCTCTTAAAATTCTTAACGTGGCCTGAACAAGACAGTTGTGGTTCTATGCTGCACTCGTTTTATGCTCTGTGCATTACATCACCACCTGTGACTGCCTTGTAGGTGACTTAGTCTCGAAACCACCCCTTTAAAAAGCTTTCCTGGACAACTACAGATTGATCCCCTCCCCCAAGCCTGAAGTTAGGGCCATGGCTTCCTCTGTGTCACCTACTGCCTCAGCCAGAGTCATGTGCTTCCCAGAAGCCATGGCTTTCCTTTCATCCCGGGCTGCAAAGACATCATTTAGATGTCTTCTTTAAGGGGAACATGTGGGTGATTGTTCAGTGATATGGTCCTGAAGTAAGAACCGGGCTTCAGGTACAGTTTCATGTTAGGGACCCTAGCTGGGAGAGAAGAGGGTCCTGGTGGGTGGGTTGCTGATTCACAGTAGATGTCTTAACAGACTGATTTGAAGGGGATAGTCATATTGGTAAGGGGGATTCATTTGGAATGAATCGACTGACTGGTGTATGTCTGATCACATATCTGGTAATTATGTAATACAAATGATTTCGGTGGAACAAGAGTATTTGTGTTGAGAATAAATTAATGTCGTTAAAACATTAATGCATTATACAACTTATAGTAAAATGTACTTGCTTAGATTCGAGAGGATAACAAGTTCATTTTTCCTGGAGGATCTCCTGGAGTGTCTGCTTGGCCAGTCACACCTTCCACAAGCTGACTCAACTTACCCCACCATCAGACTGCTTAGCATCCAGAAAACTGCTGACCTGCCTGTAAAGTCAGTACATAAGTGGACCAGGGCCTCAGCTGCCTCATCTGGGAAATGGGAACAGTGGAAATCACTCACTTCTGCCCCTGAGAGGGAAGGTTAATTCCAGAAATACCTCAGGTGATGGTCAACTCAGGAGTGTCTAATATTTAGCCCACTAATGTGGTGTTATCAACTACAAATGTGTTGGGTGTCATTCATAGCTATTATGGGATACATACTGCTCCCTGGCCACAGGCTGGACTTGCCTGAAATGGGGCTGGGGGCTCTCCTATCTGACTAGCCCCTTAAGTGAGGGGGGGGCACCTGAAAGGACACAGGATTGACAATGGTCTTTAGAGCGGCCAAGCCACCGCTAGATGCTGACGCCAGGGGCCGTGCTGCCCAGCATGTGAGGCCCAGGGGTTGACCCCAAGGCTCGAGTTTAGGAAAAGGGGGGCCCAATGAGAGCAAAAGCCCACAGCAGGGAACATGTAAAAACCTCTGCATCCATCCCTGATGCTTGCTCTCCTAGGCAGGCACCTGAAGCCAGCTGGTCTGTGAGTTCTTGCAGGCTGCTGGTCGGGGCCTGGTCAGTGCTGGGAGCCTGAGACTGCCAACTTCACCAGCCTGGCGGATGCATTAAACATGGGCGCGTAGAGCAAGCCTTATATAGTCATGGAAACCAAGTAAACAGCTTTTTTTTTTGTCTCTTCCAACAATTCTCCCACTCCAAGCTTTAATTTCAGCCCCAGTCACTACTCTACATCTACAGAAACATCCGCAGGAGACACTAGGGGGAGAGAAAAAAACGGAACAATCTCAATCCTATTTTAAACCACAAAGTAATATTTCCACAGCAGAGAGCAAATAGAATTTTACATAATGCACAGAATGAATGCCTCCAAAAATCAATATTTCCAGCTGGATGTACAAATTAAATGATGATATTCAAGTGCGAGATTAAAACAATGATTTAAGATAGAAATTGAGTTATGCCACCTCATGCCTGCCTACTGCTGAATATGTTAATAGAGCTGATTGGTGAGTGCTCAGTCCATCTATCTCCCTAAACTAGTGGTTCTCAACCTTCCTAATGCTGCGACGCTTTAACACAATTCCTCATGTTGTGATGGTCCCCAACTATAAAATTAATTTGTTGTTACATCATAACTGTAATTTTAATACTGTTATAAATCGTAATGTAAATATATGACCCCTGTAAAATGGTCGTTTGACCTCAGAGGGCTCATGACCCACAGGTTGAGAACAATTGTTCTAAGCAGAAGGCCATGGGATTCCTGTCAGAAGGCAGGAGCTGTCAGGAGCACCTCCAGAGACGTGGTTGGGTCAGAACAAGTGCAGCCAGATACACATATAGATCCAGGGCTTTGGATACTGCTTAGCTCCCCCATCAAGGTGGTGGGGGCTATATCTTTCAGAAATGCCTTAAATCTAAATCAGCAGTCCCAGTTCTTCTGCCTGATCCCTTCCTACAGCCAAGATTGGGGAGTTGGGGCCTCAGGCAGCAGCCCACAGAGCCTGACCCATATTTCTAACATCCTGTTTATTTGCTTTGCAGAGCGGAGGCTCACATTGGTCCCATGAGATACCTGCTTGGTGGTGTCTTAGGAGGTGGTGGCATTAATGAACCTGGGAGACAGAGAGAGTTTGGGCATGGTCCTGCCTGGAGGCAGAGACAGTGAGAGAACCCACCACACTCACATGTTCATCACGCTTTTGGTGTGGAGTACTCTGAATGCAGGCAAGGTATAGTGTGCCCTGCCTGGTGGTGGGATAGAGTAGTGTGCAGCCAGGTCCTCCACTTTTTATCAGTGCTACTCAGGGTTCCACAGTGCTAACCCAGGGCCATAGCTTTGGGGTTGCAGCAGGTGTCGTCCCCTGAGAGTGCTGATGCTTGTCACAGCCGAACTTCCTGGCCCAGGGCCAAAATTTTCTGGAGCTTCCACACGTGAGCAGTGCACACGGTGAGAACCACCTTTAAAATCCCAGCTAATTCTCACTTTGCTCCTAAGCAGCACCACCTAAATCCTGCTTTGAAACGCCTGCTTCCCCAGTCAGTGTAGGGGTGAGTTTCCAGTGGTCTGCATGGTCCCCGGGCTTCTGCACACACCACAGCCCCTTCTTGGTCACAGTGGAGACGTCACACTCCCACAGCTGGGGCTCTGCTGGTGCTGACGTGTGCCGCCACCCTCTGCCATCTCACCACACAGGGTGTGGGGCAGGGCTAGTTTGGCTTTCTGCTCTCCACCTCACCCAAAGGCAGTCCAGATCTCCTTTAGAGAAACATTAAAAATTAGTTCACCAGGCCCTGAAGAGATCGAGACTGCTCAGTCAGTCAACTGTGGTGCAAACACATGGATCTGGGTTTGATGCCCAGAACTCATATCAAAAGCATAGTGGGGAAGATCCCCTGTAATTCCAGCACTGGGGCTCGCTGGCCAGACAGTCTAGCTTCCTTGATGAACTCCAGGTCATGGGAGAACCTGTTCCTAAAAACAAAATGGATGGTGCTCAACTTTGACCTCTCCTTTTCTCCCTCCCTCTCTCTCTGCTCCCCCCTCCCAATGTGCACACATATCAAAAAATCAACAGCCACTCACATCAAGTACCAGACATTTTAGAACTTTCTTATGAATCCACACAACCTTTTTAACACCATCAGGGGACGTCCTGAGCCAGTGTCACTTTACAGATGGGAACATGTAAGCAGGATCTAGAACCCATTTGAGCTCTGGGCTCTAACTGATATATCCAGTCACATTCTCCTCCCAAAGCAGCCATGGATTCAAGATGAACAACACTGTTCTCACTCTCGTATGGGGGCCTAGAAAGGAATCACTGATTGTGGGACAGGAATGGTGTCAAGTGTTTTACGCCTGCAAACACAGGCTCGGTACGTGGTTGGGGAAAGCACCGGATAGGAAGAGCTGAGAGCCAAGGCCACCGGATGTTTACAGCTCTTGCCCCATGCCAGGCGAGGCTGGGGACAGTGGGTCCTGCCTGGCTCTGGTCTTTAGGTAGAACAGAAACATCCACACACAAGGCTGCCACGGAGGCCCTTCAGAACCAAGGCATCTAAGTTCCAGCTGTTTTCACCTCTTCACCGTCCCCTTGGGCACTCTGTCTGGCTCTGGATCTTATCTAGTTCTAAGGGATTTTTGTGGAATTTTCACAGTGAAGGACGGGCAACAGGGTTCTAGCCTTCAGTCGCTGCTTCCCTAGGCCACAGTGTGACATGGTTACGTGTGACTTTAATCCACCTCAAAGGTCCCCGGGCTGCACAAGAATAGGAGTCTAAGAAAGGTCCGTTCCAGAGTGATGTTCATACAACTGAAATAAAAACGAATGCTTGCAGCAAATACCTTGCACCATCAAAGAAAACTGACTTGAAAACAGGCTTCCAGTCCTCAAGGAATCGGAGTCTGTATCTCCTGTGGATCCTTCGTTACAAATGTGTGCGGAATTATGAAGACAATATCCACCCAGGGATCAGCAATAAATAGAATTTATTAAAATGCTCGCAAAGCACCCCCAGAGAAGGATTTTTCTTAGATTCGGATTTAATACGGGTTATATGATCATAATGATCTGTAATAAGAGCCACACCTGAATGATTCAGTTTACGACCAGCTGTGTTATGAGCTCCCCTTTATTATAATTCCTTGGATATTTAAAGCAGATATAAACGACACACTATAAACTGGAGGAAGGGCAAGAATGGCAGTGTATGCATGACATCCCAACACCTATCACCTCCAGATTCCTCAAGGTCATGTGACCACAGTGAGGTAGGCTCCCAGCTCTGGGTCTCAGGAGTGACACCAGAACAGTTCACCATGCAAACTACCACCATGTGGTATGGCTGGGTTCGCCTTCCCTCCTACTGATTAAAATTTAGTCCCTGGGATCATTTCCTTATTAAGACTAGGCAGGGTATCGGGAAACTGAGCTATGTTTTAAACTAAGATGTGTTTTAGTCTGTGTTGGGAGCCTTCCCAAATCATCAGACTCCTGCCTCAGTGGGTCCATTAGGTATGTTATGTGCAGGGCGCAGGCACCAGGGCCAGGATCAAGTGACCACCTGTTCTCTAGTAGGAGCTGTGGTCCAGGCAGAGCAGTGATGATAGTACACTGTCCAGGCTCTGAACATCATCCTGCCTTTGTGGAGATTTCTAAATGCTCTGAGTGGCCTAGCTCTACCATGGCTTCTACAGCTTCGAACTCCTTTTTTGTACCATCACACTTCCTCCACTACAAGTATTAGTTCTTTGGTTTTTTTTTCCCTTTAGGACATGGTCTCATGTTGCGTAGATGGGCTTTAGACTTGCTATATAGCTGAGGATGACCTTGAACTTCTGCTTTTCCAGCTTCCACCTTTCAAATACTGGGGTAAAAGCATGTGCCACCATACCTGGAGTATGCAATGTTGGAGACTGAACCCCATGGCTTCCTGCATGCTAGGTGGTCACGCAGGTGTTTTCCCCCCAGATACACAGCAAAAGCTTTACCAGGAGAAATGCTGCCTGCTGTTCATGAATGCATGGACCCTCTCCAGGCTGTCTAGCACGTCCCACCACTCTCACTGAGAACCAAACCACAGTGCCATAAACAAGCCATAAACACAGAGCATGATGAGCTGAGGAAAGGGGAGGGGTCTGAGACTGGGCAGTGGGCTTTCTCCTGCCTGGCTTTGTGGCTAGGGTGAAATGTCATGTCACACAGACAGAGCAACAGCGGAAGACAAGAACAAAGCCTCTGGGAGGACAGACCAGTGACTGTAAGATTCTCCATAGGCTTGTGCTTGGTGAAGAGCTGGCAGGCTCTCTTTGCCTTGTCACGGACCATGCAGACTTTGCTAGGGGCTGAGCAGAGGCTTTAGAACAGTGAAAGGGCTTTCCTGGCTGCTGCCTGGGTCCCTGCTGCGGGAGGATGGCCCCACATTTGCTGATAAAAGTCTTATTTAGAAGAGCAGAAAGGCCATGTCTGCAGAGTGCTGGCAGCATGGCGGGGCTCTGGGTGTGCGGCCACTGGTTCCATGGCTTCTGTTCTCTTCCGGGAGCTGGCTCTCAGGAGAGGGGGCTTGGGAACACAGCAGGCTTGGGTTGTGGATGCAGCAGGGCCACGTCAGAGGCCCAGGGCAGTTCCGGGTGAGTCTCCTACAGGCTGCCACCCAGTCTTAGCTGCAGAGAGCCCGACAAATCAGACTTGAGTCAATTTCTAGGGAGCTTTCTGAAGGAACATAATTAGATTAGAATGCTGCATTTGTTAATTTTTCAGTTGCTCATTAAAATTGACACGTCGCTTGATTTTGACAGAAACCTTTTTATCTTGATGTAAGGCAGGATTAAAAAAAATAAAGCTATATTTAGGAAGTTCTGAAATATGACAAGTGTAATAATGAAAGTGAAACCACTCACCCCGCCATTCATGTCTGAGAGTCACAGCCTTGAAAAAGAAAACCAACTTGGAGACGGTCCTTATTAAATTCCATAAAAAGAGTCCGCCATTGGCGTGAAAGCAACACCAGTGATGTAAGGAAAGCTGATGAAGGGGTGGGTACCTGTTTACAGAAGGACTGTGATGCCCCATTGGCAAAGTTGGCTCCGCTAGGTCCCCTCTAATGCAGGTGCAGATACCACAGGGAGGTCAGGAACATCCTGCTGACCCACAGGAAGGGGACAGATGGGACATAGGGAGAGTGTGGTGAAGCATGGTTGCTTCTCTGTGAAATAGAGGAAGTGTCACCTCCCCGACCAGGGAGGATCTAAGCTGGGCAATGCAGGCCCTGCCCGCATGTGGGCTGGAGACATGTGTTGTCTGTCATCTGGGTCTCGCCCACCTCGGCACATGGTTAAGAGAAACTGAGAAAGGGGAAAGATGAGCCTTTGTCCCAAAGGAGGCTGTGCAAGGGACGCCAGTGGTACCCGGGACGCCAGTGGTACCCGTGACAGAGGAGAACTGCAGAAGCCGTGGGCCAGCGGTGCTTAGTTAAAGCAGCTGACAGTGGGAACTGAAGACGATACTGAGGTTCTGGAAGGGCACACAGCAAGGTCACATAGTGGCCACTCAGCTGGCCTTTGCTGTCCTGCTCTCTCTCCGTGTCAGGAAGCCCTAGCCTCTGAGGGACAAGCACTTTGGTGGCAGAGGCTCTGAGATGAAAAGGGACCACAGCCAGATCTGAGCGCCTTGTCCCTGGAGAGTAGAAGTGACAGGTTGTGTACTGTAAGATGGAGCAGAAGACACCAAGCCCCGAACATGTCCAGCAGAGCCCTGTGATGGAGCTTCAACTCTGTGCCTCCCTCTGCTACCCCGGAGCTTCCCCAACCCAAAGCCTCGACTTTTAAGTTATCTGGGAAGCACTGAGCCAACATGACCCCTGCTCTGCCGGTGCTGGCGGAGCCCAGGACAGCTCCTAGGAGCATCATGTGGCCGAATTGAGTTGGTCCAGCAGCCAGAGCTGGCTCGGAAGTGTGTGTGGGCCACCGCATGCTGACCTCCAAGGTGGGAAAGGGGTCTTTACGGAAGATTCGGGAGATGGGGAGAGAAGGAAACCACTCTTCTGTGTGAGGATCTAGTTTTATCACTTCTAAATTTTCTGTGAAAAGACAGATTGGGGAACCTGAAGTTTGTTCAAATTAATAAATTTATTCATAAGGGTTTTGGGACATGTGGTGCGAGAGTGTCCAGCCTCCAGCCCTCAGGCTGCATGCATTTATGAATGTGGCCCAACACAAGAGCATAACCTTACTTAAAATATTATGCATTTTTTGCATATTTATTTATTATACATTTATTTTTGTGACTTGATTGTTTGGTTCTCAAGTGCGAACTTGGTAGACACTGTCATGTTGCAATCGAAAAGCTTAGGCATGTCTGGTGAGAAAAGGGAATGAAATTTTACAAATGTCTATTAAAAACACTAAGTGGGAAACTGTTCCAGGACTCCCGGAGGTGGTACCATCCATTTGGGAACTCCTGCATGTTTCTCACCTAGCATCCTCCAAGGACAGCAGAGGAGCTAACAAGGACATATCGACAAACGGAGGACGCCAACATGGGCAGGTGTTAATGCAGCCCTCTTCTTACACAGCTATACCTAATCGACTCCATTCTGGAGACGTGCCTCCAGCAGGGAAGCGTTTTCCTCAGCAAGACTCTTCTAACTACCTAACTGCAGTAGCTCCAACAGGAAGGAGCACCCAGGGCAGCCACGGGCCTCTGAGTAGGCTTGACTGCACTGTGGCTTTAAGGAGAAGCATTACAGAGACTCACAGAGAATAGTCAATGAGCAGGGCTATGCTTTGGAGGAATCTGGAGGCCAGTTTGCAAGTAGGAAGCTGATAGTCCCCTCCTCTGTCACTTGGGGACAGCTCTGGACACACTCTGGTGAGCTCTGGTGCCTCCCGCACAGGCAGGGGTGTTTCTGAGACTCAAGGAGGTAAAAACAGCAACTCTCGGGAGCCTAGACAGACTGGTCCCGGCCCTGTTCCCCTTTCCACAGAGTTGTCCTTTTAAGGTAAAACCTGATTTCCCAAAACTTTGTCTCCTGAGTTTATTAGCTGCATACCTTCCACGTGTTTAAAGGGTGTGGTCCTGCACCCCAGCTGTTCCTAAGCCCACTCTCACCTGCCTCCCTCACCTCTTCAGGGTTCAGCTTTGTTGGCTGAGGCTTCCTGGGTAGGCTGTACTTCAGCTGAAGGGGCAGGGCTGGCTGCCGTTACCCCGTCCAGCTACTCCACCTCTCAACACTTCACCCATGAGACAAATCCAGACACAGCAGGATTTGCCAAAGAAGTATCAAGGAGTGAGAAATCCGAGTTTGAGTATATTCAAGTATGTGCACCATATATTTATCTGCATGGGCACAAGTGAACATGTGTGTTATGTATGTATATGTGCATGTATGTATGTCTATAACCTTCCCATGTCTGTTATGTAAATCCTCCAAAGACCTATATCATGGGCTGATTTTGAGTTTCCCTTGGTATTCTTAGCATTTATCTGAAGGTAGGTGCATGGCATGCAGCCCGTGGTGAGATGTCCCATCAGCCTTGCCTGCCCCAAATGCACTGATTTTGCCATGGAGCTCAGCGGGCAGATGGTGCCTTGATTTAATACATATCACCTGGGGGGTCCTCCTCCCTCCTTGGTACCCAACGAAAGCAGAAAAGAGAACCTTTGATGTCAAACCTGAGATGAGTCTCTGGCCACTGGTGTGCCTCAGTCAAGTGATGTAGCTAAAGTCATCTCTGCCCCAATCACGTGCACTAGGGAGAGCCCAGCAGGACCCAGTGAGCACAGAGAACCCACAGCATCCCACCAATGGAGGAGAGGTGGGCACCAGCCAGACCCCAGTGATTAAAGAAGTCATTTCTGGGTGTGCTTCCTGTCACCCACCTCTGAGGGATTGTTTCCTCAGACTTTGGAATTTCTGAAATAGGGTCTTATGAAGACAGAGCCGAGTATCAGCTGCCGCACAGAACAGGGCCAGAGAACTGACACAGGGATGTATCTCACATGTGCGGATGCAGATTCTGGCTGATGCTGTGTATGAACACCTGACCAAACACAAGAACAATCTGCACCTGACCATTTGAAAGAACTGTGCACACACAGCCAGCCTTGCCCTTCCATGGAGCCACACATGGAGGCCAGCAGAACTGTGCACACATGGCCCAGCCTTGCCCTTCCACGGAGCCACACATGGAGGCCCACAGAACTGTGCACACACGGCCCAGCCCTACCCACTCCACGGAGTCACACTTAGAGGCAAGCTAATCTCCTTGTTAGTTCTTCTCAACAGGAGGCCCATCTCCTGTCCTTCATGCCTGAAGACATCTGGCCAGACCTGGGCAAGGCAGGGACAGTGTCCTCCTGTGGGTGGAGGGGCCTGCTACTGAGAGTCTCCTGGAGCACAGAACTCTCCTGCCTCCCTCAGGCCCCTGAACGCCAAGGGCAACTGGGAGAAATCCTGACACTCACAAGCCAAGTCTTATAACCAGCACCTGTTCTCATAAAACTGTCACCAATGATTCAGAAAAGACGGCGAGAGAAAGAGAAGGAAACAAGAAAAAAGCTTCAGCCACAGGAATTTCATATTAAAGCACTGATCAAACTTTATCCTTCCTTCTTCCTTTTCCTGTAAATCGTCAGAAGCGGGAGGGTGGGGATCTTGCTGTTCTGTCCCCCCTCATGTCACACTGCAATAGACACTCACCAACAGCTGCCACACAGCTGTGCCTCCTGTCCCTCTGCCCCCATAAAAGGCAGAGATTTAATTAATTTATCAGTGTTTTTCTTTGTTCCGATTCAAGTTCAATTAGTCGGATTAAACAGAATAATGGAGATGAAAAAGCTGAAAAGAGTTTGAAGCACAGCGTACATAGAAAGTGTCGCTGTGGAAGCCACAGAGAACATTTGTCCAATTATCATTCTGTGGTATTCATATGCATAAGTAATTCCGGGGCCACACTGATCCAGCTTCAGTATTTACATGTAGCAGACATGTGTGTCACTGATATAGGAGAAGGTGAGGTGTAGAGCGTGGAGTGGACACGGGTCTCACAGACAGCTTGTCTCCAAGTGCAAGCCAAAGTACCTTCCTTGTCTCTAAACTGATAATGAAGTTGAATTTGCCAGACTTCTTGCTTTTGAAAGGAGACAACACTGGGCATGGGAACCGGAGGGATCAGGTCAGGGGAGGATGGAGGGAGAGAGGCCTGGGAGAGACAACTGGAGTCTGGAGGCATCTCTGGGATGAGCTAGAATCCTAGTGCAAGGGAAACTCCCAGGAGTCTCTGAGGGTGACCCTAGCTAAGACTCCTAGCAATGGGGGATACGGAGCCTGAACTGGCCATCTCCTGTGACCAGGCAAGACTTCCAGTGGAGGGATTGGGACACCAATCTAGCCACAAAACCTTTGACCTACAATCTGTCCTGCCTACAAGATGTGCTGGGGTAAAGGTGGCACAGAGATTGTGGGAGTGGCCAGCCAATGACTGGTCCATCTTGAGACCCACACCATGAGAAGGAGCTCACCCCTGACACTGCCTGGAGGGCCAGGACCCAGAGGATAGCCCAGAGACCTAGGATAGAACCAAACACAACTAGCAAAAAAAAAAAAAAAGTCAATGAAATGATTCCTAACGATATTCTGCTGTACTCATAGATTGGTGCCTAGCCCAACTGTCATCAGAGAGGCTTCACCCAGCAACTGGTGGAAACAGATGCAGAGACCCACAGTCAGACATCAGGTGGCACTTGAGGAACCCTGCAGAAGAGAGGGAGGAAGGATTGTAGGAGCTGGGAGTAGCAGGGGTTGGAGGAGCAGGTCAAGGACACCACAAGAAAACCCACAGAATCCACCAACCTGGCTTCATAGGGGCTCACTGGGACTGAACTGACAACCAGGGAGCCTGCATGGGACTGACCTAGGCCCTCTGCATATGTGTTACAGTTGTGTATCTTGGTGGGAGCAGGGGCTGCCTCTGACTCTGTTGCCTGCTTTGGGGACCCTTCCCTCCTACTGGGTTGCCTCATCCAGTTTTAGTAGGAGAGGAGGTGCCTAGTCTCACTGCAACTCGATATACCATGGCTGGCTGATATCCATGGGAGACCTGCCCTTTTCTGAAGAGAAATGGAGGAGAAGGAGAGGTGGATGGGGGTGGGAGTTGGGGAAGAGGGGAGGTGCTGAGGAGGGACTGGGAGGAGAGGAGAGAGGGGAAACTGTAGTCGGTATGCAAAAACAAAAATAAACAAATAAAAAATTTAAAAAAAAGAAAGGGGGCAGCCCAAGTGAAGTGTCTGTTTGCCCTGGCACATGCCCATCAATAGCTGTGGTATAGCCCCAGTCCAAACCGTCCCTCACAGCTTCGTGTGTTGGAACACTTGGTCCCCAGATGGTGGTGCTGTTCCTTGAAGCTGATCTCTCCTCTGGGAGCTTCCTGACCCCCTGAGAGGGAAGAAAGCTTCATGGTCCACTGCAACACATAGAACTGCCCAAGCCACCAGGTCTCCCAGAAGCATGAAGGACGAAATCCTCTGAAATTGTGAGACAAAGTGAACTTTTCCTCAGCCAGATCAATTTTAAAAATGTTAGTCATTATTATTATTATTATTATTGTTATTTGTATGTGTGTTTTGTCTGTGCACTGTGTACAAACAATGCCCATGGAGGTCAGAAGATGGCATCAGATCCTCCAGGACTGGAGTCTAGATGTTTGTGGTCGACTACATGGGTACTGGAAACCTAACTCTGATCCTCTGCAAGAGCAGCCAGTGCTCTTAACCGCTGAACCATCTCTCTCCAGCCCGGTCAGAGATTTTGTCACAGTAACAAAGTAACTAGAACAGATAATTGTCATTAAACATGTTTTCCAATAACAGGCATTCTGGGGCCGGGAGGGTGTTTGCCAGGCAAGAGTGAGGATAGTCATGGCACCCACATAAAAAGCTGCACATATGACTGTGATCTCAGTGCAGTGGAGATGGAGCCAGGGGGATCTCAGAGGGTTAGTGGACAGTCTAGGCAACCAGGTTCAGTGAGAGACCCTCTCTCAAAACATAAATACACACACACCTCACACAGCTACACAGATATAACTATTCCATATAAAATGATGGGGTCTTTCTGTTAAGGAAAAGATCTCAGCACTTAGGAGGTGACAAACCATTCTCTCAGTACCTGCCACACCAGCCCTTTGTCACAAAGGGAACTGATATAAAGACATGTGAGGACCATATTCTGTTGCCTGTTCCCTATATCTGAAACCTGCCTGCCCAGGTACTCATCATATGAAATTAGGTAGGAGCTCCATCCAGGGCCTAACCTACAGGCTCCTGGAAGGAGAAACAACTCCTGGAAGGAGAAAGAGCTCCATGGGTAAAGTTTTAGGAGAGGATGGTGTGTGTGTGTGTGTGTGTGTGTGTGTGTGTGTGTGTGTGTGAGAGAGAGAGAGAGAGAGAGAGAGAGAGACAGAGAGAGAGACAGAGAGAGAGACACACACACACACACACACAGAGAGAGAGAGAGAGAGAGAGAGAGAGAGAGAGAGAGAGAGAGAGAGAGAGAGAGAGTCTTGAGGCCCCTGCTCTGTATATGGGTGCTTACATACTCAAGGCTGGCGGAAGGGAGGCTTGCACAGTGTGTGTGGTGGGTTCTGGGTTCACTGAGGAACCCCCAGCATTGCCAATCCAAGAAGGGAGTTTTCTGTGGAGACAAAGATCACAGCTTGAGACAGAGCAAGACGAAGTGAATTATCAAGAGGGGAACTGAGGCACAGCCCCATATTTATGGTTTGGGAGAGGGCCAAAAGATGGATGAGTGGGTGGACCATGCCAGGCGGCTGGTAGCTGAGGGGAGCAGCAGTTCTGTGCATGGCTGTGGGAGCTGCCGCTGGACTGAAGGCTGTGTGGGTCCTGACACCTGTGTTCTGCCCAAAAGCCACCGGTTTTGTGTGCAATTCCCCACAGCTTAAAGCAGAATGTGAAAGGACCGTGCTTACCTCAGATGAGAGTCTGACTAATCAATTGGCCAAGGTCCCCTGGAACTAGAGGAGGCAATATAACAGGCCGCCCGCACCCGCAGTCATCATCGATGCCAGGCTGGGCAGCCCACAGTGGGGAGGGCATCTCCCTGTGCACAGCCTGAGGCTCATGGCTAGCCCAGTTGAGGTGCGGGGGATGAATCAATTAATAAAAACAAATTACCTTTTACCCAGTTAAATAAAAGCTAATATAAATGAAGTTGCTTGTGTGGGGCAGATTTATGCTAACTATAACCATTCCATTCCAAGATGGAATTGACTTAATGTGATATTAAAAAAGATCGAATTAAACTTTAATGAATGTGACACTTGGTGTCAGAAAAGGCGCTGTGGCCCTTTCCATGTTTTTACTGAGTTCATAGATAAGAATCTACCTGCATCTAATCTGCTGTGGAAGGGCAGGACACGGTCTCCAGGAGGAACCTGGTTTGAGTCCTAGGGGCTCCTCACACCCGTGGGAGCCCTTCTCCCAGGCTCTTGCTAGTCTACGGCTTTGAGGGTACAGCTACAAGCCTAGGTGACAGAACAGCGTAGCTGTGCCTGGCCCCACTCCCGAGGGCCTCAGAGGATGGTGCACAGGGAGTAGGCAGGATAAAGCAAAAACCCAAGCTGCCATGACCGTAAGCCACGATACCCAGGCCTGTTCTCACCCACCGCAGCCTGGAGGCAGCCAAGCAGAGCCTGTCTGCTTTCCGAAGAGGATGAGTGAGCAGTCTGATCTTAATTGTGTCCAGAGACTGGAGCTCACCTCAGACAGAAAGAAGAGTCTGTGGGCTGGCTCACTGTGGGGCCTTGGAGGTGTTGGGAGAGGCCCTGGGAATGGTGGCTCTGTTTGTCAGCAGCAGGATGGGATCTGCCTATGACCTGCTCCAGAAGAGGAAGATTCCCAGCAGTCAGAAAATGCTACAGCTCTGTGGCCTTGCTGAGATTAATTTTCCATGCCTCAGTTTTCCTTTCTGTAAAACGGAATGACTCTCCTAGGAAAGAGAATATGTTGTGCTTTCAGGAAGCCTTCTGGCTAAGAACATAGACCACATGGCCGTGCCATTCCTGTCTTGAGTACACTGTGTGCTTCCTCAGGCGGAGAACCCCCTTTCAGCACCAGGGCTGGTGTCTCCTGTGTCTACACATTGCAGCCCAAAGGGTTTTAGTCACTTGCTAAATCCAGGGGCAGGGATTGACCTTGACCTTTGATCATCAATATCTGCTGAACACTCACCTGTGCTAGGCCCTGGCAGCTGTTCCTCATGACCATGTACCCAGAGATACAAGCTCAGGGTTACCAAAAGACACAGCCAAGGCCCTCACTGTAGCCCAAGAACTGTACCTGTCATCTTTCTAATGCCCTGGAGCCAGCAAATGGCTCAGTTGTCTTTTCCCAGGGGAACGCTAAAGATGAGGTGAGAATCTATAGGCTCACAGGATGCTGCCTGTGGACCTCACAAACAAGGTGAGAGAGAAGCCAGGAAGGAAAGAATTGGTTCACCTGAGTTCAAATTCAAGCAGAACTCCCCTAGAATGTTAGAATTCTGAGATCCGAGTCTCCTCGGTGAGGGCCTGGAGACCACAAGGAGTTGAAGCTGCTTTCTTTGGGGGCAGGTCTTGTGTGGTCAGATGCGGTGCCAGCCACACTAGAGTCTGTCTGCAAACCCACCAGCTGTGTGTCGATCACCAGGAATTGAAAGTGGAGGTGGAGGACGGAGCTCTGTGCTCTGGTCAAGATTAGGTGTTCTGTGCAACATGCTCTGGATAAGGGGGCCTACAGCACCTGCTTAAACAGGAGCTGGGCCGAGCTAAAGGGAACCCACGCTGTAGCTGGGGGCTGCCCATGAGCCAAGCTGGGCTCCGACCAGGAAATGGTGCCTACAAGCCTAGAGGAGCCCATGCTCTGCCTAGGGGACATGCCTATGAGCTGACAGGAGCCTGTGCTCTGGTGGGGGAAAATTCCCTCCCCAGCTATTTTTAGAGACGTCTCTGGGGCTAGGCCACATTTGACATTTCATCCTAAGCCAAAGCCGCAGCTCTATGATTGCAGAGAGCCTGGGTTCTCCCAGGGTCTGCTGTTTGATTTTTAATAGTTCAGCTGTTGAGCTCTCTTGCCAAATGACCTTGTGAATTAGTTCCCATGATGCTGTGAAGCAGGGCCACTGGCTCCAGAGAGGGTTTTCAAGGGTGGTAAGAAGGAAGATCCCTCCATTTGAGTATCTGAGATCTGGGGCCCTGGGCTTCAACTTCCTCCTCTGGAAGGTGGGGGTTGATGTTGTGTCTTGTTTTGCGTCAGAGATATGAGCACTGGCCTCATGCAGCGTATGTACAGAGCCCCATGGAGTGTTGGCTCCGGATCTGATTCCTGGCCATAGAGGAAACAGGGACACTGCCAGGCCCTCCTGTTAGGATGACAGGGAGTCTGCAGGCCTCCGTGTTTTGCTGCGTCTGAGAGCAGAGGTGTCAGGGTGGCTGCTTAGGTGAGAGGTCAGTGGACCCTCCACAGCAAGGTTATAGAGCACTGTGTTTGGGGAAAATGACTCTGCAGGGGGGTGGAGGAGGTGGGGCTGGAGTCTGGCCAATCAGGGAATGGGAAACTCTGCAGGGAATTGTAGAGGCAGCTGGAACCAAGTTAACTGGGGACAGTGGAAGGCAAGCCAACCGGCCTATTGTGAGCGAGGGTGCGGGTGGGCCAGGGCATTCGCTCATGAGGAGAAAGGTGTATGGGAGCCTGCTGCTCTGATTGGTCCTTGTTGGTGACAGGCTGTCTTCTTGGTTAAGGGAACCGGCAGACAGGGCCCCCACTGGGTGACCCATTCTCAGGTTTCTCAAACCTTTTCTGCTCACCCTTTACACTTGAGCAATTCTTACACGACCTTGGGCATGTAAGTTCCTGAAGCAGGTAGACAAATCAAACATTTACTGACAATAAATCAAAGGCTTTTATTTGCAAACAATTCTTTGGCATACATAGAATTTTACCATCTATTAAAGGTGAAGGTACATTTGCATACTAATGAGATGTAAGTGCTTGTTTATTTTTACACAAAGAATTAAATCTTGGCTGAATGTTTGATATGGCAGGACACGGAGCGTCTTCCACGCTTTTCAGAGTTGATCGATATTTTGATTGTATAATTGTCAATGCTGAAAACACTGTGCACACTATGTGTAGGGCCATCTCAGAAATTATTAGCCATTCTATTCTTATCCCAAGCCAAATTCATTTAACATTTTTAAAAGAAACCCAAGTCGACAACTTAAATGTCATTTTAAAAAAATCAAACATTCGAACACAGAACAATACAAAGATAGACTAACTTAATACCTCTGTGCTGAGGAGTGACGGGAGGATATTACAGGTGTTGGTTTTCTGTAATTAAACCATTCTGTGTCTATGGAGCAGAAAGCTCTGCTCAGTACAGACACTGCAGTTCTCAACACAGGAGTCTGAGCTGGCATGCTTCAGGCAGCCATCAGTCATCAGTGATGCGTGGTGGAACGGCATGCTCAATGAGAAGTGCTCCAGCTGTGTGTCCAGCACCAGAGCTATAGTCAGTGCCACCTGGGCTGGCACTACGGGGTACATCCTAGGTTCATTACACATTGGGTTTTTGAATTAAACTTTGGTCTGTACACTCAGCAAATCTTCACTGCCATGAGATGGTTTTCTAAGTCTCACGTTCAGTCACGTGTCCCCCATAGGGGGCTGAAACTCACAGTGTAAGAAACTATGGTGTGCACGGTAGGGAACCTATAGAGTCCAGGCCTGAGGATTCCATAATCTGTACTTGCAGTTTCTGTCCAGAGAGCTTCAATTTAAAACGGTCTGGATGGCACGTGGACACCACCTCCTAATGGAAAACCCTCGAGGCTCACATGGAAATGGAGGAAGCTCGTATTCCCCTTGTGTGGGATGGGCCTGTCTGTCTGTCTGTTACAACTCACAGTTCAAAGGAATTTATTCTGGGCAGTCCTCACCTCCCGTGTATTCCTGAATCATATGTGTGTCTAGATAGCTGTGTTTACTTAGGATCTGACTGACAACCACCATGGGTCACCATGGGGGCCAACCACAAGTGACTCTCCAAAGCAGGCACTAAAATAGTATAAAAAGTAAGTGGTAGATGGCAGATGGCAATTGTGGGCAGGGGCCAGAGAGCAGTGGGCAGTGGGCAGTGGGTGAACTATGGGAGTCACACAACTGTGGTAGACCACAGGCACTAGGCAGTGAACAGTGGGCTGTGAGTGATGGGCAAAATGTGGTGGGTAACAGACCATGGGTGGTGATGGTGGACAGTGACAACAGACAGTGGGTGGTGAGCAACAGACAACAGGCAGTGTGTGGTGGACAATGGGAGACAGGCAGTGGGTAGGAGAGAATGTACAGTAGACGGGGATGGTGGATGAGGCTGAAGTGACAGAGGAAGGTGGGTAGGGAGAGTGTGTAGTAGATTGTGGATGACAGACAATGGGAGATAGACCGTGGGCAGATGACAGTGAGTGGTATGTGCTCACTAGGCAGTGAAGAGTGCAGTGGGTGAGATCATGGATAGAGGGGTGGACAGTGGGTGGTGGACAGAGGGTGGTGGACAGAGGGTGGTGGACAGAGGGTGGTGGACGGAGGGTGGTGGACTGTGGGTGGTGGACTGTGGGTGGTGGACAGAGGGTGGTGGACAGAGGGTGGTGGACGGAGGGTGGTGGACAGAGGGTGGTGGACTGTGGGTGGTGGACTGTGGGTGGTGGACTGTGGGTGGTGGACAGAGGGTGGTGGACTGTGGGTGGTAGACAGGGTGGTGGACAGAGGGTGGTGGACAGAGGGTGGTGGACAGAGGGTGGTGGACAGAGGGTGGTGGACAGAGGGTGGTGGACTGTGGGTGGTGGACTGTGGGTGGTGGACAGAGGGTGGTGGACGGAGGGTGGTGGACAGAGGATGGTGGACAGAGGGTGGTGGACAGAGGGTGGTGGACTGTGGGTGGTGGACAGAGGGTGGTGGACTGTGGGTGGTAGACAGGGTGGTGGACTGTGGGTGGTGGACTGTGGGTGGTGGACGGAGGGTGGTGGACGGAGGGTGGTGGACGGAGGGTGGTGGACGGAGGGTGGTGGACGGAGGGTGGTGGACAGAGGGTGGTGGACGGAGGGTGGTGGACAGAGGATGGTGGACAGAGGGTGGTGGACAGAGGGTGGTGGACAGAGGGTGGTGGACAGTGGGTGGTAGACAGGGTGGTGGACAGTGGGCACCAGGTAGTGAGCAAGGAGCACTGAAATTGCTGTGCTGACCACGTAGCTTCTGTAGCAGCCTTTATAACTGACAGATATGTATTCCTAAAAAATGGCAAAGGAAAACAGTGTTCTGACCCTACAACAAAACCTACAGATTCTGATGATGGAACTTTCAGTTTACCAAAACAAAACTACCTCCATCCATCCACATGCCCAGTCCTCAGACATGCGGAGAAGTCTCCTTGCAGGAATTGACATTCCATATATTCACAGCTGCGAGCTTCAGGCTGCTTCTGTGGGGTACCAGCGTTTGTCACCTGCTGAAGGCTCACCCCCACAGGTCACAGGTTAGCGCTAAGTAGCTGTAGCTGAGCTGTGCCTCTGAATCGCCTGCTCTCATCTGCTTAGATAATGGTCGGAAGCTGCCACTAAAACATTTCTAAGTGATTGCTTGTGGATCACCCCTTCCACCACCCCATTCATCTCTCGGGCGACCCACTTTTGGTCTTTTGTGCAGTGGCAGTTGGAGAATTGGGTCATGATGTGCACAGAGCTTTGGCAAAAAATGTTTTAATAGACTCGCCATTTAGCGTCCCACCCTTCCAGGCTTCAGACAAAATGAAGCTTATTACAGGTTGGAAATGGGCAACTTAGAGGCCGGCAGGGTCAGTACGGATGGCCAGGTCTCAGTGTCACTGGATGTCCTCTCCGTAAGTACTCTTGGGGTCTCATCTCCAGGCTCGTGGGTATATGCAACTGTATGAATACCCAGGTATACCCCAATCACTGCTGTGTGATCTGGGCGGCCTGTGGTGTCATGGAGCATGCAGGTGTTGGTGAGTCCCTCAGTAGGCAGTTGGTGACAGCTTTCTGGTGGCAGGAAGGTGCCTAGTTCCTCCTTAGGACTCTGGTCATCATTTAGAGCCTACTACCCTGCCCGTGTTCCTGGGTGCACAGCAGCTCCCCCAGAACTTCTGTGAAGGGAAGAGTAAGATAAAGGTGGAAGAGGAGAGGTGTGGCTCCCTGCTACCCGCGGCTCCCTGCTACCCGCCAGTTCAGGCCCACAGAGCACCACCCGCAGAGAGCAGGAAGGACCCTCAAGTGGCTCACTGTGAACCTGCAACCAGAGAGATGGGGTTGTCTAGGGTCTCAGAGAACCTAGCTTTACTACTCCTGGGCACATACTTAAAGGACCCTGAGTACTCCCACAGAGCCCATGTTTATTCTTGCACTAGCCATGGCATCCAGGAAATGAAAACCACTTAGATGTCCATCAACGTATAAATGAGGGAAAAAAGAGTAGTACATACACAATAGAATAGTGTTCTGCCATAAGGAAGGATGATATCATGACCTTTGCAGGAAAATTGTTGGAACTGAAAATCACTGTTAAGTAAAGAATTTCAGACTAAGAAAGATAAATACTGAGGACTTTCTCTCATATGAGGAGACTATATATGTATATATACATATATATAAATTATAATATACTTAATATACTATAATAGATATAATATATTCTTGGAGATGACATTCCCTCAGATACCAATGGCTGCTATACAGATGTCTGGCTGGGTGACCAGGCATGCTTTATTGTCACTAGGAGGTTGTCTATGCCCCTCAGTGACAGAGAAGATGGTGTGCACCCCTGGAGCCCATATTGCTTCTGTTGGTACACAGTCGCAGCTGTGTGGACTGCTGAGATAACGCATGGCAGCTTTCCCCAGCCATGGAATGACAGGGTTTTCAAATGAGCGTGTTCCGACGTTTTAAGATGGGGCTCCTATTTTAGAGGCATTTTAGATCTGTAGAGAGGCTGTGGAGAGGACAGGGATGCTATAAGGACAGTGGATCGTATGGACTGAGAGGCCCACACACCCTGTCAAGTCCTCTGCTGCCCACACATCCCCTTAGTGTCCATGGCTGTCACAACAAATGCTCCGATGTCACTGTGCCATGGCTTGCAGCAGTCCACGTGTGGCACCGTCCTCTTAGCCTTCCCCTGAGGTCCCTTATCTGTTAGGGACCACATCCAGGACCTCGGACCTCCTTGGGCTCCTCTCACCTATGGACGTTTCTCAGATTCTCCTTGTTTTTGGTGGCCTTTGGGACTTGCTGAAAGTCGTCAGGAGTTTTGTAGAGCACACCACTTATTTTTAAGTGTGCCACCATTTGGTTTTTGAGTACGAAAGCTGGACTCTGAGTCAAGAGAGGCTGCCTGTGCAGCTGGTGTTCCTTCAACCGCCTTAGGCTGCGGGAAGCCAGCACCCGGGAAGACCCAGACTGCCCTGGCCCCCTTCTCCATGTAATTCAAATCTTGTGTGGATCCCAGGAAGAACTAAAAATAACTGTATCCAATGGCAAGATAGATGCTGAAGGAGGGGAGTGAACCCCGAGCCCTCCAAAGATACCATCATCATCAGGCTGGCTCTGCCCGCCTCTTAATTACTGGTGCTACCTACAGCTATCCAGGCTTTGGAAACATTACAGTTGGGGGAGATGTATCTATTTGTAAGTGTCTCTCTGTGTATTTATTTTTAGTTGTTGCACTTAATTCAAGAAATACATTCCACCCTCCAAACAGGCACAATATGCTGCACAATATGTAACTTAGGAAGGAGTACCCTGAATCCTCACTGTGGCCCCATTTCCCGGCACTGCATGGATTCCTAGGGAAAGCACCCAGAGCCCCGTGAGTGGGGCCTTCCGTCTGGGCAGCTGGACCTTGCTGGCTTGAGATTTCTAGAGTTACCAGAGAGCTGTGCATCACTACTCTTGTCTAAGCAGCGTCAGCCTTCCCCCAACCCCACCAGAAGCAGTTGGGATTGACAGAGAGTCCTCCCATTGGGACCCAGGGCACCTTCTTGAGTCACTGAGGTCACAGCACCAGGTGGACTTCGCACCAGCTGCTGAGCCTCTGTGTATCACTTCCCTACCCTTGCAAGGGGACATCTCCGTCTCCATCACTGAGAGTAAAGCTCTCAGAGCCTAGTGTGCCACTCACATAGACACTGATTGAGTTCTTCAACTTACTTAGTCGAATGGAGGCTTCATCTCTTTGCAAGGGTGGAAGAAAAATAATAATAAAGATTCATTATAACACATTCAAAGGCTCCTTCTCTCAAATTCCTTTACTAGACAAACCCAGAAATCCAGCTGCAACTGGAACCAGATCACCAGTGGAGAGACACGTGGATGGAGGACTGTGCGAAACTGTTCTGTTGAAACATTTATCTTGCATTCACGATGTCCCGCATTTGAGGCTAAGCTATTACTGTAATTGGATTTTAATAAGGCCAGAGAATTGTCTAGAGCTTTGCTTGCTGCCTGCGCCCACGTGAGGACGAGAGGCCTGCGCTGTACTACTCTCTCCGATCCTGCATGTTTCCTCCCTCAGACCTCTTGGAGAGGATCACTTCTGTTACCACGCCTCTTCTCTGCTCCCCACACCAGTGTTCCACACACTACACAGTCAGGAGCAGTAACCATAAAGCCACTTGCTATTTGCTGTTATTCATGTTAGTAATTCATATGGGGGACGAATGATTCTGAAGTCTGTACAGTGGGAGATTACTTTATGATATTTTAATTGCAGCTTGTAATTTGAACTCCACGTTTTGAGCTGTCTCTGGACTTCTAATCAGCCAGGCAGACTTCTGGGCCTCTGGAAATCCTTCTTAGCCCTCCAAAGAGTTTCCCATGCTTAGTAAGGAAGAGGGAACGAAGAACGGGATCTCCGCATGGCTCTTGGCATGCCATTGTGCGGTAGCTCAACCCATTTTCCCCAAAGTCGGGAGTGAGGTCTAGGTTTCCCCGAAATACAGACCTTGAGTTAGGCGTCTCTAGCTCTTTCATCCCATGTCTTTTTCTCACTAAGATGTGCTGAGCACCTTTGTATGCCCAGGTATCTAGAGGGAATAGAAATAGCCCACCTGTGGCCTGCTGGCTTTGGCACAGATCCTCATACAGGGAATATATTCTTTGGTCCACATGGGGAACAACAAGGCCCATACCCTGTGCTCTGTGTTTGTTTCCCTAATTAAGGGGCATGGGAAGCCAGGACTGGGGCATGGCTTCAGGGTTACCTGCTCGCTTGACTGTACACAGGGTTTCCACTGGCCAAGTCCTGCCCTCATCCCAGAAGATAACCAGCAGAGGCTGCCTCCATCTTTTTCATCTATGATTCATTCCCAACCCAATATCATATTTTTTGAGACAGGCTCTTATGTGGCCCCAGCTGGCCTCAGATTCCATATGTAGCTGCGGATGACCTTTGACTTCTGATTCTCCTGCTTCCACCTCCCAAATGCTGAGATGATAGGCAAGAACCATGGTGTCTGGCAGTGCCGCCATGGAGCCCAGAGTTCCTTGCAAGCTAGACAAGTACTCTGCCGTCTGAGCTCCATCTCCACCAACCACCATCCAGAGTCCACCCAACCATCACGGCTTCCCACAGTGCCCTCTTTACTCTCCTCTGAACACAGCTGTCCATGGCCCCAGCCTTCCAGGAGACCCACCCCACCACCCTCTCATCACAGACCTGCCTTCTAGTACATGAATGAAAAGCAGCTATGAATTGAAAATTAATTTTCACAAGAGAAACAGCCCCAAGCCTACATCATAAGCAAAATGTTAAGCAGTGAGACAGTGAGTGTGTGAGAGAAGAGCACTGTCCCTGACCCGGGCCTTGCCAGGGCTTTTGTCCCCCACCTGGGCCTCACCAGGGATGCCTTGATGTTTGGTCTGATGCCACATTAAGTCAGATACTTCTGAACCAAGCCCTTGGGGAAGAGCGGGCAGTGTGATTGGAACACACAGAGGGCTGGGAGAAGTGTTTTGTGATTGCCTTTGTTGAGATCAAGGGGATGTCACCACCCAGAGACTCTGGGGAGGACCCAGAGTAATTAATTGTGTCTCTGGTTCCAATTAGGACATCAGTTAGATTTATATATGACAAGTACACACAGCTGCCACGTTGGCCCTGTGCCTGGCCACGGATGACACCAGGGATCTGAGGAGGGGTCAGAGTCTGGGGTTCTCTAGATATCCATGCTTGTTTGCACCTGGCAGGAGTGGACACTTGTGTACCATGTGGCCTGTGACCAGCCTTATTCTGGTTTGGGCAAAACTCAGCAAAGGGCTGTGGTACTGGCTGCAGGGCTAGGATGGGGTTTGGGAGGTTGCTGAGCTCTCTGGGCCTCCATTTCGCATCTGAAACAGTGAGATCCACATGCAGCTCACAGGGTGTGGATTCTGTGAGCTGGTGGGGAGAGAGGTGGTCACTGTCTGTGTCCTTAAACCAAGTCCGTCTCTATTCACAGATGCCACTCAGTGCTGCCAGCATTACGTAATAGGGGGCTTTCCAGTCTCCACCCTGTCAACATCTAGATGAGGTTGTTTTAGGGGGCTGTCCTGCTTCCAAAGGGCATCAAACAGCATCCTTCGCTAGCAAGCCACCCTGGAATGGTGACATCAGAATACTTCCAGATACTTCCCAGTTGATTAATTACTAGCTCCAAATTAAAGCAAGAAGACCCAAATGCCACCACAAATAGCCCACCAGTGGTCATCAACTACAGATGGAGTTTATGGATTTCCCTGGCATCAACTCAGGGGTCAGAGCATCTCTGGAGACATCAGGGAATAAATAACATAACACAAGGCGTGGAGCCTGCACACCTAATAGGCTCTTTGAGAGGGGAATCTGTAGTACCAAGTCACCCTGAGGTGACAGACGATTGGGTGTTTTGGAGAGAACTTCAGAAGCCAAACCTGTGAGTGTCCCATCCTGGTGATAGCCCAGGATAGGCTCTGTTCAATGATCTTGCCTTAGTCATGAACCCTGAGACCCTGGCATGCATGCCCTCCAGGTCACCTGGTGATAACAAAGCCCCAGATCCCAGGATGGAGATACCATGAACTGAGGCAAGGACACAGGACATATGTGAGGGTAGCCTTTACCCTCAGAGCTCAAGCAGATGACAAGTAACTCTAGGATGCACCCTTGGGGGGCTCTTGGCCAACTTGCTCACATTGGATTTCTCCAGCTAAGGCGAGGTACAGACAGTCCAAACAGCCAAACACATGCTTATCATGAGTACAGTGCCAGTACAGGACTGAAGTAAAAGACAACTTTGTTCAAATGACCCAGATTACCTGCCAAGGTGGAAAGAAAATGGCCAGTAAGCATGATGTGGCTCCTCACATTTAGACTTCCTGAGGCTGCATTCCAAGCCTGCATCCACGATCATGAAGAACGCATCTGACACATGACCCATGTTCTTGGGTGAGTGAGGACCCTCCCCAACCCCAGGACATATGTTCCCAGCTTTTGTAAAGCTGAGCACGACCCCCTGGGCTGCTTTACCAGAAGAAACCTAGGGTGCTTAGCAGATGAGCTTTTATGATGTATCCCTTCGCCTGAGCTGGTGGGAACATCTACATTTGGGGTAAGGTCCGCACACTGGAGAGTCTAGTGCCACATACTAGCCAGTGCCTTCCTGGTGCACCTCCCTCCACCTGACCCTGAGTGGACACCTCACTCTGCCTCTACTGAGTCATCTCCTTTCCCCACAGGACTCTACCCCATCATATACATCTGCACCCCTCCTTCCTAATGCTAGCTGTCACCCCAGGACCCTGCAGGCCCATTTCAGGCCATGTAACATGATAATGGACCTTATGTTCTAGTCTTTAAGTGTTTCTATCTTCAGGGTGCTATAGGACCTCCCCAGACTCCCCAACCAATGAAGGAACCATTAGGACCAAGACATCTTTCAGTGAACTTGATGGTTCCAGTAAACCAAGTTACAATATCGTGATTGTGTTATGAAATAGATGGAACAGGCAACCACAGGGGAACCCTCCCCTGTTTTTTCTCCAGAAATGTTGAGAGTGTGGTTCGTTAAGAAAGTGTAGTATCTTTAGGTTAGAAGATACAATCTAGAATATTCGTATGGATTGAGATATTTCTAATATGACTAAATTCTGTCAGGAACAACAGCAACACCCCCAAAACAAGGAAAGAAAGTAATGATGCTATATTTTGAGGTGTCTGAAGCTATTTTAACTGCACCTAACTGTGACCACTATGAAGTTTTTACCATATGGTGGTTACCTATAGTGCTTGGGAAGGCCATCTGGCACTCAGGTTGTGGAGCACACATGCTTCTCATCGACCCTTCTGGCTGCACATGTCTCTCATGGCATAAGGTGGGTACAGCGGAGCTAGCATCATGACCGTGGAGCACTAGAAGGCTTGTTTTTTTTTTCTTTCAGATAACATCATAATATTACCCATAAGCCATGCCTCACAAGGGTTGTAGTTATATTTTCACATACGACCAGGACACTTTTCACCCACACAAGTGACATCTCACAGTCTTCACTCCAGGAGACAGTGAGACTCCTCAAGTGTTTGCAACAATTCCTATAACCACGAACACCGCTCAAGCCATTGTGGCAAACCGGAAGACCCATGGCATCCTGCTCAGCAGTGTCAGGACACCAGCTGGTGGGAGTGGAAACACACACTGGAGAATGCGAGGGTGTCAACACAGAGGGGTCCATGTCATCCTCGAGGACAGAACCCAGCTCCATCCCTGGGGCTGCTGAGAGATTAAAAAGTTCCTCACAGGGAGAACAGGTTTTGAAGTTCTCATTGAAATTCCATGTTCTGACTCCATTGGAGTCCTCTAATCAAATGATATGCGAGCTTCCCAAGACAGAAAACCCATGGCAATTCCTTTTTGTGTGTGTGGTTCACTGTTTAGCTATTTCATCTTTACCCCTTCATTCATTTGTACTTGTTAGACCGAAATATACAAGAGATGCCATCATAGACTTGGAAAATGTGACTCCCATCCCTCACACACAGACCAAGGATCACTGGCCTGTAGATGCAATGAGGGTGGGCAGCTCTTACTGTACATGGGGTCTTCACTCAGACATCTCTGAATCCAGGAAATGGAAGAACATTCTTGCTGGTGTGACAGCCAGTATAGACACACATATGCCCAGCTTTAGCAGCAAATCACTTACCTAGAAATAAAAGGAAAGTTTCATGAGTTGAGTGCAAGAGTTTCTCCCACTGGATTCCTGTCCTAATTACTTCCTGTTGCAGTCATAAACTTCAGGACCAAAAACAATGTGGGGAGTAAAGGGTTAATTTGGCTTCCAGGTTACAATTGGTCAACAAGAAAAGCCAAAGCAGGAGCTTGAAGCAGAGGCTATGGAGGTATGCTGCTGACTGGCTTGCTGCCCTTGACTTGTGTTCAGCCAGCATTCTTTAAAAACAAACAAAAAACCCTCATCTATTTATTTTACATCCTGGCTGCAACCTCCCTCCTCGTCCCTCATCTCTATTCCCCCTTTCCCACCCCACAATTACCTCCTCTTTCATTTCCATCCAGGAAAGCTCAGATCTCCCATGAGTATCAAAAAACATGGCATAAATCTTATCAAAAGCAATCTACAGATTCAATGCAATCCCCATCAAAATCCCAACATAATTCTTCACAGACTTGGAAAGAAAAATACTCAACTTCATATGGAAAAACAAAAGACCCAGGATAGCTAAAAGAATCCTATACGATAAAGCAACCTTTGGAGGCATCACCATCCCTGACCTCAAACTCTACTATAGAGATATAGTAATAAAAACAGCCTGGTACTGGTATAAAAACTGACATATGGACCAATGGAATCGAATTGAAGACCCTGACATTAATCCATGCACATATGAACACCTGGTTTTTGACAAAGGAGCCAAAACTATATAATGGAAAAAAGAAAGTATCTTCAACAAATGGTGCTGGCATAACTGGATGTCAATATGTAAAAGATTACAAATAGATCCATATCTGTCACCATGCACAAAACTCAAGTCCAAGTGGATCAAAGACCTGAACATAAATCCAGTTACATTAAACTTAATAGAAAAGAAAGTAGGAAGCACTCTTGAACGCATTGGCACCGGAGGCCATTTCCTAAATAAAACACCAACAGCACAGACCCTGAGCACAACAATTAATAAATGGGACCTCTCAAAATTGAGAAGCTTTTGCAGGGCAAAAGACACAGTCAATAAGACAAAAAGACAGCCAACAGAATGGGAAAAGATCTTCACCAACCCCACATCTGACAGAGGATTGATCTCCACAGTATATAAAGAACTCAAGAAACTAGACATCAAAATACTGAACAGTCCAATTAAAAAATGGGCTAAAGAGCTAAACAGAGAATTCACAAAACAAGAATCACAAATGGCTGAAAGACATTTAAAGACATGCTCAACATCCTTAATCATCAGAGAAATGCAAATCAAAACGACTCTGAGATACTACCTTACACCTGTTAGAATGGCTACGATCAAAAACACCAATGACAACCAATGTTGGAGAGGATGTGGAGCAAAGGGAACACTCCTCCACTGTTGGTGGGAATGTAAACTTGTACAACCACTGTGGAAATCAGTATGGCGGTTTCTCAGAAAATTAGGAATTGAACTACCTCAAGACCCAGCCATCCCACTCTTGGGCATATACCCAAGGAATGCTGATTCATACCATAAAGATACATGCTCAGCTATGTTCATAGCAGCACTATTTGTAATAGCGAGAACCTGGAAACAATCTAGATGCCCGTCAACGGAAGAATGGATGAAAAAAATGTGGTACATATACACAATGGAGTACTACTCAGCAGAGAAAACAATGAAAGCATGAAATTTGCAGGCAAATGGATGGAACTAGAAAAAATCATCCTGAGTGAGGTAACCCAAACCCAGAAAGACAGTCATGGTATGTACTCACTCATAAGTGGATTCTAGATATAAAATAAAGAACAATCAGACCACAACCCATAGAACCATGGAGGCTATATATATAGCATGGAGGTCCCTAGGACGACTGTGGCTTATAATAAATTTCGATTTTACTCAATTATTGAAAAAAAAATAGCCAAATGAATGGAAACACATAAACTATGAACCAAAGGCTGAGGGGCCCCCAGCTGGATCAGGCCCTCTGAATAGGTGAGACAGTTGATTGGCTTGATCAGTTTGGGAGGCTACTAGGCAATGGGACCAAGTCCTGTGCTCATTGCATGAGTTGGCTGTTTGAAACCTGGAGCTTATGCAGGGACTCTTGGCTCAGTCTGGGAGGAAGGGACTGGACCTGCCTGGACTGAGTCTACCAGGTTGATCTCAGTCCTCAGGGGAGGCTTTGCCCTGGAGGAGGCGAGAATGGAGGGTGGGCTGGGGGTAAGGGGAGGTGGTGGGAGGGGGGAGAATAGGGCTGATATGTAGAACTGAATGGTATTGTAAAATAAAATAAAAAAAACATGGCATATCAAGTTACAATAAGACTAAGCACCTTTCCATGTATTAAGGCTGGGCAAGGCGACCCAGTATGAGAAGTTGAGTCCCAAAAGCCAGTGAAAGAGTCAGAGACAGCCCCTGTTCCCACTGTTCGGAGTCCCACAAGAGGACCAAGCTACACAACTGTAACATATATGCAGAGGGCCTAGGTCAGCCCCCATGCAGGCTCCCTGGTTGTCCCTTCCATCTCTACGAGCCCATGACCCCAGGTTAGTTGATTCTGTGAGCCTTCCCATGTGTCCTTGACCCCTCTGGCTCCTACACTCATTTCTTCTCCTCCACAGGATTCTGAACTCTGCCTAATGTTTGGCTGTGCGTCTTTGCATCTGCTTCCATCAGTTGCTGGATTCTGCCTCTCTGATGGTAATTGGGCCAGGCACCAATCTGGTCACAGGAGACGGCCAGTTCAGGCTACTTATCCGCTATGCTAGGAGTCTAAGCTATGGTCATTCAGCCAGCATTCCTATACAAACCAGGACCACCTGCCCTGGGATGCCCCCAACAAGTGGGCTGGGCCCCCTGCGTCAACTAGTCATCAAGAAGATGACCCAAAGACTGGTTCACTGGCCATTCTGACTCAGGAAATTCTTCAGTTGAGGTTCCCTCTTTTCAGGTGACTCTAAGTTTGTGTCAAGTTGACATCTGAAACCATGATGGCCCTAATGAGTGAGGTCTGACCCTTGCTGTAATGACTAGTATTCTGACACTTTTTTTTTTGAGACGGACTCACTGTGTAGCCTTAGCTGACTTGGAACTCACTGTGCAGTCCAGGCTGGCCTTGAACTCGAAGAGGCTTGCATGTCTCTGCCTCTCAGGGCTGGGATTAAAGGTGTGCCACCATGTCCAGGCTGACACCATTTTTAATTTCCACACTGTGTCACTCTAGATTAGACTGCACTTTACTGCATCCTGAGAACAGGGAGACAAGTGCTTAAAGATTTTGGAACTCAGAAGGAGTGAAAGAGCCAAGACAAAGGCTCCATCTCCTGTGACTTTAGCCAGGCCTCCTCAGCCTCATCAGTCACCTACCAGGACTCTTAATGGCAAACACTAGCCAGGAGAATGCCAAAGACCTTCAGCATCCCCCAAGTAGCTCCAGTTCCTTTCATTTTCCTTTCTCCAGGGCCTGCCTTTCCATCACCATTAAACTGCTCTTCTGCATAGCGACCAGCATAATAATATCCAATCTAAACTGTCTCCTCCTACAGCCCGGAGGGTCCACCACACTAAGACTGTAAGGATGAGACTGTGACTTAGGATGAAGAAGACAGCTGTGGGGGATGATGCTACCTGTAGTCCAGCTGCACCACAGCACAGAGCAGAAGTCAACAGGGCCTGGTGAGGGTTTTGAAAGACCTGGTTCTGAAAGGCCCATGGAAATAGTTAGCTGTCTATAAAAAAGGATTCCTCCCACATCATTAGCATTGTTCCTAATGGACATAGTGGACACACAGTACTCAGGAGACATGATGCCATCACACCACACAGATAGCTGGACCAGAACTGTCAAGAATGTGCTCCCTTTATGCCCTGCCAGGTGAGCTCATGTGGCTGCCACAATCTGTGCATTTCCTGATATTCCTCCAGCAGTTTCCCACTCGAGGCTCACTCTGGATTCTATATCTCAAGGCTAAGGCAGAAGCCTTCAGAACTAGATCATGGGAGAGATTTGGGAATGTCTGAAGCTGCAGCTTAGAGAAAGCTTGTGGAGACTCAGAATTTCAGGCTCCCAATAGAAATGTGGACAATAATGATAGGACGGTATGGTTTCGGGCAGAATGAAGACAATCAGGAATCGGTGACATTCTGGCAAATAACTTGTCAGCATTTTGTCTATGTCCTGACAGTTTAAGTGAGGCTGGGTTTTACACAAAAGATTAATTTGGCAGATAACATTTCAAGACAGTGAGCTTTCAGAGTGTGGCATGGTTTCTGCTAGCTGCTTTTGGCTAAGCATATAGTGAGATTGGCTAGCAAAGGACAGAGCTAAAAGACTTGGGGAAAAGACAAGGTTCAGATTAGCCAGAAAGGAAGCGATTTAATGTTAGACAAAGGGGGAGCAGTTGTTAGTGAGATTACTACAGTTAAAAAGAAATCGAGCATTTGCACATGGACGGTAGGAAGGACACCTGGAGGAACTGTCAAAGCTGGTCCAACCTCACCCCTTACAGCCTTGATGCGGCTCTGGGTCACCTTATACAGGTCACAGGGACACCCTGGGCTCAGCCACTGATGACAGTTTTACCAGTCTGGGGATGTCAGAGTTATAAGGTCATGGAGGTGTCTACCCAGGTTTCAGAAAGTGGAGACTTTAAGACTCAGTTGGGAGGAAAGCCACAGGCCAAGAGTGGAATGAGTCTAGGAGAGAGGGCAGATGAGCTGCAAATAGCAAGAGCGCAGGGCTAGGGCTATGCAAGCCTGCTGGAGCTGAGCCTGCATCATGGTACCAAGTGTCCTGGATGTGGGATGTGGAGATACAAGGCAGCAATTGCTCTGTGGGCGTTGGTACTGTTCCCTTATTCCCAACTGTTCTACCTTAGATGTGTGTTTCACTGTCTCACAGCTCAGAGCTTGCTTTGGGTCTCAGAAGAGACTTTAACTTGGAGTTTTGAACACTAGTGGAACTCTTAAGTCTTTGGAGACTTTGGGAAGATGGACTTAAATGCATTTTGTTTTATGAGATAACCATGAACCTGTTGGGGCCAGGAATGAAATACTAAATTTGAATGAAATGCTCCCCATAGGCTTATATGTTCAGCTTGGTGGCCAGGTGATAGTGGTATTTGGAGAGGCTCAGGAAACTTGAAGGGGTGGGGGCTGCCTAGAGGAAGCAAGTCATAGGATCAGGTAATGGAAGATATACTCTCTCTCTCCTACCTGGCTACCATGGGGTGGGCAGCATGGGCCACATGATCCTGCCTCTGTGATGTGTGCTACCTCCTAGGGGTCCAGAAATGTGAGCCAAGCAACCGTGTTCTGGAGAATCAAATAAGTGAACAAAAGGTATCTTGCTCTTATATTTCTGCCAGGTATTGGTCACAAATCCCCACACCAATGAACGAAGACAGCTCTTTTCCTTTCCAGGCTGCGGCAGGAAGACTACAGACTCTTATTTCCCACCTCAATAAACACAGAGAGAGGGAGGGAGGGAGGGAGGGAAGGAGAGAAACAGAGGGGAGCTCAGACTAGACGTACGCCAGTGAGATGGGACCTTAAGTTTACATTTCTCTCCAGTGCCATGATGTAGAATTTTAATGAGTAAGTCCCGTGGGCTCTGCTCCCAGTCACGTATTTCAGTTCAGCCTGCAATTCCAGATGCGAACGTGAGTAATGACTTTATAATCTGTAATTACCGTGTCCGAGTCCTCCTCGGTGTGCACCCCTTTCTTTATTACTACCATATACCCCATTAAAAATTTAATTTCCATTTCCGAACACTGCCTGTAATACTTCCATTATCTGACAAACACAACAGTGATGTAAACAGATTACTGCCGCATGCACCCATGCTGAAGCTGAGGGGTCCCCCGAGAGCTCAGCTATCACCCCCTCCCTGAGGACACCCCACAGTTCCTGATCAGACAGAGAAGTGACTGCTCTCACATTGATAGCTGTTGTCTTAGCAACAGGTGCCATCAAAGGTTAACAATAATGATCCTAATGGCTCAGTTGAGGACTTGGTGACACGAAGCTGTGCCTGTCACCCTTCCGAGTGTGCTGGGTGAGGCCTCACTGACCCTCGGCCATCCTCAGGATGGAACGCTCTCGCTTGCAATCTGGCATGAGCGCCGAGGTCTGGGGGAAGCTTAGCCAAGGTCACTTAAAGGAGCTCAGCCTGGGCCTGGAGGAGGTCAGAGTAGGTCCCTATCTGGGTTTACATCACTGCACCTAAAGCCTTGCTTAAAGCTCCTGGGAGAGGTGGTATGTTCACTGGAGGCCTGTCTCAGAGTCCTGACTCTCCTGAACTGTGGGTATTCCTGTGAGGACCCATGTGATGGGTTTGTCATGTATCTGCAGGATAAGGTCCCAGGTTGGTCTTGGGGACAAGGCTTCAAGCATCTGTATACAACTGGTCACCCATGAACAATGCTTTATGACCCAACACACCATGTACCCGCTGGAAAGTATGAAGGAAGTGTGGGAGGCCGGCTCCCACTTTTTCTCAGGGTACTCTTGAGGAGAGAGAAATAAGAAATATTTAGATAGAAAGATAGTGTGGAGAAGACAGAAACACAGGATAGCTTTAGGAGAACCTGGATCAATATCTACCAGCCTCCTCTGTCTCTTCAAAAGGGCTTTTTAAATGAATGCCAAGGGGCTGGGCAAAAGACCTCCCCTTAGAAAAGCCAAGCACAGATCCTTCCACACACCTGGTGACCATGCACATGGTCAAGCCATCCCCTAATGCAGCCCTGCTGGGTAAAGCAAGCTCAGATCTCACTAGGAAACCTCTGTGGGCCCCCACAAGGAAGATAACTTGTCTGAAGAGGAACACATTAGCCACATTTCCAGTGTTCTTGTGTGCTGGGGAGGCTTCCCTCATGGCCAGAAGAAACCTACCGTGGCCAGAGCAGAAGCATTCGACTTTTAGGAAGGGAAACAGAGTAGGGAAAGGACCTGGAAAAGAGAGAGATGCAGACTTGCCAGAGCCCATGCCCAACCCAGCTCATGAGATCCTTGGTGTGAGTAGCTGTAAGCCCATGCATAGATGTGCCCATCATGAATCACAGAATGCCTCACGAATGACAGAATTCAGCTGTGAAGGCATGGCTACCTGAGCTACAGTCGTTTACATGGGTCCTAGATGCCTGCTACTCTTTCTGTGTGGTTGGACCAGCCCATGCTGCCTTTCCAGTCATGCTAATCTGATCAAGCTGAGGTATCTTCTGTCCTAGAGCCTGCTAAGTGAGCTTGGTAAAATCTCACAGAATTGGCCACTCTACCCTCTCTAACTGCTCAAGACACCTGGGCAATGTTTATTCACTCTTGGAGGGAACTCTTTCAGAGAATCCAGGTATTTAACCACAGGCTGCCACCAACTGCCTTACAGAAATGGAGATGAGTAATAGACACTGTTAGAATCCATACCACAGTAGCATGCCCTGTAGTCCCAGCACACTAGACTTCTTAATTAATGCTTGGTGTCTTTTGTGAGTCTCTCTCTAGGGCATATGAGCTGTGGACTCGGTCTTGTTTCCTAATCACAGCTCTACTTCTAGAACCTGCTACACACCTATCATGTGACTCTGAGTTTGAATGAGCAGACGAGTGGCTATCCCCTCCCCTGCCTTGGAAGCTAAATGATCTATGTTAGGTCTGAGGGGGCCATGTGGTTAGTTGCTAGAACAGTAGGTGTGATTGTGCCTGGGCTTCCTTCCCATGTGGATCCCACACTTTCATCTCTGTCCCTGCTGCTTCCAACATTCATGGAAGCACTTTCAGGCTTTCTACCAATGTCAGTTTCCCCAGTGAGAACAGATCTTGGTTCCCTGTAGGTGGCAGATGTCCATCAAACAAGAAATGATGGATGGATATCAGCTTCATACTGTGTGTGTGTGTGTGTGTGTGTGTGTGTGTGTGTGCGCGCGCGCGTGCGCGCGCATGGGCATGCATGATTACATGCAAATAGATGAACATGAGCTCAAATTTAGGTGCTGTTCCTCAGGTGTCATCTTTTGGCTATGCCCACTTGAGTGGCAAGGAATGGCTTTTCCTGCCGTAGATAGAGATGCCTTATAAGCCCCACCTCTAGAGGCTTCTGGCTGCCAGCCTCCTAGACTACTCTGGCAAACAGGCCTGACCCCTTGAGGCACATGAACAGGCCTTGGCTGAGGGGCTCCACTGGTTAGCTCCCATCCCCAGGAGCTCCAGTGGCCAGACCCTGTACCCCAGACTTTCCTAATGGCTCTAACTGCTGTTCCCAGCCCCTTGAGGTGGAAAAGTGACTAGGCCCCACCCTACAGGAAATAATCCTACCAATCCCTAAGCTTGCCCCAAGATCAGGCCACCTCCAGGCCATCCTGGAAAGCTCCACCCCACCAAGAAATCCTACATAAACCCTGTGTTCTGCCCAGTTCTCTGCTGCTTCCTCTTGAGCAGAGACAGTCACTCTCCTGGGTTTCCCCGCCCCCCCCCCAATAAATCTCTTGCAAGAGGCTTGTTGAGTACTGTTCCTTGGCTCCCAAGCATGCCTCCTGAATCTGGAGTGATGCCCTGAGTTTGACTTCCTAGTCTCCCTGCCCTTCCTCCCCTCCCCACCCCCAGCACTTTCCTTCCCCCTTCTCCCTCCCTTTCCATCTCCCCTTTCTTCTCTCTCCTCCTCTGCTCCTTGGCTCCCAGGCTGATTTTGGGGGATGATGCTGGGGTGAGGATCCATACCTCCTCTCACTGCACCCCTGGAGGGTGGTTCTGTCCAGAGAGGGAGCTCACTGTAGCCTCCCAAGGAGGGCTTGTCCTCAGGAGCCTAAGGGGGAAGCAGACGCCTCCCTGTGTGCCCCTGCTCCTCCTCCTGACAAGTCTAAAGTGAAGCCTAGTGAGCCAGGCTCCCAGGTGTGTGCTGTGGTGACAGTGTGCTGGCTAAATCGCCTGGACAGAAATGGAGGTGTGGAGATGACCGACACAGTTCATGACACAGAACTAGATTCCAGAAGATCTCTGGAGGGCTGTTCGCTAAGAGCTGAGCTGGCTGGGAAACTGGTCGACTCCCAAGCCTGCCCCTGGGCTCTGGTGTGGTCACTTCCAGGCTCTGACCCTGTAACACCCGCTGGTTTTATTCATCCTCTGAGTTTGCTGAAGTTTTGCGTCAAGTGTTGCTTCATCCTCTTTTCCTTCTGAACTCGATAACGAAATCTCCCTCTACCTCTGCTCTCACAAGCTGTGTGCAAATCTCCAAAATCTATACTGCTGAATAGATTTAGAGAATCATACACTGCTATGAAAGGGAGCCATAAATGAACCCTTACAGCTGAAGTTCTGTCATTTAACAAATGTGCTGTCTCCCCATTATCCCTTCACTACTTAACAAACAACTCAAAGTGCAATGCAGAAGACTCGCTGGCAACCCCCCCCCCCACTTTCTTTCTTTCAAAAACAGCTATTTCCTTGCAGGTAGTAATTTTGTTTTAAGAAAAGTGATGTTTAGCACTAGGCTTTTTAATAAAATATGCGTGAGAGAATAATTCTTCTAAAACCTTCTGTATCTACAAAAAAAATCTATATGTGGGAGAACTTGAATTAATCTCTAATAGATTTTATTACATAGCAGTTAAGAATTTCTCCAAGAGACATCCAGTCAAAGACATCCATTTCGGTTAATCAAGAGCAGTGGAGAGAGGGGCTTAGTAAGAATGCCCAGCCATGCTCTGCATGCTCTGCATGCTCTGCATGCCTGGCCGTGCTCTGCATGCTCTGCATGCTCTGTTTTGGGCTTACTGGGCAGTCACTTGCTGATGGGAGGGGCTAGGCTGTGGACTGTATCTGCAGCGGAACTGGGGTTGATCAAGATGTAGAGCTTGTTTTGAAGTGCTCAACCTACAAGAGGAGGTCTGGATCCTCACCCCAGCATCATCCCCAAAACCAGCCTGCTGGGGAGCCAAGGAGCAGAGGAGGAAAGAGAAGAAAGGGGAGAGGGGAAGGGAGGGGAAGAGTGGAGGGACTGAGGGACCTGAAGACTGGGTCAGCTTTACCACCATGCTGGTTGCCCAGCTCCCAGGATGGAGTGGCCCCACCTTCTGGGGCTACCTATGTCCCTAAGAGCCTATCCCTTGCAGGGAGGTACACAGGACCACATCTGTCCTCACCCTGGTGAGGAGGATCAAATCACTGACAGAGGTAGCCCTGGAGGTGCCTGCACCAGCTGAAAGGGGTTTTCATGGACCAGTGAGGTGTTGTTACCCACAGGGTGAGGTGGGGTTGCTGGACTAGAAGCAAGATTCAGAGACCCACAAAGCTGCTCCCGAGCCTTAGCCAGGAAGGGAAGCAGGCCTATCAGGAAGGCAGGATGTAGTGCACACATGAAGCATAGGGTCCTTTAGGGAAAGCAAGGTCCAGTGGAAGGTGGGCTGCAGGCTGGGAGCACGGATGCTCAGCTTCTCCTGGAAGAAGGCAAGATGAAAATCCATTTCCAGGGCCACTTCTGAGCTGACATTTGCTCCTCAGGATGAAGTTTGAGGCTTGGGACTAAGATGCCTGCCTTGGTCACACACCAAGCAGAAACACCAGGAGGCTCCTCCATGGAGTCCCTCCAGCATGTCCTGACCTGTCACCCTTACTACCTCCTACAATGGCTTCTCCATTGCATCCATCCAATGCTTCTCCACCTTCTGACTCCTCCCACCCTCCAAACTGACTCAAAGCAGTTCTGTGGGCACAACTCTGCTTCTCCTGTGGTCTGAGCAGATGGCTCCATCATCTCTTCTGCCCGTCCCTCCCCACTTCATCTTCCCAGAAGGCAACTCTATCTCTCTCAGGGATTTGTTCTTGGAGATCCTACAGTGGCACTTCCATTATGTGCTCTGCTATAGAAATGTTAATATAGGCACACAGACCTAAGTGTGACCAGGTGGTCAGTGCAAAGTGCCATCTTGCCCACAAAGGGATATGAGATAGACTAGGTAAAACCAAAACCAAACCAAACAAAAGGCTCACCCAGTATTCACTGAATGAATTATGGGATGGGGGTGGGTGGGTAGAACAACCCCACAGACCACTATTAATGACTCCCCAGTACCTTAGAGTAGCTCCCCAACTTTTGAGCAGGAAATCTATCCATCAAACCCAAGGCCAACCCTCGACATAGTGCCCACTTTTCACCCTGCCACATGCTCCAGTCCTCTAAAGTTCATTGTGGCCCTCAGATTATTGGCACACCCCGAGTCTGCTCTGGGACATGTGCAGGAGGGAAGAAGCCACCTATTTCAAAGATGTAAAATTAAAATAAAAGGGACGCAATGGAACTCATTAGTATTTGCATGTATTACTTGCTGAAGCAATCTGGTTTTAGTATAATGAATTAAATAAAGTGCATTACTGTAAATAATTCTATCTGTTTCTTCCCACTTTTCTGTGTGGCTCCTGGAAACCATGGTTGAAAGACAACACTTGCTTTCTCTGGGGCAGCTCTTCTTGTGCAGAGTGGCCTTGGTGCTCTATGGAACACTGCATGCAGCACCAGGACGCCTGCTCCTGGGATAGCTTGTCCTTTTATCTCTAGTCTGTTCAAACTCTCCACTTGGATTTTGGCTCTCGCATGGCCCCTCCAAAGAAAGCTCCCTCAGCTTTAGCTGTGTGCATAGTTGTCTTTCCCCAAACTCCCTGTCTTGTGTCAACTTTTAGTATTCAATTTTGTATTTAAAAGTGCTTCTTCTTTCCTGATATTGTCATTCTATGTTGACTTTATGTTGACTTGGTCACTATTTGCCTGTCCTCCCTCTGCTTCTCCAGGGTAGGTGTCTTCTCTGACATTTTCTCCGTAGTATCTCTAACCCCAATTGTGACTGACACATGGCAGGCTATAGTTATAAAAGTCAAAAACCCATAGAATGCTCCTCTGCACCACCACAAGCACCAGCAATATAAAGACCCATCAACATCAATAATATTGACACCACCAACAACATCAATATCAGTAGAAGAATGTCAACATTTCAACACTGATATTAACCTCACAACACCAATCAATGTGTTGACTACCAAAATGAACACTACTAACATCAGCATCCATGTCAACAACATAAATATCATCATGAAAAATGCCAATATCAGCATCAAAATATCAACACCATCAACACTCATATCAATTTCATTATAAGCAGCATCAGCCATGCCAAAAACACCAGCAAGAATTCCACGGACATCAGCATCAATAACATTGACAGCACTGTCAACAATACTAACACCCACATAAACAAAATATCAACACCATCAAGAACAGGCACACTGACATCAATTCCACAATCAGCACCAAGACCATCAACATCAGAATCACTGACAGACAGCAACATTAGCATCACTGACAGACAGCAACATCAGCAACTTCAAGACCACTGTAAATACCACCACTACCATCAACAGTAACAATAGGATTAGCATCAACAGCAGCAACATCAACATTAAAAACATCACTGATATGAACATCAGCATCAGGACATTAGCAACATCAGCATCACTGTTATTATCATCAATACCATTCACCATCACCATCAAAAACATCACCACCACATCACCGCTATTAACATTAATAAAGCCAACATTACCAGCCCATGTTAATGCTACCAGTCCCAACCACAGAAATACCAACAGTGCCATCAAAGACAGGGTAGTATAGATGGGGTAAGATAACAGAGACACAATGGCAACTCATCAAAAAGTGTCACTTTACCCCTTAAGTCTATATCACAACTAAAAAATAATTTTTGTGTGTGCACATGCATGTGTGCATGCATGTGTGTGTATGCAGGCACACGTGGTATGGTGGACATGTGGGGAGGTCAGAGAACAACTCTCTGGAATTGGTTTTTCCAAGGTCCCTGTGGGATCCAGGGGTTGAACTTGAAGCCTGCACTCAAGTGTCTCCAACCACTGAGCCATCTCGGTGGTACCATTTCAAAATTGGAGCATCTTTAATATTCTCTACCTTACAAAAACTCCCCATGCCACACAGCTCCACATAACACTCAGTATTGCCTCCCTTTCCACATCCCCTGCTTTCTGCAGGCTCTCAGTTGAGTTTTCCAACTGCTCTGCTCACATCCAGCCCCAGAACTCCCATCCCACAGGAAGTTTGGAGGACGAGAGGTCCTGATAGTCTTCCTTGGTATGTAGGTCAGAGGCGCCAGAACCCAGCTACAGCCTAATAATAACCCATGTGGGCAGAACATGACATGTCCTTGCATTCCCAGCCTGACTAACCACACAGGACATTTCTGCAGACAAGGATGATGTCCCTGGGCTTTTCCACATGAAATATCCATAGGTGAGTGTGTATAAAGAAAACCCAGATTGCTGAAATAAGCAAGGGCTGGTGACACCATGTGCTTATGCTGAAGTGCAATGTAGTCATTGACAAAATGATGTCACTCTTTGACAAGGCACTTCCCAAAGACTCAGGCGGCAGAAGGATGGTAAACTGTCATTCGGTACAGGTAAGAAATTCTGATTAGTGAGACTTGCCTGGAGTGTGGCCACTCGAATCCTAAACAAATCGCCTGTCATCAGACAATTAAAGTACAATCAACCATCCTTGTTAGCCTTTGATTACTCTGAATGCAATTTTATATTTCCTTAATGATTCAGGGTATATTTTAAGCTCCATGCTTTCAATCTGTCTCATGGTGTTCATGCAACCAAGTGCGGTAGGCAGGGCCTGCTTAGTCCACGGGCACCCCAAAGTGTGGTATCAGTATCACCAGTGTTGATTCATAAAGGGCCACACAAGCAGACATGGTGACAGCCCCTGGCTATGTGCTGGGGACAAATGCACTGCAGCAAGTGTGTTCATAGCTGGTGGCAGTGACACCCAGTCCCACTTGCTCTTCTAGATCGGCCATCTTCAGCTAGCAAAATCTCTCGGCTTGTCCTCTAAGAAGCAAAGACCTCCTTCCCTAAGCTTAGTTCTGGAATGGGGTAGCTTCTGATGTCACTGACCATAGTTCTGCTCAAGAATCACAAGTAACCATAAAGCTATTGCAAGCAGGACCCAGAAATAAACCTCAACAAAGGCCAAAGTACCTCTAGGCTCCAAGGGCCTGTTGGGGAGGCCTCACTGGGAGGAAGTCAAAGATGTTTATTCTGTTTCAGGGACTGATGCTGGCTATCCCTCCTCAGAGCTATTTGCCTGGTCACTATCTGGGGACAACTCACTGTACTGACTCACTGGGCACTAGTTTGGGTTCCACTGGCAAGTCAAGAACCTAAGTGGTCTAGAGTCACAACGACATTATCCTTTTGCACTTACTCCTTGCACCTTACTGCTGGCTGGTGAGAATGCAGGACAAGTCTTTGGTAAGCAGCATCTCCACATCTTCCAATTTTCGGTAACTGTCCTGAGTCTCAAGGCAGCTCTACTTAAGAAAGGACCACTTCAGCCTATTGGTCTATGATAGACACATCTGTGACCCTAGGTATTTTAGGTTAGTCAGTTTACTCTTATCTTTAATGTACCCATTCATTAGGAAAGTTAATGTATCCCTATCTTGCTCTGGGATGCCTCCACTGTCCTCTCTGAGACTCAGCAGGATGTTGCACAGTTGGAGACTTCTGGGTGCTGACTTCCCACCTGAACCATAGCTGTTTGTAACACAAATTCCTGTTTGTGTTGCTATGAGAGAATGTGTGACAAAGACCATGGAGAGGGAGGGTTTGTTCTGTCTCACAGTCTCGGAGGGTTTCTGTCTGTCATAGCGGGGAGGCGTGGGGGAGCAGGTGAGCTCATGGCAGTGTGAGTGTGCTAGGAAAGACAGCTTTTCACATCATGGAGGACCAGGAAGTGGAGATTGAGACAGGAACCATGCTGGGCTAGAAGCTTCAAAGTCCACTCCTAGTGACCTATTTCTGCTAGCCAGGCCCCACCTCATAAAAAGGCCCCTTCTAACAATGGCACTGTCAGCTAGGGAACAAGCCTGTGGGAGAACTTCTCGGGTTCAAATCATAACTGTTTGCCTCAGCACCTGTCTATCCATCCCTTGAGCCCCCCATCAGCCCACCAAAGCAGGATACACCCAGATATTTCATCAGGCACGCCATCAGCAAGGTTGCTAATGCCAAACGAGGGAATGTGGTCTCTACAGAGTACATGGCTGCACACATCTCTGGTGTGTCTGCTGAAGGGCCGTGACAAAGGCACTCCCTACTGATGTAGTTCGGGGCTTATCTCGGACCATCTGAAGACTCCCTCCCTCCAGTCACTTTGTACCGAACCTAGGACTTTGTCCTTGCCAAGCAAGTTCTCTGTCACTGAGCTCCATCCCCAGCCCTCTGGTGACTTATTTTTTTTTTTAACTTATTTTATGTGTATGGGTGTCTTGCTTGCATGTATGTATGTATACCACATGTGTGCAATGTCTATGGAGGCCCGCAGAGGGCATCTGATCCCCTGGAATTACAGACAATTGTAAGCTGCCATGCAGGTGCTTGGAACTAAACCTGGGTTCTGTATAAGAGCAGCAAGTGCTCTAACCACTAAGCTGCCTCTCCAGTCCATCTGATGACTTTTAAAGTTACCAGTTGGTTTTGCTCCTTTCTGAATGCTCTATAAATGGTCCTCTGCAATGAGCAGTGTCTGGCGTCAGCTTCCTTTCTTGAATTTCAAAGTAGTTTCCTGTGCTGTGCTCCACCACCTCTGCTCCAGTTTGCTCCTTCACATATGCACGGCATCGCAAAGTTTGGAGTGGAGGAACTCATTGTGTGGCTCACCCAGTGCATGGCTCACCCAGTGTGTGGATCACCCAGTGTGTGGCTCACCCAGTGCAGGGCTCACCCAGTGTGTGGCTCACCCAGTGTGTGGATCATCCAGTGTGTGGCTCACCCAGTGCATGGCTCACCCAGTGTGTGGCTCACCCAGTGTGTGGATCATCCAGTGTGTGGCTCACCCAGTGCATGGCTCACCCAGTGTGTGGCTCACCCAGTGTGTGGATCATCCAGTGCATGGCTCACCCAGTGTGTGGCTCACCCAGTGTGTGGCTCACCCAGTGTGTGGATCATCCAGTGCGTGGCTCACCCAGTTTTTGCTCCACTATGAATAATACTGCTTGAGCAGTCTCTTATCCACTTTTCATTCCTCTGAGTAAAACCCAGAATAGGAATTCCTGGGCAACTGGCTGGAGGTGGGTTTGATTTTGATTCTCTCTCTCTCTCTCTCTCTCTCTCTCTCTCTCTCTCTCTCTCTCTCTCTCTCTCTCTCTCTCCAAACTGACTGTCACTGACTAGAATTCTCTTCTGCAACTCCCAAGCTCAGTCTCTCGTCAAAGTCACAGGAGACATTTTAAAATGTGGGTCTCTTTAGCCTGTCTCCCTCTCCCTCCCATCGGCAACCCCCCCTCTTCTGTTGCTACAGTTAGGCCCCATGACATTTTTTATAGACTCACACCTCTTATACTTTGGAACTTATCCTACAATTTAAAATAAATCAGCACAGTGCAGGTTGTACCACACGCATAATTCACTCCAAGGGAACCGATCCTAAAGCAATCACCACGGCAGGACGTCTTTCGGGCAAAGCCACTTAGAAAGATCATTTTGCAGGGGCCCCACGTGGGCTACCAGCACTTGTTTACAGAGATATGGGGAAAAATAGGCTACTCTGGAATGCTCTTTTAAAAAATTAAAACCTCTCTGGTCATTAGAAAGGTTAGCCCTTGGTTACTGCTACCAGCTGCCTGGACATCATACTACTCTATGCTTTTTGAGAGACAGGCTGTGGGAAGGAGCAATCACGGATCTGCCTCTTGGCCCCACCTAGAGTGGTATAGACCAGCATGGCCACCTGCATAATGAATGCTTGCCACTGCCCGGGCGGCCACCTGCTCACCCACAGAGCCAACTAATGCACTATTTTCTTTGGACTCTGACTGGACAGAGCTAGCCCCTCGACTATGGTTCTAGAAGACCCAAGTGTTGCCAGATCCTGCTCTGGGGACTGCCAATGCCAGCTGTGGCCTTCAAGACCATACATAGTTATCACCACAGACTGCACTGAACTTCCTTACTCTGGACAGTATCCCAGTGACAGAAGACTGGCATTTAGACGAGCCCTTTGGGGGTGAGTGTGGCAGCTGGGGACCAGATGCTGGGCTCTGTAGAGCTCTGGAGTGGCGTCCATTGATATCTAGCTGGAAAATTGTGTGGACTGGAGGAGTGAACCCGCAGAAGGCTCCTTGTCAGCCTGCATCTCGTCTCCTTCCCATGCCTGCTTGAGAGGTGTGGAGGAGCTGTGGGCTGCCTGAAGTTGGAGCTGAAATGCTAACCTCCATGTCCCTTCTCCACGCTCCCACTTCCTAGGCAGGTGAAACCCAGGAAGCCACTTAGAGGGACTGATGGCTCCAGGTTTAAAAGAAAATAAATCGATGCTTAAATTTAAGTTGTGCGCACAGTGCTCACCGGCAGACATGTGAATTGCTGCAATGAGTCTATCCTGAACTTTGCTCTTCCAGCTTCAACTCCCTAGGACCCTCTCTTGCAAGCCACCCGCTTCCTCCATCCATGAGCTGACAGGATGCTCACCCCTCTGCAGGGAACTGCCTCATAGCACCACAGTTCAGTGTGCCTTCGAAAAGCAGGGCACCGCAGAGGGGAAAGGGCTGTCACTCCAACCAATGGTGACGGGACAACTGGACAAATAGAAAGATGAATTTAGACCCAGCCTGTCCACCCTCATGAAACTGCGTCATAGCACACCAGAAATTCTAGATGACCTTGGAGTTGACAATATCTTCTTGGGTGAAATACCAAGGTGTTAATTATGAGAGAAGAAATTAAGTTGAATTTCATTAAAATTCAATCAGTGCTTTTGTGAAGGCATCTTCAGGAGGATGAGAAGACAGGCCCCAGACTGGCTGAAAATATGTGGGAACGCCATATCTGAGGGGCTCGGAATGTGCTCAGATAGAGTGCATCCCTAGTATGCAGGAAGCCTTGGATTCCACTCCTAGCCCTTCATCAAGAGGCACATCCGTAATCCTAGTACTTTGGAAGTGGAAGCAGACCCCAAGTCAAGGTCATCCTTGTCTGTGAGGCAAGTTGTAGAGCAGCTTGGGCTGCTGGAGACCCTGTCTTAAAAGTAAACATACACTGGTATGTGCTCAGTCCTCTAACACCTCAGCAGTCAGAAAACAAACGATTCAGAGGGGACATTGGCCTTAATGGACACTTCACTGAGAAAGACAGGCGGTTGGCAGGGAGGCACCAGTCACCAGTACTGTAAGCGAAGAGCACTGAGTCTCTGATCTCTTGGTAGATAAGGGCCAACAGGAGCTGTCACTCACTGTGCCTCCAGCACACGGAGGTGCGACTGCTTAAGGGGACCATCACTCTCAGAACTGAGTGTGCTGACTGAGGAGCATGGAGTATGGACAGTGTGCTGGGGTGGAGAAGAGACAAATGGTGGTAGAATCAGAAACTCTTTCTCAGACTTTCTGTTCACAACATTACAGACAGGAGGCAAGGCATTGCAGAGCTCTGTAGATTAACACTCATTCTCATTTCTCACCGCTGTCTGGTGGACAGCTCTCAAAGTCGTTTACTAACAGTTAAGGCAATAAGACTCACACCTGGGACTTTCAATATTGATTGACAGGGAGAGATGTGCAACCCAAGAAATGTGTATTGTGGTTTGCTGAGTTGAGGGAGAGCCAAGGCACCAGAGGCCCGAGAGTGAACAACTTGTTGACTGCCCACACAGCTATACCTGCAGGGCAGCTTGACATCCCCCAAAGTTGCACTCAGAGAGAAGCTGACCCAAGTCTGGCTCCATGGTGCAGGCAGCTGTCCATCTGCCAGACGGGCAGCAGGACCAATTTGCTCTACAGTCACTTGCTCTGAATACTAGGAACATGCTCCAGCATCACCTCTGGGACCAGTCTCCTACGGCCCCACAGAGCTCTATGAGCCCCATCCTGCACACTGAAAGCCCCTCTCATTGGGCCTAATGGAACATTCTAGAGGGAAGCATGCTACATGGTGTACAGTAGACACTCAAAACCTCCAGAGGTGGACTCACTGGAGAATGAAGAGACACAATGTTGGGTGGGCTTTCTTGTCACCCAGACATACTGAAAAGTGATTTGAGGACAGTTTCCCACAGACATTTCTAGAAGATTTGCTTCTAGTACTAGTGTGATGAGACTGGGTGCCCATCTCTGCCCTGAAACACCAATTCCTTGGCCTAGAGCCTGAGGATGAAGTGCAGCATGCCAGTTCATTTTATATGTCAAAGCTTCCTGTTGGACTAGATAGAATTCTTATTTCTTAGCAGGCAATGGCTCTACTATATTAATTTTCATGCTAAAGCATACATGTACCCCAATGGAACACATCACTAACATGATGCTCAGACTTCATGGAATCTACTTTGAAGGCAGATGACATGGGGCACCTCAGCCCATGTTGGTGAGCAGCTGGCTCCTCATGATCTGTGAATTCAAATCCTGACTGTGCAGCATGGGTAGCTTACCTCTGTGTTCAGGAAAAAATGGATGAGTGTAGCCTGCTCCTACCTGCAGACCAGTCTCAGAGCAAGCTGAGACTATCTCCTCAGGGTGCTTAGCGCCAGTCACCCAGAGCAAGCCATCTGTGGCACTGTGGATGGTGCGGGCACAGAGCACACCTGGCTGTGATAACAAGCTCAGCCATAGGCATCCAGGTGCAGACCAACGGTGCTGGTGGAGCATGGTGAGGGAAGCTCAGCACGAACACCGGGTGGGGAGGCCAGAGGAGCAGTGTGCCACACACACCTCGCTTCTAAGCCACCCAGAAAAGGCAGGAAATGACCCGGAGCCTGGTTCCTTCTTCTGTAACTGGGCATCAAGAATTCAGAGTCCAGGGAGTACAGGGCTAGGCCGGGCACACAGGGCACAGTTGCTGCTGCTATTGGTGGCATTTTGTTCCCAGCAGGGGTCAGTGCCCATCTCCAGACATGGGTAGGGGAAACACACTGATTGGTTATTTGTATCATAGGACTGTTAAAAGGAAATCCACCCCTGGGGATGATGGGGTCAGCTCAGAAATCCTAGGCCTTGTCAGTAAAAGGGGTGTAGTGGGGAGAGACAGACCACTGCCCAGCTGTGGAGACATCTGGCTGGCCCTAGAATGCAGGAATGAGCCACCTTGAGGCAGGAGATTTTCCCAGAAAGATCAAAATGCACAGTAAAAATGGACTGACTGTGCTAATAATTTCCCTATGAATAAAAAGGGGCTATCGGCTGGCAACTGACAAGAAGGGGCATTTTGAAAATGTTTGTGTGGGTGCACCTCCAGCCTTGTTCCCCCTGATTTTATGATAACATGAGGTGGGTATGTGGGGGAACCCTACTGGACCTCACCCCTGTTCATCTGCATTTACAGAACTGTGGCAGGCACAGAGAACCCTGGCAACTTTAATAAATGGGGCCAGAGGGAAGGAGTGTCCAAGGTCTTGTCTGTCAACAAAACCGGGCCACATTCCCTGATAAATGAGGCTGTGACCTTCTCTCGGGGTCATCTGGTGAAGTCACACAAGGCAGAAGGGCACAGAAAACAGAACCATCTCTTTAAAAAGCAGAAAGCCGTGGGCAGGCATGAAACAGAAAAAAATATCTCATAAGGGAACATTTTATAAGTAAAAATTTATGACCATTTTACTGTATTTGAAAACCGTTTGCTGAAGCAATTTGGTCCCTGGGAAGAAGAAAATCTCCATCATATATTTTGATGTCCTCTTACATATACATTGAAATGCACAAACATCTTGGGCAAGAGGCAAGGAATGAGTTTTCCACATCACTGCTGTGTCTCGCCAGTCCTGGAAGACGCTGCTGTGGGGGCGTGCCTGTTTGGCAAGGGGCGGCCAGTCCGAGAGATGGTCAGACTTTTGTGTGCCCAGACCCCACATACCCACTAAAGACATTCTTGTATGTGGAACACATGGCCGAGAAGAAGAGAGTCTTTGAAGAGAGTCTACATTGGGATTTGGGAAAGAGAACCTGGGTCTCCCTCAGAGGAGGAGATGGAGAGGGGAGTCTGGAAGAAGAAAGGAGGAAGCCCTTGGAGACAATAAGGCAGAGAAAGGAAGAGAAAGGGGAGTGGGGGAGGGGAGGGAGGGATGAAAAGAGAGAGTGAGACAGAGAGAGACAGGAGAAATGGAGACTGCATGAGGGTCTCTCTTTAGTATTAGACTGACTTCGATTATATTGGCAAACTTTGGGGGGACACTGACTGGGAAAATCCCTCTGAAAGAATTAGGGGGAACACCATCTATGGCTCACCAGGGCTGGGATTTGCTGGCCAGCAGCCAGCTTCACTGCCACCATATGGAACATAGAACTCAGCAGCAGCCAGCCAGCCTCTGGTGTCTCCTGGAAGGCCCAGTGTTGTTGGGTGGTGGAAACTTTAGCAGGCAGGGCTTAGAGAGGTTTGTAAGTCACGGGGTCATATGCTTGAAGTGCTTGTAAAACCACACTTCCTTTTTCTTTTGATTCCTAGATATAAGGTGAGCAGCTTGCTCCTCCAGGTGCACCTCTGGATTACCATCTTAACCCTTTAAGGCACAGGGTATTATACATCTATCTCCTGCTATGGGATGGTCTGTATGTCAAATTACTCTGATTGGTCAATAAATAAAACACTGATTGGCCAGTGGCCAGGCAGGAAGTATAGGTGGGACTAACAGAGAGGAGAAAAGAAAGAACAGGAAGGCAGAGGGAGACACTGCCAGCCACTGCCATGACAAGAAGCATGTGAAGATGCCGGTAAGCCATGAGCCATGTGACAAGGTATAGATGTATGGAAATGGGTTAATTTAAGATATAAGAACAGTTAGCAAGAAGCCTGCCACGGCCATACAGTTTGTAAGCAATATAAGTCTCTGTGTTTACTTGGTTGGGTCTGAGTGACTGTGGGACTGGCGGGTGATAGAGATTTGTCCTGACTGTGGGCAAGGCAGGAAAACTCTAGCTACAATCTCCCCCATCTTGTTCAGGGACCTGCAGAATACTGAACTGATAAGTCCTTTTCTCTCACACAAAATTGTTTCAGGGGTTTCTCTACAGTGATGGGGAGCTGACTTAAGCAGACCCGGGCTGATGCTCCAGTCCTGCCTGAAAAAGCCACGGAAGAAACCTGGAGATATGCAATTCTTTCCAGGTTATCTGCTGGGTCTACAACAAGATACAGATTCTCCCAGGTTTACGAGAATACCCACACCCACTGGAGCCAAACTCACAGCATTTGACTCCCAACCAGAACACACTGCAGCTAAGAAGACATGGAAAAGAGAGGCCTGTGGAGGGCAGGATGACTGACCAAAGGCTAGCTGCATGAGTGAACTGGGAGTAGATGCCCCAGGTTGTTATAAACTCCATGTCATGTACAAATGGGCAGAGGAGAGGCCAAGATCCTGAGTATCCCAAGCAGGGGCTTCAGGGGTGAAAGACAATGTCCAGATGGTAATGCACTAAGCAGGATCAGCAGCAGGTGAGGTGTGGAAAAGGGAAAAGAACACACGTGAAGATACAACAGAAAGTGTGGGAAATGAAATAAGAAAAACAAGGACTTACATGGACAGAAGATGAAAACAAAACCCACAGACAGTGGGCTGGGTGCAATTTCAAGCAACCCGATACATGTAATTAGAATCACTGAAGAAGATGGGAGAAGAGAACATAAATTATCGAAATAACGAGAACAATTTTTCCAACCTTGATCAAAACTATACATTCAAAGAGCCAACACACTGTAAATGAGCAAACTAACCAGTGTGCACAAACACAGACCAAGGCAGCTTACGATCAAGCCAGCAACAGAGAGAAAAACCGCAAAGGCAACCAGCAGGAGGGAGCATTTCATACAGAGGAACAAAGATAAGGATGCGGGCAGATTTCTCGTCAGAGATGGTACCAGTGAGAAGAGCATGGCACCATAGTTTAAAATATTGAAAGAAAACAAACAGAATACCCTTCAACTTAGCATTCTCGAGCCAGCAAAAATGTCTTTCAAAAATGGTAAAATTCGGATTTTTCTCAGACATAAGAAAGCTGCCCAGGATTTGTCACAGCAGCCCAGCACTGTGAGGAACATGTAAGGAGTTCTTCCAGGTGGTAGGAAGAGTCACCAGATAGATGCCTGCATCTTCACAATGTAAAGGTGTGTGCCTAGAAAAGCTTCACAGGCAAGGTCACTCCTTCAGTTCTGTCCCTATAAAGACAGTGAAGCCTAGCTTACAGCTAGTAGCACTTTTCCCGATACTGTGACAACTTGCTCCGGTCACACCCTGGAGGATGTTCCTGAAGACTTCATCCCAGCATGAAGCACAGCCTCTAGCACCGGCCAGGTGTGTGGCAAATGCCTGATGAGCGGCCCTGGTCTATTAGACCATAGTGACACATGTGGATGTGTAACAGTTTGGACATCAAGAATCCACCTGTTAGAGACTGTGCTCCTTTGAGCAAAATAGCTTCCACCTTCATTAGACTGGCTGTCCCTGTTTGTAAGAGTTCATCATGGTTGATTAGGCTTATTGTCTGCTACAAAACATCATCCCTGTTGATTCCTGCCATTCCCTCGTGGAAGGGTGGGGTAGGAGGGTCATTGCACCCTCAACTAAAATTCCAGCTGCTCTTTCTGATCCTGGTGATGCTTGTGATGTGACCAGCTGCTTCAAACTCCTATTGCCTTGATTTCCCAGCCATGGCAGACAGTAACCTTGAACCGTAAGCCAGAACAAAAGCTTTCTCCCTGAAGTTGTTTCGGTCAGGGTATTTTACAACAGCAATGGCAAAACAAACTATGATTGCAGCTGACAGCTGGTAGCCACTGTGAGGTTAAGCACCCATCCTTATTAGGCACGGGGCTCCTGCTGCTTCTCCAGCCATCTACCTTTTCTGTCCTAGCACATGTGACAGCTGGCTGCGCCTCCTCTTCCTCTAGCTCTGACCTCCTGTGCAGACTGTCGCCACCATTCCACAGCGTGGGTGGTAACTGGAACAGGAGTCCCACCTCTGTGGTTTGGGGTGCCTGCTTGCAGTTCCCAATTTAGAGGAGTATTTTTGTTCTCTGAGCATTCCAGATCCTGCCAGTCATGGGAGGGATGCTGTTCCTTGTCACACAGCTTTGAGCTCACCTTACAAGCACTGCTGGGGTTTCATTTTAGACAATGATACTCTATGTCTGTGTATCACTGAGACGAGGGGATGGAGTCTCAGCCATGGACCTTCTGCAAGGCTGGGATGCTCTGCCTGGGAAAGCATCCCCAGCAACAGAGTCATGGCTGTCCCGGGAAGAAAAACAGCCTTCTTTCTGAGCAATGAGTGGGAGGATGGGAAAATGCCTGGGTGCTGCTACTATATAAGCCAGAGTCCCTCAGAGATCCTCAGGCACAGGCAGGCATGTCAACTGCAGGACCACACAGCTGCAGGCTGAGCCACTGCCAGAGCTGATGGAAGAGGAAGTGTACCTGAGCCCTGCTGTGCACCATGCCCTCAGTCTTATCCCAAGCACCTTGGGCTTTAGGGATGCACAAGGGGGCAGCTTAGAAACTTTCAGTGTAAAATCATATTGTACGCTGAGAAACTCCACTTTTCCTCTTCCCCTTCTTCCTCCCTCCCTCCCCTTCTCCATCTCTTTCTCTCTTTCTCCTGTCCTTTTCCCTTTCCTCCTCTTCCTTCGACATTCCCCCTCCTTTTGAGACAGAGCATTATCGCTATAGGCCAGGTTGACCTGGAACTCACTAAGGAGCCCAGGCTAGCCCCCAGCCTGCAGTAATCCTCCTGCTTTAGTATGCCAAGTGCTGGGGTTACGGATGTCAGACAACACCCCTGGCAAGAAGCCTCTTCCAGTGTGTGGTCCTAGTGCGTCCCCTAGCCTTAATCCTTCTGCTTAGGAGTACAGTATCACCACATAGTGCCGCCAAGGCCAGGCCACATAGTGAGGATTTCACAGAGCACTCTTGGATGCTTGGACAGAGTTCTTAGCTGTTCCCTACCAGCATAGTAACTAACCAGCTTGAGCATACTTTCCCTCCCTACCATCTGACCCTGTAAGGAGTTCTATGCAGGTCTCATGAGCACACTCGGCATGACCCCCTGTATCTTCTCACTACCTATCTGTGCTGCATTTCTTGGTCTGCTCTAGGACCTGGTCTGCTGCTACCTGGAGTGAGGAGCTGGTTGCTCCGGGGCACTGTATGGACTAGGCGGAGACACAGGACACAGGAGAAGGTGCATCTTTCTCTTCCTGACCTGTAGAGTCAGCTTGTTCCTTCTTACCTCCAGGAGCCCCAACCCAAGCTCTGTTCCTTAACTGAGAGGCACCTGTCTGCTTGTCATATCTATATCTCCCATCTCTCTGGACTACTGGAGTTTTCTGCCACCTGAATCCAGGTTCCTGCTGCTGGTAAACCTCTTTGTCCTGACCTGATTGACATCTCTGATTTAGCTCTGTCGTCCTGACTGTGCGTAATGAACTTTTCCCAGCTGCACTCTAGACTATTTTGTTTTTATTTGTTCTGAAAAGGGCTCTGTCAAACTGCACAACAGTCTGGACTTCCTGGACTAGCCTCCTGACACTCCCTGAGCAGCTGTGTGGCTGAGGCCATGCAGCAGACCTGAGCGCCTGAACCCAGGTGGTGGGCATTTCCACCCATACCTCTGTGACTCCCCATATCTGTCTCCTAAGCTATCAAATGGGGAAGCCATGGGACTCTTCATAGAAATTCTATCAAGATGGAATTTCACAATATGATGTTAATAAATGTGTAGTTACTACATGTCTAAGCTTAGAGCACACACACTTCTAGAACAGTGTTGCTGGCAGGGATGCCGAGTGTGAACCCGGACTTTTGCCTCCCTCAGAACACGGACTGCATTCAGACCTCCTCATGTACCTACTCTTATTTCAAAGCAGGAAGTATTTCTTGTGGCCCCTTCTGACACCATCTGGCTATGGCTTTGGCCCTCAAAGGATAGAATTGGAAATTGCAGAGTCGGAATTCAACGGCACTAAGGTGCAGTGTGGAGACTGGAGCTGGTGAGAACAAAGGAGCAACTGTGAGGATGATTTCTAACTCTGGTTAGTAGTTTAAAAAGGAAGGACCAGGCATGTCATTTCTTACCAGAAGTAAGCACATGGACCACAGCAAGCGAGCAGGGGGTCAAGCACTTGCTATGTAGGCATGATGCCCTGAGCTCAGATAACAATGCCTAAGTAAAGCCACACAGAGCAGTGCACATGCCTGTAATCATGACACTCCTACACAATGTGAGTGGACACAGGAGGACACCAGACACTCCTACACCACAGGAGTGGACACAGGAGGACACCAGACACTCCTATACAATGTGAGTGGACACAGGAGGACCCCAGACACTCCTACACAATGTGAGTGGACACGGAAGGACACCAGACACTCCTACACAATGTGAGTGGACACAGGAGGACACCAGACACTCCTACACAATGGGAGTGGACACAGGAGGACACCAGACACTCCTACACAATGGGAGTGGACACAGGAGGACCCCAGACACTCCTACACAATGTGAGTGGACACAGGAGGACACCAGACACTCCTACAACACAGGAGTGGACACAGGAGGACCCCAGACACTCCTACACAATGTGAGTGGACACAGGAGGACCCCAGACACTCCTATACAATGTGAGTGGACACAGGAGGACCCCAGACACTCCTTCACAATGTGAGTGGACACAGGAGGACACCAGACACTCCTACAACACAGGAGTGGACACAGGAGGACACCAGACACTCCTACACAATGTGAGTGGACACAGGAGGACACCAGACACTCCTACACAATGTGAGTGGACACAGGAGGACACCAGACACTCCTACACAATGTGAGTGGACACAGGAGGACACCAGACACTCCTACAACACAGGAGTGGACACAGGAGGACACAAGACACTCCTACACAATGGGAGTGGACACAGGAGGACACCAGACACTCCTACACAATGTGAGTGGATACAGGAGGACACCAGACACTCCTACACCACAGGAGTGGACACAGGAGGACACCAGACACTCCTACACAATGTGAGTGGACACAGGAGGACACCAGACACTCCTACACCACAGGAGTGGACACAGGAGGACACCAGACACTCCTACACAATGTGAGTGGACACGGGAGGACACCAGACACTCCTACACAATGTGAGTGGATACAGGAGGACACCAGACACTCCTACAACACAGGAGTGGACACAGGAGGACACCAGACACTCCTACAACACAGGAGTGGACACAGGAGGACACTGAAATCTCCCAGGACAGCTCACATGGTGAACACAGTGGCAAACAAGGAAGAGGCTGTGTTTCAAAGAGGCTTCATGGTGAGGACCTGTACCTCAAGTTGTCTTCTGACCCCACATGTGAGTGGCGGCACACACACCTGTGCTCATACATACAACATGCACATCCATCATCATCATTATCATCATCATCATCATCATCATCATCATCATCATCATCATCATCATCGTGACAGAGAAGAATTAAAATGCTAGAGCAATGGGTTAGTGGTTAAGAGCACTGGCTGTTCTCCAGAGGACCTGAAACTGAACCCTTATAACAAGGAGCTCATAACCATCTGGAAGATGGTTCCAGGAGATCTGATGCCTTCTTCTGGTGTCCATGGGCATTGCATGCACATGGTGCACAGATACACATGTAGGCACATACTCATACACGTAAAAATTTTAAAAATGTTTTTTAAAAATGATTTAAGCACATACAAAAAATGTTCTGACATTTTACTGTTATTATTGCCCATCCAGTAACCTGATCTATGTGTTGCTCTGTGATGGCATGGTGGCATGACACTATGGTGGCATTTGGTGGGGCTTGTGGCTGTATAGTAGCATGTGGTGTGGCTATGTGGCTGTATGTGGTGGTGTCATGCAGTGTAGCTGTGTGGCTGTGTGGTTGCATGTTAGTGACATGGCTGTGTGGTGATGTGCAGTGTGGTGGTATGCAGTGTGACCGTGTGGCTGTGTGGTGGCATGTGGTATGGCCATGTGGCTGTGATGATGATATGACTGTGATGGCATGGTGGCATGGCAGAGTGGTCTCTGATGGGAAGAAGGCCAGCTGTGGCCTAGAAGCTTTTTACTGGCTTACTCTGTCAGTCCTTAGCACTTTGCCTTTGGCTGTGGTCTTCACAGGCAGAAGCGGAGCCACACAGCTGAGCACATTTCCTGAGAAGTCAATAGAAGGACATGGTTCAAATTTACCTCATGAATTGTGTTTATTTGTGATCTCATAAAACATCAACCTATGATGAAAGAGACCAGAGACACTAGAGAGCATAGGAAAGTAGGCCAAGTTGTCAGGCTGCGTGAGGCCTCACTGTGTACATAGAGCCCACAGGGTGTGTATATAGAGACAGATAGGGAGAATGAGAGACAGAAAGAGACAGAGAGATGGACATAGAGAGGGACTCTGAGAGACAAAGATAGTGAGAGACAAATTCCTTAGGGAGGATGCAGAAAGCGAGCCTGGTATCTAAGCCATGGACGGATGGACAGATGGACAGATGACTCCTTTCAGAACCTCTTCCTAGATACTGACTTTTGTGGTTTGTGTTAAGTTTTGGGACAGGGTCTTACTATGTAGGCCTGGAGGGCCTGAAATTCACTATGTAGACCAGGGTGGCTTTGAACTCACAGAGATCCTCCTGCCCCTGCCTCTCACGTGACTTTTTAAATCAGATTTTTGGCCTGGGCTCTTGAAGGAGTGCTGAGTGGCAGAAAATACTTCTCAACATGCCCTGTGGTTTGAGAGCGTTTTCCTCCAAAGTCAATAAACACAGGCATTTTCTGGAGCATGTCTTGTTTGGTCCTGTGCTCATAGCAGCGGTGGGAAAGTGTACGGCACACACTCACCTTTGTCAGGGTTCTCACACCGGATTCTCCTTGCCAGCATGCCACCCACCACCGAGTGCTGAGACCCAAACTCAGAGCTGAACAAAGCTATGATCTATTTAATACTTTCAAAACTCTGCAAGAAGTTCCTTCCCAGAGCAGGTTTCTGTGCCAGCCACAGGGAGCCTGAAGTCACAGCTGAGCTCTGCGGTACCCACTTTGATGTCATGTTCCAGAACAGTCCATGATGCTGTAAAATCCCATCCAAGGCAGAAACAACAGCCGGCTCCAGGGTGTTTGCCGCTGGCACCTGCCATGGCAAGAATTTCCTCCGTAGAACATAGGAAAATGCCCCGGGCGGTATCAGAAAGGGAAAGGGATACAAAGAAGAGGGTGTTTCAAGCAAAGAGAAGTGGAAGCAGCACCATGTGTTTGAACGGTGTCCTTGCCCAGGCCACAGCAAAGACAAGCCTCCCCCTCCCAGGAAAGATGAGCTTCCCTGATGATCTGAAACCCATCTTGTATCTCTAGATCCTCATGAATCAATGGCATTTGCTCCTCGAGGCACCAAGTGGCTTTTGTGTGAAAGAAAAGCGTGAAAATGCGCTACCCCACCAAGAAGGAAACATGCAGGAGCTTGCTTCTCCCAACCCAGATGTCCCAAGAGAGTGCAGCTCAGCCCTTATGGCCCCCAGCAAGGCAGCTTGGTCCTCTCTGCAAGCCAGGAGGCCTGAACCACATGCCACTCTCACAACAGAACCTGGAGAGGATAAGGAAGGGACAGAGAGCATGGAGTCTCAATGGCTCCAGCGTGTGGCTCCAGCGTGTGGTTTGGGAACAAGTCCAAATGTGAGCAGCAGAGTCTCCCTTCTCTCTACCCTGCTCCAGACAGAGCCTCCCCCCCACCCCACTTACTCCATGTCAGCACCTGATTAAAGTCCTGTGAAGAAAATCACAGAGGCAGAGGACATTTCCCCACATAGATTACTACTAGATCACAGACCCAAGAACTGTAAGCAATCTGCTAAATGAACCAGAAGTCCAAATGGATTTAAGTAACATTATGTAATGGTGTCTCTTGTTAAACTGTGAGCCCCCAACAGGTGTTTCTGGAAGTGGAAACCACAGTTGGTGCAATGGTACACTGACTGGCATGTGGGTGCTGAGGAGCCCTCCCAGCCAGGCCACAGCCAGCAGGCTGCAGAGCACAGCTGCTCCTGGGACCCTGGGGGAGCCTGTCACTGAATGTCCAGAGTCTGCTCACCTCTGACACATGCGGCGCACTGTTAGGAATTAAATGACATGGGCTCACAATGGACACATTCTAGTACAAGCAGAGGCAGCAGGTGCTCAAACGTCTCACTCCTCATGACTTCCTGATGATTGTCCGTGCTTACAGGGATTATTCAAGTCAGTCATGTCTACATAAAGAAACATCAAGAGGGGCTGTTTTTGCCTCTACCCAAGTCTGCACACAATGATGCCATGTTGGGGGACTTAACCCTGGTGCAGAACTATGTGACACTAACTGACAATGTCAGCAATCAGGGCTCTCTTCCTCCCTCTACCCCAGTGATCGATACCCCCTACTCGCCACACCTTGTCCCAGGAATTACCGTGGTTTATGGAAGAACCTGGCACAGTGCAAGCTCACACACACACAGCAGAAAAAGAATTAAAACCAGAGAGAATATGACCGCTTCAGTGGGGAAGAAAAGAAAATCAAGATAGGAATTTCATACTTGAATGAATGTGTCCAGCGTCTAGGAAGAAACCAATGTTATGTAGAAAGTATTAATTCTTTTGTTTTTAAGTGGTGTGTGAGTGTGTGCACATGTGTGTGTGTATGTGTGTGTATGCAGGTGCATGTGTGTGCATGCATGTGTAAGTGAAAGCCAGAGGTCAACCTTGAGTACTGTTCCTCAGTTACTGTCCACTTTTTTTTCTTTTTGAGACAGGGTCTCTGATTGGCTTGAAACTAAACAGGTGAGGCTGCCTGTCCAAAAAGCCCCAGGCATCCACCTGCCTCCACCTACCCAGTGCTGAGATTATGGGAGTCTGCCCCCATGCCTTTTTATTAATGGGGCTGATGGGGGTGGAACTGAGGTCCTCATGATTGTGCAGGAAGCACTTTACAGACCAAGGCATTGCCTCAGCCAGGGAAAGGATTAATTCTTAATGCACGGACACCATAATGGGAATGCCAAATAAAGGGGTCTTTATTTGTGAAGCAAAAGTTTCAGTCTTGGACAGTCACTCGGGGATGGTGCCACTCACCTCCTGTGAGTTTCCTCCTTCCCTCTAGGGAGGTCTTTGCTGCTTGCCGCCTTGTGATAGTGTCTAGTTCTCGTCCATTCTTAGTCATTGCAGGAGGAAGTGTTATCTCACAGGACTGCAGAAAAATCACCTGCTTGCCTAGCACTAATCCAGCTGTGTCGGCATACTTTCAAACATCTGGAGAGAGGCTTGGAAAAACATTTGCATCAACGGGTCTGAGGTTGGGGTTACAAGATCAGGGCCTCTGCTGGCTCTTTGTAAATATCTATTACACTTTGCAGTTCAGTGGCTGCAGGAGCAGGAGGGTAGCCATGGGAAGAGATAAACACAAATTCACCTGTGGAGAGAAGCACACTCCATCCAGCCCGCACTGCAGCTGAACTTTGATGTGTCCTCAGGATGGAACTCTCCAAAGGGAAGATCTGACCTTGTGCCTTCCACCCCAAACAAGACGCTTTCTTTGTGCCCTTACTACAGATGCAGTCCCCTGGAAACTGGCCTAAAGTCTAAATCTGTCCAAAGAAATACCAGCATACCAGCAGGTCGTACTTTACACCCGATGAGATAATGTGCCACACTGGATCTGTTGTTTTAGTGTATGCTTTTGAACAGTTCACTAAGGTCAAAATTCAAAGTAACCTTTGCAAGCAGGAAACTCACCCAAGAGTAGAAGTCAAGCTCCAAATGTATAAGAATGGGACAAAAACCTCTGGAATAAAGACTCGGAATTTATAGCTGGAGGATGGCTAAGTGGGTAAGTCCATGTACTACTATGCTTATAACTCCAGGGCACCCAATGCCCTCTGCTGGCCTCCATAAACACCTGTACTCATGTGCACATTACCACATACAAACACACATGTACACAAAAATTTAAAAAAGAAAAGAGTCTAAATTCAAAGCCAGTAATTAGCTTTCCCTAGTGAGGAAGGTTCATTGATAAAATGATCATCTACCAGAGGTGAAATCAAAACAGACATGAGTTTACGGGAGGCTCCCACATGTCAATAATGAGCCCCACTGCCCAGAAGCTAATAGTTTTTAAGATAATAAAAAGGATATCATTGTTATCACAGGGCCATGTATTTTGTGTGGAAATACCTGGCATGTTTGAAGAAGAGAACAAAGGAGAGGTTTTCAAATTTCTGCTGATATACACGTACCCCTCCCCCAGTATCAGGAAGTTGCCTTCCGTTCACAATTCCAACAGAAACCTCCTTCTCCATGGATACTGTGCTCCATGTGGTAGAAGCAGATTCACCTTTTGCATAAATGAGTATAGAATCTCCATCCAGTTCTCCTACAGGTGCCTTCCTGTTTCCCAGAGGGATGGGAACACATGCCTCTCTTCCCTTGCCAGGGTTTTAAGGCATGATCAAAATCCCCACTCAGAGGTACTTGGGACCGGCTATCATGTGTTTTAAATATGTATACAACACACACACACACACACACACACACACACACACACACACACACACACACACACACCCCTGCAGACCCTCCCCACACTCTGTGCTTCCTTAATAAAGGATCCAAATTCAACATTTTCAGCTTCTTTTAAGATGCATGCTCTGGATAAAGAGCCATCCTCAGCAGGCTCTCAGCTCTCAAGCAAGCCTCTTTGTTCTCAGGGAAAATTAATTTGGTCACAGCTCCAAGGCCACAGTGCAAGGTGAGCCTGTCCCTGCACCACCCCATAGATGCTGGCACCAATGTCTGGCTTGCTTGAGGAGGGACTTAGACTCAGCTCCTTTGAAGATTGGATTGCTTTTCACCGTGAGGACAGCAGGCACAGTCAAGTTAGTCGCTGGAAAGTTAATAAAGCTGGACCCTGGAGACTCTGTGGTCCTGTTTGCTGCTCAAAGTTTTGGCTCCCAAGACCTACATCTGCATCCAGTATCAACCTCTATCAATTAACCTTCTGCAGCCCTGGTCCTACTTGGGGACACATGTCATTGCAAAGGCAAAAAGATGTCTTGGCCTCTCAATTTTCAAGACTCTCAGAGGTGGCCATGTGTGAGGGTATTTGGGTCAGGAGCCTGATGCTGGATCATCATTGTACAATGGGAATTACACAGGTCTTAGGAACTTCCCTCCCACCCCTGGAAGACAGCCTAGAATAGATGGCAAACTCACTTGCTCGGTCCCTTCTGGACTCCACTGTGATGCTTCTACTGTGATTATATAGGAAACTGACATCCTAAGGCTTTCCGTGAAAGTAGCACATCCTGTTCTCCATTTCTGCAGGGGACTGGCCCAACCTTCCAGCAATACCTGCCAGGCTCAGATGCACCCTGTCTCCTAAAACTACTGTGTTAGGAACCCAGAGAGTTTGGAGAAGAAAGGCATCTATCCGAACTAATTCTGTCACCTGGGCCATGACCTCATGGGTGGGGCAGTGTCCTCTGGAAAACAGTTCCTTTAGCAAAGTCAAGAGGTTCTGGTTCAGAGCCCGGCTCTGTCATCTCTCTGTTAGGGCCTCATGTCCTCTCAGATGACTTCCTTTGGCAGGTTTCACCAGGGCTCGTAGCCTTTGACCTCCCTGAACTCCCAACCTTCCTTGAGTGTCTCCCACAGGGATGAGGCGTCTTTCAGGTTCTTAATGCTCTTCGTAGGTTTTGGTCTCCTCTGATACGGTCAGCTCTATGGGGGGCTTTCCTGGTTGCCTAACTAGCCACAGACTCAAGCAGGCATAACATACCTGAGACCCAGAGTGTGCGTACATCTTTAAGAATTCTGTCTCCCGGCCGGGACTGACCTACTCTGGTGATGGGATGGCCAAACACCCTGATAGTTGTGCCATAAACCCCATCCAAGGACTGAGGAATCTGGATGCAGACATCCACGGCTGGGCCCTTGGTGGAGCGCTGGGAGTCTAATTAGTGAGAAAGAGGAGGGTTTATATGGGCGAGAATTGTTGAAGCCAAGGTTGGATAAAGCACAGGGACAAATAACCAAATGAATGGAAGCACATGAACTATGAACCAAAGGCTGAGGGGCCCCCAACTGGATCAGGCCCTCTGAATGGGTGAGACAGTCATTTGGCTTGATCTGTTTGGGAGGCAGCTGTGTGGTGGTGCCGGGTCCTGGGCTCGTTGCATGAGTTGGCTGTTTGAATCCTGGGACTTATGCAGGGACGATTGGCTCGGTCTGGGAGGGGGGGACTGGACCTGCCTGGACTGAGTCTATCAGGTCGATCCCGGTCCTTGGGAGAGACCTTGATCTGGAGGAGGTGGGAATGGGGGGTGGACTGGGGGGAGGGGGAGAGGGGCGGGAGGGGGAGAGCAGGGGAATCTGTGGCTATTATGTGGAACTGAATGGTGTTGTAAAATAAAAAAAAAATAAAAATAAAAAAAGAATTCTGTCTCCATTCCCACCAGCTGATTGGGAGGCGTCTCCGGACACAGACTGAGTGTGCAGTGTGGCCGAGGCACTTTCTTCTCTTTGGTCCTTTGGTGTTGACGGCTTTCTCCCCTGCTGAAAGCAGGCTTGCCCTACTCTGAGTTACTCCATATTGCCTAAACAGTGGGTTTCCAGGCTGTGTCTTGCCTTGAGAGTCTCCATTCTAAAAGCAGATTTGACCATATTTTGAAAATGAACAACTGCATCCCTTGGTGGGTGCAGAAACCGCACCATCCACCAGGCATCACCCATCCAGCACAGAATGATGGATGACTTACTCCTGGGAGTAGAAAGAGCACCACCATATAAGTTTATTGGGGTGAATTGAGACTGTGGGGGGTACACGGGTATGTTAAAGTCATAGTAGGGATGAAGAACTTATGGGGCACACCAGATAGAGGAGAGGGGCAACCCCACAAAGTGAGAGACGCCTAACACTGCGATGATGTGACCTCACACCATCCTTCCATCCGATCCCTGTGCGGGTGTCAAGGGCTGAGGACTTCCCAACTGTTCCGGAACGTCAGCCAGGCTCGAGCCCCAGCAGTTGAGCTGGCCTCCTTGACTGTCTGCCTGTTCGCCTGTTGTGCTTCTGAAACTGATCTGTCACTTCCTTCTCCTCACCCAGTTCTGTCCTTCACCTGGAAGCTCAGCCCTGAAGCTTCACTCTCAAATCTGACTGGGCAGTCCAGCAGCAGCTGCCCCTCCACACCGGCCCTGCTCTTCATCAATAGACTCTCTCAGCCCACTTCTGAATCCGTGTGGACTGTGCTGCCGCCTCTTTAACTTGTAGCCATATGATGACCCAAGATACAGACATACTGACTGTGTGCCATATGATGACCCAAGATACAGACATACTGACTGTGTGCCATATGATGACCCAAGATACAGACATACTGACTGTGTGCCATTTGATGACCCCGAGATACAGACAGACTGACTATGTGCCATTTGATGACCCAAGATACAGACATACTGACTGTGCCATATGATGACCCAAGATACAGACATACTGACTGTGTGCCATATGATGACCCAAGATACAGACATACTGACTGTGTGCCATTTGATGACCCAAGATACAGACAGACTCACTGTGTGCCATTTCATGACCCTGAGATACAGATATACTGTGTGCCATATGATGACCCTGAGATACAGACATACTGACTGTATGCCATATGATGACCCTGAGATACAGACAGACTGACTGTATGCCATATGATGACCCCGAGATACAGACAGACTGACTATGTGCCTTGTGTTATGAGTTAGTATTAGTAACTGAGATTGGAATAAAATACCTGTATTTGCTTTGGCCTGGCTACAGAGGTAGCTAGGTTATATGACAGATTACTGTCATTGAAACAGCTATTCCTTGTGAATTTATTATTAGGTGACTTCCAACAATGTGGAAAGACACAAGTAAGTTTGTCTATATTCCTGGCACAGTGGGCTCATGACAGCCCCTTATAGAGGTCTGGTGGCTTGTACTTTGGTGTCTCCCCGCTCCAGGACCCTCTGGCTTTGCTGATAGCCTCTATGGCCTCCTGCTAACATGGCCTTCCACTCTGCAATGCTGACTGTCCTCCTTGCCTGTGTCATTAAGGATGACTTGGAACCTCAACAGAGCAGAGAAGATGCTTGTTACCATCTGGGAGGGCCAGCCAATGTCATGGATGAAGAGTGGAACCAAAGAAAGGCCTGGCGAGGGGCTCTGATGTGTCCAGAGAGGTCTGTGTCTTCTCCCATGCCCTCCCCAGCTTCCTCCAGGGAGGGGTCCAGCAGAGGCAGAGAGGCGACTCAACACTGAGGTCTGCTGGAAAGAAGGCATAAGCTTAACACAGCGGTCTAAGTAACAGTCGACTAAGTGATTTTTGTCATTTTCAGAACACATAGGCAGAAACAGACACAGGAAGCATGGATAACTGGCCAAGCAGGCAGATGAGAATGTGGGTAGGAAGTGGCAAGAGAGGCATCAAGATTGTCATACAAAACACCACCCCCATACACAAAACAATGCAGAGCAGATTGGAAACCAGTTAGGGACAAAACAGAGCTTGTGGGAGAAAATCTAGATCGCCGATCTATGATGAAAGGTCATGGCCCAGAGGGCCCTGGTTTTGAGCCTGGGACTTTTCCCAGCTCTTGAACCTACTTCTTATTTTCAAGAAAGCCATCTTCTTTCTTAATAGACTGTCCCTATCCTCTCACTAGCCATGTGCCTTGCTAATGTCTTTGTTCCTAAGAGCACGGAGATGTCAGTGCATGTCTTCTGAACCAATCCTTGCCTGTAACAAGAGTAGATTTCTATCAGATCCCTAGCTATCTGCATGCCAGGGACCCTCCTCTGCTTTCAGAGTCTGTGCTGATGGGTGCTGCCCAAGGAGGATCCGAACATAGTAAAGGTGAGCAGAGACTGCAAAAGAGGATTGAAAGAGAGAGAAATGAAAGGGGGTAGGACTCTGGCAGGAAGTCCTGATCCTCAGCAAGGCTTAGCGTGGCTGGAGGAGGCACAAACACCCTCCGCATCAAACACACCTCATCTGCCAGCTCTCACATGGATCTTCCAGCCCGGGGTTAATTTCGGATTTGTCCCTTAATCCCGCTAACACCCCTTCCTAGTCAACTTCTCTGTCAGAGAGCCTCACAGTGGCTTTATGATTAAGTGCATGCTCCAATCTGGAGCCCGAACAGGGAGAATTAAAGTGACAATTCTTTTGTCAGCTCAATTTTTAATGGGCATTTTAATTTTTCATGGGCCTAGTCATAGGGTTTCAAAGTGACTTTTTGGCCGGGTGACTCCCATGTATTCCAGTGCTTTGGGCAGCAAAATGCTGAATAATCTCCCTGATCCGTTGCTAGCCAAGTGGAAAGAGCTGGGCGCTTGTTCAATAAGATTCCCCTGCAAACATCCTGTGCCTCCTGCGGGGACCATTCCAGGTCAGCGCGCAGGTTAAGTGAACAAATGCACAAACGCGGGAATAACACCGGAGGACAAGGCTCCAATTCCAGAGAATAGCAGCCCAGGAAGAAGTAATCAAGCCCCTCCCCAGTGCCAGCCACCTCCTTGGGAGTCCAAAGGTTCCTCAGAACAGAGCACACCGCCCAGTGTCTGGCCTGAGGGAAGAGCCACAGCCCTCTGTAGTCAAGAGCTTCCAGCTTCCAAGAAGCCTGAGGAAAGATGCCCCTCTCCAGAACCGGCCCTCCTCCGAAGCAATGGCCTCCTACCAAGGGCATGGTTCCTCCCTAGTAACCCCAAGGACCCCATCCCCTTCTCAGATTCCCCCTTCCTATGGCTTTAGACCCCCCATCCTCTCCCTAGGCTGTACCTCCCTTCCTAGGACCCCTCTCCAAGCCAAGGTCCTCTTCCCAGGACCCAGAACCACCTCAAACCCCAACCCTTTTACCAGGCTGCACTCCTCTGTCCTGCCCCACCCCTCCTTCTTGGGTCTACCCCTTCTCGTACCCCCCTCCCCTGGCCCCAGCCTTTGTCCTGGACAATAGGGCAGTTGTCCTCTACTTCCTACCAAGCACTCTTCTGCCTCCCCCTGCCAGCCTGAGGAGTGTAACTGTTCTGAGAAGCTATGTGGCTCATGGCCCCACAGGGCTGAAGATTAGATTGTGCAACTCTGCCTCCAGGAGCCCCGCTACCTGTGTGGGAGCAAAAACGGCCATGGGTCAGGCTCTTCTTCATTGCAGTTCCTGAAACTCCAGAGCGAGGCCTCTGGCTGTTGCTCATTAATATTTCTTTTAGAATCATTTGTGTGACCCTGGAATTGGCAGGGTGTGACACACTAGTCTGTGAGAATTCAAGTGTATGGATGAGTATGCCTGTGGCTAAGTTCTGTACAGGGACACTGGGACATGGTCCATTCTCATCTGGCACCCCAGGAAGCAGCAGGGCTGCTTCTGAATGAAATGTGGCCTATAGGCCAGCTTGATGTTAGAGGTGGTTGGGTGTGGGGTAGGGGTGAGGTGGGGAACTTACCCCAGGGGGGTGGGGAGACTGGATAACATCCTGAGCTCACAGAAGAAAAGTTAGGGAAGCACAGGGGTTTGCCACTCACAGAACAGCCACGCTCTCACTGAGTCAGCCTTCCCTCGGTGAGCTCCTGGCAGCCGGCAGCCTACTGTTCTGCCCCTGAGGGTCTCCAGGACACTCTGTCACCCTTTCCTTCCTATAGCCACTACCCTGGCCACCTGTGGGCACCTCAATTCAGATCTGGTGTGCTGGCTGGTTTTATGACAATTTGACACAGGCCAGAGTCATTTAAGATGAACCTAATCTAGAAAACGCCTCCATAAGACTGATTGTAGGCAAGTCTGTAAGGCATTTTCTTAGTGATTGTGCAGTCCCTGGGCTGGTGGTCCTGGGTTCTATAAGAAAGCAGGCTGAGCAAGCCATGAGAGCAAAACCAGTAAGCAGCACCCCTCCATGGCCTCTGCATCAGCTCCTGCGTCTAGGTTCCTGCCCTGTTTGAGTTCCTGTCCTAACTTCCTTCAATGATGAACAGTGGTGTGGAATTGTAAGCCAAATAAACCCTGTCCTCCCCAACTCGATGCTTTATCCCAGCAATAGCATCCCTAACTAAGATATCTGGATAGGCAGCCTGGCTTCTGCCTTCTCAATGAACTTCCTCCTGGCCAGAGCCCTTGGTTCCAATAGACCCTAGGAACTCAGGCTGTGCCTGACATGGGAGTCCAGGGCTGTGAGTCCACTCATTGCACCCAGATGGGTCCTATTGGGGCCTATTCCTTCAGTCATTCCAGGGAGGTCAGGCATCAAGGGAACTACCTGGGCCCTGGGCATGCTGGGTGTCTTAGTTAGGATTTTTATTGCTGTGATGAAACACCATGACCAAAAAGAAAGTTTGGGAGAAAAGTGTTTATTTGGCTTACACTCCCACATGGCTGTCCATCACAGAAGGAAGTTAGGACAGGAACACAAGCTGGGCAGGAACCTGGAGGCAGGAGCTGGTGCAGAGGCCATGGAGGGGTGCTGCTTACTGGCTTGCAGAAATTCCCCTAGCTTACTCAGTCTGCTTTCTTATACAACCCAGGTCCACCAGCCCAGGGATGGCACCACCCACCATGGGCTGGGTACCCCCTAGTGATCACTAATTGAGAAAATACCTTAGAACTAGATCTCATGGAGGCATTTTCTCAACTACTGAGGCGCCTTCCTCTTTGATGACTCTAGAGGTGTCAAGTTGACACAAAACCAGCCAGTACACTGGAGAAGTAGTTATTACCCTCAAGTGACAAGAGGACACCTGTAATCCTAAAGAGACAATGTCTCTTCTGCCCTACCAATTACTATTTCCCTTCTTTCATGGTGGGTGGAACTGATTTTGTTTGTGTATATGTGCATGTGTTCATGTGTGTGTAAGTATGAGGGCATGTGGAGGTCAGAGGTTGATGTCAGGAGTCTTCCTCATTTTCTGAAACAGGGTCTAGTGCTCACCAATTCAGCTAGGCTGGCTGGCCAGTTAGACCCTGGGATCCTCGCACCTCTGCTGTGACAGAGATTATAATCATGTGCCAGTAAACTAGACATACATAGGTGCTGGGGGCTGAACTGAGGCTGGCATGTCTGCAGAACAAGCACCCCAGGTTCCTGGAGTTGACGTCAGATGAGGTTTTAACTCCATCCAAGTATGTGTGGGTATACTTCCACTGGGGGAGAAAGCTGTTTCAGTCTCAATGCCCTCGGGCTGCCTGTTGGCTCTTGAGCATAAACAAAAGGAAGAGGCCTAAGGACAAAGCTTGGGCTTATTCTCCATAGGAGGAAGATGGGAATCGCAATGCCCCTGTATCTATAATGTCCTTCTTACTATCTGTCCCTTTCCTTTTCAACTTTTCCAGCTTGCTCTAGAGGCCACCTCTCCTGTTCACAGGTTCCCAGCATTGGTGCATGTGGGCATCCTCTTAGGGGCTAGATGGATGGCAGACTTCAGGGTCTAGATGGTCCCAGCTTCTGGATCTCTAGATGATCCCAATGCCATGCCATGGCTCTGGTTCTCCGTCAGTCACTGAATCCTGCCTGTTCCTGGATGGATGCTCACAATCACCTAAACACTGTAACCAAACACACAGGTACAAGGAGTTCTAGCCCAGCTGCTCTCACTGGTGGCTCCATGTCTGTCCACCACAAACTGGGGTACAGTGATGTCCAGAACAGCTCTGGACCAACCTGGCAGAGAGAAGCGGAACCAGTCCAGCACACAGTGGAAGCCCACAGAGACCAAGGTAGGACAGGGCCACTGGGGACACTGTTTCCACGGGACAATATGACTTGTGATTTTCAATCAAAAGAAGATGGCTAGTGAAAAATCTGAATGAGAATATTCCAGCAATGACTCACAGCAAGCTTGCTGAGTGGGTAAAGAAAGTGGGTGTGACTGGGGGATGAGGGATGTGGGAGGGATAGGAGCAGCAGAAAGGGATGAGTCACGGAGTGCAGGGGAAGAGGGTGGAGCTCACCAAAGGCGGCGTCTCTAGCCCTGCCGTAACCTCACCACACTACTGTCATTATCACCTCACTCCACCATCATCATCCTCACCATTGTCACCACTACCACTAATCAACACAATTACCATTATTACCACCAAAATCATCACCTCACTCCACCATCATCATCACCATCACCCACCACCATCATCACCACTGTGGCCAACACAATTACTGTCGTCACCATTATTGCCATCACCATAGTCACCACAATCACCACTACCACCATTATTAATATCATCATCACAATTATCACCTAACTCCATCGTCATTAACTACCACCATCACTGCTACCAACACTGGCATCACCACCCACCACCATCACCACGTCCATGGCCATTGCTGCTATCTAACCACTGCCAGCACTGTCCTCCATCATGGCCATCACCGTTGTAACCAGTATTAGTGTCCTAACTATCACCACCACTCTCAAATGACAGCTATCACCAGGTTCCATCCACTTTGTGGGCTGAAACTCTCTGATGGCCTATATCTTGAGACATCCCTGGCCCCCTATCTTCAGGCATCACCTTTAACAGAGTTACTGTGGAAGGACAAAATAAGCCAATCCTTCACTCCACATAGGGAAGTATGCCACACTGATGTGCAGAGAAATTGGCTGGAGATGTTGCTAGCTTCCCGGGTAAATAGAATAAAGGATTATAACAACATCACAGCAGGTGATCATGACAATTCTGTCATCCAAAGGCCCTGTGTGGTCATGGCAACACAGAAGCTGGTTTTCAAGCTTCATGTCCTCACTGTTTCCTCTACTTTGGGTGGATACTGTAAATACAGGAGTGTTTGCTTTTATGGAAAATTCACACTCTGAAAGGAGAACTCAAGCACAAAGCACCTCTGGTCATTCAGTAATTTGCTGACAAATTAAAACACCAGTTCTTCTTTGTGCAGCGAGTTTCCATTTATGACCCATTGTGCATACAGCTTTCTTATTCTGAGTGTGTTAACTTGCTCACCCCCAGCACAAGTCTCTTTATTCTCAGAAGCTTTGCTGCACTTTGCTAGCAACTGAGTCTTCACTAATAACATCTATCTACACATCCACCCATTAACTCACCAATTCATCTACCATCTGACTGCACATCCACACATCCATCTGTAAATCTATTCATTCACCTACACATTCTTCATTCCATCTATCCATCTACTCATCTATATATCTCTCTACTTATCCATCTACCTGCCAATCCATCCACTCATGTATCTATATATTTACCCATCCATATACCCATCCACCAAGCCATTCATCAACTGTCCATCCATCCATCATCCATCCATCCATCCATCCATCCATATATCTATTACTCTACCCACTCATCAATCTCTTCACTCACTATACAGTCATCCATCCATCTGTCCATCAATCCATCCACCCACCCACCCACCCACCAACCCCCCCATCATTTTTTCCAGTATAATTATCAGCATATATACTGGTCCATCCACTCATCAGTCATCCACTTAAGAGTCTACACAGCCACCCATCCATGTACCCATGCACTGACCCATTCATTTCTCACCCACTCACCCATATCTACCCATCATCCAAACATCCATCCATCCATCCATCCATCCATCCATTCAGTAATCTATTCATCCACACATCCACCCATCCATCCAATTTTCAGTCTATCTACACATCCATCTATCCATTCATACACTCCTCCCATCTATATATCTATATCTATATCTATATCTATCTCTATCTATCTATCTATCTATCTATCTATCTATCTATCTATCTATCTATCTATCTATCTATCTATCTCTATCTCTATATCTATATATCTATATATCTATATATCCATTCACCTACCCATCAACCTATCCACTCATGGATATTTACAGTAATCCATCTATCCATTTATCCACACATCCACTAATTTTCCATCATAGCTATCCACACATAGACTAATCTATCCACACATGTAGTCACACATCCACCCTTTAGTCTATCCACTCATGCATCTATAGTTATCCATCTACCCAACAGCCACTAATCCATCCATTCTTCCTTCCTTCCACTCAACCTCACATGTATGCATATTCAGTTACCTCACTGAGATTGGGCCCATGACGTAGGCATGATATATGGCCATATACAGAGTCTTTGAGGATCTCATTGTCAAGGTAAGTAGGTCTCTTGAAAGTGGTGGGACTTCAAAGGAAAGTTTTGTAAGTATGGATATCTCATTTTCATGACTTCAATATCTTGGATGACACCTGTGTCTTCCAGGCATGAGCAAAAGATGCCAGAGAATTTTAAAAGGCACAGACAGGCCTTGGTTGGCCCTTTGCTGGACCACTGTAAGTTCTTGTAAGTTTAGAATTGAGTTCAGATCTTGGCTTTATTTTATACAAAGTCTTGCCCATCTCTGCAAGGTTGATTAAAATCCTACACTGAATCTTCCTGGAGGGCAACTGCTATACAAATAGAAAGGGGTCCTCCTGGGATTTCCAGGGACTTCCTTACCAGCTAAAAGGATTGGGCACAGACAAGCATGCTGACTGGGGTTAAGAGTCTATCTGTGCCTATGAGCTCAGTGGGTGTCTCCTTTGCAGAGTCTCTGAGGACAGCCCTAGATCCAGCACCTGTGTTCCAGATCAGTCTTCCATGGGTGGTTGTATACTGAGAACTACTCAGCTGTCACCTTCCACATGACAGCTCTCTAAATACTGAATTCTTAAAGGGAAAGGGGTGTGATATCATTACATTTTCATTAAAAGTGTATAAAACACTGATTTCTTAAAATGCTCACCAAGGAGAGGGAACAATGTGGAACTTTGGCTGTGGTGGTAACACAAATCTACGTGTGACATAAATTCCATAGGAGCTTTTGGGGTGAGGAAAACGTTCTATAATTAGATCCCGGTGGTTGTTGCATAACTGTGAATATACTGAAAACCACCGAACTGCATTAGAAGGGTGAATTTTATGGTATGTAAATTTCATCTCAATAAAGATGTTTAAAAAAAGAAAGCCTTAAATGGGTTCTCACCTGCCCTTGGAGTGGAGCCCACCCTCGCTACACTGCTCACAAAGTTCTAGTTCTATGGAGAAGCCTCGTCTATAGGCTCCTGACATACTGCCCTCACTCAAATGAGGGAGAACAGCCCACAAAGACCTCTTTGGGAGCAAGGAACAGTCTGGTTCAGGGTCAAAGACAGTTCCAACCCCTGACAATACGATAGGCCTCTGATTTGGGGCTTCCATCTCTGCAGTTCCTGTTGAAAACATTGCACTTGCTGCCTCATCCAGCTGCCATCCTGCCTCATGGGGTCTTTGCCAATGCCTGGCTATATCTGACTTATATAGTCCATGTGTGCCACTCTGTGTGATGGCACATCCCCATGACACTGTTCTCCTCAGGGGGAACTGTCATCCACTTTACTTCTTGAGCACTAGGGCTATGTTACTATGGACACCCCTGACTAGCAGTGAGTGAAGCAAGCCCGGAGGAAGGGTACCCTGTGAGAACATGTGGGCACTATGAGGGATGACATGGGGTGGTACAGGTCATACCCACTGCTTCTCAGTCTTCATCTCAATTCCGTAGGAAGGCAAATGCAATGTATTTGGCTGTTAAGAAAGGAAAACCAAACTCCGAGCCACAGTGTGGAAGGTGGGTAGCCTTAGGCTCCGTTAGTTTTCCATGACTGTGGTTGCTAAGGGCTGAGCCCTACAGGGACCTCTTCATGCACCCACCCTTGCTCCCTACAGCTGGCACATGGGTGCCTTGTGAATCATCCTCAGGTCAGCAGCAGAGCACTGGCATATTAGAGAGACTTCTGGTCCCCTTTCAACACGTCCGCTAGGGTTGTTGCACTAATCTAGGGCTAGACAAATTCAAAAGCAGCAACCTCAGCCCCAACAGCTTGGCTCCTATCCCCCTAGGAACCTGCATCTTCCAAGTGCAACTAGAGATGCCTTTCTTCTATACAATGGGACGTATAACCCCCATCTGTACCACCTTCCTCGACAGAAAGATGGATGCTTCAACTTGACAGTTTCGAGAACTACAAATTGTTCGTGTTCCTTGATATCAAATGGTGACATTAAAATTACTTAATTTAATATCCTCAATATATTCCTTGGCTGCCTTTGCCCCCCTTCTTTTCAGATTCTTATGGCTTATTATAAACTGATATAATTACTTCCCAGGAAGTTTGATTTTCATTTCTTCATCTGCTCCTTAATAAAAACCCTTTTCTCTGCCGCTAAGTGGGGAGAAGACACGTCACAAGTTTAACTTTTCAGAAGTTGTGAGACTGAAACCTGGCTGTGCTTCTTCTCCAGTGTGTTATTATCGAAGGCAGATTGGTTAGAACTTAGGGACGTGGGGTGCAGGGATGGATGAGGAAAAGGTAAGAACCAGGATAACCGTCACTCACTCCCCCACCCACCTAGTCACCTGCCAATCGCCACTCCTCCGGCTTACTTACTTTGGAGTGTATGCATGGAAGCCCTAGCGAGTCTGGAAAGAATGCACCCTGTCAGCCATGAAGCCAACAAACACGCGCCCTTCTTTTTTCTTTCACCTTCTTACCACCCCACAAAATGCTGGAGAAGTCTTCAACAAGCGCAAAAATTTAAAAGCCAAATAACAGTTGAATGGCGACCCTAGCAGATGAGATGCTTCAAGGACCAACTCTACCTTTCAAATTCATTAACTAGAGCAATTTGCCGAGTCTGCTCCACAATGCGTTTACACACGGTGAGCCGAGTCTGATAATTATGAAAGCATGGCTGCGTGGGGACTAAAGGCTTTTACAAAAATCCCCACTAGGATTAGTAATCTTTTCAGAAATCAAACCGCACACAGAAAGCTACTTAAGGTTGGCTTTTCCCCCCATCAAGCCATGTAAGGGAATCCTTAAATGGGGGACTAAGATCTATTACAGACCCATGGAATCAGGAATCATCTTCTATAATTTCCTGACACATGAGATAAATTCCGAAGAAGCTTGGGACCCTACATGTAAATCGACCCTCGGAGAGATGAAATGGGATGACTTCATTACTTCTCGAGTACAGCACCTCAGAGCCTCCCTGCTCACAGAGTGGCCTAAGTGCTGCTGGCTGACCTGGTGATCAACCACCCCCAGACAGACAGACGGGCAAGGGCTGAATGCTGAAGGACACAGAATGCACGTGAGTTGGTAGACCATAAAGTTTGCACTTTAGGAAGTAGAGTTTAGGTTTGGACAATTAAATGAATAATTTTTTAAGTGCTTTCTCCCTAGACCATTCTGAACACTCTGAGTGACAGGCTGGGATAAGCTGTGCACCCATACTCATACTCAAGGGGCTGGAGGCTCACGTTGGCCCTGGGCTCGGGATGCCTAGTGGCTCAGCTCTGCATGAGGGAGGACTCTGGTGGGGTTTCACCCCACTTCAGGGTCTCCTTTTGTTTTCTAATCTGCAGTGGGAAGGGTGACACTGATATTGATACAATGTGCATGTGACTGAACACATGACAGGGTCAAGTTGACTGTTGGTGCCATAATAGATGGAACATTATTACTTTCCTGACTCCAGCCCGTATGGGCCAAGTCCAAGAGTTCTAGTCCACATGCACTGGATTCTCTGGCTAGGAAATCTTCATCCTTTGGACTGGAGAAACCACTGTTCCCTATGCTAGCCTGGCACCTTCACACTCTACTTGCTCAGTAGAGAACAGGATAGAGGTCAGAAGAAATCATTCTGCTCACCTCTGACAATTGCACAATGCTCTGTTCATCAATAAAATGCTGGGAACTCGTCAGGAAGATGTGCTTGCATTCTGATCTCAACCACTAAGATGGCCCTGACCACACTGGCAAGGGCCCGGGCACTGTAGGAATAACTACAATTCAAGCTCCCACCATGTAACAAGGGTCTGGACTGGTCCCACGGGACAGTGTTCATCCAGCTGCAAATGGCCTGTTTTTCCAGTAAATAATTCCTTCCAGTGTAACCAAAGTGATGCATGTAAAATGACCCTCTTCAGAAATTAGTTATGGAACCCACCATGGAGAACTGAGGAGTCTAAGCTGAGACACGGAGGAGTACACTGGAGTCTGTGGAGTTCTTAAGAGTATAGCAAATTATTTACAATACCTGAAATCACTGGGGTAGATGGATAAATTGAGGAGGAAAACCAAAATTATTTGGTGACATGTCACTTTTGTAGATTTAACTGGAAAGGCCAGAAATGATGTCTGTTGAGCAAAACATGAACAGCTGTGATTTCTCGTTGCATCCTGGCCATTCTCATCAACGTTTCCTACCATCAATGCGCACCACTCTTCAGACAGATTTTAGAAAGCAGGGGAAGTTGCTGAAGTCCTTTCTTCATTAGAATGTTCAAAATTACCATGTAAGCAGACGGAGCCCGTGGGTAATGAGACCATACCCTACACTTCCTACATTTCCTGCTATGAGATGCAGGGCTTGGGGGCATGGACAGACAACTCTTATTAGCAGAGGGATTCCAGGAGTAGAGTGCCTTGCTGAGTGTAGAGAGGGAGTCTTGCCCAGACCCAGGAGAACAGGAAGCCTGCGGACTATGCAAATTAATGACTTTAATTTCCCCTGTCCTTGGTTCCATATCAGCTGGCCCTGCCATCCACACTGACCTTTGTTCCAAGGTCCCCTGCCCTCGGTGGAGATGAATGCATGGGCCTCCAAGGACAGCCCTGGCTTGGGTTAAAAACACCAAGCTGGCTGGCACCAGAGTCCTCAACATAGTGAAGATGGAGCCCTGGTGTCCCTTGACACAGTACACCATGTGGGTAGCAGGTGCCACCCAATTCTGAACTGCCTCCCTGGAGTCAGTGGAGGAAAAACCAGAAGTTAATGAGAATCTCAGCCTTGTAAAATAGTAGAAAATAACATTGCATATTCAGGACCTCGAAGCCCTGTGACGTGACCTACGTATAATCAAGTCACTGCAGCTGTTTGCCTAATGGAAATTTAAATATTACAGGGCTTTTTAAAAATTTGTTTTATTATTTGTATTGTTGTTATTATTATTATTGCCATTTCTCCATCACTAAGCTCGATGATTGGTCTAGGGGTAAAGAAAGAGAAAGAATAGTGTTTTCAGAGATCAGAAAGAGCTGCTGGTGTCCAGGCGCCTGTTTGTATATTCATTAGGCAGAACAGCCACACACGGAAAAGTTCATCAGAACAAGGTTTAACGCAATTACGGCTTCCGAGGCTGTGTCTATTTAAGTCATTTCCTGCCAGCAGAACGGTGATAATGTGGTATGTGAAATTCCTCTCTCGCCTATCACGGAGCGGAGAAGCCCGAATCCGAGTCGCCTTTGTCCTTTCCGAGATAGCCATTATCTTCTCCAAGAACACAATGTGTGTTTATTTTACAAACCCCAACACAAATGGAAATAAAAAGCACATTATAGAGATTGGGGAGCTTGCAACATGATGTGTGATTAACTACTCCACAGGGCGGGAGCAGCTGTACCAGACAGTCCAGTGTTCTGGTTTGTTTTCTCTGTTCTCCTGTTAAACGTTCGAATAATACCTTTCCTATTGGGATGAGCATGGGTTTAATAGAAATCTCTTACAAAAGCAGCTTCCCAGCAAACGGAAGGGCCAGCCTCTTCCCCAGTGCTGTGCCTCCTGGGGAAGCAGGGAAGGTGCAGCTCTTTGGAGATCTGTTGGGCTAGGGTGACTCTACAGACCATTTAGTTCATCACCAAATGGATCCTGTATGGAAACTGGTCTTGAGGGTATCTGTGAAGGACAGATGGAAGCAAGAATGAGAGAAAAAGTCCTGGGGTTCAAAGAGGAAAACTCAGTCTGTGAAGCGTCTGGAGAGTGAGGGTCAGAGGAAGAGAGCCCGAAAGAAAGGGAGGGAAGAAGTAGAAGAATGGCAGGCAGGGGAAAGGAGGGGACCTTGGGGAAGAAGGACAAGCCCAGAAGACAGGAGCAAGACCAGAAAACCAGGCTCTGAAACCCCAGGAGAGTCTGAAAGATAACCCACCACAAAGGACACCAAAAGAAAAGGGAACACCAGGTGCGTTCAGCAGACAGAAAGATCGGCATCAAACACAGATAAAGAATTCCTACAAATGAAGCAGCAAAGACAGGAACTCCAAGAGGGCCAATAGAACATTGCAAACAACCACAAAGTCAAGGACACAACTAACTCCCAGGAAAAACCAAATGACCAGCAAGTAAGTTGCAATAAAAGTGTAGCTTCAATATGCATGACACAACACTTTAATGATTTCCCCTAACAAATTGGCTCAGACTAATATATTTACTAAAGCCAATGAGTAAATGCACACACACACACACACACACACACACACACACACACACACACACATACACACACAAGATACAGTTCTGGAGTAAGGTGACACAGCTAGCTATTCACACAAGCTTGTGAGTGGGTTTATAGCTGTATCTCCGGATGCACAGTGTATCCACATACACCAAACCATAACATACTCTGATAGGTCAGTCCTGGGCATCAGCCTCATGCTGAGACACATGAACAACCTGTGGAGAATGTGCATTTAGGAGTACTTTCCCATGGTTTAAAATGGAAAGGCCCCTGCTTTTAAGCAGGAAGAAGAGAGTATCCACTCTGTGGAACATGCATGCTGTCAGGAACATATAATGACATGGAATGGCACGAGAAGACAAGCAGAATAAGAATATTTGTGTTAAAATGCAACTCTCAGTTTGTCTGAAAATTTCTTTAATTTCACACATGAGCATGATCAAAGTGTGAGGGCTTTTTTCTGGAAAAGCAATTTTTTTTGTGACCAAGACAATTAATCAAATATTTATTCACGTAATATTAAATCTTGTCCTCCTACTTATTTTTGAGTCTATAATTAAAACCAAGGTAAATTTATGGAAATGCGTTGTGCAGAGACAGGCAGGTGGCCATTTGTCTTAATAAATACATTTTTAAATCCTCATCTCTTCCTAATGGAGACTGGTGGGTCTCAGCTCTCCTATTAACAGTTTGATGGCAGGTAGGTGGCTCCAAGAAAGTCTTGGTGATGGTGTTCCAAGGCACTGTCTTCTTTTCTGGGCATGCACAACACTGCAACCTTCCATGTTCTACAAGGAAAGAGCTGGGTAATTGTTTTGTCTACAAAAATAACTTCCCTAGTTAAACTCTCTACACTGAAACCACATTTAAGTGTGAGGGAACATGAATTGCGTCACTTCCCTAAAAAAAAGTCATAGGTTGTCATCTTGCCTCCATAGTTTTCCTTCCAAATGACCTAGAATCATCACTCCCACACATGCTGCCCACAATCCCCAGGTCCATCACTGACTGCTGCACTGTGACCAATTGTGGGATGCCCAAGGGTGCCAGGTGCTGAAGGGTTGGGGTTCTGCAGGGGAAAAAGCCGAGCACTTGATCAGATTCCCAAGGTCAGCCAGGGAGCAGAGTCCACAAATCCCTGTCAAAGCTCGTGTTATCAAGGGGCCAGGGCAAGTGTGCTCCATGGGAGGGTGCGTGTGCCCTGCAGGCTCCCAGCTCCCATACTTGATTCTGTTCTTTAAAAACACCAAGAGCACAGCTAAACAGAGGCTGGGTATGTCTGGGAGGTGCCAGGGAAAGACCATGTCTGCAGGCAGCAAGGTGGACACCAGAAGGGTGGTCACCTCTTTTGATCCCTTAGCAGGTGGGTTACTTCCTGCTTCTGCTACGTCCCCTCTGTTGGGACCTTTGCTGTGGATGCTTTGCACAGGACGGCACAGCCATCACTCTGAAGAGGGCGGCCCCAGGGCCACCAACTCTGACCTTTACCCGGCTAGCTGGATCTCTCTACGGACCACAAGCACTAGTGCTGTTCACTGTGTGGGCTGGCTGGAACCGTGGTCTGTATGTCCAGAGGGCAGCCAGGCAAAGTGGCTCCAGCTCTCCACAGCCGTGGGTCCGTGGGTCCCAACAACTTACTCCTTAGCTTACCAGAGCCATTGGTTCTGTGTTAGCCATGTCCCTGGTTTGCCAAGGTTAGACTATGTATCTCCGTGAGTGGAAGAAGGGAGGGAGGGAGGGAGGGGGGAGAGAGAGAGAGAGAGAGAATCAGAGGGACAATTTTTTCAGGGCAAGAAGGGAAGAAAGGTGCTTCCTTGACACATGTGTGTGCACACGTGGATTACACAGCTACATGGGACACATGGGATACACACAATGCATCTGCAGACACATATACATACACACGTAGAAATACACACAGGCACATACTCAGGAACATATGTAGATACATATAGACACATACATACATAATTGTAGAGATACACACAGATTACACATGGAGCACGCATAGGTACATAGGAACAGAGATATCCAGAGATGTATATGTATACATATAGGCATACACACAGAAACACACACCTATGTATGCAAAGATATACACATTTATACATAGACATATACACATAAACACACATAGATATACATGCAACCATACACACAAAACACACATGCATATAAAGATAAACACAAAAACGCATTTATAGACATGAAAAGATTAACACAAACACATACACACAGGCAAATATAAGCACACACATGCATGTAGAGATAATAAATAGACATAAAACATAGAAAGACATATACATACATGTAGAGATATCCGAGAACTTGGAGATGATGGATACACAGATATGGGTGCAAACACAAACACATCAATATACAGAGATACACACACATAGAGCCAGGGAACACCCAGCCTGCAGGTTGAACCCACATTTAAATTCATGCGAGGGGCAGCTCTCAGAGCTGTGCAAGTTAATAACTTAGCCAGACGTCTCCTCTGGCTTCCAGCTTTCCTCAGGAAAGTAACGGCGGATACCAGGGAAGGGGCTCCAGGTACAGTGGCATGACAGCTGTGTGATCCGGGAAGAAAGGTAGACTAAGACAAAAGAAATAATTAGAGTGAGCCACCAGAACCAGCCCCGGATTTAAATGTTTAAATGTTTTAATTTAAAAGAACAATGGCTCCTGGAAGCATGTTCGCAGCCGGCTGACAACCTGCCATTTATTAATCAGTGTTAAGTAACCGCAGCTCGGGTTTGACACCAAACAGCAGATGATGTGTGATGATCCCTAAAATAGCAGCCATGTCTCAGAGCTGATTTCCAAATGACTCCCGCATAACAAGGCAGGCTCCGGAATATTTACTGCACCAATTAGCGAGCATTAGGTGCACCATCGCAGGGTGCCCGTGGAAGCAGCCGTCAAGGGTGCAAGGGCTTTGTGGGGTAAGGCAGGGCACTTTTCACACTGGGGGTAGAGGGGTCTGAAGCACAGGGTCCATTAAAAAGCAGTCAATGGGCAGAAAACACACTTGAGGCTTTGGTTCTCAACGGGCTCCAGGAGACACATGGCCCTGTCATGGCTGAGACAAGTGTTACTTGGGGTGAAGGATGTGGAGGGGTAGTATTTGAGGCCCTCTAGTGGAAGGAACCCAGGGATGCAGCCACATATGACACCGTTATAGACATGTGTCGCCCCCCCCCCCAAAAAAAAAAAAAACGATCCTGCCCTTCATGTCAATGGTGTCGAGCCTCAGGAATCTGCAGCAGAAAGATGTGTGGTCAAACTGGAGAAAGGCCTTCCCGCAGTGTGTATTTGTATCTGCACAAAGTTCTTTGCTGCTTCTTTTATCTAAGGACCTGGGGCAGCACATCCCTGCCCAGTACCCTTGCTACTCACTGGCAGCCACCGAACCATGAGGCTCAGATGAGGACTGAGCTATGTGGACATTGCGTTCAAGTGCAGTTTGCACCACCCCAAAGTGAAGGCTCCGGACCCAGGAGTGTGCCACTTAGCAATGCCACTTTGCTTTCCCCTGGACGCCTGCAACCACTGCATTGAGCTTTCTCTGTAAGATCTTGCTCTGCAGAACTTTATTGTTATGCCAAGGTTAGCTCAAATTCATGGCAATCCTCCTGCTTCAGCCTTCAGAGTGGGGATTAGAGGTGTTAGCCATCACGCCCAACTTCTTGGAGTCTCAAAATCATACACACAGACACGTGTGTGATGATTGTATATATGTTCCTGTATGTCTGCACATGTGTGTGGGGGCCAGTGGTGGACATCAGGTGCCTTGTCCTGGTGCTCTCTACCTTATTTCTTGGGCCAGGGTCATTCACAGAACCTTGTGTTCACTGACTGGCTAGGCTAGTCCACTAGTTAGCTCCAGAGATCTGCCTATCTCGGCCCCCTTATGTGCTCCTGGCTTTTCCGTGGGTCCTGGGGATCTGAACTCAAACTTTCATACTTGCGCAGTGGCACTTTACCCACGGAGCCGTCTTCTCAGCCCTGAAATCTCAACTTTTAAACCCTAAGCCCTTTCATAACAGGAAGATCAACATTGAGAATACAAGGCTTTTCTTCACAGTGACAGGGGTGAGGAGCGAGTTTACTTAGTGACAAGCTCTAGAGGGCAAGTGTGGGGATGTAGTTGGGTCAAGAAGGAGCAGAGTCAGTATCCTGGGGCTCTGAGCCTGCACACACACAGTCCTCACACCAGCATGGGCAGGCTGCGCTGGGGTTTATGAGACATGCACTGACTCCCCTTAAACACATCTTGAGTAAATCCCCCTTTAATGCTCAATTTAGCAGGGACGGGTACAATTCATCATGCTAAGCAGAGACATGGCAGACAGCAGTGACTGCTCCAGAAGCGCTCGCTGGACCAGTGTCATGAGGCCTGGTCTTCAAGTGTGGATCAGCTCATCGTCTTTCTGAAGCGCACACTCAGCCACCAGGGTGGAGTCCGAACTTGTGTGGCTGCTTCTTCTCTGCCTGTGTGTTTCTAGGACCACACCCCCAGGAAGTATGCAGGGAAGGCCTGCCTGCCAGCAAAAAGAACAGTCCAGTCTTAGACACAGTCTCCTCTGCTCTGGATGCTAGAAGAAAATGCCCTAGACTGGAGCTTCTCTGAAGCACAAAGCTGCTCCTTGTGGTACGCACCTGTAATCTCGGATATTGAGAGGTGGAGGTGGGAAAGTGGCAAGTTCAAGTCCAGACTGGATTCCAGAATGTGTCCAAGGTCAGCTGGTCAATTTAAGTGAGACCTTGTCTCAAAAACAAAAGGTAAAATTGGGATAGAAAACATGGCTCAGTTGTTCAGTGCACCAGCTGCTTTTGTAGAGGACCTGAGCTCAATTCCCAGCACCCACATGGTGGCTCACAACTATCCATGATTCCAGTTTCAGGGAATCCTACCCATTCTCTGATCTCTGTGGGGACTGGACACACATGGTGCAATACACACACAAATGCTTCAAACACACACATAAACTAAAAGTAAATAAATATTAAAAACAAAGTCAGCAGAGTGCTTGACAAGCAGGTGGGAGGCCCCGGGCTCATTACCCAACAGTGCAGAAAAAGAGGACAAAGAGGGCTGAGAACACAGTGGTCAGGCTTCCCCGCCTCCTCCCTGACAGGCACAAGCCTGGATTCAAACCTCGAGTGCAAAACAAGCAAAGATACTGCAGAGGGGTCAGGGGTCAGGGTATGTCAAGATCGAGGTGCAGGCAGATTGGGGTGTGATAGTGGTGCCTGGTGGCCCTCACGTGGTACAAATAGGCGAGGCAACTCTCCAGGGCCTTTCCTCACAAGAGCTCTGATGCCATGAGGCCGGGTAGAACCCTCTGATCCAGCCACTCCCCAGAGTCCCACCTCCTAACTCCACTCCCTTGGTAAGTAGGATTCCACGCGTGAATTTGGAGGTACATGGCGTCCACAGCGGCGCCAGGAAGCAGAAGCATGGCGGAAGGAGACAGCAGCCTTCCACCCAGCTGAGTGGCTGTAACTGGCAGCTTCAATAGAGACCCAGAGTCAGCTGGTTCTGCCCCAGCGGGTGCGGGATCCTGCTTTGCTACACCATCTCCCGAATCAGGGAGCACTCATTGTGGGGTCCAGTCTTACTTGGCCCTACTTTCCCAGGAGTACGCAGTGCGGTGCCTTTGAGGCAGGTGGGACAGCAGCAGGGCTCACTCCTGAAGGCTGCACTTCAGGCCTGCTGTTCCAGAAGCTTTGGGGCAGCCTTGCACGAGGCAGAGGTCTGGAAACTCAAAGGCATCACTCCCTCCTCTGAAATGTATGAAGAGCTGCATCGTTTTCACTCCAAGACTGAAGCCAGAGAGAGGCAATGTCTTTGAAGTTACATCTGAACCCAAAAGAAACTTCTGTTCAGACCCCAAGTCTCTGCTGCCTGTTTAATGTTTCCCACGGGAGCAGTCTGCTGGCAGATGTGGGTACCTGGGCTCCTCCCTGTCCTACACCCTTCCGGAACTCACTATCCCGTGGTGGCCATGCTTAGCCAGTGAAGTGGATGCCAGATCTCCCCATTTCTTGCCCTTCTCAGGAAGGGAACATAGAAAAGCAGCAGGGCACCTGGTCAAAATCCCAACAGTCCTGGCCATGGGAGCCAAAAATTAGGGGAAGTTAGAGTCCCACCCGCACCAGAGGGACCCACACCCCCGGAGATCCCATCACTGAGCCATCAGCTCTGCGACTCCCAGAAAATTCACTTGCATGCAGCTGGGGTTCGAAGCTCACGGTAAATTTGATAAATCAAATATTTGCTTAGTACTTCATATAGAAAATCAAAACTAAATTTTATCAAAGATGGGCATGTTGCATTTTATGCCTAATAACATTTTGGTTATAACGGCAATAACAAGCTAACATTTAGAGTGAAAGATGAATCAGATAGAGACCATTTCCTCTGGCCAGATGCCAAGAAAAAGTGCCGGGCAGCTGAGAGGACCCTATCAGATTGTGACTCACAGAGCCCTCCTGTCAGGAGTGGCTGTACTTGTTTCCTGAAGGTATGCTTTTATTCATTCATTGTTTCGGTGATTATCTGAATGAATGAACTCTTTCACCCCTGCTGCAGGCTGAGCAGATCTTGGCTTCTTCCATGGTCACCTGTCTGGGTACAGCTCTGGTCATCTGATGGAGATGGTGTTTGGAGCTCCTTGCAGCACTGTGATCACCCTGGCTTTTTATTTTAATTAGTGTATTGTTTATTTGTGTGTGTGTGTGGGGGGGGTGCCATGGCGCGAGTGTGGATACCAAAGGACAACTTGCAAGAGTCCAATTTGCACAAATTGGTTCTGTTCTTCCACCATGTCAGGTCCTGGGGATCGATCTTGGGCTGCCAGGCTTTGCAGCAGGTGCCTTTACCCACTGAGCCACCCTGCCATCCCTAGGGATCACCTTTGTGGCATCCCACACTCGCATACTTGCCTCTCACTCTGTAATCGACATGCATTACGTCTGGGATTGCTGTAGGCTCTGCAGTATAGACAGGTACACAAAAGCCGACTGCTAAGGTGTAGATATGAATGCCATCCCTCACAGGCGTGTTGAAGGTTTGACCCCAGTGCCATGCTAAGAGGTGGGGCTTTGGGAAATGACTGGATCCTGAGTCTCTGACCTCACCACCAATGGGCTTGCTATAGAGGGCATTGTTGTGAGTGGCAGGAACAGGAAATGGGGCCTGGTTGGAGGAAGGAGGGCACTGGACCCATGCTCTTCCAGTTCCTTCTTGCCTCCCTCTGCATCCTGGCTGCTCTGGGGTGAGCATCTTTCCTCCATCACGATGCTCTGCCCTATCACAGGCCCGGAAACAATGCAATGCATCTAGCTGAGCATGGACAGAAACTTCTGGGTCTCTGAGGCTGAGTGAATGAACACAGGCTAGTCACAGCTTGGGACAAATCCAGGCCAAGTCTCAACTCAGGGCAAAAGCATGAGAAACTCGAGGTAGACGCAGCCTAGTAGGAGCCCATCTTCCATCTCCACTGGAACCACAGAACCAGGAATGATCATCTGTTGAAAGGCTCAGTGCTTGGACATGTGTGTTAACACCACATCCCACATCTGCAATACTGTGCCCTTCAACACTCTGCTCACTCGACTGGGTGCTTGTTTTTAAAAGACAGGCCCGCATCTTCAAATCACACCACTTCAAGCATCAAGATTGTTTTGACCATTTTGACAAAAAGTCAAAGTATTTCTCAGAGAAGAGACAAGTCTTTTAAAAGTTAAAAATACATCCTATCAGAGCAGTCAACACAGAGGCCCATGCTAGCCTGAGAAGAAAAATAAGATGTTTAGAGAGTCTTCACCCCCGACCATGGAAGTAATGCAGCTTCTTCATTGTGGAGTGGGTGGTGGTGGACTTCCTATGGCAATGGGGTCTATCTCTGCCCAGGTTTGCTTTTGGGTGCTTTCTGTGGCCAAGCCAATTATCATTCTGACAATGCTGATTACAAAAGTTTTCACAAAGTTATTATTATTTGTGACACCTAGAACATTCATTTTTCACATACCATGTTTCTGGGGTGACTTCCCTCTGCTTACCCACCCGGATGAAGTTCTGACACTCAGATTTTGCATAAACAGTGATATTCAGCATCCACAGCTAAGGACTGTAGCCAACTCATTATATCCATAAGCCATTTTGTACTTCCACAAACCCTGGATAAAAGAGAAAAATCTTCAAGAAAGTACTCCACACATAAAATATTTCTTTTATAGCGAAATGTGTCCAATTGAATTATGAGGCTCTCTCAAGGAGAACAAAACAGGCCCCACAAAGCCAAAACTCCGCAGAAAGCCTCCCAGCCTCTTCAGAAGGGACGCTGCCAGATTCTCATTGCTTGGATTTTCAGTTTCTAATGTGGATTTCATCCTGGTGGGTTTACTAATTTTTATGATAGTATAATTGTTACGTATTTTATGTATTTGCTTATTTGTATGTATGCATGTGTGTGTGTGTTTGTGTGTGTGTGTGTGTGTGTGTGTGTGTGTGTGTGTGTGTGTGTGTGTGTGTGACAGAGTACATGTGTGGTGATCACAGAACAAATTGCCCAAGCGATAACTTGTCTGAGTGAGTCAGTCTCTCCTTCTACCACATGGCTCCCAGGATGGAACTCAGGCCCATAGGCTAGACAGCAACACCTTTATCCAGTGAGCCATCTTGCCAGATCGTAACTGTTTTTTTAAAAAAAACAGGACCTAGAGAAGTGAGACTTCTCTGAAGTGAGACTTCTCTAGGTCCTTAACCCTGATTCTAAGGCATGGGTGGAACATTTTGATCCGTCAGGGGTGTATGTGGAAGACTTGCCTGACTTGGGAAACCTGGATCAGAATTGTGGAAAGACCTGGCTGAAGCTTGGTGAACCACAGCCCCACGTCACCACTGGCCAGGCCTCGATTAGGTATTGCCAACATCTTACCTCTCTACCTGTCTAAAACGTGGCATGAAGAAAGTATGGGCCCCAGGTGTGTGCAGACTGTCAGGCCCTTCATGGGAATATTAGCTGGCTTGTGCTCCAACTGGAAATGGCCATCTCTTGGAAACCATCTCACATCATCTGCTGTCCATGGGGGAGGTCCACAGACCCGAAGTGTTCAGGGTGACCAACAAAAGGGGCTGAGCCACACAGGGAGTTTTTAAGGAGTCTCTAGAGATTAGGTTTCTTTTAAACGACATTCACTAAGTTTCATAGGAAGTTAGGAACATCACCTGGAGAGCCAAGCACAGCTGCCTGGCCTTATTTTCTGCACATGCAGAAGACCCAGTTTGAAAAGGCAGCCAGCACATCTCTTTCCTTGGAAGGTCCCTGCTGCTGAAGGTCTGATTGCAGCCCCTCTCAGATGAAATGACTGGAGCCTACATACCTTATTTAGTAATCAGTGCCCAGCGTGAGGATGCCTGAGCCCATGGGAGGGAAACGAGGTGCTCTGTGAGCCTCAGCCTTTTGCTGTGTCACTGGAGATGAGGACAGCTGCTATTTCTGCAACTAAATGCTATCATTGTGAGCACCGTTCCAAAGAAAACAGGTATCTTGCCAGAGGAAAATAACATATGCCAGGAAGGTAAAAAAAAAAAAAAAAAAAAAAAAAAAAAAAAAAAAGAAGTACATGGAGGTAAATAGACAGGTTTCTTCCTTGGGCCTGGGATCTCGAACAGCCATTTCCCTGCTGGAAAAGCAACCAAGCGAGAACAAGAGATATGGCTGGGTGTGGTGGTGCATGCCTGTGAGACCAACAAATGAAAGGCAGAGGCAGGAGGATTGCTGTAAGTTACAGACAAGCTTGGATTACATCATGAGTTCCAGGCTAGTCTGGGATGCAGGATGAGACCCTGTCTCAAAAATCAAACAAATAAAAAGTGAGAAAGGGAGGGGCCTGTGGGGTAGGGGGCCGATGGGGTAGGGGCCTTTGGGGTAGGGGGTTGATGGGGGAGGGGCCTGTGGGGTAGGGATCTGTGGGGGAGGTGGCTGATGGGGGGGGCCCTGTGGGGTAGGGGGCCAATGGGGGAGGGGCCGGTGGGGTAGGGGCTGGACGGGGGAGGGGCTGGGATGCACACTAGTTCTCTTTCCACAATGCAGATGTATCTCACTGGCCAGTGTGACCTGTCCACTGTTGGCCTACATGGACTAGTTGCCTCCTTTGAATGTTAGAATTAGGAAACACCACCCTGTGACAGGCTCCTTATGTCTGCACTGGCTATGGATGCATACATTCATGGTACATATTGTCTGTGACAGGCAAGTGGGCTCATATGTGGCAAGACACACATATGAGCAGGAACATGCAAACATGGAAGTTGGAGCACACATGCACACAAATGTGAGCATGTAAGCATGCATGTAAGTAGGCACTGCATGAATGTGAAGCATGTACTCTGTGCACACGTGTGTATGTACGTAAGTAGTTATACGTTAATGCATGTAAACACACAAATGTCTATGTATGCAGGCCTAGTGTGCTTGTAGTGAATGTGTGCATGTGTGTAAGCATGCATGTGTGTATGTAGGCCAATGTACACACAGAAGTGGGCAAAGTACGGCAGAATTCTGCCTTCCTGAGTTCTCTAGAGGGCAGAGCAGGCAAGAAGGAAACAGCTCTGCTGTTGTGTCCTGAAGAATTTGCTCTCTGTTCCTGGGTCCTGGCAAGAGCTTCTTCAAACCCTTGAGATTTCCTGAGAAGTGGGAGTGTCTTTGTTATGCTAATGAGGTGACTCACTGTTGGCCCCTACTGGTTTTGGGGTGGGGGCTGGGCACAGGAAGACTAACCCCAGCTGGAGACTGAGCCAGCCTGGCTCCAGGGACTGAGATTTCCTCCACCCTGTCAGGAAAGCTAGCCAGTCTTGCCTATGTGATGGAGCCTCTGGGAGGCCTGGATGCCAAGGCCCAGCAGAGCAGCACCCTGGCAGACACAGAGCCACCACCCTCCTGTGCAGACCTAGCCCTACATACATGAGTGATTAAAACAGTGAGTCTGGAGTTTTCCTGAGTTCTCTGACAGGGTCTACACAATTACCATCCCAGGAGGGTTGTGGAAACTCCAGGGTTTGCAGCCTGTTGCTCACAAGTGAGGGTGGTCTTGGGGCTAGGGTCTAACCTCAGAAGTAGTTGTGACTTTAGGGCCTTGGCCTGTGTAGGGTCCAAGTCACTTTCCCTGTAGAGTGCCAGTGGTTGGGATGAGTGGGAAGGAGGCCACAGCTCTGCATGACATGACAAAAGTGATCTCCAAGGTGGTGCTCAAGGGAGGGATGAGTTAGAGAAGTGCCGTGTTAGCTAAGATAGGAAGCATGGAGGGGCTGGTCAGGCTCTGTATGGATGTCCCAGGCAGCAGGAACAGCACATGCCAAGCCCTGTGGAGGGACTGGGAGAGGTGAGCTGGAGTAGGAGTGTGGAGTGTGGAGGCAGGTAGGGCTGCACCCACAGCATGCCAGGCTAGGACTCCAGACACCCAGAGATCCACAGTACTAGGAGTCAGCACTGGGCCAAGAGATACTCAGTACACACCATCAGGGCAGCTGGCTTTTCTCAAAGCCCTGTTCATGACGCCTGTGGACATGTCCTAAAGACCAGGGACGCAGTCACCCCTCTGGTGGTCCTAGAGGATACGCAGGCTTCTGGGAGCTGAGAATCCATCCTGTGTGGAGGTCCCACAGGGAAAGTCAAACTCATGTGAAAGAAGGCTTAGCGGCCATCCCTGCAGGACAAGAAAGCCAAAGCCATCTGAATTACAGGAGACTTTTCAGAGGCCAGAAGACAGCAAGGTCCCCATGGAACTGACAGTGACATGGGCCTGTCCCAGGCTGAGAGCTGTGGATCCCGCCAGGCTCTGCTCAGAGTCTTTGAGTCCAGTTTTCCATCTGATATGACCTCGCTCTTCTGTGGAACTTGCCTTGAGCCCAAAATGTAGTTGAGCTGGTCAGCACCCCAGAGCCAATGACCCCACTGAGGAGCCTCAGTATGGGCCTCTAGGCTGTACACGCCTCCTGCACCCCTAGAAGGTCCAAAACTCCTTCTCCCGCCTGCTGGCTGCCATCTGGGGCAGCACATGCTGCTCTGAGGAGCCCTAGTGTTCTGCGAAGTGGATGTGACGATATGAATTGCTGTCTGCAGAGATCACGTGTGCCCAATGGGTCACAGTCACCAGAGGACCCACAGTCACCACTTCCCAGCTTTGTGTCCTCAGAAGGAACACCCCGTTTCCTCCACCACCTGCGAGGGTGGGGGCAGCTGCAGGTGGCAGTGTCTGTGCGCCCAGAGGAAAAGTGAAAGTTGGACTTGTGGTTTCCTATGTCACACATCATTGTGGAGCCTAAATTATAAATAACGCGCAGTCACTGCTGAGAGGTGCGGGGCAGCAAGGAAGGAGGCCTGCAGGGCAGAGAGACAGGAGTGTGGCAGCTAAGAAACCTGCTCAGCTTCACTTGGGTCCTTCCCGAGTTGCTGGCCAGGACTCCTCAGCTGCAGCGTGGCCAGTGTCGTCCTCTGCCTGCTATCTCGCTCAGGAGAGAGTCCATATGTGACAGAGAAGGAGGTGGGGCTGGGACTGGAAATGAAGTGTCCTTTGAGCCACTTAAGCCTTTATGAAGTCCACTAATGTGCTTAAATGAATGCGAGGCAGGTACCTGCTCCCAGGACCTGAGCCATGAAAGCAATCTGCAGTGTAGCTTTCGCTGCTTAGCGCTCCCAGAAGCTCCCACTCCTTCCCAGAGGAGAGCTCGGTTACACGGATGCCTCCGCTGAAGCGGCCTGGTCGGGGCCTTGCCGTGCGCTGCAAACTGCAATCTATCTCATAAATGGATCGGAATGTTCTACAAATTACCCACGTTGGTCCCTGGAGGTATCTTTAACTGGGGGCTTAGAGCTGCAAATGAATTCTCCTATGGATGTATTATTCTCTCAAATAGCAGGGAGAGGGGACTAGCTTGTACAATGTCTTCATAGAGCCTGGCTAAATTAGATCATGCAAAATCTAATGAGGCTTATTCAGTGAAACTAAACAGGTCTGAGCGGATGGCCAGCCCTGACCTGGGTGGCCATCCAAGATGAAGCTCCCAGGTGAGTTAGTTCTAGGCACTACTGGCTGCTGTGATCTTTGACACGGGGTAGGTGGAAGTAACCATGGATACCAGCATCAGCCACTGGGCAGAACTCCTGGAGAGATGTTTCTTCTAGTAGGCGTTTGGACACGTGGGCCACATGTGTATCAGGACAGATAGGAGGCGGCTATTCTAGTTCTATTTCTGTGTTTGTGATAAAAACGATCAGGACAAAGAGCAACTTAGGGGAGAAAGGTTTCATTGAGCTTAACACTGCATGCTATTGCCATTAAGGCAGAACTAGAGCAGCTGGTCACATCACATCCCCAGTCAAGAGCAGAGATACATGAATACAGTCAGTGGGTTTGCTTGAGCTCAGCTAGATTTCTTCTCTCTTACACTATTCAAGATCCCCTGCCTAGGGAATGGTGCTGCCCACAGTGGGCTGGTCTTCCTACATCAATTACCAATCAAGACAACCCCCCCACCCCATACCCACAAGCGAACTTGATTTAGAGAACTCTTCATCAAGACTCTCTTCCCAGGTGAACCTAGCTCATGTTAAGTCAGCAGTTCAAATGAACAAGCATGGCAGCCTGGCATCATGACAGAACATATTATGCTACAATATAAGTACTCATTGTTAGAAGGTGGACCAGTCTTCTATTGAATCCTACACCTCTTTAAGGTCACTATAGTGCTGCGGAACATGAGAGCCCCTGTGAGAATGGTAGTTTAGACAGGCAGGGATGCGGCTGTGCAGGCCGGGCTCTGTGGGGCTCTACAGCTCACCCACCGGGGAACCACACTTCATTTAACCCTTCCCACATACCTTAGGGTCAAGTAACTCGAGTAGTTAATGAGAATGGGCACCTGCAGAGGGGTCTCTAGCTGCACCTCTGTTGCCCCAGGGTTCTCTTTAGCCCCACAGCCTGTCTCTCACACACCCTCTCTTCCCTTTCTCCCTGGAGCCCTACTCCCCAGTCTCCCTCTTCCTGGTGTGTGGTATCCACACACAGGACCTCAGACACAAACTGTTGCAGGTTGTGTTTTAGTGTGAACTGAAGAGATTGTCAAGAGAGGTCTTGACATTCCCAATCAAAATTCCAGCAGGTGTTATTTTCTAAAATTGACAAGAGGATTCTGAAATGTATATGGAAATGTAAAGGGCCTGGGAGAGCCAAAGTGATTCTGAAAGAGAAGCAGTAGGATGTGCACACCATGTGGTCAAAACCTCCCTGGGGGAGGGGAATGCAGAGAGGAGGCGTGTACAGGGGAAGGTACCCAGAACAATATGCAGGATGGAGTGACCAGAGGCCAGCCACACCCAGCAGGCTGGCCGGGGGTTTTACAGACCTGAAAAGGCAACTCCATGGGTAGGAACGGTTTTTGTAACAAACAAGGCCTCAGTAATTTTCTGTCCACACGGAGAATGAAAAGACAAAAGAGCACTGGGCCTTAATTCTCTCCACGCACTAGACACTGAAACACAAGCCCTGGGTCTGAATACCCACTACAGCTGTGACACATGGGGTGGGAAACAGGGAGCAAAGGGCCGCGACCTTGCCTTGTAACAGAGGCCTCAATCAGAGCACAGAAAGCATGGACCATGGAAAAAACTGGATATGGATTCCATCCAAGTCAGGGCGTCTTTAATACACAGTCCTAAGAAAATACCAAGACAAACTACAGATGGAAGAAAAAACCTGCAGAGCAGAACCCCAAGGCATGTACATGTACCCCCTCTCACCCCACTAACTGTATGTTTATCATGTCTGTCTGTTTATCTACATACTTAATATGTATCTGTTTATCATAAATGCATATATAATCTAATCTTTCAACCTTATATCTCCTTATCTGTCATGTATCAAATCTCTATCTATCTATCTATCTATCTATCTATCTATCTATCTATCCATTATCTATCATCTACCTATCATTTATCTAACTATGTATCCATCCATCAATCAATCAATCATCTAATCTATCATCCATCTAGTCTCTCTATCATTGTTTCTCTGTGTGTCTCCTTCTCTTTCTGTGGTTTGAATGAGAATGTTACCTATTATGGTGGTTTGAATAAGAATGCCCCCCATAGGTTCATATATTTGAATGCTTAGGGAGTGCCATTATTTGAATGGATTAGGATGTGTGGCCTTGTTGGAGGAAGTGTGTCACTGGGGGTGGGCTTTGAGGTTTCAAACGCCCAAGCCAGGCCCACTGGCTCTTCCTGCTGCCTGTGGATCTGGATGCAGAACTCTCAGTTACTTCTCCAGAACCATGACGGCCTGTGTGTCACCATGCTTCTTGCCATCATAAGGGACTAAACATTTGACTCTGTAAGCAAGCCCCAATTAAATGCTTTGTTTTCTAAGAGTTGCTGTGATCATGGTCTCTTCACAGCAACAGAACAGTGACCAAGACATCCATAGTCTCAAGCATTTACTTGGTTCACAGTTGGTGGTACTGTTTGGAGAAGTTTAAGAGGTGTGGCCTTGCTGCAAGACATGTCACTGGGGTGGGCTTTGGGTTGAAGGTCTTGGCCTATTCCAGTTTGCTTTCCCTCTGCTTTGTGCTTGCAGGAAAGGACACAAGCTTCCGGCTCCCTGCTCTGGCTGCCCTGCTTCCTTGCCATCATGGACTTCACCCTTTGGAACCTTAACCAAATGAAAACTCTTTCTTCTCTAGGTTACCTTGGCCATGGTACTTTATCACAGCCACAGAAAAGACACCAGTACACACACACCCTATCTCTAACACAGTACAAGTTAAGAATGGATGAAAGACTGAAACAAAAATTTCACAAAAGTAGACACACAAATGCCCAAGGAGACCAAGGAGACCATGGAAAGTACCTGGCATCACAAGTCCCAGGAAAGAGGCCCAGAAGACAGTGAGATGTCACCACACACTCACTGGAAAAGCTGTCATTGGAGGCCCAACCACACTGTGTGAGAAGATGAAGACGAACTTGCTGTGGGATGTTCTGTATGTCAAATGTGTTGCTCTGACTGGTTAATAAATAAAACACTGATTGGCCAGTAGCCAGGCAGGATGTATAGGTGGAACAAGCAGAGAAGAAAATTCAGGGAAGTGGAAGGCTGAGGCAGAGAGACACTGTCAGTCACCGCCATGACAAGGGAGATGCAAGGTACCGGTAAGCCACGAGCCATGTGGCAACTTATAGACAAATAGACATGGGTTAATTTAAGATATATGAACTAGACAACAAGAAGCATGCTGTGGCCATACAGTTTGTAAATAATATAAGCATCAGTGTGTTTATTTTATAAGTGGACTGTCGGACTACCAGGGCTTGGCAGGACCCGGAGAGAAAACTTCAGCTACTGGAACTGGGAACAGAGAATGCTTTGAGCAGATTGGAAAACCAGTTAATTCTTTGAGCATTTTCTGCTGTGGAACCAAACTATCATAGCTAGACATTTGCTTGCAGCAGGGAAAACGCCAGGAAGGTGACTTAGACATGGACACCAGAGAGGCTTTATTCACTGCCATGAAGTCGCTCCCTAAGAGAGGAAGCGATCAGTCCACTGTGATGGGAAAACTTTCAGAGTCAGTGATCCTGGGAGTGCAGGGTTCACGTGGTAAGCAGACTAGGAAGCAGAGGGAGTGGGGACAGAAACATGGCCAGCAGAACAGGGGAGTAGCCAGCAGGCACAAAGGAGTCCATGGCTGCTGTGTGACTTGTCCTGGAAATGCATGAACAGATGTTAGTCACCAGGTAGGGCATCTGTGGCAGACCAAAGAATGAGTCCACCCAAATCTAGCATGTGAGCCAATGACGGTGTTGTGTTACTGACAGCAGCATGGATAATTCGAACGTCATCTCACAGTTCTACCACAGCCTGGATGATGAGTTAACCAAAGCTATGTAGATGGAGTCCCCTTTGGGCAATTTCTACCCTTCTAGATACTTTAGCATACCTGACACAGTGTGTGTGTGTGTGTGTGTGTGTGTGTGTGTGTGTGTGTGTGTGTGTGTGTGCGCGCGTGAGCGATCTCAGGTGAGGGTTTGGTGATTTCTTCTTAGAGGAGCCTAAAAGATCTCCTGTGGGTAACCGCACCTGCTCTAATGTAGTAACAACTGTATTATGCCTGGAAGACAGTGTCCTGTGGTCCACTGATATAAAATTACAGAAAATGACAGCTTGTCCACAGTGCAGGGGTGGGGATTCCAGGGAGTTCAGGGAAGTTTGGGGACAGAGAGAAAAAAAGACATGTTCTATCTTCACAGGGGTGGTGGCTGCATATGTGTAGCTACTTGATTAAAAGAAACAAGAGGGGTTGGAGAGACGGCTGAGTGGCTAGGAGTGCATACTGCCTTTGCAGAGGACCAGAGTTCAGTTCCTAGCACCCACACTGGGCAGCTCACTACTCCATATAACTCCAGCTCCAGGGGATCGATTCCCTCTTCTGGCCTCCTGAACTCATGAGTATACCCTCTGCCCCATACATATAGACATAATTTTTAAAATAACAAATTATTTTTGAAAAGTAATTTTGACTAAGCAATATTTTCTTTTACATTGGAAGTTCAAAAGTCAAAATTAGTTGTACAGAACACCAGTGTATAACTGGAAGACCTGGAATAATAGTGTGTGTGTGGGGGGTGGCATCTGATTTTCAGAATACTATTAAAATGAACATTCAACATTAACATTTATTGTTTTTATTTTTCTCATGTGATTCAGACTGGTCTCATAGTCACTATGTTGCTGAAGCTGGCCTTGAACTCCTGATCCTTCTGCCTCTCCTTTCCAAGTGCTGGGATCATAGGTGGGTACCATGACCAGCATGCTTTTGTGGTCACACCTATAGTTGATTAAAAGCATGGAGTCCACATACAACAACCAGGTAGGAGTCGGCCCCAGCTACAGCCCTGGTAGGACAGGGGTAGCACCTGTCTGTCCCTTGGGAAGGAGGACAGGAGACACTTACCACGGAGGGGCAGAGGCAGCTGGATACTCACTGGTTCCAGGGGCTGCCTGAGGTATGGGGTTTGCTGGCATGCAGATGCCCCAGCTTCCTTCTGTTTCTTAACTCGTGGGAAATAAAGAATACACTTTTAGCTAAATGAGAACGGAGGAACATTTGGGAGGAGCGTTATGAATTATATGTAGACCACCAAATAAAATTCAATTTTCAGGTAATGTGAGGTTGTAATGCAGAGGGAGCAGCTACTTTGCATATCACAGGAGACAGTGGGTAATAAGGCAGGAGGCAGGACCGAGGACTGATCTGTCGCCGGTGAGACTGGGATTGTTTCTTTCCTCCCTCCTCTAATCGCACATTGCAGTGTTGATTCAGAACACGGCAGCCCATGAAAAATGTCACCGTTCTGCCTACGGTGCGCATCTGCCGGCAATTGCAGCAGCGGCCCTGCACAGAAAGGGTGATAAGGCACTCCATCCCTCCATGCTCAGCAGGTTCCCCATTTCCTCCTGCAATTACACATCAAACTGTTTTAGCTTCACAGGCCCTGGCTCTATAAATGGCCCGAGGCAGAGAGCCGCCAGGCAGAGAAGCAGCTTCAAAGCAGAGTGGGGACTGGGTATGAGGTGGGCTGTGAAGAGCCAAGTCAAGCCCCTGGCTCTGCAGGCACGCCCCCAGGCAGCAGACCTGAAGATGTGCTCCAGAAACCACTCTCTGCTTATCTTTGCTTAATGCAATTAGCAGAGAGCTTAGGGAAAGTGAAGGTGGTTAGGACACAACTGAAGGCACCTCGGAGCCACAAGTCCTTGCACCTTGGTGCAGCCTGCAGACAAGCAGTGGGCATTCCTGGGAACCTTAGAGAGTCAAGGTCTTGACTCTGGAAACCTGCTGGCTCAGTATGTCCATGTCCAGGGTCTGTTTGCCAGTCATCTCCGGGTGAACAGCATGGCTCCAGGCCATGTGGTACTCAGGAAGCTTGAGTTTCTGGGCTTTTCCCAAGGATCCTCTTACCTCAGATGCAGACAGCCTCTGAGGAAGCTATAGAGGCACAGCCTTTTGAAAATTCTGCCCATCTGACTGTCCATCCATCTACCCATCTACCATTTATACAACTATTCATTTATTCATCTATACACATACCTATGTATTCTGCTCCTCCATCCATCCATCCATCTATCCAGTCACCATCCACACATCCACCTCTACATTTACATACCCAACCATCCATTGATCTATCATCCATCTATTTGTTTGAATATCCACCCACTGTCCATCCATCCATCCATCCATCCAATTACCTGTTTTTCCATATTCATTTATTCATCTATCCATCAAAAACATCAGCCAGCACTCTGCTTCCCCTCAGCCTCTCAGCACTGCTTCTTGCTTTGTGTCTCCAGTTTTCCTGCCCAAGCTTCTCTGTAGCTGTGTCCTCCTAAGTCCTAGCTGCTTGGGTGTTTTCAGGTGCTGACAAAGCCCTTTGCCCTGGTTCTTTTCCCAGTTCCCTTCCTCTGTAACATAACCTTTGCTTTGGGGTGACAGTCTGGTCCCAGCTACTCCGCTGCATTGGAGCTGAAGTTGCTGTTAGACATGAAGATGAGCTGCCTGGAAGGCAGGGTGCTGCTAGGAGAGAAATAGATAAGAAGTGACTGCGATGAATGGGGTCTGGAGTAGGCATTCCAGGCAGGACACAGAGAGGAGGCACAACCTAGAGGCTCCGAACACATGATCCTGATGAGGACACTAGACAAAACAGGATGATGGCATAGAGAGGGACAGGTGATGAGGAGGAGTGAGAGATGTGGCTGCATGGGATGGGAATTGTCAGGTGGACCAAGCCAACAAGCAAACCAATTTCACTTAGAAATCTGCTGTAGGTGACAGATGCAGAGAGCCATGTGAATGTGGGGTCATAGTTTATCCAACTGCTGGAAAACCCAGGAGAAAAAGCACTGGTGCCTCTGGCTTTTGGTCTGCTAATATTAAAGAGAGGCCTGCAGAGAAACAAGCCAGTGAGCCCCTTCAGGGAGGCAGCATGGGACAGGACTTGGCAGGACAGAGTCAGGTACCCAGTCCAGTGCAGTGCAAAAATTCCTGCAGTCTGAGGGCAGTGCCTATCTTCTTCTCGGAGCATGTGTCAGGAAGAGATGCGGTGGGCTTCTGCATGGCTTTTAATTTCTTGTTTCAAAGACACTGGCTCAGAAAATGCTTACTTCCTGATTTTTCTTCCTCCTAATTAGACTTGGAGAGTCTGTCACACAGAGTGCTTATTTCAGTCACAAATGAGTGGCATGAACATTATTAAGGAAAATCATCACCTACCTGGAACACAGTCCCAATAGCGAAAATCGCTAACAGCCCAGGACCAAACAGATTTGCAGGGAAGGACTCAAACAAGAGTCCTGTGGAGAAGCATGCTTGGGTTCTGAAATACTCAACATGGGAGCACATGGCACATACATACACAGTGTCCTTCTGAGGGAGTCCATCCAGCCTGGAGTGCCAGCCAGAGGCCTCACACTTGTGCCTCAATTCTTGGGAGGAAACTGTTGATTCAAGCCTTCCTCTGCCTTTGAAAGAGTCAATTTCCAGGGTCACTTCCGAGGAAAAGGCAATACTGCAATCTAGAAAACTGGGGATGGCCATACTTGCACCCACCATTGCATTCTCAATGAGGATTTTGCAGAGAAACTGTGAGTTCCTAACGCCCACAGCAGCAATGCTGGTGACAGGAAAGTGGTCGGTAGGTGACACCCATACTGTTCATAGCTAAAACTTGGCACCGAGGAAGAGGCAGGGTCCGACAGACCACACAGGGACACAAGGGCCCACTACCGGCCTACATGCTCCTCTGATGTAGATGCGTGCTCAGTGCCATCTGACAGTGGGGTGCACCACGGCTCACATGATCCCAGGCATGTCAGGGAATAGACATTGTCTCATTTTTGATCCAGTAGATGGCTTAATTTGAGAAACGAAGTCCCCACCCGTTACAACACTTAGCTGTGTCAAAGAATGAGATCTCGCCTTCTGTTGTCAGATTCAGAAGAACACATGCACATGGAATTGGAAACTTTCATTAACCATATATCACCTCTCTCTGCAGTCTTCTACATCCCTGGTTGCTTTCTTCATAAAATTAATTCCTCTCCACAAGTCTTTACCTGCAGACAGTTTGTTAGCCAGAAGTGTGATTCCCAGCAGCCTTCCCTGGAGGGAAGCAGTTAGCCCTTCCTGGCTTGTGCTAGGTCCTGATTTATTATAGGAGGATGATGAGGTTGCCCTCAGTTTTCAGGGTGGTTCTAGGGCCTCGGTACACCCATGAATGGTCATCATGCTGTAAGCCCAGTTAGTAAGCACAGTGTGTCCTCAGCAAGAGAGCCTGGACCAGGCTACTGAGGTTTCTGGCCTCTCTCAACCCTCTCACAGAACTGAAAGCCATGATTGTGTGCCTCAAAGCTAATAGGACAATAGCTATGGCCTCCTTCTCTGGATGCCCCTCTGATGGGCTGCCTCAAAGGTCCCTCTGTGCCCGGTCTCCTCCATCTGGCTGCTATGCCAGGATGCCACCTCTGTCCTTTGGCCAGGCTCATACCCAACTACCTTGCACGTTGTAGCTTCAGGCTCGTGGTACTGCTCACTTGAGTCTCTCAACTCCTGCTCCAGAGCCTTGTGTGGTAGGTGAGATTCCCAGCAGCCATGGCTGGAGTCTCAGGCTAGATGTGTCCTCAGCGAGAAAGTGAACTCCACACAGAGTCTCAGCACAACACTGAACACAAAGAACAAGAATAGCTTGGTGTTCTCAAGAAGAGTAACAGGTGTGATCCCAGCTCTGGCCCAACAGATCCGGGCTCTGCAGACTCTTCTTGGAATTGACCTGAATCCTGAGTGAGAAGTCAAGGTCAGGCCTTCTTTCTTATGGCCCAAGGGTGAAGCTGTAAAGGCATCTCCTGCAGAGAGATCCCAGGTCTCAGAGTAGCCAAATTTAAAACTCATATTCAGGACAAGATTGCACGTGGTTGGTGCCATTCTTGTCCTCAAGTATTTTTGATCATTGTGCTGTGTCACAACACGGAGTAGGTCTGAGTTTGTGGGGATTCCAGGGGGTAAGAAGCACAGGGGATCCTTGGGCTATGTCAGGAAGTCCTGGTTCAACCCAAGAGGGCAGGAGCCTGGGTCTTGAGAAGTAACTGACAGCTCAGAGTAGACATCCAGTGGGTGCAGAGATGGCCTCTGATTTTCCCAATACCTCACATCTCCAGAAAAAGTGGGCACACTGAACTCAGTACCTGGACAGAGCTACATGCCCCACTTCTGGTATGACCCACACCCTGAGGTCTCTTCGCCCTTTTCAATGGTAAAGCTCTTCTATCCCAAAAGAGAAGGTCCCTTGCCCACCCCTGATCCCCAAAGCTCCCTTTTGTATCTAGCTTCCGTGGAGTACATCAAAGACCACATGTATTGCCCTGCTCTTCTTGGTGACCTTTGCTCTGTCCAGGATTTTGATGTTTCCTCCTGAGTGGATGGAATAATCACTATGTTCTCATATTATTTTCCTGATAATTTCCTGGGATTGAAATATAGGGAATAGGAAGCGAAGAGTGCTCTCTGGGAGGAGTTTTTGCAGTTACGTGATCCTGGCTACCAGCAGGTCAGAGGGGAGGAGATACTCATTCTCTGACAGTCTGCTCCATGTCCCACAACTCATAACTGGCTCTAGGTAGAAGAGGAAACTCCACACAGTTTGTTGGAGGCAGTAAAAAAAGGAGGGGGAAGAAAGAGATGGGAAAAAGAAGAGGGAGCAGGAAAGAAAGAAGGGGGAGAGGGAGGAATAATGGGGAGGGGCAGAGAAGGAAGGGGAGGAAGGAGAATGAGATGGAGGTGGAAAGAGAGGAGGAAATGGACCCAGAGACAAGGCTGTGGAGGTCTAGGCTGCAAGTCCTTCTGGGACTAGGATCTGCTTGTCCACAGTGTCCACAGTCTTCTCTGCCACTTTACTGTCCTACTGAACAGCAGTTCAGGGCTCAAGTAGCTGCACTGTCTCCCAGTCTGTGCTTCCACTGGCCTTCCCAGCCCTGCCTCGCCCTTTGTTTGTCATGCTTGAGCCTAATGCCATTCTACATCCAGTCACACAAGATGAACTCAAAGTTAGCCACCCAGTGGGGATATAACAAGGCCCATGTTGGAAAACCACACTCCCTGTTTCCATCATGGTGTGAAATGGAGAGGAACAGTGGTGAGAACATTTAACCAGTGAAATCAGAGACAGAGTTAGCCTCAGTGCCATGGTGAGGTTGGGAAGTAAGAGGATGGACAAATGCATGAGTTCCTGCATGGATAGATGGATGAGTGGGTTGGTGGGTGGATGGACAGATTGGGGAACATATAAGTAGGCAGGTGCATGGATGAATGAGTAGATAGGTGGATGAATGGTGAGCAAATGGTTGGGTAGATGGATAGATGGATTGGTGGATGTATGGACAGATGTGTAGATGGATGGATAGATGATGACAGGTCCATGATACAAGGATAGAGAGTGGATGAATCACTGAGTAGACACATGGAATGGTAAATGAATTAGTGGGTAGGTGGATGGATGGATAGATGAATGCATGGCTGAACAGATTGGTTAATGGATAATTAGATGTTGGATAAAATGGATGGGTGAGTAGGTGTGTGTGAGTGGGTGGGTGGATGGATGGGTGGTGATTGTATGGATAGATATATGGATAGATAGGTAGATAGATGCATGGATGAGTAAGTGGGTGGATGTATGGGTGGATAGGGAGAGGAACTGGCAGATTGATGAGAAGATATATGGGAGGATGAATGGATGGGTGGATCAGTGGGTGAGTAGATGAAAGGACAGATGGACAGGTGGTAGGTGTAGGGTAGGTTGGTGGGTAGGTATATAGATATATGTATGGATAAGTAGATAGGTAGATTGATGGGTAGGTGGGTGAGAGGGTGGATGAATTCAGATGTTATTTCTTCTACTAGCTCATAGGAAAGACATTGTGTTACCAGGTGTCTCTACAATGCTAACTTGTCCAGCCTGAGGTGAGAAGCAGTGGCCACATAGCCAGCAGCCCACTGTCAGTCCTAACTGAAGCTCCCACCTTTGCCCCGTCCTGAGATGCACACACTCAGGTGGTTGACTTGGCACGTGTGAGGCACCTCGTTCTCTAGAGAACTTTTGGAGATGCCAGATCAGAGGGCCAGGGCTCTACAAATCATTCACACTGGTCTGCTTTCTGAAAGTTTTCTATTCTGAGAAACTTGTGTTTCTGTCTCTCTTTGTCATTGCCACAGTGGGAATACCAGAATACCTCAGACATACCTTCTCTTGTTCCTGGAGCCTGCAGGATTACAGACCCAACGCTTCTGAGTGATTCTTGGCCCTGCTAATTTCGTGTGCAGCATCCCTCACCCCTTGCCTGGCCAAGCAGTGCTTCTCACCTGCTTCTCATGCAGGCACTGATGAGATGGAAGAGGGAAGCGCCACCTTGGTACCAAAGAGGCACAGATTGAGCAGCCTTGGTTCTCCAGTTCATTCACCTCTCCAGAAGGGCATCATTGGTCTCAGGTGACTAACTGTCCTTGAAACTGTATATAATGCATTATGAACCTGTTTTGGTTCCCTATGGTGAGGGATGGACCCCTGCTCAAAGAGTGTTGTGGGTGTGGCTTCTCCCTCAATCCCAACTGCCTGGACACCAAACCTCATGCTGGTAGCAAGCAAGGGAGGGCTCAAGACAGCAGTACTGCTTTGGCTCTTGTGGTAAGACAATGATGTCTCACAGTTACCATGCAAAGTGTCCCAAGCCATGTGATGGTGGTGTGCGGCCTCCGTATATGAGCCAACTCAGTCTGGGCTCAGAAGACAGACACATCTGAGCACACCCACACTGCTTCCCACCTGGTGCATTCCTGTATAACAGGCTTCAGAATCTCAGGTGCCACATTAGCATGAAGGACCCAACAGTGGGATATGGAGGCAGGAAGAAATGAGTCTGAGGCCAGTCTGAGCTACAGGAGTGGAGAAGCCTGCCCAGGGTTGGCACCATGGAAAGCACACGTGTGTGTGGTATCCATGTGCCAGCAGAGACCTGGGGCTCCTCAGCCTCAAACCATCCAGCTGGGATCCAAAGGACATGGACACTTATAATGTCAGAAACTCTGCCTTCCACACATTGTAAGAGGATGGCTCTGCACAAAGGGGAACAAAACAAACAAACAAACAAAACCTCTGAGGTTCCAATATGGAGTGTCCACCACTCCCCAATAGGAATCTATTCCCAGGAATGCCCCCAAGGAGCCACAGTTCTATGGCTTCCACTCAGTGTAGGAAAAAAAAAAAAAAAGCTCTCCCAAATGTTGTGTTCTAGCTCTCAGACTGTCATAGCAGAAAGGACTTTGAGGTGTGATTTAGCAAAGTACCTTGAGGTGGGAGAGGATCCTGGGCTACTTGGGTGTCCCTAAACACTTTCCCACCACATACAGGCTGAAGAAGACACTGGTAGACAGGAGAAGTATTTTACTCTCAGCCACTCAGGATCCGGAACTGTCCCAACCAAACAGCCTGGAACCTCTGAAAACAGTGGGCAAGTGTTCCCTGGGAATGAAGATCATGAAGGCTTTCATCTATACCAAGAAGTTGGATTTATGTGACAAGTCGCATTTGGGTCTATATGAGTGTGTATGTGTGTGTACCTGTCTGAGTGTGTGTATGTGTGCTCATGAGCACAGCCAATGTGGGAGCAGACTCTATGTCATAGAGAGCAGGAACACGACCCACAGGAAAGCTAGGCAGAGGCCAGCCCTATGCTTTTGAGTAGCAAAAGGCTTTAGCCCCCTGCACCATGGGCAGGAAGAGATGCTTTGGGTTCCCTAGACTGCATCCCAGAAGGACAAACATGCCATCTAGGAAAGGCTTTGGTCTATGTGTAAATGGCACCAGGAGAGGAAGGCAAGTTTCCCTCAGTTACATCATTCACAGAAAACAAAATGTTGATAAAGGACTCCGGGCAATTGGGGCACACAAACACAAGTGCCCCAGCTTGCCCATGGCATCTCCTGCCCCTGGGCACCTGTGTCAGGATAACCAGGGCTCTGGAGTCAGATGCTCTGGGCCACAGTGCAGACATGGAGCCCTGGGTCTGCTGAGAACAGAGTGCAGAACACATCTGCTACCCCTGGAGATGTCAGAAAAGCAGGACGTGTGGAATCCAGCTGACGATTTCCTAACCCACATGCTGCCCACCCGGAGGAGAGTGAAAGGTGTGAAAATCCGAGCAATTAACCCACCTTCCCAGAGAAGCGCCGCTGTTCAGGACTAGTGCAGCTGTCCCTGCTTTGGGGAGTGGGCTCAATCAGGCACAGCAGAGAAGAGGAGGTATGCACAGGGATGCTTCATCCCGAGGGATGCGATGCCCAGCCCAACCTCGCCACAGTCTCAGCTCCAGCCCCTGGGAGTCTGAGCTGCACTTTGTGGCCAACAGTATGTGAAAAGACGGGAAAAATGTGAGCTTTTCATTAGCACTTAACTGAGGCTGTCAGTCACCTAATTGCTTCAATAAAATATAATTAATTAAGAATAACATGTGGAGCCATTCGAATAAGCTACAGAGCGCACGCTGCAACCTCTGGATTTTTTTCCTGATGAGCAGCGTCTTGTCAAACACTGCGGCTGTAGTCAAAAAAAGGGGGACATCACTTCCTCCAATCAGTCACATCAAGTTTCCCTTTGCCCCGTGGGTGTTGGAGATAAAGACAATTTAATGTCTGCTGTCTTCCATGAAGAAAGAGTTTCTGGAGGATTCAGGGAATAAACTGAGGGTCTCTGGGGAGTTTGGTCTAGCAGTGGCCGTCCATGCAAGCACATGACCATCTGGGGCAATGCAGAGCGTGGGACCTGAGGAGAGGCAGAACGAGGGCGTGTGTGGAGTCTCTCCTAGTCTTGGAGGTCTGGCTTCCTCATGGAATTGTATTGGGGTTGTTCCCTTGTTGCCTTGACATGTGGGGACGGGGCAGGAAGTGGTCATTGCAGTGTCCCATCCCCTGGAGAGCTGTCCACATGCCTTGGAGAGTGAGGATTACCCACAAGGAGCCAAGTGCCAAGGACTCAGCACACTCCCGACCCCCACAAAGAACAGCAGCTGCTCAGCAGGGAAGACAAGCCTGGGTGTGTATTTTATTGCGCCCCAAAACTCATTCAGCTAAAATGAGACCCAGAAGTTGCCAGTTCAAGAGAACTAGAGTGGTTGGGGGTGATACACAGTCAGCTTCCTCCTGTTCCTCTGCATGTGCTCTCTCTGTCTCTGTCTGTCTCTGTCTCTGTCTCTGTGTGTGTGTGTGAGTGAGCGAGCTTCAAGCTTACTTCATGGCCCAAGGTACTGACTCAACTCCAGCCATTATTCAGGGTTCCACATCTACTAAAGGGGGGAGATGGTGGGAAGAAGAGGAAAACAATAGGAAAAAAATCATTTTTCAAGAAAGTCCACCAGATATTTCTGCTTAATTTCAGGGTCAGGGCTTGTTCACAGAGCCATACCCAGTTGTAAAGCAAGCCTAGGAAATGAGCCCTTTGTCTGATAGATAATGGTCTTAAGGTCTGTGGGACTGTAAGTGAAGAAGAGAGAGAGAAAGATACTTGTTTGGTGAACTGCACCTAGTGGCAGTGTGGAAGCAGATGACCATCTGTCCCTTTCTTTGTAACCCGATTAACAGGTTCCAGGTCCGGCGGGGCCTGTGTTCTAAGGTGGGTGCCTGGTGTTGATATCCAGCGTCAGAGGACTCTCCCCTGCCTACACTCCAAACTGCACCCACATTGCTGCCAACTGGCTTCCCTGGCACGTCTGTGGGCAAGATGGTTGGGCAGTATGAGATTGCAAGTTCTTGAGAATGATGGTCAGCCTTGAAAGATCTTGGGTGTTGAAGACTTGGGGTTCACTGTTCACTGTTCCACACAAAGAGCCCCTCCTCACATGTGGGATGCAGCCACACTTGGGAGCCCTGTGGGTTGAAGAAGCTGGGTGGACAGCACAGTGCATGGTGACCGAGAAGGAGGGGCCACAGGCCTGGCTGACAAGGTCGCTGCTCCACAAGCATCGGCTGGCGCAGGGCCAAGAAATGAGGAGACGTGGTTGTGGGGTCATTAAGTTTGCAAGGCTGTGTCAACAAAGAAGCTAATGCTTTCACACTGCCTTATTCTTCAAAGGAGGCCTGGGCAGAGATGCAGAGAGACTCCAGACCAGCACCCACCATGGACCCCGAGGTTCCCGGCCTCTGGGGCTGAGGCTGAGGCTTCAGTTTCTTGGGACTGAGTGATAAGGAGAAGCCACCACAACCCACCTCACTGTGCATCTTCTCTGCCACCACCTGTGATCTCCAGGGACAAAGCTGCTACCCTAGGCCTAAAGCACAGGATCAGGGCCTCCACAACTGTGAGAAAAAGAACCCTTTGTTCCTCCTAACAGAACTGTCTCGGGCCTTCTGTTATGTGAATGGACACAAATCTGATGAGATAAACCTTTTTTCCCCTGTAAGCTGATGTCTCTGCCTTTTGTTACAGCAAGTGAAAGCCCGCTGACACAGTGGACTGGCCTCTCTAATTAGTCTGGGCTTTAGGAGAGAAAGACAAAACTCTACTCCAGAGAACACTCACAGGAGCAGGCCTTGGCTTAGACTATGGTGTCCTTTCCTCCTGGCCTCTTCTAGCCACACAGGCTGGTGCTCAGACTAGCCAGATCACCATAGCACGAGCCTGGTTGTCCCTTTTCTCTTCCCTCCAGGAACACATGTCCTGTGGGGATGTTTCCATGGAGAGCCCCAGCTAATCAGAGCCCACTTTGCTCCTGTCACTCTTGTAAATGACATCACTCAAATACCAGGACACACTCTGCTTCCCTTCCTCTGCCCCTGGGCAGACAGACCGCTCAGGATGCCATGTCTGTTATACACAAGCCACACAGCCAGAATGGACGTCTCTCAAACACAGCGACAGACTCCATAAATATTTAGGTTTGGGATGTTTGGAGGCATACTATCAGTTCTGAGATAACACTTCCCACAGGTACAGGTACACCCAGATGCTTGTTCAGTCCTAGCCTGGGAATTATGACCTGCAGAGGAGCTCTGTGAGATGCAGGGCCTGAGGCAGGCTGTGTGGGCAGCCTCTGCTGGAGAGGTGGACATCAGCTGGCCCTGGAAGATGGAAGAGAGGATGCTGGGAGAAAGGACAGGGGGGTGAGGTCATGGGTATGGAAAGTACCTAGGAGAAAAGACACTCCCAGAAGCCCTGCTTCCTTTGGGATCCCTACCCCTCCAGACAGCTGGGGTGTGACTCCGTGGCAGGGAGCTTGTTCCATTCCCAGAACTTCCAAAAGTGACAATAACAACCCTTGACCCCCTGGAGTGTGAGAGCAGCTGCCTCTTCTCTCTCCTGAGTCTCAGAGCTCAGCAGTGGTGTTAACACACAGGCAGTGACTGTGCTCTTACAGGCATGTGGTACAAAGACCAATGTTCTGAGAATGTAGTGGTACCATGAAACATCTAACACCTGAGATCACCATGGTGATGGTGATGTGGATGGAGATGAGGGCTGATACCCTGCTGGGTGCATTACAGACCCAATTACTGGAAAAGGAATACCCAGGCAGGACAGGCCTGTCATGGTAGAAAAAGCAGGTGCCACAGACACTTACCAAGGGGCATTGTGCGATGTGGCTAGTGGAGCGGTTTCCAGCTCTTCAAAGCCAAGCTGTGCAGTCTTGGGTCATATGATTAACCTCTCTGTGCCCAAAGTTACTTAGTCTTGGATAGTGGCGTTGTGTATACATGACTCTGAATGTTGTATGTGTCCATACTGGTGAAACATCATTTAAGTCATTCCCCTTCCTATGACAAGGACACAATAAATGTGACCATTTTTTTTTTAGCTATTGGTGGCATTGATGACCACAGTTCCTGAACACTGACCTCTGCTTTAGGCCGGCTCAGTGTGTTATATGATCTCATTTCACCTTACAAACATCTGGCTGGCCATGACTGCTGAGGGGATTTATCAAGTCCTTTTTCCAACCCTGGACATCCTGCCTCTCACTTAACAGCTGTGCTGTCCACACTCAAAACTGGACTTGGCTGAAGTACACACTCAGCAAAATGGGCAGCGAATGACTGAGCTGGGTAGAGACCTCACTTAGACTCAAAGCCAGTAAGTATCACTTTAGTGTGGTTTCTCTGATGCTAAACAGAGCCCCAGGCCTGTCAGTCTCTGGGGCTCATGTGGATGCTCCTGGGTGATGGTGGTCCATACCTCCTGTCCCAGGCACATGAAGATGTTCTTGCTACTCCAGGTGAGCCCTATGAGGGACAGTAAGTGATGTCTCTGGTGTGGGTGAGGGAAAGATGCTCTCATTCGCTCGCTCCTCTTTGCCTGTGGCAGGCAGAAGGCCGGCCTTGAGGGCACGAGAACAGGAGAAATGGTCCTGTCCCTTGCTACCTGCTGCAGTGGGTGAGGTAGCTGGGATAGTTCTGGAGAGCTTGCCCTGGTGTTAAGGACGAGGAAGAGCTAGCTGGTGGGCTGACCAACCCAGCTACCACCCAGGCACAGAACCAGGGCTATGAGTTGGCCTACCCCAGCATCCACCCCATCTGTGAACTGCTGAAACTCTCCTCTCCTCTCCTCTCCTCTCCTCTCCTCTCCTCTCCTCTCCTCTCCTCTCCTCTCCTCTCCTCTCCTCTCCTCTCCTCTCCTCTCCTCTCCTCCTTCAGACCCAAAGCCACACGATCTCCACGACATAGGGCAACAACAGGATAACCAAGTGGAATCCCAGTGAGGGTCCAGTATTGATAGTGTAGCAGAAGCCAGAGGCCTCGAACCAGAACAATGACTCATTGCAATGAACATTTGTGAGAAAAGATATATGGACTAAAGGATATATTGTGTGACTCACTGCATCATGCTACAGCTTCTACAACAAGATTTTTTTCTTTTTAATTTTTATTTTATTTTAATTTTTAGGGGGGAGGTTACAAGGGCAGCGGGCAGATATGAAGGGACAGAGAGATAAATGGGATCAGGATGCATGTTATGAAATTCACAAAGAATCAATAAAAAGTTAAAAACAGTTATAAAGGACCCCAAGATTTTACTTTTATGAGTTACAGCTATTGGTATTGATTATAGTCTCAATTCAGTAAATTTATTTAATACATTTATTAATATACTTCAATATAACTTTAAAATGATTATATGCAAATAAAATAATTTTGTTTAAAAAAGGTGAAATTTCCCAAATGAAAAGTATAATGATTCATATAAAAAATTCAATAAACATGGAAACATAATAATAGTAATAATAATAATAAAAGAGTGCTATCTCTGTGGCCTCTCTGAAGCAAGAGTGAGCCCAGGTTGCTGAGATGATGGACATATTCTCTTACAGAAATGTATCTAAATGGCTGTATAAGAAATGAGAAGGAAAACCAGAGGGGTTAATTACTGAGGGGCCAGCAGGTGTCCAGTATGGCACTGCTCCAACATGGATCCCTCTGTGACAAGGATGATACCCAGGAGTGAGGCTTAGCCATGTCTCCCGGGCACCGGTTATCCACACTCTTCCCCGTAGGTCCTCTACGTTCCTCATCTGGTCATTACGTGGAGTGATGGGTGGAGCGGGACAAGTGGAAGACGAATGCACTTGACATTTCCAAGAGCTGTGGGGGTGGGGGGTGCCCCGTGAAACCAACACTCGGTATTGCGTTTCTGGTGATAGCTGTAAGAAATTCCAAGGGTCTCAGAAAATGTCAGATTTAACAGCATGGGGAAATGTCTTCTGAGTTGGAAGATGAGAACTCAAGGGGGTTAGATTAACAACACGGCCCAACATTTTACCAAGTAATAGGACCATATTTCCCCTTTATGGGACGCTGCTCAGGGCGATATTTAATCTCCTGAGCTTAATGAACTTTTAAAACTACCCGGTGAATACTCAGAGCTGTGACAAGCCCTGTCATAAGATAAATCCAGCTGCACTTCAATGGACTGTATCATTTTTGTTATTAAAAAAGGTTAATTTTAATACTCAAGGAACTCACTTCTCTGGAAAATCATGCCAGAGTCTGGAACATTCCGTCCTGGTGGCTCCTTGTGGCAGTGCATACTGAGCAGGGTGACAGTGAGCAGCTCTTTGGTAGGTACATCTGCTTTTAGAGGAATCTGGAAACGGACAGCAAAGCTCACCCATGAGAAAAACAAGCCGGGACTTGCTCATGCCCTGCTTTGGGAACAAGGTTGGGGTCCGATCCTGGTGGTGGGGCCAGCAAAGTTCAGGTTAACATAGGTGAGGGGTGTATTATTTGTTAAGACAAAGTGGCTGTGTCCCACCCCAATCTACACAACACTCTTGCTGCTAAGTTCTGTGGAATTTCACAGAACACCCGGGTGTCCATGTGTGAACCATGCAGGCTCCAGAGCACATCTGAAGTAGTTAATTTTCTTGCTGCTATGATAAGACACCCAACAAACAGCTTGGGGGAAGGAATTGATTTTGTCTCAGGGCTCCAGGGTACAGTCCATTGTGGTGGGGAGTCATGGCAGTGGGGTGGGGGGGCAGCTGATCATATTGTGTCCACAGTCAGAGAGCAGATTGCAATGAATGCTCATGCTCGGCTCATTGTCTTCTTTATATAGTGAGACCCCCGCCCAGGGAGTGATGTCACTCATAGTTAGGATGGGTGAAGACCCAACTCCATTAATCTAATCTAGAAACTTCCTCACAGACATGCCCAGAAGTTTGCCTCCATGATGATTCTAGACTCAACATGCCAAGTTGACAGTCAATATTAACCTTTACAGTGGTCAAGAGGTCACAACTGTCATATGGGCAGTGATCCTCAGTCTTCATTGACCACGATGACCTTATTGCATGGAGCTCCCAAAGCCCTCTTCCTACCCCCCCCCCCACTGTTAGCTTTCTACAGAAGGCAGTGTGGGAGGATGCCAGGTAGAAAATGATTCTGAGTCCTGCAGGCCAGGGGAGCCTGGTCTCTCTAGCTACTTATGTCCCCGAGAACATGCCTCAGGGAAGCTGCTCCGTGCAGGCAAATGGGTTGCACGGAGTGTAATGAGGGATATTGTCTTCCCATTCTAATTTCAGTCCATCAACAGGACAGTCTGCCAACCCAGGAGATTCACTTCACCTGACAACTCTTCTGCTTGCATTTCCTAAGGGAGATGGAGCAAGCCGCAGAAGCCAGGTCGGGGGCCATTCCCACAAACAACAACGTACATGGGTAACCAACACAACTCCTCACGTTTGAAGAAAGAACTTCATTACATAATTGCTGGGTCCTCCTGCCCCACAGAGAACATTCTGGAAATGTCCAGATGGTGTTGGGAAGGTGACATGTGTCCAGTTTTGACAATGCCCCTCATGCCAGCAAAGCCAGGCATTGGCCTTAGGGCACAGTCACCTCAGTCCCATGAGGGAAGGGCCTTGGCCAGCGATCCCAGTGAGGCCCAGCTGTGCATAACCATTCTCCTGCCCCAGGCGTCAGACGCAGCATGTTTGGAAAGTTCCCAGCTGGCATAGTCTAGCTCTGACTGGCTCCAGGCCCTGGACATATCCCTCATGCCCTCTTGCCCTCAGCATCCTGATTGTATCGATTTGTATAGATTACCACATGCTTGTGCTTTCTCATCTGGCAGCTCAGAGACTGGGAACATCTCAGGAGTGCTTTCTAGAACATTCTTGGAGTGTTCAAGTGCTCTAAATCTGGAAGGCAAGAGTAGATATTCAAATTGGCAAGAAAAAGTTCCCGTATGCAGAACTAAGACACAGAAGGAGCAGTGTGCTGGGCCTGAGTCCCCCACAAGAGCCACTGCTGACTTCTCCCAACATTGCCGTAGCTGGTGTACTTTAAATAAGTAATTTTTAACTACAGCATGATCTTAGAGAACCAGGCAAGTTGAAACTAAGAAAAATCAGCTCTGAGCTAATGAGTTGGACCAGAATTTCTCAAACTGACATTCTGGGTCGATAACTTCAGGGTTTGGAACTGGGGCAGTGTGTGTGTGTGTGTGTGTGTGTGTGTGTGTGTGTGTGTGTGTGTGTGTGCTTAATCATGTGTGGTGGAATATTAAGCAGTGTTCTTGGTTTTCCTGCACCTACTGGATGGTAGTGGTACCCAACATCCAGTCACAACAACCAGAAATGCCTCCAGATATGGTCATGTATGTGGGGCCCTAGAGAGAAGCCTGAACCCTTGTGAACACTGCCATGGTATGAGGCCTCCATCTTTCATGATGCATCTGTCAATCAAGTCATCAGCACACATCTGAAGCACTTACTATGTGACAGGCACTAGGTGAGGCTGCAGGGTGCTGCTGTGAAGAGAAGCCTGTGGTCACATTGACAAATGGACTCCTGGACCCCAGGGAGGACACATTTGTGAGACTTGCATGGAGCCTACAAGAGCTTGGCCAGCATGAGGTGGCATGTGACAAGGAGCACATAGGACAGACCTGCTGGCCATCAGGCAACCAGTCCTGGAGGCCAGGGGTGGGAAGTAAAGAGAGGAAACAGAATCTCTGCTTCCTCAGGCCCTGCTGTTGCCACCTACCCTTGCACAGCCACCACCGTGCTGGGGATGACCAAGGACATCTGCTCACTTAAAGAAGAGCTATTTTCTTCTGCAGAAAACAAAAGCAAAAGCCAGCACCAAAGACCTTGATCACTTTAACCCTACATGAAGGAAAATAGTCACTGGATTCTTTGACTCAACACGTTCAGTTTTTAAAATATCTCTGGAGGGGATAAATTTCAAATGCAGAATGATTTAACAAAAAGATTTAATGTCAAGGCTGTTTATACCAAAGCAATTTATAATTGTGAAAAGTCAAAAGAAAACAGGAAGCATTAGTTATGTATGGCCCGTGGCAAGGTGAGGTCTGTGCTTTGGGTGTAGCTTGATTTCCTGAAATAGCTCCAGGGGATGTTGTTACGTGAAAAGAGTGGAACACAAGAACGTAAAGGGTGTATGTCAATCTCCACGTGTGTGGGTGTGTGTACATGCAGTTTGGTGCACACACACATAAACACACAAACACACACCCCCACTACCATAACCACCACCACCATCAACAACAACAACAAAATTTGCAAGTAGTCTAGGACATACTTAAGAATCAAATTAGGCACTATATTCAGTAAGAATGTTTTCAGGGCTGGGGGTTGCTCGGCAGATAAAGCCCTTGCCATGAGGACTGGGGTTTGACTCCTCAGAGGCCAAATAAAAAACAGGTAGCCATAGCAGCTCACCTAGAAGACCAGTATATAGGAGGCAGAAATGGGATCCCCAGGACAAGCTGGCCAGAGACTAGTCAGGTCGGCAAAGTCTGAGAGACCTGTGGTGGTTTGACTAGGAATGGACCCCATAGACTCATGTGCTTGTAAGCTTGGCACAGAGGGAGTATCACCATTAGAGGTGTGGCCTTGTTGGTGAAGTGTGTCATTGTGGGGAGGGCTTTGAGGTCTCATATCTGCTCAAGCTATGCCTAGTAGACAGTTCACTTCCTGTTGCCTGTGGATCAAGATGCAGAACTCTCAGTTTTTCTCCAGAGCTGTTTCAGCCTGAATGCTGCCATGTTTCCCACATGACAATAATGGACCAAACCTCTGAACTGTAAACCACTCCAGTGAAAGGTTTTCCTTTGTAAGAGTTGCTGTGGTCACGATGTCTCTTCACAGCAACAGAAACCCTAACTAAGACAAGACCTTACCTCAAAAATTAAAGTGGAGAGTGATCAAGAGAGACACTTGATGCATGTACACACACACAGGCGCACACACACATCCCACATGCAAGTGCACACATGTCAATATGCAAACTCGCACAAGAAACAATACGAGAGAGGAAAGATTTATTTGGGCTCATGATTTCTAAAGGGAGTTCAGTCTGTCATGGGTGGCAAGGTGCTGACAGCATGTGGTAGAGACTTCTTCCAGGGAGGGCCAGGCCAGGAGTAGAGGGAGCTAGACCAGGCCTGGAGGTGGCAATCACTGTCAAGGCCTGACTGGAACATGGAGTGTGAGTGCTGTTCCCAAAGGCCACAGGCCACTTTAGCCTCTTCTCCTGGTTCCAGCACCACCCCCAGGTCTGAACTGGTAGCACCCGATTGCTTACTGATGAGCAGTGCAGATCTTCAGGGGCCACAGGCTCTACCTTGGCCTTGAGGGGTCTCCTCTCACCATGTTCCAGCTCAGCATAAAGTGCAACTGGATGATTAAGCAGCTACACCGGGTGTCGAGGTGCTGTGATCTGGAATAAGTGCTGACCTCAGACGACCCAAACCACCTTCCTTGCCCTTCCGTTGGTTTAAATGAGATAACTGTGCAGGGTTACATTGCTAAGATTCACAGAGCATATGATTTCAGTTTATAATCAGTGCTAGGATTCTGAGATACTCTTGCTCATCAAGTTTAAAGGTTTCTGTTTAATGAACTTAAAATATTTGCAAAGCGAAGGAAATAATTACAAAAATGAACTGAAGAGAGCCATGACAAAGGACATAGAAACTTCCATTGAAAGTTTGAAGCGGGGTTGATCTGAGCTGATGCTGTGGAAGAGAGAGCTGGTGAAATAGAAGGCAGGTCAGAGGAAATCTTAGGATGTGGGTAAGAGAAAAGGCCCCAAACAGGGAAATGTGACCTGAAGCTGTGAGATTCCACAGGTGTTAAGAGGTGTGGTTCCCCGAATAAGCTACTGGTCTCCTGACCAGCCCCAGCTCCCAAATCAACAGCTGCATGATGAATGTAGACTCCACACTGAGTGTAGCTCTCTGCTGCCCAGCAGAGACTTGATAGGGAGCAGGCCTGAGCTGGATTCCAAGCTTGCTAGGGAGACCTGTCTCCACTCTCATTGTTCACTGCAATTATCATCTGCAACTGCCACCCCCAAGGCACTAGCTGTCCCTTCACGTTGCTCTTGTTTTGTTTTTGAGACAGAGTTGCACTATGGTGTTCAGGCTGGCTTTGAACTTGTGACTGTCCGTTCTCAGCTCCCAGTGCTAGGATTGCAGATGGCACTGTCTAATCTGTTGTCTGTGCAGTGACTTGACTTCTTGTCTTCCTAAACCATGTGCCTGTGTCCTTGTCCTGGTCACCTATTACTCTGGTTTCATTTTTGCTCCTGTGATAAAACACTCCAGCAAAATGGAAACTTAGAGAGAAAGGGGCTTATTTCTGCTTCTAATTCGAGGTCACAATCTGTCACAGCAGGGCTGTGTGTCACAGGGTGTCACAGTGGCTGGAGTTTGAAGCAACTGGTTGCATCCACAGTCAAGAGCAGGGAGAAATGAACGCATGCATGCTGCTTGCTTCTTAGTTTGTGTTTACCTTGGTTCCTAAACTCTAAACGTAGACAGTTCAGGGTCCCAAAACAGGGAATGGTGTCACCCACAGTGGGCTAAGTCTTCCTACATTGATTAACATGTAAACAAGATAATTCCCGGAGTCACGCCCCCAGGCCAACATCTGGACAATGCCTCAGGGAAACTCTCTTCTCAGGTGATTTTTTAAATTGACAGTTAACACTATTCCACCTGTGACTGTGACCTGGAAAGATAATCTTTGTAATCATTTTAAGGATTGTGGGATGATGTCTTCCTGGCGGCTAGAGCTGGTGACAGATTTCCTTATGAGAAAAGAGAAAGTCAGAGATACATGAGGGGAAAGCCACATGACCATAAACCAGACTGGAGCAGTACAGCCACCAGAGACGAGAAGAGACAGGGGTAACAGCCTCCTCCCACCAGCCTCCAGAGGGAGCATAGCTGCCCGTAGATTCTAGACATCTAGTGGTTTCCCTGCATTTCCCATCAAGACTAAATTGCATTCTTATGACTGACACCAGCCGGCCTGCCACACTGATCTTTGTAGAGCGTTGGAACTGCTCACTGTGAAGGCCCTGTTGGATAACTGGATGGTTTTTAAGAAGTTGAGAAAAATGTCTTTTTGCTCTTCATTTCTTACATTTGTATTTGAGCTTCCGAACAAAAGGCTGTCTTGTCATAGGTGTTAGGCATCTTTCTTCCTTGATGTCTTTTAAGTAGGTCTCTGCAATAGTTGATGATTAACTTGTCTGGACTAAGAAGTCCCTAAGGACTTAGTGAATCACAGCATCCAGTGTGTTTGTGAGGACATTCCAGAGAAGATTATCTGAGAAGGGAGATGTCACCCTGGGTACAGTGACACAGCCCCGTGGCCGGGGCCCCAGACAGCACAACACGGGAAGAAGGGAGCCAGCTGAGTACCAGCTTCCTCCCTTTCTCTGCTTCCTGACTCACGCAGATGTGAAGAAGCAGCTTCCCACTCCTGCAGCCATAGCTGTCTGGACCAACGCTCTCCCACTGTTCTGGACTGCTCTCTCCCTCCCTTAACCTGGTTCTGTGGCTCTATTGTCAGGGCTATGACAAAAGTGACCAGAGAGTCTCTGGATAATCCATCTGAGTAGAGGTTCCTGTCACCTGATTATAACAAGGCCGATTTACAAAAGAAAGCACACTGTCATTCTTCTTCTGGGCCAGGGGCTCAGATTTTCAATGGGATCCTTGTGAGCAGGTGGTGGTCTAGCCTCAGGTATCCTGGCCAGGGTTGAGGCAGCCATGGCTGGGCATGACTGGGGCATGGCAGCACACTACCCATCTCACTTCTCCTCCAACACAAAGGCATCTTGCTAAGCAGATGCTTTTGTTTATTGTAAACTGTTGAGTTGTGTGTGATGGATTAATTATTTCTGTGTAGCCTAAAAACAGCTCAGAATAATTGTGTACAATTTTCTCCATTTGTTTTCTCCCCAAGAACTCCCAAGTCCCTGACTGGGTGCTGGTAATAATCGTGTATGAAAATAATAAACAATGGCTCATCTCAGGAGCCCATTGCCACATCCTGGTAACTTGCACACACAGCCTGTTCGAGGCCAGGGCTTTAAAGAAGAGCAAGCCACTCTTTCTTTTTCCTTCCCTCCTACTCACAGGGTCAGAGATAAAGTTTACACAGCACGAGGGCCTGAATTCAGATCCCAGGCACCCACATAAAAGCTGGGTGCGGTGGGTCTATCTGCCCTGGTGTGGGGATAACCGGGAAGGTTCCTGCGCTCACTGGCCAGCCAGCCTAGCCAAAAAAGTGAGCTCTACATTCAATGGGAGACCTTATCTCAAAAAATCAGGTTGACAGGCCAGAGAGACAGCCGAGCAGGGAAGAGTACTCATGACCAAGACCGACAACATCAGTTTCATCCCAGAACACACACAGCAGATGAAAAACAGTTTTACACGTTGTTCTCTGACCTCTGTGAGTGCGCAATGGCATGTGCCCCTCCACAAATGTGAATAAATGTACAAAATTTAAAAAAAATGAGCTGTTGGGTAACTGAAGAAAATGCCTAACATTTAGCTCTGGGCTCCACACCCATGCACTCATGGAGAAAACCAAGCAAACACGTCCATACATACAAATGAATAAACTAATTAAATAAACTGCTGCACCCTAAGAGGGGGCTAGCCTTTTCACAGAGTGTTACTCTGAACTCCCATCTGCCACATTCAGATTCAGCAACATCATTCTGCACAGGTTGGAGTTTTCAAATATCTGCTGGATTATAAAGGGGGATTCTCCAGTGTTTTCATGACAGGAAAGTAGCCATGCCTTCCTTCTCCAGACAAATGTTTTGGAAGACTTCTTCCACAGGTGTGGGAGAAGCATTTCTGATAGAACACAGGGCAGATGTCACACTATTTTGTAGAACCCCAAATGCGCCCTTTGCTATAACCCTGATTGCCCAGCACTCTTACGTTGATGAAAATCTTCACGCTGCACTAACCGTGTAGGCTGCCAGAGCAAGCCAGGTAACAGTTCATGTGGTCTTTAAAATGCAGATTGTGTGATTGGGAGGGGGTTAGTGAATGACAGCTTTTTATTAGAACTGCCTGCCATCCTCCCAAAAGATATTATCTTCCTGTCAGTGTGACATACCAACAGTATCTTGAAAGATGGAAGGAGGGGCAACCATGGTGGGCGGGACAAAGGCAGACTGTCAGCCACAGGTAGGAGGTGCCAGGGCATGATTTAATGAATCAGGGGCCTATGAGTGACAGGTGTGTGAAAACCTCATAGCACATCTGCCCACAGACACAGATGTGATGATCTTATCAGGACTCCATCCAGAAGTGCCATTAGGATGGCAAGAGCTGGTGACAAGTATGATTAATGTGTCAATGAGGCCTGCTCACCACTGAGGCAGGAATGAAGGCATTAACACAGTGGCCAGCCACGCGCCATGCACACCGAGAAAGATTGTTTTTTACCAGCTGAGGGTGGCATAACCTTAATGTGCTACATTAAAATCATTCATTGCTATGGATAAATAGTTTAATGAGACTTGAAGTATGGTGCACCCTCCCCAGGAACGTGTGATGGAGTGAAGCGGGCGATGGCTGTCATTGAGCACACATTATGCAAAAATAATATTCTCCCTTCCGGTCCCTGCCCCCTGCACTGTCACTTCTGGTGAATGGTGGCAGAGACATCTTCCCAGGATGGGGCCAGGCCAGTCTGGGTAATGAAAGGCCCACCTCGAAATTTTCCACACTTACCCCAGTAACTCTCCCCTTGAAAAGAAGGTCAGCAACACTCAGGTTTCTTGTCGGACTTTCTCCTCTCTGGGTGCTGATATCTACCCTGACTGACTCTTCTTTTTGATTAACATTCCTAAATGTGACTCTTCTAGGACTTGCAACAGGAATTTAAACAAAGAAATTCGAGAGCAGGGGTGTTCAGTAGAGTTTACTAAACAACGGGGATGGGAAATATGCTGCTGGAATTTTCTTATTTCTCTTGAGGAAAACTCCCCCTCGCCTTAGTTCACTGACACGAGGCATCCCAATAATCTCCGCATTATGAACAAGCCCTCTCCTCTCTGCTGCACACTGAAAATGTGAGGCAGCTGGGGGTAGAGTGTTCACTCCCCTGCCTTCAGATTTGGGAGGACGGGGCTCCGACTTTCCTTAATGACTCTCAGAACTAAGCCTATGCAGAGGCCCGCACTGAGTTAACTCAGACTGAAACCCACCACTCTAGCTGTTCCAGCCACTTGGCTTGGCATTTCCAGTAAGGAGTGCTGGGTTGCTCTGCAGGGCTGACGGCCAGTTAGGACACTGGCATGCTTCATTCCGTGAAAGGGACCAACAGCAGAGCCTTCCCAAGACCCCAGCAGACTCAGCGCAGCAGCCACACTGCTCACGTACACACTCTGTACATTCTGTCTGGCCTCCAGCTCCATCCGCTGGGACATCTCGAGCTGTTAGGAATTTCCAAGCTTTGTTTTGCCGTCTACCAGAAGCACTGATATAGCCACAAGCTAGGGACCCTAAGTGTCCAGAGCTCCAATCCTGTCATCTCATTGGATGTTCACAAAAGCCTGGAGCAGAGGCAGTGGGGGGGGGGGGGCGGGAGTGGGGCCCTCAATGTTAAGTCACAGCAGGGCTGGGTTTGAAGTACACATCTCTCTGATGTCCAGCTAAGCCCTCAGGACACAACATAAAACAAAACCCCAAACCAACTGTATCTAAAGGCTGTGGATTATCCATGGCTGTAACGCTGAGATGCAGGTAATGAGGTCACCATGGGAGAGGTACACTCCATATGGTCTTTGCCTCTTTTCTATGACTCTAATTTTTTTTTAAAAGAAACTTAGTATAGTTATACTAAATTACCCCCTTTCCTTCTGCCCACACCTCCTTACAATGAATGAGACAAGGACCTCAAAGGCGACTCTACAAAGTCACCATTTCTAATGGACAGAGGGGCCTTTTCCTAATGCTAAAGGTCAATCCAAGCCAGTGATTAAGATGGGCCAGTATCCTCAAGCTCTTCTGGTCTGAAAGGAACTTGGAAGGAGCTTAAGTGGATGGATGCTCTCCCTGGAAATCTAGTTTATGCTCTTTGTACCAAATTTCAGACACCAGAATTGTTACAAAGTTAGAGTTAGCAGGTGACCCGAGAAAGACACTATAGGATAATCTTGTTTCAGATTTCGGTGATCCCTGATTTGTGTGTGTGTGTGGGGGGGGGGCGTTATACTGAATCTATAAAGTGATGGAATATGCTAGAAGGCTAGACAGTAGACAATCCCTTAGCCATCCAACTCTACCATCTGCTAGCATGTAGACCTTGAACAGGAGCCTCTGGCTGCATCAGAGGTCAGGAGCTTCCAAAGGCACTGGTCAAACCAAGCCTCTAGCCAGCCTCTCCCAGCCCTTGCTTCTCTGTTTTGCTCCCCCAAGTTCTGACTCTCCTCATTCAGATGGAGCCACAAGCCCTTCAATAATCACAGAGCCCTGCTTGCAAAAGACATCACTTACTGTCCCTTCCAAATCCCCAGTTTCCTTGGCAACACAGACATAAAAGGAAACAGTTCCTGGCACATGCTGGGGGCAGGTGGACACAGGATTTTGGCCATCCCATTGCTTCAAGGTTGTCTAGTGCTCACTGACTAGGAAGCGAAAGGTGGCCTTGAAGATTTGCATGAAGCAGACTCTCTGGCGTCTCAGGTAGAGGTATTAGACATGGCAAAGTGTGAGTGAAGAAAGGGCCAGATGTGTCCTGCCTCACACAGAGAGCAGTTCTTGCCCTGTGCATTTGCCTGCATGTGATCAGGTTGTTCCTGAACCCATTTCCTTAACCTGTAAGTGTGGACATTCCTCCTGAGTCCATCTGAGCCTCTGTGGAGAGACTCACAGTGCAGGATAGAGAGGTACAAGCCACTCAGAAGCACCTGTGGTAGGCAACCATTCCAACACATTGAGAGAGGATGTGTGTGAAGACTCATGTCCAAGGTCTATCTTTCCCCTGTAGGCCAGGTGGGCTCTACTATGTTGCCAGGGCTTCCCTCGCCCACACTCTCTAACTCTATCTCTGCTCCTACTCATTTCCCACAGAAGAAAGCAGGCCTCCCTCCCTGAGCAGGCTTTCTCCTAGAAGATGCCTTAGCCACTCCCGTTCCTCTTTCCCTAGGATCTCCCCAAACTATGTATTCCAGACCACAAAGTGCACTGTAGTGATGGGGAGTCTTTGCTCACCTCAGGAGTGCCAGTGCAGACAACAGGACACAGCCATTGAGGCTACAGATGTCAGCCCTGCAGTGTAAGCTCTGTCAACAACACCATCACCACTCTACACCCCACCAATGAAGCAGCAGACAGCAGCCCTCCCTACATTGTAAGTACCAATGTGATCATACAAGTACCACCATCAGCAGCACTACCATCCCCACCATAACCACAATTAAGCTGTAGACACAAACCCTGCATCACCAATGTTAACACAACTGTACAGATACATCACCAGTGACATCATCCCCTGCCCCCACCAATGAAGCTGTAGACACCAACCCTGCATCACCAACATTAACACAACTGTACAGATACATCACCAGTGCCATCATCCCCTGCCCCCACAGATGAAGCTGCAGACACCAACCCTGCATTACAAGCACCATCATGACCACTCGGGTCAACAGCACCATTGCTACCACAGCATCACCACCACTGAAGCCACAGATGCCAGCCCTGCACTGCCAGCTCCAACACAGTAACTGTCAATACCACCGCCACCACCATCACCACGCCATCATTACCATTTCCATCAACAACATTACCACACCATTTAGACCCTTGTCCTCATAGTTACTATCACAGAGCATTCCTGTATGTTCTTCTAAACACCAACTCTGTGATGACCAACTCATCTTATTTTATGACTCAGAACTGGCCCAGTCACCTTCAATGACTTGTCCAACATCACAAGAAGGCAGGTGGAGGAACCAGCTCCTGAGTCCAGGCAGGACTACCTCTGAGTTGACCACCCAGGACCTCCTCAGACCCCTTGGATTTCTCTGGACACCACAAGATATCCCTCTCTGCAGCAATGAATATCTAGTCCACGTGACTCATACAGATGGCTGGTCCTCCCCTCTTCTTGAAGTCCTCCCTACATAGATTCAGGGTAAACCTCTATTCTCCCCCTTGAGGCTCTTCAGCATCGCACCACACCAATTTTGCCATTTTATGTTCTGAGGTAGTAAAGTCAGGGAGCACGGGATTGCATGTTGCAGAGGTCACACCCTAACCCCAAGCTCAGGGTCTGGCCCAAAGGGTGTTAGGCATTGGTTGACTCACTCTGCACCCCCAAACACTCCCACACTTTGTGCCCTACATCAGAGCTCTTGTGCCTGGGATTGGAAGACCATTACACAACTTCCTGGAGTGAGTAAGGGTCCTCTACAGTTACTGGGACTGGGGCAAAGAGCTTGCACAAGCCCCCACACACCCACCTCTCTAAATGGGAGTGAGTCATGCTGGGCACTCATCTACCATTAAGGTTTTCACATCCTTCCCCATGTTCTTAATAGCCATTCAAATCGCATCCAAAGAGGAGAATGGTCCTTGTGTTCTGCATTTGACAGAACAGCCCTGCTGTCCATGGTGCGCCAAGGTCACCCTGATCTGGTGCAAGAAGGACACACCTGCCCTTGGCTCCTCAGCCTGTGTGGCTGGGCAAGCACGGGAATCCTACAGTCCGATTTGCTGCTTTTTCTCCATTAAGTCCAAAGGACCCGAGAGGCCCAGGGGGCCATTCATTACGGGCAATGTAATAGAATCTCGACCACATTATCTCCATAGAACAAAGACTATCGTTGCTGTTTTTAGAACAATGGGGGAGGCTCTGAATAAGCCTCTAAGAATTCAAAATGAGTAGGGAAAGGGCTTGCCCCTGCTCACTCCCCCATGCAGAGCAGAGCCAACAGCCTTCCTAGGCAGATGCCCAGCGCTCTCCTGGGCCCCCAGGCCTTCCAGAGGGGGGTCGGCCGACTGACAGCATGTGAAGGACAGCACAGGACTCCATGGCAGCATAAGGGCCAGGAAGGATGTGTGGGCTGGTGAGGCCTGAGCTGGAATGGGAGCAAAACAGCGCTAGACCAGCACCCACAGCCAGCTGTTGGACTCGCTGGAAGAGCTCTGAAAACCACCTCCCCTCTCTCGTGTTTAAAAACTAAGCCCAGAATTGGAATTTTTCTGAAAAAAAGTGACCAAGAGTCCATATCTAAATTAAAAAAACAAACCAACCGGATAGGAAGCAGATCGGAAGAATGAAAGAAATGGCGTGGATGTGGCCCCTGGCTAAGGGTCTGAACCCTTGTTCTCTTTCCAAGACTTGCAGTGCACTCCAGGGCCCGAGCAGGATGTGGGAAGACTGCACTGGCCCTTCTGACAGGCAGCCACACCTGCCTGCGTGCCAAGCAGAGGACAAGTGAGGAACACTGGCTGGTGCCTGGCCTGCTTCCCGGTGGGTGGGGTGGGCCCTGAGCCTGGAGGTCCCTCAGGAGGGCTCAGGCACCAAGATCTCTGTGGCCTCTCCAGGACAGCACAGCTGCGGACCGACACAAGGGTACTCAGAGGTCCTGGAGTCCCGCAAGGGCTGAGGACCAATCCCCAAACCGCTGTTCATTAAACTGTACCTGCAGGTGTCATCTGAGCAGAGGCCCCGTACGTCTGCAGAGGGATGTGGAAGCCACACGCTACCCTCCCCACCCAGGCACATGTTCCTCATCAGGGGTGCAGGAGGCTAAGATGGGGGAAGGTATTTGAGTTTGGACACAACCCTCAATGGCTTCGCATGAGATCAACAGTGGGCAGGGAAGGCTGGGTACTTTGTCCTGATGCAGCTATTTTACTTGAGTGAGACACATGGGCCATGTCACCACTCTCTGACTTATAAACAGGCAGCCAAGTCACAAACAAGGGCTGGGCTATCAGGAAGACGTGGCATTGGAGCCTCTGGGGACCGTCAGTCAGCCAAAGGTTCACATGCTTAACTCTGGAGCCAAAATGCCAGCCAAGCAACAATGGATTGTGAGACTTATATGAGGAAAGAGGGAGAGAGAGGACACACACACACACACACACACACACACACACACACACACACACACACACGGAGACAGAGACAGAGAAAGAGAAAGAGAGAGACACAGAGAGACAGAGACAGAGAGAAAGAGAGACAGAGAGAAAGAGAGAGAAAGAGAAAGAGAGAGAGACAATGACACACAGAGACAGAAAGAGAGACAGACAGACACACACACACACACACACAGAGAAGGAGACACACACACAGAGAAGGAGACACACACACACAGAAGGACACACACACACACACACACACACACACACACACAGGCAAACAGACAGAGAGAGAGAGAGAGAGAGAGAGAGAGAGAGAGAGAGAGAGAGAGAGAGAGAGAGAGAGAAGATAGATAGATCATGGACGTGGGGAAAGAGACCCAACAAGGGAAAAGCACAGTGCCACCTCGTATAACCTCTTTGGAGAAAGTTAATCTTTGGTCTTGAATTGTACTGTACTGTTTATAAACCCAAGCCTGGCCTGTCACCAGATCAAAGAGTTATTAAATCACCTCCAAGCCCAGGCTCTGTGCCTCTTAGCCCCAAATGACATGACATGGCACATCTGTTTGGCCCAGCTAGGAGCAGAGGGATTTCTGCCAATGTCTTTCGATCTGCTGCACTCAGAGTTGCTGTGGGTGACCAGAGTCCCACCAGAGACACATTGTCTCCTTCTCCAGAGGTGGATCCCAGTGAAAGACTGATGGCACACTATTCTGTGATGTCAGGAGCCTGCCTGGTACTCAGAGTATGACTCTCCCACTGCAGAGGAAGCCCACAGGCTGGGATGAAGAGCCGGTGTTGGGAGGTCGGCCAGACAGTGGCCAATGGTACACGAGTGTTACTCTTTTCCCCAGTGGCTCAAGAGCAGGTGGGTGAAAACCATCCACAGTTTGTCAGGTTCCTGAGTGGAAAGGCTGCTTGATGAAGCACCTCACCTGCTTATTCCACCCCCCAGAACAGCAGAGCCCCAAGACCGTCTCCTTGGCAGCTAGTACACAACACGATTGGCTCCCATGATCGAGGGACTGAGGGAGGAAGCCTGTGGACACAGAGGTGCCCACCTCTCTCGCCTGCCACCCTCTGGTGCCCTGTGGCTGCCAGCACGGTGCAGCCTGGGCCAAACCAATCACGGCTGTTCCAGAGCCCTCTGCAGGGCTCTGAGCACCCGGCTGCAATCAGATTACACGCACCAGCGCCCAGCCCTGCTCACTCCAAACAGAACGAATCCATTCATTAACACCAAGGCCAATTAAAAAGTAGGCATGCTCCCAATAAAAAGATCCCCCAGGCCAGGCATTCTCATCCTTTCCCAGGAAGCCTTGCTAAGCGACCACTGCCCAGCACAGCATGGCTCCTAGGGGACAAACAGGCAGAGGGAAGGGAGAGGAGGGACAAACAGCCACCATGATTCCATTCCCCTAGCAATGACAAAAGGTTTGTTCATCAGCTCCCTGGAACCCGCACAACATTAATGCAGCATTAAGCCCCACACAGCTTGCTTCAGACCAAGTTTTATAGAGAGTCCATTCGTGCATTTTCATTAAAGTGCTTAATATCCAAGTGACAGAGAGAGAGAGAGAGAAAAAAAAAACCCTGCCTTCCCATTATAGGCTCTATAAAAGCAATATTGTAAAAAATCACCATTGAGTTATTTACAAAGCCAAAGATGTAATCAGTATTTAAACACTCCCTGGAAAGACCCGCTTTGTGGTAACGTTAGTCACATCAACCAACAGCCAGATTGGCAGCTACTATTCAAATCCTCTCCTGATCCTAGAACACCAGGCAGGCTTGTTCCTTCAAGAATAGAATCCCAGGACCCCCTAATGCCATGTCCCCCAAGGGTGAGGCCCTGCCAGAGCCCTCTAGTGTGAAGTCATGGGTGTGTGTGTGTGTGTGTGTTATCTGTAATTCATCAAACATTAAGCACATTGGGGTTTCTTACTCAATTGATTATCAGTATGATGCCCATTCAATAATGGTTTCTAATCTCACTATTTGTCCTCTGCTTATGCCATCATGGTGTGGCCGTTAAATCATATTTATTCAACAGCTGAAGTTCATGATTTCCATGACTTACCCTTCCCTTTGTTTGTTTGTTTGTATGCTATGTGTAGCATGAGTACCATGGTCTATTGCTATTCACCTTACTCTTGAGACAGGATCTCCAACTGACCCTGAAGCTAGGCTGGCAGCCAGCAAGCCACGATGACCATGCTGTTCACCACCCACAGTGTGGGCCTCACAGGTGTGGCTGGCTACATCTGGCTTTTTACATGAGTGCCGGGGATTTGAACTCAGGTCCTTATGCTTGTAGTGAGCAGTCTTACAACTGAGCCGTCTCTCTGACATGAGTAAGTCAGGGGATGTGAGGAATAAGCCCATCATGTCTTACTTCTGAGGCACGGCTCTCTCCAGATTGAGCCAGTGGGAGCCTGCACGCTGGCCCCAGGTACTCCTATCACAGGCCTGTCACTCCGCGAGCACGTCCCGGCTCCCTGTACAGCTCCTTTGTTGCTTTAATTGGCTTCACTTATAATTAGCTGGGGTTCCATTGCTTAATCACCCCCCATAGTATCTTGCCATCAGCTTTGTTCATGGCTGCGTCTTAAGCCCCAGAAATGGTTTAAGCGCAGATAGGCACCGGAACCACTCACCCACTCGGGCATCCACAGGCCCCTTGGTAGACTCCCCTGGTGTCCAGCCCTTCACTGGCCCTGGGAGTGTACCCTCCTGGGCAACTCCAGCTTGTTAGTCTCTCCTAGAGGTACCAGGTGCACTAGGCCACCTGGGGACCACTCCAGGCTCAGTTCTCACTAGGCCTGGGCCGGGCTCCTCATCCTGTGGTACACTTTGTGTGGTTCCTCAGAAGGTCCTAGGGCAGAGCTCCAGCTGTCTATGGCTGTGCTCTGGTAATGCACACATTTTCTATTTTCTTTCTCTCTGCTCTCCCTAGTCTTCCTAATCTCTTCCTCCTCCTTGCTCTGTCTCTGTGTGTTGTCTCTCTGTCTCTGTTTCTCTCTGTCTCTGTCTCTCTCTGTCTCTGTCTCACACTATTGTTCTTTCTTCCTTTTATTTTTATTTTTTGAGACAGAATTTCACTAAGCAACTCAGGCAGGGCTTAAACTCTTATAGGCATTTTACCACAGTGCCTGGCGGTCACCCTGCCATTTCTCTCACCAGCTGCTTGCACCCAGCCTTTGCCATGGGATCCAGTGCTAAGAGTCCCTGAGTCAAGATGGGACCCACCTTAGGATACCTTGCAGAAACCCAGAGGACTGACTTGGGGCCACACTCTTGGCCATCTTAGAGGGGCCTGGCTTCCTGGAGAACTGAATAGATGCAGACAAATCCTGCAGCAAAGCCATGCTTCAGCGGTGACCTCTCTTACCACACGGGAGTCAATGCTCACCTTCCTTCAGGTCCCTCCAGACTCAGCTGGAGAGTCTCAAACTGCATGGACACTTCTGAGACACCAGCTCTAGGGCTGCTTGCCCATCTCATGCTGAACCAGGAAGTTGACTGTGCTTAGCATCTATTCTGGCTGCATATGCCCTGTCACTGGAGACACCAGCCTCATCTTCCCTAGCTTTGGCTGAATACCTCTTGCTTGGTGCTGCTCTTGGTCCCAGGAGCAGGGCGGGGCACTGTCTGGAGGCCCCTCTGGCTGGACTCTGACCCAGTGGCTGACAGTGTCCTTACAAAGAGAATGCACACATCCTCCAACAGCATACCCTCCATTCCCATGTAGCATCAGAGTCCCCAGTGTTCTTAATCAGCCACTGAGCCTGGTCCTCAGGACCTGGTTCTGCACCTCCTCCCCAATTCGACCCTGAAACACTGCATCTTCCTAGTGGCACAGAGGGCTGCTCCTCCCTGGTCCTTGTGCACTGGGCATCAGTGCATTCCTTTAACTGTGGGTACACACAGTTTTATTGAGAAAAACACTGGTGTGAACTTGCCCTAGTGTCCGTGGGTGGTCCATGCCCAGAGTTGGCAGCCCTCCCCTGAGACAACGCTAAGCTTTCCAGGCCCCCTGCCTCTGTGGCATTAGCTCCGCCAACGCGCGGGAAGACAACATGTATGACAGGTGCCGTCTTGGGCCTTGGAATAGCAGGAGGGTTTGGCTTTGAGTCAATCCCCCAAGAATATGCTACCCACTTTGCTTGCAGATTCTCTGACTCCATTCTACCCAGAGAGCATGGAGGGGAGAAAGAGCCAGTGTTCGTCCATGTCGAGGGCCTTCCAGGCTCTGTACCAGCTTAGGGCCTGCAAAACTCGAAGGTGACACAGGGGAATGGATGCCAGAGACACAAGGGGGGAGAGACCACCAAGCCTAGGCCACCATGCAGCTCAGGGGACAGGCGAGGAGATGGGTGAGCTAACACAGAAGCCACCAGCTGTGACCAAGGCTCCTGCAGAGACAAGGATCTGCATGGACAGGCTCTGAGGGAAGGGCCGCCATGGGCAAGTGGTCGGGACAAAACTGTCTGCAGAAGTGACCGTTTCCAGTATGACTGAGCGTCTAGAGAGGGAAATCAGAACAGCACACACCGAGGTCCTGGGGCAGGGGAAAGGACAGTGGATGGGGAGGTTACAAAGGCCATGGCTATCAGCTTGGTGGACAGTAACTGAGTGCTTAGGGGGAGAGGATCTGGAGAGATACTGGCTTGGATCGTATGCTTCAGCACCACTCCAGCTGGCCACAGGCCTGGGCTCTAGAGCAAGGGAACTTGGGGAATAGTTAAGATGTGACAGCAGGCAGTGGGGCTCGCTCGATGTGTGTCTGGCCTCAAGGGGATGGCTTTTCTAAAAAGTACAACTCTAGACCCGGGCCCAGGGTGTCACATTCAAATACTTTCCTTGATTGTTGTAGGATGAGATGTAGTATGGTCTTGAAATTACAAAAACAGGAGAAGGGGCGAGTAGGGAGGGGAGCAGGGGGTGGGGGGGAGTCATAGCCAGGCAGTGACATGGGTCCTGGGACTAACAGTAGAACTCCAGAAAGAGTCATCTCCAACGTGGGCCCCAGCCGCTCCGCCCGGCTCTCTCTTTCTCTTCTAGTCAAGACAATACTAACGCTTTGACAAGGGCAGTTCCTCAATTAACCTTTGAACACAGGATAGGGACAGGACAGCGGGTCTGGAGTCACAGGGGAGGGAGCAGAGGGCGCAAATGTCATCCAAGGAACAAGAAGCCAAGGCCCGGTTCACCAATGAGGGCACTAGGGGTAGGTGGAGCTTTTTTTTTTTCAAAAGAGCACACAAAAATGCCACAGAGAAGTACCATTTGTATATATCCCAAAAGCAAGTCAAACAATTAAAAATCATTTTCAAATGTTTAATATTGATTTATGGATGACAGGTGAACAATTTTATAGTCTCATTCTTTAAAAAAGCACAGATTTTTTTTTATTGAATGCAGTATTCTTTATATATTTACAAATGATCCTGTTAATTATATTGTTTAAATTTCCTATATTTTTAGCTTTTGGCAAGGCCACAGAACATAATGTTAATTAAATCAATTGTGTAAAAACTTCTGATAGAATGCTCAATATATGTAAAATTCTGTTGCTACATAAAGTCAAAAGAAAACCAAACACATGAAAAATGACATGATAGTTAAGTATCTTCATTAGGGTTTCTATTGCTTTGATGAAGTTAGGGAGTAAGCTGGGGAGGAAAGTGTTTATTAGGCTCACACTTCAGCATCGCTGTTCATCACTGAAGGAATTCAGGACAGGAACTCACACAGGGCAGGATCCTGGAGGCAGAAGATGATGCAGAGGCCATGGAGAGGTGCTGCTTACTGGCTTGCTCCCCATGGCTTGTTCAGCCTGCTTTCTTATAGAACCCAGGACCAACAGCCCAGGGATGGCACCACCCATGGGCTGGGTCCTCCTCCATTGATCACTAAATGAGAAAATGGCTTATAGTTGGATCTCAAGGAGGCATTTCCTCAACTGAGATTCCCTCCTCTGATGACTCTAGCTTGTATCAAGATGACCAACAGAACCACCCAGTACATTAAATGATGCATTCAATCGATCCCACAACTATCGAAAAGACAATCCACGTCAGGAGCCTTTACTCACACCCAGGGCACACATCCCCATATGGCTGGGGAGGTTGACAATCATGCCAGCCACAACATCCTCCAACATTTTAGTGCTGAGTAACTTTTCCCAGAGAGCAGGGAGAGGAAAACACACTATTAGTTTATTCTGAAGCAAGGCCAGCCTTAGTACCCAAAATCAAGCAAAAGAAAAAGAAAACCATGGCAATATGAAAGGCTGATTCATTTTTGAACTCTAAGTCCAGAAGGGCTTAATGCAGCATCGACCGTGGCCAAGCCGACTTTCTCTCACCAACCTAAGTTTGGTCCAACTTTAGAGTGTTTATTAGCGTAATTTCCACGATCACAGATTAAAGAGAAAAACCACATGGCTATTTCAACAGAAGAGAAAAATCCTGACAAAAAGTCATAGCAAAGTGAGACTGGCAGGGTTTCCAGCACTTCATGAGAGGTGCCTTTAAGAAATTTCCAGCAAACATCATTCGCGATGATGGACCATCAGAGCCATCGCCTTTGAAATTAGGGAGAAGACAGCTATCCGCTATTAATTTACACCTCTATTTAACGTCTACTAATTAACAAGAAAGAAGAACCAGTGATTAGAGAGAGATAATTAAGATTAGCATCGCTCATAGATGCTATGATTTTTCACACTGAAAAACTCCAAGCAATCTACAGCTTATGAGAAGCCAGAAGTTGAACAGCTTGGTAGATATAAGATAAATTTATAGGCGTCCACTGCATTTCAACACAGCAGAACAGGGAGAAGATGTATTTAATAAGAAATAATGTGTGAAGTGCTTACAAAGCACCCAGGAGAAACCCCAGGAAGGGGTATGCAAAGAGAAAACCGCATATTACAGGGCTCCTAGGACACGTGTGCGATCTGAGAAATAACCTCTCATAAATATGCAGCTTCTTAGTCCTTACTTAATTGGACCAAAGTTTCACAGAAATCCCCATCAAATCTTCAGGGTGGTTTTTGTAGCAGGCATTTCCAATTTTCTGTGGAAGAACAGAGGAGGGTAGAATTGGACAGATGGACTGGGGAGAGCGGGTGGGAACCTGCCAACATTTTATCCAGACTATGCACAAGAAGAGGCTGTTTCCCACTCACACCTGCAGGGTCGGGGTGGAAAGACTGGAAACGTGTGGTGTTTGTTACTTTTTCATGGCTGTGACCAAATAGTTCACAAGAAGCAACCGAAGAGGGAAAGGGTTCATTCTGGGTCACCCGTTATCCGCCCTTACTTCCTCATGACCGGGAAGGTACGGGGTGTGAGGGACTCTCAGCTGTTTGCACACATCTTAGCAGCTTAGGGAGTGGAGGAGATGAATGCTGGTGTGGTGTTCTCTCTTTTTCCTGACTTGATTCACTTAGGATCCTAGCCTATGAGATGGTGTCGTTCGCGAGAGGGCTGCTCTTCCTACTCTCTCAAGTCTCTGCACAAGCCCAGCGTTTCTTACTCCAGTCAGAGTAACAATCAAAATCAACAATTAACACACATACACATACCCATGAGGAGTATATATGGAATTTCACACGCCTAGTGTTGACGATCCATGGGGAACGGCACTGCTGTCCAGTCAGCCAAGAGACCCAGCCAGAGACCCTTGTCTCTGATATCAGACTTCTATGTCACATTCTTTCCATATCAGTTTTGGAGGGATAAAGGTCTTAAATGCACCAAAAGCATGCACTTTAAGAGAAACCTTAGGCCTGGCGGTGGTGGCGCACGCCTTTAATCCCGGCACTCAGGAGGCAGAGCCAGGCAGATCTCTGTGAGTTCAAGGCCAGCCTAGGCTACCAAGTGAGCTCCAGGAAAGGTGCAAAGCTACGCAGAGAAACGCTGTCTCGAAACACCCCCCCCCAAAAAAAAAAGAAGAAGAAGAGAAACCTTAGACATAGATGTAGTGGGATATTCACATGACCTTGGGTTAAGGGGAGATTTCTGAAATGGGACACAGAAATCCGAGTCCATACAAAACATGATCGATCGCTCCCTCACGCTCAATTATGAACTAATGTTTGTCTGGAGACATCACAAGATGCAAATGGAAGGACCAGGGGCTTATTGGAGATGACAGCCGCTGCATGCAAATCTAATAGAGGACTCGGGTCCAGGTATGGGAATGCCTCCGCAGATAGTAAGAAAATGCCAGCGTGTACGTGAGTGAAAGAACCCAACTGGAAACAACTCAGGAAGAAACATACTCAGCAACGTGAATCTGTGTGATTCACCCCTAAAGCCTCTGACAGAAGCACTTGGGAATGGGCTGGGGAGATGACTTGATACCCACAACACATGTAAAAGCTGTGTGCAAATGTCTATAACTCCAGCACTGGGAAAACAGACAGAGGTGGATTCCTGGGGTTCATTGGCCAGCCAGCCTAGATGAATCAATGAGCTCCAGGTCCAGTCCGAAGCTCTTGTCTCAAAAAATAAAGTGAGGGCTGGAGAGGAAGCTTGGCAGGTAAGAGCCTTGCTGCTCTTCCAGAGGACCTGAGTTTGGTTCCCAGCACCCACAGGGGTGGCTCACAACTGCCTGTAACTCCAGCTCTGGGGAGTTGATGCCCTCTTCTGGCCTCCGTGGGTATCTGTGCACATGTGTACAAGAGTATCTCTCTCTCTCTCTCTCTCTCTCTCTCTCTCTCTCTCTCTCTCTCTCTCTCTCTCTCTCACACACACACACACACACACACACACACACACACACACACACACAATTGAGGAGCACTGGGAAGAAGGAATTCATGTCAAGCAGAAAAACGTCTCCTCCACCATCACAATTTGACCGCCAGATGCTGGGTGCAAATGCCTGAGAAACTGGTATGGAAGTGCATAGCCATGCCACTGAATGGAGGCGAAAACGGGAGACCAACCAACTGCCAACCAACTGTCCGTCAAGGGAAGGATGGATAATGATAGTGTTTATTGAACTCTATATAGCAGTACAAAGGAGCCGACAGCCTCTGGACGAAGCCAAGTGAATAGAAAACGTGTAAATCTTAAAAACTCTGTGTGCACTGTATACCCTGTTTCCACAGCCTCAGCAGCACCAGCAATGTTTGTTTCCCCACGGAAGAGGGTGTTGAGGCACAGGAAGCTTCCAGCTCAGCTCGAATAAGTGCGCTGGCTCCCCTGGGAGGCAAATCCAGAGGTGGGTCCTGAGTCGGCATGGGATCCTTTCCTACTCCACCTCTCTGGACTGGAAGTAAAAATCCAGTTCAGAAGGCAGGTTGTTCGATACAGAGCTCATCAAGGGACACAAACCAGATGAGGGGTGTGAGAGCAAGAGCGAATTCACCTCAGGGCAGGGTACACAGGGGCTTCTCGTGAACTAAGGTTCTGTTTCCATGTATTTTTTTTTAACATATATTTTTTCTTTGCATAAAATACTTTGAAACTGTCTCAGGCAAAAACCAACAAAACAAAACAAAAACAACAGTCACAGGTCAAACAAGATTCCCAGCTCAGTTTGGACTCTGGTCCTGAGGCTTGGATGGCACTGTGGTCCAGATATCCCAGCTGATGCTGGAGACAGGGTGGGTGTTGTGGGATCATCCTTCTGTACACTGTGAATGTCTGTTGTTCTCATTGGCCTATGGCAAGGCAGGATATGATTGGGCAGAACAATCAGCTGAGGACTTGGATGAAGAGGGGTGTAGTCGAGGGAGGCAGGAACAAACCACGTAAGAAGCAAGATGCCAGAGAACCAGTAAAGCTACAGCCACATGGCAATACATAGATGAATAGAAATGGGTTAATTTAAATGTAAGAGCTAGTTAGTAATAAACTTGAGCCATTGGCCAAACCTTTATAATTAATATAAGCCTCTATGTGGTAATTTGGGAAGCAGCTGCCAGGTATTTGGGAACAGGTGGTTGGGACAAAAAAACCCACCTCTGTTTACAGGTGGGTTTGGTCCAGTGGTACCAAGCTGTGATCTCTAAACCTTACTTTGAACCCACAGCACCCTGAAGCAGCTGGTTCCCAAGCACAGAGCTGCTGACGCAGTGAATCGAGGTAGAGACTGAGGTCTGCATTTCTAGCAGTCTGGACACTATGAAATTCACAGTGGGGGTGTGACTCTGTCTAAAGAAGTCCAGTCCCAGCTGGGTGTAACCAAGGTCTACACCCCCAGCTTTAAGGTGTACTCACTAGGAACAAGCTGCAGGCTGGCATCTCCTCCCAGCATCTCAGGGAAGCAGGTCCATGTACAATGCATGTGCACACATTTGCAAATACCATTCAACATTGCTCTGTAAGTCAGGGAAAGGGCAGAAGAAGGGGTATGGCAGGACAAGTCCTCTGCTTCCTTGGCTCCTCCCTCCTGACTATAGGACATAGACAGTAGACAGTACCTGGTAGAGGAAGAAGTTGAAGCCCACTTGTCCAGGGAGGAGCCTGAGCTCACGCAGTGAGTCATGAATATTCATGGTCAGACCTAAAGCTGTGAAGAGTCCTCAGAGGACTCTAGGCATTAACAAGACCAGGGAGAAGCACTTGAGAGCCCTGTCTGCTATGATCTACAGCGAGTGTCCAGAGCAGGTGCTCACAGGTTGCCCTGGGAGACAGCCTTTCCCAGAGGCCTGCCGCTGCTCATGAACTCCAAAGGAAGTGAGCCAAGAGGGGACCAAGGAAAAGAAAGGGACCTACCCAGCAGGCCTTGCTTCAGATGGGATTTTGGTTCGGGAGGTGTGAGAAGCTGGATGCTGTTTACAGGCATGGTTTCTGCATCTGGCCTTTCAACCTCCTGACTGTAGGAGCGATTGCTTCACCACTCTACGCTGACCCAGCCTTCCGGGAACGGCTCTGAGCACTGGCCTCATGTCCCTCCTCAGAGGAGTGGTGACCCCGCCTTGGTATGTACACATGTACAGTTGCATCTGTTCTGGGTACTGTGCCATCTCTGGCAGGTTCCATCTGCTTACCCTTTGGCCACCCCAGGAAGCTTCCATCCCTCATACTGGCTTTGTTCCACTTAGATAATACTTCTGGTGAGCCTAGAACCTCTTTGTAGCCCTGGTCTCTTTATTTGTGATCAGTGAGGGGTGGGGTGGGGTTGGCGAATGGAGAAATGGGAGAGTCAGTTTCCTTCTTGCTTTTCAAAAGGCTGACGGTCTCTCTGTGGCCCCCTGCGGCCCCCAAACCACAGTTCAGCACTTGCTAAGTGGATGTTCAGTACTAGTTGCTGAATGAATGAGTAGAGTTAATGAATGAATGAGGAATGAAGGTACCTCTGTCCAGTAGTGACCCTCCAAACCTCAAAAGTAGGTAACTAAAAACCTAGAAACAACGCTAAGTCTCGGGGTGTAGCAGGTTCACTCATATGATGATAAATGGCAGATGGGAGGGAATCCCAGGTCATCTCTATGTCCCATATGAGAACATCAGAATCCAAAGCCATTCCTCAAGCTACCAGGGCCAAGTAACAGATGGATGTGGTTGTGCAGAGAGCCTCACTGATCACACTTCGGCCAACTTAGTAGTGAAATCTCTGGACTCCGACTCTATTAGGTACACATTGCCCAGAACCTTCTCTTCCTCGTAGCTCCTTGGCTTCATGTCCTCCAGCCCTACTAACACTGTAGGAGCTCCGCCCTGGAAACCTCACTCAGGGCGTTCACCTCCAGATGCTCACCACAGGAGTCCCACCCAGGAGCTTGACCCCAGAGCCTCACCCCATCCAGCCTCAGCAGGCACTGACTGGTCCTCATCGGGCACTGGCTGCACTGCTGGCTTCCCTGAGCCTGTACTCTTTTCCTTAGCTCCCTTCCCATCCCAGACAAGGCTCCGCTCTCCCTATGTCACTCTCCCTTCCCTGACCCACAAGACCAACACCCCAGGCATGCACCTCTCCAGGCCTGACACCCACTGAGTCCTTTTCTTTAACTTCTTGCCCCAAAAGGTCCGTTGCCTGGCTCTCCTTGCTCCTCTAGACTCAGTCCAAATGTCTCCCTCTGAAAAGGCCTTTGTCTGTTTTGCTGATGGCAGTCCACCAACCCATCTTCTCTACACAGTGGCTATTTTCTTCCTCAGCTTCTTCCTCCATGAGCTGCTAGTGTTGGATTGGATATTTGCTTGTGGCTCCCCTCCCTGGCCCTAGAAAGTATGGGCTCCATGAAGGCAGGTACCTGGCTTTCTTGCCCTGCATTGGATACCCAGAGCTTTGAACAGTGCGTGGAAAAATGAAGGAGCCAAATGTTGAGCTGTTCCTCAGCAAGGCAGAGTCACAGGTACATCCCAAGGCTCCCTCTATGGCCCCTGAACCCCCTGCCTGGGTCCGGAGATGATCAGTTGGTGCTCTGGGAAACAGGTGATGGACTAATGGAGCTCCCTCCTCCGCTTCAGACAATAGCAGCTCTCTCCCCCCCCCCTCTCCTTACACCCTGCGCTTGCCTGTTTCTGTCACCTGTTGTTTGGCTGATACCCACTCAAGAGGGAAATAGGGCTGGCCAGCTTCATGCTCCACATTAGCCAGAAACTAATGCTAAATGGGGAACACTCCACCTCTCAGAAGACAGCGGCTGATCAACACCGAGCAGATTAGAAAATAGAGGCCTGGGCACATGATTGCTTTGTGGGTTTTGACAACTAAAGCTACATCCACCTCCCAGGAAAATCATACCCTAGAGCCAGAAGGAGCTGTCTCCATGGGTCCAGAAGGACTCCGTGTTGCGGAAAGAGAGGGAAGGACCTGGGGCTGCTTCTCTCTAAATCTTGTCCATCACACTGTGCTGAGGCCAGGACTCCCCCAAACCCCACTTCAACATTGAGGACATCTTCTCCACCAAGTTCACAGGAAACTTCAGGAATCAATCATGATGGAAGGAGGGACCAAGAAATAGCCCAGACCACAGCTCCCATTACTGTCTTCTGCTCCAGGAACACACACTAGCCTGTCTCTACAGTTCCTCCACAGAACAGGTGTGTCCAGTCTGCCATCGTGTCTGCCTACTCTGAAGGCCCTTTCAGATTCAGAACCCACCAGCTCATCTCCTAACTCCAACTGTGTCTGGCCCAGGTCTCTGCTTACAGATATGAAGCCAGTATGCACTATCCCTGTAACCTCTGGGCTCCCAAGCCGCATGTTCTAAATGCACAGTCAGAAGTTTGCCACAACAGTGTCTCCTGGGTCTTAAGGACTCAGCCTACCTCTTGGGTTCAGTGAGAAGGGAGGCCACCCTCCTGTCAAGAGTTCCCAGCTTCATCTTACATTATTTGCTATTTGCTCCAGAAGGTTCTGGTCTCTGCTACCTTTCCTTCTAGGATTTGTACCTCCTGCTAATCTCACCTGGGTTTATTTTGGCTCATTCTCAATAAATAAATAATTTTTTGGTGGCTAGAGAGATGGCTCAGTGGTTAAGACTGTAAATGTTCTTGCAGAAGAGCCAAGCTTGATTCTCAGCATCATGCTCACCAGCTGCAGGGGATTTGACTTTGCCCTCCATGGGCACCTGCACTCACATGTGCAAACCACCCCTGCCCCTGCAGACACACTCATATATACACACAATTAAAAATAAAAATCAACCTTAAAATTTAAAAACAAAAGAATTTTCTCTCCCAAGCCTTTTTTTCCAAGTGGCACATCCTAGTGAAATCACCATCTCCTTTGGATTTCCCTCCACCATCCAGACACAGGCACAGGGTGGACTCTAACTGGCAGTTAGAGCAAAGTAGACCCCTGGAGTTTTCCTTTCCCTCCTCTCTGGGGAAAATGGGAAATTGAAGGGTATGGGAATGGAGAGGATGCCTCTAAATCCCTCGTCACCAAAGAAAAGAGCCAAGGGTCTGCATGTCTGGGGGTGCGGGGCTGCACGGCTCATTGGCCACTTTGTGGGACGTAACAAAGACTACACAGCCTGGACCCCAGTGCTCTTGGGACCTACCACTCTAGGGTGGTGGGAACAAACTGACCTTGTATTTCCAGCCATCCCTGGGGGAGGAAGTACAGACTTTAAAGGCACATGTTAGCCAGGCATGGAGGCACATGCCTGTGATCCCAGTGTTTGGAGGGAGAGCAAGAATCAGGAGTTGAAGGCCATCCATGGCTACACAGTGAGTCTGAAGCCAGCCTGGGCTACAGAAATGCTATCTGGATAAACAACAACAGATGTCACATATTTTTAGTGTGATCCTGAACTTGGACCTATGTGCTTCTTCAGATGGACACACACAGGTGAATATGTAGGGAACAGTGGGGCTGACCACTGAGGGACCCTCACCCCTGGAGACTCCAACTCCTATCACAGGGAGTGCAAGAGTAATTCCCCAGCTTTACACGGCTTTATGAGGTCTTCCTGGAGTGGGAATGTGTGAGTTCATTGCTTGTATGAGCAAAAAGCTGAGATGAGAGGTCAGAGACCCCGAAAGTTCCTTCGAGATAATGAACTGCAGCTGCCCAGGAGTGAAAGGTGGGCATGAGTTTTGCTGGAAGATTTCAGGGCTTCGTTGTTTGAACTCTCAGTGTGAGGATATCAGGACTGACGTGTAGTCTCCTTAAGACCCACTTTGCCCCAGGCTCGAATTCAGGATCTTCTATAGCAGATACCAGTACACCAGGGAGCAAATGCCTCCCCCCCTCCCCCCAAACACTGAGCGGAAATGTATGGAAAGCAGTCTGTAGGGCGGCTCCCCATGGAGAGAAGGCTTTGTGCAGCTTTATGGAGGCTTCCTCCCCCCCTTCTTGTATTAATGGGATTGTTCCCTTTGGTAAGAATTACTGTCTTCGGCCCTAGGCCAGGTTCCCTGTTGCCTGAAGCTTCTAAACCCAGCCTGTGGAAACAGAAGCAAATCTGTTCTCAAGGTGAATTTGGCACGAGGCTTCCAGTGGACTGGAAGACTCGAGCTTTCTACTCTGGAGCCCAGGAGTGAACACAAGCACACCCATGCCCAGGGGCTGGGTTTCAGGTTTTGCTAATTAACAGTGTGATGCTAATGGGTTTTAAACATTCTCCTTTAGACCCCAAAGCAATGGAGAAGGGGCTGATGGAAAAACTATCATTCTGCCTTTGCTCAACACACACCCCACGGGACAGTTACTGGGGCTTTGGGGTGCTGGGGTGCAGCAGGCACCTTGTCAGGTATGGATTGACCTCCTGGGGAAGCCTAGGGTCCATGTGATGTCACAGGGCTTGGGAGTGAGCTTTCCAGAAGCCCACCATATGCTAGGCACTTGGGCTCAGCACTAGGCTATGCACTGGGGCAGGGAGGCAGGAGGACACAGCCCTGCTGAGCACACAGTCCTGGGTGGTGGGTGAGGCTGAGAAGGCAGGTACCCCACTCATCATTCCAAATCAACCCCAGAAGAGAGCTTTGCAGGGAAATGACCTCAGCAGACGAACTCGCAGAAATCTGTCAAAGTTCCCGCTTTCAGACAAAGGGAAATGAGAACAATTCCTCCTGATGGTTGTTAGTGTGATTTTCCTACTGCCGTGAGCAGTTGGGGCACACAAGGCTGTACAACCCAGAAGCCTCCCAACATTGAGCAGCCACTACCCTTCCTCAACCCCAGTGCTGACTAAGGACCACCAAGTGGGCAGAGAAGGACCTGTTGTCAAGGACACGTGACACTCAGAAAGCAAACTGTCAAACAGGAAGACTGTCACTAACCTCGGGGTCCGAGTTCAGGGCCTGGGCTGCAGACTGAGTCCTGGCTTGTTGGGGACTTACAGCTGGGCACAACTGGCACAGCTTTCTGAAGATTTGAACCCTGTGCTGCTCCTGCCTGAAATTAGGTGTCATGTGGGGTTGTCACTTCTTCCTTCTGAAAACATGGAGATTGCCAACGCTGGTCTCACATCTGCAACTTTCTGTTCTAGGTTCCCAGTGTCAGGTCCCCAGGGGGAAGTTTGGTGGCTGAAAGGAAAAGCCAAAAGCTGACACCTGGGAGGAAGAAGCAGGAGGATTTCAACAAGGTGGGACAGAAGTTTGCAGTCTTCCCCATGATAGCCTGGGCTTGCTTCCCTCAGGCTCCCATGCCATGTTAATCGGGCAGGACGTGGAAATGGGGTATCAGTGTTAAATGGGGCATATTCCTTCATGGCTGAGGCTTATCCAGAGGAGTGTATCCAACTAGAGGTTTCACACCTTTACAACACACTCTCCCCTAGTCCACCCTGCCCTCCCAGACAGCTCTGAAAGGAAGAGGCAAAATGCTAGTCAGTCTCCGAACTTGATTTCCCTTTTTCAAGTCTGTCCAGTCTGTCCCTACCCAGATCCAATCTGCTGACTGCAAAGATCCTAAACTGGCTGATATTTTAGTTGCTTTCAGTTTTTTTTTTTTAAGGAATATTTTCTAATAGATGAAAAATTCCTTTTCATGCTTCACTAATGCAAAAACAGCTGAACCAATTTAGCTCAAACTTTCTCAATAGCTTGTTACAATCCTAATTAAAATATTCACATACAGTGCAAGCTTTGGGGAACGTGGTATCGCACTGTCAGTCAAATTCAGCCTGAATATTTACAGCCAGCTAAACAGAAAAGCAACAGCATGGCTTTTGCCCTTTGTTGCCTCTTGAAGAAAATGAAGTCAGACAATTAACAGTGGCTGGATAGAGGTGCAGAGGATGCATGGCATTTCTCCGCTTGGCTTAACCCGTAAACAAAGGGGCCGAGGAGCTTGCTCTCTCAGCTGTGCCTGGGGCAGGTCAGTGCTGCAGCCTTCGTTGTCATGGAGCCTGAGGTGGTGGCGGGAGGGCTGTAAGGACAGAACAGGTTGAAGCCCAGCTGCCCCACGCTTGGCTGCAGCACCTGAGTGGAGAGTGAAGCCCCTAGGAAACTGAGCATTCATTTGTGGACAGGAATAACAAGGATTCCCATGATGCACTTCCTGTGGAAACCTACCCCTACCCCTGGCCTGACCACCACCTGGCACTGAGTCTGTGCCCTACAAATATTCTTATTCCATTTCATCACCCCATGACCATAGAATACCGAGAGAGAGAGAGAGAGAGAGAGAGAGAGAGAGAGAGAGAGAGAGAGAGAGAGAGAGAGACCCCCAAGTTAGTAGTAAAGAAAAATAGGATGGAAATGTTTTACCTTCTAGAAGAAACTATTTCTAAGTTCATGATAAACATCGTGCACCTGAAACAACTGAACATGCCCTTCTGACCCCCTGATCGTTTCTAGAACACTCTACAACATTCCATGAGCCTTCTGATTCATCTACACCAAGCCCTCTATGCTATGGGCTATGAAGAAGGCAAGCAATTTTTCATCTGAAGTGTCCACATGACTCACACTTCTCAGATCTTGTGACTGTGGGATGTTTGAGTGTGTGTCAACAGATGGGAGCCAGGCTCAGAGACAGTGTCCATTCAGATACATAGCCCTGTCCGTGATGCCTCCCTCTGCTCAGCACCCAGCTGCTGGCTCTTCTTGTGTTCATCCTACGCAGCCCCAGATGCTTCTCCTGAAGCAGAAAGCCAGATGGCTCACGTGCGTGCTGAGGCCGTGTGAAGTCAGGACAGACTGGGTGGTTTCAGTCTCAAGTGCTTGTGGCCTTCAGCTCTGCTTGTCTCTACTTGTCACAGATTCCTAAAATTCCACAAGCGGGACACTGTGCCCACCATCTCCTTCGGTCCTGCCACGTCACAACTGGGCTTCAAGGATGTTGTCAGAAGCAGCTGGACACCCGAGCTCTTCCTCTCTGCCCTTCCTCCCTGGACGTGTGCTTTCTGGCTCTTCTCTGTGTGCAGAACTCATCTGAGGTGCTGAGATTCTCCAGGGCAGGTTTGCACTCTTTCTAGAAACAACCTTGGGGTCTTTGCAAAAGGAACTAACACAGAGCACTTTATTTATTCCCACACTGGAGAAATTTATTCCCACAGTGCTTGGTTGGATGTGCTGAGTGAGAAGCGGAAACCCCAGAGCCAGCAACAATCGCATTGGCTTGGCTTTGCTTCGTGAGAAAATGGACTATAAAGGGACACATGTGGTTCCCAGGGTGGCTGACAAGGCCTAATTAGAAAGGTGCTCTTAAGCATGGGTGGGGGAGCAAGTCTCCTGACAGCTGGAGGAATGCTCCTGGGCTCTGTCCCCTCCTCAAAGACACCGTCCTAGCCTCCCAGGCACCCTCGTGGTCCAGCAAGCACCACGGAACAATCCTCATTGGGGCAAAGAACAAAGACAACCTGCAGGGGCCAAGGCTGTGCTCAGACAACGAACTGCCGTAAGGGCGCCTGGTCGATCCACACACAGTGTCCCCTGGCAGCCAGGTCACAGGAATCCACACAGGTGATGGACAGGCTGTAGGGATGCCAGGGCCTGCCAGGTCTGGAAGGAGTGGGGAGCACCTCTCCTCTCTTAAGTTTTGTCTTTGAGTCACATCCTGGGCCCAGCAGGGACTTTCACTTTGATGTCACCTGGAGAAGTCCTAAGGAGGAATCAACCCGTTGATTCTCACAGGACCCACCCATTAAGAGCTCATTGCCAGGAAATGCCCTGGAGTGGTCAGGCCACTGACAAGAGGCAAGGCTGGGAATTCTATATCTCTGTGACCTGAGCCCCAAAGAGTCCGGAAGAATCTTCTGGTGACATCCATGGTCTCCCAAACACAGTTGCAGGAAGACCATTCCAGTCTATAGACTAGTGATTCTTGGGTGCACAGGGGTGAGGTGGGGTCTCTGTCTGTCATGGGGCTGGAAGGAAGGCTGAGATGTCCTGTTGCAATGTTAAGTGACAGCCTTGGTTCTACCCACAGAGCCAGTACCACCTCTACCTAGGACAAGCATTGCTGGAGGGCCAGGTTGTCCCTTGTTGGAGTCCAGAGTGGGGAGGTCTGCAGAGTTCTCAGCATTCCTGCCTGTGATTTGCTCCTTGTAGCCTCCCAGTGAAGGTGGGTCCTGTAGGCACTAGCAGAGAAGTCTTCTCTATGTGATCCAAGATAAATTTCACTAAAGCAGCCAAGCCAAGGGTGAATGTCATTCTCACATGTTTCTTAGACAGCACAGGGCTGGGGGGTGGAGGGGAAGGAGAATTAGGATGGAAGGGTAGAGGAGGAAGGAGAGGAGGTGTGGGGAGTGGAGAAGGAGGAATAGAGGGAAAAGGATAGGAGAAGAGGAGGGAGGGATGTGAGACAGAAGAGGAGAAGGGAAGGGAGGAGGGAAGGGAAGGGTGAGGGAGGAGACGGAGAAACAAAGATGAAAGGGAAAGAGTGGGAAGAGAATGAACAGAGAGAGGAAGAAGAGGAGAGGAGGCAGGAGGAGGAGGAGAGGGAGGGAGGAGGAAGAGTAGAATTTATCTGAATTAAAAGCTAGTCTTCAAGAAGTGATTAATTTGAAAAGTGTCCACTCTCGGGGCTGTGGAATACAATCTCGCCTTACAGGAAGACTGTCTTCCAAGGAGCCTCAGTATATTAAGGCAGTTTACAAGGTAATGAGTCTGATAACGGTGGTGAAATGGATTTACAGGCCAGAGTCGCAGCCATTACGCAATCCGTGATGGCCTGGCACATCGCCAGAGACTGTGAAATTAATTTTAATGGAAGAGGAAATGTTAGTCAGGAGACAGGCTGCTTTGGGAAGATGGGCTGCCATCTCAGGGTCCCAGTCCTGGTGGCTTCACTGCCCCAAGCACTGGCATCTGTAACCTCGGGTGTCCCTCTCATCCCCCAGTCCAGCACTGCCTCCTGTGGAGGTAAACAGATGCATCATTTACAAGCCACGGGAACCCAGGACTGGGAGCTGACCCTAGAGAAGCATGGCCAGGCATAGGGAATGCACAGATGACAGCCATGCTAGGAGTCAGAAACCATGGGCGCCAAGGAAACCTCCTTCCATTGGCTCCAAGTGTGGAGGAGGACAGAGAGGTCCTGCAGGGGCTTCTGGGATTCCTACATGCCACACAGGCAGGGTGACATGCTCTCTGTTTACTGAGGTTTCCAGAGTTCCAGCCTCTTATGCCAGGTGAGAATGGGAAACAGATACTGTTTCTTGCACTCAGGGTCACACATGCACAGAGGGTCAGGTCATTGGACACTGTTCAGTTGAAGAACTAAGAACAGGAAAAGGCCAAACAGCAGACTGCCAAAAGGTAAATGCAACATGAGGCAATCTAGAATATATAAAGAGCACCCACAAATCAACAAGAAGGCACTTAGTCACTGTGATAATTAGTTTTAATTGTCAGCTTGACACCATGGGGAATCACCCAAGGAGGAGGGCCTTCATGAGGGAGTATCTAGATCAGGTTGGCCTGTGTGCATGTCTGTGGGGGACCACCTTGATTAAGTTAACTGAAGTGGGAAGATTTGTCCACTGTGGGTGGGACCCTGAACCACATGATGGTGGAGAAAGCAAGCAGAGCACTAGTATACATCACCTCACTGCTGCCTGCTCTTGACTGTCGATGTGATGTGACAGCAGCTTCAGGTTCCAGCTGCCTTGGCTTCCCTGCAGTGATGGACTACAATCTGGAACTGTGAACTACAAACCCGTTCTCACATCTCTTTCGTCAGGGTATTTTATCATAGCAACAGGAAATAAAACAAAGGCACCCACACAGACACATAAGGAGTTAATCTAAAACATTGAGTGATCTACCATGCGAGTTACTGGAAAAATAAAGATTTAAACCAAACCAAACAACAACAACAACAACAACCTATTCCTCTCTTGTAAGCTAATGTCTGAAGTTCAAAAAGCTGAGAATACCAAGTGCCGGAGATGCTGGGTGGATCGAGCACGCTCAGGACTACGACAGAATCTCATGGTCAGTGATTCTCAGAGGCGGCACCATAGCTTCCACCACAGTCCAAAGTGTTCTAGTCTCTGCTGATGAGTAACTTCCTTGAGAGACGCGAACAGGTGTCTATCCACCCCAGATAGGGCATAAACAACAGATCAAAGAAACTAACGATGGCACAAATCTGGTGAACCAGTGAATGTACTCTGGTTACTCACAGCAGTGTGGGGGACTCTGTGAAGGCAACCACATCACAAACAGCCCACATCAGCATGACTCAGGAAAGCTGCATCCCGGAACTCCACACACACCCTGCAGCCAGTTCGACCAACGTTTCCCCCACTCGGAATTATCACTGCTTTCATAACCTTGGGAAGGGCTTTGTCAGGCTTGTAGGTTTCATGAGTTTCCTGAGCCTGCTAAGTTTTCTTAGCTTTCTGAGCCTCGGGAGCCTTTTGCTTTCTCCTCCCACTAGGGGAGGATGTCTCAGTCCACAGGAATCAGCCACAAGACAACTGAATACACAGATGTTGGGTGTGATTAAAAACACACACTGGCAAGGATAACCTCGCCAAGAAAACCATCCACCCTCTGCTCTCTCCTGACACACTTCAGTGTGGGAGTGGGTGTGCCATTAGAGTGGAAATAGCTGATCAGAAGTCATCGTGTCCCAGGGTCACCACACCTGGGAGAAAGTATTCCCCATGGGAACTTGGTGTGTTTTCAGTCTTGCCTGCACTTGTGGAAAGTGCTGGCCTGACCGTGCACTCCCACAGATGTGCCCAACTTGCAGGCCTCCCAGACAGCTGCGAATGTGACACAAAACCACAAACTTACCTAAAACACTATGGGGTTTTAATCTCTGATTATTTTTGTAGTTTGATTATGCAGTTCTCAGGGGTAAACTCTGTACATGACATCACCTGACATGTCAGAAGGTGGGACGCACCTGTGGGGCAGCTTTCATTTCTCTCTGGCCACCAGTCTCTGTCACCACAGGGTGGTGGCACACAGGACTCTAGGTATCTAGTCCTGGTGCCTAGCTCTGGGTCCACACTCCAGCCGGTCAAGACCAGCTGACACTGAGGACACTGAGGTCATGTCCAGATTTAAAGGACGACCCTACCAGCTGTCACCAGGCAGAGGAAGGAGCCTGTACCTACAGATACTCCCGCTGGGCTCACTTTGCCCAGTAAGCACCTGTGATCCTGACTCAGCAAGCGTGTGCATCGAGGTAGGTGATGGATTAAAATCACCTCAAATGTCTGTCTCCACATTTGTTGCTAGAGGGGGGCTGCAAAGGTCTTATTCATTTGATAACACTGACAGCTGTCATTAATGATTCCTTCTGCGGTTTGTCACAGATATTTATATTTAGTTACCACAGGAAGAGCCGTGGGAGTCAGCATCCTGCTACATTTCCCCCTTCTCTTTGGGAAAGCCCGAAGAGAGAAATGTGTTGACAGGATTTTCTTTATTTTTTTTTTCCTTAAGCAAAATCGGAGGAAGAATATCAGAAATCAGAAGGAGAAGGCTTTGCATCCAGATACCAGGTAGAACTTTGTGTTCAAACAGCCATCCCCAAATCTAGTCACCACTAACACACAGTGAGTACTTCACCAGGCTGAGGGGTGGGCTGTCAAATGGTTCTTTCAAGTTCAAGGTCACATGGGGCATTCAGACATTCAGAAGTCACTTCTGGTTGCTGAGTCACTGAGTCTGTGACATCAGGATTCATACTGGGGAGGTAGCTCTGTAGTAGGGTGTGTGATAGAGTATCAGGGCCCTTGGTTCAATACCCTTTACTACAAAAAAGAAAAAAGAGAACAGAAAAAGAAAATAGCTAACTAAAGCTTGGGGAGCCCCTGGCTAAGGAGCAGCAGGGTGTGGGCGCAGCAGTGGACAACACTGCGAGGGATGGGTTCCTAAATGCACCTGCCTGCTGCAAGGAACGAAGCCCTGTGGGTTGCTTGGCAGCGATGAGGGACCAGACTGGCTAAGCTGTCTGCATCCGCTCAGCCTGGCTCCCACCGCACTAGGCCAGGGCACAGCTGTCATCTACCTGCCACATGGCAGTGGAGGAGTCACTTGTCACTGTGACCCCAACACCACTGTTGCTGCTCCTCTGAAAACCCCCAACAGCTTCCCCAAGGCACGGCCTACTGAGACCTCTGGGAACTGCTGCCTGCTCCCCACCCTACCTCTGATCAGGTGCTGAACCCTGCTCCTTTCTAGGGCTAGACCCCAGATCCAGGCCTTCCTGTCCATTCTTCTAAGGTTCTGCTCTCTTCCTATCTCAGTTGCTACCCTGTGCTATTTCCTCAGCCATCAAAGTCCACCTCCGAGGCTTGACCAGATCAAATGACGTTGGACCCCTCGGGAGCCACCTGCCCTCTGCTTGGCAGCAGCTGGAGTTTCCCTCTTGTGACCCACTTAGCTCTCTACTTTTCCTGCACAAATCCAGCTGTGCTGCTGAATGGCTTGTGTGAAAGTCTAGAGGGACAAGGACATGGTGCCACCTGCAGCAGCACGTCTGTGAGCCTGACCTAGGCTGCTGTAAGCCACCCAGGCTCTGGACCCTCCATTCTTGTAGCTATGACCTCCCCACGCCCGTGATGAATGATGGGACCAGTGAAGAGCCTTGTGGACCTCGAGTGAGGGAAAAGGAAAGTGGTGCTTACCCTCTTGCTACCCCACCTCAGCCACACAGAAACTATTTCCCTACATGAAGGACAGCCATTGGCATTTGTTAAGCAAGAGAACTCTGCAAGACTGGACCACTTCCCAGGGAGGTTGGAGGGAAGACACTCTTCCCCAGCTGTGGTTAGAGCATAGCATCCTCTGCTGACAGCAGCTTTGAAGCCTCCACAGGACACTAGGAGCCTGTAACCTCCCAGACACAGTGCCCAGAGAGGTTACATAAACACGAAGGTGCCATTTTCCACATAATCAGTGTGGGGCAGAGAAGCCAGTTTGACCTCATTAGGCCACAGGTGGGTGATTTCAAAAGCACACAGAGGTAGGAGTCTTGAATTCCTCCTCGTGTTCTTTTGTTTGAATGGAGGGGGTTAATTTTCACTTAGGTGGGATTAGTTACTTTTCTCCTTGTTGCTCTGATGAAATTCTGTCAAAAGAAATGTGAGGAAGGCAGCGGTGACCTTGGCTTACAGTTTTAACGTACGGTCTGTCGTGGTGGGAAGGCAAAATCACGAGGCCACTGTTCACACTGTTCACACTGTTCACACTGTTCACACTGCATCTAGTCAGGAAGCAGAGGGCAATGGGACTGGTGCTAGACTCACTCGCTCCTGTTTCATTCCATCTAGAGCCCTAGCATGGAAAACGGTGTGGTCTACATTCAGGACAAGTCTTCCCACCTCAGCTCATTCAAGGGATCTCCTCACAGACATGCCTGGAGGTCTGCCCCCTTGCTGATTCTGTATCCTGTCAGCTGACCACTAACCATCACAGATGCTATTTTTACCTGTACCCAATGACCTCCTAGAATTTTGGAATAGAGACTTCTCATCTTGACTTCCTTGCCTCCCTCACTGGGCTCTACCACCATGACTGGAGTTGTTTCCCAGACAATACGGGCTCTGGGAGAGCATATACCTGCATGTGGTTAAGGCCATCCCTCTTGGCAGGGCAGTCCATCTCTCCCTATCATAGCAGAGTGAATAGTCAGAACCCTCTGGTCTCAGCTTCTTACCCAGTGCTCTCCCAATCAGTACAGGCCCAGAGCTCTTCAGGTCAGCCAGACATGCTGTATTCTGTAGGGCATCAGGCCTTGTTGACCATGGCCCAGGCCTTTTTAAAAGGCTTGCTGAGTACTGCTCTCCTGAGCCCAACAACCAGGCTTCATGCATGCTTGTCATCCATAGATTCGGCCCATGAGACGGGAGCAGGGTGGTGGTGGATTCAGGGTCTCCAGCAGAGGGTCTGTGTCTCCAAGGCCTGCTGTTCTGTACACTTTCCCATCACCTCACACACTCTGCATTGCGATCAGCCATTAGGATGCAGTAAGCAGATGGGCCAGCTATCTTCTGCCAATCACTCCCAATTACTCAGCTTCCTATTAATAGCACACGACAATTAATCAACAAAGGTGTTTATCGTCTGAGGAGAAAGCGCCTGTGCTCTGCAATCATGTCGCCCGCCGTCTTCTCGTCTGCCAGCTTTCGAGCTGTGAAGAACCTCCAGCTCCAGCTCCTTCCTTGCTCTATTTATCTGAAGAGTGGTGCATGAGCAAGTGGTCTTTTCCCGACGCCGTGGTCCAGCGGGCATGCTGTGTTCTGACTACATCGCAACACCCAGGTTTGTTCAACGTGAGGCCACACCACCACCGCTTTTGTCACCAGAGCCACCTATTTCTCCCCCAGGTTTATGTTTGAAGTGACATGCAGTGGAAGAGGCTGTAATGGCTAACACACCAAGACTGAGTAGGATCTGTGTGGAGAGCTCAGGGCTTACTCCCTTTCCATCTAAATCCCAGTGGAGCGTGACACCCTAACCCCTTGTTACATCTGCCTCGTGAACCAGGAAGATTCTCGGAGCCACCGGCAGCGGCCCCTGCTTGGTGCTGAACAGCTACAGAGTCTCATCTGCTCTCCCCTGCTAGGAAGACAGCCACTGAGGAGGCCAGGGGAGAGCATATGTCCAGAGAGAAGGTCCTGGAAGCCCTGCTTTCTGCTGATGAACAGTCACCCATGTTCAGGTGGCCTTCATGAACATAGCCCTTAACAAGGCCAAACACTACATCTGGATTCTTTGCACACTATCCAGGGCTTTGTACCAAAAGCCCAAACCCTGAGTTTGTGGACCATTCCACCAGGTGTGTCGATCCATGGCTCGTGTGCCCCATGCTGCTAAGCATAACCGTGAGTGAAGCCCAACACAACTCACAAACTTATTTAAAACGTTACAAGATTGGTTCATGTCCCCCACTTTTAACTTGATTTTGTGGCTCTTGAGTATGAATTAATGTCCTATTATAACATCAAAAGATCAGACACACTTGCTCGGTTCAGCCATTGTTTTATAATAAACAAGAACAAGCTCAACATAGACCACCATGGAGTCGTATTTGGAAAGTCCACAAAGCTGCTTGGGAAGGAGTTTTTACAGCAGTAGCAATGGATGCCCAGCCTTTCCCTATGCCCCTCAGACAGGGCACCCTTGTGTGGTAGGCAGCTGTGTGTACTGGCAGCATCCTGGTGCTGGGAGGCTGGTTGGGGTGACCCATCCAGATGCTCACCTAAGACTATCTCAGGGTGCTGTGGCTCAGGGCTGTCTGAATCCTTTTCCTTGCCTGCTGCCTGTTCTCTACTTGTCTGTGAGTCTTTGCTCAGACAGCCCTCCCCCCCCCCGCCCCCCCCCCCCGTGCCCAGCTCTGCCTTGCTGGTGGGATTATTTACTTCATACAGTCAGAACGGTATCTCAAGCCTCCTGTTCCATTTAAAGTTCCCAATGATGGGATTACACCTACCTGGGTTTTAAAATTATGTCAAAGAGGCTTTTTGGGAATTATAATTCCTTAATTAACTCATCTTATGCACAGTAATACCCTTCCTGTTCATAAAAGGAGCTTGAAAGCAACGAGGTGGCACTTGGAATGGGCAAGCCAATAACCCATGACAGGGGCGCTTCATCATGGCCTCCCTCCCGCCCTCTGCATTGGCTGCTGTGTGTGGGGTGCAGAGTGTACTCGTCTGACCAGTACAGAGTGGGGACTGCTTCTCAGTTGCAGCAGAATACAGACCCTGCTAAGACACACACTGTCAGCTGTGCCCAGCAGGGATTCCTGCTTGGGGAACACATGTTGGCCCCTGTCATGGGACAAAATAAAGGCAAGAAGCTGGTGGAATGACAGTGTCCACAGCCATGTAACCCCCTCATAATTCAGCGCCTAGCACTGGTTTTATCTGGATCCAAGAATTGTTTATTTATTTATGGATATTGGGTTAGGTGAAAATCATTGTGGCCATTCCTTTATCAAGCCCACAACTGGAGCAGCTCTATGAAATGTTTTAGGTCCATAGAAACATACACACACACACACACACACACACACACACACACACACACACACACACACACTTCCATGTACACACTCCTAAACCAGAAGGTAAGGGAAAACACTCCTATCTCTGCCCTGGACTCTCAGGAATCATCATCATGTTTTCCCACCGTCCTTATGGTACCTCCGTCCACAGCAGAAACTTCCACTTTGGAAAATAGTTTGCATGTTTGTTCATACTCTTGTTTTTACTACTGAACACAAACAAAATGTGGTGCTTGGGGAGACTTTTAAAGCACCATATAAATGATATCAGAAATGGTTTTGCCAATGTGAATATGCAATATTTTCATGCCTGGCTGGTAGAGCTCTCAAGGAGAGGCTGTGGGTAAGGTCTCTCGCTGAGTGTCACCACAAGGGCCTGCCATGACTGCTATGCTTGCCCACTTGGGGACATCTTGGTTTGCCCTGGCTGGCTGTCATTCTTATTATGGATGACACACACTACAACAACTTTCCTGTGTGGCCTCCATGGAGCCTGTTGAAGGGCATCCCTGGGTATTTGGTCCAGAAGCAGCCTTTTTCTGCAGGACTTGTAGGCATATGAAGTACCCAGTGAAGTTTCCTCCAGAATGCTCAGCTTCCCAATGTCATCTTGGCCCTCAGGATAGTTCAACATTTAAAAGAGTAAATGCATTCTGGGGAACCATTAGTATAATTGAGCAGACTCTTTTCAATTTCAATTTTTATCTCTGTGCTGGGCAAGTGGTGGCTATTATAAGCAAGGATACAGGAAATGGTCAATAGGGATTGGCTTCATCTGGAGGGTGCGGGAAGACTAGATGAAGGGAAGGACCACTGAATCTAGGTTGGGGGTCCGGACAAAGCAAGGAGGGGCAACAGTATGGCAGGAGAAAGCAAGAGATGAGTACGGGCCCACAGCATCCTGGCGTGTTCTCTGGTCCCCACCCCTGATGATAAGCCAGCCAGCACCCAGTCCATCCCTTACACTCCTGCTTGAGCTCCATTCAGCACCCAGCTGCACTGAGACCACTTGGAGGTATCAATCCTTCCTGCTTACTTAAAAACCCTGATTTTCTTCTCACCAATCTTTCCCCAACCATCGTTCTTAAAGAATCAGGGCTTTGGAAAGTGTTGTGAAGCCGGTCTGCAGAGAAGCCGCTGAGCCCTTGGGTCACAATGACTGATATTCCTCTTCTTGAGCAAACAAAAAGGGCAAACTGAGCCCAAGGCCTCTCCCTCTGAGATAAAAAGGGTCACAACAGCAATGCCAGGCTCCCCTTGATCCTGGTACTCAAGGTCCCATCACCAAGCCCTGTCATTCAGAGTGCACAGAAGATCCCAAAGAAGGAGGGGAGAGGATTGAGCATCTGCCCAGTTAATAAGAAAACTGTAAATGCTATTGTGAAGAAACCAAACTAATTAACCCCCTGCAGTCACAGAAAACTAAAAACCCCAGGGCAGAAACTCACACCTCTCAGAATTACCATGGAAAGAAGGAAGCACCACGTCTGTGCTCACAGCAGTACACATCGTTGGCACAGGCATGGGTTGAGAGAGTAGAAAATCTCATAAGTGGAAGCCATGGCAGGAATAAGTGGAAAACATGTGGACCATAAAGGCCACAGAATGAGAGGTGGAGCTTTCCAAACAGGGACTCGGCATGTGTGCATGAAGGACAAGGGCTTTGAATGTGAATGCTTGCTAGACTCTTGTATGTGAATGTGCAAGAAATTGCAGGGTTGGATGTAGAAGTCAGATCACTGCCACCATTATCACCATGGTTATCATCATTATCATCATCACTACAACACCATCACCATTATCACCTGCACTGTAGTCACCATTATCCTTGACATCATCATAATCATTACCTTCATCCCCGTTCTCACCATCCTCTTCCTCATCATCATTATCATTCTTATTATCTCCACCCTCGTTATTAACACCACCACCCTTGAATCCTAAGTATCATCACCATCCATCCCAATCCTCACCATTACCTTCATCACCATGACATCATCTTTATCATCATTACCATCTTCATTATCATCATCCTATAATCACCTCCATCCTAATCCTCACCACTGTCATCTGCATTAACACTGTCATCATCCTTTTTATCATCAGTATTGTCATTTCCATCATCATCATCATCATCATCATCATCATCATCAACACTATCACTACTGCCATCTTCAGGATGGTCACTGTTATCCTTGACATCATCATAACTGTCACCTTCGGAATTGGCATTATCCCAGCATCATCTTCATCACCACCTTCACTATCATCACCATTACCATCTTAATCACCAGCATAAAGCCAGCAGCATCTTCATTGTGGTCCTCATCATAATTATTATCCTCACCATGCTCTTGATCATCACCACAAACTTATCACCATCTTCCTATCATCATATTACTAATATCTCCACCATCATCAACACTATCACTATTATCTTCATTATGGTCACTACCACCACTACCTCCATCATCACTGATACCATCACTGCTACCATCACTTCCACCTCAACCACAACCTTCTTATTCTCTTCCTTCAGCAGCAGCAGCAGCAGCAGCAGCAGCAGCAGCAGCAGCAGCAGCAGCAGCAGCACCACCACCACCACCACCACCACCACCACCACCACCACCACCACCACCACCATCACCACCATCACCACCCTACAATCATCATCATTGCCATCATGGCCTAACAACACAGTCTGCTAGCCACACTCAAGAAAATAATCATTAAGCCTTCAGACACCTCTGAGACATCAGTGCTTAGACCCCTGTCACTTTACAGTAAAGATCTGTCACTCAGAGAAGATGGACTTGTTCAGGACCAGATCAATAAGGAACAGTGACGCCAGGGCTCCATCCCAGGCCTGTCTCTCTCAGACTCTGGCTGTGAACTTCATAGTGAGAAGGAGCTGAGCCTTGGACTAACATGGATCCAAGTTAGTGGATCCATTCTTCCTGATCACCTAAACTGTGGCCAAAATCTCCTCACTCAGACTCAGTTCTTCCTAGAACATCTGCTGCTCTTTCCTGTGGGAGTCTTAGGTACAGCAATGGCCACATCCACAACTCTTCTCCACAAAAGTGTCATCAGACCCTCTGGGATTATGACACTGACCATGACTAGACAGCTTGTCCCTGAAATACCTAATACAGTCTCCCTATACTTTGTCCACCAAAATATGCTTGTCCCAGCCAAATATACACAGATTTGGGTTATGGGCGGCACTGGATTCTCCCATCAAACACTGAGAACCTACTGTGTGGTGGGTTTGCCATTGACAGAAGGAGACTGAACAACTGCCATTACAAGGTCTTCCTTGTTGGAGACATAAAGGGACACAAAGGACATCATGTATTGGGCTGGGGAACAGGTACCAGGAGACGGAGGCCCTGCGGAGAGCTTTGTGGGGGTGGTAGCAGAACAACTGAATGAATGAAAGGAAGAAAGCATTTTCCATGTGCTAGGCATTTGCTGCATTTCACACACCTCATTTGGCCTTCAACATGAATATGAGGCAGGGGCATGGGTCAGAAGGAGGCTCTGAGAGCCAAGTGACTTTCCCAGGGCCTCCCACTCACCCAGTGTCTGTACACCCTTGTGAAATTAAGTGAGCAAGGATGGGAGAAGGCAGGCTAAGGAGGGGCAGGTCTGAGTGGGGACGTTGAGGAGACTTCACATGTTGGAGATCAGAAAGTCCTCCCTGATGGTACCTTGAGGTGACCAGGCTGCGTGGGGGTGATTTCTACTTGTGTTAGATTATAAATAGAATCGGTCACAGGTCCTCACTGTGATCCCAGTCATTCTGCTGAGATAAGAGAGGGAGAAAAGGAGTCCTGGGCTGGTGTGGCCAGCTATGCCCTGAGGTACCATTTAATAGGTGGGACAACTATAAGCAAAGGCAAGTGTCTGGCACTGCAGTGTGTCCCCGAGAACTGCCACCAACCACCCTTTAGTTCTTGATGCCTGGTGGGGGAACATCTAGGCAAGGCCACCTGCCTCCCGTTTCCCCGGCCTGGCCTGGTTCCTGTGTTCTTCTCCCCTTCTCCATACTTTTCAGGTTTGAACATCCTGCTGATTCCTCAGGGAATGCTGAAAGAGGGCCAGAGCTTGTCAGCGTGATTTATTAGTTATCTTCCCGGGGACAGTGCTCTCAAGGGCCACCATGCAGCACAGGGATTACCTCGGTCCCCACAGACCAGCTGGGTAACTGGCCAGCAGGCGTTAAAACCAGACATGACTTACTCATGGTGCTGATCACCACCTTTCATGTAGCGCTAAAACGGCACATTTAAAACTTTAAAATATCAGATCCCTGTGGGTAGAACCTGTGAGGACTTTCTGTCTAGCTTATTCTTAAATTTTGAACCAAAGGGAGCATAATTACCTGTGACTGTCGTCTGCTAACACTGTGGCTCGACTACACGGGCTGCAGACAGAGCTGCTGATGGTCCCCGCCCCTTCATCCAAATCAGCTCGGCCATTAAGATAGAAACCAATCTGAATACGGTGACGTCTGTGAATGGTCCACACCCTGTTCCTGCTGACCCTGTGCAGGTGCTGGTACTGAACCACACACATGGCTGTGACATGAGTCAGAACCGTCAGCTGCATTGACCTCACTGACCCCTGCAGCAAGGCGATCACAGTCTTGTGCCTATTCTCCTATTCATACAACAGACATCTGTGTCCTGCACAGAGACATCCCTGAGATACGGTTAGTGAAATCTGCTCGGCAGTCAGTTTTCTCCAGAGAGAGATGGCTAGGAGAAAGGTGAGCTGGTGGGAATCAGTCCTCCCCTCCAATCTGAGCATACACGGCTTCCTGACTTCCTACTAGAGGCCCGGAGGTGCCACCTTGTCAACACAGTACAGTCTCGTGCACTGCGAAGGAGACCCAAGAAGTCTTGGCATCTTCCTGCCTAGGGATGGTGCAGCAACAAGGCACCTGACCATGCATCTGTGGTTAACTATAACAGTGACCAATGAACTCCTCCAGTTTAAAACGATCCACCTTAGAGGATTTTGCCGCAATGGCCAGAACGATAAAGAAACGACCCCATTTTGACACTCATGTGATGTTGGCTGCTGCCTGACCTCTTTGAGTTGGGTCCTGCTCCTCACCAAGAACTCAGCAAAACCCAGCTGTCCCCGTGGCAGAGGTCAGTGAGACCAAGCTGGGTTGGGTTTGACACGGGAGGGGCTCTGCAAGCTTCGCCAGCGAGGCTCGGCCAGGGGTGGCTAGCCCTCCTCATCTTGTCTCGCTCTTCTCGGCTAAAGCCTGTCACCCCCAGAGCCCTGACTGCTGGCCCACGTGTTCCTTACAAAAGCCTGCATTCTACAGCCTGGGCCGAGAAAGGCCAGTCTCCATCGAGGACCTTCAAGTTCAAGTTCACCCTCGAACCCACGCTACCCTCAACATTGCCCAGGCTCTTAAATCAGCCTTGGAACCCTCAAGGGGACATGACTCCAGGGAGAATGGCACCTTGATGTGACAACCTCCCCGAGGCAGAGCAGCGTCCTGCTGGAGTAGGGGTGCAGAACCCACCCATAGGAGGAGGAAGATCCAGCCACAGGGGTGGTGCTGTGGGGCAGGGAAGAAGCTGTTTCGAGAAGAGGGAGCTTTGAGAATGAAGGAAACAAAGCGTTGTGATTCTAGGTGGATGGGCAGACATCCTGAGCAGCTTGGCTTTTTAAAACTCACCACTAGCTGAGCCACCCAGGCACCTGTGAATGAGCCTAAGCCTGGTATTTTAAGTCCAGTGGCAGATCTGGGCCCTAAAGGAAAAGAGGTGAGCAAAAACACCTTCACAGGAAGGATACGGAATGGGCAGGGCCAGATGAGGAGAGCAGGTGCCCCTAGTTGGATGGGGCTCAGGATGCCTTCCTGCTGGATGATAGAATGCCCTTCCCAGGTGGAGGGTCAGGTTGGTACATTCTCCATCCTGCTGTCAGTTACCCAAATACTCCTTCCAACTAGGTCACTTCCCAGTGCCTTCCCCGTACCTGGAACCCAGTTGTCCCATCCCTAAGCCTGGAATTCAGGCTTCACAGATGTGCTGTGTGCCAAGTTAATGGTGGCACAAGAGCTCCATGAACCTCTGTCCACAAATGGCCTCCAAGCCCGCCTAGAGTTTAACATTGAGCCACTCTGATACCAGGCTGTAAGCTGCCCAACATGATGCATCTGCTTCGAATATCTGACCAATTTCCTGCAGGGACACATGTGGCTTCTGCTGCCAGAGGCAGCCTGTGACCCTGCTCTCAAGATCTCTCAGCCTCCATTTTGCCCTCAGCTGCCCAGCCTGCCTGTCAGCACCCGATTGTGAAACAGACATTCCCACCGCACAGTCCTTACCCTCCTAAACTGGACCATGCTCAACTCTGATTGTCCTGTGACCTCTTCCATCGAACAGAGCCTTTGGGCCACACTCTGAAAAAACACAAGCTGAAGGTTTGATGACCTGGATTTGGCTGAATGTTTAAGAAAAAAGAACCTGCCTGGCTTGCCAGCCCAGGTGTGTGCATGTGAATGTGTGTGCACACCCATGCATGCATGAAAGCAGTTCACATGTCTATTTTTGTTTCCTTTCTTTATTAGAATTGCTAAAATCCACCTCTGAATAGCTTCCAGTTCTCCAAAAGTTAAGGCAGGAGACTGCCCTGATATCCTGTCTTCCCAATAAGCAAATATCTAGTGAAGTCATAGAAGAGGGGGTCATCCGTGAGTGTAGGAAAAACTCTGTGTATGCCCAGGCTTCAGGACGCTGGTCTGTAAAGGGATGAGGCTTTCAAGGGCTAGGCAGAGAGGCTTCCTGGAGGCAGCTGTGTGACCTCAGGCCTGGCCTGAAATAGCTTGTGGTATCTGCTTATACATGAAGCCAGAAGACTGGACCCACACCCTTGACAGGGACAGGGGCACCCATGAGAAGGTAAGTCCAGCCCGAGAGGAGGAGCAGAGCCAAGATTCTAAGCAAGGAAGAGCTCAGCCCCAGTAGGCATGGGTAGCAGGTCAGAGTCAAAATCAGCCCAGGCCTGGGGCTTATGAATGCTAAAACAACTATAAATCACCATCCTGTAAGGCAGGCAAGAGAGGAGAAGCTGTGCCTGGCTCTGTACCCTAAACAGGCTTAAAGGAGCTGCAGCTCTGGTGGCCAAGGGAGCACAGGGGAGGCTGAAAAGGATGTAGAGAAAATAATCCACCTTCATCCGTTAGCCAGGAAGGAAGGTGGAACTAAGTGCCCTTCTGGGAGGAAATGGTCCCTGGGGCATGCCCTACCTTACCAGGAACCTTCTGGTAACACTATCATTTCTTACTTCCCAAGATGTCAGATTTAATGTGGTGCTGGAGACTGAATCTAGGGCTTTGCACGTGCTAGGTAAGCAACACCAACACTGAATTCTGTGGTATTCAGTGTTCAATTCAAGACAGAAGGAGGGTGCATCGCTGTGTCTGGGGACACAGTCTGGCCTGCAATGTAGGAGACTTTCCAGTTTCAGGGAAGTAATCCATCTTGTTTGGCTGGGCACGTAAACATGGGGGTCTAGGCACCACCTTGTTCCTCTTCCCATGCTCCAGCATGAAAAGGACACCAGGGTGAGGCAAGTGCTTGCATGGGTGTGAGAATGGTAAAGAAGAAGACGGCTCCATGGTGTCATGTGGCCAGTAAGACCCCCCATCGAGTCGGCAGTAGGGTTGGAGCACCGACAGAAGACGTCCCACTACAGAATGTGGGCCCCAAGGCATTGTGGGAGCACAGTCATCTGGGAAATGGCATTTGACGGCGGCATCCACCACCCTAAGAAACTTGCTCTACAGATGTGCCCCAAGGTACCCCAGAACTCTCTTGGGAATTGTCTATAATAGGAAAGTGGGAACAGTTATCTCTTTGTTTCTTAAGAATGGTTCCAAACAAGTGTGAAAGATCCATGCCACAGGAGACCAAGAAGCCACTGAACCGCAGGAGACTATCAGATTCTAACCTCCATCTCAGGGTCAGGTTAGCTTCCATAGCTAGCCTCCCATGAGAAAAACCATGCTTGCAAGCTGGTACCTATGTTACGACCACAGAGGGAATTGGAGGCATTTTTCTGGGGCAGAAGAAGGCAAAATGTTTGTTAGAGGCATCTTTGTCTCTCGGCACACATGGACTAGTCCAGGCAGTACTGCCCAGTCCCTTGGCTGGGCCTGTAGCTTTCAGGTATGGCCATCTGGAGCCAGCAGCAAGCTCCAGGCAGCCTAAGCCAGACACAAAGTATTTTTGGAGGGAGCTGCCCACCACACCTTGAATCACTCTCGGCTGAAGTGCAGGTTGCTCTGGTGGACATCAGTTCCCCCAACAGACAACCCAAGTCTGGGGGATGTTGGCGGCCAAGTCCCCTGACAGCACACATGCTTAGTTCCCTGTGCTGTGGGAAGAATTCAGCTAAAGACAGGATGAAGGACAGAAGAAGCCCTGTGGAGAGAGAGAGGCTTCTCCTCTCACTTGGAAATGGCAAAGTAAGGGTGGAGTAGGCGTTCCGAGCCAACAGCATACCCAACCTCCATCTGTAAGGAGATGGATGAGATGGAGCCAGGATTCCAGGACCCACTCCTCAAGCCTCAGGCAGGCGTCCTGAGAGCAATACTCACTGATGTAGAATTATAAGAATCAAAATGCTTCACCCTCTATAAGGCTAGACAAGTGTCCTGATAATATTCATGCCCCACAGAAAAGGCCAAGTGCCCTCCCTCGGTGCCACCAGAATTAGCAGTTACTAAAAACCCCACCCAGCAGACAAAATCCACAACAACAAAGGCTCTCACCTTCCTGTCCCAGCTCCGGAGGAGTGTGCAGCTCCATGAAATGCCTTTCCCAAAGTGCTGTGCCCACATACACACCATGTGACCAGAGTCCCCTGCATCCCACCAATGTGGTCCTAGTGGGTATTGTCTAGGGAACTTGTTTTTCCACAGGACATTATGAATCAAGTCCTGTGTCATCCATGGAATTTAATGCTCTTCTTTTCAGTGCATGCACCAGGGACCCCAGCAGTGGCTCCATGAAGTGGATTGATGACAGGTAGCTCCCTGGAAGCTTCCCGGACAGCTAGCTTATTCAACCTAGCAAAATTCCTGGACAGTGAGAGACCATGTCTCAAAGACAACATGGAAGGTTGTAGTGGCAATAGAAGGTTACTGAGGATCAACCTCTGATGGTGTCTTCTGACCTCATATGCTCACTACGCATGAGTTCCCTAGACATACAGGTGCATTCTCTCTCTCTCTCTCTCTCTCTCTCTCTCTCTCTCTCTCTCTCTCTCTCTCTCACACACACACACACACACACACACACACACACACACACACACACTTAACCAAGTGCTCTCACCAGCTACCTGCATGTACACAGCTCTGTTGCTCCCTCAGAACCCCAGGCTCTGACAGTTACCTTTGCCTCTCTGATCAGTAAAATAGCAGGTCAGGATGATTTCTGCAGTTTCAGTATTTACATCACCTAAACCCTCTTTTCTTTCCTACTGATCTGTGTCACTTAGTTGTTGTTTAACACCCTGCCCCAAACAAACTGAATGGTTAGTCTTGTTCTCATTTATTTTTGGAGGACTCTTTATTTATTAAGGAAAATTTCAAATACATTAAATGTTTTCCCCTAAGTTACTCTTTTTCTCTAAAAATTAAATGGTATGTTTTTGATCATCAGTGCCTTCAATTTTTACAGAGTCAAACATTCTGCCTTTTCTCCTAAGGCTTCTAGGCACATGAATTTTTCAGGGAAGGCATGAGAGTTCAAAGTAGCCATTTGCTTCTAGCAGGACCACTGCAAACAACTTCCTCAGAACCCCAAGGCCACCCTTCCTCTCTTCCTTTGATGTGGAGTTGCTCATTAGGAGGCACAGAGTCCACTGAAGTCAGGTGCAGCATGCCTGCTGAGGGAACCTCCACCCCACAAAGCCAGTAAACTGCCCCTGGCATGCAGGTGGCATGGAGATGACATCTTAGGCAAGCAGGAATGTCTCTCTTTCTGCCTCTCTGCCACTGTGCCTCATGGCCACTCTATCCAGAGCCTGGCAATGTTCAAAGAGGGCTGAGATGAGGGGTCATAAGAAGTTACATGTCTCGTATTTACCTGGGACTCTGCTCCACTTGATATCAAATAGAATCTTTCCTCCAGGGAAACGGAGACAAGTCATTTTTATGACTCTCTCTTATGAACGACCACAGCCAAAGCTCTGTCCTGAAGGGTCTAATCTGAACTTCCCCCAACCCATGGTAGGTGGCAGCTTATCTAAGTAGTCATGGCAACCGCAGAGTCTCAGAAACTCCCTGCATGCCTGGAAGCCTCCTGGAGGGAGTTTAGTCCCATGGGGTCCTCATAATTCTGTTTCTTTTACACTGATAATCTTTGAAACGCTCACCCACTTCACATTAGTGTTTGAGGTCAGACTCCCCAGTACTTGATAAGCCAAAACTAACCCTTTAAACCAGGCCAGGCAGTCTGTGGGATCCCAGGAGACTCTGAAACCACCTGACATATCAGAGAAATTGCTAGGCATTTCCTGGGGATCACGTGTCTTCCCCAAGCAGGTCTCTTACTCTGCCTGCCTCATCCTACCTGTGGGTCAACACAGTCATCTACTTGCTCACTACATATTCACGGAGACTGAGCTTTGAATAGCCCCTCCTAAAACAAATCAAGGACAGCAGAGGAGATGGCTGTGGGAAGGAGGGGATTAATGTCTCTAAGTAAAGATTATCGGCAAGAGATAGTCTTTTTCCTTATCTGACTGTTACCTGAAGTTCACTCTGGAGACAGAAGTAAAATGTTGTCACCCAGCTACACTCTGATGCAGTTACAGCTGGTAGGAACCGGACCCTGGGAGGGACTCCAAAGAATGGGAGGCCAAACCTGTTAGAGCAACTGTGTGATAAGAAGTCAGGGGAGGCACGCAGTCCTGGTTTCTCCACAATTCCTATAGCGAAGCCCATTGACTCTGGAGGCAGCCTTGCGAAGGAAGTTCGAGGTCACAGAGCCGCAGAGACCCACTTGTGTATTCACAAACCTCCAGCACGCCTGCGGCAAGAGGGGTTGCTTCTCGGGGGCCATTTGCTAGTCCTGCCCCAATGCCCATTCTGCACCTACCCCCAAAGTGTCAATGTCACCCCAAAACTGCAGCTCACAAACACCAAGGGGGCCCAGGGTCCTTTGTGTCCCCAAACTTCCCTCCTCTTGCCCCAAACACGTCTCCCATTCTGATGTCTCTCTAGACCTGGTTCTCTTTTGCCTGACATTAGGAAACTAGGACCTCTCCAGCCCTGCTGACTACACTTGGCACAAACTCACACAAGGCATAGAAGTCACACAGGGCTTCAGCCCAGGCATAACAGGAAACCATTCCTGCCTCCCTGCAACACGAAATGTGGCTATAGATGCTGGGTCCTTGAAGTCTCTTCACATGAGGGTTTACAAGTCAGGGCTGGGGCTGGGCATGGTGGCACATACTTGTGATCTCACTAGGCAGGAGGAGGCAGAGGAGATGGAGGTTGGCCAAGGCTATATGAAGGTTGACAAGACACAGAAGACAGCACTGTGAGCAAAGTCTTCCCTGCACCAACAGCTTCCTTCAGACACACTGACTCCATCTTGGTATGTCCATTGGTGATGTGCAAAGTGTCACCTCCTCCCTGGAACTCTCACTGTGAGCATTCGGGGAGGTGTGGTGTGTTAGCAGTGTGACACAGGTGGGTGGGGTTAGGACAACCCCGAATACCACTGGACTTCAGCGCTGCCCCGTGGAGGAGAGCTGGCTTGGTTCTCTCTATTCTACATGGTCTTGCTGGGGTCACCGCTGGGGTCACTGATACCCGGGACAGGTGTGTAGCACTTTCACGGTTCATTGTGAAGAAATCTGATGATCTAGTCTCTTTGAGGGTAGCCCCCACCCTTGAGTTGGGTGCGGCCAAGCCTCCAGGAAGCCTCAGGTGGCAGCTGGGTGGATGGGTCTCCTCACACTGTGCCCCATAGGAGAGCCCCCACGATCTTTCTCTTTATTGGGCACACAAACACGCAATTTGCATTTTTTAATTAGGGGGACATACAACAGATTAACATTCCAAAGTCCACATTTTAAGGACATTAGAAAAGCAAAGATGATCAAGGCCGTCTCTGTTGTTAAAAGGTGACCTCGCCTTAGGAATCAGCAGAACATGCCTCGCCACCCCCACCCCCTCCACACACTCCCAGGTAGAGTGGGCAACTCTCTGGATCAATGAGAAGACTACATTCATTTCCCAGGAAATTATGATCTAATTTGCAGAGTTAAATAAATGCCAGAGCACTCTGACCTCCATCAACCACTAATGAGACCACGGAGCCCGCTGCCCTCCTCCACCTGCCCCCCCCCCACTCTCCCAAAGTCTACCTTATGGCTATGTAAAGTAAGGCCAGGCTGACTACAGCTGCCCCACAGAGAGCTCAAATGTCAGGAGACCCCTGAGAAGGAGGCTCTTGGCTAAATGGGCTAGAGTCAGCCAGGGCATGCTGGTTGGATTGACCGCAAAGCATAGATCACAGGACAGCTCTCTGAGCAGGGCAGAGAGACACAGTCTCTTGTTGCCATCAAGGTGACAAGGGCCTGTGTGGCCATCACCCTCTCCATGTGCTGTGTCAACATCATGATCTGTCCCTCTCTCTACTTCCACCTATTTCTCCATTTCCTTTTCTCCTTCTGTGCTCCTAACACAGCCCCTTGGTATAAACTGCTCCCTTCACGTGGGTCAGTTTTTTCCCTCTCTATCTGGTTGACTCCCATTCCCTTTCAGATGCAGCTGAACCCAGGCTTTCTGAGCCTTTGCATCATGAAGACTTGAGGTTTGGTCTTTCTAAGACTGTTCCCTATTGCTAGATGTTACTGGCAACCCTGACCCAATTATGACAAGTAGACCCTGCCAGGTGCGCCATGGTTTGGGTGTGGGCGGGGGGATAGAAATGCCTGGTTAGAGAGCCTCTGGTTCAGGTAACACCCCATGGAAGTGGTTGGACTCACTAGCTATTCTTGTCCCCAGTCTGCCTAACCAGACCTGGGTGCTCCCTGGAGGTTGCCTGCTCAGCACCTCCGGCTCAGCCTCCAGCTCCTGAAGATGAAGAATGCTGAGTTATTCCCTGCACCTGGCTCAACCGTGACTCATGAGAGATGCTCAGGATGTCAGCAGAAGAGGCAGGTGTGTGTGCAGAACAAAGCAGAGCAGCAAGAGGAAGAAACACACTCCCAGGGCTCAGCAGAAACTGAGTCCCACCCAGAGTGGCACCAAGGGGGAACATCCTGCTCAGGAAGCCCAGGGTTGGTGCAAGGGCCTTTTCTTAAGTTATCTCAGGAAGAGCATTTGACAGGAGGCCCAACCTCTTGATTGATAGCTTTCAAGTGTGCAACACAGTGCTCACTCAAAGCAGCTCTGGAATGGTAGTGACCCCTCGTGTGTGTGTGTGTGTGTGTGTGTGTGTGTGTGTGTGTGTGTGTGTGCTTTTGACCTTCATGTACCTCTACATTCCTGTGCAGAACCAGTCATGACCATAACCAATCATGATAGAGACACTCAGTGGCATTGCTGGAGGTTGGGGTCGGGAGCTTTCAGCTCAGCCCTCCACCCCAAGCCTATGTAGCCTAAGACAGCAGGTCCTTGCTAAAAGAATGAATGGAAAGGAACCGGACATGGAAATGAAGGAGCATCCCAGTTTTGCACCCCAGAAGTCAGCAATGGCTCTAGACCCAAAGCCAGTCTCCCACACTTCCCTTGCCCTCCTGGAGCTTATAAATTCCCAGCCTGTGCTGCCCAGGAGGCAGACATCCTGTTAGAATCTACTGATCCCAAGCCCTCCTGGGGAGGAAGCAAGCTTGTGCCTCCTCTTGCTCTTTCCTGGAGTACAAACACACAACAGGCATCCAGCCACCCGTATTCATGATCTAAATAAAACTGTCGGTGGGCAAGGTTTCCCTAGGAGACATCAAAATGATCCTATGTGATAAACGATTAAGAGGAAATACATTGGTTAAGTTCATTTTCACAAGCTTATAGTTTTTAAATCATTCAAAGCAGAAATCCTAGGCAAAATCAAAGAGGCATAAGGACACATCCCATGATGCTCAGTGCTGGTCAGGCAAGCCCTGTGGATCCCTGCTGCAAAATGAGGCATCTGGGGGCCTGGCTCTAGTTAGAAAGGCTCGCATGAGCCATGTGGAAGCAGACTGCAAAGCAAGGATGGTCGCCAGTGTGCTAGCTGGTTTTTGGAACTCAGCTCTTCCTAATGCAAACCCTGCTCGATGGCAGTGCGGGGTGGGGGTGTGCAGTCTGCCCACTGGTCTGGTTAAGAGTGTCTGTAGCCAACACAGGGAGGGAACCAAGCCCTCAAGCAGAGCGCACACTCCAGGCCCACCTCAGCTTACCAGGAACAAGCAAAAAGGGGCACGCAAAAGCAGGGATTGCTGTCCCCAGGGATTCTTGGTAATGTCCGAGGGATTCTGGGTTGTCTCACAAGAATGTGGGAGAGATGGGCTGTCGCTGGTCTCTAGTGGGAAGAGGTCACGTCACTGTTCAGCACCACTCAGCACACAGAACAGCCACAGGAATTCCCCAGCCTCAGCATGCTCTGGCAAAGTTGGCTGCACGCCAGCTGAATTCAGTGTGGCTACCTGTTCACAATCCACTCAGTCACATGATAGGGGCTTCCTAATAAACACTTCAATTCAAACAGGATTTGACAGAATTTTCAGCTCGGGCACCTGGAGACTTGGCTCCTCAGCATCCTGGCGTGGAAGTGAGATGCTGCTCAGAGTTACAGTTTTGTGTGTGTGTCCTTCATGCATGTGGAGAGGGGCTGCATGTCCCCGGGGAGCCTGAGGGCCCACCCTCAGGTGCCCCCATCTGACCAACACCTGTACAAAACAGGAGACAAATAGCTGGATGTTCCCCAGCGGCAGGTAAGGGCTCAGACGGGACCCACAGGCCCTGACAAAGTGGAACCGGGCACTTTGAAGACAGTGCAGCCCGGTTCCTCTCTCAGCCTGTTTCACATGGTCAGCGTGTCTTCGCTACCAATTAGCTGATCTGTTTGATCAAACCTCACTCCCATCAGCCAGCAACGCTGGTGGCCTACTTAATTAATTGTGCCGAAAAGCAACTCTTTCCCCTTAACAAGCAAAGCGGTTCCTGCTCAAAGTCCGAGCAGATGGCGGGCAGGGAAGGGAGAGCGACAGAAACCGATAAGAAGGAGCTGACGGCTTCATTCCTCCAGCCAGCCAGAGGTCGATCCCACCTCCGTTGTCTTTGCTGGAGCAGCACATTTGTCCTGCAGCCTGAACCTGACCAAGGGGGACACACCGCTTTCAAACTTGTTGGAGCCTCTGGCTTACAAAATTGGTCAGAACTTCTGACAAATGGGTTTTGAAAAACGTGGATCCATCAAAAGCCTATCTAAAAGCATCCTTCTTGTTTTTCTTGCCAGGATGTAAGTGTGTGTGTGTGAGTGTGTGGGTTCCCATGGATATGCATGCATGCTAGTGTAGAGGTCAGAGGGCACCTCAGCCATTGTCCCTCTGGAGCTGACCAGCTTGGTTGTTTTATTTTGTTTATTTTGAGACAGGGTCTCGAATTGGCCTGGACCTCACTGATTTGCTCAGCTGGGATTATAATAGTATGTAGATCAGGCCAGTTTCTACTTCAGAAGATCTGCCTTCTTCTTCCTCTCTAGTTCTGGGATTAAAGGCATGCACCATTATACCTGGCCCCACAACTCACCTTTTACCTGTGTTCTGGGAATAAAGATAGGGTCTCACACTCGTGTGACAAGCGCTTTACCGACTGAGCCATCTCGGTGGTCCCTGAAAGCCCTGTGCTACTTGGGAAGTGAGCTTCCAGATCTTGTTTCCTGAATTTCCCTGACACGGGCTGATCCCAGCCCAAAGAACAGGACAGGACAGGAAGAGGAAAGGAACAGTGGAGGGACATCTTCACTGGGGTGTGAGTGTTCCTTGGCTCCACATGGACAAAGCCCACCTTCCAGCCATGCTGCCAGCCTTGGGCGGGCGTGTCTCCCTGACCCCCTCCCCCATCATAGCTCCCTCTACTCTGAACTTTATGTCCCAGCACAGCAATACTGCTGAGGCTTTTATCCGGTGGGGGGATTCTGTCTGGTAGCTTCCTGCCAGCTGAGGGGACCAGGTAACCGAGAGCCTCTCACCAGAGTGGGGGCACCAAGTGAGTCCTAATCTCTGTCCATCTTAATCCTTAAACTCCAAGCACATTTCTTTATGGTCCCTGGACCACATTTTTTTTTTTTTTTAAGAGACAAGGTTTCTCTGTGTAGTTTTGGTGCCTGTCCTGAATCTCGCTCTGTAGCCCAGGCTAGCCTCGAACTCACAGAGATCCACCTGGCTCTGCCTCCCGAGTGCTGGGATTAAAGGTGTGCGCAACCACCGCCCAGCCCCTGGACCACATCTTAGTATAGGAATTCCTTGTGTCATTCTGTCTTTTTCAGTAGGAATCCTCAATGTGCTCCTGCTTCAGGAAGAAGAGGTGCTCCTTGAGGAGGTAGGGTCTGCTTCTCCCTACCACATGCCCAGCCAGGGAAGAGCCCCATGCAGACCACTCAGCTGCGAGTGGAAACTGTCATGTCTTTCACTTGTGAGGTATGCAAACGAGTCAAGCAAGCGAACAAACAACCCAATTAAAAAAACTGGCAAAGAACCAGAAGAGATGTCTCTCAAAAAAAAAAAAAAAAAAAAAAAGACATGAAAATGGCCAACCAGTTCGGGAGGGGGGAAGGGGGAGTGTTCGCATTACTAATTAACAGGGAAATGCAAATTAAAACCACAAAGATCTACCATCTCACACCTGTTAGGATGCCTGTTATCAAAAAGATGAGGGCTAAGGGCCGACAGGTTGGTGGGAATGTAAACCAGCACGGTTATTATGGAGAACAACATACAGCTTCCTACAGACATTAAAAATAGCACTGCCCTGTGAGCCAGCAACCCCATCACCGGTGAATTCCAACCTCAGTCATGTGCACTCACGTGCTCACTGAGACACTCTCCGAAACAGCAAAGACGGGAGTCAAATGGGTGCCCGAGGGTGGATGAATGGTAGACAGTGATGCTCACTGATCACAATGGAATACTATTCAGCCTTTTAAAAAGGAAAACCTGTTATTTGCAGCCACAACATGAACCTGGAAGACATGCTAAGTGAAACAAGACAGAGAAAAAGACTACGTGGTGCCGCCCACAGGTGTAATCTTAGCAAGTCAGAGTCAACGGAGCAAGAGCCGTCAGTGGGTGTGGGGCAGGGATGGGAGGCGATGGCTGGAGGGTTAAGGAGTTCAGATGTGAGGGGGGGGAGTCTGCAGAACATAACTGCAGCACGGTGACTCGAGTGTAGATACCGATTCTCTATGTGAAGTGTACTTCAGTGTTCTCACATATACAAAGCTACCTGTAAAAGCCATGTCAGTCAGCTTAGTGGAAGTGGTCATTTGTTCCATACTGCATATATCTGTCACTCACCAGGCTTGCTATCATCACTTAGCATTTTACCCACTGAGGCATCTCCCCAGCCTGACGTATAGGATCCTTATTTGCTGACTGCATCTCAGCAAAGCCAGTCCAGAGTGGACAGCCCTTGCTCTGACTGCCACAGACTATGATGCCTCATTCTGAGCTTGCAATTAACAGCTCTTTCCACTCACTTGGTTTGGGAGCTCTTACAAGAGGTTTATGCACTGGGAGAAGTGGGGTTGGAAAGTGTCCAGGGCCTAAGATGGAGACAGGACCCCTCAGTGAAGAAACCCAGTAGTTCACCAGGCAGTGGCTGCTCCTAGAGAAATGCTTGCTGGACTCTGCCTTCATGGTGGTTGGAGATTCAGAGCAAAGCATCTTCAACCACCAGGGCTTAGCAAACCGCTTATCGGACACGGCTAAACCAGGCCCACGTAGTACATGAGATTGAGAAGTGACGGCACAACAGGATTTTAAACACCGGGAGGCCTCCAGAAGCCCAAACAAGAAAGCCTTGCTGGAATGGAGCCAGAATGAAATAGGCATTCTTTACGGCATTCCTAGGGCCCTCCCTGGAAGGCCCAGTGAGAGGAAATGCCTCTGGGTCTGTGGCGAGGGGCTGCAGACACAGAGGTTTCCAGCTCCCTTCAGCCCCAGCAAGGAGGTCTAATCATGTAAGGGACAGGGTCATGTGCACAGAAGAATAGGACTGAGATGCTCTGAAGTCCAGTGGGTGCTACTCAGCATTTGGGGGGCGGGTGTCAAGAGCAGGTGGAGGCAGGGTCATGAGAGGCCTGGGACACTGCCCAGCCCATACGTGCCAGGGGGCAACGGCTCATTTCCACCTTGCATGGTAGGTATCATCACACAAAGTGAACTTCATGGAACACAGAGAGCTGGGGAAGGACACACAGGCCCTGACTTCAGGGATCTACAGCACCTAGAGTAGCTAAAAGAAAGACATGAACAATGGACAGGAGAGGCTGCACTGAGCCCCACAAGCGTAGGTGATGTGACAGGCCAGGGGAGCCAGCTCTATTGCGTGTGAGAAAGTGTCTCTATGCTGGTACCTGACAAAAGATGAGGAGAACTTGGTGCTGGGAACTTCCTGAAACAGCGAAGTCGCATGTGGGAGTACATAAGATGGGCCAAGAGATGGGAGAGGGGAGCCTCCAAGAGCCGGCTGGCCTCTTAGGCCCCAGTGCCTGCTCACTTGGTTTGGTTTTATTCTGCATGTCCTTCCAGGCTCACACAGAGGGATGTACCCACAAGGATACACACACACACGTATCACACACAGACACAGCTACACCCCACATAACATGCCCCTCACACATTCCATATGGAAACTACACCTACCATGCACAAACACACAGGCACACCTATACATACAGTGCACACACATGTTCTGGGTACGTGTTTAGTGGGCTAAGCTTGGGCCTTTCAGAGTTCAGTAAGCCACTGACTCACCAGAACACATGAGCCTGAAGGTTACTTGGCTGTGTGTGCTCCACCCCAGCTGTAACATAGAGTGTCTCTTTATTGTGGTTGCCTAGCGAGCCCAAGGTCTTGAATTCTGTCTCCAGTGTTGTGAGAAAATAGAAAACTTCCTGTCTGGGGTTCCTTCTGCTATTAAGATGCCCAGCACTGAGCCCTGATCTGAGCTGTCTAGGGGCCTGGTGGGGACAGCCAAACCTCACCCCACTCTAGCAAAGAGCCTCCTGGAAGAAGAGGTCCAACAAGCCTATCACCTTGCCCCTACATGCTTTGAGGCTGGCCTGGAACTAGAGAGGCAAGTGACCTGAACTTCAGACCATATGAGTGTCAGTCTTGGGGTCTATGCAGGCCCACCCATCTGTGTGAACAAGGAAGAGAGGCCTTGTAAATGTCATCCTGCAGCAGACAGCCAAACTGGGGGCAGCGAGGGCATAACAGTTCCAGCCATAACACCCATGAGTCTTCTCCCCCATGAACTTATAAAAATGTTTTTTATAATTTTATGATATTTGTTTATTTATCCTGTGTATTTGTTCACGTTGGGGCGGTGTGTGTATTTGTGCACGTTGGGGTGGTGTGTGTATTTGTGCATGTTGGGGTTGTGTGTGTATTTGTGCACGTTGGGGTTGTGTGTATTTGTGCACATTGGGGTGGTGTGTGTATTTGTGCACATTGGGGTGGTGTGTGTATTTGTGCACGTTGGGGCGGTGTGTGTATTTGTGCACGTTGGGGTGGTGTGTGTGTTTGTGCATGTTGGGGTGGTGTGTGTATTTGTGCATGTTGGGGTGGTGTGTGTGTTTGTGCATGTTGGGGCGGTGTGTGTATTTGTGCATGTTGGGGTGGTGTGTGTATTTGTGCACGTTGGGGTGGTGTGTGCATTTGCCACAGATTGCATGTGGAGATCGGAAGGTATCTAGTTGGAGTCAGTTCTCTCCTTCCACCGTTTGGTCCCCTCACTCATCCCTACCGTGAACCTTTAAAGCCGTCTCACGTGGCCGCTAGCCCTAGCCACATTCAACCTCATGACTCCAAGTAACAAGCCTGTCACGACAAGAGTCCTCCCCCGGTTCCCAGAATGCTTTATGCCTAGGTCAAGACCTGGCTTTCAGAGTGCAAAAAGGGCTGGGGAATGAATAACAACATCTACAAATTTATCCTCATCCTGTCCAAATCCACAATATATACAAAATGCTACAATGGAGTCCATAACTTTGCTTCAGATACCAGCAGGAAAGGGACTGACTACCTGGGGATGTTCCAAATCACAGATCATTTCTCTTCCTTGCCTCCCAAGCTAATTCTGTTCATCGCTTTCCTCTTTATTTCTTTTTGTTTTAAATAAAAAAAACCTTTGCTTCCAACCATTGTCTTTTTAGCAGCATTGCCACACGCTGTATAAAGCATGTCCAATGATGTGTGGGTGAGGGCGGCTCCCCACAGAGACAGCTGAGGTGAGCACAGATTCATGGTGGGGTCCAGGAGGGACCAACACAGACACTGGTCTCACAGTGACACAGAAACACTCTACTTGGAGCTGTTGCCAGATCACCGTGTCTGCCACCAGCACACCTGAGATCCTGTGGCTTGGTGGATGGACTGTCCACCCACGGCCCCAGAGCTCAGCCAATTACCTTAGGCCTCTCTCCATAGAGACCACAGCGGAATTCATCTATCACCAGCTGATCCTGTGAGGGCTGGTCTGCCACGAAGGGACCTGTGCACTCCCAGGCCAGTGCTCAAGGGTCAGCAGTCATAGGTGAGGAGACAGAGGCCTGCACTCCCAGGCTTACACCCATGGATGTCATGTCCTGTCTCTGCCATCTTGAAACTGCACAATGTGCTCTGGACCTGCAAATCTGCAGCTGGCCTCACTGAGGTCAACTGCGGGAGAGGCAGGCCGGTGAGCACCCCAATTGGCTTTTCCCCAGCTGGGGCATTGCAAGCCTTAATTCCTGGGGCTCAGCCCCTTAAAAGACCCAGGGCAGCTTCCCACACGCAGGCAAGGGACACAGAAGGACCAGGTGGGATGCTGGCAGCGTAGTTCAGACCCCCAATCTCAGCACCCTGTCCCTCTGTCCCCTGCAGCCAACATCACACTGTTCACACCCGACTCTAAAGGAAACTGAGCTGGCGGCACCAGCATGCAAAAACATCTTGTGTGGATCATGACACCACAGAAGTCCATCTCATCCCGTTCTTACCATCCTCAGCACAAGGAATAAATGAAGTAGCTGACTTGGCAGAAAAACTCGAGAGCCTTCTGGTGTGTCTGGCTTGTGCCAGTTTGCAGGTGGATGAAGATGAACTGCCAGCACACTTGCCTTCTCAGTGCTTTGAAAGAATGGGGTCTGGCTTCACTGCCCCAGACCTCCCTTTCCCCACAAAGGAATTAGGATCCAGGCGCCATACAGCACGAACACATAGGACTGAGCTACATGGACTCAAAGCCAAAGGCTCCTGGGGAGCCCCCGGAAAGATACAGAATACCGGGGTCTTCTGCAGGCCACAGAGCTCTACAGGACACACCCCAATGCCCACCTTTCCTCAGGTTTCTGGAATTCTGTTAATTTCATTTCCACAAGGAGTACTGCTCTTCAGCAGGCCACTAGTGAGGTTCCCAGGTGGCCACTGAGTGCGAGGTTCCCGTTTACACCAGCACCTGCAAAAGCATGCATCTTCAGCAACAAAGTGTCCACAGAGAGCTGACTGGATAAACTGAGCCGGGTGTAGTCACAGTTGAAAACAGCCAGCACGGAGGGAAGGAGGAATTACAGAGCCCCTGATACAAACTCAAGGCAGTGAGTGGGACCAACTTCACCACCAACTTCAAAATGATGAGGCCCATGCATCCTGGACCACTGGAGAGGTGTGACGGTAACACTGCCAACTTGGCAGGATTCAATTGAGGAGATGAACCTTTGGGCACATGTGTGAGAGATTGTCTAGCTCAGGTTAACTGAGGCAGGAAGACTCACCCAAGCATGGACAGCACCATCTCATGCACTGGGGTCCAAGACTGAATAAAAAGAAGAAAGTGAGCCGAGCACCAGCGTTCACTGCTCTTTGCTTGTGGTCTGTGGAGACGATGCAACCAGTCACCTTGCACACCTGCTCCCATGCCTCCCTGTCACAATGCACAGCATCACATCCCTTCCTTCCTTAAGTGGCTCTTGTCAGGTATTGGTCCTGGGGTAAAAGGTCACTGATACGAAGGGGAGATGGCTGCTCCCTGCTGACTGGTGCTGGTGCCACGGGGCGGGCCCTGCACATCACGAATCACCACGGATACTCAGATGTGTGCTCACATGTCCGTGAACAGTTCCCAAAGGCTTCATACCATCACGTCAGCCACTTGACGCATGCTCTAAAGGCATCTAGGGTGCCCTGCCTGTAAGATCCTAGAGTCATCTGTCATGTCAAAGTCCACAATAATCGTTCTTTCAACAACCTGTGAAAGACTCTAAATCACCAGATGAGGAAGGAAGCCCAACGTGGCAAAGAAGCTGGGTGAGAGCAGCACTTAGAATGTTCTGGAAGGAGAGCCCACCCTGGGACTGTGGATTGCACTAGAGTGCCTGGCGCGATCATGAAATATTAAAAGGGCCGAGAAAAAGGAAGGGTGATATCAGAAGGCTTGTGATGCTTGAAGTAATTACAGGCAGGGCATTTACTAGTGATGGGATCAATCCACAGCCCAGATTTTCAGATCAGAGGCCAAGTCCACAGATAGGAGTCAGATCCTCAGCTCTGAGGTCCCCACATCTTTGTGGACATGTTGTCATATCTGTTGGGGACACGGAAGCACCTTTCATTCATTCGTTTCTGTCTTCCCTTTCCTAAGCCAGTGTGACACGCTCCAAGTCACAGCGGCCAGAATTACCCAAGCTCTAAGGTGCACACTGCTCTCAGAACCCGCACGGTGGTGACGTTGTCTCTGGACTCTGCAGAGATGCAGGCTCTCCCCCCCCCCCAGACCCTCTGACTCAGGAGCAGCTGCTATTCACCTCACAATGTGACCCCCAGAGACACCGAGAAGCTGAGAGTCAATGGGACCTGAGGTTCAGTCAGACCACACTCAGCATCTCATAAGCTGCATCCCTTCCTGGGACACAGAGACAGCAGTCACAGGATGCAAAGAATTCTCAGTGGAGCCAGGCAAGCCATGTTCACAGATGGTCAGGGCCATGGATGGTGCTGATAAACATGCATACCACATAAGAATCACATAGCACTCAGCAACACACACACACCATAGAGTACCACCCCATACATATACAACACATAGCTCACACAGCATACATGTGACATAGCATTTGGCAATACATGTACACATGTGCCACCGAAGCATATGAAGAACACACAACATACTGCATGTGACACACATACATACACATTACTCATAGCACACATACATGGCACAGACATATTTAATACATGACACATGCATGCATACATAATATGCCCAACACAACACATGTAATATATATTCATATACATGTAACATACACAGATGCACATATTCATGTATATATAATGCACACAGCATACAAGATGTATATGCACATATAATATGCACAGCACACTCACATGGCACAAATATACACATTTCACAGACACATGTGGTGTATATATACATGTAACAGACACAGAAAACATGTATGACAAGACAGGTCTCCTGTGCTCCCAGACCTCTGCTCTGGAAGGGGAAGGCTTGATACTCTGAGCAGTAGATAACAGTGGAGAAGAGCAAGCAGGGACCTGGAAAGCCAGGCACAGGATGGCTGAGTGCACACTCTGACGGTGACTTGGGGACGGAGCCTCTGTTCAGCCACAAACTGTCTGTTGTGTCCCTAGACAGGAATGAATTTTCCTGTGCAGCTGAGGGAAGCTGTGCTTGGACGCTGCAAGCCCGAGGAACTCTGGAATGACTGACCTGGAATGAACGGACTTCTATCCTGGTCTCTATGAAGCCCCGAGATATGGATAAGAAGGAGGTGACTTGCTTGTAGGGTGCTAGCTGCGTGCTCTCTCAGATTGCATGTTCTTTGAACAAGGACAACTTGGATTCAAGCTGAGTTGTGAAGACAGCTCAGTGGATGATAATGAGCTTGATGCTCCATCACGGGAACCTGTGTTTGGATCCCCTGCACCCAAATAAAAGCTGGGTATGGAAGCAGGGGCCTGTAACCCCAGCTCTGGGAGGCGGAGACTGGACCTATCGGGGCTTGCTTGTCAGCCAGCCTGGCTGAAACAGTGAGCTCCAGGTTTAGTGAGAGACCCTGTCTCAAAATACAAGGCGGAGAGTGGTTGAGGACTCCCGATGTTCACCTCTGCTTGTCAGGCAAACGTGCACAGGTGAGTGCAACTTCCCCTCTACACACGCGCACACAGCCCATGTGGGTAAACCACATCCTGTTTCTGCTCGTTGACATTTGTGCAGAGAGGCAACATGAACTCCTATGTTCCAAGTACAACTCTGATCTTCCTACTTGCCTTTGTGAGTAGACTTGGGACATTATGAGGAAAAGCATGGCTTCACATCTCAGTGTCCGTAGCTTTCACCCTATCTGCAGAAGTCCCTGCTGCTATTTAAGATGGCACAGTCACAGGGCATGGGCATCCTGTGGATACCACTGAGGCCACTAAATTGAAGGGTCACATTGAGACCATGAAATGTGTGAGCCTCATATGAACTCAGACTTCTCAGTTCCACCTCCAGGTATGACCTGGAGTCTCAGGATGACATTGAGCGGAGAAGCATGATAAAGTAAATATGCTAGCCCACCTTGTTTCCATTAGAACTTCCCAGTGAGGTGGAGGAACCCTCCTACTCCTTGGAATAAAGCCTGAGCCAACAGATAGCCTCCTAGGTCAAGGGAAAACACATGGAACACATCCTTTTGGCTTTCCTGGCAAACGGGAAGTCACACACAAAACAAGTTGGCTACTTTCACTTCAACAAGCTGGTGAAGACTTGATCAGGTCTAACCAAGTGACAGGTAGCAGACTACACTGAGGTGGCCCCTCAGGGATGTGACCAGGTCCCCAGAAGGAAAGACCCTATCACAGCTCCCTGTAAAATAGCTCTTCATTTGCAGAGGACCTTGCTCCACAGGTCTCACTCCACAGCAATGCTTAGAGTGGGTCTCCTGCCTTTGTCAATTGGATCTGACTGGGGACTTAAAGAGTCTTGTCTTTCCCTTAGCATATCCTTAGAGGACCTGAGTTTCAATAATACCTAATTCTACCTTTGGACACCATAAGTCAGCAACAGAGCACAGTGTAAAAGCATGTGTGATTTCCAAACCCCCGGTTGTTAATGAAATCCCAAACATTCAGATTTTAATTGAACTAGATAAAGATTAAGAAGCTTAGCAGCAGCTGGCATTACGAATTAGTTCTCAGCAGAGTTTTATGTTGTACCCTAAATCATTGCTTTTGTAATCGTCCTAAATTGTCCTTTATCTTGCTAATGCAGATACGATTCCCGGGGACCATCGCGCTCCCGGTCTCTCCACTGCCTGAAAGATTTTGATGAGTAAAGTCTTAATAGTAATTTTAATAATATTATGACCTATACGTATGATGTATATTCAATAAATCCTTACACTAATTAGAAGAGAAGCCGAGGCCTTTATGCGACCTATTTTTAGAGATGAATTTTATTGCCTGAGAATAATTGCTAGAAACAACTTAAAATGCAGGAAACTCTCGGGAGGTCTTGGGCTGAGGCAGGGCATAACGGGCCGGCAGGAAGGCAGAAGAGCAGGTGTGCCCGGAATACAAGGCAAAGGCACCTGCCGAGGCACAGCACAGCTTTGGTGCTCACTTCTCTGATACTGAAGGGGCATGTGTTTCCAGAGTGTGGCTGCTCTGTTCCCAGATGGCCATCAGTGTGTGTCAAGTGGGTTGGTGCCTCACCCATGGAAATATGTGAAGGCCAGGACTGCTGTCCCCTTTTACTCCAGAGAAAAGAGGGAATAGGGTGATGGTGGCCATGGCCCAGCTTGAGTACAGGGTTGCAAAGCTGATGCACTATGTGCTCCATGCAAAAAACCACACAAACCCACAACTGTCTGGGTAGCCAGGGAGTTAGGTTGCTCTCACATTGGGCACTTTCTTTGAAGGCTACTAGAATTCAATGTTGGGGTAAATCTATGCCTGTCCTAAGATTTATGTGAGTAGGGGAGGGTCCTGTTGTCCACTGTAGTGGGAAGTTATCAATTACAGATGCACCTTGGCTTTGCTGTGGCTTGGAATAGTATGTGTATGTGTGTGTGTGTGTGTGTGTGTGTGTGTGTGTGTGTCTGTCTGTCTGTCTGTCTGTCTGTCTGTCTATGTGTGTGTGTGTCTATGAGTCTCTGTTGTATATGTATTATTACTAGGAATATGAGACCAAATGTTGACTGTATGATCTTTCACCTTTATTTTCTGAGACAGGGTCTCTCACTGAACCCAAAGCACATCTATTTGTCTATTTTACTTGGCTAATGAGCTTTAAAGATTTGCTTGTCTCAACCTAATCTGATCCCCAAGCTTAGGATCCAGGCACACACCACCATAATCAGCTTTTTATGTAGATTCTTGTAGTCAAACTCAGATCTTCATACTTGCACAACAGACTTCCCAGCCCAGAAATATTCAAGGTTTTAATGAAAGTTACAAGAAGTGGGCTTGTTTCTCGATTCCCTGCCTTCTAATAACTGTATAAGAAATTCTTCCCTCATCTGAATGGGATGGCATCCTGGGAGAGGAGGGGAGGCTGCCACACCCTTGTAGAGGACCCTGAGCCCGGGGGAGCAGAGGAAAGCTCCAGAGTTTGGATGGGGGAGTTGGGCCAGGCACTCTGCAGAGCAGAGGCAGGGGCGACAGGTTAAAGTGGATGGGCACAGACAAGACGTGTGGAGGGGAGGCAGCAACAAAGAAGCAGGCCAAGGTCAGCTGGGAAGGGAGCCTGGTGGTGAGCGGTGGGCTACGGGAGGCTTTCAGAGAAAGCGGGCAGTCCCTCTTCAACCCAGAGCAGTGCATTACAGACACCAGGCAAGGCCAGAGCCCAGCTGCAGCCCATGCAGCCAAGACTCTTGGTCGTTTGGTGGAGTGTGCTGCACCTTTGCATGTCCTCTGTCTACTGCTCCTTTCCTTCTTCGGGTGGCTCTTCTCTTTGCTCTTCCTTTCAAGTCATAGCTGCTGCCGGATGCCCAGCCTCTGACCATACATCTTGAGTACCTGCCCTGTTGTCTTTGAAGCACTACCCTTGGTCTTAGGCACTCACAAATGTGTAACCATGTGTCCGCTGCTAACAGTGAACTCCAACCAAGTTAACATCTCCACTGCATACCGTACCAATAGATCATCAGTAGATAAAACTGCCACAGTGTTTGCTGAGTGAATAAACAAACACATTTCCTAAATACTAATATCCCTTTGTATGAACTCATTCTGGATCCAGTCACATCTCAAAGCTTCCTTTTGAATGGCGGTGAAAGACGGTGCCAGCCAACCTGCAGGTTGTTGAACAGAACCCACAGTGCTTGGTTATCCTGCCTTCCTCAGCTCCGTCCTCACTGTCGAGCAAGAAGAGGCCGTGAGTGTGCACAGCTGCACAGCTGGCTCTCATCCTGAGGGTCACAATGTCAAGATGTCCTTGTAACGGCCCCTGTTAAGCCAGGCACAGAACATGCTTGCCCGTAGTGGATGGACCTCGTTTACATCTTTGCTATGAGTGTTGGAGAGGTGTCTGTCGGAAGTGAGTGACATTTTTCTTCATGGATTTTGAAACTGCCATTCCATCTGTGACTCACCTTCCCATGTTCACTAGGACACGGCTACAAACTGGCAACTTAGACAACAGAATACCATTCCTCCCAAAGCTCTAGAGGCGTGGGCAGGGCTGTGCTCCCAAAGAAAGCTCTAGAAGACTCCCTGCCTCTCCCCGTGCCTGGTGGCTGAGGGTAATCTTGAAGTTCCTTGCTCTGTCTCTAGCATCCACCCTCCCGGCCTCGTCTTGAACTTGATCCACTGCAGAGGTCCTATTTTCCTAAACAAGGTCATGTTCACAGGCTCTGGGTTCTGCTACAAACAGTTCAGCCGTCACACTACAAAAATGTTCACATGAAGAGTAGGGCCACCTTGCCTGCAGCGGCTTGCCTCTCTCAGAAGCTAACTCCATTCTTCAGCTCCCGAATTCCATCAAAACCACCGTGTTTATCACACACAGACACACACAACACACTTGCTTTTCTCGTTACTATGAAAAAAGTAGGCTCTCACCAGTGATCAGTTTCAGGCCACTCTGCAGCTTGACTTGGAAAATATTCTCTTTGCTTTGTGTACTGTTAAGATTATTTTTAATGTATTTTGGCAGGAGGAAAGGGCAATGATCAGAATAAAATCAGAGAGTGCTGTGTGCCAGAAGTTTCAATGTGTCTTTCAGATGCCATGCTTTATTTCTCAAATGAAATGTTGGGCTCATGGGTGCCTAACAGAGTTAGGTTGAAGAAGCTGAAGGCCAGTGCACAAAGGTATGGGGTCTTGTTTTCCTGGGGTCTGAGCAGGATTCGGCCTGTGAAAATCTTTTAGAAAACAGATCCAGAAGAGAGGGAACCTCCTGCTGATCTTTGAGGGACTGCTGAGCACCCAGGTCCCTGAGCTCCAAGGCCCATGTACTCCAACCTAACCCTCACACTTCCACACTCAGCTTAATTAAATCCTGTGTGTGCAGAGCTCAGCAGACCTACAGTTGGCAAGGGCCAAGTCGCTGAGCGAACGTCGCTAGGTGGCCTCTGAGCAGATAGAAAACTGGCTCCCCTTGATCACCATGGGGCAACGCCTGTTCTTCTGATATTGCAAACACCGATGAGTACCAGTCAGGGACTTGAATCGCCTAGTAAAAGCCATTGCACAGGGGTGTGAGAGATGGTTTAGCGGTAAGAGCACTTCCTGTTCTCCCAGAATCAGAATTTGGTTCCCAGCACCCACATTTGGCAGCCCACAATTGCCAGTAACTCCAGTTCCAGGGTCTCTGACACTCTCTTTTGGCCTCTGTGGGCACCTGTACAAACATGGCAGATACTTACACAGACACATACATACATAAAAATAAAAACAAATAGTTTAAAAGACATCAGTACACAATGACAGCAGCCTCCTGGGGTACTTACAGCCATTCCTGACACAGGTCAACAGGCCCCTGACCCAACCCAGACTCACAAGCCCAGGAGAAGAATGATACACTTCCACATCAGCCAAGACACCTCTTCCTGATTGTCATTCACTCCACACCACATAACGCATTCATTCCAGATCCCCATGGACTGGTGAAAAGTTCAGCCAAGGGCGTGTACTTATTAGATTAAAGGAGCAAGCAGAAACAATGGGAATCCCCAGTAAAGGGTCTGACATGCACTGATGTCTCTATTACATGTGGGGGGGGGGCGGCGGGCGGATAGGCACAGGGAAAGCTCTGTGGGCTTCTGGAACTCATCTAGGGGGAGGTGAGTGAGCTTCCTTATATAGTGTCTACCTGTGTGCCAGGCATCATCCTTTGAGGTGGTATTGTGTTCCCCGAAATATTGTGCACCCTAATAAACTTATCTGGTGTCAGAGACAGAACAGCCACAATATTAAACATAGAGGATAGGCAGTGGTAGCACACGCCTTTAATCGTAGCATTCCAGAGGAAGAAATCCATGTGTTCAAGGATATAGCCAAGCATGGTGACTCACGCCTTTAATCCCAGAGAGTGGTGGTAGGAAGCAGAAAGGTATATAAGGCGTGAGGACCAGAAACTAGAAGCATTTGGCTGGTTAAGCATTTGGCTGGCTAAGCTTTCAGGTTTTGAGCAGCACAGTTTAGCTGAGAGCCAAAGAGACGTTTAGGATATGAGGACACAGAGGCTTCCAGTCTGAGGAAGCAAGATCAGCTGAGAAGTTGGCCAGGTGAGGTCAGCTGTGGCTTGTTCTGTCTCGCTGATCTTCCAGTGTTCACCCCAATAACTGGCCTCACGTTTGTTTTTATTAATAAGAACTTTTAAGATTCATGCTACAATCCTTGTTAGCGGGGCAGGCAGAAGCCTTTCCCCTACCTGCCAGTGGGCCATGCTAGCGGTCTGCCATGCACAGGAGCTGCCGCACCTGGCAGGTATCACCTTAGAAATGATGCTTTACGTGGACCACACCTTTCTCCACTCACTGGCTGATCATGCCACAGGGGCGGTGCTTTGCCCTGTTAAGAAAACTAAGTCCTGGAGAGATGGCTTAGTTGGCTCTGTGGTTAAAAACACTGGCTGCTCCTGCAGAGCACCCATAATGGTTCCTAGTACCCATATGGTAGCTTACAACTCCAGTTCCAGGGGTTCCACCCCATCTTCTGACCTCTGTGAGCACCAGACAAGCATGTGGTGCGCAGACACAGGCAGGCAAAACTCTCATATATATATAAAATAAAATATAAAAATCTTAAAAGAGGAATCTCTCGCCGGGCGGTGGTGGCGCACGCCTTTAATCCCAGCACTCGGGAGGCAGAGCCAGGCGGATCTCTGTGAGTTCGAGGCCAGCCTGGGCTACCAAGTGAGTTCCAGGAAAGGCCCAAAGCTACACAGAGAAACCCTGTCTCGAAAAAACCAAAAAAAAAAAAAAAAGAGGAATCTCTCTGGGTGAGATGGTGTCCAACTGCAGCCCAGCTACTCGGGGGCACAAGGATCCCTTAAGGCCAAGAGTTTGAGATAGTAGGACTTTGTTTAGAGAGAGAGGGAAGGAAGGAGGGAGAGAGGGAGAGAGGGAGAGAGGGAGAGAGGGAGAGAGGGAGAGAGGGAGAGAGGGAGAGAGAGGGGGAGAGAGAGAGAGAGAGAGAGAGAGAGAGAGAGAGAGAGAGAGAGAGAGAGAGAGAGAGAGAGAGAGAGAAACATATCTAAGGTCCTGATCACTTACTTTTGACCCTGTTTCCCAGCATGCCCACAATCTCAGAAAACCTGAGTGAGAGCACAATGAAGAAGCTCCAGTAACTCACCTCTCCAGCTGCCTGCCTGTCCCAGTTCCCTCTTCCTTTCTTCCATCAAATCTCTATGTGTCCATTTACTCTCCAGCCATTCATCCATCCACCATCATCTATCCACACCCCCTTCCATCCCTTCACCCTTTCATTGAGTCACCTACCCACCCAATGCTTGATCCAGATTCCGTGCATTTACCCACCATCCAACTACCTACCCACCTCCCCACACATATGCATACATCTAGCCTCTGTCCCTTCATCCATCCCTCTACCATCCACCTACCCATCCATCTATCCATCACCCATCCCTCTATCATCCTTGTACCTGACTTGGTCTGCACTCTGAAGCTTAGGGTGCACCATCTTCTTCCACCCACTCTTAATTCACTCTCAAATGCCCATTTAGTATCTGGCCTTCCAGAAGGTGCCGTTCACATCATCAGCACTGTTGAAGTTGATGGTAATGAGGAGTTTTGTGGTGATATTGTGTTCTGCAAAATATTGTGTACCCTAATAAACTTATCTGGGGGTCAGAGAACAGAACAGCCATAATATTAAACATAGAGGTTAGGCAGTGATAGCACATGCCTTTAATCCTATCACTTGGGAGGCAGAGGTCCATCTGGATCTCTGTGAGTTTAAAGCCACACTGGAAACATCCAGGCGTGGTGACACATACCTTTAATCCCAGGACGTCAGTCTTTAATCCCAGAAAGTGATGGCAGCAAGCAGAAAGGTATATAAGGAATGAGGACTAGGAACTAGGCTGGTTAAGCTTTTAGGCTTTTGAGCAGCAGTTCAGCTGAGACCCATTCAGTCTGAGGAAACAGGATCAGCTGAGGAACTGGTGAGGTGAGGGAGCCGTGGCTTGTTCTGCTTCTCTGATCTTCCAGCACTCACCCCAATACCTGGCTCTGGGTTTTATTTTCATTAATAAGAACTTTTAAGATTCATGCTACAAAGTTCTCTATTTAAAAAATTGGGAACCGTGAAAATACCCATTTTAATGATGTGACATGGACGAGAGAGCCCAGCACTATGCTGTAACACTTATTTCTGCTGTGTTTTGGTGTTACAATGTGGAGTGGGTTGGAGTGTTTACTAGTTTGCAATCAGATTTTTTCTAAGTCATGATCAAAACATGTTGAGAGGCAGCCTTGAGTAGGACCCACACTGTTTGAATGACAAATTCCATGAGAACAAAGACCTGACAGCTCCAGCAATGAGAACAGTGACTGCAGACTAGCACATTGAAGGACACACACACACACACACACACACACACACACACATACATATACATATACATACATACACATACACACTTGTTATTTGAGGTAAATTTCCCATCTAACCCTGAACATAGTGTGACGATACTGTCTACTTTGAACCCTGAATTCCCTCTGCTTTGCTCATACAGCTCCTTCTTGTCCCTCAGTCCCATCTTAGAAACAGAGATTCTGTTTCTCTAAGCTTCCCACCTCTTCTGGCTGGGCCCTCTCTCACATGGTTCTATAGTACCCAAGTACCAATTACGTAATGCTTTATCCCTTAGCTCTGGCCTCTGATTAGTCCACAACCCACAAGGGATTGTGGGATGACACCTCAGAGAAGCAATCATGACTGAAGCTAAGGAGACAAGGAATGCCAAGGGACACAGCTGCTGGGACTCAGCAGTGCCACGGTGGACACTGGGTGGGGTGGCAGCTGCTGTGATATGGCTGGCCCCTCATACTCTCTCTGGTGCCAGCATTGGGTTCAACTCCCTTCACCCAGCTCAAGGACCTCACAGTCAGTGCTTGAAATGTCCATAAATACATCCCCCACACAACCAAATTAAAGCCCTTTCCACGAGCAGAACAAGCTTTAATTGCATTTTAGAAAACCAAGTAGCTTCCTCACACCCATGTGATAGTCTGATTCATCAATCAAATGATCAATCCACACAAGCCCGCTAACAATGACAGAGTATCATGTCGCACCCCACATAGGTGCACCGCTCCAATGAAGTGGCCGGAGAGGCTTCTCACACCACAATATTAATGATACACCCTGGAAGCCTGCTGTCTCTTTAGAGAGGACAGCTCTGTCATTCTCCATTATTTTCCTGAAAAGCACCATAGCCACACTAGTGTACAGAAGATCTACTTGGGAGACCAGTGAGCTTGCACCCAATGTTCTAGCTAGAGTTGATGTCAAGACTGGGGCTTGAGTACCCTGATGTCTGTGCTGTCCCTCATGATGAAAGTCCTGGTCTGGCCTAGCCTCAAGGACTCAGTTTCCCCAGTGTAGCCCTGAGGGCATCAGTCTCAAGTCTCACAGGCTCAGGCTTCTGCAATAACTGGTAAGAGCCATGTGTGTAAGGATACCCACATTGTTTGCCTACCCTTAGACAAGGAGGTGTCTAGAGTGTGTATGTGGGTGCAGCACTCCCCCAAAGTGGACTGGTTACATGATTCCTTGGCAACTATATCTGAGGCATGCTCTGTGGCTAGCGGACAGGGAAGCAAGGTAGGTTCCCCCCCCCCCCCCCGCAAAGTCTGGAGTGGTGGGTCCAGCCAGTCTTTGGGAAGTGCTCTACTTCACGGTCCCCTAGGTCTCCTGACACCAGGGAGGTGCTCCATGTACACAGCTGTTGTCCTCAGGCATGACAAAACCACTCACAGGCCAGGGGATAGGGACAGCTGAATTGGCTGGAGCTGTGTCTGTAAACTTCACATTTGGCCATAGAGCAAACCCGCCTGACACCTCCTGAGGATCTGCGCTCAGAAGCACTTTCCATTATAACCACTCTAAGAGGAAGGGCTTTGTCCTCCCTAATAGGATCTCTGTAAGCCACTCTCCTCCTTGCCCCGGTTTACTTTCCAGGAGTGGGTGCCTGTGACTTCCACCTGAGAACATGATGATTTTATTATTGTCTGCAGATGATGAATACCCTTGAACCCTCCAACACAGATGAAAGCGGAAACTGCTTATATTTGTATTGTTCCCAGCACCCTGTAAAGTCGGTGCTGGGTGTGCGTGCTTTGAGAGCAGGCGCCTTCATTTGCAGTTGGGTCTGTTGCTGCTTACGCGGCCTCAGAAAGCCAGAGTTTGCACAATGATGTCTACTCTCCTTGCCAGGTGTGAGCTACCAGGTCTGTGATAACTGTCTCTGACTGGCCAGCCCAGGACCCTGCAGACAGCTGGAGGCTGCTGGATAAACAGTCTCGTTAATCAGGAATTGTTCAGCATGCCCCCCCACTCCCACAACCCTGCCCAGACCCAAGACCAGCCCAAATGTGACAGCAGGCCACTCTGTAGTCTACAGCCGCAGTCCCAAAGACGAGCGTCAAGTGTGTGCACTTGTCAGAAAGGAGCAAGCAATAGGATTCTTTTTTTCAGCTAAAGCATATTACACACATGGACTTCAGGGGCTTGACCATAAGACTGAGAAATCCCCATTTGTACAGCTCAGCCAGAAAATAGGACCAGTCCCATGAAAAGGGATTTTTCATGGGAGGATATTCCTGGATGTCATCAGTAAAGACTCCAAGGAAGACACTGTGCTTGGTAAAAAACAAAGTGTGTAGGAAACACTAAAGAGCCTTTTACCAGGTGGATCTGGGGACACTGAATGGTTGTGTGTTATTGTTTTAAGACAGGGCCTCATTCTAACCCAGAATGGCCTGGAACTCATTATGTGGCCCACACTGGCCTCAGACTCACAGCAATCCTTCTACCTCGGTTTAGTGCTGGGACTACAGGGATAAACCCCTATTCCTGGCCAAATACAATGATTCCTAAAGGCAGAAAACTCTCCTTTGAAACCCAATTGGCTGTCATTTTCTTCCCTTCTGTAGAATTCACATTTCATGGGAAAACATATGACTCTGAACATATCTCCACTGTGCTCAGAAGGCTAGGAAAATATTGGCTTCCTATCTACATAGCTGGGTGCTGAGGTCTCTGCTGGGCGGCTGGCCTCTGATGTCTGGGTTTTCTTTCTTGGTCACTTTGGAGGTCAGTGTCAGACACATCCTTCTCTCATGGGAGGCCTTTTATGGGGTTCACCCAAGAAGCTTTACCTCACAGGGTGAGGTACCTTGTCTGTCTGTCCCATCAACGACCCAGGGACCTAAAGTGAGTCTAACACCACATAGGTAAGGTGAGTCCTTCAGCTTCAGGGAACCACTGGTGCCCAGCTATGACCACACCTGTACTCACAGGGAGTACACACACCTGAGAATGCCATGCCACCATGAGAAACAAACAGGGCTTGGAGAGGCCCACGGAACCTAACAGTGCCCTTGACTGCCCTTCTTTTAGAAAGTGGCTGGCACAGATTAACCAGTGGCCACCAACCAAGCATCCCGAAGAATGGCCAGTGTGTAAGTTCTGTGACCTTGGCACTGGATGAGTCATTCGCACAAGAGTCTGCTCACAGGGGTATGTGGGGCCAAGAGGCAAGAGGGAGAAGAGTTGGGATCTTTGGGTGTGTTGGCTCCTCTGCACATCTGGGGTCAGTGAGCCTGTCTCAGGGAGTCATTCCACAGGAAAATGTAGTGAGAAGTACCATGAAGAAATCTCATAGGAGATAGGCCTCACGGAATCCATTGCTTCCCTGGAGTTAACCCTGTCACTCTCTCAACTGGCCTCCTTGATGCCCAACCTCAGGCCAACGTCAGTTTCAAAGCATCCAAAAAATAAAAAAGAAAGAAAGAAAGCTGAAAAAGCAAACAACCCCGGAGGATGTCTCCACGCTCACAAAGAAGTAACAGATGTGACTCTGAAATCTACCCATAAACAAGCAAAAATGAACCCGTCAGCTATTCAAGGATCTTCCCGCAAGCTGGCACACATCCTTCCTCATTGTTTTATTTTCGGTTTTCAATGCCTTGTGAACCAGACCAATATGCAGGGCTGTTAAAAAGCTCTTCTACTGTCGTATGTCTGTTTTCCCAAAGTTGCCAAGCAGACATGTTTGCTCATAATTTCCCGTCTTGAGCAAGGAGGCTTGGGTGACCCTCGGGTTCCGAACCACCATCAGCATGCCCCTGTGCCCAACCCAGCCTTGCCCCAGAAGGTGTAGGTAGAACTGGAGTCACTCGATCTGAAAGATTCTATGGAGTCATATGGACAGACGGCTGCACAAGTGGGTTGCACCCAGCCACACCTGTGTAGCACACATGTCAGCCATCAGCCTCATCCTCACCTTAATCTTGTGCACTTCACATCGTTACTGGAGTCAGGCCTGGCTCTGAACAGAGTAACCCAGGGTGTGATGTTTCCTGTCAACTTGGTAAGGCTGGATCAGGGTATCCAAACAGCACCTACCTCAGGGGCTGGGGGGTGGGGTGGGGATTAGCCGATCACGGTTAGTCAGCTCACCTGCAACTGGGAAGTCTCCCTCTGTCTACCTGCACCTCACTGGAGTCAGCTGGCAGAGTCAGGACAGCGTTTACCACCTGGCATCCTTTCCTTACAAGCACACAGCTGTATACACCTGCCTATAGGGTGCATGTGACCCTAGGCTGAGCCAGAAACACAATGGCGCACTGGAGAGAGAAACAGTATATACTACGTTCATGGAAGGAAGAACTCACCTGCAGGGAATCGCTCCAGCTGGAGACTGGTCCCCAGTCACCCTCTCTGCCCACCCAGCCCCAAAGACAAGATCAGACCCAATGTGCCCAGAGCCTGAGCAGGAGTATCATGTTTCCATCGCTCTGACCCAATGGGACAAGAGGTACTTTAAGGGAAGATTGTTTGTTTGAATTCACACTTTAGGGGTACCCTCTGTCACGGAGGGGAAGGTGGTGGTGGTGGGGCCTCTGTGGCAGCAGGAGTGTAAGGTGCTTGCTCACATCTGGGAGAAGCACAGAGCTGACAGGAAATGAGGCTATAATCCCCTGGGGAATCCACTTTTTCCAGCTCTGTCCCAACTTGCAATGGCTCCTTGACCTTCTAAAACAGTGCCACCACCTGGGGGCCAAGTGTTCAAACATGCCTTCCAAGAGTGACATCTCACTGTCACGGTGGCAGGTGGGGGGTGACATCACCAGAACCTCACGGGCTTCTCAGGGTATTGGCACCCCTCCCTATAATAAGGTGGGACAGTGACATTTGAGACATTTGGGCTCCATGCCTGTGGAGCACTCCTTCATTTCCTTATCTGGGATGAACAGAGCAGAAGGGAAGTGAGAAACTGGCTCATTCCTAACTACAGATTTGTGCTCGCAGATCATTAAACTGCAGACTGAAGACGCTATCCATCAGAGGTTCGCAGTGTTTCATTTCCTTTATCTCTCATTACTGTGGCCACTGGCATGGTGTCACCATTATCTTCTGCCCTGCAGAAAGTGCTCCCATGGCAGGGATCAGCAGGGCAGCCCCGGGCAGCCCTCCTTGCCGTGTCTGAGTTCTCGCCTCCTCTGCTTCCTGAGGCTGGGTGGCACTGGTGGAGCTGTGGCCCACAGGCAGGTACCACAGCCCCTGGCTCCACTTCTGAACTTAAATGGGCAGTGCCATTATTGGGTGGCGGGGTCAGTGTGGTCTCCACCTCTGACCTGTGCTGCCTGACTTTCCACCTTCAGCCCTGCCCCTCTCACAAACTTGAGCTGAGGTCCTCGGGACAATGTGTGCAGAGCAGCATTCACACCCAGAGTCCTCTTCTTCCAAACACACAGAAAATAGGAAACGTCAGGCTGAGGGGGAAATGAGCAGCAATGAGAGCGTCCATGACCTCGGAGAGGGGACAAACAGCAGCTCAAGGGTGGAATGGAGTGCCAATCACTGCTAAGGAAGTTTTAACACACATTTACACCCACTTGTTTCATTCATTCACTGCCTATTCTATGTGGCATCTTTCGAGCCAAATGCAGAGTTGAAGGACCACATCCTACTTGGCCCAACAAGCCCAAGGTCCTTACTCTCTGGCCCTTTATGAAAACTCATGCCAGTCTTTGATCTAGAGAGTGGCTACCTGGTCCTGAGGAATCCTTAGTTCCAAGCCTCAGAAGGTTCCATTCCCTTTCAAATAAAAACAGATCCCACCAACCACATACATAGACAACACTCCCATGATGATTACATGCTAAGCAATCAGGGCCAGATCCTTAAGGACACACCTGAACCACATGAAAAGCTTAGGCGTGGATGAAGCGCTCTGGTCACAGGGCTGAGCAGATACCAAAATTGTGTTTGTGGGTGGAGCCAGATGCCCAACTGCCCTGAATGCATCTTCATTTGGGTAAAGCCTTCCTAGTTGCCTCCCCCCAGGAAGAAACTGGCCATCGGGAGCATGTAATTCACAAAGCAGGAAGAGAAGAGCAGAGCAAGGAAACCGCCACCTTTGCACAAGTTAATAAAGCCAGGCTGAAACACACCATTTCACACTCCCCTGGGGGGAAATGATGCAGAAGAATGACCCATGGCAGGACTCCAGGCAGCGGGCACCACTGCACTCCCCTCAGCAAACAGACTGGCTCCACCGTTCTGGGACAGCTTTTATGTGCCTGGATCCAGGGCCAATCATGCACTTTTCTACATCTAATGACTCAGCACACAGAGATAAGGGAGGTGCTGCCGATGATGTTTACAGAGGTTTTCCTCACAGCTTCCATCCTGAGAGCAAAGGACTGCAAATGCCCTTCTTCCTACCACACACACCACACATATACACATATACTAGCACACACGCACACACTCACATGCACACACCCACACCCACACACAGTACTCTGCTATGCATGCTTACATGTGTGCACATGATACAGCACCATGAATGAATACAACACACTTGTACACACAGTAAACACATACACATAAATATATAATGTGTGCACACAAATAATGGCTTCTCACAATGCATGCCTGTACATGCATATTTGTGTACACATGCATGATACATGCATACATGTATACACACACACACACATACACACACAAAGGAGACAACATATGATTGAAGGAGATGTGCTCAGGGAGCAGAGCTAGGTTACAATTGTTTTCTTTGCATTTGGGGGCAGCATTTGAAAATCAGAAAATACTCAAAGCCTGGTTGTCCTAGTTGCTGTGACAAAACATCATGACCAAAAGCAAACTGGGGAGGAAAGGGTTTATTTCATTTAACAGTTTGCTGTCTCTCATCCAGGGAGTCAGGGTAGGAACCTGGAAGCAGGAACTGCAGCAGAGGCCCTGGAGGAGTGCTGCCTACCAGTGTGCTCCCCATGGCTTGATCATCTTGTTTTCTTATACACTCCAGGACCACCAGCCCTGGGGTGGTGCTCTCTTTCCAGTGAGCTGTGCCTTCCCACATCGATCATTAATTAAGAAATGCCTCACAGGCCAATCTGGTAGAGGCATTTTCTCGGTTGAGGTTTCCTCTTCCCAAATGATTCTGTGTCAAGTTGACAAAAAAACCTAACCAGGACACTGGTGTGGTAGCACACATCTTAACCTCAGGACTTGGGAGACTGAGGCAGGAGACTCACAAGTTTGAAGTTGGGTGTGGCTACACAGTAAGATGTGCTCTGGAATAAAGGGAAGAGAGAAAAAGCCAAGCCATAAAGCATCCTCTTAAGATAGGAGAGAGGTGAAGGTAGATTTTCAGCATCTTCCACATGTTAATGCCCCATTCATTCCATCCTCTGCCGGTCCTGACTGGGGCCTTTACAATTTCCTTCCTATCAGTTCTACTTCTCAAAGAAACACTTAAGCGGATGTAGGCTTACACAAAGAACTCACTAATTTGCAAACCTGGTGTGTTTTCTTCTGTGCTTAGCATGTCAGGAATCATGGTGGACAGCTGACAGTCTGAGGCTGAGCCTGCCCTGACCCTGAGGGGAGAAGCTGAGCACAGACCTTTGGTTCTGGCTTCACTGCACTCCCTGCCCCCAGCGTTACTAGTTTATTTTGTTATTCAGGAGGCAGGTGACAGGTGTACCTGGACTAGCCTGGCTCCTCTGAGAACTGTGCACTGCTGCCCAGAGGCATGGGCTGGGGAAGACACCTGAGTACTAAGGATCACCATAGCCTCATCCTTTGGAGTGACTGTTTCAAAACATCACTGACTGGGTAGGTAAAAACAACACAAACCGTTCTTTCACCATTTTGGAGGCTGGGAACACAAGGTGATGGTACCAGCAGATTCCATATCTGGTGAGAGCAAGTTCCTGGTTCACAGACTCCTTTGTGTCCTGACGAGGAGAAGGGGGCAACAAAGCTCCAAGATCCCTTGAATAATCTTATTTTGGAGGGTTCCAGTCTCATGACTCTTTGCTTCATGTAACACCTTCACTTCAGGGGTGGGAATTCTGACATACGGGTTTTGAGGTACACAAAGATCCAGAGCACAGCCCTACATAAGGATAAGCTTCATCCACCAGCTTTGTGATTGAGGGGGAGATGAGGGTAGCCCCACACTTTGCATGCTAGGGAAGCCTGTCCAGCCCAGCCAGGCTTTATGCTCCCCATGTGCAGACCCTGTCTACACATATGTTCTGTTTCCTTTAACAAGCTACAGCCTGAGCTGGAAGTGGGAACTCAGCAGTGTGGACTGAACACAGAAAAACGAGCAACAGTGGGGACAGTAACATCAGGAGCCTTCACATGTCTCAACCCCACTCTCCCCTCTTGCAGGGAAGCAGGCAGAACCTTGATTAGGGTCATTAAGAACATATCAGCATGCCAGGTGGTGGCGGCAAACACCTTTAATCCCAAGACATAGGAGGCAAAGGCAGGTGGATCTCTGAGGTGAAGACAAACCTTGTCTACAGAGCTAGTTCCAGGACAGCCAGGGCTATACACACACACACACACACACACACACACACACACACAGATTGAGAGAGAGAGAGAGAGAGAGAGAGAGAGAGAGAGAGAGAGAGAGAGAGAGAACATATCATCACAAACTCCATAGCAGAAGGCAATCCTAGCCACTACACACAGATGACATGAAATTGCCTTGGCCTAGGGTGGCTACAATTGTGGTCATCCCCCATGGTAGGTGCATTAGACTGCATTTAATTCACTCTGTTATCTAACATAAGTACATGTCTTTGAAAGGGAAGTTTATACAATGGCCCTAACACTGTGCTGACGAATAGCACAGTAAACAGAGAATAACATCCTTAACCTTTGTTTCAATGAGGGCTTGCTTTTGGGAAAGGGGGTACATGGGACCCTGGACAGTGGCACTAACCTGGACATGAGAAGAGAAGTAAAGGGTCTCACATTCTCTCTCTGTAGGTTGAGAGTCGAGTGCATGTCATGATGGCATCTACTAAACTCTGAATGGATCGTGGTACTTATCCAAAAAAATCAAGAGATAGCCAAACATAAACAGCCTACATTCAAACAAAATATGTCCCACATCCTCCATTCCACCCTCATGAGGATTCAAGATCGAAATCAGCTGTCCTTCCTGATTGGTCCCCACCTGTCCCCTGCATGTTACACTTCACATCTCTGCAAGGAGCCATCCCACCCACTATTCTGGTTTCACCAGCGAGCCTCACTCAGCACATTCAAGGAAAGTAACCTTCCTAGAGAATCTTCAGTCAGTGGAGGGGAGTGGATGTCCTGGTCCTTCCTCAGAGGTCTGCAGCACTCTGGTCCCTCCTTTCCTACCTGGCTGATGCCTATTTCAAGTGACATTCTGTGCTTTCCCTCACCAACTGGAAGAGGCTATCTTCCTTGCAACACCAGGCTTAGACTAAGAACTTCCACTCTCTCCCTATACTCCTCCCAGAAGGCCATCGAAGGCACACACACTGGTTTCCATGAGGTCACTATGCCTTCACATCAAGCTACATGACAGTATAGCGCTCATGGACTCTTACAAATGGAGACTCTCCATATGGAGGGCCAGGCTGCCCATACCTCTTTGGAACTGGAAGGGAGGTCAAACCTATGACTCTGGGGAATTACAGCCATAGGGGTAGGTGCAGCAGCCATCCCAGTGGGAAAGGAGTTTCCCAAGTGTGAACTTCAGACCTTACATCCACCTTTGTACCCCTCATCTGAAACCTAACCCTGGAGACATTGAGGGTGACCCACACTAAATCTGAGATTCGAGAACTTTCACCCAGGAAACCAGCAGCTCCAGTAACTGGCACCAGCAGGTGCTGGGGGGGGGGGAATAGGCCTTGCCACTGACTTCTAGGGCCCTACATAGGCAGAAAAGATAATCACTCTTGGTACCACAGTTGTAGCAGGGGCCCTAGCTCATGGGGGAAAGAGTGAGAGCTCCAGGTGAGGCTGGATGTCCAGGAAGAAGGTTAGTATACACCAACCAAGTCAAGGCAAGAAGGGACAGGAGGGGTGAGCTCAGCCATCCCCTGGGAATGTGCTGTGATACTCAGCAGGAACAAATGGAGAGGAGACTGTGGACAAAGAGGTGCCACTACCTTCCATCTTCCTCTGTGGATGACAACCGGGAAGGATTATAGCAGAGAAAGGACATAAAAATGAGTCTCTGTAGCCACCTGCTCTGGTACCTAAGACTGAAGTCAGGAGCATGGGATGCATGCTCATAGAACCCATGACATCAACAGGTAAGGACTGATGTAGGACAGAATAGCAGCAGGTCTTGGTGGTCATGGGCTCTCCACAGGTTGGTGTGAAGGGGTAAGAGGTACTAGGAAGGGTGGGAATACCTCTCTGGGTAGGGATATTTGAACCATTCCAGTTATACAACAGCAAGGAACAGAGGCAGAGGCTCTCAAGCCAAAGACAGGGCCCCACCAGAAGCCCCAGGATAGAAATGAGAAAGCAGAGTGTGTGTGACTGGGCCAGTAGTTTGGGAAGGGAGGAGGGGGCTTCACACAAAGCTTGCTGGTCATTACATGTGCTAGGACCCACTGGGCTTCTGCTTACAAAGCTCATCCTGATTGGAAAGGGAGAGTGTAGAGGATGAGAGGCTCGGGGAAGTCTTTTGCCAACAGCTAGGCAGGAAGGATAGCATGCCTCACCATGTCTCTCCTGGGCTCAGTCCTCAGCCAGCATGTGAAAGGTTCTCTGCTAATCATTCAGTTACATCCATGATAAGCAGTGGCAGAGATGACAGACAGCTCTTAGTAGTAAGCTGTGAACAAGGGACTTCCCCGCACTAGCAACAAAGAGATATGGGAAACAATTTAGGGACAAGCACAGGGACCAGTCTGTACTGTAAGCTCTCAGAAAGCTTGCCTCCCTGCCTGCAAACCCACCACCTGCAGCTACTCACACCCACATGGGCAGAGGCTTCAAAATCAAATCTTGATTCTCACCAAATAAAGAATCTTGCCACAAAGCTCCAAAGGTAGCCCTTACTTAAGAAACGGATTTTGTCAAATCAACACCCTCCAGGTAACATGTTTTCATCCCATGCAGGTAAAACTGCAGGATCCTGTTATTCTCCTCTGAGCCCTCAGCATCCTGAGCCCTTGGCATCCATGATCTTGTTTCTCAGACAGGGGAGGAGACTTTGCAGTTTCAATACTTCGTTGGAAAAAGAAAACATGCTTTACAGGAAATTCCATTCTCGCCAAATGTTCCTTGAAAATGTCCTCAATTTATCTTCCATTTTGCACATTCTCATTGACTGCAATTATTGTACACACTTTAAAAGGACTTTAAAGGGGGGCTAAACTGGGTGGGGTGGTAGGGGAGTACACAGCCAGTCAAGGAAGATGGTTGTTCTCAAAGAAGTTTCCCAAATCATCCAGCCATGTGAGATGCTGCCTGAAGGCATCAGGGTCATAACAATAATCAATGTCCTCGGCCCACAAACACATCACTTCTACAGTGAGGACATCTATGCCATGGTCAGCACCAACACATCACTACCTCACTAGGGAGAACTCTGGCTCAGTGAAGCAGAGGAAGGAGATGAATCAATAAAATGCTATCAGCTTAGCAGCTTGGCTTCTGAACATTTAAGCACATGGGCACGTGTGTATCTTAGCTCCTGCAGGTCAATACTATTTTATAGGGGCACCTAATGCTCAGTGGTGAAATGAAACTGGAAGACAGCACCACCAAGAAGGCAGGGCAGGGTAGAGAAAGGGGTGATAAGTTAAACACTTTAAACAACGTAGATATTTAGAAGTGGCTCTCCTTGGCTGTGTGGCCCTGAGAAGAGCGACTGCCTGGAGTACAGGTTCCTGAAAGAGGCCAACAGCCATGGAGTAAATGTTTTTGCCAAATGACAACAGAAATACTTTTCAGAGATCTTGTAGTATTAGCTTAAATAAGAGTACAGTGGTAGGGGCTGGAAGGTGGGGCCTGTCAGGCTTGGCCAGTATCCACCCTACTGTTTGGAGAGTCAGCCCTCTCCCTGCTTCATTGGAATGAGCAGCAGTGTGCAGAAGGTGCACAAAGGGAGGGCTGTGCAGTCCTGAAACTCTCAATGCAATCATTGTCATTGTTATCCAATTATGCTTTGGATAACTGAAGGTAGCACAGCCCACAAAGGGGCATTTCATTAGATTAAGACCCACTTATCTTACTTTACTTTGATAATAGCTTAATAAATAAACTGAGTAAGCCCTAATACACAGGTGCAAAGTGAAAAATACTTCACTTGGCCATTTTACATCTAACATTCTTCAATTATCATGCTTTCATATTTTCTTGCTTGTCAGTTCAGCTTCTCTCCATTCCTAGAGATGGGAGAAAGCTCATCTACATCATCACAAAGATTCCTTTATGGGAAGATGGTTTGGTTTTATGTGGGTGCAATGGAACATCTGTTTCCCTTTATGTGTTCATCAAACACACACACACACACACACACACACACACACACACACACACACACACACACACACACACACTCCTTACTTCCATAGCTGCTTCTAGCATACTTGCATGTGTGTACACATGCATATGCAAAAAAAATAGTATGACCACAATTTGGGAAGACATGAAGTAGAGCACAGTGAATACTACTGTGGTGGTATTATGTTCCCCCAAAATAATGTGTACCCTAATAAATTTATCTAGGGTCATAGAACAGAACAGCCACTAGATCTAGAGGCCAGAAAATGGTGGCACACACTCCTTTAATCCTATCACTTGGGAGGCAGAGATCCATCCAGAGCTCTGTGAGTGTAAAGCCACACTGGAAACAGCCAGGCATAGTGACTCACACCTTTAATCCCAGAAAGTGAGCCTTTAATCCCAGAAAGTGAGCCTTTAATCCCAGGAAGTGAGGGCAGAAAGCAGAAAGGTATTTAAGGCATGAAGACCTGAAACTAGAGCCTGGTTAAGCTTTCAGGCTTTCCAGAAGTAGTTCAGCTGAGATCCATTTGGATATGAGGACACAGAGGCTTCCAGTCTGAGGAAACAGGATCAGCTGAGGAATTGGCAAGGTGAGGTGGCTGTGGCTTGTTCGGTCTCTCTGATCATTCAGCGTTCAACCCAATACCTGGCCCCAGGTTTGTTTTTATTAATAAGAACTTTTAAGATTCCTGCTACATACTACCATCACATATTTAATAAAACCATGAAAAAATGGAGGTAGAAATACATTGACTTATTTTAGGCAGATGGGAAGATAAGTCAGCAAGATAGAGCATCAAAAAAGTGGCATGTGAGTTGGAGGCCTCCAGAAGGTGTTCACACACACAGGAGAAACAAACACAATGGAATAGGGGCTGGAGAGATGGTTGAATGGTTAAGAGAACTTTCTGTACTTAGAGGATACAGCTTCAGTTCTTAGTATTCACATGACAGCCTACAACTATTTGTAATTCTAGTTCCAGGGAATCCTATGAACCCTTCTGGCCTCTATGGGTCCAGGCACATGCCTGGTGCATATACATACACTGCAGGAAAAACATTGATAAAAACATACATATAAAGAAATCATCTTTTAAACAAAAACGACAAAGGAACACTACAGGGAAGAAGTAGTAAATTCTAAGTATCTCATCAGGCAGTAAAGGGCTGGTGCCTAGAAGGGAGTGGGCGTGGCCTAGGGAAAAAGGGAGAGGTGTGAAACTGCTGCATGAAGGTCCTGGAATATGTATTTGGGTCTTAATTTAAAAACTTTAGAGAGTCTAAGTGTCTCTGGGACTTTCTGGTTAGCAGGGAAAAATGGCTACAACTCCTTTGATATCCAAAATTTTCTAATATCCTTGGGCATCTATTCAGTAAAACCCTAAAGATAACAAACAACACAACAAAAATAATGATATGTCTTAGTGAAAATATTGCACCTTGTTAGTTCTCCATCTCCTTCTACCTACTAGTCCCTTCCCCTGTGTCCACCCTGGAGCCACTGCTATAGACTAGCAGGCCTAGTCTCTATCCTAGAAAAAATAGACCCTGCAAGGATGTTCATCCCATCAAAACAACTGACTTGAGAATAAAGGATTTAGCATTTTCTGCAAGAGAATCATGGGACTCCAGCCTCTGAAGAATATGTGTTTCCTGAGCACAGTACTTACTTCCTGGAGGGAGCATGAAGTTAGAAGAAAAAAATGGAATGACTTTTATTTACTGCTCAATTGAGGCCTCCCAAATCTTCCTTCTCCCAACATGAGGAAACCACCAAAAAAAGTACCTTGATAAAAAGAAAATGCTCATCACAGGTCAAGACACCTGTTCCACGTCTAGCCAAGTGAGTCTGAGGTCGAAGCTTGAGGTCACTGCAAAGCTAAGGCATGGAACCTCTGCAGCTGCATTTGTCTCTAAAGTACACAAGGCACTTCTGGCCTTCCTTTCTAGCTTAAGAGTTCAAACAGCAATGAGACTTCAAATTATGCTCAGGAAAATAAAAATAGATTAATAGGATCCAAGTCAAGCTGCTAGAAGAGTTTTTTCTTTGCCAAAAGACGGGCACTGAGAGTTTTCCTAAACAGGTTATCATTTTAACACCGTAAAGCACTACACTTATTTTTTTAAATAGCAAAACTACAATTATCTCTGCATGTTCTGTATCGCCACTCTGCAGTGCTCCAGCATAACGAACCAACTGTCAGCGATACAGACGGGATGAGAGTATCTGAGCCATGCCAAACAGCCAGCCTTATCAAAATCCATACGTATTAATCCTTTTTCTTACATCAAAAATCAAATAACTTCCTGAAGAGAGGCCACAGTCTCACCAAGAGCAGTTCCACAGAGAGACTGCAGTTGAGATTAGCAGTGCAATATGTTAGGAAATAAATAGATAAGCCTTTATCTTCCATCCTACTGATGTTCAGAACAGGGATTCCATCCAAAACACGCAGACAAGGGTCCTGAGTCACCCGATTCTTAACATCGACATTTACTATTCCTGGGGGTGACTGGGGACACCTACAATAAACAATATACTTATTCAAGATGCCATTTTCCAATGACACATGTTTGACCCACTTGGCATTTAAGCAGAAGGAAAGAAAATTACTTAAAACCTGATAAGGGGGTCTGCACTAGGAACACCTCAGTAACTGCGTGGATGGGGTGCCTACCTGATAAAATAAGCACCTTTCAAAGTGAGGAAACAATGTGATTTTCTGCCTGGCAGGGAGGAACAGACAGATAGAGGGTGGCTGCATCCTCCTTATCTCAGGAGAAGTCCCTCAGCTCCCCTGGGGCTGAAAGAAGTGATTAATTGGTGCCTCCTTGAAGTGCAACCTTAGAAAACTGCTGGGGGACTTTTCATGTGCGTGTCAGAGAATGACATACTTCCAGATCCCTCCTATTGGAACCCAACAATGGGCAAGTTTCTGAAAATCCTGAGTGCCAGCAGGCTGGGCCCCTGAGGCTGCTTAGAGGTCCTAGGCCTCAGTGAAAGGCCTCTTCTTGGGATTTCTCTTGAAAATTTTTCTTGGGAGGAAAAGCCATTAGTGACAGTTTTAGGGGAAAGCTCCTGCTCTTTCTGGCTGTTCCCCCAGTGCCTGCTCTGGTGCCAACCCCAACCATTAGCTGGCCCAGCCTTATTTGAGCACAGTACATACTTATAGAAATGGGTCAGTCTGAAGTCCCACCCCATACCCAAAAGCAAACCTTGGCACAGAGTGGAGATGTCACTCACACCTCATTTTCATTTTCATGAAAAGGCAACATCAGAATTCCCCCAAGTTGTGACAGAACCATCTCATTAGTAGCACCTTTCTCCCACCCAAGGAAAGGCATGGCCTCCAGTTTGATAGTGCTGAGAAATTTAATTCTTATTTTATGTTCGTGCAGCCTTGAGCACCACGAGAGGATGGTAGGCCAGAGCATAGATGCAGCATCAGGTGAGCACGGGAGATTGTCAGAATTTAAATGCAGACACGTGTGCTTCTGGGCTGGATCCTCATATTCCAAGACAGCAAAGCCAGGGCCTGTGGCTCCATGCCAGCCTGCAGGGTAATTTAATCCTGCTCACAAAGAAATTACAAAGACAGCCCACTGGCCTGTCGGTTACGCTGATTCAGCAAGCTGGATGCAGAGGCCATCTTCCATCACTTAGAGAGAACTCTGTTGTCAATGGACTCGATTTAATATAGCAGAAGATACTGGGCCCAAAGGGCTCTAGGAAATTAGCACAGAGAGCAATTAATTTCTAGCTGGGCTCTTTGTATATCCTCAAGATGCCTTTGCTCAGACCACTCAAACCTGAATCCCATATTAAAGCCAACATGTCAGGGACATGAAGGTGGAAATACTCATGCAAGGGATTCGAGTCTCCCACTCCCTGGCTTTCCTTTAAAACCTCAGGCAGGCAAAATGGGTCAGTGAGTAAAGGCATTTGACATTTGAGCCTGGAGATCTGAGTTCAATGCCCAGAACCTACATAAAGGTGGAGGGAGACCACTGACTCCAGAGTTTTCTTCTGACTTTTTGGTGTGTATACACAAGCGCATATGTGCACACACACACACACACACACACACACACACACACACACACGAACAAATACAATCTAAATGATCCCTTTCTGTGTGATGTGCAGGGTAACAGTAGTCTCTTATTGCCATGGTATTGAAAAACTGAAATTTGCCAAGATTATTACACCCCGAGTTTTTATTTTTATTTTTTTTTGAGCAATTCTATCACCAGCTTTTATTTCCATGGTCCTTTTTTACATATGCCAATTATAAAAGCATTAAATACAATCTCTGTAGGATTTGAAAAGGTAAACTTTAGGTAATACTCTTGAGTATTTTTTTTTTTGGATGGCAATTTTTTTTTTGTGATATATATTTTTTATTTTACAATACCATTCAGTTCTACATATCAGCCATGGGTTCCCCTATTCTCCCCCCTCCCACGCCCTCCCCTTACCCCCAGCCCACCCTCCATTCCCACCTCCTCCAGGACAAGTCCTCCCCCGAGGACTGTGATCGACTTGGTAGACTCAATCCAGGGAGGTCCAGTCCCTTCCTCCCAGACTGATCCAAGTGTCCCTGCATAAGTTCCTGGTTTCAAACAGCCAACTCATGGAATGACACCCCGAGTTTTTAAAACAACATCCTCCCTGGAACTCATTAGAGACATTTGGGGACAGCCTGGGTGAAGTGGGTGGCCAGATCCACCACGATGCACTTTCAGGGCCCAGAGACTCAGAGATTCTGTTACATATCCCCAGCAACACATGTGTACCCCATTACCAGAGATGGGTCCCTCCCCTAGAGGTGCCATCCTTCAAACCAGGAACAGAAGGCACTCAGGCTCTGGGCATCAATTTCAAAAGATGCAAAGCTTCAGAATGGATTTTGAAGTCCTCTATACTTTTGGCAGTATGACATTTTATGTCTTATAAGCTATTTTTATTAGCTAGGATTGTAGAAAATTGACGTTTACCACCCATTAACCTTTCTAGCATGTAATTCCATTCTCCCCCACATGGAAGTATATCTTACACTCCTGAGGGGCTCAATCCTTTAAGCTGTCTAGGTCCTCTGAGAAGGAAAAAAGTCATTGAAACCACCTTACTCTCCTCAAGAAAACATAACTTACAATTTTACAGACTTCTGATCACAGTTTTATACTCCTCAGCCTGCATGGCACTCAGTTTTTATCGTAAAATGTAAGAACTAGATAAGGCAAGTTTTATAATCCCTTCTTTGTTAACTAGGGGAAGATAAGAAAAGATAAGAACTAAAAGGTCTAGTTTTAAACAGTCAGGGGCCCACAGTGGGTCTAACAGTTGGGAGTCCACAGTAGGGCTATCTCTATAGTAATTTGCTTCCAACTCCACTAGCTCCTGAGCACTTAAGCATTAACTATGAAATGTCACAATTCAGGGATCCCAGTGCCCTATTAATAAACAGAGTGAGCAACTGATGCTCAGGTGCCTCTCCCTCCCACAACCCCATGGAGCTTTAAATAAGTCACTCCATAATTTATTCAATTAAAAAAAAACACCTTTGGCCAAAAGGTCTCTGGCCACACATGAGAATGTAAAGGCCATTAAGGAGAAAGTCTTCAGGGAGAACCACAGAACTCCTGGGAAGGAGTCAAAGCTCATCTCAGAGGATATCTGCCTCCACATGCAGAGCCCAGGTTCCAGAGTGGGCTTGTTGTGGGAGTTTGGGGTCCTCCATAGACAATTGGGGGAAATGGAAGGGAAGGACTCCCAGCCAATGTGTGCCTCTGTCTTCTGTGAGAATGAGCTGAACTTGAGTCTTGGGGGACTGATTCTTGTGGCAGCTCTGAGACCAAGGCTGGAGAGGAGAGGGGATGATGTTCCACTGGATAAAGAGGAGAAAGAGCAGAGTCCAGCTGTGCTTGCTCACCAGGCAGGACCCACACATTTGTACAAACAATGGCAACAAGGACTAGGTCTGTACCACTCTGTTCCTGTGGGTCAGGTGCATTGCCACACGCTGTTGGGTATAACCCTGTCATATCCTTAAACTCTGCCAGAGAAAGAGACCTGTCACCCTATTCCATAGAAGGTCCACAAAGCTACAGACCTTCTATGGGATAGGGTGGCAGATCCTTATTGGCTGATAATGTGTGGCCAATAACTGGGACCAGAACTCAGAGTACGTCACTTTCTGAACCACAGTCCCCAGGCAGGAAGTAGCCTGGTTCTGAGGCCGTGCACAGAGCAAGGGTGGAGGCTAGGCCTCACTTTAAACCCAGCCCTTCCAGAACCTCAAGCAAGTGAGCCTCTGTCCACACACACTTGAGCTCTGAACTCTGTCCAATGCAGTTCATGAGGTGTCTATTGCAGACAAGTACCTGCCCAGGAACGATCAGTCCAATAGGCAAGAACTACAGAGCCATGCTGTCCATCCCTTCAGGGGTGCTGTCATGGGATGACAATGGGCAGGAAAGTTTTCATTGACCAAACACCAATGGGTGTCCCCAACAATGAGCTACCAGCATGTCTGTGGACACTGCACAGAGGAAGAGAAAGGAAGAAGGCATCTTTCCCCTTCATGCCAAGTTGACTGCTAGGAAAACACAATGAGATAAGGCCCTCTACTCCTGGCTCTGAGCTCACCAGTGGGCACAGCCTGCTCAGCCTGCTGCTCCTGTCCCTGAACTCACCAGTGGGCCCTGCCTGCTCTGCCCGCTGCTCCTGTCCCTGAGCTCACCAGCCAGTGTGGCCCTTCATGTTCTACATACTGCTCCTGGCTTTTCCTCCAGGGACTGGCTGAGCTGCCCCAAGACACCAGCAATGAAACATCAATCAGTGTAGGGGACCATGTTCTGTATCCTCTCTTACAGACTCGGAGCTCCCCCTTGACCTCAAGCCTGGAGAAGTGACAGTCTGGAATCCAGTAGCAGTTGTCAGCCTCTGGAGAAGGCAGGCCTGCCTGGTGCTGTTCCACACTGAGTACTCGGAGATGAGAGGGAGCTAGCCTACTTGACCACAGCCACCACACCTGGGTAAGACCCCCACAGCATGAAGGCCCACCTGTGACATCAGTGACAGGTGTGACAGGGTGAGCGTGACAGGTGTGCAGCCCCCAGGCTGCGAGGCTGTTCCCTCTAACCACCATGCTAAGCTTCTTCCTCTGATGGAGGAGAGCAGCCAGACAGCCAGAGTGCCGCCGCTGTGACCTGAGAACCAAGCACCATTAGCCATCAGGGAGGCCTTTCTGCATCTCCACAGCTTGTTGTATAAATGTTCTCCCGTGTGCTCCACATGTCAGCAGCAGAGGAAGTGTGCCTTGCCTCTGCCAAGCAGTCCATTCCCAAATAAAGTCCTTAGATTAACAAATTATTCACAAGATCTATCTTAAGGGTCTCCTGTGAGCCATTGCATGTAAGGCCCATTTGAGAGAGGAAGATGATGGGCAGGGAATATATATATCTATGCATGTACCATATCTATGCATGTATGTATCAGAGTTTAGTTTATTTTTAATTATATGTATATGTCTGTGTAGGTATGCACACATGGGTGCACGTGTCCATGGCAGAGGTGTCTGATTCCCTGGAGCTGGAATTAAAGGCAGTTTGGAGCTACCCAATATGGGTGCTAGGAATGGAACTCAGATCCTCTGCAAGAGCAGTATGTGCTCTTAACAATTGAGTCATCTTGCAAGCCAAATTCATATATATTTTAATTGAAGAGAGATTATTTAACACCATACTTTACAGTGTACAAGGTGATATTATGAGACTGAGAAACTTCTGTGCCATTCCACCAAGATGGAAATGAGGGGGCACCATCCTAGTCACCCACCACACTAAGTAAGCTTAAGGACACTGTTCATAGTGGGATGGATACCTTAGTGAATTATGCAGGTGCTTATAGGGATGCTGGCCCTCAGAAAGCCCTCCAAACTTCATGAATATCAGGTTCCTGGGAAGACAGACTTTCAGAAAGATTCCAGGCCACACTGCTAGGATTTCCAAGTCAGGGGGTGGGTTAGCTCTCATTGGCTACAGCAATGAATGAAGAAGCACTTCGTAGCACAAGATGGCAGATGGTGTAGTCAGTCACTGAAGAGTGAGAGGGACCACAGTCCCCTGAAGGTTCCAGGAAGGACCTTGGTTTGTGGTTACATTGCTCCATTCTCTGGCTATGTTCCCACATGCCCCCCTCACATGTATCTGAATCTCTTCTGTGTTCCTAGTAATGAAAATTATTGTGAGATATAGGGCACACTCAGCTAAATTGGTGTCTTGGTCACTGTTCTATTGCTGTGAAGAGATACCATGCCCTTAGCAACTTTTTTTAAAAGCATTTAATTGGAGGCTTGCTTAGAGTTTAGTCCATTATCATCATGGAGGTAAGCATGGTGCTAGAGAAGTAATTGAGAACTACATCTTGATCTGCAGGCTGAGAGAGAGGGAGAGAGGGAGGGAGAGAGGGAGGAAGGGAGGGAGGAAGAGAGAGAGAGAGAGAGAGAGAGAGAGAGAGAGAGAGAGAGAGAGAGAGAGAAAGAAACTGGGCCTAGCATGGGCTTTTGAAACATCAAAGCCTACCCCCAGAGATACACTTCCTTCAACAAAGTGACACCTCCTAATCCTTCAAACAGCACACCTGGAATGACATCATCTTGAGATTCTTAAATATATCTGCAAAAACAATTTCTTTAGACAGTATCACAGAGGTTCCTAGAAGATGGACCTTTTGGAGGCCTTTGCTGACCTCACTGCAGAGGGTCTGGAATTGGACTCAGAAGTTCAGTTAGTTGAGCCAGCACCAGCCAGGCAGGTTCTAGGCCAGAGTTGAACATTCTAAACTTGATTTTCAGATTAGGAAGTCAAGGTCAGGACATCTACGTATCCCAGCCCTATCCACCTTCCCAGCCAGGTGTTCTCTGCAGTTTCAGTCTGGACTGCTCCGAGGTTCCCTTCAGTTTCCCAGGCACACTGGCATAGGTCGTGTGGTGGTCCATCCTCATTGTCAACTTGATTAGATTTGAAATCAACCTTGAGACACACTTCTGGGTGCGTCTTTAAGGGTGTTTCCAGACAGGCTTTGGTGAGGAAGGAAGCCCCACCCTGCCTGTGGGCAGGAAACCAATGGCTGGGGTTCTGGGGCAAATAAAGAGGAGGAGACAGAGAATGCAGCATTTACACTGGCCTTCCCCAGCCTCTGCCTCTGAGACTCAAGCTGTCCCTGTCCCAAGCCTTCCCCTTCATGATGGACTGCATCCCTCTGACAGCAAGCCCAAACCAACCTTTCCCTTTAGTTGCTTTTTGTTGGGAATTTGGTCAAAATGATGAGAAAAGCAAACAATGCAGAAAAATAGGGATCAAGAAGGAGGGTCCTCTGATCGTGTGGCTCATCAGCCTTTAAAACTGGTTTGTGGAAGGAATTTAGAAAAGTGAGGAGCTGTGGGCTAGAGAAACCTCAGAATTCTGTAAGTAGAGCTTAGTGGTCCTCTGTGGTGGGAATTTGGAAGAAGAGACTGCTGAGAGAACGGCATGCAGAAGAGGACAGATTCACAAGGCTTCAGAGAAGGAGGAATCTGTCTGCACTGGGCTGGAGGCCATTCTGACTCAGAATATAGCTATATTTTTTCCATCCTCGTAAGCTGAGGCCACTAGACTCAAAAGCAATAGTGGTGGCTGTTTGGCAGAGGAGGCATGGCACAGTGACTGCTCACTGCTCTTGGTCAGATCTGTAATGGGAGAGAGAGGAAAGACATGAAAAGGGAGAACTGATAAGTTTGGTGCAGAAGAGAGCCAGGAGCAAATTCAAAGGTGTAGCCAAGGCAGATGTGGAAGAAGCAACCATAATTGTTAATGAGATTAGTGTGACCAAGAGGAAACCTTCCAGATCTAGGGAGATAGCTCCTCCTGAAAGTGCTTGCCATGCAAGCCTGAGGACCTCAGTTGAGATTCTCAACACCCACATTTTTAAAAGCTGGGTATGGCACCATACACCTATCATCCTAACACTCATGGGAGGGGTGGAAACAGGTGGGTTCCTGGACTCAGTGCCAGCCAGCCAAATAGTGAAATATTTTGTCTCAAAAAATAAGATGAAAAAACACACACCTTGAATCCCAGCACTCCAGAGGCAGAGACAGACTGGGAGTTCAATGCTAACCTGGTCTACAGAGTGAGTTCCAGGACAGCCAGAGCCAAACAGTGAGATCCTGCCTCAAGAACCTTTTGAAGTGTTTATCAGTAAGAAAAGCATTTCATATTTTGCTGGCTGGTGCAGACATGCAAAGTGCAAGAGTTACAGGGTCATGGAGGCTTGCACCAATGTGTGAGAAAGCTTCTGACACATCAGGCAATGTGTGGCAGGGCTGGGTTCCCTGCAGTGAGGCCTTGAGAGGGTGTTATGGGAACCTGTGGAAGGGAAGCCTGAGTTGCAATGGCTATGGTGGAACTGCAAGGAGCATGGGATGTCCACGGTACGGGTGAATCCAGCTCTCGCCACTAAGAAGAGGCTGCATGTGCTGAAGGTGTCAAAGATGAAGGGAGGGGGTCTTTCAAGTCGCTGGTACCCAGGTGATCCCCAAGATCTCCAGATGCCTGGCATGGAGCTGCATGATTTGGTGTTTTCCCTGCCGGGTTTCAGTCCTGTTTTGGCTTCTTTCCCTTGCTAGGCTCTCGTCCGTCCCTTTTAGAATGGAAATATTTACTCTGTGCATGGGTTCACGACACATAATTGGTGTTTGTTTCGTTTAATTTTTAATGGTCCATGGTTAAGAGACTGCCTTGATTTTCAAAAGACTTTAGGCTGGAGTTTCAATCTGTTAAAACTTCTAAGAAAGACTATGGAGCTTTAGACTCTGTAATGGATGCACCTTGTGGTATGAGATGACTACCAGCCTGTGGGAACCAGAGATGGAGTGTTATTTCATAAAGTGTTGTATTTGGGTGTCAAGTTGGCAATGGGGTAGATTTGTGAAAATTAATTTTGATTACCTACTTGACTGGGTTATAAAACACCTGGGGCATTCATAAGGCTCACCTTTGGATGTGTCTGTAAGGGACTTTCCAGAGTGTTAGTGAAGCAGGTAAAACACACCCTAAATATGGATAGTTTTAGCTCCTGAGCTGGGGTCTCTTTCATAAAAAGGGAAAATGGGAGAAAGCCAGGTGAGCCCTGGCATTCTTCTGTCTCTACTTGCTGATCAGCACCATGGACCAAGTTACTCATACCATCATGATTTCACTGCCACGATAGGCTGCATTCCCCTGAGAGCCAAAAAGATCCCTTCCTTTATTAAGATAGACTGTGTCAAGTATTTAGTCACAGTCACAAGAAAAGTCACTAATAACAGTGCTGTCCAAACTTACATTTGGGTAACACAAACGAGAAACCCGGCACTTCCAGTTAGACATGCGAGCACACTCACAGGCTCCCAGGACAACCCAGAACTAAGCCTTATCCCTCCTTGGAACGCTCAGCCACCAGGAGCCAGGTGCATGCTCAGGACAAACACACCCACATTCTAGGGCTGGAAATCAACCAGCTTGTGCTCCAAATGGATCAGGCACCCACTAGGGGGACGAGAACACCTCCCATGTCCATGGCTCACCTGTGCTACTCTCCTAGACAGGAAGCACCCAAGCCCCACAAGGACCATCCAACTATTAGTGAGGTACAGGCAGCCCTCAAGTGCCTGTGGATATTCATCTGTTCCTAAAGGCTTACCTTAATCCTTCCTAAATCCCCACACACTGTCAGCAAGAAAACACAGTGAATCTGAACCAACAAGGCCAAATTAAAGTGGTTATGTGGGAAGTCCTTAGCTTTTGGGCAAGGTCTGCCTTCAGACAGTCTCTGTGGCCAGCCTCCTCTCAGCTGGCTACTGGGATGCAGCTGTCCCTTTGAGTCTTAATTATGGATACTTAATTATGGACACAGGACATCGAATGGTTGTGCGTGCACAGGGCAAGATGGACTGAGAAGAAATGGGCAGCTATAAAAGCTGGAGCTCTCCTTTCACAGAGAGCTTCCTAACAGTGGTGGCTCAATGCCTCAGTTTCCCCCATGAGCATGCCAACAGGGACTGCTGCCCAGTGCAGGAAGCTCAGCAAGTCCTCACATGTGACAGCCAGACAGACTTCCAGAAGTGGCTGCTGTGTCACCAGCATGGGCCTCTGACCCTCTGCACAGGGCACCGATGAAGTAAGGGGAGCTTTTACGGTTGATTAAATTAAAGGATTTGAAGTTCAAGCTGATCATAGATTATGCCAGTGGGCCATTGTCATCACAGATGGTCCTGAACCAGATGAGAGGTGGGGCAGACTGAAGCATGGCAGGAGCAGACACGATGCACTGCTGGAAAATGTAAACTGTAAACTGGAAAATTCTCCCCTGGAGCCTTCAGAAGGAGCTGGTCTGTCACCACTACACCTTTATCCCAGCCCACTGAGACCCATGGCTGCCTCCTGACACTCAGAAGTGTTGGCTGATAAACTCCATGTTTGGGTCAATCATATTAATTACATAATAAATTATTTATTACAATCATAATAAAATTACAATAATAACTATGTAATCTGTAAAATGAGAACATCCACAGAGCCTAAGTCTGTGGCATGTGACCTGAGCATCCCTTAGAACCATCTGGAATCTGGGGGTAGCACAGCAGAATCACACAAGGAGATGTGCAGGCACAAAGCACACTCTCCAGACACTGCTTCCCTCACCCTTGACCCCTGATGGGGCACTGGAAGGAAACGGCCTTTTTAGGTACAGTCTGGCCAAGTGTTTGATTCTGTTTAAGTTTGTGCTACTGCTGCTGCTGGAAGATGGGGCTTTCTGGATGCTAACCAAATGCTTTCCCATTGAGCCACATCCCCAGCCCTTTGTTCTCTTTAAAAAAAATTGTTTGCTCTTACATATTTATGTGTATGTGTGTATCTCTGTATGTGCATATGTCATATGAGTACAGAGCCCTCAGGGACCAGAAGAGGAGCTGGAGCTGGAGTTATAGGTGATTGTGAGCTACCTGCAATGGTTTGAATAAGAACAGCCCCCATGGCTCATATATTTGAATGCTTAGTTGCCAAGGAATGGTTACTCTTTGATAGGGTTAGAAGGATTCAGAGCTGTGGCCTTGTTGGAGGAAGTGTGTCAATGGGGAGTGGGGCTTTGAGGTTTCAAAAGCCCAAGCCTGGCCCAGTGTCTTCCTCTGTCTATCTGCCTATGGATCAGGATGTAGCTCTCAGTTCCAGTGCCTGCTTGAGTGCTACTATACTCCCTGCCATAATAATGGACTAAATCTCTGGCACTGTAAGCAAGCCCTCAGTTAAATGATTTCTCTTATATTAGTTGCTTTGGTCATGGTGTCTCTTCACAGCAACAGTAACTAAGACACCACTCAACATGGGTGCTAGGAACCACACTAACTGGAGACCTCTGGAAGAGCAGCCAGCGCTGTTGACTACTGAATCATCACTCTAGCCTGCCCTGTCCCAGCCCTGTTCTGTTTTGAATAAGAACACAAAAAACAACAAATGCTGGTGAGGAGATGAGGAAAGAGGACCCCTTATTCACTGTTGGTGGGGATGCAAACTGGTGTAGCCACTATGGAAATCAAGATTGGGGTTTCTCAAAAAACTAAAAATAGAATTAATATGACCCAGCTATACCAAGGCTGGGCATATACCCAAGGGTCTATATCCATATACTCAAGAGTTTACATCATATACCCAAGGGTCTACATCAATATACTCAAGGGTCTACATCATATATCCAAGGGTCTATATCACATACCCAAGGGTCTACATCCATATACCCAAGGATCTACATCCATATACTCAAGGGTCTACATCATATACTCAAGGGTCTACATCATCTACCCAAGGGTCTATATCATCTACCCAAGAGTCTACATCTTATACCCAAGGGTCTACATCCATATACCCAAGGGTCTACATCATCTACCCAAGGGTCTACATCATATACCCAAAAGTCTACATCCATATACCCAACCAAGGGTCTACATCATATACCCAGGGGTCTATATCATACACCTAAGGGTCTACATTCATATACCCAAGGGTCTACATGATACCATAGAGATGATTCTAAATCCATGTTCATTGCTTCTCTGTTCATGATATCAAGGAAGTGAAGTCAACTTAGATGTTCATCAACAAAAGAATAGATAATGCAGTGTGGTGCATATGCACAATGGAATTTTATTTAACTGTAAAGAAAAATGAAACCATAAGACTTTCAGAAAAATTGATGGATTAGGAAATTATTATGTTAAGTGAGGTGGCCCATTTTCAAAAAGTCAAAAGCCTTATGTTCCATCTCATATGAAGATCTCAGTTTTAAATTGCGAGATATATATATAGATATATATATATATATATATATATATATATATATACACATACGTGTGTGTGTGTGTGTGTGTGTGTGTGTGTGTGTGTGTGTGTGTGTAGGAGGGATAGAGGTCATGAAAGCAGAAGGGAGACCAGGAGGAAGAGGTGAGGTCACATAACACATGTGACATGGAAGAGGAATGGGGCTCCGGGGAGTGGAAGAGCATGAAGAGATCTACAAAAAGAAATTTGCACACTAATTCACAAAAACAAAGTAACAGGCTGCTGGAAGATGGGGCTTGGTGGATGCAGAATCCCCCATGACAGTGCTGGAAGCAGCAGAGAGGGGGCAGCCCAGAGCCAGGGCAAAATCCTTTCACCAAAAAACTGGGTTTGCAATGTAGGTCAGAGCCTCTCTGGGGATAAAGGATCAAGCAGATGCCATGAGGGCACTCCAGAGAACTTTATCACCTCCGCAGACAGAGATTTCTCAGGGCTCGTGGCATTTTTTATTGGTGAAATTCACTCATAGGAAAAATTGCTCCCTCAAGAAGTCAGAATAATAGGTACATTCTTGAGAAAGATGAACGCCTGCCTGCTTGCTCTCACCTCATGATTACTTCTGCCATTTGCTTAACTATACTTCCAACAGGAAAAAGAAAGAGAAGGGAGAGGGCCACCCCATCCTCACTTTTAACCCACATTCACTTGCAAATTTGGGGAATTCACAAAATTTCCACATTCTGAAATTAAGCTCATGAAGGATCATGAAGAAAGGCCACAGGTGCCCATATATCATACACAGTTCATTTAGACTGTAGTATGAAGTTCATTATGATCTTTTAGTAAAATTCACAAACCCAGCAGGGCAGAATTGGAAAAATCACCATTTCTGAAACAAAACAAAACCTTGAATGTCTTTGCAGCTGACTCAAAAATCATGAGCTGGAGAGATATCTCAGTGGTTAAGAGCATGGGCTGCTCTTGCAGAGGACCATGGTTCAATCCCTAGAACACACGTGGGGCTCACATCCATCTATAACCCCAGTCCCAGGGGATCTGACACCCTCTTCTGGACTCCACAGGCACCAGACATGCACAAGGTGCACAGACATGTAAGCAGGCAAAATACCCATGCACATAAAAGTAAATATATTTTTAAATAAAAAAATTGTAAGTGCCATTTGGTGGAATGGATCCTGTGCCTGGCTAGAGAGGGCACCATGGAGGAAATTCACAGAGGCTCACAAGGACTGGGCCTGGAGCTCTGTGATGCTGCAGGTCACACTGAGAGACAAGGACAGAAGGACTCAACATACAGCCAGGACCCCAGGTCCCAGCAGAAAGGACACACATGTGGGAGATGAGGAATGTATGTCCCCAGATCCTACAAGAGATGTGTCAGGCAGCTGAGATCCCAGGACCTTTCTATGAATCTGGGCTCAACCTGCCCCCAGGTTCCTGGTGCCAGGGGTCACAATGTGATGCAATAGTGGTTCTATGCACAAACCCAGCCAGAAGCAGGTGTGTTCAGGCTTCCAGAGCTGGCCAGATCCTGATCTAGAGCCTTCCTTACTGTATGCCCAGTGCTAACACAATCTGAAAGTCCTTCCCAGGACTTCCTGCTGCCTCCCCAGAATATAAAACCGCTGGCATTGCAGAATCCCAACCTTCCAATGCCAGAGCTGTTTGTAGAGCCCAGGGGCCCAAGGAGTTGGGACACAGTGCAGGAGGAGGCCTGAGCATGGGTGCTGGCTGTGGAGGGTTTCTGACACCGAGTCTCCACAATGCAGCTGTCTGGGCAGAGGGACACTCGACACATTTCTTGGTTCTTGGACCAGTGGCTTCTGAACATATGGGGATCTGACTGTATGCATCCATTTCTAGACTCTCTATGCCATCTGCTCTGATGTCACAGGGAGAGCAGGAGTAGCTAGGGGCACAGGGCTGGACAAACGGGAAGAAGAGCAATCGGCTAATCGGCCTCACTGACCCTCAGTTTCTGATCTAGCAACAGGCTTTTCTGGGGATTTAGTAAGATATCTGCAAAGCGCTGCTCAGAAGCTGAAGTCGTCACATCACGATTACACAGTCTCACGGTCCTTCATCTTCAGTTTGATCAAAACGAATGCTTTGAAGACACAGTCTTCAGTGTGTCCCCACTCTCTGCCTGGGACTGGTGTGCTAATCCTAGAAGCTATAAAGAATGCTATTTTCTGACACTGGTGTGTCACAGGGGTAGAGGAGAGGAGGGCAGCATGGAGGGAACCATGGCCCATGGTGTGGGGTATAGTAAAGAGCCACACTCCCTTGATTAAGCCTTTATTTCTTTGTAGGCAGTGAGACTCTGGGATTCATCTCCTCAGGCCACCACTTACAGCCAGAACAGAGACTGATGGCAGAACATGTAGGGCAGTGTATGCACTTATTTCCTTGGCTGCTAGGACCCTCTCTCTATGTGAACCACACACTCGGGATGAACAGTGTTTCTCAGACTTTATCTCTGGGCCCAGCTCTCCTTTGTCCTGCAGAGCCCTGCTGCCCATTCTGCATGGAAGCCTTGTTTAAAACCCAAGTCAGAGAAAAGCTGTTGGAAAATCAATAACTCTGTTGCTGAGACTGGCCCCAAAGACAGAGTGGACATTCTGGGGAGGCTCATGAAGTGGCAGCTAAGAGAAGCAGTGGTGTCTCGTGCTAACAACACATTCCTCCAGCTACAGGAGCAGCAAGTCCAGCTTGGTGTTCAGGGCTGTGTCCCCTCAGCCTCAAGTGACCCCGTTTCTGTCAAGACTGTGGTGTGTTGACTAACTGGCATGTAAGGGAAGACACCTAGCATGGCCTCTGTTCCTGCAGGGTGCCAAGGACACTCCTGGAGCCACTGTCTCCTGGGGGATTGGGTGAATGCCCTGGCTCAACACATTTAATAAATCCATGTCCCTGACTGGAGGGGAACAGAATTGGTGGCAATTTGTTTCACTTATTTCACAAACATTTATCAGTGTGTCTGTCATACATGCTCCCTGCACCCCAGTGTGCCCAAATCAGGAGCAGGAGGAAAGCCCAACTCACAAAGGAGTAGAGACCCAGGCCTCAGGCTGGGTAGAGGAGCCATAGACTGCAGCTCAGGCAAAGGCTTAATGGCCTGCGCCCCCAACTATTGCTGCCCTCGGCTGGGGGCTGCTGTTGGTCACTCAACTGTAGTGTTTCTGCTTACCTGTCTCACCTCTGCCCAGGTGCTCGGGTGCATCTGGGCCCAGGTCAGCTCCACCACCCTGACAGTCACAAAATGGCTACTCCACCACAAAGACCACGTCTGTGATCCAGATAGAAGGAAAGAGTCACAGGCATGGCTAGCTTAGCCTTTTCTTCTTTGTCAGAAAAAAAAAAAATTAAAAAGTCTAGCTTTCCCAGAAGCCTAACCTAATTAAATACCACTGACCAGAAAGAGGTCACATTGCCATGTGGGTGTAAAAGCCTATATAGACATTTTAAATGGGGCCCCCAGTCAGCAAAATAGGCCAGTACAGAGAATGAGTGAGGAGGACCATGGCTAGGCAGCCCGTGGGGTCTGAGGGTTCCAGAAATACCATTAGTGTCTTTATTTCAGCCTCCATAGCAGTTCCCACTCTGCCATGCATTGACCGACAATGCCACTTCCAGGCCATTCACTTCCAGTGAGGCCCAGATCCCCCGAGGCTCAGCACAGGACAGGCCTGCATGCACCTAGTACACATGCAAACACAAACACACATACCATACCACACACACCACATACATACACATCACACACTACACACTCACGCCACACGCACCACACCACACATACATACACCACACACAGTCACACACAGTCACACACAGTCACACACAGTCACACACAGTCACACACACACACACACACACACACACACACACACACACACACACACACACAATTAAAAATGAATCTTTTAAAAAACACCCAGGAAGACAGCACCTCTTGAAGGCAGAGCATGCTGACCTTCAGTGGCGTCTCAGACATTGACCCCAGGTGCCTTTCGTGACCTTTGCTTAGCTGTCCTCTCATACAAATATGGCACATGGGGTCAGCAGAGGGTCAGTCATAGTCCTCAGCTTTTGCGAGGAGGAGATGGAGGGTCAGGAGAGGCTGGGGTCATCCCTAGCTGCATGGTGAGTTGGAGACAAAGCTCAGCTACATGGGGACCAGAGAGGGAGAGGAGGAGAGAGAGGGAGGGAGAGGAGAAACAACAAATAATTCATGACTTGCCTTCCTTTTCAGGCACAGACCCTAGGATGGGGGAGTGCCCTGTGCCAGGCACTGAGGCTGTTTACCTGAGGAAACTGCTTGGCTCCCAATCTAGCAACTGGGTTATAAGTGGTGGTGGTGGGGGGGGGGGGGGTAAAACAAGTGCTGCAGTGAATTTGTGTAGCTCAGAACACCATGTGACCTGGTGGTAGCCAATGAGAACCCTTGCAAGGATTACAAGAAAAGTTTTCCTGAGACTGGAAGAAAAAAAAAAAAGCAGAAGAGTTTTCTATTTCTTCCCTCTTCTCTGAACTCAGATGCAACACACGGAGCCACAGCAGCTGGTCTATGGTGATGTGGCAATAAACTAACAAATTAGATGGTGGAACGGTAAGAATAAAGATTAGGCTTGTCATAGGCATGGATCTGATCCACTGCCCCAGCCCGAGACCATATCTCAGCACTCACTGTAGTATGAGTAAAACTAACCCCATTTATTTAAGGGCCTGTTAACTAGGTCTTAGCTTGTTGGTCAAGTAGGTTGGAATAGTAAATATGATAAAAACTGAATGATAGGTCAGGAATCTCTGCAACTATCAAGGTTTACATAAGAGAAACAGTTGGTTGACAAGGAGCAAGTGTGGCCAGTACACAGGTTTTCCCAGGCTAACAGAAGATGGAGACAGGGAGGAAATCTTCAGACACAAGCATCAGCAGCAAAGCCCTTCTTTATAACTTCTCTGAACTCAGCGCAGACTCTCCTCAGATGACCAACCAAACCCAGTTCTCCTGTACATATCAAACAGGGGCTCTGCCCAGTCACCTTTCTCCAAGACTGTGGCAGGGACCCAATCCACACATCCTTTACTTCCCTGAGACACCTGAAACCTTCCCCCACACATGGAGTTCTTTGCTGTGAGATTGGGCAGGGTAGACCCAGTTTTTGCCCTTCTTGTGGGATGATAACATGGGTCATCATGCCGGCCTGCAGTTTCCTTGGGCAGGTTGACCATTAATAATTCACCCAGGAGAGAAAGAGACACCTTCCTAAATACTTGCCCCAGCCCAAAGCAGGGCTTGGAGCAGGCTGCTTGATAGCCCTCAGAACCCGACTGTCATATTTAGATATTAGCATGCATCAGTGATCATAAGTAAATTATTCTAAGAACAGAGCCGTGGCTGCACTGCGGGCAACATTCCATGTTCGCCAGCAGAGGCATCAGGGAAACGCAAAGCCAAGTAGACCTGGAACAATGAAGGTCCAAGGAGCATCCTGCCTTCTGTACATAGTGGTTCTGCATCTCCAAAGGGCTGCTATACATGCACTTGTTACCCTGTTGGGGAAAACTATTTTAAGCCTAATTAGCAGGATTTTTTTTAGAATGCAAATGCTTTTCATTTAGACATAAAACAAAATGTCACGACATTTCCTCCACCCATTTATCACAAACAAGTTAATTACTGTGTAACAAATCTCCCCTGCTGGAATGTGGAGGTCCAGGGCTGCCGGTGAGCTGACTCAGGCATTGAGAGGAAGCCACGGGGCGGCCGGTAATAGCTCATGGCGTGCTCACCATAAAACCACGACTGGGAAGCTCTGCTTGTCAAATTAAGTAAGGTTAAGCTCTCTCCCTCGGAATAACTCAATTATCAGGAGTCATTATCTATTTAGCACAGAACCTACGGAAGCTCCGAGCTCCGAGTCTGTTTCTGACAGTCATCCTCACTGGTTCTCAGAGTGGCCAAGTCTTCTGCGCACCCAGCCATGTCTGCCCATCCTAGCTTGAGTGTATTGTGGGCCTCACTTTTCACCTCTGTGTATGCAAAATTATTTCTAAGATATAAAAACATTTTTGCTCATGACCTCTTACACCTCAAGCTCTAGGGGAAGAAAACAGGGAGAGAGCAGAGGGTGTGGGCGAGGGAGAGGTGATGCCGACATGGCTATAACCCATCCCCGTCCCCCCACATGCCCAAGAGGACAGGAGCACACAGTGGGGCCTACACCAGCGTGATCTAGGAAGCATGGCGAAGATATGGAGATTTATTTTCTGTTGTAGATACTCCTTGTTACCAGATAGCATTTTTCTCTCAAGTCTGGGTCACTGGGCGTGGCAAGATCTCCTTGTGTTTCTCAGGAGCTCTGGGAGGTCTCACGTCCCAGGGTCAGCATGATGGAGTCCAGAACGCAGCAATGGCAGGGACGAGCCACACTGGACACGGGAAGGTGGCCCACCTCATCCAACTCCAAATCAAAACATTCACGGAGCTCTTAGAGTGTCCTGAACACACTTTCTCATCAAGGCCCGTCCATTCCAAGTTTTCCTTCCTTCCTTCCTTCCTTCCTTCCTTCCTTCCTTCCTTCCTTCCTTCCTTCCTTCTTTCCTTCCTTCCTTCCTTGTTTTTTATGATCAGCAATGGTCAATGGCTTTGGCTTCCCAATTTGTAAAATAAAAAACCATCAGAAAGGTTGGATGCTGTTTTAATTCACATAATTTTTTAAGGAACAAAAATACAAAAGATTCCTGCTGGAAGGGGCCATGTCCAGCAGGTGGGAGCAACCTTTTGACATTGCATCGGGATTGTCATTGTTGCCTTCGAAGTTCAGACTGAGAACCACACAACCACTCCTCCACAAAGAAAAAGAGAAAGAAAAAGAAAAGAAACAACAACTCACAGTTCTAAGTCTAGGGTTTTATGGCCAAGTGAATTGACAGCTGCTTCTGAGTCCATGCAGACATGCCTAGAACAGCTCTCACTGTGCAGGTAAGAGCTTCCACACACCTGCACACACCTGTTCATAGACAGCTGCTCTATTTCCTACAACACAAACTCACCAGGAGAAGTCAACAACTTTAAGACTTCAGACCAATATGGAAATTAGGATTTGACACCCCTTCTGAAAGCCTACTTCCCCTGTCTCTACTATATCAGTTCAAACTTCTGAGAAACTGAGGCCAAGAGCAAAAACTCCTAGACTGAAACCTCAGAGCCAAGTCTCTTATCTCCCACTCTATGCAGACAGAAAGTTTAATTAGTTTGTCTGGAAAAGGGAAACAGATTTTCAATGAGTTTTCTAGCTATCTCCCTCTGCCCCTTGCATACCTTGGTTTCAGAAGCTCGATGCCCTTCCCCGGGGTCTGTGTTTTCCTATCATTGGAGGGGCAGTCATGAAAGCCACAAGCCACATTTGTGAGCAGAATGTCTGTGGGCTTATTTACCGAGCTCCCAACAACATCGTCTGCTTTGTCACGCATTTCAAAGTGGGGATAATTTAAGAGTCCTGCATTTCATACATAAAAATACTCAGTAAAGAAGTCTCCCTGCACAGCATTGGGCGACAACATTCCACGCGAATTCCCATTTGTTGCCCAGGAAATGATTCACCTCAGTCCAAAATGACAGGCAGGCCTTCGGAATCATTCACCACTTGCAAGGAGCCTCTCAGTTGGCCTACTGGAACCTGCTTGATCTCACACCCATCTCTTGGCAGAGAGCAGGGGCTCCAAGGCCAGCCAAGCCTTCCACTTCATCCCCGCCCCCTCCACATCTCCACATACACACACCCTGCTCTACCTCGGAGTAGTTTCTCTCCTTCCAGGACGTTCGGGGAGATCAAGGCAGTGTAGTCTTCTTCGGAGAAGCCAGCTTTACAGGCCTCTCTGACTGTAAGATCCTCATGGTGGGCCTGGGGATGGAAAGGAAAGTGTGAATCTAAAATAAGTTAACAGAAATTTAATCCAACCCACATTTGTCACGGCCACCTCACAAGCCTCTGGCTGAGAAGTGCAGATAAACCACCATCTCCACCCAGAGGTGGTACTGGGATCCTCAGGTCTCTGGGGGAACTTCAGGTTGTATTAGCCCCGGCTAGGAGAATCTTCCCCCACCGGACAGCTGCACCTACATCCGTGGGAAGTACAGGGTCAGCTGATGCCTAGACCAGGTGCCAGAGGGCCCTTGTTGGTATATGGCAGGGGGAAAAGACAGTGAAGTGCCGGGGAGGAGAGGTGGGTGAGCATCAGCAGCACCAGCAGGCTTCACCAGTGGCTCACCCAGCCCCAGGCAAAGCCAGGCGGCTGGAGAGGGAGGGAGTTCTGCTAGGAACCATCTCTCCAGGCTGCAGAGCTCTCTGCCTTTAGGTTAGGTGAGGAGGAGGCAGCCTCCCTCCGCAGGCCACAGGGGTGGGGTTCCAAGAAAGGAGCTGGCAAAATCAAAGAGATTCCAGGGCTGTTTCTGAGCTGAGCAAAGGGAGTGACCAGTTCTGCTACCAGGCTGCAAGGAGGCAAGGCGTGTGTGTGTGTGTGTGTGTGTGTGTGTGTGTGTGTGTGTGTGTGTGTGTGTGTGTGTGTGAAGTTCACCCACCCAATGTCCTGGACTCTTATTCACCCTGAAGCCCCTGTTTCAAGCCTAGTCAGGAGGGAGGGTTCCCCTGATTGACCAGAAGGGCTTGCTTTCCGCTCCTCTGGAAGTCTAGATCTGTAGGAAGGGAAAGCAATGAGTGGGCAGGGGTTTCCACCCAAGCTGCCAGAAAGGGAGATTGCATGTGTCCCCACCAATCCAGTCCGCTACCGGGCGGAGAAAGCGCACCAGGTGCCGTGTCCCTGGTGATGAGCTCCCGGAGCCGCGGGCGCAGCAGGCACCCGGCAGTCTCCGCTTCGCGGGCCGCCGGAGCGGAACGCGCCTCGCTGCCGGCCGAGTCCTCCAGCTGCGCGCAACGGCGCCGCCCGGGTTCGGCTAGGAGGCCACCCGCAGCCCGCAGCCCGCAGCCCGCAGCCTATAGCTGGGGTGGAATCCGGCCCCGGAGGCTGGGAGAAGACTGGTCGGATCGAAGATCTTCCTCGGGTCAAACTCAGAATCGCAAACCTGGGGACTGCAGCTCCGACATGCACTTGCAGCCCGCGGGAGGCGAAAGTCGGCCGGGAAAGTTTCTGTCCCCCCGGGGCGTGTTCCCCGCGCACGGCGACGGTCCAGTGGCCTCGGAGCGGGCGGTCCCCGGCCCTGGTTCATCGCCGAGATTACCTCGGCGTGGCAGCGAGCAGGCCACCGGACCGATCGGCCACGAGAGGGGGTTCGGGCCACTCTATCTCCGCTCAGGGTCGCCGCGGGAGCTGCCGCTGAGCCGCGCAGAGGCCCCGCAGCGAGCCTGAGCCACCCAACTGAGCCGGCTAGGGACCGCGCAGAGACGGTGTGGGGATAGCGCGGGTGTCCAGCTCCTGTGCCCGGGCTTAGTGCTTCGCGCTCCCGCCGCGCCCTCTTTCCGGTCCTTCTCTAAGTCGAGAGGACTCGCCAGACACCACGGCTACAGCCCGTGCCCCGTAGTCGCCTCCGCCTCCCACCTCAGCTGCGCTCCGTGGCACCCACGAGACCCGGGCGAGCGCTCCGCGCAGCGGACCCGACCCCGGCAAGCGGCTGGAACTCAGGATGCGCTGCTGCCGGGCGATGGAGGCGAGCGCTACGCCAAAGAGGGCGGCCCCGGAGCGCAGATCGGGCAGCGAGATGGCATCCCGGGTCCCGCCTGCTCCGCCCCGCAGCTCCCGGCTCCGATCGCGGGCGGCTTCGTGCAGCGCGGGCGGCGGGATGAGAGAACCCGGGTAGCCCAGCCAACCCCACGCGTTCCTGGACCGCCCGCGAGCAGGGAGGCGGCAACTTACCCGGAGCGCGCCCGAGAGCCCGAGTAGCAGCAGAGGCAGCACCGAGCCCGTGGTCATGGTCTCCGTCGCGCCGCGCCGCCCTGGCGCTCTCCCGGTGCCCGGCTTCCCCCGCCGCGGCAACGCTCCGCCCGCGCCCGCCCTGCTGCTCCCCGCGCTCGCCGCCCGGGCTCCGGGAGCCAGGCCAAGTGGGCCGGCGGCGCGCTCCCTCCGGCCGGTGCGTCCGCCGGCCTCGCAGCCGCCCGCGCCTCTGTTCCGCGCGCTCGGAACTGCAGGTGAAGCCGCGCGGCCGCCCCGCCGAGGCCCCGCCCCTCCGGCCGGGCCTGACGCGGGCCTTAAAGGCGCCGCTCCCGCGCCCACTCGCTCAACAACCTGCGAGCATGGTTGTTTGCTGCCCCGCCGGCCTCAGTCCCAAGGGACATCTGGAGCTCCGTTTCGGCAGAAGTAGACAAGCACACTCGGCCTCTAGGAGCAAAGACTGTGTGGACTGAAGACGGTACTGGGGTCTCCGTGCCCAAGTTAGATGTCCTTTATAGTTTGTGGGACGCCCTCGCGATCACCCCGTGATCTTAGGTCAGCTTCTTTCCAGAGCCCACTGTGGAGAGTGGACACTTTCCTCAGCCATTGTGTCTTCTAACTCCCCTGACACAGGCCTTTGTGGTGGCCTCCAGTCCACCGAACAACTGACGAGGATACCTAGAGAGGTCAGAAGAGAAGGGAGAAGGGAGGGGGTCATTCTCCAGCTGACAGGGCTCCTCTGACCCCTTCAGCCCAAGAGAAAACTTAGGATGTGAGCCTGGCTCTGAGCACACTGCAAGGTTTGGAAGGGACCCTGCTCATCCCTGCAGGAAGGCCTGAGAAGGCAAGGAAGAAATCAGAGGCCCTGAAAAGGAAGGATCTCCAGCAGGCAGAGCTGTCAGGCCTGTCAGCTCCCTGGGCAGGCCAGCTCCATTTGCTTCGCATGGGCAATTTCCAAGCCCGACTTGTGGGGTTTTTTTTTTTTCTTTTTTTTTCAAGGATCATATCGCTCCCATTGAAAAATAAGGGCAGCTTGGATTGTGAGTGAAGGCTTCCCCGCTCCTTCCTTATCTAAGGAATGAAGAGAAAAGTGGAATGTTTGCTCAGATATTTCACATGTTCTTTGTCTCTCTTCTGAGGGAATCTGTGTCCAGAATACAATAGCTCTGGTTTGAGAAGAGTGGGTAAAATTGCCCCAAAGTCAGAGTCAGCTTGGACAGAGAGACCTTTTCCTCCTTGCCTCCCTCTCCCACCCACCCCCCCAAATGGTGGATGGCACCCTAGGCTGTTGGCTGGTCTACTGGCTAGCACTCATGCCCAGGGGAAGTCAGGTTCCAGGTGACCCTGCATGCACAGCGGGCTGTCTAAGGATATGACTCTGGGTTTGGCTGTACCACCAAGTATTGGAACAAGACTGTGCCATCCTGACCATGCTCCAACAGCTTGTACCAGTGTCAGGGCACGAAGAGCCTACTAATTTAACAGGGCTGGGTGGGCCAGCCTTGTAGTGTCAGACTGCTGTGTGGCCTTTTCTGGGGAGACATAAAGAAACATTCACCCCAGATAGAGAGGCGCCCAGACCAAAGGAAGACTTGAGTGCAGCCTGGTGAGTCAGTGAGTTGGGGTTACTCACAGGAGCACAGTGACCTGGAAGAGAAAGCTACACCACAGACTCAGACCCACTGCATAGTCAGGAAGAGATGGGGAGCAAATCCTTCTGGAAAATTCCATTCTGCAGCCAGTGCACATGTCCCTGAAAGACGTGCCTCCCTCCTGAACACACTTCATCTTGCCCAGGTGAGCAGTTTGGGTCCCTTCCAAACCTGGGTGGTACAGCCAAAACCTTCCTCTTTTCTGTGTTGTCTTGAGACGCCATCTTGGGGGCCACTCTGTGTTCCCAGTAAACCTAGGCATAAAGCCACAGGCAGCCACCTGGAAGAGCCCCTCCTCTCTCCAGTTGTGTTTTGGGCAGACAACCATGTCACCTTGGGGAAAGGCCGGAGGAAGCAGGTAGGTCCTGAGGTTCAAGTATTGGACTTAGTACATCCCAGCGCTGCCTATGGTTAAGTGTTGGAGAGTCTAGGCCCTCCAGACACGCAGTGTGACTCCCTGACAGAGTCTGCTCTCCTGGCATTAGCCAGCCCTGCTGTGAATCAGGAGCACTATGTAAATGTATCTACCCCAGGGGTGCAGTTGTACAGTTTCCTGTTATCTAGCCAGGCTTGAAGGAAGTCTAGAGAGTTCATGGACTAGAAGCTGGCTAGCAGCAATCGCAGGCAGACCCCAGGAGGACCCCTGGCGTGGGCAGCATTCTCCAAACTTATTTATTCAAGGAGTAGGCTTAGGCATCTTATGGGAACCCACGTTTCCAAGAACATGGCTCAGAAGTGTTGCAGTAACCCATGCGAGTCCAGCAGAGAGCATTGCTTTGTCAGACTTGTTCTGAGTGAAGCGGAGAGGGCATGCTGAGACACAGAAAACATGAAGCTGCTCTTCCCAGGGACAGTCCTAGTCTGTCTCTTGCAGTCTGACCAGCTGCATGGCCAAGCTTGCTTAAAAATATAGGTTCTTGGGCCCCTTACCCAGTACTCCCTACTGAAATCCACAGGCTAGCACACACAGACACACAGACACAGACACACAGGCACAGACACACAGACACACACACACACACACACACACACACACACACACACACACACACACACACCACTGCCAATTGGGAAGTTGCCCATCTACCTAGGAGGCAATATGCAAATCCCCAATGAAAATGCAGATTCTCTAGGCTCCGTCCTCAAGGGGCAACACTGCCTTCCACCTCCCTCCCTCCCTCCCTCCCTCCCTCCCTCCCTCCCTCCCTCCCTCCGTTCTTCCTTTCCTTTTCTTTCTTTTTCTATTTTTAGGCCCAGGTTGGCTTCAAAGTGACAACAATCCTCCTGCCTCAGCCTCCTGAGTGTGGGGATTACAGTGGTGAGTCAATACCATCTTTTCCTTAAGCCCCTTTCTCAATGCCCATACTAAAATCTACAGTAAAAACTTACTACTCGGTCTTTGCTTCATACAAAGAAGAGTGAAGATCCTGGCACCACCAATGCTGTCCAGGGAATAAGGTCTTAGACTCTCGGACCCTTGCATTTAGCAGTCACCCTCGTGGACAGCAACACACACACACACACACACACACACACACACACACACACACACACACACATACACTAACATTTGAATCATAGACATTGCTTCCTGTGGAGTGCCCTGGATCAAGGAGCCTTGGGAATACTGTTTCCTTGGCCTTGGGTCCCTTGTCTGGGGCTCTGTGGGTAAAAGATGAGTTTCTGACCTGTCATGCCTACCAGTCCTGCACAGGGAAGCCACTGAGACCTGGAACCTCAGAACCTGAGTAAGGGGCCCTAGAAGGAAGTGCACTTTTGTTCCTAAGAGAACTTAAGAAAAGGCATCAGGGAGGGGGTGTCAGAATGAGTGATTTCAACACCTGTGAAGCTGTTGGTGTTTGCAAACAGGGTCGTCTTCTACATCTCCCACTTGTTGGGCATAAGGCAAGGGCTTCAGTTTCTGCAAGTCAAATGCTCACAGATCTCTGATTTTTCCTATATTCATAGTTTTGCACTCCCTATTTGCGCGTGCGTGCGTGCGTGCGTGCGTGCGGTGTGTTCATGCAGGTATTTACACATGTATATGTGGGTGTGAGAGAGTGCTTATATGTGGAGGCCAGAGTTTGACTCCAGTGTCTTCCTCCATTGCTTTCTTCTTTGTTGATATCGCCAGGGTCTCTGGAAGAACCTGGAGCTCACTGATTCAGCTAGGCTGTCCAGCCAGCCCCAGCTTTCCTCTTGTCTCTTCTCTCCAGTGCCTGGGTAATGGATGCATGCTTTTTAAGCAGGTGCTGGGGGTTCAAACTCAGGTCCTCATACTTTTGTGGCAAGCGTGTTAATGACTGAGCCATCTTCTTAGCCTGCATTTATCACCATCTTTTAGGCACCTCACTGTTAAATGAAAAAGCCGTCTTGTAAAGAAGGCAGAGTTAGCAAAAAACTGTGTTCATAAAATAAAGCCAGGTCCTTGGGGGATGGTTGTTAAGAATATTTGAGGCAGGATGGAAAGGAAGGGAATCTACCTGCTACCACCTCCTGAAAGCCTCTTTGCACAGAGGACAGAGGACTCTTCAGGGAAGGAGCAAGAGAGAGACGGAGCGGGAGGAGGAGAGGTGAACATAGTACAAGTAGCTCTCTGCCTGCAAGTCTAGTGTCACTTCCAGCCGGCCAGCTTCCCCGAGAAGGGGAGGAGGAGCATTCATGCACTGGGTCTTCAGATTCCAGCCTGCTTTCCCTTCAGTATCCACTGCCACTTCCAGCCGCCCAAGCCTTGCTCTGCAAGCCTAGAATTGTGACCTCATGCAATCCTGGTGCCCCACAATAGGAAAAAAGACTTGGACATGTGAATGGCCTGTCATGGCCCATTGTCAGATATTCTCTCCCTCACCTCCAACTTCTGGCAATCCTCCTGCTTCAGCCTCCCCAGTGCTAGGATTACAGACTTGAACCACTACACCAGTTCCAGGCTGAGATTCTGCAACAAGGGACAGTGGGACTTGGGCCTGGTGCTCGGCTGCCAGGATCCATCCTGGTCCAGAGATTGAAGGAGTCAACAGGGAGGTAGGCAAGCCCTGGCTCCTGTCTTCTCTCCCTTTGACTCCACACCCTGCCTGACCTCAGCCAGTGAGAAGTTCAGAAGCCGTGCTAAGCCTCACTCTGCCCCTCAGCATCCTCCTTCTGGCTGGCATTGTTCTTTCCCTGGGGGGGGGGGAGTGTCTGGTAGGCCCTAGGCCATCACACCCGCCCCTGACTATGCACTGCAGCAGACATCCTCTCTGTACATGGAGGAGAGAGACACAGGAAGCTCGCCCGCTCCTCAAACAGCCCAGATTCCCACCTGACAGACACTCCCAGTGATGCAGGATGTGTATGGCACTCTGGCACACATCACGTTTGTTCCATTTTGCACAGGAGGAAACGGAGGACTAAAGCTAGCAAAGGCTCTTGAACTGGGGCCTCATGATGCCTCAGTCTATTCTCATGCCCTTAGCCATTACACTGTGGTGTTTGCTGGGGCTGGGGGAAGGGATGTAGACCGTTGGAGGCATCTGTGAAGTAGGATGTACAACTCAAAAGGGAAAAATCCAAAGAAAGCTGTCCAAGCGGGCAGCTGTCAGAGTGGACAGGTCTAACTGGGGAGAGAGATGTGACTCTCCTGTGACCCGAGTCAGTGACATGTTTTGTTGTTGCTTTGTTTATTAGATTTCTGTCTGCTGTTAGGAAAGGGGGTGCCAGTGGTGAGGTGCAGACACACACATCCCAGGGCACTCACAGGTGACCCTGCATTCTGTCAGGCTAGTCACTTGCTGGTATGCAGACGCTCTCAGCAGGAGAGGAGCTCAGAATGGAGTCACTGATGGACAGCATTATCACACTCCCATGAAGGCAGGGACCCTGTCTCCCTGAGATGTGGTGCTGCCCCCACTTGTCCTCTAAGACCTCCTCATGTGGATAGAGTTGTGTCTCTCGTGGGTTCAGTGCTATTGGTGACCCAGATCCCAGGCCCTCAATCAGTGGACTGAGGACTGACTTCGCATGTTTTAAAAAGATCTTTCCTGTTTAGACTTTTCTCTAAAACACGCCCCAAGCCTGAGCGCTCTGTCTGGCCAGTGGTTGGAGCCATCTCTGCCTGCCCTGGATCCCTGCAACCTCCTTCTCTTCGATGTTGGCTGGAAAGTTAGATCTGAGGTGGTCTTGTTGCAGATGGCCCCTTGAGGGTCTTGACAACGTCTCTACAGCCTGTGAGGCAGGTGCAATGTCACCTGGCCTCTGGCAAGTTTTCACTCCATCACCATGCCCTGCTCCCACCCCTACTGTTCCTCAGGACGTGCACTGGCCCTGGAGTTGCCTTGACATTCTATCCAGGTTCCCTGCTGACCACAGCTCTTCATGAAGCTCCATCTAAGGTCTGAGAAATCCTGGCCAGGCTGAGAGACACACCCCACACAGCCAGGACCACTCTGGCCCTCATGCTCCAGTGGGGCCATCTATTCCCAGTGTTCTGTGCTTTCATCAGCATCCCCGGCAGGTGCTTAACACATATCTGACTAAGTTCTGGAGGAATAGCTGAGAGCGGAGATAGAGTCAGCAGGCAGCCTGGAGTGGGGGAGGGGCTGTGTGGCCACCTTTCTGAACCACAGCCAGGAGCTGGAGGAAAGAGCCTTGCAGTGGTGGGGTGGGCGGACTCTGACAATGGGATCCCAGAGGCAGTGGGGGAGGGAGAAGATAAAAACAGGCGTCCAAGGAGAGGAAATGAAATTAAACAGTTAAGTGGATAATATCAGATTTAAAGGGAGGAAGAACATGGGTGAAGCTAAGAATATGAGCAGACAGAGTGGCCATAAAAACAGAGACGGAGAAAATGGAAAGGAAGTGAAAGTGGGCTGTAAGAGTTTAAGCATCTGCCAGGAATCATGAGGCCTGCTGGGAAAAGGTGTTCCTTGTCCTCTACAGCCCCAGGAGGCCTGGGGACACAGCTGTCAATGGCAGTGCGTGGTGAGCCTTCCCATGCTGTCTGTCAGCAGGTTTGTTGCTGAACTTGGGGACCGTTCTTGTTCTCCCTCAAACATGAATCCCATGCAGCAAGGTGAGGCTGAATTCCTGGGCGACAGGTATTCTCAGCCCAGGTCAGGCCACCCAGGTGACCTGGTGTGTGGCCTGCCCAGGTGGGTGCCCTGCTCAGCACTCTGTCCCAGAAGGTGTGTCCCAACAGCTGCCCAGAGTCTTTCACCTCCTGGGTCTACAGGAACTCCATTGGAGAAGACACTCTACAGGTAGAGAGGTAGAGAGGCTCTTCCGCAGGCGTCCCTGGAGACCCACTCCCGGGGGATCAGGTAAATGCTGTGGATATTGTTCTATATAAATAAAACACTGATGGCCAGTGACCAGACAGGAAGTATAGGCGGGACAAGGAGAGAAGAGAATTGGGGAAACAGGAAGAAGGGAGAGAGACACTGCAGCCACCGCCAGGACTAGGAACATGTAAAGACACCGGTAAGCCACCAGCCACGTGGCAAGGTATAATTTATAGAAATGGGTTAATTTAAGATATAAGAACAGTTAGCAAGAAGCCTGCCAAGGCCATACAGTTTATAAGTGATATAAGCGTCTGAGTGATTATTTTATACGTGGATTGTGGGACTGCGGGGTTGGTGGAACCTGGAGAGAAGCCCTCCAGCAACAGGTAAAGGGTGAGTTTTGGTGCACCAAGCCAGGGTCTCACATTGTGAGTGTGGGGAATGAGCCTAGTCCCAAGGGCTCAGTCTAAGCATTATCCCCAGGTAACTGACACCAGCATGATTCCCCTAGTGAGTATAATCACCTCTAGAGATTCCCAGCACCTCAGTGTAGAAGGAACAATGCCATCTTCCCAGTAAGGGGCTTGCTACAGGGGGCAGAAAGATACTGTCTTAGTTAGGGTTTCTGTTGCTATGATGAAACACCATGACCAAAAAGCAAATTAGGGAAGAAAGGGTTTATTTGGTTCACATTTTCATACCACTGTTCATCATTGAAGGAAGTCAGGACAGGAACTCAAAACAGGGAAGGAACCTGGAGGCAGGAGCTGATGCAGAGGCCATGGAGGGGTGCTGCTTATTGGCTTGCTCAGTCTGATTTCTTACAGAACCCAGGACCACCACCACTCATAATAGGCTGGACCCTTACACACCAATCACTAATTAAGGAAATGCCTACAGCCAGATCTTACGAGGCGTTGTCTCATTGGAGGTTCCCTCCTTTCAGGTGACTCTGGCTTGTGTCACCTAGTTGACATAAGACTAGCCAGCACAGATGTACAATATGGTGAAGGAAATGTGGTCCTAGGGAAGTGCTTGCAAGCATAAGGACCTGAGTTGGAGCCCCAGTACCCCAGCATGTAAGGGCTGGCGGTGGTGGTGTACATCTGCAATCCTCGCATTGGGGAGGCACATTGGTCAGCCAGCCCAGCAGAACCTGTGGGTTTCAGCTTTAGTGAGAGAACTGTGTTCCAGAAGACTTTGTCAGCTTGACACAGCCTAGAATCACCTGGGAATAGAGTCTCAGGGATCAAACTGGTCTGTGGGGATTGGTTTTGATTGTTAATTGATGCAGAGGGCCCAGCCACTCTGGGCAGCACTACCCCTAGGCACGTGGTCCTTGACTATATAAGAGAGCTAGCTGAATTATTCATAATAGGCAGAATCTGGAAACAACCTGCATGCCCCTCAGCCCAAGAATAGATAAAGAAAATGTGGTACATCTACACAATGGAGTATTATTCAGCGGTAAAACAAAACAAAACAAAACAATGACCTCATGAAATTAGACAAATGGATGGAACTAGAAAAAATCATCCTGAGTAAGATAACCCAGACCCAGAAAGACAAACATGGTATGTACTCATTTATAAGTAGATATTAGATGTAAAGCAAATGATAACCAGGCTACAATTCACAGCCCCAGAGAAGCTAGACCCTAAAAGAGGCACATGGATTACCCTGGGAAGGGGAAGCAGATGAGATCTCCTGGGTAAACTGGGGATGGGGGGGGGTGTAGAGAGGGGAGGGGAATGGGAACATGAGGGATTGGGATGGCCGAGTTGGAGGAGGGACAGAGAGGGAGAGCAATGAAAGAGGTATCTTGATAGAGGGGGGAACCTGGTACCAGGGAAACTCCCAGAAATCCACGAGGATGACCCCAGCTAAGACTCCTAGCAATAGTGGAGAGGGTGCTGAACTGGCCTTCTCCTGTAATCAGATTGGTGACTACCCTAATTGTCATCATAGAACCTTCATCTAGTAACTGATGGAAGCAGATGCAGAGATTGACAGCCAAGCACTGGGCTGAGCTCTGGGAGTCAAGTTGAAGAGTCGGAGGAGGGATCATATGAGCAAAGCGGTGGGGGAGGGTCAAGATCACAATGGGGAAACCCACAGAGACAGCTGACCTGAGCTTGTGGGAGCTCATGGACTCTAGACTGACAGCTAGGGAGCCTGCATAGGACCAACTCTGCATGTGGGTGACAGTTGTGTAGCTTGGTCTGTTTGTGGGGTCCCCAGCAGTGGGATCAGGATCTGTCCCTGGTGCATGAACTGGCTTTTTGAAACTTATTCCCTATGGTTGGATGCCTCTCTCAGCCTTGATGCAGTGGGGAGGAACTTGGTCCTGCCTCAATTTAGTATGTCATTCTTTGTTGACTCCCATTGGAGGAGTGGATGAGGAGGGGTGTAGAAAGGAGGTGGGGGAGGGAACAGAGGAGAGGAAGGAGGGGAAACTGTGGTTGGTATGTAAAATAAATTTAAAATTTTAATAAGAAAAAAAGAAAGCTAGCTGAGTATGAAGCTTCAAAGGAGACAGCAAGAAGCATTTCTTCATCGTTTTTTGTTTGAGTTCCTGTTTGAGATCCTGCCCTGACTTCCCCAGTGACAGGCTGTAACCTGTGAGCTGAAATAAACCCTTTCTCTCCCAAGTTGCTTTTAGCCACGGTGTTTGACACAGGAACAGAAAGGAAACTGGAACATCTTGTCACAAAAGGTAAGATGGGAAGTCACCTCTGGACTCCTAACACATGTGCACACATGTGCACACATACCTACCTACATGCTCATGTGAATACACCTTCATGTACACACACACACACACACACACAGCACATGTGAGGGAGGCAGCAAGCACTGGATACACTATGCAGAAAGCTGGGCATAGGGATAAGGTGAGAGAGTACCAGGTGACTTCCTCAACTACAGAGATGGACACCCCCCCAACACACAAACACACACACACACACACACACACACACACACACACACACACACACACGTGCGCGCCATCCCTGGAAAGGCCCCAGCAGAGGGCATCATAACAAACATGACTTATTTTGGACCCTTTGCAGGAGCAAGGAAAAAGAATGAAAAGCAGGGCTGATCCAGACAGAGCTGAGTACTCCCCCCAGCCTATGAGTGTGTCTCAGCATCAGGGGTACCCACCCATGGTACCCCTCAGTGGGTAGAATGTTTGCTCAGCATGCCCAAGGTCCTAAGTTCCATCCCCAGCACTACATAAATTGGATACGGTGGAACATGCTTGTAATCCCAGTCCTTAGGAGGTAGAGGCAGACAGATCAGATGGGGCTGGCAAGATGGCTCAGTGGGCAAAGGTACCTGAGGACCCAAAGGAAAGGACTGACTTCTGCAAGTTGTCCATTGACTCACATGTGTGCCACACATATATACACAGGCATATAAAATGAATAAAATATATTTTTTAAATGTTTTAAAGGCTTTATTTATTTATTTATTTTTTTTAGGATTGCTTTAGGTTTACAGAAAGATTGTCAGAAGATAAGGAGATTAGACCGGCTCCCCTAGCCAAGATTCACGCACACACCAGTGGAACCCGCCTCCCAGCACTAACATCTTCCACACTGTAGTAAGACTGTAACGACAAACCCGCATGGCTACACTGTTGCTGAGATCTGGGCTTTACGAGGGAGCTTCCTTGTCTGAATGGAAACAGTGTGGCCAGTTTGATAGTGCCACTCAGATAAATTTCCCTGGCTAAGCATCCTTGTGCTTCTTTTAGTTCTTAACCCTGGAAACCTCTGCCCTCTCTACTGACTCCACAGTTTTTTCTTCGCCAGCATGTCATATGACTGGAGTCCGAATGTGGAGCCTTTTCAGATTGCCTTCCTCCACTTAGCAAAATAAATCTGAGTTTATTTCATGCCTCTAGAGCTTGATGGCTCCTTTTCATGACTGGCTAATATTCTGCAACACAGATGTACTGGAATTTAGAGGTACAGACAGATATTTCTTTGTCTATCTTCCCTACATGAACTTCAGATTAAGTGCTGGCTTTTCCACCCACCTTCCCAGGGCAGAGTTGCTGTTTCCTGCCTTGCCAGATGGTTTAGTGGTGAAAAATTCCAACTGATGAGCAAGCTGTCTGGGACCTGCTAAGAGACCTCTGTGCTGTGAACATCTGTGACTCTCCATGAACCTCTGTGAGCCCCAATGAACTTCTATAAACCCCATAAACCCCAATCAGTCTGTTGAGCCCCAACACATCCCAGGAAACATCCTTCATAAGATGGTATTTTAGCCACTATCAAACAAAATCATCTCCATCTTTCCCACTTGGGAACTTCAGCTCCAGAATCAGCACAGAGAAAGTGCTTTGCATTGAAGTTAGTTCCTTCCTTCCTGGGTGTCCAGTTACAGTTATGATTTTTCCCTCTCATTTATAAATCATTGCCAGGAAACAATATTTGAAGTATACACACTTTGCTCTTAGCAATAATGACCTTTAGAGGTATGATGTGGTCCTCCCTACCCAGTTCATTTGGAATCTGGTGTTATGGGGAGCACCATGGAACACGGGGAGAAAAAAGAGCCCGGCACAATTTACTTGGTTTGAGGCACTCAAGAGGCTTGATATACTGGAACATTTCAGTCAGCCTGAGCCTTAGGGAAGGAAGAGATGCTCCAGCCCTTCATGGACTGATGAGTGTGCAGTGTCTCAATTCACCTTCTCCCAATTCCTTTTGAGGTGGGTGGTTAGCCTTGACTTCGTGGGAGAATCCCAGACTCAAGGAAGCAGAAATGTCAGTGGTAGACGAGCGTTGATTGGCTTAGAGAAAAATCAATGAAGAAAACAAGGCAGTAAGGCCCTCCTTTCAATCCCGGATCCCCGGGCACTGGAGTTTGAAGAGTTGGCCTGGGGAATGTGGTCTTTGGGGCTGTCTCTTCACTGAAGTGTCACCCAGCTAAGTCACATTCCCAGGAACCACTGAACAGTGGGGGCAGTAGGAAGAGGAGGCTTGATTGGAAGAAACATACCTGCTTCTTCCCAGAGGGTAGGTTCAGGATAGTGGTCAAGGAGAGACCCTCTGTGCTAGAGTGGACGTGTTGATGTCCCTCAGTACAGGCTGCCTACCCAGCCCAGCCCAGCCTTCTTCTCACTTCAGGCAGCTCTCTGGCTGTGTGTAGGCTGAGCTCAGAGGGGGAGAGAGAGTATGAGGGAGAGAGCAAGAGGCAGAACGAGCTCCACATCCTTTGTACAACTAATTTCAAGTTGTCAGAGTGGGAAGTGATCTGATTGTATGAGCTAAGGTGCCATATGGCCCAAGCAGAGGAGGGCCTTCTCCTAAGTGTGTTTGCAGCCCTCCAACAATGTCTCCTGAGCACAGAGCTCCTGGAGCATGGCCAGTATCTGCTCCGTGCACCCCCTTAGCTGGCCTCACCCTCTCTGCCCCTTCCTTCTGAGGTGATCTCACAGGTTTTTATGACTGCAACCTGTCTATTGGAACAGGTAACAGCCTGAGGTCTATCTGCTCACAAACCAGGCAAATGTGCCGAGCCACACGATGGTCTATGAAGCTTACTCACCTTGCACAGCCTAGACTTTATGCTGGTGAACTGCCCTCTCCCTCACCACTTTGTGCCTTGTCTCCACTGGTCAGTTTCCAGTCTCCTGGACCTGCCTCCTGCAGGCTCTCCATATAGAACCAGACAGTAGTAGGCTTATTTCACTTAGCATGGTCTCCAGGAGTCATCTGCATGGCTGCCTATGGTAGGTGTTTCTTGTTTAAGGTTGACTAGTGTTCCTTTGTGTTTCTAGACCACATCATCTTCACCTTCTACCTGTCATTAGTCACTTGGGTTGGTTGTGTATCCTGGTTGTTGGGAGGAGCCTGCCAGAGATCGGGGTATAGACATACTTTCCTCAAGTGAGTCTGGTACATTCTCCAGGGTAGTTCCTAATCTGGGTCACAAAACAAACTTTTTTTCCCATTGTCACCATAAACATGAAGCTTTTTGAAGTCCTAGTACAGTGGGACAAACTCAGAAGTATTGGAAAATTCACAGAGAAATACTAAGAGCCCAGGACATTGGGGGTCAAGGGAGAGATGAAAAAGGAAATAAGAAAATACCTTGAGACAGTTTGAGATGAAACACAGTGCACCAAGATGAAGGGAACACAGTGGTGGCCACAAAGCTGCTAGAAAAAGAACACACCAAGCCCAGAGTCAGCAAAGGGAAGGCTCTGGGAGTGCCTGGTGTGAGCAGAGTGGACAAAAGCTTGACCACAGTTATAAAATAAAAACAGGTTCTTTGTTTTCAAACCATACTACGGTACTTAGGCACCATGCGCAGGGGGATGGGAGGGGAGTAGAACCCATATTTATTTTTCATTGCTGTCTAAACCTGCCTTCGTATTTTCCTGAGGTCTGGTATAGTAAGAATGCAGGCCAAAGGCCTCGGGGGCTTTCATTTGCATGGTCGTTTACATAATCATGTATATTCATGGACATCGATTTTTCCTGTTGTGTTCAAAATACCATTGACTTTGGTATGTAAAATCAAATAAAATTAATAGCTCAACCTAAGCCAAGTGTATTCACACATATTATTCAAGGTCAAGGGTGAAAAAGCCCAGGGCTTCATGGAGTAGAAGGTTGGTGGTCTGCCTTGTTCGCTGACTCCAAGGGGCAGCTCTGTGGAGAGACTGGAATGGGTGAGGGGGTGCCTGAAATATTTGGGCAGGAAGCACTATGAGAAGAGAAGCCCATAGGGGTGGGAGGTGCCTCTGTGTTTTCGTTTTATTTCTTTTATTTTACGTATGTATGTATGTGTGCGTGTATATATGTGTGTGTGTATGTATGTATGTATGTATGTATGTATGTATGTATGTATGTATGTATGTATATTGAGACAGTATATCACTCTGTAACTCTGCAGCCCAAGTTGGCCTGAACCCACTATGAGGTTCACCTCAAGCACAGGGTAATCCTCCTGTCTCAGCTCTTCTGGAGTGTTGGGATTACAAATGTGAGTCAACATGTCAGGCTTAACCTTTTGTTTTAAGTGACATGACATTACCCTCCACATAACCGGGTCAGTGAGTGCTCTAACAATGGGAGTGGCTGCTTTTTACTAAGGGTGGTACCCAAGAGAATTCAAACAAAACAAAAAAAACCCACCACTAATTTAGAACCAGACTCTTAAACTTGCAAGGAAACCGTGGCAATTGTCAGAAGGGTTGGCCAGGCCTGACTAAGGCTCGGGATACGGGCTCTGAGGTGTGTCGTTAGGATATTGCTTTTCAATCAGGAGACAGTGAACCTGAACTCATTCCAACTTCTGAAAGAAACAGAATATATTTTAGCCCAGGTATCTCAAATGCCAAGATCTATATTGGCTTTAGGCAACCTAAAAGTGAAGGCAAGTCTTTACCTCAGGAATGGCTGGAGCTGGTACTCAGTTGTTTGCTCTTGACCTCTGGGCTTCACCTCCTTTTGTACTTGGGTGTATTGACTCCGTTCTGCATGAGGCTGTCTCCTAGCAGGAAGAAGGTCCCTGCAACTGTGAGTTAGACACTGTATTCTCAGCAGCCCCTTGGCTGGTGATCAATTGTTTCAGCAAAAGTTCTAGAGAGGGACCTCTCTGGATGCTGCAGTCCTTGCTAAGCCAGTGAGGAGATCATTTGGAGTTCTGTGTGGCCAGGCTAGGGAGACAACCAGAGGCTTGGTGCAGTCAGCTGTTTGACTCACACTCACTGAGGAGTAGTTCCCAGGAGAATATCAAGCATCTCCTACCAGGAAGAGGAGCAGATGGAAGGAAGAGCCCTGTGCGCTCGTGGAGGGGGTTAGGGCACCTCAGCTCCCAGATTGGAGTCTGAGATCCTGCTTCAACAGCTCAGGAAACTCCCAGGTAAGGACCTGAGTGGCTTGTGAGAGAATCTGTAGGACACAGTCTGGAAGACAGAGCTGATGTCAGAGGACATGCAACAGTGCTGGGATCCCCTTTGCCTTCTTCCTGATGAGGCCTTCAAAGAAAAAGGAGGGGCTGGAGAGATGTGGTTAAGGGCACCGGCTTCTCTTGCAGAGGACCCAGGTTCAGTTACCAGCATCCAAGTGGTGGCTCACAACTGTCTATAACTCCAGTCCCAGGGGAATCTGATGTCTGCTTACCACCTCTGCAGGTAACACACACACACACACACACACACACACACACACACACACTGCACTTACATATATGCAGGCAAAATATCCTTATACATTAGAGGAGAAGGAGAGGAAGGAGAGAGAGAGAGAGAGAGAGAGAGAGAGAGAGAGAGGAAGGAAGGAAGGAAGGAAGGAAGGAAGGAAGGAAGGAAGGAAGGAAGGAAGGAAGGAAGGAAGGAGGAAGGAAGGAAGGAAGGAAGGAAGGAAGGAAGGAAGGAAGGAAGGAAGGAAGGAAGGAAGGAAAGAAAGAAAGCTTGCTATTCTAATGAGACTCAAGTTTCAGGATCCTTCCTGGGACCATTGCTTACCCTGATTGCCAGTGTGGGAAGCTCTCCCTGGGTTCTTTGAGATCCTAGGGCTGAACCCTGCTGCTCAGCCAGGGTGGCCCCACCTCAGGTCCTCACCTTGTGCACAGGCAAGCGATATCTCCTCAGGTCACTGCACGGATGTGACAGGAGCCTGCAACAGGAAGGCGACACTTCTAAATCAATGAAGAGCGATGGCTGTGAGCTTCACCTTCACAGGCACAGCTCACACAGAGCAACTCGACAGCAAAATTGAAAGTAAATGGAATTTCAGGGGTGATGGCGGCGGGCGGGGGTGGCAAGGTGGCCTTTGTAGCATGAATTCATATGCATTATAAAAAATATCGCCCGAATCTAAAGAACTTGGAGGCCTTCCAGGAGACATGCAGACACTCGAACTGTGTTTACCCAGCATGCTTCAGTAAACTTTCAATCTATTTACAGGTATGCATGACAGAATGCCTTGAATGTATGAGTTATTGGTTCTGCTATAAATGGAATTAATCATATGAGGCGGAGACCTGTATCAAGAACAAGTTGCTGAAACTAGCTCCGCTTGGGACAAGAACAGCCTCCACCCCTGGGAACCTTCTCACCATCCACAGCCCTTGGCCAGCTCACTAGCCACCCCAGGGGTTATGCAAACAGGAAGTAAAGCAACTGTGGTTAGTGAGTAAATAAATCCACAGGCAGGGGAAGCTGGGAAACAGAATCTACCTCGGGACGGAGCCTTTCAAAGACAGAGATGCCCGGTGTGCTCTCTGAGGTCAGCAGTCCCCGGACAAGGCCCTTACCCTGGTCACAGAGGGACAGTACTCACGCAGCATCCCTGGTCATATCTCCCAGATGGTCAGAAGTGAAGAAGAGCAGATCCAGAGCCCATTACGTCCCACTGGGCAGACGGAAAAGGTGCTCCAATGCAGGATACAGGGACTGGGCGGGGTGTTCTCAGGAGCTTGAGGACCCTCAGGCCATGCTCCCTGAACATACTTGTCTCGGGCAGTATGTAGTAGGTTCTGTTCCGTGACAGATTGAGGCATGTTGATACTTACACAGTGCTCTGAAGCACAAGGGAGCAGGTGACCCAGGCTAGGATAATGAGAGTTGTGCCGACCCTTGGTCCTGCTGTCGTTGCTGACATTTACAGAGAGGCCTTTTGAAGCCCAGGTAGACACCGGATTCAATTCCAGAGTCCAGCTGTTGATGGGGTAGATGCAAGAGCCCTGCAGAATATAAGTCAGAGGCTGTGGACCTGGGGATGCTGGCGCCAGTGACTGCTTTCCTGGAGCATGTGAGCACACACACACAGAGGTCTGTGTTCTCCACAGGTGTCTCCCCATTCATAAAACACAGAACTGGAGTAATTCACCTCAACTCACATCCAATCGTGTAGAGCTTCACTGTGATTGGCAGGTTGGAGTGTGAGTACCAAGCCCGCAAGCTCCCCCATTTCAATCTCTCTGGGCAAACACAAATTAGGAAGAGCAGAAACACACAGGAGGATGAGGCTTGACTCCAGTCACCTCCTCCCAGCCTTGGCTGCTGAGAGAAAGCCCCCCTCTTGTTTGTCAGAGGCCAGACAGCTTTATAATTATTGAAATCAAGTTTGAAAGCGATGTCAAGTGGCTGGCAGCTAATGATCTTGTGACCATGACTGTCCAACAGCTGGCAGGTTGGGGGTGCCCGGTGCGCCCTTGCTTTAGGAGAGCTGGGTGTCAGAATGGCCTCTAAAAAACTCAAGACAGTACACACCGTCATGACAGGTTGCTTGTATCTTTCGGGTGTCTCATCCCTGGGTGCTATTGCTGAAGGCCAGTCAAGCAAGTCAGTATGGTTTGACCTGCCTGACTTGAGACATTGGGACTGTGGCTTGGGGATAGCCTGGGTAGATTTGGGTTAGCCTTGTTGGTCCTGGGCTGACACATGCATGTCTTAGGTATAGCCTGAGTGCAACCAGTGCCCTCGGTTAACTTATGGTAGCTTGGTTTAGGCAAGGCTACCTGGCTTGGCTGTGCAGGCCTGGTAGAGCCAACATGGGCTGGGTGAGGGTGTCATGACCAGCTTGTTTGGACTTGGCATTACCTCAGGCTTGTACTTTTGAGGTCAACACAGGAGGGGCTTCCTCACTGAAAAGCCTGCTTTAGACCACGTGTGGCTCCAGAAACACTCAGAAGTAGATCGGACTGAGTGTGGAAAGGTCAGGGGTTCCAGCAGGTATATGGGACAAATGTACATGAAATGCTCCAGTGAAGTTGCCCAGAGGCTCAGATGAGGATGCCAGGCCTGGGCAGACATGGCAAGGCCACAGTCCAAACTGTCTTGCTTGTCTGGCCTTCCTGAGACCCACAGAAGACCCAGACAGAAAGCCAGCTCCCCTCCCAGCAGGACAGTGCTGACACCCTTGGATGTGGCGGGCAAGAGGGAGGCAGAGAAACCACAGCTACATCCAACACACAGTGACAACACTCAGTCTGGACTTGATGCATTGAGATTTCACGTGGCCAACCTCAGTCCACGCAGCTGCCGACTGGGGCATGGTAATGACAGGAGCATCCACCGTGGAGGAAAGTAGATATGTCCCCATGCTCTTGCTGTGTGACCTCTAGCAACTAAGTTCGCCTCGCTGAGCTCAGCTTCCCCTTCTGACGAAGCTCAGCTTCATTTTTTGAGAAATGATGAAGACTCCTCTGCAGGAAGATGCCGGGAATTAGGTAGTAGAGGGCAGCTGCAGATTGCTTCCAGGGAACCAGTGCTGTCTGTGGAGTGCATATTTGTTACTTGTGACTGTGATAAAATACCCCGACAAAAGCAACTTAAAGGGGAAGGTATTTTGGCTCACAGTTCAAAGACACAGTCCCTCACAGCAGCAGGGACATGAGGTGGCTGGTCACATCATGTCCACAGTCAGGAAGCAGAGCTCATACTCAGCTTGGTTTCTCCTTGTTATTCACTCCAGGATCCTTGCCTGAGGTATGATGTCACCCACAGTAGTAGGTTCTTCTCATCCCTGTTAATCCAATCTAGAAACTTCCTAGAGGATTCTAGATCCTGTCAAATTGAGAATATTAACCATCACAGGGTGGATGTTCCTGTCACTTGGAGTAGAGACCAAGGGGCCGGCTATGCCTCATACAGTACACAGGACACCCTGGACACAGATACACACACACACACACACACACACACACACACACACACACACACACACTCGGGCACATGGGCACACAGGTACACAGGCACACGGGCACACCACACAAATGTACACACATGGACACGGACACACACACACACACACACACACACACACACACACACACACACACGAGTCACCCAGGCCCAAACAGCAGCCGTATTTTGCAGAGAACTAGAACTACATGAGGTCAAATCAGCATGACTTCCCAACCCAAGGCTATAGCCTTGACCCTCTGTGGGCACCGTGGAGGCTGGGTGGATGATGTCAGTCTGTCAGAGCTCTGGCTTAAGGCACCAGGAGTCACAGTTGTAGCTGGGAAGCTCCACCCATTTTCCACGTGCTATGACCACTCCTCCCTAGCATCAGCTGCCACTCACTCACTTTGTCTTCCTGTGGCCCCGCCTTCTTTTCTCATAGTCACCACTGTCCTATACTGAAGCCCCACACTTTGGCTGCTCTAGCCCTGTTACCTCCCAAAGGCTCCTTTGGGACGTCTTTCAGTGGGGTGGGCTTCAGTCAAGTGGCTGGTACTTACCGCATGGCTCTCCATAGCCTGCATGGGGTCCAGGGCTGTCCTCAGCCTATGGAGTAGGGCCTTCCCTACATCCATTTCTGTTGCTGTAATGGAATACCCTGACCAAAAACCAAAAACCAAAAATAAACCCAAAACAACAACAACAAACACACAATGACACATACACACACAACTCAGAGAAAAAAATGATTTATTTGGCTTACATTTCCAGGTTACAGTCCATAATTTCTGGGAGATTGAAGCAGGAACATGAAGCAGTCAGTCACATTACACCCAAGAGCAGAGAGAGAACAAATGTATGTAGTGTCAGGTGAGAGATCACATTTTGAACCCCAAGTAGCAAGAAGAGTGTTCTCTGGGAACAGGGCAAGGTTTTGAAACCCCAAAGCCACCCACAGTGACAGGCTTCCTGCAGCAAGGCCACGCCTCCTATTCAAACGTCGGAGCCTTTGGAAGACATTCTGATGCAAACCACCGCAACTAGCGCCTCCAGACTGTGTGAGGCTGACAATGAAAAGCAAGCATCACAAAGCAGTGGAGGATCCACTACAGAGCCATGGGTTAGAGTGGAGCCTGCTGCTGAGTGTGGGAGAAGGTGAGTGAGAGGGTCCAAAGAGATTCCCTGCTGAGCTTTAGGGACCGTGCATGAGGGAGGGGTTCTAGGGGACCCACTGCAGGGCTATGGAGTATGGTGAATGAGGAAGTCCAAGGAGACTGGTCACGGGATGTGGGGGATGACAATGCTAAGCCACATGCCAGGCTCCCAAGAAGCATTTGGGAAGGTTTCACCATGGATTCCCCTGTGAGCACCTTTGTGAAACAGGCAAATTGTTTGGATGTCCTGGAGAAACCCTTCACCATTCTACCAGCCCTGCCTCAGGCCCCTGATCCAGGGCTCTCAGTGGACATGTAACATATGCTTTGTTCATAAGGGGAGGCTGGGCATGGATGGCTTTGGACAGTCTTGTGACCTGGCCTTTCTCAGTAGTATCTGCTCAGACACAGGAAGCTCTCTATCTAGCCACCTTGGTTCTTGCACAGGGCCATCTCCAACAGCTGTGAACTGACAGGAACCTTGGAGTTGGCCAGTGCTCATAGGCCTCTGCTGGACAGGAACACCACCCACACTTAGCCTCACACCAGTACAGCCTGTTTGCATCTAGTAGGTTTCTATGTTTTGGTGATTGGAACCAGGACTGTGGAGACTGGACACAAACTCTAATTTCTGTCTGTCTTAGGAAGCCATGTTTAGTTTTAGAGGGAACCGCTTCTGCCCCCAATCTCGGCCTGTTTTCCATTGAGGCCTCACCGCTCCTCAGGCCCTCTTGCACAGGACCAGCATTCCGAAAGTTGCTCTACCCTCTGCAACATTTGCTGTTGTCAGGGTTTTTTTTTTTTTTAACTTTAAAAAATATTATTTTTAAAATTTCATTTATTATGATTATATTTAAAGCTTCATTCTAAGAGTTGTCACAACAGCATTTTGTAGTGGTTTGCATTTTTCTGAGGCTGAGTAGGTACTGTGTGACTTCCTTCCTGTGCTCATTACCACCTGTCTGTCCCTGGGGAAATGTCTGTCTGAATCCTTCCTGCTCTCCAGGCATTTGACAGTGACATCCATCATCACAACTTGCAATAGTCACATTTCACTTGAGCAGTGTTCTGGGTGTGCCTTCTTTTCAATGGCAGCGGAGGATGCAGTAGGTGAGATGAGGAATCCATGTACAGAAGCTTCATTTCAGTGGAGGACACCTCATGGACATGATGTGGGAGATGATTTCAGATGCAGACATATGCTGTGAGGACAGATCATGCCCTTCCTTCCTGGAGGGTTATGAGTGGTGGAGACAGCCAGCAGTCCATGAGGGGACCAAGAAGGGCTTCTTTGAGGAGATGACTCTGAGAGGGATCTCACAGGTCCCAGCAGAGGAGACAACTGGAACCAGAATGGGATAATGATCCTGGGTTGGGGTATCAGAGGGGCATGGGCTAGGGTGGGAGGTAAGGGGAGGAACAGCCAGGGCTCCTCCTGGTCTCAACTGGTTGGATCCAGTGTAGGCTTAGGATTAGGAGGGACACACTTCATCAGCTGGGAACAACCAGTTCGTCTCTTCTCAGAAGGTCTGGGATTAAAGCCAGGGCTAGTCTTGTGGCTAGTACCTGAAAGTCAGTACTGAAGCCACTCCTCATCCTGGGCAAGGGGCAAGCTCAGGAGGCAGCTCTGAGGCAGCGAGAGAGACTGGGAGCCTGACGGAACAACACCCACTGCCCTGTCTAGAAATAACAAGAGGTAGGGCTGGCGAGGTGGCTCAATGGTAAAGAGCTTGGCATGCCAGCAAGAGAACCAGAGCTGGAATCCTAAGTGGTCACTTGAAAAAGTAGGCATATATATCGTGTGTCTGTTAAGGACAGTGCAGGTCTGTGGATGCTGATGATGCCCAGAGTTCATTGGCAAACCTGTCTAACCTGAAATGGTTGAGCTCCAGATGAGAGAGAGACCCTGTCTCCAACAAAGCAAAGCAAAGCAAAGCAAAAGGTAGCGAGTGACTGAGGAAGACACTTGATGCCAACCTCTGGCTTTCACACATGCACATGTGGTTGAGCTTATCTACAGACATACCTACACACACATGTATATAACACACACACCACAAAACTTTAATCTCTGAAGATAGATGGCCTGGCTCTTTACTCTATAAACGCATTATCAGAATGTTTCTGGAATGAAAAAAAAAATGTACACGTTACTGTTTTTCCTTAATCACCAACATCAGGTTGATCCACTGGACCACTTTTGATGTCTAATGTGACAGATTTTCAGAGATCTGCTGAACACATCAACACACGTGTGTATGCATTCTTTAATTTTCGTTGATTTGTAGACACTGCCTAGGAATCCCACCATAGTTGGTGGTCCCACAGAGAACTCTAGCAATGAAATGATGACCTAAGAAAAACAATCTGTACCCACTTTCCTCACTCTTACCTTCTTATCCCTACCTCGACAGAGCTTGTCCAGGGTTCCACACAGCAAGGGGCACTGTGGCCATCTGGCACTAGGCGATTTAGTCCCCACGGCTGCATTCTGAGGTGGAGCTGCTCAGGGTGACAGGATCAGGACCTGGGGCATTGTAATCATCCTGGCAGCAATAGTCACTGCCCTTCCCAGGCCAGGGAGCAAGGACAAAGGAGAAGTACATTCCCAAAGACAATGACACCCAGACTGAGTCACAAGGACCCCACCAGAAGGCTGACAAGAAGAAAGAATTTGCTTCCAAAAAACATCCCCCAAAAATGTGTTAAGGAAATGTGGAGACTGCGTAGCTCAAACCCAGCCTCTGGTTTTCTCTCTGCAACACAAAAAAGAAAATAGAAGCAGGGTGTTGTGGTACAGCTCTGTAATCCCAGCCCTTGGGTGTAGCAGGAATCTTAAAAAGTTCTTATTAATTAAATCAAACCTGAGGCCAGTTATTGGGGTGAATGTTGGAAGATCAGAGAAGCAGAACAAGCCACAGCTACCTCACCTCTCCAGTTCCTCAGTTGGTCCTGTTTCCTCAGACTGGAAGCCTCTGAGTCTTCATCCAGAATGAATCTCAGCTGAACTACTGCTCAAAAGCCTGAAAGCTTAACCAGTCAAATGCTTCTAGTTTCTGGTCTCCATGCCTTATATATCTTTCCTTTCTACCATCACTCCCTGGGATTAAAGGCTCACTTCCTGGGATTAAAGGCGTGTGTCACCATGCCTGGCTGTTTCCAACGTGGCCTTGAACTCACAGAGATCTACCTTTGGAATGCTAGGATTAAAGGTGTGAGTGCCACCATTTTCAAGCCTCTGTATCTAGTGGCTGTTCTGTCTCTGACCCCAGATAAGTTTATTAGGATGCACAATATTTTGAGGAACACAATACCATCACACTTGGGAGGTAGAGAAGGGAGGATCAGGGGTTCAAGACCAGCCTGGGCTGCATGAGACCCTGTCTTACAAAAGGAGAAGGGTCTGTGTCAGGGTGTCCTGCTGTGTGGTCCTGAAGAGGACAGCCCCGAGGGAGGAGAGGCTGCCTTTCACTCCTGAGGAACACAGCGTGGTTTCTGTTTCTTCCAGCTTCTAGAGGTTCCAGTGGACTTTCCATCTCTGGGATCACGGTGTGATGTCCTTCTTCAAGCCGATCTCCAGTCCCAGGGTTCTTCTTAAAAACAAAACCTAAAACAACAACAACAATAACAACAACAAAAAAACCATATAATTTTAATTTAATTCTATGTGTATGTGTAATGCCAGAAGCCAACCTCAGGAGCTGTCCACCTTGTTTTCTGAGACAGATTCTCTCACTGATCTGGAGCCCACTGAACAGCACAGGTCTGGCTGGCCAGTGAGCCTCAGGGACCCTCCTGTCCCCACCTTCCAGGTGCTAGGATCACAAAAGCATGCCCCATACCTGGCTTTCGTATGTGGCTTTGGGGGGATAGAACTGGAGTCCTCAGGCTTGTAAATCAAGACCTTTACCAATGGAGTCATGTCCTCATACCGTAACTCAAGGTTCTAAACTACACTTGCAAAATCCCTTTTGCCATGTAGGTAAGATATTCATGACTTTTATTGTCATATGCCCATTTGAGGACTTTATTCTGCTGACCGTGTAGCCCACCTTCCAGCTAACATGTGGTGCCTGCATGAGCTGGCAATTGCCTTTTCATCAACAATTTTACACCCATCCCATTTTCATAATCTGCCTCCCAACCCCTTCCTATTGGTTTTAGAGTGTTTTTCAATTTCTAGCTATAAAAACAGTAGCCTCCATTTCAAATGCTTCAAACACAGTCTACAGTTTTCACATTCCAAACAGACAATTTCCTAAACCCATCCACCCATTCAAAATCGTTCACTATTCTTTCATTGTTTTGGCATCTGCTAACCCCGCCGTAAATTGAAACCCAGAGCCATAAGGTAAATGGGATTTCCCAGGGCCAGTCCCCCAAAAGACACCCAAGGGATGCCTGACTTGTTCATTTGTCTGACCCAGATAATAGGCTGAGTGTGGCAGACCTGGTTAGCATGGCCATGCTGAACAGGAGTTTAGTCAGAATATTAACTCCCTTTAAGGCAATTTCTGCTTGATCTGATTTAATTTTCCCTGTGTATGCGTGAGACGGAGTTAGAGGCTGAAACTGATGCATGGATTCCAAACATGTTCTGAGCAGCAAACAGCAGGAGCAGTAAGGCCGCCAGGAAGATGAACCCTACTAAATCAGGACCAGCATTGCCTTTTCAGGTGGAACTTGAGGAGGGGGGCTGCAGGACATGTTGATGTGTGGACAGGCTGACGGAAGGACGCTGAGAGACAGCCTGGCTGATCAGCACTTCCGATGTCTTTGCAAAGTGCTTGTCACAGAGTCCGCCCTGATTCCCTGAAGATGTCATAGACTTGGGTGAAGTAAGGTGGTGTTCAAGAGCCGGGACTCCATTCAGTCTCTGGGTCGGAACCCCTGGATGCCCCTGCGGCCACAGAGCCTTCATTCCTTGCCCACAGCCTTGCCGTGCTGAGCCGGCATGCAGGTTCCCAGGAAGTCAAGGTATCCCTGAGAAGGGAAGAGTAAGAGGTTGCAATCCTTTGCTTGCCCTCTGGTGTTTACAATTTAAATTAATTCAAGGGATGCATAGTGTCCTGGTTAGTTTTTGTTCTCAACACAACCTACAACCCAGAATCACCTGGGAAGAGGAACCCCGACTGAAGAACTGCCTCCATTGGCCTGTGTGCTCGTCTATCAGAGGGTGTCCTGACTGATGGTTGGTGTAGGAGGACCCAGACACATGAGTTGGAATCAGTCCTTGGGGACACAAACAAAGAGCCCTATAGGATTCCCCTGGAGACCCCAGGAGTCACTCATTAGGAAGAGTGTCATTGCTAGGTGCACACACAGCTTGTGACAGCACTGGCTGCTTCGGTTTCTCGGTCTCACCACAAAATAAATATTGACTCACACAGTCACTCGAGTGCGCCTTCCTCTTCCCCACACAGCAGCATCCCCGGCTGGCTCCTGATACCTCTGGGAGCCTGTACACCAGGCCTGCTGTGTTTACCCTGTGCCCTTCAGCAGGCTTTGAGCACAGTCGCAGCCTTAACTGAGTAAATATTTAAGAGCTGACTGCACCATGCATGTGGGGCTCACTTGGAGAGACCACATTTCTACAGCAACCTCGATTCTGTGAGAACAATAAAATAACTTCATAGCAGGTGTCTCTGCGCACACGGAGCAGAGACAATGACCTCACATGGAACATGGTGGGAATGAGCCTGGCTAATTTCATTTGGTGGCATAGCCAGGCTGAGACTCAGGCTGTCTTTCCCCACAGAAGCCCAGACAATACTCTAAATAACACTTGTCAAATGCGTGTTTCTTATTTGAGGACCAAAACACTGAGGCTGGCAAGTGGATCTATAAACCTCATTTTCCTCCTCTGAAAATGTCATTCAACCTGGATTATGGCACTGATGTATTTGGAGGTGTTTGTGACTGCCAAAGTGAAGTTGAAAATGTATGTCTCCAATGGTCTTTATCATGCTAAGGTGGCAGTGGCTGCGAGGTCCTTCCTTCCTAGGATCCCCAGAGCGACACTTGAAGACAAGTTCTCTGGTGAAAGAAATTTGGGCAGGAGCTTCTCCATGTCTGTTCTCACTCAGCCAGGTGTCTGTCTGCACATGGGGCTGTGAACTCCAAAACATTCAAAGGTACTTTTATTGTGAACTGTTTTTAATTGATAATAGTGGTTAACGTTGTATTAATTTTGTGTGTGCAATAAAAAGGCACCAGGAGTGGCCACCTTGGGGCAGGAACTTGCAGAAGGCATACTGTGTAATACAAATTGACAGGTACTGTACCCAGTGACAGATACAAGACATCCAGACTAAAGGTCTTTTAAAAAATGACAAGATGATGGATGGGTGCACACAGCTTTTCACAGAAGGATTATTCTTCTAGATCCTGGAGGCTGGGATGAACCTGTCTGAAAGCTGACCATTCTGTGTGCCCAGGGACTTCCCAGCATCAGGAACACATGTGAGCTCACAGCTCCATGTCTCCAGTACAAGAGCCACTGTGAACACTTGAATTTACATGAAGTATAATTGATTGAATTTAAATCAACCACATTAGCCAATGTGATTACTAGAGACTACCATACCGGCATGAGTAGGCAGGGGACATTTTCTTTATTTGAGAAAGTTCTAGTGACTAGAACAACTCTCACAAGTTATGCCTTTTCCGTCTTGCATCATAGAAAGCACATAGCTGCAGAGATTCCCCATGTGTGCACAGCACACACTGGTGCACACATGTGTGAAGAAACATAAGGCCTCCCCAGAACACTCAGGGAGCTGGTATCCACAGACCATGGTGCTCTGCCTTTTCATAAGTTCTGGGGGACCAAACTCAGGTCCTCATGCTTCTGCTGCAAAAGCCTTACTCACTGGGCTGGTCATCAGAGGAACAGAGTGATCTCACATTGCTTCTGTGCTCTTGAGACTGATTTTGGTGTAAATTTAAGTCCCTTTCTGTAAGACCCTTTAAGAGGGATCAGGCAAGACGCAGAGGACAAGTTAAAAGTAGGTTTCCCACACATGAGATGATTTGAACCATTTCTTTAACTGATGGGGTGTGCTAAAAACCAGTGACCCCCGAACTGGGCTGCAGGGTGACAGCTCAGCTGCGTTTAAATTCTGCTCTCGAGCAGTCTCAGGAGTTAGGTCTGAACTTATATTTAAGCAACTAGACATCTGTTGTTCATCTCTAAAATCATGCAAACACTTGCTCAAAGGGAAGATGAAGGAAGGGAGTCATTTGGGAGGGGTTTGGGCATGCTCAGAAGCAGGAGAGAGGCTCCCACTCTCCTGTGATTTGTTCTTCTGTCCTCAGTTTCTCTAGGAAGAAGCCTCTCCACAGGTCAGCTGCACATCATCATCAGGCATGGGGAACTGGCTCAAGGTGCACAGTCTACTTGGGTGCAGCTGTGATGGAGACATCCCAAATCATGGCTTCATGAGACTGGCCCAGATGTTTAATTCCTTGCTCCAGATTTGCTGGCTTAAGGACACTCATATAGGCTTGGGGAATGGCTCAATCAGTAAACATTTTCCTCCCTAAGCATGAGGCCCTGAGCATGCACCCCAGAACTCATATAAAATAGTTGGGTATGGTGGCATGCTTCAGAAACCTCAGTGCTTAGGTGGTGGAAAGAGAAGGGTATAAGGAGCTCAGTGGATAGGCAGCTTAGAAATCAGCAAATTCTGGGTTCACCGAGAGACTCTGTCTTAAAAAATAAGTGGAGAGCAGTTCAGAAGGACATCTGACATGGATCTCTGGCTTCTCTCTGTATATACATTATGCATGGGTGAGCATTCCTGCACACACGTATGCACACATATTCAATACCCCCCACTCCATGCCTCTGCCATCATGAGCGTCACTGTGGTTTCCCCACAATGATGGACTGAGCTCATGAGCTAAGACAAACCTTTCTTAAATTGCTTCTGTGAGGTATTTTGTCAATGGCAAGAGAAGTTACACAGCGACTTGGTACAGAGAGTGGGACCATTCTTCTAAATAACCTGGCCATGTGGTTCCAAGGCTGTTAGAACTAACTGGTTTGTGAGAAGAATTTGTAAAAGTCTGAAGCTGCCAGCCAGCAGAGCTCTACAGTACTGAAGCAGAGATTAACAGGCAACTGTGATGAGACCTGGGAAGACCAAATGCTGAGCGGCGTAAGAAGAGTAAAGGCTGCTCTCATGAGGCTCTGGATAGGAGCAAGGACTCCATTGAGAATTTGCCAGAGGCCATTCATATAGCATTCTAGCAAAATAATCAGGCCACGTTCTCCCTATGTTCTGAAACTTTCAATGAAGTTCAAAAGTATTGGGTTTACTTGATGGGCAGAAGAAAATTCAAAGCAGCATAGCACCCAGACTGTAGCATAGCTGTTGGTGATTGATTTTAGACACATTTACACCGATAATTCTGAACCAAACAGGAGCAGAAGGATGTGAAAGCCGTGTATTGTGTATAAAGGCACACCAGCACATCAACTGTGAACAAGGCAGGTGTGGACAAAGTGGGAGTCAATGTGGAAGAAATTAACATCGTGAAGATAAACTACACTTTGCTCTGGATCTGTAGAAATGTGCTTGAAGAGTGAGATACTTCACACAGAAGGCCTCAAGGTATAAAACCCAAACACATTAATGGCAAGACTTAAGTTAAAAAGGATATAGTGCCTGAAAGAGGAACTCAGGGCAGAAAGAGACTCCAAGGTGCTCTGCTCAAACAGCCATGCAGGGAATTGCTTTTCTTGATCCAGACACCTGGACACTCAGAGATCACCGTAGTGATGTGAAGGGCTCTGGATGCTTCTTGAGATGACAGAAGAATTGGCATTGTCTGCAGGTGATAGCTTTTCAGGAATACAAGACTTAAAGAGTCAGGAGGGTTGCACCAAGTTTCCAGAAAGAACATTGAATAGGCCAGTCAGTGTGCAGCAGGATTCAGTTCTTTACAAAGTAGCTGACGTGGGGACCTTTCAGTGAGAAGCTTCAGGTGGAGATGTCAGGAATGTGGGGCATCTGTTGAGGAAAATTGTAGGGCACCAAGTGAAGGCAGCTTGAGAGGAACTATGTTGCCTCAAACAGAGAAGTTATAGGGGCAAGGCTACAAAGCCCATTGGAGTTCACTGGATGCCCCCCTACACTGACTATTGGATGAGGAGCTAAGGGTTTCCATGTTTGCCCTTTGGGTTCTTGCTTTAAACCAGCCCTTCCTGCTTTCCTCTTGTTTATTCTGTGCTACTCCATACTGGTGGAGATGTAAGCTATTTTTTTATTCTGTAAAGCCTCACTTAAGAGTTTGCCTTGATTCTCAGAAGCCATGTTGCACCATTGAACAGCGTTGTGGCAGAATAGAGGGGCTCACGCAGTTTTCCATTATGAGATGGCCATATGCCCATGGCGCTAGGGGCCAAATGTCATGACTTGAACCTGGACCATTTCTCTCAGGCTCATATGTTTGAATATTTGGCATCTAGATAATGGTGCTATTTGGGGAGATTATGGAACATTTGGAACATGTGGCCTGACTGGTGAAGCATTGGAGGCAGGCCTCTGAAGGCTATACTCACTTCTGGTCTGGTCTGATCTCTCTGCCTCCCACTTCACCATGATCTGAACAGGTCTGCCACACATTCCTGCTGCCATGACTTACCATGACAGACAGAGACCCTCTCAAACTCTGAGCCAGAACAATCCCTTTCTCCCACGATTGCTTCCGTCAAGGCCTCTCAGCCAGCCGCAAAGAAGCAAGGTGGTGTTTATACCCCGCCCCCTGGGGCTTGCTTGGGTGTTTCTGAGTTTCATGACCATATCACACTCTGAATTAGTGGTTTTGAGCCTCTTCCTTGCTGTCTTGTGCCCTTCCAGTGGCGCTGGCGTGGTGGTACCTTATTTATTGATTAATTCCACAGCACAGAGTCCTCTGTAGCCATCACATCAGAGCCCGTGACAAATAGAGTTTGTCTAATGATACTAGTTTTCCAGTGTGATAGTTAAGGGGATTATTTAATGAGGCTGAAGCCAATGTTACTTAACATAACATTACAGCATTATTTAATAAAACAAATTTTAAAGCGATGCTGGGGAATTAGGTGCATAACTCTCATTATTGTGAATGGCTGTTGCATACCTAATTCCCCTGCTTGGCACACTGAGATCTTGGCTGCAGCTCCTCCTCCTATGGAAATGAGCTCGTGAGCATCTGCGCAGAGCACGCTGGCCACAGGTATAAATAACCATGGTGATGTTTCTTTGTGTATGCAGAAATTAGCCCTGACCCTGACAGAGGTAACGTCTGCATATAGATTCAATTTGACAATTAGTGGCGTGTAAGGGTCATTACCAAGGAAATGAGGTAAACATCTAATTAGTTTTTATTGACTTTCACACCTAGAATGTAAATCTTGGGAATAGGTAGGACTCATCACCCGCCAGGGCTTCCACACTAGCATTTATGTGTGTTCAGTGGGATGGTTTATGTGTCCAGTGGCAGCTGCTGAGTGGGCAAGCTTGCAAGAGATGCACTTTGCCTACACATAGGAGGCAAGGGAAGACTCTGTAACAAGTCTTGGACTGTGCGCTTTACTCTCCGATGAGAAGTACTGAAGACTCTGGGATCCAGACACTGGGGAATTACTGACTAGACTAGAGGCAGCCTCCAATGTTCTCTCAGTGACCACGAACAGTGCAATGGGGGCATGCTAGGAGTTTGCATAACCATTTAAGTCTGGTCTTTTTTTTTCTTTAATTATGAAAGCTTAGCCTTAGCTTAGGCTTGTCCCACTAGCTCTTATAACTTAAATTAGCCCATTTATTTTACTCTATGCTCTGTCACATGGCTTGTTACCTCATCTCTCTGTACTGCTCCTGCTGCTTCCTCCGCATCTGACTGACGACTCTGCCTTCTTCTTCCCAGAGTTCTCACATTTTCAAAAGTGTACAAATATCCCACAACATTTCCCCCTTTGTCTAAATAAAAAGGAAAGGTTTTTAACTCTAACATGGCAAAACTCTATATAATATGAACAGGATTTTCTGAGACCTGAGAAGGATATAACATTACCTGAGTAAAAAGAAAGTGCAGAGCAAACAAATGCCAAAACTAGAAATGAGAGAAACATCTAGCTGCCTGGACCGTCATCCAAGGTTCCTCTGCAACATTGGACCATTCATCGACAACCCACAGGCCTAGAATATCTGACAGACTTTTCTATGAAGCAGGAATTTTGAAGGACTGTCCCTCTTTGTCTTGGTAAAGTTTGGCAGTAACTTTCTTTTGTGTTCTCCTCCTTGTCCAATTTAGACAGCGTACTGTCAGCAGTCAAGGCAAGGGCAGTTTCTTGCCTAGTAGCTAACTTTTGCCACAAAGAAAGAAAACTTGATATGGAGTTTCTTCAATGCCCATCATCTTTTTTGAAGTAGATTGGTGATGCCAGTAGCAGATGTATCTCACTGCACTGTCCAACCAGGACTTCAGATAAGCTCTACACTTTCTCATCACACAGAGACTAAACAACAACAAAAAAACAGGACTTGATCATTATCCCAATTTTCTCAGGGTCCCCTAAAGATGCCACTATCCCCAAACAACAGGAAGCAGTCTACAGAATATGACACCACATTCCCAAGAGGAGGGTGGGTGGTTTTGGATGGGTTGTGAATATTTGTCATCATTTAGGGGGGTTGGTTACAAGTTGTTAGTGGTCATGGTCAGAAAAAAACTAAACAAAGGAGATTAGATTCAGGGATCTGTTTCTGAATGGATAAAGGGGGGTATAGTATAGAAATGATGGGAGAAAGGGTAGATTGTTGAGTCTACTTTTTAACAATGACTAGTCTAAGGCTGGTCTTTAAATGTACAAGTAAGCATGTAAGACTAGCAGAGATCTATAAAAACCTGGGCTGATCAAAAGAGTAAACACATGAGCCTCTGTACAAATGAGGAGTCCTGTCATCTTAAGACTAGTGTGTCCTTCCCATTTATGCCTATATCAGGGAGTGCGATGTCCTCTTCAGCTACAAACCCACTGGGTGCTGTTAAGCGTGGCTAAGGACAGCATAGTCAGTTACCGACCATCTGAGATGGAATACATAGATGACTTCATAGGAGACACACTCACATGAGTTGTTTCCAGAACAGGTTAAGAGGATGTGAATTTAGCATACTGGGCTAAGAAGGCAGTGAAGGAGAAGAGAAGAGTTTGTTCCCCAAGTCCCAGTCCTCAAGTCTGGAAGGAGCTGCACACAATGTAAAGAAAATCAACTCAAACTAAATAAAGGAAGTGTGACTTCATGCAGTTGGTATTAGGCACATGGAAGTCATTAGTTAAAGGTCCCAAATACACATGCCCAGAAGGGGCTTCAGTACCCTTACTTCTGTGAGTACACTCTGTCTCCCGTGTATGCCCCAGTGTGGCTGGCCCAGGGGATGCAGGAGCTCACTGGCTAGTGGACTTGTGAGTTTCAGGTGACTAGGGAAACTGACACTCATCTGCATTTACACTGACACACACCATGATTCCTGCTGATTCTCAGAGGGACTTTCCTTACTAATATGCTGTATAGAGGCAGCTGGGATCTGAGGTGGGTTAGACAAGATCCAAGTTTGTATCTCCCGGGTAGAAGGAGCCTTACATAGCCATTCCAGAGTTCATCTCTTCTTCCTGTCTATCAGCTCAGCATCCTGCCTCTAAGACTGCTGAACCTCAGCCTTGTCTGAAAGATGGGAAAAAAGCACAAAGGAGCCTTGTTGAGTCTCTCATCCCACCTTCATGGAGTCAGCATGATGGTTCAGCTTACCCTCTTTAGAGAGAACATGGGCAGCTGGGCAGGTGCTGTGGTGTTGTAGTAGTGTGGGAGTTTTCCCAGGCAGAAAGCAGTGTGCCCAAGGGACATACTTGCAGTCTCATGTCTTCTGGAGAGGGAGTTCTGGCATGATGTCAGGCAACTGTGGAGATGAGAGCTGGTGCTGGTGCTGGTGTAGGCAGAGGGAGGTGGAGAGGAAAATAAGCACTCCAGACATTTCTGGGTCAGGTTGGGCAGAAGTTAGTGACTTGACAGGGACATTAGTTGTCAGAGAAGGAAGGTGACATTGCAGGTCCGGGAGGCCGGTGCTGGCTTGGGAATCACCTCACTGTCTCAAACTGGGGTGAGTGAGCTACCTGAGAACAAGAAGCTAGAAGGGATCAGACAGGAGCAAGACCCCTCCTCCCGGAAGAGGGGCCCACACCCAGCCTGATGCAGGAGAGGGGCTGTGGGATGCAGCCACTGAAGTCATGGGAAGAATGGTGTACAGAAGGGCAGTGTGCTGGCTGCTGAGCCGTTCCATGCTGGAAGGCGTTAGACATCCAGGAGTTCCCCGAACTGCAAGGCAAGGGAGGAAGACCCAGAGGGCACGGGAGCAGATTATGTGTCCCCAAATTGGGAATGCTGGCACCAGAGAAAGGGCAATGACAACAAGCTGGCTGCTGAGACCACAGTGACCCAGGGCACGGGAGCAGATTATGTGTCCCCAAACTGGGAATGCTGGCAACAGAGAAAGGGCAATGACAACAAAGCTGGCTGCTGAGACCACAGTGACCCAGGCCCAAGGTAATTTTAGCATGGGAAGGAAGTTGAGTATTTACTCTATCAAATAAGGGTAAGACATTCCATGTGCATACCCCCACTCAGCCAGACAGTCCACCAACCAACTCCTAATCCATCAAATAAACAGGAGTTTGAAGCCAGGAACATGAAAAAAAAAAAAACAAAAAAAAACCTCTTTTTTTTTTTTTAAATTAGAATTATCAGCCACTGAAGGAAGAGGAATAAAACACATCTTAAGCTGTCACTTCCCAGCCACAGTGATCAGAACTGACTGAGGCGAGGACATCAATGGACGCTCACAGCAAGGGATGAAGGAGCCTGCTGAAGAGGTTGTCCACACCACCAAGAACTCCAGTGTCATGGATTACTTATTAATTACTGAGGGCAAAGGAGAGCTTAATGAGCGAGGAGGCAGACAGGCACTTCCTGAGTGCAGTGATCAAGCTTAAGAGATGAACAAAGGGACATGATGACTTCACAAACCCCAACGGCTGCCCAGCAAAGGGGACGTTACATGGTGAAAAGTGATTATCCGGGATCAGATCACATGAGTACAATTAGGGGTCCTCTGCAGATTAATTACCCGGATGTATCAGAAGTCGGTGCCTTGGCAGAAAATACAAATGAAGTCTAGGGAGCTATTCTGGATTCGAGGGGATTAAGGGAATCTTGCAACCAAAAGAATTTCTGATCCTTAATTACCCTGAATTTTTTCCTGGATTAAAAATTAAAACAGTTATAAAAAGAATTATTGAGACAATTGGAAAAATTGACTATGTGAATCATTTCAGATTATAAGATCAGGTCTTATAACTGTCAACAGGGGTGGGGACACAGTGTGTGACACTGTGTTGTGATTGGAGGTTTGCTTGGGTTTTCCCCCTATTTTTCCGTGTGTGTGTGTGTGTGTGTGTGTGTGTGTGTGTGTGTGTGTGTGTAGCTGTGTGTGTGTGTGTGTGTAGCTGTGTGTGTGTGTAGCTGTGTGTGTGTGTAGCTGTGTGTGTGTGTAGTTGTGTGTGTGTAGATGTGTGTGTGTGTGTGTGTGTGTGTGTGTGCAAATGTGTGTGGCGTCAGTAACCATTGTTGATTGCTCTTCCACCTTATTTATTACTCAGGGTCTCTCAGTCAAACCTAGCTCCAACCAATAGGCTGACTCCTATTAGCTAGTTGTCGTGGGGATCTGATGTCCCCCTTCTGAGTCTGGAATTGCAGACATGTTAGCACACCTATCCAGGGTTACAGCATGCGTGTCATGATGGGTGATGCCATTCTGTATGCTGTGAAAATGTGTTGCTCTGATTGGTTGATAAATAAAGCTGTTTGGCCAATGGTGAGGCAGAATAAGGTTAGGCAGGACATCCTAAAGAGAGAGAGGAAGGAAGAAGACAGAGCAGGGGAGATGCTGTTAGCCGCCATCAGAAGAAGCAAGATGTAAAGGTACTGGTAAGGCACGAGCCATGTGGCAAAGTGTAGATTTATAAAAATGAGTTAATTTAAGATATAAGAACTAGATAACAAGAAGTCTGCCATGGCCATAGTTCAAGAATATTATTAACCTGTGTGTGTCTATTTGGGTCCGAGCAGCTGTGGGACCAGTGGGTAAGAGAGATTTGCCTTGACCATGGGCTAGGCAGACAGAGGAAAACTTTCAGCTACAATGGCAGGACATGTGAACTCTGCTCCTCCCACTTGTAAGGCAAGTACTTTAACATCTTAATCATCTCACCCAGGGATGTCCGCTTTTAAGGATATGCTTAACAATGAAGTGACCTAAGAGCTGGAGGTCAGACAGCTCAGTGAGATGGTGTACAAAATTTGTACATTTGTGTGTGTGTGTGTGTGTTTATGCATGTGTATTTGTGTGTGGGCATGCATGTGTCTCCATGCATATGTGTTTTGTGTGTTTATGTGTGTACACACAGGTGCTCACTTGTATTCACGTGTGTGTTTGTGTGTGTTTATGTGTGTGTGTGTGTGGATGTGCATTGCACCTATCTCCATGTGCATTTAAGTGTGTATTATACCCATCTTGCAACTAGTGTGTAAGTATAAAGATTTTAGAAGTAACAAGTGGGGAAATGGGGGGTAAATCTGGAGGCTGTCCAATACTGTGAGTCTATCAACCTGTGTACATATCTTTTCAAAACACACATGGGTGTGTATGTGAATCAGGAGGCAGACATTCTGATATCTGAACTGATCCTTTAGAAACGAGAGCACAGACACATGAATATGCATGCCCAAGACTCTTTTGGTATCAAAAACAAAACAAAACAGTCCAGAAACAAACTGACTATCCATCCATCAAGGATTAAAAATTGGGACATTCATAATGTGGAATTTTATGCAGCTATTAGAAAGGATGCCTCTGGCAGTGATGGGCAAGATATGACAAACTGTACTGAAAGCAGCCCCAGATGTCAATGAGAAAAACACCCCTTTAAAATGCATGATTCCTGGAGAGAAAGTAAGTTCTCCTTGGCGGATAGTGCTGATGGCTGCTGGGAACCCAGAGCAGGAACAGGCAAGACAGGCTGGCGCTCAGCACCTCTCCACAGTGGTAAGCCAACAGCCACTTCCTTCTGAGTGAAGTGCCGAGCCTCCCCTTCACAGTGAACTGGTCCAATCAGACCTAGAGGTGGATCCTAGAGGGAAAGCATGCCTGGACATCTATGACCCCAAACTTGGGTGCTGTGGGCTGAGCTGGCATGGCTGTCTACCAGGGACAGCCTTGTACATGGCCTTGAGTACTCGTTGGTACTGTTCTGACCACTGCAGATGCAAAGTGGAGTCACCCTCCTTCCGTACAGACTGTGAGAAATTCTGTGCTGGCTAGTTTTTTTTTTTTTTTTTTTTTTAAATCAACTTGACAAGAATGGAGTTGCCTGGGAAGAGGAAATATCAGCTGAGGAATTTCCCTCATCAGACTGGTCTGTGGGACGTTTTCTTGCCAATTTATGTGGGAGGGCCCAGTCCACTATGGGCAGTGCCACTCTTGGGCTGGTGGTTCTGGGTTGTACAGGAGATCAAGCTGAGCAAGCCATGAGGGACAAGCCAGTAAGCATCCTTCCTCCATGGCCCCTGCTTCAGTTCCTGTCTAAGGTTCCTGCCCTTGTTTTATATGACGATGGACTGACTATTCCCTGGAAGTGTAAGCCAAATAAACAGCAACGGAAAGCAGAGGAGGACACACTCTTAGAGGAAATTCCAAATGTGTGGAAAGGAAGCCAGTCACCGCGAGCAATGGGAGCGAGGGACAGCTGTGTGATGACTGAGGAATACACTCACACTGCAGTCCCAGGCATCCTGCTTTCCTCTCTGCTGCGGTGACTTTGGGGAGAGAGGGTTCATTTTAGCTCACACTTTCAGATCACAGCCCAGCATTTCAGTGAAGTCACAGAGGCAGGAGCTTTAAGCAGTCACACACATCACATCTAAAATGAACAGATGAGCATGTGCACGCTAGCACTCACCTGGAAAGTCCAGAGCCCCAAACTGGGCAATGAGCCACCACTTCCAAGCTGGATTTCCCACATCAATTAATGCAAGACATGCCCCTGGTCAACTTCATCTAGACAGTCCCTGGGATAGTTTGAGTCCTGGGTGTCTTATTTTCTTCTTAAAGATCTGAAGTGTTTTAAAACAATAATTCTGAAATGCAATGTAGTTACTGGGAGACAAGCCTGTTCTTTTACCTTTAGAATGCTTCCTGTGGATACAGAGTAGTGCTCAGGACAGGATCAGCTTCCACTTACTTGTGCCGCTGTGCCTCCCTGAATACTTTGCTCAGTACCCCGTGGATTATTAGCTCTTCCAAGTTGGCTAGAGAGGGTGCTTCTGCTCCTGGCCCTGTGCCAGCATCCATCACCATTCTCGCTGACCTTTCTGGGTTGCTCCTTTAGCAGTATGGGATTCTCAGTCCTCAGGCGAATAATCTAGAGGATCACCTAGGACCAGCGACTTGATCTGCATTCTCTGCCTCAATCGACTGTTCTGTCTGAAGCCAAGGCTGCACACATGCACCTCACCCGGCCATGTGCTTGTCTCTCCAGCGGAGTCCCTGCATCCTCTGTTTCTTGAACTTCCCATGAATTCAAGACTTGGCTGTGAAGAGTTTTGTTGTTATCACTGAGTGACATTGAGATGGATGAGAGAAACATACCAACACATGTAACAAGGACCATGTTAGCCTGCTCATTAAAGAGGCTGCTAATAAAACCATGGCAAACGGCACTTCTAATTAGTTAATTAAAATCTCCATCTGAGATGGGGATGAGCTGTAGAGAAATTTGGCCAATTAAATTTATTAATTGCTTCTTTTATTTGTCTGATTGTTGTTGTTAATCTAGAACATATGTTCTATAAAAATAAATAAATAAGCAGATACCCTGCCCTACTGACCCCACAGTGTTGATGGTGCCATCTCAGAACCCATGGGCACTGGCAGGAGCCATGCTTCTGTTTTCATGTTTGATCCCCATGGTCTCCATTCTCAGCAGAGAAAAATGGAACTAAGTTGGGGTGATTAAGCTACTCATCTGCTGTTAACACTCATTAACCAGAACAGAGTTGATGATATCAGCATGGCCTCAACTCCAGAAAACAGCATAGCTCTACTCCTTATAGCAACATGATCTCCCCTCCATATATCAACTCAGCTCCCACTCCTGACGTCAGCTCAGCCTCACTCCTGAGGTCAGCTCAGTCCCACTCCTGACATCAGCTCAGCCCCACTCCTGACGTCAACTCAGCCCCACTCCTGAGGTCAGCTCAGTCCCACTCCTGAGGTCAGCTCAGTCCCACTCCTGACGTCAGCTCAGTCCCACTCCTGACGTCAGCTCAGCCCCCACTCCTGAGGTCAGCTCAGCCTCACTCCTGAGGTCAGCTCAGTCCCACTCCTGACATCAGCTCAGCCCCACTCCTGACGTCAACTCAGCCCCACTCCTGAGGTCAGCTCAGTCCCACTCCTGACATCAGCTCAGCCCCACTCCTGACGTCAACTCAGCCCCACTCCTGAGGTCAGCTCAGTCCCACTCCTGACGTCAGCTCAGCCCCCACTCCTGACATCAGCTCAGTCTCACTCCTGAGGTCAGCTCAGCCCCCACTCCTGACGTCAGCTCAGCCCCCACTCCTGACGTCAGCTCAGTCCCACTCCTGACATCAGCTCAGTCCCACTCCTGAGGTCAGCTCAGCCCCCACTCCTGACGTCAGCTCAGTCCCCACTCCTGATGTCAGCACAGTCCCCACTCCTGACGTCAGCTCAGTCCCACTCCTGACATCAGCTCAGTCCCACTCCTGAGGTCAGCTCAGTCCCCACTCCTGACGTCAGCTCAGTCCCCACTCCTGAGGTCAGCTCAGTCCCACTCCTGACGTCAGCTCAGCCCCGACTCCTGACGTCAGCTCAGCCCCCACTCCTGATGTCAGCTCAGCCCCCACTCCTGACGTCAGCTCAGCCCCCACTCCTGACGTCAGCTCAGCCCCCACTCCTGACGTCAGCTCAGCCCCCACTCCTGACGTCAGCTCAGCCCCCACTCCTGACGTTAGCTCAGCTCCCTCCATTCCAGATATCACCACAGCCCCCACTCTGGATAGCAACACAGTCCTCCCTTCAGATATCAACACAGCCCTCCCCCCACATCTCTTTTCTAGCGGCTTTGAGGTTTAGTACACTGCCCACTTACTTTGTATAGCTCCATGGTTTTAGTTCATTTAGAGTTCTGATCCAACGTTACAGACAATTTTAAATGTTTTATTGTGCCCAGAACCCGCATATTCCTTTAGCCTTCATCCTCAATTTCTGTAGCTCCAATGCTGAGCCCTCTAGCAGTCATTAGTCTATCTTCTGTCTTTTTTAAAGATGAATTTTATTTTTAAATTGTGTGTGTGTATGTGTGTGTGTGTGTGTGTACGCGTGTGTGCGTGCGCGCGCTTGTGTGTGCACATACATCTGAGGGCAATGCCCATAGAGACCAGAAGAGGGTGCTGGATGCCCTGGAGCTACAGTTACAGACGGTTTTTAGCCTCCCACCATGAGTGCTAGGAACTGAACTTGAATCCTCTGCAAGAGCAGTATATAATTTTACAGCTGGGGCACCTCTCTGGCATCCCCCTCCCTTTCTATTTCTATAGGCTAGCCTTTCCTGGAGAGTTCATGCATGTAGTCACAGAGTAACATTGGTGCAGTTCCTGTGTGTAGCATCAGGCATGTGTTCTTCACTCCCTTCATCGTGGACTATCCTATTGTGATTTATTCCTTCATTTTCTAGTTCCTGCTCTTTTATCTGACACTGCTCTGAACACAGGATACCTCTATTGGGCAAATGTTTCATTCCTGTGTCTGTGGAGTTAATGGTTGGTTCTTATGATAAGTCTGTGGCTGACCATGTGAGGAGCCAAAGGGGCTGTTTTCTCCATAGAGTTGTTTTAAGTCCCCACCAGTATTGTGCGAGGGTTCGTGTCTCTCCCCAACTGCTCCCGCTCTGTGAGTACCTGGTGTCTCTCTGAGAGGTTGATTGGCATTTCCCTGGTGGCTGAAGACACCGAGTCTTTTCATGGGCTGTTGCCCATTCATATGCCTTCTTTGGAGAATCTGTCTATTCATATCGTTTGCCAGTTTCTAAATTGAATCATTTGCCTTTTTATTATTGAATTATAATAGGTCTTTGTATCACCTAGATGCAAGTCCCGGCTTACACATGATTTCTCCTTTTTTTGAGTGTGTGCGTGAAACTTTTCCAATTTCCTTATAGTCATTTAGAGCATAATTTTGGGGTGTTTTTGATGTGGGGTTCATTCATGTCTCCTCTTGTTAATTTTCCTCTTGCATCAAATCTGAGAAATCACTGTCTAGAGTAAGTTATGAGGATTCTGATTTCCCCCCCTCAGAGTTCTGCAGTTTCAACTTGTGTATTTAGATTTTTATTCCATTTTGATTTTTTTCTTTGTACATTGTGTGGAAAAAGTCCAGATGTATTCTTCTACACAGGTTTCCAGGTGTCTTAGCATGGCTCCTGTTCTGTTCTCGTTGAACTTGGTCATTGTGGCCAGGCTCAAGTCACCAGCAAACCTGTCCGACGCCTGTGCCAACTAGCCTGATGATGGATGCTCAGGAGCAAGTGGTGACAGGGGAGTGTGTGGGTCCTCCACCCTTGTTCTCTTCTCCTCAGCTTGTCCTGGAGTAACAGTTAGGCTGATCCCACGATACCAGCAGACAGAGCCTATTTCTCACCGAATGTGATGCTTGCCAAGGATGTCCCCTTTCCTCTCTTTCCTATACTGCTATCTGGGGCTCTGTTGACCACCATCAGCTTTTTAGTTTTTGTGTGTGGTGGGGGGTGGGGGGGGATGGGGGGGTGGGGTAGGGGGTGGGGATGGGGGAGGGAGCCTGGGAAGATCAGAGGACAGTTTGGGAGTAGGTTTGTGTCCCCCATACTGTGTCTGCTTTGTGCACCCTGCATGATAGCTGGCCCACTAGCTTCTAGGTGGGTCACCTGTCATGAGTGAGGGAGCTACAGACATGCACCACCTCACCTCATACTTCTCAAGTTCGGTTCCTAGGATCAAGCTCAGGTTGTAAGGTTGTCTAGCATGTGCCTTTACTCAACTTCCTGCCCATCTCAAAAAGAATAGTTTTTTTTTTCTTGGTAATCTTGAGTATCTCAAAATGTCATATGTGTTTTAGTGTCAATTTCTGAAGGAAAAAGAATTAGACTCTGGTAGCTGGTGTGCTGGAAATGGTAGCATCCTAGCAAAGGTGAGTCTTTAAGTCTGGAATTGTAAGGTTTACCTATTTGAGTCTCCTTGGTTTCTTCTGATAATGTTTTGTTGCACTCAGGATGCTTATATCACAAAGATTTTGGTAAAATATGTTTTTATGCATTTTACTAGTCCAGTGCTATTAAGAATGGAAACGTTTTCTCCCTTTTATGTTGATATGTTTATTGTCACTGCATAAAAGTGCAATGTATTTCTGGTGCTGAGTTTATATTATATATACTGGATTATATAATTTATTATTCCTATGATTTCTGGTTTCTTAGGATTTGAATATACAAATTACGTTATCTGCAAGAAGAGATGTTTTCCAATCTAGAAGTCACACATTTGATTTTCCTGTTTGATTGCCTTGGCATTGTCCTCCAGCACAAGGTGGAGAGAAGCTGTGAGAACAGAGGAGGGCGGCCTCAGTCCCCTTCACATGGCTCCTCCTAATGAGCCATGTTGGCCAAGAAGTCCTTTATCAACCCAAGGACGTGTCTTCAGTTCCCACTCCCTAGCATGCTCGTGCCGTGAAGGCTAAACAAAGCCAACGGTGAATTCCAGGGGCAACCTCAGCTGGCCACGGTGTGCAGCACTTTCTGTATTCCACACCAGTGAGTTTACTGGCATTTGGTTGGGTGCTTGTATACCAAGTTTGAAAACCCTTCACAAGAGAGCTTTTTCGTTGTGCTGTGGTCAGGCTTTGCTGCCAGCCACGCTGGTCTCAGGGGGTAGTTGGGAAGTGTTATCTTTTCCCTGTGAAGATCTTTCCTCCACCATGTCCTCAGGTCACCCGTGGCTCTTCTCTGTGAGAATGCTCACAACAGAACTTGAGGTTCCGGAGGTGCTTTCTGGCTTTGTGTTCCAAAGCTCCAGGCAGACAGTAGGTGTGGAGTAAGACCATACCCAGTGATCCTCCTGGAGGCTGGAAGGTGAGGGTGGGCAGAAGGTGATCCCTCCAGGGCAGAGTCACTGTGGGTGCTGGAGAAATGGCCTCATTTCCTGTTTCATGGATGAGTCCCCACGTCAGGCAGCCAAAGCCCCAGAGCATGCTGGCTCCCAGAGTAGAGATAACCTGGCTGTTAGTGAGAGGCTAGGAGATGTGGTGCTAAGGCAGGGGTGGTGTGGGGGGACACTGCCGAATTCCTGAGGTCACAGGGCATGGCTTGAGGCATAAACATGGGAGCAGAGAGAGTCTCTAGATCATGGTGTGGGGAAGGATGCTTGTGAAGGGCCTAAGTGGGGTTCTCAGCGGTGGGCGGTCTCGGCGGTGGGCGGTCTCGGCGGTGGGCGGTCTCGGCGGTGGGCGGTCTCAGGGGTGGGCGTCTCAGCAGTGGGCGGTCTAGTGGCTTTCACCCTCTCACCACTGTCTTCTTTGGAAGTGTTTAGATGTAACGGACCGAGTATACGTTAGACAAGCGGAGACACGGTGTGGTAGTATTGTGTTCCTCAAAATATTGTGCACCCTAATAAACTCATCTGGGGTCAGAGACAGAACAACCACTAGATACAAAGGCTAGAAAATAGTGGCACTCACACCTTTAATCCTTGCATTCCAGAGGCAGAAATCCATCTATTCAAGGATACAGCCAAGTATGGTGACTCATGCCTTTAATCCCAGAAAGCAAGCCTTTAATCCCAGGGAGTGGTGGTAGAAAGAAAAGATATATAAGGCGTGAAGACCAGAAACTAGAAGCATTTGGCTGGTTAAGCGTTTGGCTGGTTAAGCTTTTAGGTTTTGAGCAGCACAGTTCAGCTGAGAGCCATTCGGATATGAGGACACAGAGGCTTCAGTCTGAGGAAGCAAGATCAGCTGAGAAGTTGGCCAGGTGAGGTTAGCTGTGGCCTGTTCTGTCTCTCTGATCTTCCAGTGTTCACCCCAATACCTGGCTCAGGTTTGATCTTATTAATAAGAACTGTTAAGGTTCTTGCTACAGACACGGTTCCTCATGTTTGCGTGGATAGAACCTGGCATCAGAAATCAGATTGCAATTTGGAAAAATGGAGGGCCTTTTATTTGTGAAATGCACGATTACATTGGCCAGGGTTCACACCATCCACACTCATTTTGCAAATGCACGCCTCTGAAGATGAGTGACAGGGAAAGAAATCCCTGGGGGAGGTTGTCTTCACCGGCTGCTGCCACAAACAAGTGACCACAAAAATCTCAGCTGCACATGAAGATTAGCTCATGGGGGCTGGGGAGACAGCTCAGTCAGTCAAATACTTGCTGTGCAGACTTGTGGATCTGAGTTCAACCCCCTAGGACTTTGGCAAAAACAAAACAAATATCAAACAAAAAAACCAAACCAACCAACCAACCAACCAAACAAACAAAAAGGTGTGGTAGTGTGAGTTCCTAGGGACTTCCTTGCCTTACCATCCAATTTACCTGGATTGTCAAGCTCCAGATTTAGTGAGAGATTTCATGTTAAAAAAAAAAAAAGGTGGGGGTATGGGGGGAGAGGGAAGCAATCAAGGAAGGTACCCAAAGTCTGAACTCTATACGCATGTGCACACACATGCACATGCACCTGCCAATAAATGTGCTCATACACATGAATAGAACACACACACACACACACACACACACACACACACACACACACACACACACACACACGTCCTGATTTCCCATGTGTTTGTGCATTGATTGGGGTGGTTTGATGGTCCCCTCTGGCTCTGCTTGGCCATTTTAAACTCCTATCCCAGGCTGAGGACTGATATATCATCCTGTCTACCACATGTTCTACTGTCCAAATCAAATGTGTGACCAAATTGAAAGCCTAGGAGCTGGTAGCGAACCTCATGTTTATTAGAAGGAGCTGAAAAGCTCTAAGCAAGGGTGTGGTCTGGGGAGTGGAAATAAAGAAGGTAAATTAGTCTACAAAAGAAAGAACAAGAGAGAAAGAGGGAGGGAGGGAGGGAGGGAGAATGACAGGGAGAGGAAGGGGAGGGGAAGGGGTGCAGGAACAGCTTCCTCTTTGAGGACACTGCCTCCAACAAACTTGTATGACAGAGACCCAGGCTGTTCTGGGTGGCAGTGAGTTCGGTGGCATTGAGCTGGGGCTCTGCAGACCCAATGGCAGTTTACAGTTTTCTGTTGGGACAAATGAAAACAACCGCTTAATCTCTGAGTGAATATAATTTCCAAGAGCCCAGAAGGTATTATCGGTTAAACAGAATAAAGACATAGTAATTTCCAGCAGGAAAAAAATGCGTGCTCATTCTTTTCCAGGGAAAACAAACGCTAAGTTCTAAGTGGCGTTTTTGGAAGCATTCATTGAGTGGCAAAGTCCTCTCCACTGTGCCTCTCATGGGTGATAGACAGCTGCAGAATTCCTGTATGAAAAGGGTAACTTTTGCCATTCACAGGCTCATGCTGCTCATTCAGCATGAGGAAATCTCAGCATGTTGGTAAGTGGCTGGAAACATTGACACATGCCCCATAAATGCTGTGAAGAATATGGGAAGAAATTTGTTAAAACTTAGCTTTCAAGGACTGGGGACAGGAAGACATGGTGTGATGGTGAGTCTTGGATGTCAGGTGGCTTGGGATCCACTGAGAGACTATTTTCTAGGAGGATTTACTTAAGGGGGAAGATCCTCCCCTGAGTGTATGGCACCTTCTGGTGGGGTCTGCAGGAACAGTTGCTGCTTTGCCTGTCTGCCTTTCCCTATAGTCGGTGAGCACATCGGCTCTGCAGCTGCCGTGTCTGACACCCTTCAGTGGCATCAGGCCTTCCAACATGGACTAAGAATGTGTCTCTACAGGAATCCTCCAGGCCTTCTACATCAGACAGAGGCTTCTGAGGCATCCAGCCTCATAAACTGAGCTGCTGCCAGGTCTGGAGCCTCTCCAGTGTACAAACAGCCATTGCTTGACTGATCAGCCTGAATCAGGAAAGTCAAGCTAATTAATCCCCTCTGTTTGTTCTGTCCCTGTAGAGAATCCTGCTTCTGCACAGGGTGGGGAGAGATCCTGTGTTGGGTATTTCAGTGTCAATTTCCTGTCCTCTTGAAGCTGGTCCACAATTGCATATCTGCACAGATCTTGGAGGATGAGGAAACAGCAGGAGATTCCTTCCCTCTGATGCCAGTTTAGATGCACAACCTTCATTTTGTTGAGGTAGTCAAGGCCATGTTGCTCACTGATGAATTCATCCAAGTCCAGTCACGGGATGGGGTGTGGTCACCAGGGATGAATTCCATCACCTTGACCTTGATGGTGATACATCTATACACTCCCCGTGTGTCTATGATGGCACTCACAGTGCTGGCTGCTTCCCAGCACTAATGTCTTGTCACCAGGTTCGGGGGAACAGCCAACTCCCTACTGTGTAGATCTAGCTTACCTATTAACCAGCAAGTTACCTGTGGTCTTACAACCTGATGCTCACAAATGTGCCATCCCATCAGTGACCTCAGATAGCTTTGAAAGCTTCACAAGGACTTCATGTTTTCCATATTATTGTTGGACCTGTGGCTGTTTGTTTAATTGGCTTAATCCAGTTTCAATCAACATAATGTACACTCTTGGTGAAATTCCCAAAGTATTTAGAGAGAATTCTGGAAGCAAAATGTTCCAGATCCATCTCCACTCTTCTTTCTGCAGATATCTGGCCAAGATCTGAGGGATCTCTGGGAGCCTTTACATAGACCAGAACTCAGGAAGAATCCCAGTGTGCAGAGGACCACTGAGTATCTTATTGGAGCCTTGATGGCTCCTCCACTAATGGAGAAAAAGAGGAGACTCACTGCTGAGACTTTGCAATTGGACTGTTCCAGAACTGAGCCAATTAAACACATATTATCTCAATGTTAAAAAGGAAGGTTTTCACTGTCTGTGACACTGACCTAAATGTTTAACTGTGTCTGTAAGCATAATTATTACACATGCCCTTGAGCACACCTGGAGTCCCTGGCCAAGCTGGTCTGCTCCTCTTTCAGTCCACAACTGTCTCTTCCTCCTGAGGAAGCCACTCTATGACAGGTCTGTAGCTGAGTCCTGGATATTAGGCAAGCAGGACAAACCTGTGCTGTTGCCTACAATCTCAGAATGTAGAGCAGGGCACAGGAGTACCAAGGGCAATGGGGATCAGAAGCCACAGGTGGTGTGGACTGGATCTGATGGATGCAGAGTGGAAACAGAGGAGTCAAGAGACCCAGCTCTCTCTTCAGGCTCTAGGTTGCCCCCCTTCCTCTTCACCTTGTTCTCTCCTCCTCGCTAGCTGGCTTCTCTTTCCTGCACTGCAGTCTGTCACCCATGCTGGGATGAGGGCTCAGTGCAAGGTGAGTGGCTCTTATTGCTTGAGCTGATAGAGTTTCTCTAAGGTAAGCTGGAGCCAATGGTTTGTATCCTCAAACCAGCAACATGGAGGTGCAGAGTCAGAGGATGATCAGAAAATTGACAATGTGTCCCCATCTGGCCTCCCTGGTACACACTTCCAGCTCCAATGCCAGCCCCACTGCAGGGCCAGGGTTCTGGATCCCAGAAGCCCCTGCTCTACAGAGGTCTATGACCCCAGAAGGGATGGCTTACAAGTCAAAGCCCCAGATGGAAGACTCAGAGGCCTCTCTGATGTGATACCATTGCTGTATGTACCCAGACATGCTAAGAATGGTGGTCGCCCTCATTTTCCAATTTTCCATTATGAAATGTAGTTCTTAAAGAGGATCTTGTGTATTGATCCCAAGATTACTCAGGTGAGCTTCAGGCCACTGAGACAGGCCAGTATCTCTGCCCACAAGGATCTTGTCAGTTGATGGGCTCATGCCAGCTTATTGAGATGTTCAAGTCAGGTTTCTAATTTTTAAAGTTTTTAATTTTACAATGGAAAATTCTACTTTACATTAGCCACACAACAAAGAGAAAGATAGAGACAGACAGAGAGAAAGAAAGGAAAGAAGAAGAAAAGAAAGAGGAAGGAAGGAAAACTCTTCCTCAAAACTGGAGCATTCAGCCTCCATAACTAAAAGAAGAAACCTCGCAAAGGCACAATGACGGCGGGAAGCGAACCGGCGATCACCGCGCCAGCCAGTTGATATCACGGTGGTTCAATACCACAGCTGCACAGATGAGCAAACACGATGATGATCAGGAACAATTACCCTTCAAGCAGCTTGATTCTGGAGGATTTACTCAGAAAAGAGTCAATCATGAAGCAAACAGCTGCTTTGAATGGGCTTGTTGGGGAGTCGACTTCTGGAGTCATGTCTGTTGCTAGGAAAGGATGGGAACAAGTGTGCCAGGAGTAAGTGTATGGGTGGACACCGGGGCCACTGCTGGTCTTTGCTGCTTGCACACAGGCTTCTTGGCTGTGAAGGGCCTCAGAGCTATCTCACCAGGGCTAGTCCGCACCTTCCTTCTGTTGGAATGACTGAAGCAGGAAGAAGAACAATGTTTTCACAGGCAACCAGCTCCACCCTTAGGGCTCTTGTTTTGGAAACCAGAGTCCCAATTCGATGATCCTGAAAGGATCAGGGTCTCAGGCACAGATTAAACAGGGCCATTGTTACTGTGTGTGTGTGTGTGTGTGTGTGTGTGTGTGTGTGTGTGTGTGTGTGCGTGTTTGCAAGTACTTGCATGTATAGAGGCTAGAGGTCAACATCAGGTGTCTCCATTTTACTTTTGGAGACAGATCCTCTCCCTGAACCTAGAGCACACTCATCTGCTAGAGTGTCTGGCCAGTGAGTTCAGGATGCCCTTGTCTCCCTCTGCCGCCCAAACACTGGAATTATTAGCATGTGGTACCACACCCAGATTTTTACTTGGGTTCCGAGGGTTGAACTCAGGTCCTCATGTTTACACTTTGGGCTCTCAAGAACTAGACCTGCCTGTCCTGAGGTCACACATCAGCTTGTTGTCTCAGTGACCCCTCCAGCCTCAACACACAGTTGGTCCGGGATTTGTGATGGTGTCTAGATCCAGGCTAAGGAGGAAAACCCACAGAGCATCAACCAGTGTCTTCCAGTTTCCACATTGCTCACAGTAGGATCCCGTTTTCCCTCCAGGAGACACGTGCTTAGTTCTATACAATAGCCTGTTCTTAAAATTTCCTTGCTTGATAAATTACGCATCTTTGGGTTGTACACTTGCCAAATCTCAATATTAATTGGCAATGGTCCCTCTTCAGGCCATGGGGTAATTCTATCTGTTTAGAATTTATCACCATTGTCTCAACAGTGTATTATCATTGTCTCTGACTCTGTGTTTTGCCTCAAGCATAAAGAAGCTAAACAATGAATTTCAAAATGTTGGCAGAAACTACCTCTTCAAGAACACAGGACACTGTAGGAGACGTGCCTTCCTGGGGTGTCCTGACACATTTGCTTTTCTTTTCACCATAGGTCTGAAGGGATACGTTCATTGTCTTTAAGGTCCACTGACTACGGAGGTGGAGAGAAGCCAGCCCAGCCATCCCTTTCTCTGCATTTCCCCCATGTTCTTATGACAAACCCAGGTCCATGACACAGCCCCCAGGGGCCAGTTGGATCTGGGGTTCTTGTGTCTAAGAAGACAAGGAGGGACATGGACAACATGAGTCTGCAGAAGAGGCAGCCCTCCGAGGTACACGGGGAGCAGAAGAAATTGCACCCCCCCACCCCCCGCTTCCTCTAGCTGATCACCACACAAGTTAGCTTTCCAACAACAGTTGCCCTGGGGCAGAAACGATTCTGGAAGTGCCAAGGTCCAGAGAAGGCGGGGCTGACTTGGACACCTTCCAAGGAGGCAATTGCTAGGTCACCATGGAAACACATCCTTAGCTCCGATCAGAACAGTGTGGAAGAGCAGCTTGTGGGGAGACTGATGTCCATGCTAAACAAACTAACACTGTGTGGCTTCATGGCACTAGGTGATCTGAGGGGGACCCTGTGCTCCCCTAACATGATATGAGGTCACAGGGGACAGGACTCAGGATGTGATGGGAGTAGCTGTTTGAGGTCCTTGACCTCCTTGCTATGACTGGAGCCTGGACTATGAGCTGAAATGAGCCCTTTTTGACAGGGTGTCTGTCACAGCAACAGGACGACACAAGGAGCAGGGCTAACCATGGAGAGCCGTGTTTCATTATTAGGGTACGTGCTGAGGAACCCAAAGTGCGGCCCCTATGCTGTGGGCATCCTCTTCCTGAACTTTGGGGTCTTGTGTTTGCTCTGGGACTTTGGAGGTGGGTTCAGCTGTCTGAAGCCTGTTGGAGTCCTTACTTGTGGAGGTAGAGGTGCCCGCCCCCTTCCTGAGGTCTACTGCTGAAGCAGCACCTGAACGGGCTTTCTGTCTCAGGCTACAGTTGTTTCATTGTGGGAGTGCAGTCTTATTTCCTGTCTGGCTGGTGCATCTTCTAAAGCTCCATTGGAGCAGCTGCCATGGCTGTGAGCACCTCTGGCCTTGTCTCACCTTGGAAATCTGCACATCTGTACATGCAGCCGGACCTTCATTCCATTCAAGAGTCCTTTCTCTGCATCTCCACAGAAGAGTTCTCAGGAATCCTTCAAGCTGCCCTCAGAACAGCAGCAGCATCTGGGGTCACCAAAAACCCTCTTGACATCCCTGCTCCTTGCTTCCACTTGCCTCACAAGGTCGACTTTCTGTCTCTACTTCTGTAGAGTGGGCACAGTCACAGTGTAGCCCTCATGATGTGTGGTCATCAAAGTGTGTGGTCATGTATATTCCTTTCCTGTGCCCGACACCCATCAGCCACCATTTGTTGAGCATCGTGGTTGAATAACTCCGTGGGAGTCTTAAGGACATTTGTCTCTTCCACTTATTGCCCTTCCTTTCAAGACTTCTGGCTTCCCTCCATTAGACCTGCACTGTCACAAATGTTTACTCAAAGTTGTTCAGAGCTCTCTGTGGAGTGCACTTCTTGTCAACCTTCCACAGGCCAAGCCTTTGCTGGTCTCCGTGCTGGTCTCGCAAGGGCGATCAAGACCTTCACCAGTGGAGACCCACGATGCCCCACTTTCTCCACAGCCTCTCTAACATTTGCTCAAATATGGTCTTTCAAAAATGCCAAGTGAGGACTCATTCATGAGATAGATTCATGATGGTGCCACCCAGAAACACTCTCTTCATTAAGTTATTCTTTGTCTTCATTTTCTTTCATTTTTAAAAAAAATTTGTAAGGGTCTGGCTAGGAAGTAAAAAAGTGCTCTAAAATAATAATAAACAATCTTATGCAAATACCATATGTAGGATACACCATTGCCATTTGAGAGATAAAACACCACAATTACTTTTATAATTACAATGGACATCTAGGGTCACCTGGCCACATTCCTGTGCTTTATAGAGATAGAGGTGACAGAGGATGGCCTACCTCAACTTTTCCGGGGCTGATAGGCACAAGGGCTCCTATTCACAGGACCATCAGGAAGCTGGGCACAGCATAGCCTTGCCTAGAAGGCCATACAATAACACATGGCCTGCTAGACAGGTGCTCAGGAACCAGGCTCAGGCAGACTAGTGAGTCAAATCTTTGGAGGATGACATCAGAGTTCTTTCCTAAGCTAAGTCTGAGACAGATTCAGATGTTAAAATTTGAACACACTATTATCTATGATACCTTTGGTCTTTTTGTGGCCTAAGGTTTGAACCTACCACCATTTGCATGCTGGGCCAGAACTGAACCACAAGTTTCACACACCCCCTTTTCCTTTTGAGACAGGCTTTCACTAAGCTAATCAGCCTGGTCTTGAACTTATTGTAGTCTAGTTTGGCCTTTAACTAGTTGTTCTCTTGCCTTAACCTTCACAGTAGCTGGGATCACAGGCCTGTGTCAACAAGCTCTGTTAGTTTTTAGGTGTACAAAAGTAACAAATGCAGGGAAAATTGTCCCAAACACCAATAAAATTCCAGCCTTGGTCGTACCTTCTGGAGATAATTGTGGTTGAGAATTGATGTGTACTCTTCCATTACAATAGTGTGTTCTACTGTGAATGTGCAGGAGCACTTACCTGATCAATGATGTGCTTGTGTAGTGTTTTATAGATGCACATTTGAAAGCTACTTTCTCTTCCTCTTTTTCCCTTAGCTTGATTGAGCCACCTGTCATCTTGTGAACATTTCAAAACACCATGTTTTGCATGATAAATATATATATATTTGTTAATTAAAAGTAATTAATTGTTGATTAAAATGTAATTAATTAGTAGAAATATGTCCTGGGTCTTCATACTTGGATAGGGATTTAAAAGGGGTAACTGCTTTGAAAAGCAATTTGGGAATTTCTTTTAAAAAAACCCTCCTTTTTGGCCAGGTGGTGGTGGCACACACCTTTAATCCCAGCACTCGGGAGGCAGAGTCAGGCTGATCTTTGTGAGTTCGAGGCCAGCCTGGGCTACAGAGTGAGTTCCAGGAAAGGTGCAAAGCTACACAGAGAAACCCTGTCTCGAAAAACTACAAAACAAAACCCTCCCTTTTCTCTAGAACTTGATGGAAAGACCTTCTTGCTGATGGCATCATGCATATTGGTCACAGGGCATGGAGAAGTCAAGTTGGTACTGACTAGGATGCTTCCTCCTTGCTGGCTGGCTCTCACAGTACCAGAAGGATGCTGCCAAGGAAAAAGTCACCAACAGTCTTACCCAGCTGTGGACCTGTAAGCTACACTAATAATTTGTATGGCGAGATACACCATGGTAGAATAATGACAAGAATGTTATGGGGGTAGCCAATCACTTTCTGGTTGGATTTAAGACTATTCTGCAGGGAGAAATGTATGCATGCTACTAATATATATATGGACAAGAACCTGCATCTGGGGCACTCATAGGCCCCATGGAGAACCCACTATTATTATTTCACTAAGTGGACATATATAAAACTTCCCTCTAAATTCATGGTATATTAATACGGGGAAAAATTACTCAGCAATAAGAAGGATGAGACATTAATACATAGGGCATGAATGAGTTTTAAGAGTAAACAGGCCAATTGTAAGCAGCCAGATGAAACAGAATCTATCACACGAAATCTCATTTGTCTAAGACTAGAAGATAGTGAGCCAGAGAGACAGATCAGTGGTTTCTATGGGAGTGAAAGGCAATTGGAATTTGGAGAAGAGACAGTCTATAGCAGTTGAGATTGGGCTGGTGGTCTCATTACGCAACTTAAATACATGCAATTGTCAGTGTAGCCATTACAGCTAGATGAAGCTGTCTTTGATGACAACCTGGGCACCTGCCAGTCATTTAGATTATCATCTTGCATTGGCTGTACAAAGTATGTCTCTCTGCAGATGCCCTCGAGTTAAATGGAGCAGCCTCGGTAAGTATCCGGTTGTTTCCTTTCCAGGTCTCCACTATTCGTGGTGGTTGCCATATGTGTGTGTGACTTCGCTCATTTTTTTTTTTTGTCAGCATTTCTGTAAATGGATTTTCTAGAAATGGAATTGTTGGGTTAATGGTATGCACAGCTTAATTTCTAGATGATGCTGTCCAACTGCTCTGCAGAATTAAAAAAAAAAGCCAACCTAAACAGATAACCTAAAAGTGTCGTTCTGACGGTCGCTTATTGGCAAGGAGTGAGAACTAATTCCCCACACCCTTGGCATCACTATCTTAAGATAACAAGGCTGATGCTCTGCTATTTCCGCTATACTAACGGGATATCTGGCCCTGTCCACTTAAGGTCAATGGTAGTTATGGCCAGCTGCCATGTACACAAGTCCCCCTTTCTAGGGGGATCCTTGAGTAGAAGGGGATGGAGGTCTCATGCATGCAAAAGAGAGCTCAACTTATCAAGAGGCAAGTTAAGAGTGACCACTCTCTGGGAGGTTTCTGTTTGAAGGTGTCTGCACTCTGGTTCTCCAGGCTGCATCCCCGTCTGCCTCTCCAGAGCACGTCTAGCACAGACGCATCAAGTCAGAGGTGATGACAGTAGAAATCTGCAGCTGTCCATGCTGAGGGGGGCTCTGCCTCCTTCATCCCATCTCGCAGATGTGAACTCTTGGCTATAGGCTGTTTTGTCTGTGTTGTGCGTGATTCTGCTGGCTGTACTTGACCTTTGACTTAAAGTTCTGAGATGTAAATTTGCATAGCAGCTGTTCTCCAAGCCCTAGTAAATGCCCACATTCGGATCACAGCTCAGCCAGTGGCCGGTCCTCACCACACACAGCTGAACTGATTCTCTCTCTCTCTCTCTCTCTCTCTCTCTCTCTCTCTCTCTCTCTCTCTCTCTCTCTCTCTCTCTCTCTCTCTCTCTTCCTGTAGGAACTCCAAACAAAAACAAAATTGAGGTGGCGTTCAGGGAATGTTTCAATCCCAGGACTATCTTCCTTCTACAGTCAATTAAACCCCTTTTCGTTTGCTGTTCAAGGGGGAGGTGGGTCACCCTTCAGCCTTGAAGGTGGCGTGGCCAGGTTTTGAAGTATCTGCCCCACAAAGCATGGTGCTAGAATCTGATCTAAGCTACATGTCCCCTACCTTCCAGGACATGCAGGGCCATGGGAGGGGCTTGAAGGTAAAATGTCTACAAGAAAGGTCTCCTTTCTTTGTCTTTGGTCAGTTTCATTCATGGCAAAATATCTCTTTGAAGGCACATGTTTCTCATGTCTGAAGCCCTTGTTATTCTTATTTTTTCTCTCAGGTTCACCTCAATGGAGATAAGTTGCAGGCTTGCTTTCTGTGACATCATAGAATTAGGAGCACATGGCTTTAAATGTAGCCCATCAGGTTTTGAGATAAGAATTTTCTAACACTTGCAAAGACCCCTGGGAAGACAGTGGTCCACAGCTACCAGAAATGGGTACTGGTTCTGCCCTTTCCCTGGCTCAAGTTACTGGAGGATGGAGCCATCTCCTATCCCTGGTAAAACCAAGATGCAGAAGATGAGCAAGGCAGCTGTCTTGGTTGCTTCTTAACAGGGCGGGCAGGGCCAAGCTAGTTGAGATGTGCCACAATGTGGCTAAAATGACAAGTCTGATGGTGGCATGATGTCACAGGCATGCAGTGCTGAAAGTGAGCATAGTGAACATGGCCTGGGTAGACAGATAGTCCTTCATTCTCTTCTGTACTTGCAGGACAGGGGCCCGCTGTGGGGCACAGCTGCCCAGAAGGACAGGGTCTACTCTATAGGACAGGTGGCACTCGACAGAATGGGTGTCACCTGCAGGATGGGGACAACTATAAGATATAAGTGGCAAGAAAGCTAATCCCATAGCCCATGATGGACACTTTGCACTTCCTGTCCAATTGTGTGTGTGCATTTGTGAGTGGGAAAGAGAGAGAGAGAGAGAGAGAGAGAGAGAGAGAGAGAGAGAGAGAGACTGGGAGACTGGCCTGGTGGGCTCACTGGCCAGTGAATCCCAGGGATTCACCTGTTTTTTGGGTTTCCTGGTGTAGAATTACAAGCATGCACCACAAACCATAAAAGGCTTGCTCCATATGTGAGCATTGGGAGCTTAATCCTTGTCCTCATGCTTGCAAATCAAGTACTTTATTGACTGAGCTATCTGTCTCCTCAGTCTCTCCCCATCCCAATTCTTCTCTCAGTCACTTCCCAACTAGCCTCAGTGTGTGTCATTATATCCTCGATGGGCCAGTGTTGACACTCAGGGCCTCCACCACTGCCCCTGAGAGCTTGAACACAGTGAACACAGACCCTCAGCCTCCCTGCTCCCAGGCTCTTCTGTGACGCAGCTGAACTACTACCTTCAAAGAGGAGTTCATAGCTTTGACTTTGGAGCCAGCGGGTCATCTCTCCAGGTGTGCACTGGCACTCAAGACTGCCAGGGTCATTCTGGTGGTCACATGGTTCAAGAATATGTGATCATGGAGCTCACAGAGGGCTTGTGGCAGGAGGATGCAGGGCAGGGATCAGACTACAAGGGCATGAGTGACTTCAAGGAGAATTTTACCCTTCGTGACTTAGGCAAGCTTATTTTCAGGCTCAGTGGAATTTTCAGAGTATGGTGCAGCTAAGTAAGGTATGAACTAATCTCTTGATTGACTGTTCATTCATCCAATCAGAGGCTTAGTGAGAGCTACTGTATTGTAGCTAAATGTACCAGGGCTATAGTGTCAGTCAAAATAGACAAATCCCTTTGTGATTTCCCAACAGGAAAGATAAATGTCAATCAAATAACAGCATAAACAGGTATACGTTATGGATGGGGGATGTGCCCCTGTGAGCTTCATAATAAAATACAGCACATGCAAAGGTCCCAAGGCATGAGGAACCAGTGAGCTGGAAGGTCTGGTAGTAACAGAGTCTGGAGAGTGTGTTGGTGACACAGCCTGAGGGACAGCAGGGACCTTAGCACTTGGTTGTTTGGGTCTTGAGTGTGGGAGATGGCTAAGCCACTGAGGGCCCAAAGCCAGGCAGGGGCATGAATATGTGACCTGTTTTACTGATGCTTTGCCACATTTCTGTTGGGGACATGTGTGCCAGCAGCAGACCTGGGCATGAGCAGAAGGTGACAGGTGCCACTATGCTGTCCCCCCATCCTAATCTATCAGCTCTGGCGTCAGCACCTCGGAAAGGAGCCCAGCAGCACCTGTTCTCTGCTTACTTTCCAGTTTTCACAAGTACAAGTTAAAATGCTTATCTGTTCCATGAAGACCAGGCATGTTTAAATAGCCATTAGCCCCTCAACATGTTCCAGGGACCTCGGTGCCATCATCTCATATAGAATGGGCCACTCAGTCCATGGGGGAGGTATTAAAGGATGGCCACCTCCCAGTCTGACCCAGATGGTGTTATAATGGTTTATTTAGGATTTAGAAAATGAAATTCAGTTAGAGCAGAAAGAGAGTTAAGTCATATAATTCCTACTGTGTTTGTCTGACAGGCAGGGATGCTGATATCCAGGAGAGAGGGGAGGGGAGGCCCTGACAGCCAGGAGAGGGAGGGAAGCCCACCTAGTTCCCACAACCCTTAAAATCTGTGGCTGACAAGGAAGAGCCATGGCTTCTTGATGTGTTTGGGTCCATCACCAGGAATAGCAATAGCTGTGGTTGTCTGAGGGGTTTGCCCTGTGGGGCTTCGGGTGAGCTGTGTCTCTTGGTCAGCTCCTTTGAAAGGGTGAAGCTCTGTGGAGGACAGACAGTTGGGAACAGCCTCACTCTGACCTCGTGTGGAAGAAGACTGAGAATCCCATGGACAAGGAGCTCTGAGCTACTTGGAGAGACACTATTCTGAGGCCATCCTAGGTACCCCTCAGCTCCCCACTGAGTTCTATTATAATGTCCCCTAGAAAGTGATTATGGTCCCCAAAATAGAGCTTTCTAGTAAATTAAAGAGCAGAGGGCAAACTGAAAATGACCCATTGCATATCTTTTCCTGGGGAGTCACATGTAAAAAGCCCATATTGGACACCAAAAGTCAAAGAACTGACCCTCTAGGTCCTGCTTGTTGAACCAGTGAGTTTATATCAAGAGCTGCTTGCAGAATCATGGGCAACATGCAGGCAGCTATACCATGGGCATCTTTTCCACTCAAGAGTTTTTTGCCACTCATATGGGAAAGGAAGGGCCTCTTGAACACCTGTCATCCATTATCTACCCCTGCCCTCCATCACCCACTCCTGTCCTCCATCACCCACTCCTGTCCTACATCATCTACCCCTGCCCTCCATCACCCACCCCTGTCCTACATCATCCACCCTGTTCTCCATCATCCACCCAGAAATGCTAACAAGCTCAGTCTCCCGAGCATCCCTATGAGTGATTGCAGCTGCTCTGATTCAAGATGGCCACAATCACAATAAACAGACAGCCTTATAACATAATCTCAAGTAGCCATATACCATGATCTTTTAGTGTCTCCTGGTCAGATAGCCTAGCCAAGCTTTGGGCTTCCAGATCAGTGGGAGACCCTCTCTCAGGGAGCAAGGTGAAGAATGATAAAGGATGTCTTCCTTTGGCCTCAGATGTTCACACATATGTGCTTACACACACACACACACACACACACACACACACACACACACACACGCTCACATGCACATACGTAGACATACACACTTACATACTCACCCTTCCCCACACTAAGAAATACGTAACTAACACTCCCTGTCCTCCCTGTCCTCCCTGTCCAATGGAGGACAGGGGTGGGTGATGGAGGACAGGAGTGGGTGATGGAGGACAGGGGTGGGTGATGGAGGGTTAATTTGTGAGCCTGACAGATTTTAGAATCATATATTGTACAAACCTCTGGGCATGTCTGTGAGGGACTTTTTAGATAAGGTTAATTGAAAACTGAAGATTCACTCTGAAGGTAGGGCCACCATCACTGTAGGCTAGGACCACAGACTTTATAAAAAGGAGAAATTGAACTGAGCACCAGCATTCCTTTCTCTCTTTGCTTCCTGACTGGGGATACAATGTGGCAGCTGTGGGTACAATGTGACCAACTAGGGATACAATGTGATCAGCTTTTGATACAATGTGACCAGCTGAGGATACAGTGTGACCAGCTGTGGATACAGTGTGAACAGCTGCCTTAGGCCCCTTCCACCATGACTCCCCTGCCATGATAGACTCCCTTCCTGACTCATGATACCTCAAATTGGGTCAAAGTAAACTCTTCATTTCTTAACTTGCCTTTGTTAGAGGTTTTGTCCACCAACAAGAATAGAAACTAACATAGCCCCCTGGGTATTTCCAGTTCGGCCATTTCTCTCAGACAAATACTTCAAATAGTTAGCTATTCAAGGTTCCCAAACCTGCCACACAGCCACGTCACAACTCTAATATTATAATACTGTGTTGCAGCAAGCAAACATCCAGGCACGGTGAGGACTCTGCTATGTGATGTGTCCAGATGTGTATCTCCAAGGCAAGAGGGGCAAACTGGGAAATGGGTGGAACCCCCACTGTCTTATTTTTACCCTATTCTAGAAATGAACCCAGGGCCTTGTGCATTCTAGACAAACACTCCACCATTGAGCCACACCCTCAGACCCACACCTTCCCTTCTTTTGAGTCTAAAACCTCCTCTGGTTCAGCCTCCTCTGGCCTGAACCATTCTCTGTCCACCAGCAGCACAGTTTACCTGCATGGATGAAGGAATTGAAGGCAGCACCAGCCTGTCTATTCTTAGAAAGTAAGTGATGGATAGTTCTGGCGTGAGAGGAAGGGGGGAGGAGGGCTCCAAATGGTGGGGCCTGTGGATTTCTGAGCCGGGTGTCGAAATTCAAACAAGGATTGAGACAAATGAGAGGAAATGTTTGCAGTCCCTTGACAAATAGCAACCCCAATGAATTTTTCATGCATGCTGGATGAAGAAGGTGGCTTGGCAGCTTTCAAAATATTTCTTTGCTCGCAGAAGTGGCTAACATATGATCAACATCCCATACGGTGCAGGCGTCCCCTTCGGAGTGTCTGCAAGCAGATGGTGCATCTTTGTGAAGATTGGGAGAGGGCTTTAGGGAGTGTGGGAAATGGAGTTTGGGAAATGGACTGGGAGCATTGGACTTGGCGAGCTGGTCACCCGGGAGGCTAGCCACAGCCTTGGCTGACCAGAAGAACATTCCAGAGTCAGAGTGGAAGGCAATTCCTCCAAGCATACAGAGGAAGCAATAATTCATTTCAAGGATTTTTGTTAATGTAACATGTAAGTCCTCAGTTTCCGATTCAAGCAACTTTCAGAGAAGCTTGAAGCAGTTAACTCTCATTCTAGATGAATGAGGTCACCAGCTGGAGGGCCGGGCCCAAGTCTCCTGCGGACAGCAGGAGGATGCTTCAAGTGTTTGCAGATGAGACAGACCAAGGGAGAGAGAGAGAGAGCCTGGTGGGTGGGCTCCTGACTGGGCACGTGAGTGGGAGTGGCGAGCACCTCGGGGCTTGCTGCTCTTTGCAGTGCAGACCCTGAATATGCTGGATGGATTTAACATGCACAACCAGCCTGCTGATAAGACATAGTGTCGGTCACAAGAAGCATGGCTCAGCTTTCTGCTGTGGGCTGTACACCCAGAATCCCACAGAACTACAGCTCTTTGTCTCTCCTGGTTTCCACTGAGCTTGAACCACAAAGGGAGCAAGCTGGACTGAGTGAGGCATCTTTCAGCACACTCTCCCTGCACTCTGGTTATATGTTTTCCTTGGTGTTCTCATGAATGGACTTTAGGGTGTTTCAGAGACCATCTCACCAGCTCTAATAGTGGCTTCTCAGCCACCACTGGTTGTCCTGAAAGACTGACAAGTTCACAGGGCATCACAGGAAAGTGGCAGTGTTGTAGCCTTGTGGCAATAAAAGCCTCCACAGCACCCTGGAGTCCTGCAGGTGTTTCTAAGAGTCTTTACAGATTTTGGTAAATTCACACCACCTTCCCTGTGGGTGTAATTCTAGGGCAATGTCTCATCTTGTTAAAAATATGTATTTATTTTACTTTATGGGTATGTGTATGAGCCTGAGCATATGTATGTGCACCACATGGATGCAGGAGCCTGCAGAAGTCAGAAAGGTCACTGGATCCTCTGGAACTAGAGTTACAGATAGCTGTGACCCACCACATGGGTACTGGGACATGAACCTGGGTCCTCTGCAAGAACAGCAAGCACTCTTAACTACTGAGTCACCTGTCCAGCCCCAGTGATGACTAATCTTTACTGTCAGCTCGATTGGATGTGGGGTCAATCAATAGACATGCCTCTGGTCTGGTCTGTGAGGATATTTCCAGGGAGGGGGCCAAACCTCCCATGGAGGACCAGAATTTAAAGATCTCTGAGAAGCAAAGAGGCTTGCCAGCCAGCTCTTGCTTCCTGTTGGTGAATGGAAAGACTGTTGTTGTTGCTCCTTCACCCTTCCAGCATGGATCTTAAACCAGTGGCTCCCAGGAACCCCCAGTCCTTCAGCACCAGGGCTGCTCAGCTGCTGAGTTGTTCAGCTTCATGAGATGAGAAGCTACTGGGTTTTTAGCCTTCTCATGATGCAGACAGCCATTGCTGGACTACCCAGCCACACTGTGTAAGCCAATCTAATAAATCCTCTTTAAGATATGCATTCACTCTAACAGTCCTGTCCCTGTAGAGACACTGCCCAACAGTAGGCAAGGCTATGGGATGATAGCGAAGGTCTAAAGGACAGTATGAAGCATACCCTGCTTCACCCTCTGGCAGCACATGCTAGGACTTGCTTTACCCAGCAGGGCTGTATAAGGAGATAATTTGGTCATGGGCATGTTTACCAAGTGTTTGGAAGGGTCTAAACTTGGCTGTACAGTGTGCTTTGATCTTGCAAGGGGAAGGTCTTTTGCCTCTCCCCTTGGCATATTATAAAAAGCCCTTTTGAATAAACCTTGAGGCTGTTGGGTATTGACCCAGGCCCCCCTGAAGCTATCCTGTGTCTCTGTCATTCTCATCATTTAGGTCTATCTTTCTACTGAATATTTCTTCATTCCTCTCTCCTCTACCTAAGAACCCTTTGAAAGGTGGGAACAGGTTGGAGCTGGACTTCCACAGACTCCCACAGCTACAGTTCCATTCTTACCTTGGTCCCATTCATTTGGCCACAACTGGTGGATTTCTGAAGTGGATCCTGGGAAAGCAGGCCACTTGTACTAAACAACACAGCAATCACAATGCTTGTTTCAAAGTTTACTTTTCAGGTTCCTTGTGGAATTTTTTTAAAGCGAGTATCATCATTTTATTGTATAAAGCCTAGGGATGAAAAACTGGTGTAGCCAACACCTAGGAGTAGCTGGATCTGACCTCCTTACATTCTCTATTGTCGTTATAACACAGAGAGCCAACAGGGCACCACTTGTAAGTGCCAGGCATTGGAACAGTACACTTGGATCACAGCCAACATGCCCTGGATACTCAGAACAGCACATCAAGAAGGCATGTTGTATCAGTTACTACATATCATATCAATATGGTATCCAGGATGGTTTCTGAGGTTCCATCTCAGATTCCCCTTAGAGCAGTGGTTCTCAACCTTCCTAATGCTGTGACCCTTTAATATAGTTCCTCATGCTGTGCTGCTCCCCAATCATAAAATTAATTTCATTGCTACTTCATGACTGTATTTTGCTACTGTTATGAATTATAATGTAAATATCTATGTTTTCTGATGGTCTTTTGGGGGAGTCTAGACCACAGGTTGAAAAATCACTGCTTTAGGCATTCAGATGACTACAAAGGGTTAGGGTTAGGATTGGGTTTACTTGTCCCATAGACAAGAGTCTGGGCTGACTGACTTGGATTCTCTCCTGCCCTAGAATCCAAAGAGCTAGAGATGCCTTCCAAATGCCTTTGTTGTGTCCTCCTGGGAGCATCCTTGGGGTAGTGCCATAGGCTCTGCATCCAGAAAAAGACAGCTTACCACCATGACCTTGGTACACTCAAGGTCACTGGCTCACCTTTCAGCTGCTTTGCCAGCCTGTGTTTGGACAGCAGAGCTTAAATGCAGGTACCAGAATGGGCTGGATATGTCATAGAAAAAAATGACAAAAAAAAAAATGACAGCTTCTCAACTGCATGGCTTCAATCTTCCACCACTGATTTAAATTTTAAAATGTTTCTATTATAATCTCTGAAGAATGGTTTCATCTTAAAGTCGCCCCTTAATAACCCATCCCTTGGAAAACCCAGTCAGACTTCAATAATAATAGGAGCGTCAGAAGTAGAGCGATAAAGAGTTTTTCTAACACCTCTTTCCCCATTCAAGTTAGGTGACAATTTTGTTTACTTGGTTCAGGTAAAATTCCAGGTGCATTGTGAGCCCTGCAGAAGAGAAATTGATTTTCTCCCCTACAGCTCGGAGAACAGCGGCTCTTACAATCCCTGTACAGTCTTTACAATGAGCTAGAAAGAAGGCCACCGATGCTTACAAACTGATCAGCCCCAAGGCCGCTCGTACTTTCCAGCCTTCCAGCCAAGCTCCAGTGGTGCTGTTGGCCTATTAGGGAAGAGGGCTGATGTCAACTCTGATGTCTCCTGCAAAGGCTCCCTCGGTCACGTGTCTGTGGGTCAGACTGATGAGTTGGCAAGGAGAGAAAACGTGACAGTGTACAGAGTGTGTGATGAATTCCTTTCTCACTCCTTGCAGGCACAGCAAAGTCCTGTTGTGTGGGAAGGTGGCCACTTGGCTCTTAGATCTTAATTTTCAATGGAAAGCAAGAGTCCTTTCGCTGAGTTTGGTTTGTGTTAGGTAGTGTTCTCTTTGCTATAGAAAACATTCTTCCAAAAGCACCTTAAGGAAAGAAGAGTTTGTTTGGGCCACAGTTTGAAGGTGCAGTCCATCATCGTGGGGAAGTCGTGGTGGCTGGCAAGAGTTAGCTGGCTGTATTGCACCCACAGTCAGGAAGCAGCAAGAGATGAACCTAGTGCTCAGCTCACCTTTTCAGTCTTACTGGGACCCCAGCATGTAAGATGCTGCTGCCCGTATTTAGGTGGCTCCTCCCACCTCAATTAACCCAGTCTAGAAGTTCCCTCACAGACACACCCAGGAGGTGAGTCTTCCAGGTGATTCCAGATCCAGTCAGCTGACAATCAGGATTAAACACTCCCATTTACAGAGCCACCAAAGGCCTATGTCAAACTGCACCTTCTCCCCGCTGTCTCCTGTAATCCTGAGGTTGTTCCCCCAGCCTCCTCGTCAGTGGGTCAGTTAGACAGAGCACCTGCTGTGGATGTGTTGGGTTTTATGTGTGCACATTCTTAGATGTTTTTTAGGAATACTTCTGGACATGAGGGTGGCGTTCTATCCTGTGATGCATTGCTGATCCTGCATCCTTACTGGAAGCCTGATCTGACTGGGTGCCTGGCATGGCTCTCACCTCCTCCCCTGACTCCTCACTGTCTGCTCTGCTGGTCTTCACACACACTGAGGGCTGTATCCAGTACCTAGCAATTTATTTACTAGACTGTGCTTGGTGTCCTTTGAAGCAAATGCATTCAACACACACCCCTTTTTACTTACTTGTTGGGGCTGCACTCTGTATTATTTGACTTACCATTCAATCAATAATTCCACTGAACAATCGGTTTCTCCCACACATGTCCTTAATTTCCTTGCTTTAATTCCTGGAATGGTTTTTATTAACTCCCTAGTCTAGTGAGCTTGCAGGGCTGCTGTCAGGACTGGGATTGGAGAGGGTCCCCTGCAAGTGCCAGCAGCAGCAGCTCAGGCCTGGGGGTGTCCAGACTGCAGACTCTAGCCCTTTCTCATCCAGTGTACTTGTTTCATCCATGCACCCCGACATGACCTCATTCTAAATTGGTGTGAATTGGATTGTCATTAAAAAGTATTAATGTAGCCACATATACCCCTAAACATACACACAGCAGTTCTATATGGAATATGGAGGAGTCTGGGAAAGTGTTCTGATAAACTATCCAGGAAGATGTGCATTTGAAATAGAAACATGGGATGCGAGTGCCGTGTCTTCCAGCTATTCATTTTTACCTATGAAAGCTGTGCTCTCTGAATTAGATATTAACAGCGGTACACTGGAAATTGACATGAGCGATGTTTGCACACAGCGTTCTTGGGTTTCCTGATGCCAGCGAGGAGTAGGCTCCATGAAAATCGATGATTTTATTAATATATACGGGACCCAGACCGCATCCTGCTCAGAGGCTTTTTAATGAGGTCGGTGCTTGAAAACACGGGGTTCTAAAGAAAAGTTGAATAAATGGCATGTCAGTTCTGTTAAATCACACTTGGTTATGTATTTTTGCCTCTTGCTCTTCAAAACTAGCAAGAGCCTTTGCACACTCCATGGTGCTGCAGAAATGGCCTTCCTCTGTTCCCACATAGTGATGCAAGGATGTGGCCAAGGCTCCACACCCAGCCTGTCCGCATGTGTGATAGGATGCTCCTCACATAACTTTCAGAGCCTTGGAGAGAGCTAATTAGATGGAGTGAGTGATTTTTTAAAGTACACAGGGCTGAGGATGACACTCATTCTGCAGAACATACCAAACTTCCATATAATCTGGACCTGTGGCTTAGGAGGAAAAACTCAACCTGGTTTTTCCCATCCTCTGAGGCTGGGGAGATGGATCAGTCAATAGAACACCTGCCTCACAAACCAGAGGACCTGGGTTCATATCTCCAGCACCCACGTGTAAACTGGGTGATCCTGGCATCAGAAAGGTGGACACAGGAGGGTCCCTAGGGCTCACTATAGCTAGTTTTGGTGAACTGTAGTGTCAGTGCGAGATGTGGCTGAAAAAAATCAGGTGAAGAAGGAGAGAGGAACATGGTTGATGGTTCACAGCATATGTACACACATCCACACACAAACACAGCATGTGTACACATATCCACACACAAACACACACAAACACAGCATATGTACACACATCCACACACAAACACAGCATATATACACAAAATCCACACAAACACAGCATAAGTATACATATCCACACACAAACACAGCATATGTACACACATCCACACTCACAAATACACATCATTAAAAAAATCAATAAATGTCCATTTGAAAGGCTTGATTTCCTGTTTAAGTTCCTTAAACCCTGCGCTTTAGCCTTCTAGCCCTAATTGGCATAATTTATTCTTTTAAGAGGAGGAAGACACATCTAACTTTTGGGAAATCCAAAGTTGATTGTCTTCCTGTATTTATAATTGGCTATTTCAGAGGCAAAGCATGTTACATCTTGCTCATAAATTCAACAAGGTGAGAACTAGGGAGCTATGATTTAGTGTCTTCCCTAAAACCGCAGCTGCCTCTCAGGAGCAATCCATCTGCAGCAAGGAAGCCATGTGCGGGGTGAGGGAGCCCCTCAGGGCTGGGATCATGACCTTTGGAAGCACCAGGTATCTGGATTTCCCGACACAGTGTCCGGTCGAAGTGTCAGGTGAAGGGCGACAATTCGTGATCTGTTGGGACCCGTCATGAGGACAGCTTGTGGGATGCAGGTGTGCAGCACTTAGGGAGTCAGGCACCAGGAAGTGATGCCCAGGCAGATGTTCTCGTGTTCTGTGCCCCCTTCCTCAGAAGGCTTCCGTTTCTGGGAAGAGAGCACCTCACTGCCCTGTGGCACGTCTCAGCTGCCGCATTTTCCTGGATCCTTTTTTCTGAGAACATCACAGTGTTTATGCTGAGACAGAGACTGAGCTGGAGGCTGGCGTGCTCCGTCTACTGCCACTGTCGACAGGGCTGTGGGGGTTTGGGCGCCATTTCCCCCCTCACATGTGTGCTGAAAGCCTGTCTCAGTGTGGCGTTGGGGTGATGGAATGCTCAAGTGGGGCCTGGTGACAGTTATTAGGTTGTGGGGACACCAACATTCTTAAAAGAATAACACCGTCACAAGAGTGGGACACTGTCCAGTGAGGCTAACACTCATGCCTGGCCTCCTGTGTGTGACATGTTTTCCCTTTCTGCTTCTCTGGCATGTTGTGATGCAGCCAAGAGGGCTGTTCCCCCGCACAGGGTATGTGGAGCTTCCTGCCACCAGTCTCTAGTTAAGCCAACCCATTTGTGGAAAAAGAATGACGCTTTCTCTGTGTGTGTCCCCTTCTGGGTGTAGGTGTTTGCTTGGAGTGCATATCTGTATGTGTGTGCATGAATGTGTTTCTCTGCATAGTTACATGGAAGCATTTTATGCGTACATGCACATACCTGTCTATGTTTGAGCACCTCTCTCGGTGTGTCTGTGTGTGCAGAGCTCTGCATGTACATGCCTGTGCATAGACACATGTGTACATATGCATGCTTGTGCTCGTGTGTGTGTGTGTGTGTGTGTGTGTGTGTGTGTATGTGTGTGTGTATGCATGTTGTGTGCATTTTACATTAGTGCATGTTTCACTGTGAGCACACATGTACTCAGCAGTGCATGTATGGAAGTCTACACACGCATGATTTATCTATATGTCTCTGAGGATGGCTGTGTGGTAGGTGGGAGGGCTTTTAGCCACCATGGCAACTGTATTTACTGTAACTCATGTGGATTGTTTTACAATAAAAGCAAAGAACCAGAAAGCCAAACAAAAGGCAAATTCATGGCCCTCCCAGGCCTGGGCCAGCATTTACCCCGTGACCTGTAAGGAGAGAGCAGCGTTTTCCACACAGCTTATGAGAAAGGTGAGGAGCTGAATTCATAGCATGTGCTGGCCCAGGAGCCTCTGAGCAGACTGCTGATGGCTCCCTGGAGAAGGGCGCTGTGGGGCTTCCCACACTCCCCCGGGAATCAGCTGGTTCAGTGATCAGCAATGGGGATGCTGGGATTCCTAAACACCCTTTTTTGTTTGTTTGCTGAAAGAAAGAGAGTTGAATGTCTGTGCAGTAGAGATAGCCACAGCCTGTAGTGTCTCTCCATGAATTTCCTGTTAAAGCATGAGTGGGAAATAGATGCCATCATCATTGTGACATCACGAGGGAGATGCAGGGCTCAGTCCTGGAGGAGAGACCTGAAATGGGTCTAACTGAGGTGCTCTGAGGCCACTTGCGTGTCTGCAGCTGCTCTGTCCTCCTTTGCAGAGGACCTCCAGCCCAGGGAAATGACAAAGGGTGACATTCAGAGGCCTTGGCCCAAACCCTGTGCACAGCACCCACCCTCAGCTTCCTGTCCTTCCAGTGGGTGCAGACACCCTTCTTCTTCGGGGCCAGGGAGAAAGGACAGACCCTGCTATAGACGGCTTGTTCGTACTGGGGTGAGCAGGACTAAAGCCAGGTGACCTATTTTATTTGAAGTTGCCAGAGGGAGTGTCTGAGATTCCTAGAGGCACAGGTTTCCCTGGGAGTCACACTCACAGCTGAGAGTCTGAGGCAGGACATGAGACAGGTTTGGGTTGCCCAGAGGAGGACTTGGCTCACTAGAGGGTCAGGCTTCAAGACCAAGAAGAGGGCCTCATGCCTGGGACACTTCCTCCCCAGGGGAAAAGGACCTGCCCCCTACAGACCAAGTGCACTCTATACCTCATCCTCCAGAAAGATCCCTCTGTGCACAGCCTGTGTCTGAAACCTGCTGGACCCCATGGGAGACTTCATGAAGTTGAAACAGGTTCCAGGAGAACTGGATTCCAGTTAATCACCCATTCTCAGTCCTTGTCCACAAGGGGCTGAAGAGATGGCTCCATGGGTGAGAGAACTTGCTGCTTTTGCAGAGAACCTGATTCCTATTCCCAGTATCCACATGATGACTCACAGCTGTCCGTAACTCCAGGTATGATGCCTTCTTGGGTACTACACACATGCCATGCACAGACATACATGCAGTAAACACATAAGACAAAGCTTTACAATGTCAGTGGTTGCTTTTCTCTAATGCCACCAGAGCAGGCAACTCCTTTCCTGTCACAGGCGCTGTAGTTGGCCCTGCTAAAGAGATGAGCCTTTTGGACAATAAGGGGTTTGCATGCCATTTAACTTTCTGTGGCAGATGCTATTTTCACCTAGTATTGTGGCATTCTGTGCAGCTGATTTATCCCAGAGAGCATTGCCTTCAATATTGTCCATGAAGCAATATTAGAGCATTCTGTCTTCATCTTCCTGGTGCTCTGGCTGCTTTAATAACTCCTTTGCTTCTGAGCATGGCCTGGGCTCAGTCTGCTCACTGTTTGCCATCTGCAGACCTCCACACTCCACTCAAAGACGTGCACCATGATGGTTCCACCTTAGGCCCTCCAGTGTGAGAGTTCAGTAACAGGCAATTGGCTCTGCAGGCAGCTGGCTCTGCCTTTGCTTTGGACAGACCCACAGTTTCCAGAATGGGGCCTGTGTGTAAGTGTTCTTGCATCTGCCCCTCACTGTGGAGATGCTTGAGCTCCTTTGGGAGATGGGATAGAGAAAACTGAAGGTCCAAATCAGTAGCCAACAAGGGCTTGGGGAGTCCTTTGGCTCTTCAAAAACTGAGCCTTCTCAGTTGCTGTTCCTGCTGCTATGATGAAACACCCTGACAGAGGCAACGTAAAGGAGAAGGGTTTATTCTGCTCATGTTCAAGGGTACAGTCCATCTTGGCAGGAAGTCAAGATTACAGGACACTGAAGCAGCTGGTCACATGACATCCACAATCAGGAAGCAATGGTGGATGCTGCTGTTCAGCACCCCCATCTCCACTTACACAGTCCATGATCGCAGCTAGGGAATGGTGCCACCCATGGTGGGCAGGTCTTCCCACTTCAGTTAATGTAATCAAGATAAGCCCCACAGGCATGTCCAGAGGCCCATATTCCAGGTGATTCTAGAGCCTATCAAGTTTATTATTGAGACCAATCACGTGGCCTAACCCGAGTGCAACCTTGGTAGATGGATAAGGTTTGGCTTGATGTGGTGGGCAGACTGATGGCTGGAACGGATCACAGCGGGTGCCAAAGGAGCAGGCTGTCATGCAACAGTGCTGTGGATCCTCAAAGGACAGCCCTAATTTTGGTTGTAGAGACCTCCAAAGTGCTGATTCTCCATGTCTAGGGACTTTGTGTATCTCTGGGTCTGTCTAGGTGACTTCCTTGCATATGGGCTTGCTTTTGTCAACGGGGAGGCTAAGTTCATTGTGGTATTAATGGAAGCAGTCATCCATCACCATTTCTTTCTCTGATTTCCTCATTTCTCAGCCAAGCAGCTGGGAAGGAGGGTGGAGATACAGACCCTCAGGGCTTATATTTGCCAGGACTCATGGCAGAGGGCCAGGTATCCTCCCCACCACCTCCCTTCTGTTTCTCTTCCTTTACAACTCAACACATTTTTAAGCAAAGTGGTGTTGTCTGCTCGGAACTGCAGGTGTGCTCTGCTCCTCAGGCTCTGGGGACATTGCTGGAGAGCTGAGATCAGCCGCAGGAACTGCCGAATCCATCCTGGTCTCAGGAGCATTGTAACTGTGATGCTGGAGCACCTGCTTGGCCTGGTTTCGGGAGAATGCACATCCACCAAAACCTTTCTTTTGTGGAAGAGGAGGGGTGTGTTTCCTCTCTGAATACTACAGCAGATGTCAGAGAACTAGAGGGGCAACTCGCGTTCCTTCTTAAAGGAGGCTGTGCAGTATTTGTCCTTGCCACAGGGACAATGACTATGTTGGCCACATGGGGTCTTGCTTCTCCTAACCCCGCCAATCCGGTGAGCATGCAGTAAGGTTCTACTACAAGCTGTCTGGGCCCTCCCAGGAGGACGCTCTTGAACCATCACATGGAAAGGATTGGCTGGTGTTTAGTGTAGTGGTGTAGCCCATCCCTGGGTGTTTCTGGGGAGTCTGAGGAAGAGCCTAGCACTTCCTGCAGCTGTGACTCTGATGTGCAGCTTTGGGGTCACCTCTTGGATCTCTGGGTAACCTGGTTTCTTTGGGAGTTATCCTAAGAAACTCCATACAAGTGAGCTTGAATGGAGGCTTGCGACCTGCAAACAGAGCGAAACTAAACTTCAGTGCTTCTCATTAAACACCTGATGGAAACAGCAAGCCCCACAGAGTTCTAGCAGGGTGTAGAGCACTGAGCTGAAATCTTCATGGGGATTGGTCCACAAGCCTGTGCACACATGCCTTTAGATGTGTGTGAATAAGAGTAATGTCTGTATGAGTGTGTGCATGTGTGTGTGTGAGAGAGAGAGAGTGTGTGTGTGTGTGTGTGAGTGTTGTATGAGTGTGTGTGTATGTATGTATGTATGTGTGTGTGAGTGAGTGTTTGTGTACGTGTGAGTGTGTGAGTGTTGTATGTATATGATTGTGTGTGTGTGTGTGTGTGTGAGAGAGAGAGAGAGAGAGAGAGAGAGAGAGAGAGAGAGAGAGAGAGAGAGGAAGGGAGAGGGAAGGAGGGAGGCAAACAGGGAGGAAGAGAGGGAAGAAAGGAGAGAGGGAGAGGGGCAGGGAGGGAGGGAAGGAGGGATGGAGGGGGAGAGAGAAGAAGAGAATAAGTCAGTCCAGACCGTCTTCTGTGGTCCTTACTGAAAAGGGCCATGTAAAGACAATGAGGCTGTTGAAAGTAGAAGACAGGGTAAAACGAAGAAAGGCCGGAGCAGTGGACAGTGTGCAGGTGGGCTGGGGAGTAGGATGGCCAGTGGTCAGTGCTCATTAGGAAGAAGCCAATCAGGTGGCAGGTGGAGCGCAGGGGCAGGCCCGTGCTGCTGGGGGATGGCCATGGGTGTCACTGCCTTTTCTGGCATGAGCACAATGAGGTGACTCTGCCTTTGTAGCAGGGACAGACATCTGCAGTAAAGCTTGGCCTCAGATTCAGGCTGAAGTGGTGGTGCTGTTGCCCAGGCTGGTTGTCAGGAAAAGCGAATGGAGCGGTGGCTCTGGCTGTTTGAGAACCTGGAGGATTCGCCGTCCCCAGCTCCGTACTGCATACGGTGAGCACTGAGCCAGCGATTCTTGGCCACGTTGGAGAAGGTCCACAGGCTCGTTCCCTGTCTATGTACATTTGGGGACACACAGAAAGGTAGTGACTAGACTACTCGGACGGAAGTGGGGGCTGAAGGGCTCACTGCCCATCACATGCCATGAGCAATCATATTTGGGACAGTATGAGGTTACGATCTTTTTGCTTTTCAATCTGGGCGGGGGCCAGAAATGGTTTAGAGCTGGAAATAGGCTGTGCAAGTTATTTAAATGGTGGCAAATAAACATGGCATTGGGACCAACGCTGGCTTCTGCTTCCTAGACATGCTCCTGGGCATTCTGGAAATGGAAAAAGGTTTCAGTCCCACACACCAGGCCAGCCTAGCACAGCTACCTGTCATGGTCCTCAGTGGCCGTGACCTAGGGCAGGCAGCCCTGACTGTCATCAATGGCCCTTAATTGCACTCATAACCCTTAGAACAAAGGACTACTTGGAGAGTTTGGTCTAGCTGTGGGCTGAACAGTCCCTTAGGGGCCTTGCCTCTTCCTGTTACTGTTTTCTTGGTGTGAGTTGGAGGCAGATCTAGCCAGTGGTTCTACAAATGATGACCAGAGGAGGGAAGAGATGGGTGGTGGGGTAAGGCCAAGCCATGCCATGCTCAGTGGCATCTGAGGACCACAGTCGTCCCTTAAGTATTAACCGGAGTCTGTTAGAAGGTGGTTATTTATGGGTCCCTTCTACCTGTTTGTTCATTGTTTACAGAGCAGGGCTTTGCTATGTGGCCGGGGCTGGCCTTGAACTCATGGCAATCCTTCTGCCTCAGCCTCTCTAGGACTGGAATTACAAACATGAGCCACCACACCCAGATTGAAGGATGAATTTTGATGAATCTCAACCAAAGCAAGCTGGGAATAGAACATCTTTGAGATTCATGTGTCACATTGACTGGACCATAGTGTGTCCTGACACTTGGCCAGACAGTGTTCTGTATATGTCTAGGTAGGGGGAGTTTCTGAGTGAGATGGAGATTTAAATGGAAAGGTCTTTGCAGCAGACTTCCTCAAACAGAAAGCCCGGTCCTCTAGGGAATAGGAGAGCATTGGTCCTGCCTAATACTGCCTCTTCATGCTCTTGATTCTTCTGGCCTCTCAATTAGGTCTATGTCATCCTGGCTCTCCAGCTTCCAACTCAACCTACAGGCCTTGCGATCAGCTGGTTTTCTGAACTGTGTAGCCCTGTTCCCCTGAAGAGTCAAGCTCTGTAGGAGGGAACCCCACAAAGGCCCTGTGGAGATTCCACTCCTGTACCAGGCGAGGCTGAATGTTAGAGTGGCTTGTGGGTTACTGGCCATAGGAGCTACTCCCTGACTGCTCTTCCTCACTGCTCACAGCATTTACACTCTTGTCCAGGAACCCCGCCAAGCTCTGTGTGTGAGACCCTGTAAGGGCTGTGTGATGCTTCTACCCAAGCTCAGGCTTGAGACTTTGCTGGAGCTGAGAGCCCAACCCTTTAGGGTAGGGCTTGTTAAGACAACCACATGAGTGTGTCTAATATACAGCTGTGAGGAAAAGGCCACTCATGAACCTTCAGATCTCCTTCCTTCCGCTCCTGTTGCTTCCTGTCAAAGCCATTGCATCCCAGAGGGAGCCCTTGGGATGCTCAGTCCTGAGGACTTCTGAGTTCTAGTGTCCAGCAGCTTCTTTACTTCATTGGAGAGGCCCTTAGAGCATGGAACACATATATGTTCTCAGAGGTCAGAACAACTCTAAATAATGCCAAGCCTACCCTTTCTGGAGATGGTGATCTGGCCACAGCTACCAAAATCCACAAAGGGGCATGAGCTGTTCATGAGTGCCAGCAGAAGCTCACTAATGATTTTAAAGGGCACTGTTTCCTCCAAGTTGACCTCCATAAGAGTTCATCATTGAGAAGTCCAGTTGGGCTGTACTTGGTGAGGGCAGGTAGACCCTGGCAGACTGCCTCCACCTACAGAAAAACGCCAACAGAGAAAACTACCTCTCTTCTCATTTAGACACTTTGGTTTTAGATTTTTAATTATAAGAAGCAATATTATTCCATAATAAAACTTAAACACAGGTTAATATGGTTGGTAATTAGCATATAATAGGAATTTGTAGGGAAATGAATGTCCCCAACCTGCTTAGAAACAGCATGCACTGTTCGGCAGGATACCTGTTTCCTTAGTAATTATATTTGTAGTGGATTTTGTCTGCTAAATCAGAATTCCCTCATGAAGATTGTAGAGATTTTCTTCAATTGCTGCATGGATACAGAGTCTGAAGAACCTGGGTCCAAATTAGTGACAATTTCCTGCAGTTAAAATGATTTTTAGGCAACCATTTGGCCAGTCTTGCTGGCTGTGTTCTGTGAGGGGCATCACTGTAGACAGATAGGGTAGGGTGCTGGGAAGCAGGTAGTTTTTGCTGAATCAACAGTGTGATGGAGGTGAACCACTTTGAAAACACCAATGCTCATCTTCCCTGAGGCCCTTAGTATCCTGTTCTGTGTCTACCCAGGAAAAACAACACACGGTTTTGCCTTTTGATTTATAATTCATGGGCTCTGTGCACCAGGCTACTCACGATCACGGTGGCTGGTGTTGCCTGTTGTAAAGGCAGGCTTGAGCAGAGGCAGTATTTTGATGTTGACAGTTAGTGCTTGCTTGACATAATTTGAATATTATTTTCCTTAGAAACTGAAGGGAAAAGAAAGCCTGTCCCTTGAAATAAAGTTCTGGGGGTATGAAGAGAACTGCCACATTCAGCATTCATGACCCGTTTATCTTCCATTGTTTAAGAAATATTAAAAATATTTGCAGTGGCAAGATACCATCCAAGCAGTCTGCAAGATAAATTAGGAACAATGCTATCTTGCTTTTGATTTATGGCATAGAAAATGTAAATACATTCCCCTGCCTACAACTTCATGAGTGAAAAATGCCAAGCGCAGTTTATTGTGATTATTCTGGGCTAAAAACTCTGTCTTATTGTGGGTTTTATGGACAAGTTGCTGGGAGAACCAGTCCACAGCCTTGTTTCTCCTGAGGAATGCTGGGAACCCCAGCCCCCTTCATTGGCAGAGGTGAGAGGGTACCTGTATGTGTGACAGTGTGGCAGAGAGTTTGAATGTTGGAATGAGTGGTTTTTGGGCAAATGATTGGCTTGGCAAAGTTGAAGGTCAGACCCTCCAAGTGTTCAGCTATGATCTGCTCCAAGTCATGAGTGTGGCTGTCACCCTGTTAGTAGATATGAGGGTTCACTGGTGTCTTTCACTCATCTTTTGTATTTCAAACTCAGCCTCCCTCAGCAACCACATCATCTCTATGCAACTGCAAAGCAGGGGCTTGGTGAGTTGACAGGGCTTATGCACTATGTATAAAAACAATGATTTAAAAATAAAACCAAATAAAGACCAGGTCAGGATCCATGCCCCACTTCAGTCCTTGCTCATGTAATCTTCCATCTCCCAGGAAGCCACTGGCCACCAGGACCCAGAGTCACTAAGTGTTCCCATGGGGGTATCACAGGTTGCATACAGCCACAGCCCATTCCTGAGCCTTTCTGGGTATGGCTGGCAGGACAATAAAAAGTTAATGTTTAAAAAGGGCTTTGGGGGGTGCTGGAGAGGTGGCACAGTGGTTAAGAGCACCACTTACTCTTGTAGAGAACCTTGGTTCCCAGGACCCACACGGTGGTTCACAACCATCTATATAATTCCAGTTCCAGGGCATTCAGTATCCTTCTGACCTCAGTGGCAACCAGGAGTACATGCACACACATGCAGGCAAAAACAAAACAAAACAAAACCTTTGTATAAGTAAAATAAATAAACCTTTGCAGAGGAGGAGCAGGCTCTTGGGAGATGATTGGTGGGTAAAGTACTGGCCTTGCAAGTCTGAAGATTTCAGTTGAGTCCCTAGAATCCAGTACTCACTTGACGCCGGAAGTGTCCTCTAAGGTGGGGCAGCCAGACATTTCTATCTCCCGGGACAGTGAGAATCCTACTCTAATTTGTGGCTGTGAAGAGAGGTCTACAGTGCTCCTCCAGCCACCCACGGTCCTTACTTCTAAGACTGGCCAGTCGCCCATCACCGAGCTTCCCGGCCTGGCTCCTCCCTCTGCCCTGGGCCTCGAGAGGCACAGTGCACTCAGGGCTGAGCATGGTGCCTGTCAGAACAGGTTTGTGTAAGTGTAACAGGTACTTGTCAAGTGCGGCGCTGGTGGGAGGTTTGAGGAGGTGATGGGCACTGGAAGAACGGTGTTTCAGGGACTGTTAAGTGGATGTGGCAGGAAGGTGACTCGTGGTCTCTTCTAGCTGCTGGAAAGCTTCCATTGGTGATGGGTTCCATGAATGAGGCCTGGATGAGCTCAGACAGCTTCTGGTCCTGCCGTTAGTCCTTTAGAAGATTTAGCAGACTCAGAAGACTTCTCCAGACTAATTTCCCCATCTTGAAGTGTCATGGAGTGTCTCAGTACTGGAAATGCTGGCAACAGTGGACAACCTCAGACAGGATTCTGAAAGACGTCATGAAGGATTATCAGTGTGGGGACTTCCAGTCACTACAGTTCTCACCGCTGTGATGTCATACTTGACAGAAGTGATTAAGGAGAGAAAGGCTTCCTTGTGGTTTAAGATGGGAAGGTGTGGGGCAGGACTGTGGTCACATCACAGTCAGGAAGTAGAGAGAGCTAAAGACTTCTCAGCCTGCTGCTCTTTTTCATCCAGTCAAAGACCCCAGCCCACGGGATGGTGCTGCCCACATTCAGAAGTGGATCTTCCCTCCTCAGCATCTTCCTCACTGACATACACCCCTGTGTGTCCATAAATCCCAAAATTGGAGAAACAAGATTAATTAACAGGGTACTCGTCAAAGGGCAAATCCCAGCTCAGCCTGTGAGGTCCCCCTGGAGGCACGAGCTTTCTAGGCACTGGCCTGACTGAGCACTAGTCCTGCAGATGAAGACTTCCCAACGGTCACCTCCTTTCCCTGAAGCCAGATTGTTGGAGACAAGAGTTAAGAGGAGAAGAGGCACCAGCTCTAAGCATCTCTCAGATGATCCACTCCTTCTTTATGCCAGGAGGGAGCACATCCTCTCTCCATCTCCCCTATCGCACAGGTTCCTAGGGCAGCAACCCCCTCTGCAGAGCCACATTCTGCAGGCGTTTTTTACTCCAGGAGCAGAGTAGCCTTAGCCTAGCGCTTCAACTTCACGGTGCCCAGAGTTCCTCTAGGGCCACTGGATTCTGTCTTACCCCAGGCTCTAACCGGCCCTGAAGAATCTTGGCATTATTGTGTCCATCAGTGGCTTGGTGCTGTAATGACCAGAGTGCTCAGAAACTCCTCACTAATTATTAAAGTGTGCTGTGTCAGCAAACCTGGGGCTCTAGATCGGCTGCATGACTTCCAGGGGCTGGCCTGTGCTGGTCTCTGGGCTTTCCGACCCTTTTCTCAGCTGCCTTTGGAGGTTGTTGTGATATTTTTCCTGGGGGAATCTATTTGTATCCCCCCCAGATTAAAAAAAAGAAAGCAGCAACAGAATAAAGACATGATTCCACCTATGTCTAGACTGGTAAACCATTCAATTTCCTAGGGTCCCATTCAGGGGTGTGAGTGACTCAGGCAGGTGCATCCCCCCAAAAGCTCACCCTGTGCAGGTGACAACTCACAAAAGTAACATTAGTGGAACTGGAGTCCCCATTGGGCTTCCAGTGTGTATACACTCTAGAACCTTCCATGAGCACATGCATAAGGAGGGGGTGGCTTGAATCTCAGCTAAGGGTCCGATGACTCCCACTCCTTCTACGAAGCAACATTCATGGGCCTGGCCTTGTGAGGGTCCCATCGGAGGGTCTCACACTGGTAGTCAGAGTTGCTCTGATTTCAAGATAATGAAGGCCATGTCATGCCTAGAATCCAGAGTTTCCCCAAAGACTTCAATAAAAGACCAGTGACAGCCAAGAGAGTCCCATATACACATGGAAACAGCAGCCAGCCAGCCCGTGAGCCTTCGAAAACAAACCAAGAAAGATAAATAAGGATCTATAGCTACTAAAGTAATAAAGAAAACTTTGACATTTTAGAGCCAATCTGGTATCAGAAATAGATTTTTATCTTTATTTTTCATTTGTCCTTCCATCTATAGATCTCAATCCAGTAAAGCAAATAAACGGGCTGATGTTACCAGCTATATATTTTACACACGATGGAGGCATCACAGTAAAGCCTTTTCTTCCGTCTCGGTAAATAAAAGTGCTGTTTCAAACATAATCAACGAAATAAGAAATACAATTGCCAAGGAGGAAGGAGACTGCTGCTCTGAGCACGCTCCTAGGGAGGACAGATCCATGGCAGGGCGGACTTGTGTTTACTCTTCCTGTCAAAGGACAGGACCAAGTCCTGCACAAGTTACAGGGCAGATATAGCTCCCATTCTGCCATACGTGATGAAAAGCCAAGTTCTGGCCTTGGGCTGTGGCTAGCCATGATGACCAGTGTCTAAGGGAGAAGGTATAAGGTGGCTAGGAGAAGAAGAGCCAGGGAGATGGAGGAGGACAGAGGCAGGCATGGGTAGGGGACCACCTGCCTACTGAACTGTAGCAGAGGTAGCCCACCCAGCATGCTCAGCACACACTGGACATCATACTCAGAATGGCCTCTGCAGTGCTGGCCTCTAGGCTACCCTTGTGCCTGTCCATGATAGTCTGGACCACATTCCCATTACCTTCCCACATTAGTCTCTTTAGGCATCAAAAGGGACATGATAGTGTATTGCATTGACCCTCTGCCTGCAATTGTATTTGGGACTGTTAAATACCCAGGGACCCAGTTCGAATCCTGTTACCTCTCGGAGGCAGAGGGACAATTATGACTAAGTCTTGAGAAGATGTCTTCAGCCACAGCTTGCACCTGAGAAGTCAAGAGGCATTGTGTTAGGGATTCCCTTTGCTTTTTCTGGAAGGTACCTCGGCTTCTCTTTGAGTGCTCGCATGGATAGTTCAGGAGAGCAGATTGCAGATTCTGAGAACCTGCAGACAACAAAGAGGATGCAGATGCAGCCCTCACTGAAGACGACTGGTCACTTGGATACGACCTGTTTCTTGCCCAAGTGACCAACCATTGGTGACTGAAAGCCAATGTTTGGACTGTCCTCAGCTCTCTCTCATGCCCGCTCCTGCTTTGGTCTGGGTGTCACTAGTCCTGCTGGGTAGATGGAGCAGAGATCTCTCTGCAGCTTTGCGAACCCTCGCTATGTTTTGCAGAAGTAAAGGATGGCGTAATTTATCACCGTTGAACATGCGCTTTGTTCAATGACAGGGTAATTAGACATTCTTTCGGCAGACACATTAAATATATACTTATGCATTAAGACTCTGTGTCTCGGATCAGCTCTGTTGATTTATTCCTTATGCTTGGATCTTTGCCTGTTGATAGCCATATAAAACTCAACTTCCCTGCCAAGGAACAAAAGTGACGGGAGAGAAGCAGTGGGTTCCATATGTTACCTAAGTCAGGCTTGGGGATGGGCTAGGAAAAGGAGAAACTCGTGTGCTTGAGAGTGCACACACCCTCACTAGCCAGCCGGGGCTCCGTTCGCTTCCCCCTCCCTCACCTAGCATTAATTATGCAGTGGCAAAAATAATTTTGCATACATAATGCTGACCTCTCTCACTAGAGGGCAACAAAACCCCAGCTTAAGGAGCCTCCACCTACTGTTTCCAGTGACAGGAAGCGTTTAATAAGGAGCCACATGGATTTCGTAATGAACTCCCTATTAATTTTACATAAGTGGAAAGTTACTTTGGAAAACCAGGCTCAGATCCTGCAGATGCACATTCAGTCACCTCAACAGGTGGGAGCAGCAGCTGCCTGCCTGTTCCTGGTTCTCATGGCTGGCCCAGCAAGGCTCAGCGGACTTTCTCTTGGGGGTGCATTCTTCCAGCAGTTACGCCTGAATCCCCAGAAGCCCCATTTGCTTGTGGGGAAGGACTGGACTCCCCTGCAGATTCCCAATCTGTGTGCTCCGCCCTCTCTCCAGGTGACGACTCGCAGGTTCTGGAGGAAGCCTGCATCCTGCCATGTGCCTGGCCCTTTACCTCAGCCTGCCTTGCCTTCCAGCCCTAGGCGAACCTTGAAGCAGCTACAACCATCCTTTTCCTTGGTTGATCCTGAGTCTCTTCTAGGGAGTTGTAGCTTAACCTTAAGGAGTGGCGTCCATTTTGCCTTCTGTCCCTATGAAGACAGAAGACAAGGCACTGAGTGCCGAGCATATGCTCAGTGTGATGACTTCTGTTTTTAAAATCCCACTTAATAACCTCACAAAAGGGATTTCTGGGTAGGAAGCATTGGCTAAACTCTACAAAGGAAGGAAGGCCTGGAAACTGGGGCTGGAGAGATTGCTCAGTGGTTAGAGCACTGATTACTATTACAGAGGACCAAGGCTTGGTTCCCAGCACCCACATGGTGGCTCATAACTCCTGTTTCAGGGGATCTGATGCCCCCTTCTGACAACTTTGGGCACTATATGTACACGGTGCACATATATACATTCAGGCAATACTCATACACATAAAATAAATAAATTTAAACAGGTTTTAAAAAGGACCTGGAATCTTATGACAGGGTCTAACAGGTCTAACACCACCTGAACACATCTTTTTTACTGAATTCACTTAAAATGCTGTTAGAGAAGCAAAGCAAAGCTTCAGGTTTCCAGGGTCTTGTGCCAGTTGTTACCTGTGGGAAGAACACTTGGAGTCTCTTCTGTGAGAAGCCATTCCTGCCCATAAGAGCAACAGACACCACATTGTCCTCCACAGAAGGAGCAAGACATGCTGCCAACATCCTCAACCATGGCCTGTTCTTTGGAATGAGTGTCTACAACCTGGTGCTCAGCTCTGTCACCTGGCCTCGCTTCCCTGGGGGAGGAGTAGAGACCTACAGATGTATTTTTATTATTATTATTGCTGTCATTGTTGTAGCTGTTAATTATTGCTGTTATTATTATGCAGTTGACAGCCCTTTGGGAGAACTGGCCGGAGAGCTGCAAAGAAGGTCTAGCTCCTTCCAAGTGTCTTAGCTTCCCGCTGCTGTGATAGAACACCATGACGTAAAGCACGTTATAGAAGAAAGAGTTTATTTGGGCTTATGGGTCCGTCACGGTAGGGAAGCCTGGCAACAGGTGCAGGAGCCAAAGTGGAGAGTTCATATCTCAACCAAGAACGTGATGCAGAGAGAGCCAAGTGGAAGTAAGTGGCTTACGGCTTTTAATCTCAAAGCCCACCTTCAATGACTACTTCCTCTAGCAAGACAGCACCACTTAAACCTCCTTAAATAGTACTACCAGCTGGGGACCAAGTGTTCATGTGCCTAAGACTGTGGGGGACATTTCTCATCGGTGAAGTTGTGTGAACTTGTAAACTTTCCTGGCAACCATTGATGCCTTTGCCCTTCCTGTTCTCCCTGGGAACACACACCTGGACAGGAACCCAAGTATGAGTGACATTGGCACGGTGGCATCTCAACGCTCCAGGCCTTGAGCGCAGATCTGCTTGTCCAGTGCCCAAGTCCTTACCAATTTCCTCTGAAACGTAACTCATCCTGCAAAGACAGAACTAAATTAAAAGCACTCCAGAGAGGAAACAGATTGCAGCTATAGATTAGGAGCGCAGCCTAATCCTTCACAAGCATTAAATATTTAACGTAATTGCACCACAGGTGCCAGGAAGATGTCAGCATTGTTTAATTAGACTTAATTAAACATAAGGAAAAGTCAAATGCGAATTCAGGTCGAGTTTTTTAATCGATTACAAAACCTCCTATTCTGAGGTCCCATGTGTGGTCGGGTGACACTTGCCCTGTGGTAACTAGGGAGCAAGACTAGCAGTGGGTAGAGAGGCCAAGGAAGAAGATACACATGCTGTCTCTAGCAAGGGATTGTGTTCGTGGACATGGCAAAAGGCATGCTTTTGAAACTAAGAGACTGTGAGCAGTTGCCCTCCTCCAGGCTCTGAATGTGGATATCTGGCTTTTGCCCGTCTTGGGTTTCATTATTGATCTGACCTCTTTTCATTGGGTTGGAGACATTGAACCTTCAACCATATCTGCTTACACAGTCATGTGTAAAGACATGGATACCCATGTGGAAAGGGTAATGTACACATGTGGAGCACGTCACATCCTACCTGCACCACCAGCCTGCAGTCCTGGCTACAACGGCTCTCCAAGCCATGTAACTGCAAGGTTGGTCATTTAAGCCTGGGGAGGGCTGGGGTGCAGCTTAGCCGGTAGAGTGTATGCTTAGCCTGCATGAAGTCCTAAGTCCATGACTACTCAAGAGAGCCTTCCATCTCACAGTCGTTAACTGAGTCATACTTGCAAAGTCCTTCTCACCTTGTAGGGCGGTGGTTCTCAACCTTGCTAACGCTGCGACTCTTTAATACAGTTCCTCACGTTGTGGTGACCTCAACCATAAAATAATTTCATTGCTACCTCATAAGTGTGATTTTGCTACTGTTACGAATTGTACATATCTGATATGCAGGGCATCTGATATACAACGCATATGGAAGAGTCCCAACCCACAGGTTGAGAACTATGACTGGAAGGTAACAAGTTTACAGGACTCCAGATTGGGTCATGGGCATTTGGGGGATACATTTATCTTTCCTACCACAATGGCTTTTCTACCTGCATTACCCATAATTTATAGTTAGCTTTAAAAAACAAACAACAAAGAAAAAATAATACCCAAGGTCCATTGAAGACAGAAGCCTTGACATAGAAGGGAGTCTTTTGCTGGAGTGGTGGTAGGCACTTGTGTATGTATACACACACACACTCCATGGGTGCACTTGTGTATGTACACACACACACTCCATGGGTGCACTTGCATATGTACACACACACACTCCATGGGTGCACTTGTGTGTGTACACACACACACTCCATGGGTGCACTTGCATATGTACACACACACTCCATGGGTGCACTTGCGTATGTACACACACACACTCCATGGGTGCACTTGTGTATGTACACACACACACTCCATGGGTGCACTTGTGTATGTACACACACACACTCCATGGGTGCACTTGCATATGTACACACACACACTCCATGGGTGCACTTGCATATGTACACACACACACTCCATGGGTGCACTTGCGTGTGTACACACACACACTCCATGGGTACACTTGCATATGTACACACACACACTCCATGGGTGCACTTGTGTATGTACACACACACTCCATGGGTGCACTTGCATGTGTACACACACACACTCCATGGGTGCACTTGCATGTGTACACACACACATACTCCATGGGTGCACTTGCGTATGTACACACACACATACTCCATGGGTGCACTTGCATGTGTACACACACACACTCCATGGGTGCACTTGCATGTGTACACACACACACTCCATGGGTGCACTTGTGTATGTACACACACACACTCCATGGGTGCACTTGCATGTGTACACACACACACTCCATGGGTGCACTTGTGTGTGTACACACACACACTCCATGGGTGCACTTGCGTATGTACACACACACACTCCATGGGTGCACTTGCGTGTGTACACACACACACTCCATGGGTGCACTTGCGTGTGTATACACACACACTCCATGGGTGCACTTGCGTATGTACACACACACACTCCATGGGTGCACTTGCGTGTGTACACACACACACTCCATGGGTGCACTTGCATGTGTACACACACACACTCCATGGGTGCACTTGCATGTGTACACACACACACTCCATGGGTGCACTTGCGTATGTACACACACACACTCCATGGGTGCACTTGCATGTGTACACACACACACTCCATGGGTGCACTTGTGTGTGTACACACACACACTCCATGGGTGCACTTGTGTATGTACACACACACACTCCATGGGTGCACTTGCATGTGTACACACATACACTCCATGGGTGCACTTGCATATGTACACACACACACTCCATGGGTGCACTTGTGTGTGTACACACACACACACACTCCATGGGTAACTTGCATATGTACACACACACATTCCATGGGTGCACTTGTGTATGTACAAACGTGTCAACACAGATGACGACGAAGCATAGACGGTGATGTTGGGTGGGGGATCCTTAGCCTAGTTCTCTCCCACTCATTCTCTCCTTCCTGACTTCCCTCCTTTCCTGTATTCTGTTGCATTTGAAATTCATATTACTTTTATCCTACACTGAGACATCCCGTCAATACACACTAAGAACACGTTTAGAACCAACCTGTTAGTCTTCTACAGAAACTCAACCAGGCTGGAAATTAACACATCATTCATCTCTGACAAATGGGCTAGTTCTTTAAACCTTACAAATTGCCAAAAGTCAAAACACTTTCTGACTTACAGTCTAATTATTTTTTCCTCTGCTTTGGCAATATAGTATGTTATTTGCAGAAATTGAGGTGTTTTTGTTTTTGTTTTTTTATTCACTCAAAGGCAAAAGAGCTAATTTTCAGAAAATTGTACTTTCCCTACCAGAGACTCCCAGTTTGGTTGCATGGGATCCTTCATTGAGTGTTTGGACAGACAGGGAGTTCAGGTGCGGACAATGCTGAGGAAGGGTCTGAGCACCATGTTTTAGAAACTGTTCTGGGTGGTTCTGACAGACCATGGTGAAAACTACCGGGCTACAGCATCCCATCTACAGATGCAATATTTCTTGGTTGCCGGGGCACTGCCCAGTTAGAAGCTGATGATGAGAGAGTGGCAAAAAGTGGGTGCCCACATGGGCACCCTGCTGCTGTGGCTTGAATGTGGTTCAAAGTTCACACGCTGGTGCGCTGGCTAGTTTTATGTCAACTTGACACAAGCTAGAGCCATCAATGAGAAGGGAGCCTCAACTGAGAAGATGCCTCCATAATATGGGCCTGTAGGACATTTTCTAAATTAATGTTTGTATGTGAGGGTCCCTCACATTATGAGTGGTGTCATTCTTGGGCTGATGGTCCTGGGTTCTATAAGAAAGCAGGCTGAGCAAGCCATGAGGAGCAAGTCAGTAAGCAGCACCCTCCATGGCCTTTGTATCAGCTCCTGCCTCCAGGATGCTACCCTGTTTGAGTTCCTGTCCTGACTTTCTTCAGTGTTGAACAGCGATGTGGAAGTGTAAGCCAAATAAACTTTTTCCTCTCCAACTTGCTTTTGGTCCTGATGCTTCATTATAGCAATAGTAACCCTAACTAGGAGAGCTGAGAACCGAATTCCCAGTACCACAGTGTTGATGGTGGAGCCTCGTGATGTGGTTGGGTGCGCTCCCCTTTTCACGGGCCACTGTCTCGCCGGTGGGAGTTCACAGTGTACGTTAACACAGGAGCTCGGCTCCCTCTGGTTCTTTTCTTCATGCTCCTGTGGTTCTATCATGCTCTGATGTAAGAAAGAAGCCCTCCTCAGATGTGGCTCTTTGATCTTGGAGTTCCCAGCCTCCAGGCTGTGAGCCAAACACACCTCCACTGTTAGACATTGCCATTCAGGAGTGGTTTGTCATAGCAGCCTTGCCAAGGCTAACAGAGTAAATATAGGGCTCAGTAGAATGCCTTGTTGTGCCTTATTTCTGCCCACCTGTCCCAACTCTCAACAGGAGTCTTGAAACAGGTTTCCTAGGGAAGAAATGTAGAGAAAAAGAGACTGTGAGGTTTAAGATAGGCGTTGGGAATGCATGGCATTGCCCTCCAGCTGTTGAAAGTCTTCTGGACCCCAAGAACAGAAGCTATGGGTTGATGAATAGCCATTGATAAATCAACAGTGTCTTGTTCCAGACTCATTTCCCTCCTTTTTCCAGGCCAGACAAGAGCTCTCCTTGCTGGATGGTGGAAGGGAGGTGGAGTAGAAGGGATGCAGCAGCTGCTGGACGTCCACAGGGATAGCTTCATAACTCATGCTTTGTGTGAAGCCCAAGAGGTCCACAGTCAGTGGACTGAGAGTAAAAGGTGGCATCATTTTCCATTCTGGACCTGAGAGGCACCCATCACAGCTTCAGGATGTGAAAATAGGGAAGATGTGGGCATCCACCTGGCCTCCCTTCAGCCCAGAGTTGGAAGGTGGAGAAACCTACTACAATACTAGGAGAAATATATGGGTGACACTAGAGAACAGTTCTCTCTTGTGGGGAGGCTGAGGGACAGCTAGAGGAAGAGTCAGGCTCAGGCTTACCTGGGTGAACACTGTAAGCCACAGCCAGAAGCCGGTAGGGGCACACATAACCTCATGCATTGATGTAGATTTCAAGCCCACATGGGCTCGGTCACATTACAGCTGTATTGCTCAGCACCCTAAAAGCAGACTCAATTCCTGGTTAGAACAGGAAGGAAAGCCTGGTAATGTTAGGAAAAGCTGATGTGACCCAGCATATGGGGAATGAGGGTCCATTTGTTGGGATTTAAATTCTCCATGAGGTTTCAGTGCATGGGACGAGTGGTCATCATCAACTAATGTTCATTAGTGCACGGTGTATTACTTACAGATAATGTCAGTGCAAACCAAGCTTCTCTGGTTATTAGGTAATTCACTTTAATATTCTTAATACTAAAAATTAAAGCACAAATTAATGTGATTTTTCCCAGACTGCACCAGGATAGGATACTCTCCTAGCCTTTAGATCTGGGCTCAATTTCCTCCTCTTGACTTGGTTCTGTGGTTACAGCTTTATCTGCCAGTGAGGTACAAGGAGGCATCTCCAAGCAGCCAGGCATTGGGGTCTGCTTTGAACCAGATCTCTTACTGACATCTATTGTTGTTCACATGTTAATGTGACCCAACTGGACCTCAGTGGGACTTTGCAGGCTTCTCCTTCCTGCTGGAATGTCCCCAGGATCTAGTCAATGTTACATTCTTTCCTTTCTTGCTATGTCACATTTCTTCTAAGAGTTACTATACTTTGTTCTAGAATATTATTTTAAGATGTATTACATTTGTTTATGCTGTGGAATATTTGCTTAATGATGCAAAGATGTGTTGCATTCCTTTGCGCTGTATTTGTTTAACTCTGTGAAGCTGTGTTACTCTGCCTGTCCAAAACACCTGATTGGTCTAATAAAGAGATGAGTGGCCAATGGCAAGGCAGGAGACAGGATAGGTGGGGCTGGCAGGCAGAGGGAATAAATAAAGGAGAAAAAGAGAGAAAAAAGATCAAGGAACACAAAAAGGAGAAGAAGAGGATGCTAGGGGCCAGCCAGCCATGGAGTAAGAGTGAAAGTTAGATACACAAAAGTTAAAAAAGAAAAAAGCCCCGATGCAAAAGGTAGATGGGGACAATTCAAGTTATGGAAAGTTGACTAGAAATAAGCCAAGCTAAGGCTGGGTATTTATAAGTAGGAATAAGCCTCTGTGTATTATTTGGGAGCTGGGTGCTGGGCCCCTCCCCAAAGAGCAAAGAGTAATAAAACAACCAGCAATGTTTTCTTTTGACAACTTTATAAAACTTTGTGTGTATGTGTGTGTGTGTGTGTGTGTGTGTGTGTGTGTGTGTGTGTGTGTGTATACGTGAATGCACATATATGTGGTGTGCATGCAATGAGACCCACTTTGCACCCAACAGGAGCATCTCTTCAAATACTGGAGGGCTTGCTAATGTGTCGGAGATTGCCACCATGAAAAGGATGCTCCACAGTATTCATGGCCATGCCCTGTACTCATGTCCAGCAGTTCCTGTTTGCCTTGTACTTGTACACACAACCAGACTTTAAGTTAGGCTTGTCAGTTCTGCACCCACTGGCCGCTACACCAACAAGAGCTCTGTTAGTTGAGAAAATGACCTTGGGTCTTGAAGGCAGCTTTGCTGGGGTCTTCTGGGTCTCTGGGGTTGTGGGAGATAACTGAGAGATAGTTTCTGGAGGCTTGTACAAGCTTGCCACACTTCCCTGGTTTCTCTTTCAGATAACACACCATTGTACACTCAGACATGATACCCATGGGCAAAACATTACTGATACTGAGTGGGCGTCTTTGCTGCAGTGCACAAATTGCCTGATGTGGATTCCCTTTGCAGTGATGAACAGCTCTGTCTGCTCCTTAAGTAGATGGGGATCATGAAAGACTACCTCTCAAGGAAGCCCCATGGCCAGGGTCATGATGACCAGGCCAGGGTGTATCTGGTTCTGTTCAGCTCCTGCTTGAACCCAAGTAAACACACAGAGACTTATATTACTTATAAACTGTATGGCAGTGTGGCTCAGGCTTCTTGATATCTAGTTCTTGTATCTTAAATAAACCCATTTCTATAAGTCTATACCTTGCCACGTGGCTTGTGGCTTACCGGTATTTTACATCCTGCTCTTCATGGCGGCAGATGACAACATCTTCTGACTCAGCCTTCTACTTCTAAGAATTCTCCTCTCTCCTTATCCTGCCTGCACTATGCTTCCTGCCTGGCTACTGGCCAATCAGCATTTTATTTATCAATCAATCAGAGCAACACATTCACAGCATCCCCAGCACCAGGGTATGCATCATATCTTTTACCATGCACTTAATATAGCCATGCTGCTCAGTGAAATCCACAGGAGGCAAATGAGTGCCCTTAGTGTGTTTTATTTCATGTTCCTGTATGCAGGATACAGAACCCAGATGTCCTGCCTCTGACCTCAGGTCACGTGGCTCATGCTGATGGGTCGGTCTGTTGGCAAGTGTGGCTGAAAGATTCTACCTTAACTTATGAGACTAGGTCTCTCACTGAACTGGACCTAATGGGTAAAGCTAGTTTGGTTGGCCATTGAATTCCACCTCTCACCAACTCCCCCAAATGCTGGATTTACAGACTCTCACCACTGTGCCAGGTTTCATATGAGTGTCTGAGATCCTCATCTGCACATGGCAGAAACTTTACCAACTGAGCCGTCTCCCAGCTCCATGATGCAACTTTTTATCCCTTACATTCATCAGTCTGGGCTTTTAGGCTTAACTCCTAAACCTGATATTATTGAATCTCTCCTATATTTGCTTGTTGCCAAGATAATGTGAATTATAGAAAAAGGAAGTCCCTTGCCTTTTGTGTGTGAGTTGGGACAATGGAACACACACAATCCTTCCCCACTCAATGATGGCTGCCTTTTCCTGGGTATCTTCTATAAAAACACCCAGGCCTGGCATTTTATTCATGGAACCTCTATCCCTCAACCCCACCAATGGGCACTCACACAATCACTCAGCTTGTGTATGGGCAGGTCAGGGTTGTGGGTTTGCATCTGGCTGAGTCTACTGTTGGACCCTGCTATATGGACCATCCTCTGCATCTTACCCCTTTCAAAGGCTCCACAGTCAGAGCCCTGGGCCCTCTAGCACATGCTTCCTTTCTGTCCCATATGCCACCCAGTCCAGGGTCCCTGGCTTTCATGGCCATCTTCCTGTTAATACTGTCCTTACTCTGTCTATTGTACCCTAGAATATTCTCTAAAATACTTCCAGGGCATTTCTCTAATTGTAAGACAACCCCTATGACTGCAGACACTTCAGAAGCCAGCTCTGCCCAGAGAATCTATCAAGCGAACATTGCTCTCCACACGAGCTGTGTCCCCTTTGATGCCATCTCCACCATGCATTCTTTTTTTTGAGAGCCTGACCTTTCTCTTTCCCCTCTACCCATTTCCCTCATAACTGGCCCAGGTCACTTCCCCTCCACAGGATCCAGCAACACCAATAGCCTGTTCCCTGACTTCCTGCCCATGTAAGTTTTCTGGGGCTACTTTGAACATTGTCAAGCCCTTTAAAGTCTTGCCTGATTCCCAGGAACACCTGTCACAACTTAGCAACTAATTGCAACTTGTGGGATGAGCAAGTAAATTCATAGAGATGCAGAAACTCCAGCACTGACCACAAATGCAGATCATGGGACCAGGTCTTAGGAGAAACAGGGAAAGTTTGCAGAAGACAGACTGTGGCCACAGAAAGTGGAAGTAGTAGGATCCTCACCAGTCTCCCTCCTAAATGAAAGCCCATGGATACATTTAACTTCCAGTGCAAATGGGACTTCTCAGATGAAATTGTTAGTGGTCATGATGGCATTGGGCTGGATCATCTAGGTGGGACCATGTTTGTAATCATAAATCTAGAAGGAAGAGGCAGGGAGTCTCAAAGACACAGCAGTAGGAGATGCTGTTATGGAAGCAAAAGCCTGCAGAGATGAGAAAGGACACACCAGCTGAAAAACATGATGTCCATGACGTTGAACACATAGGAATGAGTCCATGACCATGAGCTCATGCTGGAGCCAGTCCTCAGTTTTAGTTTCTGGGCACTGGCTTCAGATTTACAGCTTTAAACTCTAGAAGCAAGGGAATTGTTGGGTCAGGGGTGCTGAGAGCAGGTAGGGAGCAGAGACCACTCATGAGGATTCTAGACCTGCTGAGCCTTGAATGTATCCTCACTGGTATTAAAGGTGAGTGCTTTAGGGGCTGGGTAGATGGCTCAGTCATTAAAGTGTTTGCCTTGCAGTCATGAAGACCTAAGTTCAATCCTCAGCAACCCCTGAAAGGCCGTGTGCAGAGGCATAAATCTTTAACCCAATCCTGGGGAGGTGGACAAAAGAGGATACCTGGGAGCCAGTCTGGCATAATTAGGGAGCTCCATGTTCAGTCAGAGACCATGTCTCAAAAATTAAAGTGGACAGAAAATGAGGAGAATGGCTGACAGTGACCACTGGCCTCCACATGCATACACACAGGAACACACACACACACACAGAGACACACACACACAGACACACACAGGAACACACACACACAGGAACACACACACACAGGAACACACACACACAGGAACACACACACACACAGGAACACACACGCGCGCACACACACACACACAGGAACACACACACAGGAACACACACACACACACACACACACACACACACGGGGGGGGGTGAGCTAGAGTACTTTAGAGGAGTACCTTAGGAAAGGCACGGAGGGTATGTATACTTTCTTGTCAGCTTTTGTACAGTGTGGAAATTCATTCCTCTTCCCAGAGTTGGCTTTCTCTTGTTAAAAATTGTTTTTACTGTATTTATTTATTTGTGTGCATGTGTGCACCTGTATATGTGGCATGCCTCAGTGAACATGTGGAGTGCAGAAGATAACTTGTAGGAGCTGGTTTCCCCTTTACCATGTCCTGGGGATGGAGGTGTCCTCAGGCTGTGTCATCTCAACAGCTAATTGAGAAAGTCTCCTTAACTTTCCAATCACTACCCCTTTTCATATGAGAAATTTCATACAACTTCCAGGTAGATAAACTGGGTATACAAATTGAAGATTTACTGATAATAAATGATAAGGACATTTATTTTAAAACATCTCTTTAGCATACACATGAGGTTATCATTTATTAAAGATGAAAGTAAATTTGCATACTGGTGAGATGGGTATGTTTCTCTATTTTTACCGAGAGATTAAATCTTGGCTGAATATTTGATCCTGCAGGACATAGAGTATATCCACTTTTTTTTTAGAACTTATTGATATTTTGATTTTATAATCATCAGTTCTGAGAATGCTGCTTTGCATAAGTGCATAGTACAAAATGGCAGAAGTACATTTAGAGCCATTTCAGAGATTGTTGGAAATTCTGTCCTAATCCGAAGCCAAAATTTGTTTAATGATTTTTTAAAATGAAACTCAAGTTATTAACTCAAATAGAAATATTAAAACTCAAACATTCTAACAAGATGATACTCTGACTTGGTGCTTACTTCCTGAGGATAAAATATTAAATGTCTTCGTTTTCTGTAATTAAATGACTATGTTGCTATAGGAGCAGAAAACCGGGTATGTGCCGTTCATGATAAGCGACGGTTTGGAGTCTGAGCTCTGCTTTGCAGGGAGTGTCTGCTGGCTTAGAGTGGTGTGCCAGCAGATGCACAGCTTGTCCTGTCTTCAGAACCAAAGCCATCCCAAAGTCACATGACATAGCCTTAGATTCCTGAACGTTCTATTTCTAATTAATTCTTGGTTGTTCATATCCAGAGATTTTTTTTTTTTTTTTTACTGTTGACAATCTTTCCACAGCCTGGGCATTCAGTTACATGACACAGGTCATGGCCCACCATTAAAGCACAGGACCATAGAGGAAGCAGTAAAGGCTGGGCCTCACCAGACCTGTCCTGGCTGGTGCCTGAATCATCCTGGCATTTGGTCATAGCAGCAGGAGTGGGCTAAGCTGGTGTCTCCCTGCAGGTGTTTATCTCCTCCTGGCCAGACAGGAAACAGGTGACCCCATCTTCTCCTTCTGCTTTCCCCAAATCTATAGAGCTGAATTCGAGTCTAATAAGAAACGGCTTTGAGTTTACTTAAAGATTTCTCCATCTTGTTATTGAGGAATGTTGCATCTGTGCTCTTGTGAGCCAGGTTCTTGAAGTGGATTCAAAGATCTGCCTGTCTTTTTTCATCTTTAGCTTTTGCTGATGTTAGACTGTGTCGCGGAAATAAAGGTGCAATAAACATGAGGACTCCTGAATGTTATTTGGATTCTAAAGGGTCTGCTTTGGGGTTAGCAATCAGACTTGAGGATCCCGGAGGCCCCATTTAAACACCTCAGCGACTGGGGTGTTTTCTTGCATGCGTGTGTGCCCGTGTTTGTGCACATGTGGGTACACTCACACTATGTGCCTGTGTCTATGGAGGCCTGCAGACAGCCTTGATATTGCCCCTCAGGTGCCACCCATTGTTTTTTGAGACAGGATCTCTCACTGACTTAGAACTCACCAAGTAAGGTAGGCTGGCTGGCCCGCAATCCACAGGATCCTCCTGTCTCCACTGCCCCATCTAGGGCTTACCGCCATGCCAGGCATTTTATGTATTCTGTGGACTGAGCTCAGGTCCTCCTGTTTGCAAAGGGTGCTTTGCAGAGGGAATCTTCTCTCCTGGAGCATGGGTGTCATTTTCATGGTGACCCAGTGGTAGCATCTGCGGTCACCTACAGACCTGCTCACAGGGGAGCGAGGGACCAAGTAACTGCTAATTGTGTCTGCTGATCACAGGCATTCCCTCCGTCCACTGTGAGAGAGACAGAGGTTGGTGTGGACAGACTAGTGCCCAGGGATCTGATTTCACAGGCTGTGCTCTGTCACCTTCCTGGCAGGAATCACACACAGACCCAGAATTACAGAACTCAATTCACTATCTCATTTCTTCTTGAATTTTAGATTCAAATATGATTTTGAATGTTTTTTATTCAAGGGCTTGAATTCATCTCTTAAATAAATTGCTTTGCATTTTCTGGAAAGTAGTGGTGTTGGCCGAAATTGTATACAATCATTTAAACACAAGAATAAGGAGTTTGTTTCTAGGGACACTGCCCAGAAGGACTCACTTTGAAGAACCACTGGTCTGTTTGGGTGTGGTCATTTCCAGCATCATGGCTGTCTGGGAACCCTCATTCTCACTACAGGGGGTTGAACAGGGTGATTCAGCAGTTAGATGTGAAAGTCGGAGGAGCTGCTTCCTGTTCCCACTCCGCCCCGAGCCATCTCCTTTTCTTAGCCTTCCACAGGTTTTCTTCCCTCTCTTTCTCTGCAGGACTGCCCTGCCACCCCGATTTGGTAACTGGTCTCTCTGAACATGTCTGACACAATCTTCCTTAATGGAATTAAAAATATTTTGTGCTTTTCTAAGTCACTCAAGGTCTTGCTTGTGAGAAAACATGAACATGAGACATTTTCTTTCATTTAGATGTTGGTAGGTAATGATGCCACAAATACCAACTGCATGTTCCTTTTCTTCAAAAAAATTTTTGCTTTTCATTTTTATTTGTTTATTTATCTACCAATTTATTAGTGTGGGGGGGTGGAGGTGGGGGTGGGCATGAGCATATACCCCAGGGCTCATGTGATATGTGTGTGTGTGTAGGTCAGAGGACAACTTCAGGAATCAGTTCTGTCTCTGGCCACCATGTGGATCCATGGGTGAAACTTGGGTCATCAGACTTGGCAACATGTGCTTTCATGTACCAACCCTGCGTCTTCTCCTCTGATCTATAAAAGCAGCGTGGCTAAGAGAACCTTGACTCCCAGGTCAGGAGACGGCTGTCTTCTCTCAGCATCAGTTCCTTGTCTGTGAAATGTTAAACACCCTGTGCCTGCTCTGGAGTGGGGGTGGGTATCAGGCAAGGAGGTGTGTCCTGGCCATGGCCGCAGCAGACAATCCTAATTTCAGACCCAGCTTGGCCCTGATGGCTGGATGCATTCAAACAGAGCCTCGGATACTCTGACACTTCCTGTTTCTAGTTGAGAGGCAGGTGATCAAGTCTAATTTGTGGATCAGTTCAGGATTAAATTAACCGAGATCTTGTACCTGAGACCTTTGGCTTGATGCCTAAGCGTTCAATGAATGACAGCTATTATGACTGTTATCTATTCACACCCCCAACTCTAAATGAGTTATTTTTACAACATTTTCAAGATAAGAACATTGGTTTGACATTCATTTTTTACAGCAGGCTTGGGAAATCTCCCTCCAAGCCCCAACCTCAAGATTTTCACACTCTTAAGTCTCATCTTGCTTACTGTCTTCTCTAAGATCTGGCAATGGATTCCATCCCTTGCAAGGCTGAGTACTCTGATGCGGGCAGGATGTGATAACCAAAGCCTGCTCCCAGCCACAGTGTGGACTTCATCAGCTGGACCTTGGACCTGGTCCTTTCCCCACGTGGCCCCTTCTCTCTCTTCGAAGGCCAGCACCCTCACCTATCTTGTCACTTTGTGACAGCCTCTAAGTGTGGAGCCTGGCAGGGATGGCCTCTATCTTGCTGAATGCTTGGGTCAGGAAGGCATGTGTGTTGGCTGGCTGAGAATGGGGGGTGGGGGTGGTGGGGGTGGTGGGGGACTCACACACAAGGGAAGGGAGGGAGGCCAGCTCTTGGTGAACACATATGTGCTCTTCAAGGCAGAGACGAGGTGCAGCACACTGTGCAGACCTGTTATCGATGGTCTGTGGTCTCGGTCAAGCAAACAGTAAGCAGGTTTTGATGAGCCTGGCGACAGCAATGGGGGGACGTGGGTGGTGTGTTCACCTAGTCACGAGTGAAGGTATGCTTGATTCCAAAAGGTTTAGCTTAACAGGGGATATATTAGCCTGTTTGAACTGTTTAAAGGGTATCCTAGAGTAGGTGCCTCAAACAAGAGACATTTTGTCCTCAAGGCTCTGGAGGCTGGAGGACAGTCCCTTACACAGTCACCATCTCCAGTCTTTGCTGGGCAGGAAGACAGGCTCTCTCTCTGTCTCTCTGTCTCTCTGTCTCTCTGTCTCTCTGTCTCTCTGTCTCTCTCTCTCCCTCTCCCTCTCCCTCCCCCTCCCCCTCCCCCTCCCCCCCTCTCTCTCCATATCAGCCATTTAAAGTGAACAGCATAGTGGCAGTTGGTCCAATCATAACACTGTAAACCACCTCTGTGTAGTTATGGAACGTTTTGTCACCCCTAAAGAGGACCCCACAGGCACTGAGCAGTGCGACTCTGTTTCACTCCCTCAGTCTGTGGAAGCTTCCCATCCTCTTCCCATCCTGGAGACTCGTAGAAAGGAGGCATATGTGGAGCCATGACCTTGGGTGTCTGGCTTCTTCACTAAGTGTGATGCTTCCAAAGTCAACCAACCTTGTAGCCTGTGTCAGGGAATCATTCATTCCCACCCACCTCAGTCCATTATGTGCACATAGAATAATATGCCAGTCTACATCTGCTGATGGGCAGCTATATAAGTTCCATTTGGTCTCCCTAGGTATCCATTGTGAACATGTGTGAATGAGTATTAGTAGCTGTATTTGTTTTCTTTTAAAAATGTATTTAGTTTATATTATTATTATTATTATTATTATTTTATTTTTTTTTTGTGTGTATGTGTGGGTATATGCACTTGAGTGCAGGTGCCCAAAGAGACCAGATAGAGATGTCAAATCCCCTGGGGTTAGAACTATGGAGAGTTGTGAGCCGCCCACCATGGGTTCTGGGGACCAAACTCAGGTCCTCTCCAAGAGCAGTTTATGCTGTCAACCCTGAGCTATCTCTCCAGCTCCCCCATCCCACTTCATTCTTTGAGGCTGGATCTCTCACTGGGGGCTGGGGCTTTCTGATTAAATTAGGTTGGCTGGAGTCAAAACTCTGGGGATCCTTCATCTCCGCCTTCTCAGTGCTGGGGAACACATACCCTGCAGGGCCCTTTTTATGTGGGTTCTAGGGATCACACATGGATCTTCATGTTTGTAAGATCAACGTTTTCCAGACTGAGCCATCCCTTTGTCCTATGTGGGATGCACTTTTCAGCAATACGTGTGTTGTTTCTGTAACGGAGGCAGCTGATCTGTGAGCAGGACACTTGAAATGAGAGGGCTGGACCTCATTTCCAATTTGCCCAAGTCTGAGCCAGCAGATGTTCTACTCAAGTGTGGCCTGTCTCCTGCTCACGCGCCCTGTCAATCCTGACAACACTTCCTCAGACTATGAAAGTGGATCTCAGACTCAGCTTCCTCATTTAATAAAAAAGGATTTTCCCAGTGGTCAACTCTCTGTTGGTGTGCTCTCAGTGGAGATGGAGAACGGGAACGTATTTTTGTATGGTGGTGATTTATTTTCTGTCACCAACCACATGAATAAAATACCCAGGTAGGCTTCAGAATGGTCCTCCGGTTCTGTGTCACCAGACGGTTTTAAACCTGCCGATCCATGCAAAATAAACCAACTGTGGGTAGTGTTTCCTGGGTGATGTGGCTTCTTTCATTCCCTTTCACATGCAAGTCCCATCCTTTTAGGGAACATTGGCTTGGAAAGACATCCTGGATGTACTAGTGTACATACAGTGACTAAGCAGAATATCTTGAGTTCTGCCTGAAGGCCTTTGGGATCGAATCTGGCTCCATTACCTGCAGCATTTTAAAGTTCACCTCCACCTCATGTCTGATACTGTTAATTGGTTCCCAAACCAGTGGCTGGTTTGATCATAGGCCCCAGGGGAGAATGTGGTGCTATTATGCAGACACAGTATGAGCCCCTAAGTTCTCATCTTTAAACTCATGCATTCCTGCATCTCACAACCATCATCAGAGAAGCTTCTTTTCGCAGTAGATGCAGAGACTTGTAGATCAATGTGTACAGGTAGGAGAGATGCAGTGCTCAACTCCAAATTCGATGTCTATATCGTACCACTCCTCACAAAGATCAAGGACCGTCATGGAGAGGGAACAGAAGGATGCTGGGAGTCAGTGATAGTGGCTGTCAACCATAAACCTGACAGTATAGTTGCACACAGGACCTCACAGTGGCTGGGACTGTGTGGACAAGACCTGCACAAGTTCAGGCCACACAATCCCAGCCTGGATGGGGAGGGGCTCATGCAGTCCTCACCCCATCTAAGGAACTACTGGCAATTGCTGGCTTCTGGGGAGAGGACAGTCAATTTTCTTCAGCAATTTGGGCCTTGAGGGTCATCTGTGCTCCAGTCAATGGCCCTGCACACCCATGCACATGCAGGCAGCATTAAGTGGGCCCAGTGTGAGGGGGAGAGACAGAGAGACAGAGACAGAGAGAGACAGAGAGAGAGAGACAGAGAGAGACAGAGAGATCCACATAGAGAGAGAAAGAGAGAGAGACACACACAGGGACACACACAGAGTGAGAGAGACAGAGAGAAAGAGACACACACACAGAGATGCAGAGAGAGACAGACAGACACACACACAGACAGTCAGACAGAGAAAGAGACAGAGAGATGCACACAGAGAAAGACAGAGAGAGAGACACAGACAAACACACACAGAGAGATCATGAGGTTGGAAAAGCGGGGGGTGGGGGGGGAGAAGAATTATAAGGGAGGAAGTGGGAGAACTGACTGGATCTACATTATTATATGCATGCATGAATATTTACTAAAACATTTTAAAGTCTTTAAAAAAATAAAATAAAGTTTGTGTTCTTTGGGTCCTGCAGCCTCTCTTGCTCATGTAGTGTAACTTTAATTTCCAGTTCTGCAGCTGAGCTGGGCTAGCAAGAGGAGACTTTCCACCTCTAAATGCCCTTCCCAGGACACTTCCCAGTGTGGCTTCATACACAGGCAACGTGACACTCAGTAGCCATGGCAGCCAACTTTTATTGGGCAACTTCTGTATTTGAAATTGGATGACTGGGATAAGAGTCGATTTTCAGGGGATACAGCCTCAGTCAATTTAAGTGCTTGGAGCAGACCATACCTCTCAGAAGTGGGCAGTCCTGTCATGGGGAACTGAAGGTACAATTCAGAAACTGTCTACAGGGGTGGGGCTGAGCTCTCACCATTAGAGGTGGTCTGGTGCCGTTTGAAATAAAACAACAAAGAACCCCAAATCTAAGGGTTTGGGGGTACCACAAATTACAATATCTACACCAGTGGTTCTCAACCTGTGAGTCATGACTCCTTTGGGGTCCAATGACCCTTTTACTGGGGTTGCCTAAGATCATCAGAAAACATATTTATATTGCAATTCATAATAGTAGCAAAATTACAGTTATGATGTAGCAACGAAATGATTTTGTGGCTGGGGGTCAGCACAGCATGAGGAACTGTACTAAAGAGTAGCAGCGTTAGGAAGGCTGAGGACCACTGCTCCAGACAAGGAAATAGTAAGTAGCAGAAGGTAAAAAGACACACTCGGGGTAGGAGATGGCTCTCTTGGCCTGGTGTTTCCTCTGCAAACCTGAGGACCTGAATTCTACCCCAGGAACCCACAAACAAAACAAAGCAAAATGCCAGGCTCTGGAGGCAGAGACAGGGGATCTTTGGCGCTCTCTGTCCAGCCCTGTTAGCTGAATCACTGAGCTCTAGGTTCAGCAAGAGACCCTGTCTCAAAACAAACAGGCAATGAGTTGGAAAGTGTGAGGAAGACATCTAAAGTTAACCTCTGGCCTCTATACCAGAGTGCACATAGGTGCATGTATACTTGCACACACACAGAGACAGTGACACACACAAACACACACAGAGACAGACAGACAGACACACAAACAGTGACACATACACAGTAACACACAGTTGCTGTGGGATGGTATGTATGTCAAATTGCTCTGATTGGTCAATAAATAAAACACTGATTGGTCAGTGGCCAGGCAGGAAGTATAGGCGGGACTAACAGAGAGGAGAACTGAGAGAATTATGGGAAGTGGAAGGCTGAGGAGGGAGACACTGCCAGCCACTGCCATGACAAGCTGCATGTGAAGATGCTGGTAAGCCACAAGCCACATGGCAAAGTATAGATTTATAGAAATGGATTAATTTAAGATGTAAGAACTAGATATCTAGAAGACTGAGCCATTAGGCCAAACAGTTTAAATAATATAAGAGTGTGTGTGTGTGTGTGTGTGTGTGTGTGTGTGTGTGTATGTATGTTTATTTTATAAGTGGGCTGTTGGACTGCTGGGGCTTCGTGGGACCCGGAGAGAAAATTCTCGAGCTACACACAGTGACACACACAGACACGCACAGACACACAGACACATACATACATGCACATACAAATGCATACAGACACACTGATGCACACATGGACACACACAGGGGTATAGATACACACACACACACACACACACACACACACACACACACACATACACACTCATACACACCTTGAAAGGCTGTAACTTAGCACTCCATGAGGGTAATAAACCAAGGAGAAGAACATTACAATGTTTAGCTGAGTGTCTGGGCCAGATCCGAGCCTCATTCTTCCTTTAAGTTAGGACTGCCGCATAACACACAGGAAGCCAGTAAAATCTGATTTTGTTTAGAAAACTAAGAAGTGATTTTAATGTGTTGCCAATACTACATGAAATATATTTATATAAAAGAGTTGTTAATTTTCCCGATTTAACTGGGTTCCTGATATTTTTATTTCTTAAATCTGGCCACCAAATGGCTGTGAGTTGTGAAGGTGCAATTCACACTACCCTAATGTTGGTAGCCACAAATAAAATGTCACATCCCTAGCATAGAATAGAGTAACAGTGAATACAAATGTACGGAATTAACATGTCTAAAAATTGTAGTATAGGCATTACTGGGGTCATTGTGTGTCATGATCAGGAATTGATGGCGACAGCATAAATTGGCATAATTCTCTGTAAAACTAGTTTAACTGTTTATAAAAAACAACCACAAAAATATCAGCACCCTCAGATGAGGCTGATTTGGTAGCGAAGCAGCAGGTGACTCCAGTGAGGACCATTTCAGCCTCTGGTCCCAGCAGAGGCTGGAGGACACATCTGTCCTCTGACCCATGCTCACTCTGCTCCACTGCACAGACTAGAAACTGGAGTCCTCTCAGTGCCCAGGGAGGCCCTGCCCACCCCGATCCCAACCTCTTCTCACCCATCCCCACCACACTTCCTCTTCTTGACCCCCACTGGCTTCCTGGCTGCACCCTAACACACCAGCACCCCCTGTGTCCACCAAGACTTCCTCTACTGCCTACCTTGCCTGGAACTTCCTCCTAAGCCCCAGGTCATGTTACCCTCTCAATGAGCCCACCCAGCCATGCCCCATTCAGCCTCCTTTCAAATACCACCCTCTTCCCCAACTTCTCTCACATTTTGCCCAGGAGCATGTAATAACGTTCACTCACTGTGGATGTTTGAACTTTGCTTTCAAGATCTTCATACAAGGCGAGTTTAGCTTTGCAAAAACAAACCAAAATCAACAAAACAAGCAAAAACCTCCTGGGCCTTGTGCGTGTCTATTGTCTGTGTTCAGTTCCTGTTTAGGCAGTCACCTTTGGTGAGACTTTATAGGTGTGTATGCAAAGAACTACAGGCAACTCAGGAATTCTGAGAGTGGGAGAAAGCATCTCCCCAGGGTGGAGCTCACCATTGGTTATCCAGGACCAAATGGTCAGCCCTGGAAGCATGCACACACCGGTAACAGTATATAGTCTGAGAAGATTGTACTTATATATTTAGAAATGTGTAGACACACACACACACACACACACACACACACACACACACAAGCAACAATAAACTTAAAAAAAGGCCTTGAATCTGAGAACGAGGGGGTGTATGCAAGTATTTGAAGGGAGGAAAGGAAGGAGGAACTTAAGGAGGAAATTGATGTAATTGTATTATAATATTAAAAAATAAGGGAAATAATTTTTAAAAATATTCAGTAAGCATTTTATAATCAATGAATTAAAGCTGAGTAGAACTATCTGTCCTTACAAATCAGGTCCAAAGGGACCCCGAATGACAGCTGTGATGGTTAATGCTAATTGTCAAGTTGACAGACTCATAGAGTCCTGGAGAGCAGCCTCTGGGCATGTCTGTGGGGGATGATGTCAGCTGTGTGAACTGAGGGGAGATGAGATCCTGGACTGTATAACATGGAGAGGTGAGATGAGCAGACATTCACTGTCTTCTGACTGAGGACACAAAATGGGCAGTATCTGAAAGTGTGGCTAAAACAAGCCCTTCATTCCTTGGGTTGTCTTTGTAAAGGCGTTTAATTACAGAAGCAGGACACACACACACACACACACACACACACACACACACACACACACACACACAAGCAGTGCACTCATGCACTCACACATTCTATGCATACATGTACACACACTAACAACAGGTTAGTGTTGTTGTCCTGGAGAATTAAAACATGCCACAAGCAATCAAATGCCCTTCTTCATTTTTGAAAATGCCTTTATTTAAAGCGAGCACTGGGTGCAGTTCTACCCAGACTTCCATGCAACCTCAGCACGACAGAGCCTGGCTTTGTCAGCCCGACAGCAGCTTCTTGTGCTCTCAGGCTTCCCAGGCATTCATGGTGATGGGTGTCTCAGGGAGACAGCAGGAGCAGATAAGTGCTGGGCCTTCTGTGTGGAGTGTGCTGACAGCCGTTCGTTGTCCTTACCACGGACATTTAGAGACTGACCTCATCGAGGAAGTGCACCTGACTCAGCCTCACTTCGACCTGCTCTCTGATTCCTTTGCCTGGAACACAGCAGCTGAGCCTCTGACTGTGCCCCAGCTCTCCGCAGCAGGCCAGAATCCCCAGAGCTCCTAGACAGGGCCCCAGTGGGGAAACATCCTCTGAGACTCGGAGTTATCAGCTGCGTTCTTGTACCAGGAGGACAGCTGGTTAATTTGCCCCTGAAATTTGTGGTCCTGGTCTAGTATTTTTTTATAATTGGATTCAAAGAAATCAGTGAGAGAAAACTGCATTTGAAACTCCTTTTCATCGTGGCGACCCAGCCCTGTGCTACACCTTTGACAACACAGGGCAGCTGCGTTAGTAACAGAATTCATTTTGAGACCCAACACCCATCACTCTGTAGAGAGCACTATTACTGGGCATGGATGTCCCATGAGCAACAAAAGAAGCCTTGGGTTCTTTCCAGAGCTGAGCAGTAAAACCCAGAAGGTGCCCATGCAAGGCTCTCGGGCACAGCAGAGATCCCAGGGAGAAAGGAGTGGCGCAGGGGTTTTGGTGACCTCCTTGTTGGCACGAGGAATAAGCTCAACAGCCGTTTGCCTCCTCCCCCAGTACAGAGTTGTGTGACGCAGTATGCAGGAAAAAGGCTCACTTTCAGGTTCACGGGGTGGAGAGGATTTAAATAAACAGCTATGCTTGTGATTACCATCTGTGGAACAATCTAGGAAACTACTGCTAGGCTGATTCTAATTGATAGGTTAGCGGTTAACTGCAAGTTTTCACCTCACACTGCTGTCCAAAGAGGGGTTGAAGTCAGGTCACCAAGGTCCAAATTTCAAAATCCAAGTTAAGTCAGAAAGGAGGAGAGAGAGGGAGGGGAGGGTGGAGGAAGTGAGGGAGAGAGAGAGAGAGAGAGAGAGAGAGAGAGAGAGAGAGAGAGAGAGAGAGAGAGAGAGGAAAGGGAGGAAAGGAAAGAGGGAAGAAGAAAGAGAGATTGATGTATCAAAAGAATAAAAATTAAGACACAAGATCAAAGAGACCCCATTCATGTGGAGACTGAAAGCTCTGCCCAGGAGCATCTTCATTACATTGCCCTTATGCAGATGTGCAAGGATGCAGGTGGGATGCATGGTGCCCAGGACGCGGGATAAAAAGTGCGTTACCCTCTTGTGGTGGTTAGAATAGAATGGTCCTCACAGGCTCATGCATTTGAGTACTTGGTCCACAGTTGGTGGAACTGTTTGGGAAGGATTAGGAGGTGAGGTCGGTCTTGTTGAGGAGGTGTGTCACTGGGGATGGGTTTTGAAGTTTCAAAAGCCCAGGCCATTCTCAGTTATCTCTCTCCTCTCTCTGCCTCATGCATATTTGTGGACTGAGATTCAAACTCTTAGCTACTGCTCCAGCACCATGGCTACCTCCCTGCTATGATACTCCCTGCCATGATGGTCAAAAACCCAAATCCATTGGAACCATGAGCTCCAAATTAAACATTTTCTTTTACAAGTTGTTTTGGTCATGGTGTCTTAGCCACCACAATAAAAAAGTAACCAAGATAACTATTGTTCAGAAATGTACCATTAATGTCACCAAACCCACTGCAACACATCCTTGTGCTGTGGATATTGTTCTGTATAAATAAAACACTGATTGGCCAGTGGCCAGGCAGGAAGTATAGGCAGGACAAGGAGAGAGGAGAATTCTGGGAAGTGGAAGGCTGAGTCAGGGAGACACTGCCAGCCACCGCCATGACAAGCAGCATGTGAAGATGCCAGTAAGCCATGAGCCACATGGCAAGATATAGATTTATGGAAATGGATTAATTTAAGTTATAAGAACAGTTAGCAAGAAGCCTACCACAGCCATACAGTTTGTAAACAATGTAAGTCTCCGTGTTTACTTGGTTGGGTGTGAGCGGCTATGGGACTAGCGGGTGACAGAGGTTTGACCTGACTGTGGGCAAAGCAGGAAAACTCTAGCTACATCCTTGTATGTGGAATTCTTCTTTTTATGTTAATTTTTTTCCATTTACCTTACATACCAACCACAGCTTCCCCACTCTCCTCCTGTTCCCTCCCCCTCCTCCCCTCCACCCCCAACTACTCCCCAGAAAGGGCAAGACCTCCCATGGGAGTCAACAACCAATGGCCTATCAAGTTGAGGCAGGACCAAGCTCCTCCCCCCTGAATCAAGGTTGAGCTAGGAATCCCACTACAGGGAACAGGTTCTAGAAAGCCAGCTCATGTGCCAGCAACAGATCCTGGTCCCACTGCCATGAGGCCCACAAACAGACCAAACTACACAACTGTCACCCACATGCAGAGGGCCTAGGTCAGTCCCATGCAGGCTCCCTAGCTGTCGGTCTAGAGTCTGAGCTCCCACAATTTCAGGTCAGCTGTCTCTGTGGGTTCCCCCTTCATGATCTTGACCCTTCTTGCTCCTATAATCCACCCCCACTTCAACAGGACTCCTGGAGCTCAGCCCAGTGCTTGACTGTGCATCTCTGCATCTGCTTCCATCAGTTACTGGATGAAGGTTCTATGATTACAATTAGGGTAGTCACCGATCTGATTACCAGAGTAGGCCAGTTCAGGCTCCCTCTCCACTATTGCTAGAAGTCTTAGCTGGGGTCATCCTAGTGGATTCCTAGAATTTTCCCTGGCACCAGGCCTCTCCCCAACCCCATAATGGCTCCCTCTATCAAGGTATCTCTTTCATTGCTCTCCCTCTCCATCCCTCCCCCAACTTGACTCTCCTGACCCCTCATGTTTCCATCCCCCATCCCCTCCCTTCTACCCACTCCTTCTGTCCCCAGTTTACCCAGGAGATCCCATCTATTTCCTCCTCCCAGAGCAAACCATGTGTCCATCTTTGTTACCTAGCTTCTCTGGGGATGTGGATTGTAGCTTGGTTATCCTTTGCTCTACATCTAATACCCACTTATGAGTGAGTACATACCATTATAGATGTAACCAACTGTCTTATTAAATAAGAAACACAGAAACAATGCAAAAGAGAAAGCCGAGAGGTCAGAGCTCAGAGCTAAAATTTCACCCTTCCGCCTGCGGTGTCCCAGCTTCCCGAATGAGGGTCCTATTTCCTGTCTGTTCGTCTATTTAAAGTATTTTGTTCTGCCTTCTCAGTGGTTGTAAACCCAAACACGTGACTGCCTCGTCACTGTCTGAATGTACAGCCCCCTAGGTCTTAAAGGCATATGTCTCCAATGCTGGCTATATCCCTGAACACACAGATCTCTATGGGATTAAAGGCGTGTGCCACCACCGCCACACTCTTACTATGGCTCTAATAGCTCTGACCCCCGGGCAACTTTATTTATTAACATACAATCAAAATCACATTTCAGTACAATTAGATTACCACCACATTTCCCCTTTTCTATTTTAATAAAAAGAAAAAAAAGCAAAAGGTTATAACTAACAAAAGAAAAACTATATACAAAAGTACAATAACTATATACAATATATACAAATAATAAATACCTAAACAGGTATTGGACAAATCAGAGAAAATAATTCCATTATCTATCCTATTTTGGTAAATCCAAGATGTATCTAATGCACTTTCTATCCTAATTAATTTTTCAACTATAAGTAACTAATCTTCAACCATAACTAACTAATCTTCAACTCCCTCAGAGACCCAAGAAGGAAATAATATTAGCTAACAAAAATAAAAAACAGGAAGTGCATGCAAGCAACTTCCAAAAAATTTGTGAGTTGACAGAAACAGCCAGCTGCCTGGGCAGTTACCTGAGGTTTCTCCGCAGTGTTGGGGCATCATCTTCAGCCTATAGGCTTAGTGTATCTGACAGACTCATTTGTGAAGTAGGATGTACACAAGGTCAACAGTTCAATCTCACATTGGGTGAGAGCAGTCCATGTACCAGAAACACCTGAATTCCACTAGTGTCCTGTCATGATTCAGGATTTTAAATTCTGGAAATTGTTGACAGTTTTTTAATTCAGCTGTCCATTCTTCTTGGCTGTGTATATATGGCTTCATCTCAGCATCCCCTTCTTCTCCACATCCCTCTATTAAATGCCAGTCTACTTTCGAGAGGCATGAACTTTCAACTGCTGTTCCATCCATTGCACAACATACCATGTTTGTCTTTCTGGGTCTAGGTTACCTCACTCAGGATGATTTTTTTTCTGGTTCCATCCATTTGCCTGCAAATTTCATGATGTCATTTTTTTTAACTGCTTAGTAATACTCCATTGTGTAAATGTACCACATTTTCTTCATCCATTCTTCAGTTGAGGGGCATCTAGGTTGTTTCCACGTTCTGGCTATTACAAATAAAGTTGCTATGAACATAGTTGAGCAAGTGTCCTTGTGGTATGCTTAAGCATCCTTTGGGTATATGCCCAAAAGTGCTATAAGTGGGTCTTAAGGTAGATTGATTCCCAATATTCTAAGAAATGGTCATACTGATTTCCAGAGTGGCTGTACAAGTTGGCACTCCCACAAGCAGTGGAGGAGTGCTCCCCTTACTGGATGTGGAATTCTTAGAAGAGGCCCCGAGTCATGATGCTGAATGACATCAGGTTTGAACTCACGTTCCAGAGTTCACACAGATTTGTACTGGGTCAGCTCTGTGCAGAGAGAGAAAGCTGCCGTCAGTGTGGGGCGCACTAGCTTATGGTCAGCATCCTGGAGCATTGCCCTGGAGCCTGCTCAGTGTCCTGTCAGCACCATCTCCTTCCACTTGAGGCTCCTTCTCAGTGATGACTGAGGATTCCTGTTACTGTTCCCATCTCAGTAATTATACATATTATTGTTCTCTAACACTTTTACAAACACACAAAAAAGCTAAGAATAAGATACTCATTCTGAATAAGAATTCAGCAAGCACTCCCAACATACACACAAACACAAAGAATGCTAACAAGAGACCTATATTCATGGCAAGACTCTAGAATAACCAAGTCACAGCTGGTCTCCTTCCAACCCCTGGCATCATGAGCCCGACTCTGCTGGGTTTTACTATTATTTTTCATGTGTTTGTGTGTGGTAGGCTTGTGTCTCTGTGTGTATGTATGTTTGTATGTTCACACACATATGGATGCACAAGCACATGTGTAGGTGTGTGTAGGTCAGAGGTTAGGCATCTTCTTAGTCTATTTACTGAGGAGGGTCTCTGGTCTAGCTGGCCACTTTGCTCTGAAGACTCTCTTACCTCTGCCTTCCGAGTTCTGGGGTTACGGGCAGCATGCCATGCCATGCCTGCCTGACTTTTAGTGTAGGTCCCAGGAGTCCAAACCTTGGCCCTCAAGCTGCTATAATAAGTGCTTTCTTCATCCATGGAGCCATCTCTCCAGCTCCTAGAACTATTTTAAAGCAGATCTCAGGATTTCCCATTTTGCTTTGTCATTTAGAAACATCGATGTTTTAGTCTCTGAGAAATGCTGGGTGGCATTTTTTTGTTTGGCCTCTTCAATCTAGAATTAAGCTTACTAGTATTATAGTTTAAAAAACTACCTGTGAGTTTTAAAGGTGTGGGTTTCTTTTCTCCTGAGGTAACCTCATTGTTCCCTGCAGGGATGGAAGGTTGATGTATAGAAAGCTCACATCTAAAGCAGGAACGCTTCCAGACAGTGTTACTGTAGTGAGCCCACCGTGTCTTCCTGAAGCTGACTGCACACCCCGCAGCCAGAGGGTGCAACTGCCCCCACTCACATCCAGTCTTTTGGAGGAGGTTCCCAGGTTGTGAGGGATCTGGCATGAGACAGTCAGCTAGAGAAGTTCCTTGGGGGTCACTCGCAGCCCAAGGCTGGGAATGTCTGAAGATGTAGCAGACAGTGTTAGCAATATGAAGGTCAAGCCTGCTGAACCTCAAAGGGAAGGAGTGAGCTTCATCTAGACTCTGCAGGTTGAAGTGAGGCCCTATCAGTGTACACTGAGGCACCATGATACCCAGAGTGTCAGCAGCCATAAGCCACAAAGAGTATTTGTCATGGCCTTAACTTCTGTGTCTGCTGCTTCTAAGATCCTTGGCAACACAGATCAAGGACAAACACAGTGGAGTTGGGTTCCTGTCTCTTTCTGCCTTATGGAGCCATCTCTAGCCTTCTGTCACTATGGAAGTTTGGCAGAGAATGTGGGGAGTACCGTCTTGGGTTCCACACCGTTTAATGTAGATCTACCTGAGCTATATTGGAAGTTCTGGATCTCCCCAGGGAGAGGCTTCAGTTTCTGCTTGGGGGATGTCGGAAAATGATGGACAGATGCTTTCTGACCTGGGGAACCTCCTGATCTCAAGGGTGATCATGTCCATGATCTCAAAAGACACCTGCCAGTGCTTACAGGACAGGGAGGGGAGCATATGAACATTTCACATGCAAAGAACCCAGTCTCAGCAAGGTGAGATTGTTGTTCACATGGTAAATCAAGCCACCCTAGGTATACGTCCTCAGGCACTGGACACTTATTTGTGCAGTCCTATGCATCTACTCTCATGAGATGTAGCTTAGGGTCGTTCTGCAGGCACTGGTTTTGGGAGGAATCTGATTAACAATTATATCCCAGTCTGTTTTCTCTTTGCTTTCAAAGACAAAAGCAGGCCACTTCCTAACCTGTGGTTTCCTTTCAGAAAGACTTGGTCCTGGTCCATGTTTGTTCTGAGGCATGTCCCAAAGCAGCTGTTGATTAAATGCCAACAGCTATGATTAATTTCAGGTGCAGCTGTTTGGTGGCTGGTGACATCACACTGACCCCAAATGATATTTACGGTGGGGGCTCTCTGCCTGGACCCCCAGACCTGCCTGTTTTCTGTGAGACACATTTATTACTTTTGAACAGAGCCTATCCTGAAGCCCAGAATCCAGATAACCACACTTTCCGATATTAGTGAACACACAGGCTCTTAGGAGAGAAGAAGCCCCAGGGGCCTGCAGACTAATGGTCTGTATCGCCCTCTCTGTGAGGGCATTTGTCCATGACATTCCAAGAGTGGAACTTGATTCATGGAGCCCCAAAACACATCTGTAGGGGAGGTGGCTGGGAGGGGAACTCTGGTGGAGAACATCTGTTTCCAGACACATATTGACTCACAGTGGCACAGCACGGGATGCAAAGTGACATCTGAGGGTAGAACAGAACAAACATGCCATGCATTTTGAGAGACACCAGAAGAGGGTGGGTCAAGGTTGTGAAAGCGTCCTTGTATGTAGCTGGAGAGCTTCTCTCCAGGTTCCACCAAACCCCGCAGTCCCACAATCCATGTATAAAATAATCATTCAGACACTTATATTACTTATAAACTGTATGGCCTTGGCAGGCTTCTTGCTAACTGTCCTTTTATTTTAAATTAACCCATTTTTATAAATCTATACCTTGCCACATGGCTGGTGGCTTACCAGTGTCTTTACATGTTGCTTGTCCTGGCGGTGGCTGCAGTGTCTCTCCCCTTCTTCCTGTTTCCCCAATTCTCCTCTCTCCTTGTCCTGCCTATACTTCCTGTCTGGTCACTGGCCATCAGTGTTTTATTTATATAGAGTGATATCCACAGCACTTCCCCTTTCTTCTTTTTTTTAAAAAAGGAAGGTTTTAACTTTAACATGGTAAAATTACATATAACAAAACAATTATCGAGCAAGAATTACAGTTACAATATTAAAAAAAGATGTCCTATCTATCTTATATTTGTGAGTTTAAGGTTTTATATCTAACTTATATTTTATCATAACTGAGGAAATTACAACTATCTAGTCTTTAACTACATCAAAGACCTGGGAAGGAACATAATGGTACCCGAGGAATGGTAGATGGATGCAAGCAACTTTCAGGAATCTTGCAAGAGTAGACCAAGACAGCTGGCAACCTGGACAGTCACCTAATGTTTCTCAGCATTGTTGGTGCATTCAAATTGGCTATAGGCCTAGAGTATCTGACAGACCATTTTCAGAAGCAGGATTTCTGAAAGACCATCTTACCCTGTCTTGGTAGAGTACAGTGGTCGCTTTCCTTGTGTCCCGCTTGTCCAGAAAGGACAGCATTGCATTTGTACTGTCAGCCATTGAGGCAAGGGCAGTTCTTTGCCCAGTAGGCCATTTTGTGCCAAAAGGACAAACTTCCAATTGGAAATGTCTTAGAAGCCCAACATTCTCTCGGGATCAAATTGGTGCAGCCAGGAGCAATTGTGTCTCATGTCAACAGAATTCTAAGTTATTTAAATGCCATATTCTCTAGGTCTATGAAGTGTTTGAAGATTACCTATCTATCTGAAATATATCTATGTATACCTAGAAGACTTAACTAACATGGCTACAATTATGATTATCATAGATAACTACTTATTAATCTATTTCTTAATTATCCATTACAATTTTAAATGAGTTACATAAACATAATACCTCAAACAAGAATAGAAATATATATACACAGTATAACAAAATTAACTTCAAGTTTGTATCAATAAACTAAAATTTATAACAATGTAAAACATTTTAAACATAAACTAAAATCTATACCAATGTAAAACATTTTAAACAAGTTGTTCTTTAAAAGTAGGTTCATTAATCTACCCTTTTATCTTATCATCTCTATATCCTCCTATATATCTATATCATATCCCCTTTTCTTTTTTAGAAAGAGATCACATTTATAATCAACCTGTTTTAAATAAAAATATTGGTTTTTCTCTGTCCCACATGAGAGGGCTCTTTTGATTTGGGACACAAGAATCTCTTAACCATTTTTTAAAAAGCAATATGTCTGTGTTTAGAGGGGGAGTGAGTCAATTCCACCTCTAAAGCCAGCTTGGTATATTTGGGAATTTGGGCGTAGCATCTCTTACTACTTCCTGCTGGAGGGGGGCGCTGTATCTTATGGGGACGCAAAGAAAATTTTAGGCCTATCGGGTAGTCCTTGAGGCTGTATTGTGTGAGCCAGTTGCCTTGAAACCGTTCTGGATATTGGATCATCTGGGCCATGGTGTGATCGGAGATCTTTCAGGGGGTCTTGGCTGGTCAAACCTGATGTATCTTAATCTGGAACAAATCCATAGCCTCTGGCTTTCTGTGGAAACAAAAGCAGAGCCTCTTTCCAAAGCAACATATCCTTATATCCAAATTTTGAAATCAAGGTACCTTTAAAATTTACATTTTGGCATAACTGAACAGCTTTTACAATCAAATGTTTTTCTTTAGTTATGAATATCATAGACAACATAATCCAGATTTTATGTGTGATAGCCATCTTTACGTAGCTTATTACCTTTACTGTTTTTTTAAACACTTTATTTTTAGATACTATTTGTTTATATAACGGTATATATTTTTTCTTTTACGGCTATGTACATTTTTACATGCATTATAAACTATTTCATCTGAATCAGTCTTATTGAGAACTGATTGCTTTAAACTGTAGCCTTTTAAGCCTGAAAGGGCGCTGTGGCTGCTGGCTCCGCCCACTTCAGCTTCCCAACATGGCAGTGGTATGTTTTCCGCCAGTTTTGTGAGTCATCAAGTCTCAGAAATAGTGGGTCTAAGTTTTTATCAAAGCAGCGTGTAGCCCATAAACCTCTTTTTTTTTTTTTTAAATACTAGTAAAGACCAAATCTACCACAGAGAATAATGTGCCACTGGCAGATGCCTCATTACCGCCATACTGCTGGTCAAACGCACACGCCAGGAACCAGCCAGTGTTCAAACCCGCGTTTTGCAGCGTCTAGCTGCCTGTATGAGACAAGAAGCAGGAAACTGGTTTTGGCTCTGTTTAGAATTGGTTATTAAATATTGTCAGATTTAAGGTGGAAACTTGAGCCGTTGGGCACCATTTGTAGCTGGAGAGCTTCTCTCCAGGTTCCACCAAACCCCGCAGTCCCACAATCCATGTATAAAATAATCATTCAGACACTTATATTACTTATAAACTGTATGGCCATGGCAGGCTTCTTGCTAACTGTCCTTTTATTTTAAATTAACCCATTTTTATAAATCTATACCTTGCCACGTGGTTGGTGGCTTACCAGTGTCTTTACATGTTGCTTGTCCTGGCGGTGGCTGCAGTGTCTCTCCCCTTCTTCCTGTTTCCCCAATTCTCCTCTCTCCTTGTCCTGCCTATACTTCCTGTCTGGTCACTGGCCATCAGTGTTTTATTTATATAGAGTGATATCCACAGCACTTGTACACCTGGGTCTTTGGAACAATTCTTAGTAGAGGTGTTCCCATGGTCATCCTGCACATTGCTTCAGACATGGAATGAGGCTCACCGTCTTACTTAGGGTTTCTATTGCTGTGACAAAAATCCGTGACCAAAAAGCACATTAGGGAGGAAAGGGTTTATTTGGCTTACACTTCCACATTGCTCTTCATTATCAAAGGAACTCAGGACAGGAGCTTAGGCAGGGCAGGAACCTGGAGGCAGGAGCTGATGCAGAGGCAACAGAGGGTGCTTCTTAGTGACTTGCTCCTCATGGCTTGCTCAGCCTGCTTCCTTATAGAACCCAAGACCACCAGCCTGGGAATGGCACCACCCACCATCACTGGGCCCCCCACCACTGATCGTTAATTGGGAAAATGCCTTACAGCTGGATCTCATGGAGGCATTTCCTCAACTGAGGCTCCTTCCTCTCTAATAACTCCAACTTGTGTCAAGTTGACACACACAGCCAGCCAGTGCACTCACCATGTGCAGCGGAAACTGACACACACAGCAGAGGACCAAGAAGCTAAGGTCTAGAGAGGAAGCCTGGGGATGGGCGAGGGAGATTAGCTTTGGGTCCAGTGGGTTGATTGGCAGCAGTAACTTGTAAATCAATCCATCAATAAATACCCTGCTCCAGAATCAAATCCCTGAAGCTGATATAATTTACTGAAGTCAATTTGCAAATTTATCAATTGGGTGAGTTGTCTATGTGTTAAAATATGTTTCTGTTAGAAGCTGATAAAATCTGTCACAATTCTACCTGTGAGGACTGGCTCAAGCGGTCTTTGAAGATATTCCAAAATGATTGGAAGCGAGTCTGCTTTCTACTATAGCTGAACACTGCAGACTCAGGGTTCGACTTTAAACTGTAGACGTTCTGGGGGCTGGAAGTTCAAGACCATAGTGGTGGTGTCTGCTTGGCTTCTGTCAAGGACCTCTTGCTATATCTGACTTGGTGGAGGGACTCCCATGGTTTGACCATGAATGTGTTCTCCTCATAAAGTTGTATCCCACTCTCCTTCTGTCATCTGAAGCTAACTGCTCCCCAAGGCCCTGCTTCTAAATCCTACTTGAATAATGTTTTTTGTTGGGTTTCCTACCATGTCAAATAAATTGCAACATGAGAGCTTTGTGGGGAGGTGTATTGAAACTAAAGCAGAAATATCTTTCACAGTTTGAGTTTGGGCCATATCACATATTTACCTAAATATACCCATGCCCTTTCCAACTTCTCTCAATTCAAAAGTTTGATCCTCAGAACGGAGGAGAAAGTGCTGATTTGTAATTCTGGAAGCACTGCTATTCAAATATGATACAATCAGATTCACATGACTTCATTGGATTTTCCTTAAAATCAAATCTAATGGGAGCGTGTGCAAAGGGCCCAGCATAGTGAGGATTCCACCCAAGTTTGCGCGATCTTTCCTTTAGCTCAGCTGTCTGTAGCATCCTTTGGCCTTCCAGCATCCCAACCAGGATGGCTACGAACTGTCCCTGCTCCACACTTGTCCTTCAGGGGCCATTCCAAGCCCGCACTCATTCCCTGGTGGATTCCCATTACCCCTCCTTTAAAACAAGGGGCTTCTTAGACATCCTGAAGGGCTGTTGTCAGCCGGAGAACAGAATCCCCCAAAACCTGGTTTACATGCTCAGTCTGCTCCTGGTTCCTGTTGAGTTTTGGTTTTATCTTCTCTCAACAATGAACTCTAATCTGTAAGTCAAACTAACTCCTCCTCAGTTGCTTTTGGTCATGAATTTTGTCACAGCAACAGACAGCAAACCAACAGAGGAGCGTCCACTCCTTTACTTGCTCCTTCATTCCCCTCTCCCCTCAGGTTAGTTTCTGTATCCCCGTGTCTCTCACAGACTGCTGTGGGGGAAGGAACACCCCAAACCTAAGCCTCCCTCTCAGAGTGAGTTCATTTACGTCTAGGCTGGCTAGCCACATGTCTGGTGTGTTCCTCAGAACATTGGGAGACTGGAGTGAGGATGAGGTGAGAGCCTTGGCGTGGAGGGCTGAGGCCCAGCACAGCCGCCACCTCCTCCAAGGGCAGAGTGCATAGGCAGAAGAGCCTGAGCCCAAATCTGGCAACTTCTACATCTTCAAGGGAAACCAGAGGGCAATGGTGTAAACACTGGAAATCGAATGATTCTTTCCCCACGGTCTGTAGTCCTTGGTGCTGTTTCTCCGAGTGCTCTCTGCCTTTTCACTCAAACACAGAGGACAGGCACAGTCCTCCATCTTAGTTTCATTTCCTTTACAGTGATGAAATGCCCAACAGAAGCAACTTCAGGGAGAAAGCGTACACTGAGCTTGAGATTCCAGTTCAGGCAGCAGGAACCTAAAGCAGCGTCACATCATGCCCATAGTCACGAGCAGAGAGCAATGGATTGATGCACTCAACTGCCCAGCTCACTTTCTCCATCCATATCTGGTCCAGGATCCCCAAGCTCCAAGAACACTGCCACCCTTGCAGTGTGCAGGTCTCCCCACATCGATTAGAATAATCACAACAGTCCCCACAAATGTGCCTACGTACAACCTGATCTGACAACCCCTCATTGAGACTCTGTGATTCAAGGTTGTGTCAAGCTGAAACTGACCACTACTGGACCTTCTCTGGCACCAAGCTATCGTCATGGTTACACATATTTTAAATATTAAAAATGTAAACTTTTGTGGGGATTTAGAAGCACACACATAGCAGATTTTATTATTATCTGCACGTTCACGTGGAAATTTAAAGTGAGTAGGAGCTACCAGGTAACTCTTGATGGTGAGTGTGCCAATGCTCAAGACATAGTGAAGTGCCACAGGGAGCTGCCTGGGCGATGTCACCCAGGCAGGTGGTGGGGACCCTGTGTGTCTTTACTTTCTAAGTCCCTCCTTTTACATTACCGCAGGAAAGGGAGCTGGTGTCCTTCAAAGATGTCCTTGGATTTGAAATTTTACACTGTTTTTATTACTTCATTAGGAGACTGTCTTCTGACACCGTTGGAAGACAACACCATGGAGGTGGGAAATGTCAGCGGGCCTCCTTCCTGCCCTGCCATATTTCAATATGCAGATTGGGTTTCAACATGTGCTCCCAAGATAATTAGTCAGACTAGGCTTGGGGTCTGACTCTACTTTTCTCCATGACGGGGCATTTATCTCTCAGACCTGGGTGTCTGGGGAGCAGGGGCCTTAGAGAAGGCAGCTAAGAGGGGTAGGGAACAATCACTTGTGGCTATTTTCCCTGAGCTAATTCAGAAGCCTGCCTGACATTATCTGCAAGCTTTGAAGGTCATGGAGGGGTTCAAAGGTCGTGAAGGGGTGTCCTTCTGGGAGGGGGGTTGGGTGTGGCTGAAAGTTGGCCTTGCTCTCATACATGTTACTTTAAAAGGAGCAGCTCACACCAGCAGCCACACACTAATACCCCTGCTCCCATTGACGAGAGCTGGAGGAAAGATCTAGTCAAGTGCACTCCTGCAGTGGTGTCGGGTGGGTATCAGCTCCAGGAGGACCAGACTTAGGGATGCTAATGGTCACTAGCTTCTGAGCTCCCATCAGACACCATGCCTCCCTGGAGCCTGCCTGAAAGAACCAATAGAGTGAGGAGAAGAAATAGAACAGAGTAGAATGAAGTGTTTGCCCGTTATCCACCTGACCAGGGCTTACCATCCAGAATGCACACGTAGCTTTCTCCACCGAGAAACAAATAACATGATTAAACAAACAAACAAACAAACAAACAAACAAACAAACAAACACATGGGCAAGAGATCTGGATACATAATGAGCTGTGGCCTCACCCTGTTAGAATGGACACTAAAAAGCCACAAAAGATTCTAAGTGTTGGTGGGATTGGGGAGGGGGGTCTTGTGTGCAGCTGGGGGAGGAGTACAAAGTGGTACAGCTATGATGGAAAACAGTGTGGAGGGGCTTTTAAAAATTAAATTAAAAAAATTTAAAACTTAAATACCTAAGACCTGGCCATCCCTCTTTAGGCACACACCAAAGGTAAGTAAAATGAACACTGGGAAAGACCCTGGTGCCCTGCACTTAAATACCACAGCATTCTGGCATGGTAGACAGATGCAGATGTTAACGAGACTTTTCTGTGTCTCACCCTGTCCCGCAGCCACTTGTAAATAATCACTCAGAGGCTTAATATTACTTATAAATGCTTGGCTGATGGCTCCAGCTTATTACTAACTTGCTCTTACATTTAAATCAACCCATTTCTAATTAAGTATTGTCACGTGGCTGTGGCATTATCGGTCTGCTGGCATGTTGCTCCTTGGGTGGCTGGGGCCTCTCCCAGACTCCACCCTTCTCCTGTATCTCTGCTTGGATTTCCTGCCTGGCTCTGTCCTGTCTTGCCATAAGCCAAAGCAGCTTTATTTATCAAACACTGAGAGCGATGCATATTCACAGCATATAGAATCCCACTGTACACAGAAGCAGCCTATGTGTGCAAAATAGATGGATCAATAGAGAAGAAATTGTGGAGTGTCTCTGTGTGTGCACCTGAGTATATGCAGAACATAATATCACTCAGCTTTTAGAAAAGAAATTCCCCATCTGTATCTCTCTGCTTTTCATAACTACAATAAAATAGTGAGGCAGGTGAAGTTACAATGTAAAGTTCATTTTTTTTTCTTAAAATTCTGGAGATGCAGAAATCTAGGGACCTGGCTGGTAATAGCCTTGTTGGTGGCAGTCCCCACGTGGCAGGAAGTGTCATGTAAGAAGAGCCTGTGGTATCTTCTTGGTGTCTCCCTCTTCATATAAAGCTGCTAGGATCTAGTGACAGGCTTTCACCTTGATGACCCTGTTAAACCCTGGTCCCCTTCCGAAGGCCCTCTACCCTTCACAGGAGAGTTCAGTTTCTATTTTCTTTACACCAATAACATACAACCCTGACAATGAAGCCCCTGCATAAATGCCAGAGTTACATGCTCATGCCACAGCACTGGTACATGATCCTGCAGGGAGGGACCTGTTGGAAATTACTATATAATTAGGTTGACAGCACAAGACTTACATGGCTTCACTCCTGGGAACAGTCTGGAAACAGTGGCAGACAGACACAAAGAAGGACTTGTGCCCAGGGGTAGGATGGGGGAGAAGATACAGGTCAAAGAGCATTAAAGTTCAATGATATGATCAAGTTCTGGAGCCCCATGCCCAGGATGGGCCACAGACAGGGCATAGTGTACCATGAAGATCCAGCCTTCACACACTCTGGAGCCTTTGGTACACATAGAGGAAAGAATAAAGTCAGGGCCCTAGACCTTCATGGCTCTCCTTTGGCTATCCAGTGAAACTGAAATAAGAAGGATGCTTTTAAACAGGGCTGATTCTGTCACCTGTCAGGAGATGGAGTCTGTGGTCACAGTGAGCTGGGGCCTGGGCCTTGCTGCCTCTCTAGCCTCCCGGGTCACAGGCCTTCCAGGTTCACGAATTAAATCAGGGCTTCACAAACATTTCCCCTTCTTGATGCCCCCTTTCAGAACTGGCACTGCCCTCACTGACACACCAAGAGGCACAGCTGTTTCTGGTCCCCCTGAACCTTCATGAGCTGTCCAATCTCTGAACCTCGGAGTGTGTCCTCTCCCTGTCCTACTAGCTAACCGGGGGACCCTCATCAGCCAGCTATCATGACATATGGTATAATTGGCATTCGTAAAGAACTCAGTGCAAGTGTAATTTTATAACAGTGTTAGTGCTGAGTGCACTGCAGTATCATACCTTGAGTTGCTCATCAGTGGATTACAGATGAGCTGACAAGACCCCATAAGGTATCCTTATATCCCTGGATGCATGGCCGTCGGAATGCCCCAGTGTGACCCTGAGATGTGACTTTGTCTTTCCTGCAGGGGACCCTGTGTGATGGTTAATCGTGACTGTAGCTGTGATCAGTTTGAGGACCACCTGGGGGTTAGCACACTATGGCCCTGGGTGTGTCTCCAGGTGGACTGCTGGAGGAAGTGTATAAGAAGCCCTGGGCTAACCCATCAGTGGGTTCAAAGTCTGAATAGGGAGGGCTGGGCCTGGTTGAGGAAGCAGCTATGAGGACATGTCATTTGGGGCGGTGTCTTGCCCTTGCCATTTCCTGTCTCATTCTGCTTCCTGGATGCCACAGGGGAATCTCCTCCTGATGCACATGCTCCTACAGCCATGCTGTTTCATCCCACCGTCAGCCCATCATGGTGGAGATGGAGACGGCAGGCTGAGGCCTCTGAAGGTTTAGCCCTAGTCAACCTCTCCTCCATCTAAGTCATTTCCGATTCTCAGGGTAAATGCTAACACACTCTTTTCCAAATAAGGTCAGGGCTTGAACATACACCTTGTGGGGGGGTCACTACTCTAGGTGCCTGAATGGAGAGGGGGATGAAGCTGGAGGTGATGTGGATCACTCGGGGAGACAGTGCATCCATGTTCCAGGATTTGGCCAGGAGGCGTGGATTCTGGGAAGTGGGGTGGGGGGTGCTCACTGCAAGCACGGACCCTACTCTGTCACACACACACCTCTTCCTTTAATATGCTAGGCAGGCCTCTAGGACAGCCCTGAATGTTTAAGAGATTTTCCTCAGCGGGTCTTGCCACATCATCTATGACACACCAATGAGCAAATTTCAAAGCGTTAGACTACAATGCACTTAACACTAATGGTGTTTTAAAGTTTCATTCACACTGAGCTTCTTGTGAATATCAATTACATTGTATGCCAGCATGGCTGGCTGATGAGGACTCTAGTCAGGCGAGCACCAGCTCAGCGTCAGGCCGCGCTGAAAGGTCTGCTACTCGGCATGTTATCGCCAGCCAGAGCTTCTGACTATGCATGCAGCCTGGCTCCCACCGAGGGCTGCTCTTGATCTGCTGCCTATGGGACTGTGGAGAAAAAACCCACCCAGGCCTCAGTGTCCTCACCTGTCCCAATGGGCAACACGGACACACTCCCCACACCATTGCTGCGATAAGGAAACAGTTTTTCAGACAGAGCTGGCACGTGTGTACTGCTCACTTGAGGTCTTCCTCTGATGTGACAGACACTGCTGCATGTCACAAAGGAGGAAAAGAAAGTACAAAGAGAAGCCACATCAGGACCCAAGCTCTCAGCAGGTGCCATTCACTGTGACCCCAGAGCTGCACCAGCCTTTCCTAGTGAGACGCACATTAGGTTCCCAGTGACCACCCACCCCAGGTCCTGTTCAGAAGGCAGATGACATCATCCACAAAATAAACAGTAGACAGAACCTCCACTAGATAGCCCCGGGACCTGCCCTTCAACCCAGGCCACCTGTGGATGTCACCAAGGACTACTGCCAGCACAGAGCAATGGGTAACAAAGGGTACCTGGGTACATCACCTAAACACGTTTCACGGCTTGGGGTCTATGTTGTAATTGCGGTCCTTTAACTGAGGCATGTCTTGCTTTTTTTTTTTTTTAAGCTCGTGTTTCCATTTTCTTTGTCCTACCTGATAAAATTTTGTTCGTTTTATTTGTCTTTAAAAAGCAAACATCCTTGTGATTTTTATTGATCAGTTCTAGCATTTGCTTTCCCGTTTTAGTGTTTGCTCATTAACTCCTCCAGGCTTGGTAGAGGTCCCCGAACATGTTGGTGGAGACCCATGCGAGGGGGGGGGCAGGGACGGGACAGGACGGGACTGCGGTGCTGTCAGCTGGTGGAAGGGGAGGAAGGTGGCAGCTCCCTGGTCCCACAGCAGGTCCCCTTGGCCATGAGCCTGGGACATTGGCACATTTAACCTTGCGGAAGTCAGAGTGAACCCGGAAGGAATCTGTGATGAGTTGATCCATTCTATATTCTCTCAATTGTTTTTTCTTTTTAATTATTATTTATTTTCTTTTTCTGCCATTAATTCCTTTTGCTTTCTTTGGGTCTTGTGTGGGATTTGTCTGGATGCAGCCTGGAGTCTACTGGTTAAGAAAATCCTGAGGTGCACTGCCTGCCTGGTCATTCATAGGGCCAGAAACTTTGGGTAGGCTCCTTAGCCATTCTGAGGCTCTGTTTCCCATCTTTAGAAGCAGTGACTTCATTTCTAAATTAGACATGAGACCAGAGTGTAGCAAAGGTAAGAACAGGAGATAGGATAGCTTATTGTTCTAGGTTTTTTGAGTCCAAAGCTTAGCTCCCGTCTCTTTAAGATTTTTTTTTTCTTTTTTTCCGAGACAGGGTTTCTCTGTGTAGCTTTGCGCCTTTCCTGGATCTCGCTCTGTAGCCCAGGCTGGCCTCGAACTCACAAAGATCCGCCTGCCTCTGCCTCCCGAGTGCTGGGATTAAAGGCGTGCGCCACCACCGCCCGGCCTTTTTAAGATTTTTATGCAAATTGTGTACAAAGGCTTACCTGAGGCTCTGGGAAGCGGCGGGAGCATGCGTGGGTGTGACACAAGGGAAGCACCACAGGTGGGTGGGTGTGGCACAAGGTGATGTGGCTCCTTTCTCTCTTATATTGGGCAACTGTCTCCTGGGTTCCAGATGGTCACCAAATGCTCACCTTCTTCTCTGCACTATATGAACTGATGTTCTCTGGACCTGAACCCTCAGTTTCCAGATACAGAAACACACTGAGAGAAGTTTAGTTCTCTTCAAACTCCACAAGTCTGCGGGACCTGAGCCTCACCCTCACCCCCTGGCCCTGCCTGGAGCACTTCTGGTGGAGTCTCGGGACCCACTGTAGCTGAGAGCAGCTCTATGTGTCTGACTAGTACACTGGAGTCCTTGGGGGAAGGGCAGGGAAGCACCCAGGGATGTGTTAAATGCAGCATTCCATCCTGTAATCCATGAAGGGTTCAGATGTGTTTCCAGAGTAACAATTTAAATGTCTTGTTTGGAATGAATATCTTGAAGTTCTTAAAGCCATTGGAAAAACTGAATATTAGTCAGGTGTTTAGTTGCTAAGAGACAAGTACTGAGGCAGGTGGCCCTGTTCCTAGAAGAGTCTGGAAGTGCCATGTACTGTAAAGCTTGGAGGGCCTGGGTACAGAGATGAGCTCCCCTCCCGCCCACAGTGTGTCCTTAAGCCAGGTCCGGTCTCCAGTGTTTCTTGTCCTAAATCCTTTGTTCCAACCCAGTTCCTGCAGGGAAGGCAGCTGATGGAGACTTCACTATACTTATGGGTGCCTCTTCTTTCTCCTCTCACCCCTGTAGTGATATTATGTTCCCCCAAATTTTTTGCACCCTAATAAACTTATCTGGGGTCAGAGAACAGAACAACCACTAGTTATAGAGCCCAGAAAATGGTGGCACTCACACCTTTAATCCTATCATTTGGGAGACAGAGATCATCAACCAAGAAAATGCACTATGGGCCAATCTGATGTAGGCATTTTATCAGCTGAGGTTTCCTGTTCCCTGATGACCCTAGTTTGTATCAATTTGACAAACAACAAAACAGCATACTGGTTCTGAGACATATTGATGGGTGTGTATCTCTAATGCAATGGGATATCCCAAAGGCCCAGGGAGAGCCGTGTACAATGAGTGACCTTGGATTGGACAGGGGTGGGAGGTACGAAGGTGGTATGAGATGTCCAGTGCAGTCTAAGGAATTTGTGCTGGCTGGTTTGATGCCAACTTGAGACAAGCTCATTTTGGAAGAGCAAATGGAGGGCCCTGGGGAGCAAGGCAGTAAGCAGCACTCCTCCATAGCCTCTGCATCAGTTCCTGCCTCCAGGTTCCTGCCTTGACTTCCTGGCCTGACTTTCTCCCTCAAGCTGCTTTTAATCATGGTGTTTTATCACAGCAATAGAAACCTAACCAGGACAGTGTCTCTCCCAGCCTCACCTGCCCCTGAGCCCACCTACACCTTCAGTCTGGTCTCGCAAGAGATGAAACCTTATCATGGATCCTCTCGGCCCTGGTTTACCACAGCTGTAGTCATTTTCTATTTCTTGCAACCAACAAATCCTAATTAATCCATTTCCATTACTGGGAATGCGTTCAGAAGCACATTTATATCCTGGCTCATCCCCTAGGGATACTGGTAGTCAGTATCCCTGTCCTCAACCAGCCTGAGTTCTAAAGCCCAGGCTCAGCCTCAATGTCACTTCCCCCAGGGAGTCTCAGAAAGCCCATTTAACCTGTTTTGTTGTTGTTTTTGTTTTTGTTTTTTGGCACTCAGCAGACCTTTGGGTTTCCACACCTGCCCTTAGGACAAACACAAGCATTACCAGCTGTACCTCAGAAATGAAGGCACCTTTATAGCTCAGGGTTTTTTGGCTTTTCTTTGTTGTTGTTGTTTGTTTGTTTGTTTGTTTTTGGATGTGAGGAAGTGGGCCCATAACTACTGAAAATTAAGCAGGCAAGAATTCCCTGTGAATTCAATTCTGCCTCCACCATTCCTGGCCTGTGGCCTCAGGCGTGTGATTGATTATCTTTCTTTTCCACTTTCCATACCTGTATGTTGTATGTTGGGAAGAGTGTTTCTGTGTTAATTTTGTAAGGTGACTGTTGCCAGTTCTAACTGATTCTCTCCATGCTCCCAAAGTCACACGCTGTCCCAACATCAAACTTGACTTTCTGTGAGGGTGAGGTCTCTACCAAGGTGCAGTGAGGCCACAGGGGTGGGCTGCAGTCTTTCATGACCAGTGTCTATGATAAAGGAACAAGTCATATGTAGATTGTCACACAGGGAGATAGAGTGAAGCTGACACTCCCTCAGCTGTGGGACACCAGAGACCAGCAGCCACTAGCAACAACAGGAGACTGTGGGTCTGTCCCTCAGATCTCAGCAGGAGCTCGTCCAGTAGAGGCTGAGATGGTAGACTTCTGTCTTCCAGAGTTGGGAGGGAGTAAGTCCTCACTTGCACAGAGCCTGGGATAGACAGGGACTGCAGAAAGGATTTGCTGGCCCCTCCCTGTCCTCATTACCACAGGCAAGGGGACATTCTCTTCAGTTCTTCACTCTTACCCCTGGCTGATGTAGCGCTGATGTATGGCTGAAGACAGTATTTCTTGAAGGAGGGGGACATGAAGCCGTGAGGACCCCAGTCTATACTTCGGGGGTCCGACAGAGCCTCAGGGCCCTTCTCTGCAGGTACCTGAGGCCCATCAGGAGCTATAGCCACAGAGGCAGAGCAAAGTAGACCAGAAGAAACTCAACAGCGCACTTCTGCTAAAGAAGTACTTAGTGAAGATTGAAGGTGAGCATGGGACATCATCCTAGGCTCCTGCACCCAAGGATACACCAAGCTTTGGAGAAACAAAACCCAAAGGCCGTTGACACAGTGGTGTTGGGGCCTAGGCTAGGCTGGTGGAAAACTCCATCTCAGTTGTTGGGGGAGGGGTGCTCATTCCATTGTAGCATGAATCTTAAAGGTACTTATTAATAAAATCAAACCTGAGGCCAGTTATTGGGGTGAATGCTGGAAGATCAGAGAAGCAGAACAAGCCACAGCCACCTCACCTCACCAGTTCCTCAGCTGATCCTGTTTCCTCAGACTGGAAGCTTCTGAGTCCTCATCCAGAATGAATCTCAGCTGAATTGTTGCTCAAAAGCCTGAAGCTTAACCAGCTTCTAATTTCCGGTCCTCATGCCTTATATACCTTTCTGCTTTCTGCCATCACTCTCTGGGATTAAAGGCTCACTTTCTGGGATTAAAGGTGTGAGTCACCATGCTTGGCTGTATCCTTGAACACACAGAGATCCAGGTAGATCTCTGCCTCTGGAATGCTAGGATTAAAGGCGTGTGCTACCACTGCCTATCCTCTATGGTTAATATTGTGGCTGTTCTGTCTGTGACCCCAGATAAGTATATTTTGGGGAACACAATATCACCACATTCCATAGATAGTGTCCTGTGCCTCCAACCCTGCTGTGACCACCACAACCATCACGCTGGACTAACAGAGAGCAGTGGGGGCACCCTGAAGGCTCTTCTTTCGAAAACATGGCATCCTAGGAGACCAGCAAAGGAGCTACCTTTAGGGGAGGCAGAAGAGAGGCACCAAGAGAGACAGAGTGAGGAGAGAGGAGCAGACAGAGGGACCAGAGAAACCTAAGCAAGCAGTTCAACTTGCTCGCCCCTGGACTCCATGGCTGGTCTTGCCGTCTAGTTCTCAGATTCATTCTTGTTTCTTTCTCCTGATGGTTTAGCTACTTGATCCTTTCCAGGTTTGCGGCCTCAGTGGGGCTACTTACTACAAGGAGGACCTTGGGACTCTGAATTCACAGAAAGGGAAGAACAGGAAATGGGGTACCCTGGACTCATGGTAGCCCTGGCCTGGGGACCAATCAGAGCATAACTTCACATTCTGTGCTGACCTCATCTCTTCTGGATGTCTGTTTGGACTTTTGCAGATATCCTGGTATGTACTAGGCCAAGGAAGTGTCTGTTGGGGCAATGGATTATACAACAAAGGGGCTGTTTGACATGGTACACTCCAGACTTGGAGCTTCAGATGGTTTTCCTCTCATTCCACAATATTGGGGCCCCTGGCTGGAGGGATATGAAGAAGGGCCCATCGGCCCCAGGGTCCTGCCCTGTCCCCATCTGAATGGGACAGAAGATAGGCCATGCCTGCATCTCTGTGCCTCCTTCCCATCACCCTTCAGTTGCAAGCCCTGCTGGTCTTCTCCTCCTGGCATCACATCACACTGTGAGGAGTTAATGATGCTTTGTGTAAAGGGTTTCCATTCCAGAGAGTCAAAGTCGCCATTAGACAGGCTGTTTCCATAGAGACAAGATAAACAAGGTGCTTTTTCCTAATGATCACTCTTTGATCAATGACACTGTCTCTGGGGCAGATGCTGTGGGAGTCAGCAGCGTTGCAGCACACACACACACACACACACTCTCAGACTACAGAGTGAATTCAAGTCTACCCTCCTCCAAGGTGGACCTTGGTCCAAGTGATTTCACTAAGGAATTTTGGGATGACAGAGAAAGTCTAAACCCAAAAGTGTTCTCTGACATCTGGAAAGACGAAAACAAACCCATTTAAAGATGCTTCGTTTCACTTCCCATGTCACTCAAACTCTGAGTCATTTCTTTGTTGTTATCATTGTGGGGTTTGGGAAAGGAAAAGTACAGGTTCTCCTGTCACAGGGCGAGCGTCTGAACATGCCCGGACACGGGTCTTCAGTCAGCTAGTCCAAACATCCTCTGTCAAGGTGGTGAAAAGAGCGACAGCTCTCAGAGATGTCCACGTCCTCATCCTGAAGAGCTGTGGGAGTCACCCACATGACAGCAGGGACTCTGAGATGGGTGTGGGTCAGGCTGAGGGGCCAATTTAAAGGAAAGGGCCTTCAGAGAGGCTAGAAGGGAGGTCAGAGAGAGCCTTGAAGCTGTTGCATGGCTGGCTTTGCAGATGGAGGAGGTGCCAAGCCAGGGGCATGGTCAGCAGGGGTGAGAGCAGCCACCAGAAGCTGAAAAGGTCAAAGAATGGACTCTTCCAGAGCCCCCACAAGAAAACAGCTCTAGTGCCACCTAGATTTGGGACTTCCGACCTCCAGAACAGTAAGAGAATGAATCTTGTGAGCTGGGGAATTGGCTCAGTTGAGTGCTTACCAGCAAACATGAGGACCAGAGTTTGAGCCCCAGAGCATGTGTAAAAAAGCCAAGCCTGGTGGTACACTTGTCAGTCAGCACTGGGGGATCCGGCCAGCCAGCCTAGCCTAGGCAGTGAACTCCAGGTTCCACGAGAGACCATCTCAGAAAGTAAGATAGACAACTCCTGAAGAATAATGCCCAATGTTGGCCTCCAGCCTCCCAACATAGAAAAGAGTGGATTTTTGCTTTTTCATGTAGCTGTGTTTGTGATAATTTGTTGAAGTACAGTAATTAACTAGCACAGTCAACAGATATGTACCACCATGCCTGGCTTATTATAAGGAATGCATTCAGTGACAAGAAGCCAGCCAAAGCTCTTTGCCTGGATTTGGGCAGCCTGTAGGCTCCTGTTCTCAATGTGCCCACAGATGCGGCACATGAGCTCTCACAGGAAGGGCTGGGGTGCAGCAAGGATTCTCTTTGCCTGGCTTCTAAGCCTACTGTAGGGTTTTCATCCAATTTTTCCTGTTTGCTGTCAGATCGTAACAGATAGGAAGTATTTCTGAGAACACATAGGATACAGGTGCCCAAGCCTCAGGACACCAGAGGCAGAGGAGCCAAGCAGGGAGACTGAGGCAGCTGGAGTAGCTTCTCCCTGTAGCCATGGCTGGGCTGCAGTGGGAAGAGTCAAGGTCAGTGGCGGGAAGCCGAGTCAGGGAAGGTGAGAAAGAACTCAGTCTGGGCAGGGTCCTTACAGACACAGTTACAGGAGCCAAATTTAACATTTCAGCAATTGAAGGAGCTTGTTATTAAATATAACTTTGTAAATTTCAAATTACATAAAATTACAAGTTAGCACACTGTATTGGAAAAGGTCTTAAAAACTTAAAAATACATAACTTTCAAATTATTTTACCACTTTTTGTAGCTGTGCGTGCCTAATGGGAAGACATGTATGTGCTTCTCTACTGTGGATTTACATTGAGAGCTTGGTGTGGACTTTGCTGGGAGAACATCTACTCTGGGAATTTGAGGTTGCCACACAGAACTTGTACTGGCACCTTGATTTCTATAGCCATGGGGGTGATTGTGGGGACAGACCCTGAGGAGCATGTCCTAGAATGAGCTTGCTAAGTTGTTCGTCATGAAGAGCTGGGTAAGACCTCTCCAGGTCATTTTATGTGCATTGGGAGATATGGATGCCCTGGGGAGTCCAGCGGGAAGCCAGTGAAGTCAGCACTCATCTTGTGACACCATGAGCAGGGGCAAGACCCCAGGGTGTGAGCAGACCCACAGGCTGCCCTGTTTGTCACTGCTTCTCAATACTCGGCCATATGCCAGGAGAGGCCTGTGTTCCTTTGACTGCCCACCTACCATCCCCACAGGGTCCAGTTGCCAGCTAAAGGATGTCAGTGGGGGAAAGTAGAGACCCGGAGACCATCAGTCATTTCTCTAGGATTACCCAGCATTGGAGTCAGGACTTGAATTCACTCAGAGAGGTCCTGCCAGGTGATCATTCTGTCACATTTGTGGGTTCCCAGGCCATAGACATATCAGGTGGTCAAACCTGAATAGTTGAGCAAGGCAGGAGGAAAGAAAGGAGCCCAGGACTCCAAGAGCACTCAGGGTGGGTCAGAGCACAACCCTGTACCTCCTGGAAGCGTGTCTATTCGGCATGTGTGAGCATGTGGCTTGCTCCTTAGCCAGAGTTCCGCTGCTTGGTTCTGGGTCTGCTGAGTTCGATGGGGGCCTCTGGCAGGATCTCTTCTCACTTCCCCAACCCTGCAGGTCTGTGCTGCAGGGAGTTCCTGTTTGGAAGTTCAGTGCTGAAACCTTGAGAAGCCTGGCTCCTAGAGCCCAAGAAAAGCCATTTCGTGACCACATTTGGGGAGAAAGACATGGCCTTCTTAAGTTCTGAAAGCACTTGTTTCCTTCCTTTGAAAAATAGAATAAAAATGAGAGCTGGTTCATGAGCTATGATTCAAGTATTTGTGCAGTGTCTGAGTCCTTAGGGAACTCCCTGGCCAATTGAAAGCATGCTGTAAATTATGGCTCCTAGTATTAATTTTTAATTACCCCTGTGATCATTAAAATGAACTCTAAGACCAGGACTCTGGAATTTGAGTATCGGAGAAACAAAATCCAACGGATCAAAATGACTTCCAAAGTCTACTTTTCTTTTGATTACTGAGCTGAGGCGGAGAGGGAGCCCCAGGGGAGCCAGGGCCAATGGGTTTGTCCTTTCAAGGCACTCATCGATACTGGATGGCCGGGCTGTCTGGCTCCAGGCTGCTCTTGGGTCAAACCACACTCAGCCAGTGCTTCTCTGGGTTGGAGAGAATCTTTGCCCTGAGGAGACCCTGGTAGTTAGGTGCCCAGGCAGTTGCCTGCAGAACCACCCTACAAGGAAAGACGCTTGCTAGCTGAAGACCAGTGCACTCTAAGATCTAAGGGTAGAATAGAGAGCCAAACATTCCAGGGAAAAGTTCTCAGAGCCTAGGGTCATCTATGTATGCATGCATGCATTATGCAAATATAAATATTTATTGAACTCTACTGGGGAGGAGGGTTGTGATAGCATCTGAACAATAGCAGGGAAAATCATCTTCCTAAAGAGATGTAAGCCAGGGAAAAGAGCAGATAGTAACACAGTGATTAGGTGACATATAGATTCAGTTGGGTATAGGATTAAAAAATGTTCTTATAGACTGGCCTGGTAGTGTAGGCCAGTAACCCCAACTTTACTGAAGAGGATGAGGCAGGCACATCAGGAGTTGGAGGTTAGCCTAGGTCACATGGTGAGTTCTAGAACCACTGTTGAATTGAGTGAGAGAGAATATACTTCCATTCCTGGCAATTGGGAAGCGGCAGCAGGACAATCACAAGTTCAAGACCAGCCTGGGCTGCAGAATGAGTTCAACACCAGACCTGACAACTTAGTGAGATGCCGGGAATCATGGAGTTGGTCTGATCTAGCTGCCTTAAGAGGCATACATCATGGGTTTCTGAGGTTTAAAGCCATAGCTTCAGGGATACTATGCGCCTTTCAGTTCCTGAGAAACTGAGGCACTCCCTCAGACAGTGAAGCATTTAGGCCACCTGTGTTTCTCTGTGTTTCTTAGACATCCGCCAAACATTTGGCTAAACAATTGGTTTCAGACATTCATCTCGCATACCCTGTCCAGTTTGCAACTGTCCTTCTGTCATGGCAATCGCCACTGTAATCTGCTTTGATAAGTCTATAAAAAGTCTGGTTGATTGAAATAAACTGGTCTCAGTCTCCAACCTGGCTTGGTTTTAATTCCCACCAATCACATCAAGTGACCCTGGTTTGGTAAGTAAATGCTGCCTGCCACTTACAGTGAGACCCTGTCTCAAAATAAAAAGCAAAGAGGGCTGGAGAGTTGGCTCAGTGGTAGAATGCTGGTCTAGCATGTACGATGCCCTCAATCTAATCCCCAGTGCTGAAAACCAAAAATTCCCCTGAAAACAAAACCCAAAATGGTCCTGTGAGTGCCCCATTAGCTGCTATGATGCTTAAGGTAGTCCTGGGCTCTTGGTTTCCTTACCATAAACACCAAGCATAGAGAATGGCCTTAGGGGTCACTGTTGAGGACAGCCACCTGCCTGCACACCGTCCACATGTTGGACCTGAGTACTCTTTTTTTTTTTTTTTTTTTTTGGTTTTTCGAGACAGGGTTTCTCTGTGTAGCTTTGCGCCTTTCCTGGAACTCACTTGGTAGCCCAGGCTGGCCTCAAACTCACAAAGATCCGCCTGCCTCTGCCTCCCGAGTGCTGGGATTAAAGGCGTGCACCACCACCGCCTGGCTCTGAGTACTCTTAATGTGACGAAACACCTTGCTTCCTCTGTAGAAACAATGCTGTATTCTGTCCCTGCAAAGCTCTGGGAGCTGGCTGATGGACATCTGGTACCCACTCATTCAAGGGTGAATTTGCAGTAGTCTGAAGATCCTGATCCATGCCCACAGTGCCCAGCATCTAGGGAGGCCTGATTGGAGAGAAAAAACAGTTATTGTTTTTATTAACTAGCACTTTAAAAAATATACATATTTTATTAAAAAATTTTGATCTTTTGTACAGAAAGATCTGACAATTTTATACAAGTACATGCATTCTGGGCGCTTCCCTCCTCATCCTTTCCTCTCACCACAGCCACCTTTCTTCTTAGAAATCTCTCTCCTGTATTTACTGCTTTGGCTTTGTTTAGTGTCCCACAGAGTTTAACCAGGGCCATCTGTGTGACCCTGGGTTTGGAACTGACTGTCAGAGCCTGGTGGGCTCATCAATGGGTGGACAACTGGATACTGTGCCTCCATCTCTCCCAGAATCTCTTAGCTGCCAACAAACAGCAGTAAGTGGTTGGGCCCCGTGAGTGCCTTCTCTCTCCATAGCTGATTGTCAGGTGGGTCTGACTTGCATGGGCCTACAGCCAGTTGACACAGGTGCTGCGTGCTCACGACTGCCCATGGCCATGTCCTGCTTGCAAGACGACGTTTCGAAGCCCTTCTCCCTATCTTGGGCCTGTATATTCTTTCTGACCCTTCTTCCACAATGTTTCCGGAGCCTGGACTGGGCAGCATACACGTCTTGATTAGGGCTGAGTCCACAACCATCCTTTCCCACAGCATCATGTGTAGCTGTGGGTCTTGGTATTCACCTCTGTTTACTGCAGGGAGAGGCATCTCTGACTAACGTGGAGAAGAGCCCTGGAATGTGGGTAAAAACACAGAAATGTCAGAGGTGATTTGATGCTATGGCAATTCATCTACACAGCAGTATTAGGTCCCCCCAGGGTTTGAGGCCACTTTAGCCGTGGGGTTTGGACTGAGATCACAGTGCTAAGCGTAGATTTCCTCTTGTGGAGTGGACTTAAGTCCAGTCAGGGAGTGGTTAGTTTCTTACAACATTCTGTCATTACTGCACCAATGGACACATCATGCTGGCAGGCTGGTATTATAGTATATAGAGTTTACAGCTGGGGAAGACCATGAAGATTTTATTGCATCCACCCATCTTGGCAGCCTCTGTAACACCATCCGGCACTATAAAGGTTAGCCGGGTCAGAGGAAGCTTCCACTGTAGCCCCAAAGTGGGTTTTCTACATCTTGCATCCAAAAGTGTGGTGTCTTCAGAGACTTATCAAATAGTTCCCACGGGCAGCCAAGAGTAATGCCAAGTACCTGCATGTTCTAGGGTTCTATGGGGTCTGACAGAGGTATCCCACACCGGGCATTTGTTTAGTGGCCTGTTTGTTCCAGGGCTGGCACCATCGACCCATGCAGGGCATCTGCCTTTCAACTCTCTTTTATGTTCAAATGCTGGGTTACCAGATAGTGTTTCTGAGTACTCTCCTTATGCCCCCTTTGTTTGGACTAACCTTTTGAAAGTAAGAAATCAGATGGGGTTGTTTGGTAATCATCCAGTTAGTGTTCCCTCATCCCCAGTAAAGTGCCTGTACCTCCAAAATGAGGGCAGGAATGTAAAACAAGGAAAATACATCATCTTGGTCTGTAAGCAAGGCTGACATATGCCCATGTTTGTGAAAGACTGCTTCACTGAGCGGTCTCAACCACACATCATTTCCCAGATCCTGTTGGTTCCCCTGAGAAACCCTTGCGGGTCGCTGTTTAAATGAGGAGAAAATTGGTTATAAATCAACTTAATTTTCAAAGATATTAATCCAAGGAGAACCTGATTTTCTGTGAGGCGGTGGCTCTATTAAGAAGAACCGAAATGCTTAAGAAAAAGGGAATAAATGAGTCTCTTAAACCAGAGTCGTGGAAATGTGTTCAACTATAGTAATAAAGATTTGAAAACGTTTTCCTCAAGCCCACTTCTTTTCTGGTTTCCACTTATTTCCCCAGTTTGGCATAACAAGAAAATATTTTTGGTGGGAGAATGGGCAGGTGTGATGGTTTTCACAGACTTCTAAGAATCCAAAGGACCTAGGATCTGTGTCTTTCCATACCACAAGGAGATGCAGGCTGTGGGGAGTTAGGAACTTAAGAAAGTAGTTTGGGCCAGAAGAGATGGAATGAAAATCAGGTCAACAAAAACTGAATCTACACTTTTGAGATCAGGAGACATGAAAAAACAGATGCACTCATTTTGAGTCAATGACGCCTTAACAGTGACAGATCAAAGGGACATGAGGGGCCTGTGGCAGAGTCCATGGCACAGAGTCATTTGCACACCCACCCCAGGTGTTCCTTAAGTGAATTAGTGATTTTTTTCATTCCTGGTACCAAATGCCTGAGAAAAAGCAACTCAAGGAAAGAAGAAAGGGAGGGAGAGAGGGAGGGAGGAGGAGTTTATTTTGACTCACAGCTGGAGTGTATAGTCCATCACATCTGGAAGATCATGGTGATAGGAACAAGAGACAGCTGGTCACATGGTATCCCCAGTTAGGAAGCAGGGAGAGATGAATGCTGCTGCTCAGCTTGCTTCTTTTCATTCAGCCAAGGAACGCAGATGATGGAATGGTGTTGCCTAATTTGAGTGGGTATTTCCACCTCAGTTAACCATATCTAGAACCCTTCTAGCCATGCCCAGAGGCTGATCTCCCAGGGGATTCTAGATTCTGTCAAGTTGACAGTATCAACCATCACACCAAGAGTTGAAAACTAAGGCATGGGAGGATGGAAAGAGCCATCAGCTGGTGGGTTCTCTGTCACTGGCAATGCCATCTGTCTATGTCTCAATCCATGAACTTGACGGGCCTCCTCAGCACTCCTCTCTATAGGAGACTATTTCTCAGATGGTATCAACTTTCTTATGATGGTCAATTGTCAACTTGACACAACCTCACACCATCCGTGAAGAGTTATAATTGTGTTGGCCTTTGGCATCCCTATGAGGAGTTCTCTTAATTAAGTTAATTGATGTAAGAAAAGCAGCCTACTGTGAGTGGCACCAGACACCAGGCAAAGGTTCCTAAACTGTGGGAAAATGGAGAACTCAAGCATAAGGAAACAACTGAGCATGGGTATATTCATTGTCTCTGCTCTTGACTGTGGATGTGACGTCACTAACTGAAGTTCCTGCCTTCACATCACTCAATGATGGACAGAAACCTGGACTTGTAAGCTGAAATAACCCCCCCCCCCCGCCCAATTACCATTAGTCATGGTATTTTATCACAGCAGAAATGGGACTAGAACATTCTTGTATACCTGTGTCCCATGACTTGTGGATCTATGTTCCCGTGTCTCTCAAGGTGCTTCTACTTAAACAGGGCTCCTCAGTGTAAATGTGATTCTAAACAGTCTTATTAAATAAGAAACATGGAGCCAAATAAAGAGTTACTACTCACTGCTATCCTTCACCTGAGAGAGATCTTCTTCTTGTGTCCTGTCTTTTTATTGCCTTTCTGTTCTGCCTTCTCATTGGTTGTAAACGCAGTCACATGACTTCCATGTGCCTGTCTATACAGACCTCTAGTTCTCTATGGTTGGTACTGGAATTAAAGGCGTGTGTCACCATGCTGGCTGTGGCCGTGAACACACAGAGACTTTGCCTGCCATGAGATTGGATTAAGTGCGTGTGCTACCACTACCAGACTTCTGCTTAATGGCTTGCTCTTAGCTCTGATCCCCAGGCAACTTTATTTATTAACATACAAATAAAATCACATTTCAGCACAAATAAAATATCACCATACCTCAGTGCCTGAGGTGATCTGAAGGTCAGAACTGGATCTCCTCAGTGCAAGGTCCTAAAGGAGAGGTAGGCAGCTCTTGTTGGAGACCCGCTTTCCCAGGAGACCTCGAGGGAGATGACATTGTTTGTCACACCAGCCATTCTGAGTTTATCCTCGTGGAATTTTGTCCAGGTTAGGGTTACTATTGCCATGATGAAACACTATGATCAAAACAACTTGGGGAGAAAAGGATTTATTTCAACTTACACTTCCAGGTAACAGTTCTGAAGAAAGTCAGGACAGGAATTCAAACAGGGCAGGAACCCAGAGGCAGAAGCTGATGCAGAGGCCACAGAAGGGTGCTGCTTACTGGTTTGCTCCATCTGTTTTATTATAGAACCCAGGGCCACCAGCCCAGAGATAGTATCGCCACAACAGGCTGGGTGTTCCTCCATTGGTTGCTAATTAAGAAATGCGTTACAACTGGATCTTATGGAGGAATTTTCTCAATTGAGGCTCCCCTCTCATGAACGACTCTAGCTTTGACACAAAGCTAGCCAGGACAGCTGACCTCTTGTCAGTTTGTCACTCAATTACATTACTTTTTAATCAGAACCTTTCCTTTCTCATTTATCCCCGGGATAAACCATTGATATTAATATCACAATGTAAAACATAAATAACTTTAAAAGTTCCACAGCCCTTACAAATTCAAACACATTAAAAATTCACCCTCCTTAAAATATCCAATTTCTTTAAAAATCCATAAAGTTCAAAGTTTTTCACCTGTGGGTTCCTGTAAAAATCAAAATTAAGTCAAATAATTTCTTCAAGAGAGAAGAACTAGGCCACAGTCATAATTGAGCCAAGCAAAACCAAACACCAACCGTGTAAATAACTCAGTGTCTAGTTGTCTGGGATTCACTCATGGTCTTCTGGGCTCCTTCAAGGGACTTGGGTCACAGGACTTGTGTCATGGGACTTAGGTCACTTCTCCAGGTCTGCCCTCTGCAGCATGCATAGCTTATTTTCTAGGCTCCGGCTGGCTAGATGACTCTTACACATTACCAAGTTCAGTTGCCAGCACAAGGTACAACCTTGGCCATGTCAGGAATACAGCTTCTAGGTGCTGACTCTCAGGAAACACTTTCCAGAAGACTTCACCTCAACAAAGCTGGTCTCTTCTTAATCACCACTCACTTCTCAGCTCCTGCTGACCAGCATTGGATAACAGAGCAAACGTTTTACTGTAGTTGTTCTGGTATCTTGTTAATTGCAGCTAATTCCTCAGCCCCAGCTAACCGGAACAATAGATACTTCAAACAGAAATCCCAGCAGAGAGTTTGCTTCCCTCTGGAGATTCACAAGCCAGAGTGACAGGGCTGCCTCTGATCTCAGAGCCTGAGTTTTGAGCAGCGTGGCCTGAACAGCCTGCTCAGACAAGCACTGCCAGTCTTGTGAAGACGTCTCGCTCCTGGTGGCAGCGGGATGAGCTGCGCCAGGAAAGGCTTTCTGGAAGACTCCTCACTGCCTGCTTTAACGACACTCCCTACGGGATGAGTGTGGCATTGCCTTCCAAATCAATACAGGCTTTTCTGGTGATGCAAATCTTAAGAATAGGTTAGGAATGGCGCCATTGATTTCTAAGTGAAAAGAATGAAACAAGCCCCAAACACAACCTCTGTCACTCTGTGATGGCACAGAGGTCAGAGCAGGCCAAAGTAAAACCCTGAGGGGCATCTCTGGATGGACGTCCCAAATACCTGACCTGGGACCCCAGCATCAGGCTGCCTGCCTCAGCCATATGTGGGGCTCCTGTCAGTCCTGGTAGAGGGAAACCGATCATTTAGTGTCCAAGAGGACAAATGTCATGGCTCATGTATTTTGACCCCGGGATTCTGGGCATGAACTACTGTGTTGGAAGAAGGCTGAATTGCTCAGCATTAAACCTTGGTGGAGGGCTCCCTGTGAGTGACTTCCTGCCAAGGGGGCACGATTCAGCTGATTTCACTAGGACCTGTCCCTCAGTTTGAGACACACTGTCTGAATGGTTCAGGCATGAAGGACAAGTTTATACCAAGCAGATGCCATGGGGACCGAGACTAGGAAGCCACCAGTGCCCTCCTTGCTGTTGGATTCAACAGAATTGTGCTGGAACTGTGGCGTGACTCACCGTTCCTCTCCCCCAAGCATTCCTGTGCTTCTTCCTGTGTTCAGGGACAGAAGAAACCAGTTAAACAGTTTCTTCTTCACCTGCCACCAGATAATGTGGTGGCAGACACTGAGTACTCACGTTGACGCAATTTCCTGACCTCTGGAGAGACATGTACATAGACTTGGCTTGGACAAGGTGGCTCTCTATGTCAGTGCCGTTCTCATGACTGTGAGAGAGGAAGTGATGGAAGAAACTTAGTGGGCAGCACTAGCTGGAGTCAATGATTATAAATCATACAAAGATAAAGAGAGAGTGAGGTTGGGAGAGAGATGGATTGGAGGGCCAGGAGGAGTTGGAGATGATGGGGGTGGATATGACCAAGATACAATGAATATGTGTGTGGCATTCTTAGAGAATATGTTAAGATGTTATTTGAAAATATTAAAATCAACAGCTTCTTGCTGCTTTCTGGTGTTTTCCCTTCAGCCTGCAGAGGCTCTCTGACTATGCCCAGATGTGTGTGTGTTGTTTACACAAAAGGTATCCCTAAGTGTGGTTGAACTCAAACTGCCTGTCCCCACCAGCTGTGTCTACACAGACCTTGGTAGCAGTTTAAAGCCAATGGTGGTGGAGCACTCCCTGCCTTGATGGAGAGGTGAAGCATCCCAGGGATACCTGGCAGATTTTTATTTGAATGCCTAGAGTTGATGGGAAAGACTGTGAGTACAGGCTGATGATGCCACTGCCCAAGGAACAGTGAGAGTAAAGACTTTCAGTTTTGTCTTGGGGCCCATGACTGCAAACCACTCCTCTCTTATAGAGGGTCCTGGGAGAGGACAAATATGTCTGAGTCTCCCAGAGGTTCCTGCCCTCATAGCCAAACTGATGATCAAACTGGCTGGCTTTCCTCTCATCTCCACAAAGAGTGTTGGACTTTCAATATTTGAAATTCTAGGCTTTGAGGGGGGGGCACTGCCATGACACCTGGAATTTCCCCTCCTAACCAACCTCCTTTCTCCAGACTGCTGCCCTGCCTGGCTCACACACCCATCATTTCTTGTAAGCTTCTGAAACATCCTCCTGGCCCTTTCCTGCCTCCTACTCCCTTTACACAGCACAAAAAGGGATCTTTCTAAGCGAGAGATGTAGCCTGACATACCCACATTCTCTGCTGACCGCCTTCCTTCTTGGGAATCTCCCTTCTCCACCACCCTGCTGGAGCCTCCAGAGACTCACTCCCACAGCAAAGGCTTGCACTGGAATCCTTGCCTTGGTTCTGTTTCTGGAGAAGCTCAGATTGACACCAGGCCCCTGGTCAGGCTGTTGACGTTCCCACTCCAAGTTTCCATGAGTCCTAGTTTCATGTCTGTTGCTGTGACCTCAACAAAAAGCAACTTAGAGAGTGAGAGGTTTATTTCAGCTCACAATTCCAGTCACAGTCCTCCATTGACAGAAGTCAAGACAGGGACTTCAAACAGCCCGTCATGTCACTTCCATAGCCAAAAAGTGAATGCACACATGCTCACCTGCTGTTTGTCCTCAGCTTGATTTCTCCATCCTTATGCAGCCAGAACCCCCTGCCCAGGGAAGGCCATTTCCTTCAGTGGTCTGGGTCTTTCCACATCAGTTAACCTACTTAAGACAACACCCCCAAAGGCCAACTAAGTACAGACAGTCCTTCACTGAGGCTTTTTTTCCAGTTGATTCTAGGTTGTGTCAAGTTGACAGTTAAAGCTAACTACCCCATAGTGCGTCGACAAAATGTGTGAAGGCTTTCCCTTGGATATAGTTCACCATATTGAAACCTGCCTTGATCTAAGGCCTTCTGCCTGGTGTATGGTCTTAATACACATGGTGGCTGAAGGAAAGAGGCACAACAACCCATTTATTGTTTGGTAGCTGGAAAAGAAGGTCACGTGCAGGTTTACAGGCAAGGCTACTAACCCCGCAGGAAAGCCTAGCAGCTGTGTGAGAGGCCTGACGATGTGATGTTATTGTGGGTCTTCTGTGTTGATGGGAGTGGGTGGGCAAGGTGGGTGTTTGTCTCCAGATCACATTGGTGCCTCCACTCTTTTGCTAGGGAGCCCCATAGCCTCATTTGGGATCACGCAGACAAATGTGTCCTTGTGGTCTGCTGCTGGCTGTGCTTGGACTGGAAATGCCATCACACCTGCAAGACCAGAGAACTCTGAGATGGTTCTTGCTCACTTGTTACTGCTTCAGATCTCTATTGTGAGCACTTAAAAAAAAAGAAAGAAAGAAAAAAACCGAGGTTATTTATTGATCAAAATGCCGAGCACAACTTTCTCCATTTATTAAAAATTACTACTATTTCTATAGAAACGGCACCCAAACAAACAGAAATTACCGCAATTTTCTATTGTCAAAGATCACTCATGAGATTGGACAGCTGAAGCGAATCCCCAGGGATACTGGGGAAAATTACATAATTATCTACAAAGTGTGTTAATGTTGAGAAAGAGAATGGCTTTCACCACGTTTACCACCGCTGACCTCAGCGCAGTAGTTCCTGGCACAGTGATTGCAGGCACTTTCTCACTGATGGGCAGTGGTAAGTGCTGTGAGATCTGAGGATATTCCTGGCAGTTTCAAATAATTAATTCTCTGAAATAGGAAATAGCGATAGCTGTTGAAAGATGGGGAGACAAGTAAAACGAGGAAGACGGTCTTCACCCCCCTCTCTTCAGCCCATTGGAAGGACACCCCAGGACCAGGGATTTGTCCTTTTAAGCAATGTCACTTGGGGACTGGGGACAGCCGGCTCCATGGCGGAAGGTGGTGTGGTTTGATGGAACCTGGAAAATTATAACCAACGTAGCAGCCACCTTTAGATAATGAATATAATTCCTGAGGAACCAGGCTCAGTGGACCATAAGCAAGGAGTATTTACTCAAAACAAAGAAAAGTAAAACAGAAAACCAGAATTTCGCTAATTACTAAGACCTCATTGGAAAACATCTTCCATTCCCAACTAGACTTGCATGCTGAGGTAAGTAATTTACATTGTGAATAGGTCGAATATAAAGTTCCAGAAAGCAACAATGAAAGAACATTGTTTCACATTAATTCTAGCAAGGGAGGGGGTGATAACACTGGCTGTTTTTCAGATTGGACAGTGTAATGCAAAGCCATCAGGTTCCCTGTCTGTTGCTCCATGTTTTTCATGCGACCAACAGGATCATTTCAGAGGGGAAAGAAATGGAATCATTGGCTGAATGACACTGGATTGATTTTATCAATACTGTCATGGTTAATTGTGGTCATCAACTTGACTGAGTCTGGGATGAAATAAAAGACACACTTCTAGTCCTGTCTGGGAAGATATTTCTTGAATGATTAAGTACAGTATGGTGGAAGACCCTTCATGAGCATGAGTAGCACCTCCTGGCAATCCAGATACCAAGGGACTGAGGGCAAAGCCGTGGCTGTTGCCAGTCTGCCTTCACTTCCTCCTGGTGAGAGTTGAACCGACTATTGCCGCTGCCGACCTGAGAACCAGCTTCTTCGAGTTTCCAACGTGGGCTGAAGACCAACAGCTCTCTGGGAACCCTTCAGACCTTCAGCACCAGATTGGGACTGCAGAGACACTCAGGATCATGGTTCTTTTCTCTTCAGCACGCAGTTGGCCACTGCTGGGTTCTGCAGCCCATATTGTGTAAGCCCGTCTAGTAAATCCATGTTGCCATACATAGTCATTCTACTGGTTCTGCTTCTTTAGAGAACCCTGCTCATCCAAACACTGATCAGAAATCAGTTCTCCATGAATGGAAAATTCCTTTTATATCATAAAGTGTTCCTATTAATGTCAGATCTAAATTTTGGATCCTTCTGAAACTCGGAGAGTCTTTGATCAAGTTCACTTTAAAGATCTAGGTGACTTAGAAAGTTTCCCATGCATCGGCTCCTTATATTTCTCACCCATTATCAATATTCTTCTGCTATCTGGCCCTGTGACTGATGTATGCTTCACAATATAACTTCTTAGTGAGTTGATGTGGGGCAGGGGAACAGGAACTCCCCCTCCTCGGCTGGCATGGTGTGGCCTTATTGCTGAAGGGGACGTCAAAGTGGACAGTCAAGATAATTCCAATCAATACCAATCAAAACACTCAGGTGTTTCAAATTTTACACAAGTATTTTACAGAGAAATATTTTTCTAGAACCCTCTGGTTCATGACAAGGTTCATGCAAATGAGAGTTCTCTAAGTTCCTGCTACATGAGATTCAGGGAAAATAATCTCTTTTGGGATGGCAAGTATATTGGAAAGAATGAGGAAGGACATGAAGAGGCAGACCCAGCATTATCCTAAACTGAGATGCACAGTCTTCTAGAACACATGCAGGGTCAAAATGAAGATGACACATGGTTCCTGTTTTGAAATGTCAGCGATTCTTGGCTGGGTGCAAAAACTGGTGTGGCTTGTTCTTCCTCAAATGTGTGCACAGAAATTCTAGTGAATTCTAGTTTTCTTGCCATGAGGACTTGAATGTGTGGGAAAGGAGGGCGCGAGGGGCCATTTTGGGGAATGTGCTGCTTTGGCACTGGTTGTACAGCTGCAGACCTACTGCAGACCACTGGATCAGAGATTTAAAATGAGTGCGAATTACTCCCCGCTAACGCTGCTAAACGGCCATGCTGGCTCAGAGCCTCCTGTGTCCTGGACCACGAGAGGCTGCCTGTGTGTGATCGACAGCTCTGGGCCTGGAATCCTTGGATGTGGTCGCCAGCACACACCTGCCTCCAAGTTTCTCCCCCTTCTTGTTGCTGTCTGCGGGCTACCCACCACGAAGCCCACATCCTCCTGAGATGTCACTGCATAGTCTTAGTCACTCTTCCCACTGCTGTGACAAAATACCCTGACAAATGTGACTTAGTGGAGAGAGGGCTTATTTGCCTCACCATTTGAGGGAACAGTCCATTGGTGGAAGGTCTGAGCAGCGGAGTCTGAGGACACTGGTCATAGTGTATCCACAATCAGGAAGTCTTAGCAGCAGGAGTGTGAGGTCTCTGGTCACAGTGTATCCACAATCAGGAAGGGAGGTCTTTGCAGAGGGAGTATGAGGCTGCTGGTAACATGGTATCCACAGTCAGGAAGCAGAGAGACAAGTGCTGGCGTTCAACTAGCTTTCTCCTTTTTATACAGTCCAGAACCCCAGTCAATGAGATGGAGCCAGGCACTTTTACCATGCATCTTCTCACCTCAATTAACCTGACCAAGATAATCCCCAATAAGCATGGAAAGAGGCTAACCTAATCTAGATAGTGTCTCACAGGCATGCCCAGTCACTTGTCTCCTGGATGATTCCTGTCAAGTTGGTAATAGATATTAACCATCACCTGCCAAGGCCAACCACTTAGATGTGCCTAGGTTTGAAGATTTGATTCCAATTTTATTTTTTATTTCTCCACCTGTCATTGTTTTCCCTTCCTTTTCTGTCCTTTGTGTGTGCGTGCACATGTATAAACTCATGTGTATAGGTTGGAGAATAACCTAAGGTAGTGTTTCTCAGGAACCACCCATTATTTTTGAGATTTTTAAATTAAAATTTTTCTCAACAACTAGGTTTTATTATTACTAATTGCTTAAGTAAAAATGTAAAAGAATTTATTCTTCATATTAAGGACATTTTTTAAAGATAGGGTCTCTCATTGGCCTGGAACTCACTACATGGGCTATGCAGGCATACACTGAATGTCAGGGATCTCCTGATTCTTTCTTCCTGGCCCTGAGATTACAAGCACACACCACCATGCCCACTGTTTCTTTATTTTTCTTTGTTTTGAACTCATTTCAATTTGCTTTCAAGGTAAGCCCTCCCCCAGCCAGCCTCCCTGACTGAGTTCTCCCTTAGCCCTCTGGTCTTGATTTCTTATTGCATTTTTGTTGTTGACTCTTTGGCTTTTACCTGTTGCTCTGGGCTTTGTTTTCTGTTTTCCCATGCATTACATTCTTCGCCATGTTTCACCATGTGACATATCCTATGTACACAGTATTCACCATAACTTATCCTGTACCATATCCTGTGCACTCATAATTCAAGAATTAAGCCTGTGCTTAGCTCTCCTTTTCCTTTATGGTATTTTCATGTTTCACAGCTGTATCTCTTAGAAACCCTGAGGCATGTGTTACTTTTTCCAAAGTAGCCTGTTGTCTGATTATCATCAGGAAAGGCAAAGAGACCTGTTTGCCCAATAGCCGCCAGTTCAGGTGATCACCACCCATTTGTTTAGGTCTGGGTTCCACCCTCTCTCATTTCTCTCCAGTTGGAAGAAGCTCTCAGAACAACACAGCACAGTTCTACACTTGAGAGATCAGTTCTTCCTTGGGTCACCCCAGGAAGCCCTTATTTTGACGACTCTTCTGCTGGGTATAGAATTCTCAAACAAACATTCTTTTATCCCTTTTCAGCACAGGCACCAACAGCACTTAAAGACACCTTTTCCAACTATTCATGGTGACTTGCCTCTGTAATCCCAGCTCCCAGGAAGTTGAGGTTGGAGGATTGCTCTGAGTTTAAGACCAGCCTGGGCTACATAGCAAGACCTTGTCTCAAACCCCAACAACAATAAGTAAATAAACAAAACTAAAGGGACCTCCTCCTGTCTGAATTGCTGTTGGCTCCCACAGGTGGCTGCTGCCACCCAGTTGAGCTCTAAGCGGGGTGTGAGTTTCCTTTGCTGTTCACTTCTAAAACTCCAATGTCACCTTTGATTTCAGTGTACTGGGTGTTAGATTTGCATTGCTCTGCTTGAAGCTCACGGAACATCTTGGATCCATTGGTTTTTATTCCCCACCCCCACTTTTGGGCAAATCTTGACCTTGATTCCCACCCCTCCTCCCTCTCTGCTATTTCTAAATTACGTTCTCTCATCATTTGGGGATTCCAGTTGGATACATCAGCTGGTTAGACATTGTCCCACAAGTCTTATGCTCGGTGTTTTAACCTCGCTCCTCTGTGCTGTCTCACAGCATCCATCTTTTTATCCTGACTCTCATGGATTCTGCCCCTGCTGCTGACACAGATGAACTTTCCTCTCAAATGTTGCACTTTTACATGGCAAGGTTGTTTCTCTCTTAGAACCACCATTTCTCCACAGAGAGTCTGGATGGGCACTCTCATGGCATCTGCTTTTAGTTGAAGTACTTGGCTCTGCTGAGAAGGTTTGCCCTGAATCCTCCTGTCATGAGCTCAGCATTTGGCTCTTGGGAACTTGCACTGAGCTTGTTCTCCATGGATCACGTCTTCTGATTGCTTTCTAGTTTCTAAGAAGTTATTCCTGTATGCTGGACACTGATCATTATAAACCCGACCTATGCGGTCATTCTCTGAAGCGAAGAGTCTTGCTCCAGCAAATGGACAGCTGTTGAATTTGCTGGGTGGGGTTTTTACAGGGAAGGGCACAGGGCATGAGTGACCGCTGCAAAGGCAGCACCATGTGAAGTCTCAGCTGACTTTTGCAGGCTCCGGGACCGTCCCCTCCGTCTGGCCACCTCGCCAGTGCTGCAACCCTGGAACCCAGAGCTTCTCGCCTAGCTCTGCCCACAACCTTCTGGGAGGTGTGGAAGCCTTGTGTTCGGATTAGTGTGCATCAGATGGTCAATACCTGAAAAACCTTCCTGGGCTTCCTCCCTCTTCTGTGGAATCCCAGGCACCCCAGCACCCTGTACCAATTCTTTTTCCTCAATCTGCTGAGAACATTAATCTCCATCAAAATTGTAAGGTCTTGGAAGACACTCAGGGGGATTGCCTGGGTCGACATTGACTTTATTTTATTTGTCTCCCTTCTGTCAGGATAATGACCTTTGAGGGACACAGGGCCAGTCCAAAGTCACACCACCCTGCTGTGACAGAATTGCAAATTGCAACTATCCTGAAGCCCAGGTCCTGGATGAAGCTGGGACTTGTGTCTGCTGGTAAAGCTCAAGTTTGACTCTGCCTGTTTTCAGAATCATGGCTATGGGTGCATCAGTACTTCATAGAAGCTAGCACAGGCCAGGAAGACGGTACACCTCAGAACAAGATGCCATTGTCACAGAGTGAGTGGTGGGAGTGCCCACTGCGTGCCTGGAGCCCTGGGTAAGACAGAGTGAGTGGTCAGAGTGCCCACCGTGTGCCTGGAGCCCTGGGTAAGGTAGAGTGAGTGGTCAGAGTGTCCACCATGTGCCTGGAGCCCTGGGTAAGGTAGAGTGAGTGGTCAGAGTGCCCACTGCATGCCTGGAGCCCTGGGTAAGACAGATGGGTCCTTGTTCACCTAAGAGCTCTTCCAAGTGAGACAGAGTAGGTTCAGACTGTGGTGAAGGATCTGGAGAAAGCATGGACAAGAAGGACTGGACTTCGAGGGAGGTGGCTAGTCCTGAATGGTGCTCACTAAACCTCCTTTGTGGAGGCTACTTCTGAGAGATCACAGGTCTCCTACAGTCAATCAGGTGATTTGCTGTTACCTTCTCCAGGGACATGCAATGATATCTGGAGGTATTTTTCACTCTCATGATTAGGATTGCTGCTGCTGACTCTGGACAGTCAGTCAGTGATTCTGTTGAGCGTTCTGCACTGCAGAGGACACTTCCTGGTCCACAAGGTCGGGAGTGTCCAGGTTAAGGAACTGTGGTGGAAATTCTTCCAGGGCACTTGGTGCTGCCGAGCATTTGTGTCACACGTGAAGTTGGCTCCATACCTCTGTAGATGAACTTCCAGATAAATGTATATGGGATGGAACAGAGAATTTTGAACAAGCTGGATGTTCTCAGGTCTTTCCTGCAAGCTTGGCTGTGTTATTAACACATTCCATATCACAGGCTAAAGGCAGCCACACTTGTGACCAAGCTGTGTTTTTAAAGATTACACTGTCAGGAGACAACGGAGCAATTTCTTGAGAATTCCCCATGGGCCCCACACTGTACTGGGCTCTCTGGAAACACAAACAATTTGCACAGTGTTGCCAACCTTAAGGACTCACGTTTTAGTACAAAACCCTCAGGTGTGAGTCATCTGACAGTTCCTGTCTGGTTGGTTGGTTGGTCTGTCAATGGTTGAAAGGGAGAAGCCCGTAGCTCAAAGGACAGGCAGAGCACACAGCCAGCAGGGCTGGGCTTTGGTCACAGAACTCGCTCTTTCTTTCTCACCACAAACTCTGAGGCTAAGAGGATGGCAAAAGCCAGCTACATCTCTCCATTCCTTCTCTGAAGAGGCTCAAAGGCCAAGGGAGTGCTGGCCTCTAACTGTGTTGACACAAAGCCAGGCTTCAAGTACTGTGGGGACCGATTTAAATAATAATAAAATACTAACTGAATGGGAAGATCCATTTGTGTTTTGGTTTCAGAGATGAAAGAAACCTGCTTTCTCTGTAATTGCTGTCAGGTTTTAAGCAATCCTCTTTTCATAATGTACCTCTTAATGCAACCTTGTGAATATCGTAAACATCGTTACCAAGCAACCTACACCTCTGGGTGGGGGGGATTGGAGAGTGACTAGAACTGAGCCTGTTGGTTCCTTCGGTATGCCATGCCTTGCCGGCCGGTGGGCACTGTGTGCTGCCAGCTCTTCTGGCTGGTGGCTAGCTCTTTGCAGTGAGACCCAGAGGCTAAAATAAGTAAACAAACAGACATGTCAGTTCATACTAAGCAGAAGGGTCAGACTGGCCTTCACCATCAGAAGCAACTGAAGAGCCCCACTGTGGGGCACACTGGTGGCCTTGGAACTGTACGTAAACCAAGCCCCAGTGTGAGGACTCCGTCAGAGTGGCCCCAGGGGTACTGAGCTCAGTTGAATCAACCACCTGGTGCAGAAAGGTGCATGTTGAGGGGCTCCCACCAGCACGGCTCTTCATTTTAATGTGATATTCTACCAGATGAAGCCACAGGAGAGTTTGCCATGCTCTGTCCAGCACTGCTGAAACTTTCGTGTATAGACTGATTTCTGCGACTTTCCATGGTGGGAGTTCTGTCCTGATTCACACATGTCATGCTTTTTGATCTCAGCCACCAGATTCTTTCTTCTGGAACAGTCTTTCCCTCCGACTGTAGTTATTTGTTCATTGTCCTTCTTATTTTTGCCAGCTCCACATGCCAGAGTCAAAAACAAAAACCCACAGAGCATCAATTACCTTTTCAAAAGCCATACACTGTGAAATGAGGTAAGCCAGGTACCCAAGAACAAAGCGATGCAGCCGCGAGCATGCATGCATCAGGCTCCAGGTTTTCTCCCTAGTGCCACAGAACAGCAACAGTAGCATTCGGAGACGGTGGGGGAACTCTGTTCTGACCTGGGGCGGTGCAGGGTGTGGAGCGAGGCTTTCTTGACTCACTCTTGAAGTTTATACACTCTATTCTGAGTAAGGCATCCTCCACTTTTTGTTTGTTTGTTTGTACTGAGAATGAACTCTGGGCCTCACACACGTGTGGCCAGAGAAGAATTCTATCACTGAGCCCCAGCCCCAGCCCTCTCTTTTCTTTTTATTTTGAGATGGGATCTTGATAAGTTGCCCAAGTTGAATCTAAATTCAAATTGCCCAGGTTGGACCTAAATTCATTCTTTAGCCCAGATAGACCTTAAATTATGATTCTCCTGTCTCATCACCATATCTCCAAAATAGCAGGAATTCCTGGTCTGCACCTCCAGGAACAGAGTATTCGCTTCATTTCTGACAAAATAAAGAATGAGTATCATTTGCTAACATGGAAAATCCTGATCTCTGGAGTTCCTGTAGCATCATGGGTTTGTTTCTCAGTCCTCCTGCATGTGGCCTAGTCTTGCCTCTTTCCAATGGCAGACCTGCACCAGCAAGGGCTGTCCTGCTGCCCTGAGGAAACCTGACAGCAGACACTCAGTAGCTCTTCACCCAACTCTTACTTATGCTGATCACGTTGCTTTAGCCCAAATGTTCAAGTGGCTTGGACAGACCTGCATATACCCAAAGTCCCTCCGTAGTTACCGCAGGGAGGGAAGGGGTACTGTCCATGTCATTGCTCACCCTGGAAGATGGGAGGTGAAGAAATATCCAAGCACTGCATTCTAGACCAAGAAAGACCCCACCAAGAACTTGCCGGGTGATTCAAGCCTCGTTGGCCTCATGGGAATGTCTTTTCTTACAGGCACTAGAAGGTGGGCGCTGCTGAATTACTGAAATGTTATTATTTTTATCTCTAAAGAAACATAAAACCATGGTTTGTTGTTTCTCTGCTCAGACCTTCAAATGGGGATGTGGCCTTTATCAGCATCTTTTCAAGGTTATATGTATTTTCTTAGCACAAATTAGCATTAATTTATGTCATGGAGACATGCATCCCTTTATACCCAGAACCTTCCCATGTACTCCAGCAAAGTCCATATATTGACTTAGAAGCTGATGCAGTCATGGTGTTTAGACCTAGTGATTCCCAGACACGATTCTAGGCTCCTGGGACACACAGACAAAACCTTTACTTAAGAGTCTAACTGAGGAAATAGACATTAAATATAACCACCATGATGCCCCACAGAGGCCCAGTGGGGTGATGGCCTGGGGTATCAGTGAGCCAGATGAATTATTAGGAGAAGTTGCCCAAAGGAATGTGTTAAGACAAACTTTCAGGCTAGTGGGAGCATCAGTACAGAGGTGATGGGCGGGCATGGGTGGCATGTGGGGAAAATAATAAGGAGGCATGCTCCCTGGGACTAGAAGGCAGGCACAAGGCTTTGATTCAGTTCTGAGCACTGTGGGGGCTTTAGTAGGGAGTGTCATGCTCAAGCAGAGGACCCAAGTTTCTGAAGGAAGTCACAAAGTGTCCCAGCAGCTCATGGTACCTGTAGGTACTATATTGATATAAGCATAATCTGCACCCGGGGTGGGTGGGCAGGGGAAGACTCTTCTCTGGGTGTGTGGACTGAGGAGGGTCCTTCTCTGGATGGATGGGCTAGGGAAGGTCTTCCTCTGTGTGTGTGGACTGAAGAAAGTCCTTCTCTAGGTAGGTGGACTGAAGAAGGCCCTTCCTTGTGTGCGTAGGCTCAGGGAAATCTGTTATCTGGGTTTGGTCCATACCTCTAGGACTGAACCCCAGTACTGTATCTGTAGGCCAGTCAAGAGCAAGTGACTGCAGTGCCCTCACTAGCTGGCAGAGGTGTGGTCAGTACCCAGGCCTTGTTGACAGCTAGCTATGTCTTTCAGTAGGTGACTGAGTCAGAGTCCTGGAAATGGGTGGAGAAAGACATTTCTAGGATGTAAAATCACAGCTGTCTTTACTCTGGGGTCATGTCTGCAGGAGCTGGAGGGGATCAGCATGGCCTGACATGTGAAGTCACAGAAATAAATGGTAGGACATTGGCATCCTGTGAGGAATGGCTGGAGAAAAAGCCACTGTGCTGTGCTTGTCTTTCCAGTGTTTGATGGACATTCTCTACCTCTGGTTCCTGTGGTTGTCATTCCAGTGTCTGGTGGACAGTCTCCACCTCTGATTCCTGTTTCTCACCTGTAAGATGGGAACAGGTGCGCCACCCACTTCAGAAAGCACATGGCATGTGAGAGAAATCATTCTAAAGCACAGCTTGGTAAACCCCAAAGTTCCACGTGAACATGTGGTAAGATTGTGCTCTTTCTTTGTATGGAGATAAATGGCCCAGACTCAGGTGCATTCATCAGACTTGGGGCAAGAAATATGCTACCCAGGCCATGTGAGCAGAAAGCCAGTGAGCTTAAGGCCAATGCAACTCATGGTTTATCAATGACCACATGGCCCTCTGGAGCAGGAGGAGTCTACCAATCAGATCTCTTATATCCAGCTCTCCTTGCGTTTAGTTGGTACATACAGAGTTGGTGGTGTACGGGTAAACAGTTTCACATTCATGGGTTCCTGTAGTTTGGGAACACAGCCTGAACCTTGGACCTTCTGGGGAATCTGGCTAGTTTTGGCTCATTTTTGAATCAAGTGTTTCAGGATACTCCCATGACTAAGGTGGCCTTGGATCCTGCCCTGTGGTCAAGAGTAGAGTCCTCTGGTTTCGAAGTGTGAGTGCATAAAGGAGAAAGCCTCTGCTTCCCATTCCTGATCTACACAATGCTCCTGCTTCAACTCAGTGTCTATCCTGGGCTCAACCTCTCTCACCACGGCTGCCTATCAGTCCAACAAAAGACAACTTGAGTATGATGCTTCATTAACTAGGCTGAAGGGAACAGCCTTCATAATTGTCCTCAGCTTCCAGTAAGTCCCACGGCTAATGCCTTTGCTCAGCGATCCCGAAGGCTGTATCTCTGGAGGAGGTTGGAGGTCTGCATGGGCTAGCCTGGAGTAGGACATCAAAGCATCGCTGAGGGGCTCCTAGGACTGTGGAGAACCTGAGCTATAGACTAACCCTCACTGGGAGGTGACTTGGGAAATTCCTTCTCCAAGCTGTATCTAGGTGGCTTCGGCTCATGTGTTATCCTGGCAGTTAATAACACTCTCCCGGGAGCAGGGCCTACCCCAGATAGATGGTGTCCCATTATGACGGTTTAAAAGGAGCTGGCTGAAATCATGTGTGGACTACGCTTAGAGTGTGGAAGCAGAAGTGGGACTCAGACACACCCACAGTAGCTTTCTTTGCTGCAGACTGGAAACTGAGCATTTCTGATTGTTTGGAGAACTGCCCATGTGGTTCCAATAAGCAGCCAACACCAGCAGCACTGATGGGAGCAGTCAAGCTTCCACCAGGGTGACTTCGCTTGAAAAACTCCCTAGCTGTACATTTTTAATTTCTTCACCAGCAAATATTGATTTATCCTATTTACTTTTACCGTGCTGGGATCTGCAGGCACAGTGATGCAGAAGTCTGCAAACTTCTACCCTTCGTGTGGCTTCTGGAAGGCAGTGCCTGGAGGCCAACATGCAAGTCTTGGGTTGGCTGACAACCTGACCGGAACACCAAGGCTGAGCTCTGAATGAATGAATGACTTTGTCTACATGGCTTCCAGTGAAGTCTGCTGGCTGGAGAGGAGCAGAAACTCACAGAAGCACAGGAGAGGAGAAAAGCTTCCTGGGAAGAAGAGGGGTTCCTGTGGGAAAAAGAAAGGGGCCGGGAGAGGGTCATGAGGGTGGGCGGCTTGTATTTCCCTCTTAGAATGAGAGCTCCTTCCTTCTCACATCAGCAGCTCTGTGAGTGAATGAGGACTCCACTAGTCTGTACTCATTGATGTTTGCAGCCATAGGCATCACTGGCTCCTGCATCCTGTTATGTGAGTCTCCGCTCTCCAGGCATCTCCATGCTTGTTTCTGGCAGGGTTCCCTGAGTAGGTCCTTTAATGACGCAAAGGTCAAAGACTAAAGAGGAACAAGAGGGCATTTTCTCAGGTCTCTGCTGGGTCTATCCATTGGCTGAGGCATGTCCCTTGGTTGAGGCCAGAGACAGTGGAGGGAATGTGAGGCCTTGGGGAAGACGGTGGGCGTGGGAGGTAGGGAGTCTTAATAAGCCACCTGTGCACTTCTCCAGGATGGCCACCAGAGAGAAGACTCCGAATTGGAAGCCATGGGATCTCAGTGCCGAGCCCCTTTATTCTGATCTGAGGGACTTCATGACTTGGGGACAAAGAAGAGACATGACAAAGCTGGACTTAAGCACTAAGCTGGGCGTGTAATTCACAGGTACAACCCCAGTTCTCGGGGGGTTGACCCAGGGGGACCCTGAGGTCAAGACAGCCTGTTACAGGTTCTGTCTCAGTTAACAACATGATGAGTACCTGGACAGAAGGTCACAGCACTGGAGAGAGAAGATATAGGCAGGATCTAGCGCTGAGGTTGTAGGCTGCAATGACCATGGTCCATGGAAACCATGGGATCTCAGTCCCGAGCCCCTTTTTTTTCTGGGAAAATCTTGTTTCTGGCCCTTGCAGAATGTGCCTGTTGGATGCACACATTCTTCTGCTGTTTTAAAAGAAGTAAACACTGGAATAATTGAGTGTTTGTAGTTCAGAGACAGTTCTTTGTGCTAATCAATGCTCTCCCGTGCTGCCTTTGGGGAAAAACATGAGTAAAAGCGGGCACACATGATTAATTCTGCCCACTACCATGATGCTAATTGCCCTATTTCCTTCACTCAGGGTCAGAACAAGTGATCTACATGGGCAGTCTGCCTCCCCCACAGGAACGGCTCAGCAGAGAAGGAAGCTGTGGTGATTCACATTAAGATAGCAGAGTCAGTCTGGGGAGATGGCTCAGTTCGGCTACCCAGGAATCAAGTGGAAAAGCTGGGTGTGCCATGCTGCAGTCAGTAATCCCTGAGCTGTGTGTGAGCACTGGAATTCGACTCAGCAGACCACAAACTCACAGAAGCACAGGAGAGGAGAAGGGATTCCTGGGAAGAAGAGGAGTTCCTGTGGGAAAAAGAAAGGGGCCGGGAGAGGGTCATGAGGGGCGAAAACAGCTGGTGCATTATATACACACATGAAATTGTCAAGGAATAAAAAGAAGAGCGTTAGGAAGAAAGTCTCAGTGATGTGGTCACCCTTTGTGACACATGCCTGGAACCTCAGCGCTGGGAGGCCAGAGATAAGAGGCTGCTTGCAGCTCCCTGGCTTGCTGGCTTAACCTATGTGGCATGCTCCACACCAGTGAGAGATTCTGTCTGAAAACAAAACAAAAAAGCCAAGGTGAACAACATCTGGGGGGAATGATAGCGTTGACCTTTGACCTCCACATGCACCTGCACACACATGAACATAAATATACATGCACATGTACACACAGAAAGCATGGCACCTGAAGGAGCAGTGTGAGAGAGGGTGAGAGAGTCCTGCTCAGAGCTAGCCTGGACCCTGGGCCTCCTGGGCCCCTCCTGCTTCAGCACCTGTCCTTTTAGGGGGCACTTTCTCGAGGCTCATTTGTGCCAGCCTCTCCCCCTGCCCCACCAATCATCTTGGGAATTGAACACTGTCATTGCATGGGAAAACCTTCGTGGGAATCGTTGTCAGAGTCAGCTGGCTGGGAGTTCTTCCTTCCACCTCGTTTTTCTCTGGGGATCCCTGGCTTGTGTTTTCCTTCACGTAAAGGCAGCAATTTCTTCTGATGAAATCAAGAGTTCTCTGCATGGAAAACTTGCTTTATGAGATTAAATGTTTGAATAAAAATTATAAATGCACCATGAAATGCTGATGGAGTAATTAATTTATTTTTATTTTGCATATTTTAAAGTCTGTGGGGGATTCCTGTGTTGAGCCAGATCTGATTATAGTCTTTGAATGTTGTGAGGGGCAGAGAAAAATCGGTCGCTAGCAATCGCTGGGCAGGCAGCAGCAGGGGAGCCTGCTGCCCAGAGTCGCGTGGTCCCGGTGTGAGTAATACGTGACATGTGCTGGTTGGGCTTTCTAGTCTGTCTAACTTTGGAAAGTTACTGAAACGTCTCCTACATGATTGAGGCCACACATCAGGAAGGTGGGGTCACTAGCTGTGGCAGGAAAGAGAATTTGGGGTAAAGACTACACCAGATGAAAGAGAAAGACTATCTCTCCTTGAAGAACTTGGCTGACGGGGACCCCAGAAGGCAGGAAAATGCATTTAGTAATATAAAACCCACTGCTTTGTGCCAAATTGGTGTGCCAGCCATTCTTGCCTTTTGTGCAGGCCAGTGCCCGGCTTCTGCAAAGCTGAACTAAAGCTGCCTTGATTCCACTGCTGTGTCTCCAGTACTTCTGTTATGAAGGAAGAATCAATGCTTCTTACAAGAAGAAGGACACAAAACTGCCCGACAAGGAGAGAGAGTTTGGGTGAAGCAAGGGGCCCAGCGAGGAGCTCCTTCCTGTCTGTGTGTCCTTCTGCAGCCCTCAGCCTCCAGGACTGCTGGAGTCTGTTTCCATGGAGCTGTGCCGTCCTTTGATGGTGGCCTGGCTGTCAGAGCCTGGACATGGGTCGGAGCATCTGAGCCAGCCTAGGCTCTTCCTGGTTGTGCTGTCTGGAGGCCACGGGAGCGGCTTGCTCTTCAGTTTTGTCATCTGTGGGCAGTTTGCTTCAGCAAACCCACAGCGGATACCTGGAAGGCCAGAGTATGACCCTCAGAGTTTCCAGATCATCTGAGGACCCAATAAGCTTCCATGGCCCAAGATATTGATAACATACTCTGCTTGTGCTTCCTTCTCTGGCTTAAGGACACATCAAAATCGCTTATCTGGAATAAAACAAAGCACTGAGCAGCCTCTTCTTTACCATGGCTGAAACTGCAGAATGCCAACAAGCCAAAGACAGCAGCAGAAGGAAAAACCCAGTCACCACAACGCCAGCTACAGGAGTATTTTTAAAGATGTGAGTGTGTGCGTGTGTGCATGCATGGTTCACGGGTGCATATACACACACATGTGTGTGCAGCTGTGCAGGTAAATGTGTGTATACATCTATGTGGAACCTAGCGATTCGTGCCATGTGACTTCCTGAGTCGCTCTTACTGTGTAAAGTGGGAGCTCTAGCTGAATCTGGAGCTTACCAACTGGGCAAGATCCACTGGTCAGCACATCCTAGGGTCCTCCTGCCTCCACCTCCGCAGACCTGAGAGCTCAGGCATTTGTAGCTGTGCCAGGCCTTTTGCCTTTTGAACACGAACGTCAAAGATCAGAATTCAGGTCCTTAGACTTACATGGCTGTCTCTCAGCCTCTAATATTTGGACTCATAAAGGTGATTCTACAGCTCAGAACTGTCTTGACTGAAGTTCTGTTCTGTCTCTCTCTGAAAACCCACCCATCCCCACGTGATTTCTCAAATGCATTTGTTGGACAGATTGACCCAGAGGGAGCTGGAGTCCTGCTTACCGCTCAAGACATGTTGGCTCAGTAAGAGCTATGTGTGTGTGTGTGTGTGTGTGTGTGTGTGTGTGTGTGTGTGTGTGTGTGTGTGTTAGGTGCTCACTCCCTATGTATGCATGTGTGTATGTGTGTGTGTTAGGTGTTCACTCCCTGTGTATGCATGTGTGTGTGTGTGTGTGTGTGTGTGTGTGTGTGTGTGTGTGTGTTAGGTGCTCACTCCCTGTGTATGCATGTGTGTGTGTGTGTGTGTGTGTGTTAGGTGCTCACTCCCTGTGTATGCGTGTGTGTGTGTGTGTGTGCATGCGTGACTATGCTGAGGCATCCCACAGGCTCAGACTTTGCCAGGATATTTCCAGCTTCTTGTGCTCAGCTTGGGAGCCACTGAGCTGCCCTTGTGTGCCTCTTGACATACAGGGCTGTGGAGTGCAGTCAGCAGAGATGCCTGGTGTGTGAAGAGCAGGAGAAGGATGCAAATCCGGGCTCTTGAAGCCCTAATCCTTCCTGCGATGTCTCCTCGGGTTGCTATGGTGATGATTATGCTATTTGAGGATTATCGTTTCCTATGAAGAATGGGTGCTTAGATGAGACCAACACTGAAGAAACAAAAGACCCTGTTCATAAACAATCACACTGAAACATTAAAACACGGGAAAACACACATCCACCCACACGTGTGTGAGCTGACAGATTCATTTCACCTGCAGAAAACACTTCTAAGGTTCTTAAGTTCAAAGCTTGTTTTAGGACCAAAAAAGTATAAAAGCCGTCATAACAAAGGAACAAAAACAGGATTAAATGAGAAGTGTTGACAGTAGACAAGAAGAGCGGAGTAGACACAGAAGTTGAAAATAGCGGGAAACAGAACAGAAAAATAGTAATGACTTTTAATGAAGAGACTACTTTGGAAAGAATACAAGCTGGAGAGCAAAAATACTTTAATTACAAGGAAGAAGCCGACTAACTGTGAAGCGTGGAAAGCACACATGCAGCTGAAGATGGAGATGGTGGTCAGCTCAAAGTCTGCGTGTAACATGAATCACTAAATGGTCTTATAATTGAAAAAAAATCTGGTGCCAGAATATTGGGGTGAAAGCTGAAAGATCAGAGAAACAGAACAAGCCAGCCACATTCTTACCTCTACGAAATCCTCAGCCCCAAGAGAGTGAGTTCCTGTTTCCTCACACCTTGTATACCTTTCTCTGCCCTGCCATCTTACTTCCTGGGATTAAAGGTGTGTGTGCTTCCCAAACAAAGGCCCGAGATCTCAAGTGCTGGGATTAAAGGCTCTGTTCCCAGTGTGGCCTTGAACTCACAGAGATCTGGATCTCTGTCTCTGAGTGATAGGGCTAAGGGTGTATGCCACCACTGCCTGACCTCTATGTCTAATCTAGTGGCTGGCTCTGTACCCTGATCCTTAGGTAAGTTTATTAGGGTACACAATATATCACCACACCTGTGTCTGCCAATAGATGGCCTTTTTAAGTTGAATGTTCTCTTCTTTGGAATGGTTGGATTGTCACATGGGCAAGATAGCTTCAGATTTGTGGTAATTAGAAACAATAGCCTTTAAGTAGTCCAGAAAAGTTGTGAGACAAAGCGCCTTTGTGGGTCTCTCAAACAAAACCACTCCTGGCCACCCTATGTTCTGATCACCCTGAGGTTGGGCACTTGCAGCCTGAGTGCTGATGTCACTTGCATGTGGCCACTTTGAATCCTTTGTTGTGTTCTGTCTCTAGATCGGAGGATACTTAATACACTAAAGCCATTCTTTTGGTGCACTCAGTACTGACTGACAGCTAAACTGAGGCCCACCTGCATGAGTGAGCAATGCCACAGTGATGCTGAGTAGCAAGCCTTCCAATGAGCTTTCAAATAATGAGTGACAATTTCCCACCTTGGGTCAGGAGGCAGGCAAGGTGCATGCATGGTATCTTGATTGTGTAAGAATGGACTCAGCTCTTTCTTGGATCCAAGCCTCAAACTCTTGAATGGTTGAGTCCTGCTGTGGGTGTCTCTTCTCATCAGTGGGTTAGTGGCTTCCCTAAGCCTGGTGGGTGGCCACAGGAAGGCCCTGAGGCCTCTGAGGCTTGGGCTTTGTGACCTGTCTCTGTTTCAAGCTTTCTAGTAGGTGGTATCTGTCAAGGGAGGCTTCTCCCACAGGGAGTCATGCAGACCGTGGTTCTGCCCTAGAACCCAAATATCTGGGCATGAGCATTGACCGGATCAGGTTAGAATTTGTTTCCTTCAGCCACATCTACAGGAGTGCAGGATGGACCCTGACCTGGAGTCTCTTCCTCTTCAGCCATCTACACATTCAAAGGAGGAAGAGAAATCAGCACTATGCTGTACTAGATGTACATGGATGCAGGTAGACATGAACCAGAAGCAAACACTCTGTAGTCATCAGCTGGCAAAAACCAGGTACCCATATGGAATTTAGGAAATAACACAGGCCATCTTTACCTGTCAGAGAGTAATCAGCACTGCATCTGGCAGACAAGAAGAGCACAAGATAAAGAACAGGCAAGTGGGGCTAGTGAAGGACCTCAGAAATGGCAGGGTTTGAGGCAAGACACAAAGGATGTGGTAGCCATGTAACATTGGTGAAAATGCTCTGGACAGAGGCCAGTGTGTGCCAGTTCCCACTAGCCAGCTGGGCACACTGGAAAACCAGGAATAGGACCACTTGCAAAGAACCAGTGGCTTTAACAAAAGCAGTGGTGCCCATCTGCAGACAGACACCGGCATCCACTGTCCTCTTAGGTGACCCGTGAGGAGGGTCCACTTCTCAAAATGTCCCAGAAGCTGCTGTGTGCTGCCCAACTACTGCAGAGTGAAGATTGCTCCTCCTGGTGTGTCTCATTTTCCCGGTAACACACCCCTCCCTTTACCTTCCCTTTGTAAATAAATTAAACCAAGAACGTCATTGTAAAGCGTCTAGAAGGAACTTGTCTACAGTCCAGTCATCAAGGGCTGGGCTGACAGGGACTCACCCAGGCTGGGCCATATTTATAGGGAGGCCCATGTTCCCTGACCACCAGAGTGAACAGGTTTTTCTTACTCAGAGTCACTGTAGGCTGAATAGAAGCCATAGTAGACTGACAGGAGCCTGTGTACTTCTGTTGTAGTGCCCAAGATCAGCAGGTGTGTGTGTGTGTGTGTGTGTGTGTGTGTGTGTGTGTGTGTGTGTGTATGTGTAGAATCTGCTATTTCTACATAGCTGTTGGGAGCTGTTGCTGTTGTCACAGACAGTGACACCCATGGGGTGCCTGGCTGGCATGAGTGGATCTGACAACAAGTCCAACACAATGCCTGTGTTGAGGTGGCAAAATAGCCCTGCCTCAGGAAAACAGCTGGCACGTGCCTCATGCCCCCAGCTTAGAGTCAAAATGATATACAGGATAATGTCACAGGGTCTGCACACTATGACAAACATACTATGCCTCCTCCACATTGCAGCTGAGGAAAATGAAGTTGGAGATGCTTCATGATGAGATTCAAGGTCAGAGGGCCTGATGCCCTAAGCCACTGTTCTACCGAGGGAGTGAGTCCCCTGGCTCCTCTGCATCCTTCCCCTCCTGCAACTCTGTGCAAGTGGCAGGCAAACAAGGGAGCACTGAGTGAAGGAACAGCCCTGGGGAGGCCATAATGGGACTCTTTCAATCGCATCCTAGGAGGCAAGAGGAAGCCAACACCAGAAGAGACCCAAGCAGCACACAGTGTCCAAATGCAAACGATGCTCTCCATAGACACAGGGTTTCTTATTCCCAGGCTTCCTTCTGGACCCTGGAAACTCCATCCCACAACCTCAGAGAAATGTTAGGATCTTGCAACCCACCACATAGCCTTTCTTTGCTAAACCAAATGGGGCCAGCCATCCTCCACCTCGTGCTGACCAGTGGGAAAAAAAAAACACAATGACGCCTGAATCTCAGAAACTGCTGGTGTATGGGTGTCTCTGTCACCTGCTGGCATTCACAGGTAAAGCATTTGCTAAGCCTCTTGCTAAGGACCCTCGCAGCACCGAGTTTTCTGGGACTAACTGGCTGCAATGTCACACAGAAAGCTACCCTGCTATGTCTCTTTGGGTACAACATAAAGTCATTGTGTTCAGCATCTAATTAACTGTAATTAATTGAGAGAAAAAACAACAAAATGGGCCTAGAAGAAGAAGAAAAACACAAGGGAAATGAAGATGGATTGTTAAATTGTGCGCTGCAAGGCCCTGATGGAAGCGTCATATTTCCCTGCTCTAATAACCTCGGTTAATACGCAGCGATCAATCACACCATGGCGGGTGTTTTTTAGCTTGCCGACTTATCGATATGAGGTGGTTTTAATGTAGATGGTCCTGACGTATTCCCGATACAGAGCAGAAGGGCGATGGCCAGTTCCTCATCCCTGAATGCCTGGGACCGCGAAGGCAGATCAATATGTGTCGGAACACCCCGATTCTTCTGCAAACCACACTTGGGTGACAGTGATTAAGCTGTGGGGGCTTGTCTGCCTAAACCCAGGATGGTTCTATCGCAAACAAAGCCCTCATTGATCAAGTGTATTTTATTTTTAATATTCATGGGTTAACCACACTCCCAGAACACACCATTACTATGCGCATGGGAAATGAGCCTCTTGCCCAGTTCTGAGGCATTTGTTTCCTCTGATCAACACTAGAAGAGAGAGGAATGTTCTGTGCCTCCAACCACTTCTGACCAGTCCCACGCCTAGCCCTGGTCCTCACTAAATCCAGCCCTGCTAAGACCCTACAGGGAGAGCCAAGTCCTGGATGGGGTCTCAGCAGTGTGAGACCTCAGCACTCCCCAATCCGCAGTCACCTTCACTTGAGCTTCTTGGAAGGACAGGTGGAGGGAGACGGCACGCTCTTCATAAGCACCTGTCACCCTCCTCCGTTCCATCATCACGGAACTCTATCCCTTGCTGGGGCAGTGCCTCACTTGGTGTTCAAAGCAGATGCCTGCAGGTGGGGTGTGTGTGCCCTGAGGTCTCTGTCTCCCTCACCACATAGGACAGTTTCTTGGGTAGCCACCTTCTGCTCTCAGCAGGAGCTTCACCTGCCAAGGGCCTCAGGAATGAGCCGCTGTGGCCCTGGGAATAGACCTGGGCAATGTAGAGACTGGGGAAATTGGAAGGGACTCCTAGTTGGGCTGTGGGCTGGATGGCTGAGGCCAGGGCATGCTCAGGGTATGGATGTCCTTATGCTGGCTTCCTTGGGAACCTTCTGGGTGTGTCTGAGCCCTAGAGTGAGAGTTCCTGAACCAAGGCACTGTTCACTGGCACAGAGACCTGCCCCATACCAGTTCCCTAGGGCAGTGACCTGCCATAGCCAGGCTTGTCTGTGGGAAGGACATCTGCCTGACGGAGTTCGGAGTCCAGCCTAAAGGTGCAATGCCATCGCCTACCTCACCCTTCTCTCTTCTTGAGCCCCAGCCCAGGACCCTTTCTCTAGGCAGCCCTCTGCATGGACGAGGCCCATGTCAGTGCACTGCCTTCCCCAACACGGGACTCACTGTGGCTTGTGACCTGGTGCCCTTGAGGTCTCACATTGGGACCTTGTCTCTGGGTATTAGACACATGCACTTTTTCTGCGTGTTGCTTGCTGAGAACGCCTTGGTCACCAAATGGAGAAATAAATCTAAAGTCTCAGATGGAAAAATTAGGGGGATTGTTTCTTCAGGAGGTATTCCAATCGTAATGCAAGAACATTTTATTTCAAAGGAAGGCTGCCTTCCCTTTCGATCCGCTGTTCAAGTACACCCCACCCCACACCCAGAATCATTTCTGACAATCCTCTCATCAATTAAGTTTCCTCCGGCGATGCACACAGATATTGCGCTAACACATGCCATAAATCATGCTGGGGATCTGCGGGACTGCGGTGGCTGCTGACAAATCCAGTCTCTTCATTCAAATGGAGCAGGGAGCTGACATGTGGCCCTGTGCGTGCGTGTGCGTGTGCGTGTGCGTGTGCGTGTGTAGGCTGCATGAGTGTATCTGGAGGCCTGTGTGTGCATACGCATATGCTGGTGGGCAATAAGGATGATATGTACAAAAATCAGAACCTAATGCATTTGGAGCTTCAGGACACCCAGGCTCTGGCTTCTTCCTCTGGAGTTCCTGATGATAAGAATGATAGCTTGGAGATGGGCCATCCTGGCATGGCCATGGCTTGTCTGTGGGTCCAACAAAGGCTTGTTTGTCTCACAAGGGCAACAAGCAGGTCAAGCTACTGTGGTTCCCAGAGGGATGCAAAGGCATCAACAGAGAGTTACCAGAGGTGTTTATGACTAACCAGGGAAAAGACTACTCTGGCCCAAGAATTTGCTTGGACTAGCCTAGTCTGTGGAGGCCCTGGAGAGGACAAGGTGAGCCTCTCCCAAAGGGTCCTGGAGGTATGGACATGCTGAGTGAGATGAGTCAAGGGTCTCTGGACAATGATGTCTGGAGATGAGCCCTGTATCTGATTGCTATCTGTAGCTACCCTGCCCTTTAATACCTAAAACCTTTGGCTCTGTGTGGTACAGCTGACAGGCGGACTAGCTTTTGCAAGAACTCCCTGCAAGGCTGGCCAGCACTGCTTTATGATGGGCACTGCTCTACCAGATTCCTCTCCTCTTGCCCCTTTAGGTCACTGCCCATGTCCATCAGATGGACCCAGACTCTTCTAATGCTGGAGTGTGTGTATGAAGCCTGGCAGGAGCGGTTTCCCGAGTCTGCAGCTGCAGCATGCAGTTTCGACTGAATATCGTCACCCCACCTGAGTCCCCAGGTACCTTCCTGCAGCCCTTAATCCGGAGCAAGGTGGGCTTCTGCCAATGTCAGGGTTCCTCTTCCATGACGTCATCTCCACTTCCTGAGTCCCAGGCTACCTGCCACACCTGACTGCCTAATCTCTGAGGAGGCAGCTGAGCCTCTCCCTAGGGACTCACGGGCCTCCCTCTTCACAGACAAAGTGGCCATTTGCCACTCTCCCTCCTCCAAAGTCCACAGCTGAGATCAATTCACCCACTCTCTTAAAGTGACCAAGCAGATGCAATCAGTTTTATTATCTTTTTTAAATTGTTTTTTTCTCCACCATGCAGGCAGCCAGCTCTCCTGACACCAAAGTGACTTGGCAGAAGCTTATGCAAGGAAAAAACAAAACAAAACAAAAGCCAAGCAAACAGAAATCCTGGACTCTGTCCATAGCAGCTGTCCGCAGTGGCCACAAGGGTCACTCCTCTCATCACTATGGCAACCTCAAACTCATATTTCACTAGTGGTCATGTTTGCTTCTGGCTATCTTAAATAAGCCTACCTTTGCCCATGGTCTCTTATGTCAGCCAATTTAGAACGTCACTGAAGAACTTTCCAGAAGTATTCTGAAGAATTCTTTCGACCAAGGTAGAGGTCTTGACTGTGATCTGTCTTCAGTGCCAACCACAGCCAGATGAACAGGAGAGCTATGGAAAGCCCGCATAGTGTGATGGGGTGACCTGAGAGGAGAGGAGATTTGGCTCTGGGGTTTAATGTTAGAGCTACGTCAGAGCTTGGGAATGTCAATATTTCTGGAGGAAGTGGAAATCACTGACAATAATGACAAGAAGGTCACAGCACAGGCCAAAGGCTCACCTACTGCCATGGGGACACAAAACAAATCGGTCACTCTGGTCAAAGTTATACAGACAATTGCCACACCACTCAGGACTCTTAATTCTGTGCTAGTATCTTAGATGGCTCATCCCTTCAGCACCCCTCCCCCATGGCTCATCGCTTTGTGCCCCTCCCCCTCCTGAGTTACTTGGCCACAGAAAACAGCTAAGCCTTGAAGTTCTACTTTGGATTTAATTGAAACTGCCAAGGTCATTCACTGGCTCTCCCAGCTAGTTCCGAGGTCTGTCTGTTCAGTTTTTATGGAATCTCATTAAAGTTCACTGCAGATATGTTAAAAACTTGAAGTGTTTTACAGAAAGTTTAAGCCATATGGTATGACTTATTTCAAGCAGGACAAGGACACCTGAAATTTTCTGCCTTGCCTGAAATTTTCTACCTTGACCAGGCTGAACTCGGGCTGGACCCAAGTCCAGTTTCCCAGCACCAGGGACCTCTGAAGGATACGTGTTCAGGAAGTGAGCCACTACCCTACACCTGAGACCTGATACCCACCTGTGAGACATTTTCTGGGGAGATGTGCCTACTGTCCATTCACCTCAGCGAGGACACCTGCAACACACCGTGGACACGACTCCACCTAGTCTAGCTATTGAACCGGTGGGTTTATTGGGGTTACTTGCAAGAGAGTAGGTGAGGGGTCACTGAGCAATCCCACTCCCCGCTTCCCCTCCTTAGGCCCATTCTTCAACTTCCACGTGGTAGACAGCATCTGTGGGAGAGGTGTGGAGGCACCCTTCCTGTCCCCCCTGCAGAGAAACCATTTTCAGAGGGCTCAGTGCAGGGTCAGGTGGTGAGTGTCAGCTGAAGACAGCTCTGCACTAGGCTCGGGTTTGGATACCAGTTAGTGGGTGGTCCCAACATACCCATGGGGTGCTGGACAAGGGGGCTTGGAGCAAGGGTTCCTGCCTGCACTGTGGGGCGGTTCTGTTAGCTGTCTTTATTGTGAAAGAGTGTAGAGAGGGTAAAATGGGGCTCAGTGTTTCCCGTGTGCAGTCCAGAGGCTTCTGGGCTCACGTAGAGTACATAGGAGTCAACACAGGCCTAGAATAGTGACACCATGTGGCTCCTGAGGACAGTTAGTTAGCTGCTTCCTATGCTGTTTCCACCAGGCCCCGCAGGGCATGCACAGACCACATGCCACTGGAGGGAAGGCTGATAAGGATTCTGTGACCAGCCCTGGGGCTCTGCTTTCTCCTGGAGGGTGCAGCAAGTCCCTGTGTGGGGAAGCAGGCCTTGTTGGGAAGCCCTGACAAGGTGTCCTTAGAGCTGTACTCCACAGAGCAGGCCCTAACAGGTACTGCCGGCATTTGGAGCAGAGACTCCCTTACTTCAGGACACTGTGCACTCATACTATAATCTGTTCGGCATCATCCCTGGCCTCACTCCATGTGAACAGATAACACAATATGTCTGGATGTTGTTGCACGTTGCCTCGTGGTATCCGGGGCTGGGAATGAATCACTGGTATGGATGGCTCAGCTCACCATCTCCTTTCACAATTGCAACAAGCAACTGTGTTCAGAACCCCAAATTCCCCACTCTTTATAATAGGGGGTGGGAACATGGTCATTACATTGCCTGGAACTCAGAGTCCCTGATCTGGGTACCACAGGCACAGGTCAGCCTTTGCCTGGCTGAATATGTGGGAGACGTGTTCACTGTTCCTCCAGAGCAGAGTTGGCAGAGGCATGCATGTGGCTTGCTGGTCTCATGCAGGTTCAGAGGCTCTGGGCAAAGCTTCCATGTGTTCCTCTCTACAATGGCTGTCTTGGGTCATTGCTACATGAGATGAATCTTTCTCTCCTTACTTCATCTCAGCCAGTGGCCAGGATACCTGGGAAGCAGGGGTATGCTCTAGTTTGCTTCCCTGTGGCTGTGATAAAGACCACGATCAAAAGCAAACTGGGAAAGAAAGGGTTTATTTGGTCTCCAGGTTACATATCTAGGGGCGCCAAGGCAGGAATTCAAAGGCAAGAACTGAAGCAGAGGCCATGGAGGAATGCTGCTTCCTGGCTTGTTCCATGGCTTGCTCAGCTATCTTTCTTATACAACTCAGGGCCACCTACCCAGCCATGGCACCCCCCACAGTGGCCTGGACCACCCACATCCATTGTTAATCAAGAAAATGCCCCCACAGACTTGCCTACAGGCAGACCTGATGGAGGCCATTCCTCAGTTGAGGTTCCTTCTTCTAGATGGCTCTACCTGTGATGAGCTGACAAAAAACTAACCACAGTAGGGGAATGAGATACCTTCTCCTCCATCAAAGGACCATCTCTCTAGACCAGCTCCAATCTGGAATGGCTTTTAGTTCTGTTCTGTCTGGGGCCCAAAGCAAAGCATTCTGCTTCCCTAAAATTAGCAAAGGCTTGGTGCTGCTGAAAAGAGCCATTTGCATGTCTCCTGCTGGAATCACGTGGAGATTAGTGTTCCATCAATTACAACATAGACACTCGTCTTAAATGTAAACACCCACATGCAATTTACTCTGTTCGGAAGTGTGTACACAAAATTGATACCAAACAGTATTAAATGATCATTAGTGACAGACCGCTGAGACTCTCAGGCTGCTGCCTCTTGGGCAAGAGATGCTGCTGAACTGTCAAAATACCTGGCACTGCCCTCAGAGCACACTCACTGTGCTTGGATCTCTGTGATGGTATGAATATTGGCTGCTGAGAACAGCTGTGAACTGCAAAAAAGAAATAGAAGAGGGTCCTCTACTGAGTCTGGGCTAAAATCTACATGGATAAATATGTTGAAGACATGGTCATTGTTCCTCCAGAGCAGAGTGGGTAGATGTGGGCATGTGGTCAACTGTTCTCAGGCAGAATCAGGCCTTCTTTCCACCCTTCCCTTCTACTTCTCAACTGTAAGAGCCCTGGAGGAGGCTAGACCCTCCTCCTGCTTCATATGCTCTGGTCACACCTGGAAATTCACTTGTTCCATAGTTACAGTTTCGATGGGTTCCCTCTGCTCTGTATTCCCAGCATGAGATCTAGTAGAGCAGCCATCACTCATCTACATATGCACCATCCATTTGTCTACTCACTGATGTGCCAACCCATTAATTTAGAAATCCATCCTCCTAGTCTCCATCTATCATTCCACCCATCCATCCATCCACCCACCCATCCATCCATCCATCCATCCATCCATCCATCCACCAATTCTCTATTCATCTACTTATCTCCTTAGGTATTCACTCACCCAAGCACCCATCCTCCAGTTTATAAAAACCACCTATACATATACCTACTCATCTACATATCCATTTTAATATCTACCAATCCCTCTATCCATGTAGCCATCCGTATAGCCATCCAAACATCTACTCAACCAATCACCTATCCATCCACCTGCCTACCCACTCACATATTCATCCATCCATTCATCCTTCCATATAGTTATCCATCTTATCAACCTATCTATGCACTCATCCACTCATTCATTCATCCATACACCCATAAAACTATATTCAACACAAATGTTATTCGCAACCAGGTTCCTTCATGAATAAAAGCAGAAATGAATTAGAGGTGATAATCAACAAGTGAAAATAAACATGCTAGTGATGAGGACTACAGAACGGAATCCTTGGTGCATGTATGGGCCTACTTCCTTTCTCTAATTTCTGGTAAAAGTCTACCAGAGGACTGGACCTCAGACCAGGAGACTCAGATACCACATAAGGCCTCTCTGGTAATGGCTGATGTGGCAGTTACTCAGTGTTTTGTAGACTTGATTTGGTTGGCCTTTTCTTGTGGCTCTACACATTCTCTAAGATGGGATCCTGAGGCTGAGGAGGCTGCTGTTGGCCTAGCTTGTGGTATAGAGAACATGGCCCTAAATAAGACTGCCTACCTCTAGAGCCACCTCAGATAAAGCCTTAGGACTGGGCTGGACTGACTTAGTAGATGCTGTGAGCTGTGATGTCCTGGGGTGAAGAAGGGATTCATTTCTGTTCTTGTTTCCCTCCTATGACTTCAGAAAGAATATTGATGATCTGCCCTCTCTGGTGAACACATGACTTTAGATTTTCTGCTTGTCATGTGACCATCACACATTTATCTCATGGCATCACCATATGACTCAGAGAAGGGATGATGTGGCTGTCACAGGAATGGACAGAGACCCAGGCTAGGTCCAGGTAGTTGCTCATGAAAGTGTGTGTGTGTGTGTGTGTGTGTGTGTGTGTGTGTGTGTGTGTGTGTGTGTGTAAATTTACACTTAAGTCATTACTTGTGCAGGCAATGTGGGGATTGCCACTGTGGACATGTGGAGGTCAGAGGGCAGCTGGTGGGATTTGGCTCCCTTTTCTCTCGTGTTCACAGGATGCACCTCAGGTCATCAGACTTGATGGCAAGCACTGTGAGTGGCTGAGCCATCTCACCTGCTCCTGTACATGCAGATTTTTTCATTGTTTTTGTACATCTGGGGTGGGTACAAGTCCCCACTCTGCTGCAAATCTGCAGGCAGGCATGGTCCCTGCAAGGCTAGTGGCCAGTGTCCACCATGCAGCAAGTAACAATGCTCTTCTGTCTCTTCTTTGTCAACATCGGGGAGAGGTAACACACACACACACACACACACACACGTATACCCATATGCACACACACATACACTTACACACACACACACACACACACACACACACATCACTTTTATTCTTTAATTTGATGAGCTGTGCACACATTCCTTCCTTTTCAGTACACAGGCCATCTTCCCAGAACTACTTGACGGGGAGGTCGTCATTCTTTCTTTGAGTAGCATTTTGATAAAAAAAAAAAAAAAAAAAAGGAAAACAAAAACAATAAAAAGGCCCATTCCAGACAAGCAATTCCCTTGTTTATTGATCTGCCCTGTCAGGTTCTTTTATGCAGACACGAGTTCTATGATAAAACTACAGTCTTGCCTTTTATGGCAATAAATAATGCATTGTGCTTCCCCAGTGTTCCTGGGTTGTGTGGGCTTCGTGCTGGCCTCACGGTTCCGAGCGGGTCCCTTCCATTCAAGCTGCATGCTTTCAGAGTCACGATCAATCGTCTCTTTCTGAAGACGGTGGCATGATGGCCCACTGGAGGCCACTGTCTCTAACTGCCAATTAAACTCCATAGTGTGGGTTTTCCTGTCTCCACTTGAATCAGCTCGGAGACTTCTGTCCACAGTAGAAGGGGACTGAGGCCTCAGTAAGAGGGGCTCACACTGCTTCTACCTCAGAGCCCCCTTTTCCTCCTGTCCCTGGGTCCCATGAATAGGGAAAGGCATGGTTGTTAGAAGAACAATCAGGAGCCTCAGATGCTGGGTAATACAGACAATGAAGGGAACAGAGGGTGGACGAGGAATCCTAGCCTTTGCCTCACAGACCTGTGTCCCTAAGGGAGTCAGGCCAGTCCATCACCACAAGCCCTTAACTCACCTCTGCTTTCTGGGTCTGACTTTCTCAGATTTTTAAGGCAAATAAAACTAAGACCAGTATCTGCTGTGCAGGAAGATGTCCAAGTTCATGGTGTCTGAGAGTGTCTGTGAGCTACCAGTCTGTCCTCTCCCTTTCAAACCTACATGCACAGGGAGTAAAGACATGAGCTTCTCTGAGAGGCAGGAAGAAGGGTAAAAGCCAGAACAGAGGGACGTGAGTGACAGAGCAAGGTCTTGCATCCTCCAGGGATCTCTAAGACAAAAATATGTGTGAATGCGTCTGGTTAGCTGGCTCAGTAGGTTGAATCTGTGAAGGATGATGACCTGAGTTGAATCCCTGGGTGATGTCCAGGGTAATGGGGTCTGTGGAGGCAGATGAAGAAGCAGTATGGAGGGCTGGGGCATGATGGAGCCAGCTTTACCCTGCAAGTCAATCATGTGGATGATGAGGGGCTTAGTAGCCAAGTCCATCTCCATCAAGGCCTTATGCCAGGGCCAGTGAAGTGGCTGAGACTGAGTAATGGCTTCCTGGAGACAGTCCAGTTTCCCAGGGCACCATGGAAGCCAAGCAGAAGCCCACCCTGCCTCACCCAGTTTACGAGCTAGTGGGCAGACCATGGGGGATGGTTGAGTATGCCCTAGGGAATCCTAGTGGCTGGCTGTTGGAAGCAGGACAAAACCCACATTCTATGATGATGAAGACAGTCCTTCGATGTACCAATCTCTTCCTGTGGTTGTAAAATGAACAATTCATCGAAGATTATTTGAAGGCAAATCGCTTTAAGTGTGAGAAATAAAAAGACAAATTGGCAATTGAGTTTTGTGAGAGTCTATAAGTGGGTGATTTGCATGGGCGAGGGAGCTGGGAAGATGTAACAAGCTCTACTGGCAGGAAGGGACACCATCATACTATAACTGCTGGAGGAGTGTGGTCAGGCACACAGCTCCCCAGCAAAGCTCTCTGTAGCAAGGCCGCAAGGCTAGTGACTTGGTTCTGTGAGGAAGACCTGGCCAGCATTGTCAACACTGTAACTGACATTTAGATGAGTTCTTTTAAAGGGACAAATATTGATGCATGTTAGGGATGTCTCTGGTATTCAGAGTTCCCATGTCAAAGTCTGAGATATTAATGGAGACACTGCATGGGGAAGCTCAAGAACCCGTTAGATCTGATCTGCCCTAGCTCCACTGTGGACATGTAGCTGCCCCAGTGAGCCACCCTACCTACCCAAAAAGTATTTCCAAAAATGGATGTTCTCCTGTGTGGGAAGGAGACCTGGAAGTAGAGGTCAGAGGATGGAGCTCTCATTCATGGGAAGGACCTAATGCAGCATGATGTCTGCCACTGAGTGGCCAAGACTCAGCAATCAATGTGAGCACAAAGGTAGGCAAGGTCTAAGTTGACCCTGCCAGGTTGAGCTTTATCTGCTGTAGCCCAGGGAAGTGCAGGGAGGCCCAGGAAGGCTCATGGAGGCCCAAGGAGATCCAGTCAGGCTCAGGGAGATCCAGTAAGACTCAGAGAGGTCAAAGGAGGCCCAGGGAGGCCAAGGGAGGCCCAGGGAGACCCAGGGAGGCCAAGGGAGGCCCAGGGAGGCCCAGGGAGGCCCAGGGATATCCAGGGAGGCTCAGGGAAGTCCAGGGAGCCCAGGGAGGCCCAGGGAGATCTAGTGATGCTCAGGGAGGCCCAGGGAGGCCCAGGGAGGCCCAGGGAGGCCCAGGGAGGCCCAGGGAGGCCCAGGGAGATCCAGGGAGGCCCAGGGAGGCCCAGGGAGGCCCAGGTTTTGATCATGATCATGGGCCTGAGATGTTTTCTACTCCTTGGACAAGGCTATGTTGGCCAGTTTGTTGTAAGCACCCAGCAGCCATGACCATCTCTAAGCTCCATTTCCCCTGGGCTGTCTCACAGAAGCACGAGACCAGGAGAGGGGAAATGGGGTTCCACACTGCCATTATACATGTGTGCATGGGAGCCAAGGAGGATGTCAGGACAAGGGCAGCCTCTGGGGACCTGGGCAGGACATACCTGTCTGCTCCAGGGATGCCTTCCACCCCTGCATTCCTCCACAGGCATCTCAGCGACTTTGATGGTCTTAGGCTCCTAGCAACTCCTGCCCCTCTTTGTCTCATCCCACTTCACAGGCCTTTGAGGAGCAGGCCTTTTGATCAGATCAGTGTGAGAGCTTCACACAGACATGAGGAGGAACCCCACTGGGCTCCTGCACCTCCATGCCAAGGTCAGGGACCAGGCAGGGATGCACAGTTGATTGCTGGCTCTGTGATCCTTGGCCAGGGCGAAAGACTTTGAATCCCTGTCAGTCTTGGGTGAGTGGTGAGATGCCAAAGGAAGACAGCTTCTGTGTGCTGGGAGACCTGACACACTGGCTCCTAACACTATCTGCTTTGCTTTCAGGCATGCACAAGTGTATCTCTGTTGGTGTGGGGTCAGCTTGTGGAATGTTGCTTGACTGACATCCTTGCACAGTTATGCTGTAGTCCAGCCTATCATACTGCCCTGTGTCCTGTCTCCCACCTCTCTGTGACTTGCCTGGATCTGTACAAATGCTCTTGGATCCTGAAGATTGTAGAGGGAAGTTTCTTGGTCCCACCTGGCCCTGGCAGTCCCGTAGCTGCTTATAAAATAATTAGTCAGAGGCTTATGTTAATTACAAACTGTATGGCCTATGGGTTCAGCTTCTTGCTAGCTAACTCTTTCATCTTAAATTAACCCATTCCTATTAATCTATATGTTGGCCATGTGGCCGTGGCATTACCTGTCTGCTGGTATCTTGTTGCTCCTTTGGCAGTGGCCTGGTGTCTCTCCCGACTCCACTCTCCTCTCTGTGTCTCTGCTTGGATTTCCCACCTGGTTGTAAGCTTTCTTGCCATAGGTCAAAACAGCTTTGTTTATTATCCAGAGGGAGCCACACATACTCAGAGCATATGGAGACATCCCACAGCAGAAGACCCTTTTTCTTCCTGCAGAGTGGGATCCATGCTCTGCTGTCATTAGCTTCTTCCTCAGGCCACAGTCAGGTACAGGAAGCACCAGGTGTTCCTCATGTTGCTCTTCCTACTTCTGGTTTAGAGTCTGTCAGGAGGAGCTCAAGTCACCCCAGGACAGTGAAGAATGTAAGCAACCCAGAAAGAACTGCCATGCCTATGCTGTCTCCAAGCATTGCAGGGCACAGGACAGCAGGGTTGTGCTGCCAGAATTCTGCTGTAAGCTCAGCATGTCTGTGACCCAGACACCGAGCCCCAGATGTACTTATGAAAGCCTTGAGGCAGGGGATAACCTAAGAATCAGGACCAACTGTGAAAGAGGAGCAAAAGTCATGTGTGTGTGGGGGGGTGGTGGTGGGGGCTACAGAGCCTCATGGGAGGCACCAGAAGTGAGTGGGAAAAACAGACTGGCTAATATCCATAGTACACGTGGGTTTTGTTTTCAGCCATGAGACAAAACTGACAGAAAGGAAAAAATCCTGGCAGCCAGATCCACACAGAAAGGGTGGCTTCTGTTTGGAGATTGTGAAGTATTGCAGTAGAATTCAAATTCTTGTCAGCCCCACACGATTGGAAAGAGCATCTGGACTTTGCCCTTCCTTCCAGGGCTGATCACTTCTGCACAGGATGACAGGCACCCCCAATATCTGGAACAAAGCTTGGCACTGTCTGGGCACTGTTTCTATAGAGAGCAAACGAATGAACCCACATCAGCAGAGGCTGAGGTTCTGCCCATGAACGTTGTGAGCCAGCCACTGCCTGTGTCCCAGGAGGCTGGCCAGACTGTAGTAACACACACAGCACTAGCCCACTGGGGAAACATCTGGGCTAGACACCAGGAAAGGAGGCACTGTCAGTCTACTCAAGCTACCATAGGCAGGTGGCACGGGCTGCCAACGTGCCTTTGTGTGTTGGAAATGTCATGGGATTTCTGTCCTTGTCACTCACAGAACAATGTCAGAGTTTGGCTCCAGCCTAGACAAACAGAGCAGTAAACACTTGTGGAATGGGCTTTTAATTTGCCATGCCCAGGAAATTTCTCTCCCCGTGTATCACTGTGTGGTAATTGTCAGGATGGGAGACCCAGGAGGATCCACAGAGCGTGGATGTCTTGACCTCTCTAGAAGGCAGCTGCTTGTCCCCAGATTCCTGGGCCTCTCAAGCAAGGAGGTCGCAGCTTGGTTTAACTTCTCTGGAGATGGGCAGATTCTTGGAAGGGCTGGGGGTGCAGCCATTTTGGCCTGGCATTGCAGTTGAGGAGCTTGAGAACAGTCAGAGGCCGCCGATGTGCTCTGCCTGGGCTGAGCTGGCACTGGGGTTTAGCTGGGTGGTGGCCGGTGTCTTCTGCCTCTTCCACAGGTGAGTGAGGTGAGTGTGCATGTGTGTTTTCCTCCACTTTGTCTTCCGAGTTTGTTTTATTGACCTGGAGCTGACCAAGAAGGAAGGAATCTGTGCATATGGATGTGCTGGCTCAACACAGTCTCCTGGTGTCAGAGTAAGTCAGCCCTGATGTGACCTCTTTAGACAAACAACCTCACAGTGCGATCTCAGTATTTTCAGCAAGAGGCTCCAACATGAGCTCACTCTCCTGGTGTTGAGCCCCAGTTGATAATGCACACTGGGAAGTCCCCAGGAGACTGAGTGCCTTCTCTGGGGACTGCAGGTGAGAATTCTGCATGGAGACTGGTAGGATTGAACATCCAGTCTAGGGATCAATGTGATGTTCAAAGGTCGAAGACGAAGATTGAAAAGATGCCCTGAAAACGTCACTGCTCACAAGAGGCACAGGCTGAAGCCAGGCACCTGCTTGGGCCTTGGAAACTTGTGGCTTGGCCATCCAAAAGTATGGAGGGATTCGTGGCCTTGACAGGTAGCCTTCTGTGAATGGCATGGAAGATTCACTGTGACAAGGATTGCACTGAGGTGGAATGGACTCTTTCCTGCACAGTTGTTCAGCTTTGAGCAGGTCGTCTGCCCTGTCTGTGCCCCGGCATCTCTCCGTCTGTCTGAGGGGATATGATGGTGACACAGGAGTACCAGAAAGTGCTGTGTGCTGATCTCTCCAGGCACTGTGCTAAGATTATCCTCATCAAGAAAAGGGCACGTGGACAAGGAGAGTGATGCCTTTAAATGAAGCAGAGGCATCATTGTCCTGATGGACATTCTGAGAGCTTCACCTAGAGTCAGATATCTGTAAGAGTGCGTGAGCTTGTATATGAATCAATGTAAGCATGTATGAACACATATGAGAATGAATGAATGTAATGTGAGCTGTGTGAGCCTGTGTGAGCATGGACAAGCTTGCTGCATGGTGCAGTTGATTGAGCGGCTCAGAACCCCTAGATCTACAAGTCCTTAAAACTCTACCAATACAGTGCTGCATGTGGTTCTGGAATCTTCCACTGAAATCATAACTTCTAATGTCCATGGAGCCTTGGGCTGAGCCTAGGCAGAACCACGCCTCTCCTAAATGCCAGATTATCCAGTCCTCACAGGGAGTCTGCTACAGGTTCCCCAGTTATCCCCATGTTCCATGCAGAGGGGAGGCTCAGCATATTCAAGTGTTGTATGGGGCATGTAATTAGAGTAGACTTTGCTGATGGCTCACAGGCTGGGACCTCAGAGTCACTTGTATCATTGCTGCCACTAAATATTTAAAGGAAGGAATTATGTGTTTTGCTCACATCCATGGTCACTTGATCCATGCTCTGGTCTAGAACATCATGATGCCAGGAGGTGCCAGTTATTCAACGATGACAGACAGGAAGCACAGAGAAGGAGGAATGGGAAGGGCAAAGAGCAGAGTGGGAGACCACTCCCCTGGTGACACTCTTCCTCCAGTTAGGCCCCTCCCACCTTTGACCACCCACCAATAACATCGGTGTACTAACTCTACCAAGGGATTGTCTCTTTGGTTAGAGACCTGGTGGTTTCTGGAACCATCTTCACAGGTCCAGCCATGGGTGTGCTCCACGGATCTTCTGAGTTTCTTAATCCAGTTATACTGACAAGGAAGCCTAACATCCGCACTCACACTGATCTAGAGCTGTAGCTAGAGTTTTCCTGCCTTGCCCACAGTCAGGACAAATCTTTGTCACCCGCCAGTCCCACAGCCACTCAGACCCAACCAAGTAAACACAGAGACTTATATTGCTTACAAACTGTATGGCTGTGGCAGGCTTCTTGCTAACTGTTCTTATAGCTTAAATTAATCCATTTCCATAAATCTATACCTTGCCATGTGGCTCGTGGCTTACCGGCATCTTTACATGCTGCTTGTCCTGGCAGTGGCTGGCAGTGACCTTTTCTGCCTTCCTGTTCTTTCTTTTCTCCTCTCTGTTAGTCCCGCCTGTACTTCCTGCCTAACTGACTACTAGCCAATCAGTGTTTTATTTGCTAACCAATCAGAGCAACACATTTGCCATACAGAACATCCCACAGCATAGAGGTGTGATGATGAGTGTCAACTGTCAGCTTGACACAACCTAGCATCCCCTGGGAGGAGAGACCCGTGGGGATTTGTCTAGACCAGGATGCTCTGTGGTTGTGTCTGGGGATTTTCTTGATGACATGAACTGACGTGGGAAGACTCAGCCCACTGTGGGTGGCACAGCTTTTCCTAGGTTTGGGACCTGAGTTGTACAGGAAGAGAGAACAGAGCTGAGCAAAAGCAGGCGGGCATCCATTTTCTCTCTGCTCTCGACGTGGCTGTGACTTGCTGCTTCAAGTCCCTGCCTTGACTGCTCCTTTCTTGCCTAAGTTGCTTTTTGTCAGAGTATTTTATCTCAGCGACAGAAACGAATCTAGGGTGTGGGGCTTTGAGAAAATCCTCAGGAACCTGCCACTGTGGCTGCTTAAGTCAAGAGGTTCTCAGCCGAGCTCCTGGCTTTTGTGAAACGCTCCAGGGCTCGGGGGTGCTGGGGGCTAAACCCATAGCTAAGGCCAGGGTGCAAACACAGAGGGTGTGATGCTCTGGCTAGCTGTGTCGAAATTAAAATCTGCCTGCACGCAAGACAGTGTCTTCAAGGGTTCAGAAAAATCAATCCTACCTCAGCTAGAAATACCAGTTAAAGCACACTGGATTTGGGTTATCAATACAATACCTACTTCCAGGATGCCAACGAAGCTATTCATATCTTGACTTAAAGCCTGTAATACTTTCTATACAGACACCTCTGGAACTCAACTCAATTCATTAACGATGCATGGGACACATTTACAGGCAGGCTTTTTGCTGGTTCATGAAGTGAGTCCATAGAAGGATCATTTCAGTATGGGCTGAGATCCCTTCCTGCAGTGAAGACTAGACTCCAGCAGTTTGGTAGGCCAACTGTTTGTGTGTGTGTGTGGGGGGGGGATGACCCCTTGGGTCTCACAGGCCTCTGCATTTAGAAAAGCCCTGTGCTGGGCTCTATGTTCAATGGGTACAGCTTGGGAAATCTTGATATTGTGAGCAAGGATTCCATAGATTAGGGGAATTGTACAACCGCAAACCTTCATTTATGGTGACACTGGACAGAGCCTGGCTCTTAACCAGGTTAACACTCTTTCTCACACCAAAGGTTTGTTTGCTTGCTGGTTCTAACACAGACCTAGTCTCCTGCAGCACAAACAGCGATTGCAAACCTCAGACAGGCCAAAATTCAAGAAAAACAAAAATAAAACCACAAAAAATGAAGCCTGAAGACGGAGTCAGAGCAATGCTGAAGCAGAGCTTGAACCTGGAATTATCAGACAGGGAGCTAAACTACTATGATTAATGTGCAGAGGACTCTCAGGGACAGGCAGCAGCCTGTCAAACAGGTAATGTGAGCAGAGGGAGGGAGCTTCAAGGCAGAATCAGAGGAGGATGGGCAGAGGTGATGCTGGAGCAAAACTCTCCAGCAGAGAGGAAAACGCTGTGTTGGGTCCTTAGAAGAGCCAGAGAGTCTGAAGATGTGTGAAGAGGGACCTTGCAAACTGCAACACAGTGAAGAACACACAGCAGAATGTTCTGGAAGAACAGGGAAATGTCAGGAGTTGTAACATGATTGAAAAACCTGAAGTTGTGTAAAGAAAGGAGTGGAATAAACATTTGATGTCATGGTGGCTGGGGACTTACTCGACTAATAATAAGAAACTTGGAGAAAGTAACCATGAAAGAAAAAAAATCACACAACCAAACCAAACGGCAGCCTGTCCCTGGGCATATCAAACACTAACTGCCAAAAACAGACGAAAGGAAACCTTCAAAAAACATGGAAAAGGAGCCATCACATACAGAGAAGGGAAGACATCCAATAGACTTTTCATCAGCGACTAGGTAAGGAAGGGGAGGAGAGAGCAGCAGATGCCGAGGAGCTGCACCTCTCCAAACACAAATCCTGTATCCAGTGATTAAATTAGTCCTCGAGAATAGGGAGACAGACTCCCCCAGATAAGCAAAGAATCAGGGAGTTCACCACCAGCCCAAGTGGTCTGCAAGTGTCAGCCCATGTTTTCTACTGCTTTTACCAATTTACAAAAGCAACTTGGAGAGGAAAGGGCTTATTTAATTACACATGTTCAGGTCAGAGTCTGTCACGGAAGGACATGAGCTCAAGCAGGCAGAAGTAGAAACCAAAGAGCACTCTCTGCCTCGCTCGGCTACTTTTCTTATGCAGCCCAGGCCCACCTGCCTAGGGATGGTGCCGCCCACAGTGGGCTGGGGCCTCCCGCATCAATCATCAATGAAGACAATCCTCATGACATGGCTGCAGGCCAGTCTGATTGAGGTAAGTTTTCAGTTGAGATTCCCTCTTTCCATGTGACTCCAGGCTGTGTCAAGTTTTAAATAAAAGTGAATCATGGTAATCTCCCAGAGCCATAAATTTCTTCAGTCCCACCCAGCCCAATGCAGTCCTGTGTTTCTCTGGTCCTACCCAGCCCCACAGTCCCACAACTGCTTATAAATTAATCACGCAGAAGCTTAATATTAATTACTAATTCTATGACTGTTGGCTCAGGCTCCTCACTAGCTAACTCTTACAACTTAACTCAGCCCATTTTTATTAATCTATGTTTTGCCATGTGGCCCTGGAGTTACTGGTCTGCTTGCATCTTGTTGCTCCTTGGGCAGGTGGCTGGTATCTCCTCTTGCTCTCCTTTCTTCTCCAGTCTCTTTAGTTCAAACGTTCCGCCTAACCATATTCTGCCTTGCCATTGGCCAAACAGCTTTTTTTTATCAACCAATCAGAGCAACACATATTCACAGTGTACAGAAAGTCATTCCACAGCAATTTCCCCCTTTGTCAATCTTGAATGTTGGGAGACATTTCCTCAGAGAGAACATGAAATATGTGTAAAGAAGTGCAGAACAGAGTGAGTAAAAGATGTCTGTCCCTCTCACTCTCAGGTGATATGAAAGGGGGCTGTTTAAGAATAGCAGCAGTGCCGTGGGGTGGGGCATTTAAAGTGTCTGAGTAATTAAGAGCAATGATGATAATGAGGAGGGCATTGGCACACTAGACGTAAAGAAATCACTCTATCCTGAGTCTCATAGAGTCATCTTTAAGATAGACTTAGATCAATTACAGATGTGTATTATTAAAACACCAAGGTAACCATTAAAATATTATAAAGATGGATAGCCAGGCATGATAGTGCACATAACTTATCATAGCCTGCTGGAAGTTGAGACAGGAGGATTGTGAGTTCAAGATCAGTGCATGCTACAGAATAGGACCTTGTGTTAAGTAACCAAAAGAATATGATTGTACATTAGTAGAGATGTTGTAGTCACTGTGGAATAGAAAAGGAAGATAAAATGGAAGAAAGGATAAATGAGAACAATAGAAAAACTTTACATGTATGAAAGTAACGCAAATATATATACAATTACTTTCAGGTTTTATTTACTGAGGTGTATGTGTGTGACCTCATGTAAGTTTGTGTAAGTTTATGTGGCCATATATGTGCAGAGGACAGGAGATGACATCAGACTCCCAGGAAGTGGAGTAATAGGAGGTTGTGAGCCACCGTGGATACTGGGATACTGGGAATTGAACCCCTGTGTTCTGCAAGGGCATTATTAAAGATAATGTTCTTATCCTCTGAGCCATCTTTCCAGATCTTCAATAGTCATTTTTTAAAAAGTAAATTGTTTAAATACACCAACTGTGACAGAATGATGAAAAAATCCAAGTTAAATATGATTAGAAAGAAATAGAACAATAGGAATATCCCTGTTCATTCAGACACACTTGCACCAGAGCACAGGTTAGCATGAGTTACAGAGAGAGCCCTGAGTGATTCCCTGAATTGCCAAATATTTAGCAAGGAAAGCCTTGACATAAGTGTGGGGGGACATCCCTAATAGAACTGCGAAGAGAAATAGATAAATCTACTCCTATGGTTGGCCTCTTCAACATCTTCTCTTGGTAATTGATTGATTAAGCAGGCAGAAAATCAGTAAGGATATTGTTGAACTGAATAGCGCCATCCATCAAGTTGATCTAATTGACACTTAGGGAATTCTCCACCTAATAAGAGCAGTGAACATATCCTCCTCAAGTGATAAGGACAACTCACTAAGACAGACCTCAGCCCGAGGCTCAACGCCACTGATATCATAGAACCCACATGAAATGTGTTCTCAGGTTGCAAAGGAGCTGACAGTCCCCACAGGAAGGTCACAGGCCACTCCATAAATTTGGGGGGATGGCCCAACACACCTTAAAATAAAATAATACAATGAGTCTCAGGGGAAAGTTAAATTTTTTGAATAAATGAAAATAAAAATATAAAGCACCATGAAGGCAGGAGCTAAATGGAGATTTGTAGCTTTAAATGCGTATATTGGGAAAGAAAGAGGTTGAAAACAATCAATAACCAAGTTCTGAATTAGGAAGCAAGAGAAAGAGGAGAAAGTTAAGCCCAGATACAGCAGAACAGAGTAAATAATGAACACTATGGTGGATATCAATGGGATTTAAAACAGAAAAAAGAAAGGCAAAAAAACCCTCAGAACTATTTGTCTGAAAAGGTTAATAAAGCTAAAAGAGAAATAAAAAATTAAATATAAGAAATGAAGGAGGGACCACCACCACTGATCCCACAGAATAAAAGAATGAGAACAACCATGCCGCTCCTGCCTGTAGATCCCATCACAGTGGGAAAACTCAGTGACTTAACTCTAAGGGCAAAACCATAGAGTCACACAAGAAAAACTATATAATGATTGGACAATGTATCCATGTCATTAAATTAATACTATTAATTATTATTAATATTATTAGTGACCTGCAGAAATACCACATGCAAGTCCAAGATGGAGTCAGTAGAGTATTCTACTCAATACTCAAGGAGGAAATGGTGCGAGCCATCTATAATCTCCTCTATAAGTAGAAGGGAACATCTCCAGGCTTACCCCACATGGCCAGCCTCCCCCTGATGCCAAAATTAGAGTCAGACATTTCAAGAAGGAAAAGTATAGGCTCATCTCTTGTGAATTTAGATGCAATATCCTCAAAGAAATGCTAGAAAATTGACTACAAAATGTATAAAAATAATTATACATTACAACTGTACAAGGTGTACTCAACACTCAAGTCAGAAGTGTAGGGAAGAAAACTCACATGATCACAGCAGTAGGCTCAGAGAACCCAACACCCGTTCTGGAACAAATGTCTAGTATAGTTCTGAAGAGCCAAGCTGGAGGACCGACGTTACCTGAGCTCACGACTGGTGATAAACCTAGTGTAGTCAAGACTGTGTGGGGCAGGAGAGAGGATGGACTGACCAGCCGAACAGATGAAAGATCCGGGAATAAACGCCCACAGAGAGTCAGCGGATCTGTGACAACGGTGATAAAGACAGTGGAGAGTGACATCTTTTAACCAGGGTGCTGAAACAGCTGGTCATACACCTGCCCTCAAAGAACTTAGACACAAACCTTATGCCCTTTCTTCAGACTAGCCTTCAGTTAGTCTGCCACCCAGAGGAACTATTTTTTGAGGTCCCTGCCTTGCTCTCCTTAGTCTTACAGTGTGTATACTATACGGGGACCTTCTTCCTTAGCCCTTTATTCTTACAGTGTATATGTTGTAATCGACCCTCTTTCTTAGGCCCCTGTTTCAGCACCATCCCGCCACAAACTTTCCATCACCGTCACCCAGAGAAACCTATTTCTTCAGCCTTCAAACTGCTGTGTAGTAATTTCTTCTGGGTCCAAATATTCCATTCCTGGAGAGAGGCTTTTTTAAGGCTCAGGAAATCCTTAAAGGACTTTACTTAAACTTCAAGAAGTAAACAACTAATAAGTCTCAGGAAGCTCCTGAAACTGAACAGATGCATAAACCTCCTCTTTTCCCAAGGTCATATAAACAGTAAGGATGGCTGAGGAAATACAGATCAGCAGAGCTGCCTGAAGAGGCTGTCTGGATTATTGAACTGCCTGCAAGTTGTGTGGAAAGCTCTAGGGCTCCAGCTTTTATGAGCTCTCACCTATGCTGAGGTGGGCTTTTGTGTCTCTCCAGGAAAAGTGTCATACAACATTTGTTCCTCCACAGGGCCTTTCCTGAGAAGTTCCAAGGTTCCCAGTGTGTACAGCCTCACAGCAGTACCTAAGGAAATGACTTGTCCTGTATGGTTGGATATGGACACCGTACTGGACAGCCTCTGAAGACAGTGGGAGTCTGATATTTTCTATAGGGACCTATGCACAGCCAAAGGAAGCAAGCCCCTAAGTATAGCTTGATTCTGCTATATCATGGAAGTCAGCAGCTGGCTAGATGCTGAGGGTGGCCTAGAGTTTGGAAGAGTGGGAGATTGTTTAAGGGGAGAGAAAAATAAAGGGAAAATAGGAAGGCAGGAGGTAGAGGGACAGAGTTGGGGAAGCCAGTAGGAGAGGAGGGAGGAAGGGAGTGGACAGTTCCTGATTCCAGGAGGTGTTGCCAGCTGTGGTCCCAACAGCACTGTGGATGTGAGTGTCCCTGGGATGACGGTTCCCACCCTGCACCAGTGTGACACCTAAGTTCCCCAGATGGCACAGAAACAGAAACCATGGAGTCACATCTGTTGGCCCAGAAAAGCTCGTGTCAGCCATGGTCAAGAGAGACTTGTTTATTTCTCCCTTGTCTGGTTTTCAGGACCCCCTTTGACTTCTAAATGACTAGTGCTTAAATGGAGGCCCAGAAATTGCTGACTTTGAAAATTCCATGTATATCTGATCCAATGATGCTCAAAGTGTCCTTGATTGCCTGGTATCCTCATTGGCTGATGTCCCCGCTGCTGGATGATGCTCCCCTCAGATCAGTTGAAACAGGTTCTGACCTGAGGTACAAATAGCTGCCATGGTTGGACCACAGCTGTCTTCTGTAGAGCAGGGATGTCCAGTCTCTTCTCCAAATCTGGCTGAATGGTTTTGACCATGACATTGCATCTCACTGTCTGTCCATCTTGCCAGCCAACATCTGCTATTGATAATGGCAGTTTTTGTACAGACTGGGAGCCTGGCTCATATGGTGATATTTTGTCTGTGCTCTAACAAATAAAGCTTGCCTGGAGATCAGAGTATGGAGCTAGCCACTAGTCAACCATAGAGGCCAGGCAGTGGTGGCACCTTTAATGTCAGCACTTGGAAGGAAGAAACAGGAAGATCAGGAGCTCAAGGTCACCCTGGGCTACACAAGATTGAGCCAGTCTAAAAGAGAAACAGAGCCAGGCTGTGGAGGCTCATGCCTTTAATCCCAGTACTTGTGAGATACATGCCTTTAATCCCAGCACTAGGGAGGTGGAGACGGGAAGTGATCTGTCTTGGTGGAGAGAGGAATGTATGGCGGGAGCAGACAGGAATTCGCCCCCCTGTCAGGCTGAGGAGTTGGTGAGGTAAGAAGTGGCTGTGGCTTGCTCATTTGTCTCTCTGATTCTTCAGCACTTACTCTTGACTCTGGGTTTTTATTATTAAGACCAATTAGAATTTGTGCTACAGGTTTGTTTGCTGCCTGTGATGCAGAAGCAGAACAATTGGTTGGTATATGCTCAATATACCATTATCATCAATGCTAGCCTTGTCTTTTTATAGAGAGGCCCACAGATGGTTCTTTACCCCAAAGTCTTTAGAAGCTACAGATTCATAAAGAAAGCTCCAACTAGAGTCTGAGCAATAACAGCCTCACTCAAGGTGTGAAGCATTTAATGCTAAACAAATTCTCTTTCTCATAGCTGTTACCGCAAACAATGTGATTCAGTGGAATGGGCTGCAGCAGAACTGGGGAGGAGCCGAGAGCAGAGGGCTCTGGCATAGGCTTAGCGATGGTGAGCGCCGACACTCTCTCTGCCACTTCCATAAAGGATCTGCTTCACAGGCCTTTTAATTTCCCCCTTTAAATCCATTAGTGCATAATCACTGTACAAAGTGACAGGTTCATAATGGTATTTTAATTCAGGTGCATCAGGTGCTTTCACTGGATTAACCCCCATTTCTCTTCTATATTTCCTCAGCCCCTTCTCTGTTCCCAAATAGTCCCCTTCCACTTTCCTTCATATATATATATACACACACACCTGGGGGGAGACACGTACTGTTTGTTTTTCTGATTCTGGCTCATTTCGCTTAACATGACCTCCAGTCCTATCCGTTTTCCTGCAAATGACACCATCTCATCCTTCTTCACGGCTGGATACAACTCCAAAGTATACAGTGATGACAGGTGCATTTTGATAGGTGGCGTTCCTCCTAGGGGATGCCATGATGAGGTTGGAGGATGTTTCAACTGTCTCCCAAGGTAAGATCTGTGGCTGATGCCCCCACATACCATTAAGAGACTTGAAGGGCTACTGTGTTCCATGCTCACTGACATTGCCCAGTCAAACAAACAAAGACCTGAAGAAGATTTTCTTAGCTCCATGTAGAATCAAGTGAGAGGTTTGTTAACGAGAGAGAGAGAGAGAGAGAGAGAGCGCACCAGAAGTCAACATCAGATTACTTTCACCAGGAACTGCATACCTTGTTCTTTTGAGACAGCAGCCTGGGGCTTGCTTGTACATTGCCACCACTCCTAGCTTTTACATGGGTGTTGGGGATTGAACTCAAATCTCCATGTCAGCAGGACAGGGCTTTACCTACTGGGCCACCTCCCCAGCTCAAGTTATGCTTTTCATAGAAAGAGCAAATGTGGTTCCACTTTCACACACAGGTTGTCTCTGGATTCACCTGTGTGGGAGAGGGAGGATGTGGGTGGTTTCAGAGCATGTGACCACAGCCATCAGGTCAGCCATCTTCATCTCCAAGTCTGGCCGGAGTGGCTCTGTCCTGTTCACCACCACAGAGAGAACCCCAACATCGTGTGATTTGCCTGGTCTCTACTGTTGCCCCAAGCTGACAAGCTCATGCTGATGGGCATCGGGCCAAGTGAGAGACTGAGATCTGCTAACACTTAGCCTTTTGTGCTGCATTCAAGTCAGTTCACACCTCAGAAAGCATTGCTGCGTTTACATTTCCCCACTATTCCTCATCATTCATATTTAAATTATGTTCCTTTGAGAAGGAGATAAGAGCTGGGAATTTTATCAAGAGGCAAATAATGTAGGCAGCGAAGAATCTCACCTTTTATTATCAAATGTGTAAAACGTTGGAACAGGAGACAAACTCCTTAAAGAGTGCCTTCAGTGCCAGGAGCAGATGAAGGGGTTTCACTCAGTGTTGAGTCTAAGTGCCCTGTTTAATGAAGCTGGACTGCCAGGCAGCTCTGACGCTAAGGATAAGTAGGTCGGTTTGTGTCAGGTGTTTCTAAAGCAACCACAAGTGTACCTTATTTCCAGCGGCATGATGTTACCAGTAAGCTGAGACTCAACCCTAAAGCTGCTCAGGGCTCTCTTCCTGGAGATTACATGCCAAAACAATGGGAGCCAGAAGTTCTGCTCATGAAAAGATAAGTTGAATTTAGACAGTGTGTATTAAGACATTCAAGCATAGCATTTAGTTTTCAGTTTTAAGAAGTTTTGACTCAGAACAAACCCTCCCGAAATTGTGGCCCCAGAAATAAGTGAGGATAGCAGGGTGACAGAGCCCATGGCTGCTTCCACCAGGGTTGGCAGAGGACTGAGCAATGGAGATGTCCTCCATCAGCCCCTGGGGAAGGTGATACCGCAGCTCTGGTCTGAGCAGCTCTGATGCAGCTGTCCCCAGAAGGACCCCAACTTTCTCCACATCTAGCTGTGTTTCCACTGAGCTTCTGGCTGGCCCCTTGGGTCTGGCCTACCTGTGAGCTGGTTTCTACACTGCTACCATATGAGACAGTTTCCATTGCTCCTGGTCTTCAAGCCCCTGAGGAGGGGTTGGAATGACACTGAGTTCCAAAGATACTGCTGAGATGGGATGGGTGGGGGTGGGGTAGGACCATCTGACCCTGATAGCATTTCTGAAAAGCAGGAAGTGAGACTCAGGTTAGGGAAGAGGGTCCTGCCATGGAGTGGATAGTGACCCCCCCCCCCAGAATACCCACCCATGAGAACCTATGAATGCAACCTTATTTAGAAAAAAAAATCTTATTAAATGGTGGGCTCCCAGATAAATCAGTATGGCTTTTTCAGGCAAACCTTACAAGGCTAGTGTCCTGAGGGACAGAAAAGAAGGTTGTTGAAGAGAGGGAGTCCATGTGATGACCCAGGCAGGGGGTGCAGGGACCCAGCCACCAGCCAAGGATCACCAAACAACTCTGGTGGTCACAGGTAGTGGGAAGAGCTGCAGGCACTTCTTACAGCTTCTAGGGTGCTTTGCCTTTGAGCTCGTCCCCAGAACCTCTGGAGGATGGATTGTGTTATTTTAGACCCCCACTCCCTAAGGGTAACAGGTCTGCAATAATAGATGAATGGACGGTCACCCCATCTCCCTCCGGGCTCAGCCCACATCCACAGAATCCTGATCCTGTCTGTTCTAGCAAACTTTTTCTTTCTTTCTTTCTGCTGTCTTAAAATAACTGACAGAAGCAATTCAAAGACCAGAGGGTTTCTTTTGGCTCAGGATTGAGGGCACTGCTCACTACAGCAGGGAGGACACCATGGCAGGAGTGTCAGGCGGCTGGTCTCCTTCAGCCACACCCAGGAAGCAGAGAGAGATAGAAGCCGGAGTTCAGCTCACTTTCACAGGTTCCTCTTTTCCTGATGTTCTGGATCCCTGCCCACAAGGTGGTGCCACACACACTCAGGGTGGGTCTTCTCATCCCAGTTAGCCAGTTCTAGAAACTTCCCCACAGACATGCCCCTGGTTTGTTTCCTAGATGGCTGTAGACTCAGCCAAGTTGATAGTTTTCACCATTCCTGTGGCCCCTCGGTGTTTCCTGGGTCCAGCTGGAGTCCTTCCCTGTCACTTCTGGAAGTCTTCCAGCACCAGGATTGTCACACTCACCTGAAGAGCCTCTTGCCTCTGGCTTCTCTGGAGCAGAGAGACAGGAAAGGAGGATGCTCTTGGTCTGCACCGACCTCACTGTCCCCACGTTGGGAGCCCCTGGTTTTCACGCAGAGAGGCGCTGCGCAGCTCTGCTTTGGGCTAGACTGCCTGAGACAAGATGAGTGCGGCCGCAATTCCTTGTCACCCTGCACCATCTCAGCTTGCAGAAGTCCCACTGTGGTAGGGCAGACAGTGCAGGCCTCACTGTCCTGACTGGGGACACGCCCACTCCAGTAGAAGAAGTGCTTGGTTTCTGTTCTTGGGCCTGCCTGGGGGTTGGGCTGCAGTTACCTCAAACGCCATGGGCTTCTGGTCTGGAGCCTGTGGAGGGTCGAAGAATTTCATAATCCTCCAGGCACCTGTTGCCCTTCTGAGCGCCTGGTAGCTCCTTCTACAGCGAACACCCCCTCACTCTGTGGGGCACTCACGCTGGTTGGGGGAACCTGTGAAGTCCTTCATTTTCTGGTTCATCTGTGCTATAGAGCTGTGAGCATATCCCATAGAATGGTGCCCACAGTCAGACCTGCCATGGTCTGATAGATTGCCACTCATTCTCCAAGCCTCCTTTATAGCATCCCACAAGATGGTACTGGCTGTCATTGGTGAAAGAGCTGGAGTTGAGAGAGCAGATGTCACAGCTGCATTGGGAGGCAACTAGATGGAGACCCCATACCAGTGACCACTGAGTCACAGTGTATCGCGGGGGAGGGGGAGGGGAGGGACAAACAAACAAAAAGAAACCCGTACAGAAGTACAAGCACCTGGCCCACACAAGAGGCTCCCACAGTCCTTTAGACCAGAGCTTCTCCAGACATTTGCCCACCAACTGCCCACTGCCACTAGATACTTGAGAACTGGTCAGTTCCTGACAGTTCTGACTCCCTGCTCCCTGTGTGGTGAGGCCTGATTGAGGGTGGGGCTGGGAATCTTCCCTTAATCTGCACTTACCAAGGTCTCAGGAACACCCTTAGCAAGGGGCCTTGAAGAAGAGGGGTGGCCTCAGTGACCACTAGGAAGAAAGAATCCCTGTGCATTGCCAAGATGCCACGGGCCAGAAGTGCTCAGATTTCCCCAAGATGAGTGTTCGCCCCAGGGAATGTGCAAAGCTAACATTTTGGTGCAATAACTCTTAGCTGCACAGAGAAATAAAAAAGCATAAACTGTGTGGTGGGAAGGGATGAAGGAACAGGGGAGGAGCTGGGAGCCGGCTCCTTGGAGAAGGTGTGCTGGGTTCCGGGTGGCCTCCTTGGACATGCTCCCCCAGTAAGGGACCCCAGTGTCAGACAAATAACCCTCCAAGCAAGAGATCAAACCACTCAGGTGCAGATAAGAGACTGATACATGGTGGCAACTCCTTGTTCTGGGATTCTGCAGGGACACACTCAGGAGGGTAAAGGTAAAAAAGAAAGAAAAAAAAAACAAGAGAAAGAAAGAAAGAAAGAAAGAAAGAAAGAAAGAAAGAAAGAAAGAAAGAAAGAAAGAAAGAAAGAAAGAGAGAAAGAGACGGCATAAGATTGACCAGTAAACACAGCTTCCACCCCTGAGATGACATGCCCTTGCATTATGTGGTATTTGCAGGGAATTTAGATCAGAGCCAAGAACAACAAACGGGTTAGAGGCTGAGAGCTCGGCTCTCAGACTCTCGGGGATGTGGAAATCCACATGGTGCTCAGAGACTCCACACTTAAGAGACAGAAAGAGGGGGCTCCTTGGGAACCCATCCGCAGAGGAGTCTGGGTAACTTACCTTCAGACATGAGAAGTGGGGCTGATGGTGGCTCCTGGCTGCAGGAGGGTGTAGGCAGGGAGTTTGTTATGCTCTGGCTTTTAATGTCCTCTCTTGGCCTGGATGGACTTTCAAAGGGAGCCACCTGCGTCTGGGTCCTGGGCCTCTCCTTTGGCTTGGTAACTCCTCTCAGGGATCTCACTGTGAAGGGGGCTCTTGTGGATTTATGCCATTGACTCCTGTGAATTTGGTCTGACCTGAGAACGGAGCACACACTCATCAAACCGCTGTGCTGAGAAAACAGAGACCGCACCGCTGCAGGCCCAGCCATGATCCTGTACCCTTAAATGCCCCCTTGACTCCCGCTGGCTGGAATTATTAGGTTGGGGGCAATGTGTAATCAACAGAAGCAGCTAAGGCAGGCCACTGGACTTCTGTCACAGCCACGGGTCTCTGTCCCCTTAGCTTTCTGCCCACTGAGCAGTCTGTGAAGGAGGAAGGGTGCTAGAGAGCCTCGGGGCATTGGTTTGCTGCAAAATGAGGTCAGCCAAGATCAGGTCAAGGAACAGGACACGCCGGTCCTTTTATTTGGGGATGTAGGAGAGGCTGTGTATTTGCAATAATTCTGCCCCAGATTTCTTGTTTATAAGCAGTGAGATCTCACAGAGGTGGACAATCAGTTGCTTGCAAACATTATTCTATTTTAATTTAATTTAAAAAAAATCAGTGCATTTTGATGAAATCTGAAATAAAGATTGTGTGGTTCAAGGAAGCTTTACATGATTAAAAAGCGACATGTTTCCCAAGGGAAAGCATTTGACAGCAGTGGTGAGGTTAGACACGGTGGCCCCCTGTATCTGGAGCCCCTTCTCTCCTCTGTCCCCTCTTGTTTTTTCTTTGATTATCTATACACGAGGATTTCTCCTGCCCTTAGGAGAGGGTGCCCATCTGTCCAGGTGCCCGTCTTTCTGGGGAACTTCATCCTCCAGTGTGCGCCAGTCAATAGAGAAGCCCAGCAAACTGGTTCCCCATTCCTTGAGCTGGATGCAAAAGTAACTAAGAAAACAGTACAACCCCCCCCCCCCCCCGTGCCAATAACCTGTGAAGGTGTCACAGTGCCCTGCCACTCCCACGTCCCACATCTTACCATTCTTACCCTCCAGCACTCCCCACAGCTACTAGACATCGGACAAAGGGGCTTCTCTCTGAGCCCCACCCTTAGGTAGGCACCCCCCAAGAAGCAGAGCTTAAGAGTAGCTCAGGAGCCTCTCATAATCATGTGATCAATAATAGGAATCCAGGTTGACACATGTGATAAAAAAAATGCAGCTCCAGGTCTGGCCCTGCGTATAGTGGACACAGATGGGGGACAAAGCACAGCCAGGCAAGAGGCTCCCTGACTCTGTGACCCTAAGGTCCCCTGAAAGAGGACCCAGTGTTTACCTTTTAAGACACTGACCCCGAGACTGAGAGGTTACTTCAAATGCACCAGGCTGCACAGCTATGGATGCTGCAGCAGGGCTCCTAGGCTTGTCTGGTCCCCCACCATGCTTCAACCAGAGCCCAGGGTGCATTGTACCCCTGGACGGGACAAAAGCTCAAGGACCGCGCCCCCCCCCCCCATCTTGTGTATGTCACAGCTGCAGTCTCTGAAGAGTGGAAACGAACACCCAGAAGGAGCCTGGAGCTGCCTCGTGCTCTCAGTCTCTTCTCTCTGGAGGGAGGGCTCCCAGGGAGGAGTGGGGAATCCTCTTTTGCCCCAGGCATGGGTGCATCTCTTACCCAGCGGCAGCAGAAGAATGTTGACATTCAAGAGGAAGGGGTCGCACTGAGTGGCACAGGGGTCAGCACTGAGGTAGGGAGGGTGGTGTGGGATGCAGTGCGTATGCTGCTCAGGGGGCAGGACTTGGAAAGGATTCTTCTGTGTTCTTTTCAAGTGGAAATAAACCCTCCCCAAACAAGAATACTTGTCTATTTCTTTTTTTCATGTTTGTGTTGTAGATAGACTCTCAAATTCCCTAGTTTATAGATTAACACCTACCACTACCATCATGAACAACATGACCACCACTATCACCTCACCATCACCATCACCATCACCACCACCACCACCACCACCACCACCACCACCACCACCACCACCACCATTGTCCATCCTAAATCCTGAAACTGAGAACTTCACTACTGGGTAGCCTATCAATTCAGGTTCTCCAGAGAAACAACCTGCTGGGAATGTTAAGGGGCGGGGGTTAGGCATATAGACAGAGACACAGAGACACACAGAGAGACAGAGACACATAGACATACAGAGACACACAGAGAGAGACAGAGAGATTCTGTGTGTGCATGTGTGTGTGTGTGTGTGTGTGTGTCTGTCTGTCTGTGTCTGTGTGGTAACTGTGTCTCTGTGAGTGTTTGTCTGTGTCTATCTGTGGCTATGTGTATCTGCTTCTCTCTCTGTCTCTGTCTCTCTCTCTCTGTGTATGTGTGTGTGTATGTCTGAGTGTATCTCTCTGTGTGTGTCTGTGTCTTTGTGCACATGTGGTTATATACACTGCTGGGGAGGCAGGCAGTGGGTTTCTATTGCTGTGAAGATACACCATGATGATAGCAACTCTTATAAAGGAAAACATTTAATTGGGGCTGGCTTACAAGTCAGAGGTCTAGTCCAATACCATTGTGGTGGGAAGCATGGTGGCATTCAGGCTGGCATGGTGTTGGAGAAGGAGCTGAGAGTTTTACATCTGGATCCAACAGGAAGTGAACTGAGACACTAGGTGTGGCTTAAACATATATGAAACCTCAAGGCCCACCCCCACAGTGACACACTTCCTCCAAGAAGGCCACACCCACTCTAACAAAGCCACACCTCCCAATAGTGCCACTCCCTATGAGCTTATGGGGGTAATTATATCCAAACTACCACAAGTGGATACATGCAGGAGATGCTTAAGTTGTGAGGTCAAAATGGTTTATTCGGAATTTGCAATCTGAGAGTGAGGGAGCAAGGAATGAGGATGACTGCTGGGCTTCCAGCCTGGAAAAGGGATGATACAGCCATCCTGAAGGAGAGAAGACTCCCAGAGAAGCAGGTTAGGAGGAGAAACAAGTATAAAACCCATATAATTAAAGGGAAGGCAATTTGTAGATTGTGACCATCCAAGTCAGTTAGGTTAAGAAAAGCTGCCTGCATTTCCCTCAAAAATTCAGCATAATTATTAGCTTTGTATTATTGAAGAATTAGCCTTTCTTAGAAATGCACAATTTTTAAAAAATTATTATTTTATTATTTTTTATTTTTGTTTTTTAATTTATTTTATAATTTAATATAATTTTACATATCAGCCATAGATTCCCCTGTCCTCCCTCCTCCAGCCCCTCCCCACCCTTTCCCCAGCCCACCCCCCATTCCCATCTCCTCCAGGGCAAGGACTCCCCTGGGGATTCAGCTCAGCCTGGTAGATTCAGTCGAGGCAGGTCCAGTCCCTTCCTCCCTTCACCTAGCCTGAGCAAAGTGTCCCAGCATAGGCCCCAGGTTCCAAAGAGTCAGCTCATGCACTAAGGACAGGTCCTGGTCCCACAGCCATATAGATATTTGTAAATGTTTTCATATGCAACCATAAGAAAAAACACAAAAATCCCATGTACCCATTGACAGTGGTGACATCTCACTTGACTTGGGGTAGTGTCTCCAGGGTATTTCTGTTGACACTGAGTGCATCAGGCTGCTATGGCCCTCCTGATGAATGTGTGTGCATATGTGTGATTGCGTGTGTGTGCATATATGTGATTGCATGCGTGTGTGCGAGTGCCCATGTTTATTACCTATGCAATTTCATTTTTCACATTTTAAAATGCTCTATCTCCATCCGAATCTCACTTTTTCTGATAATTTTACTAATTAAGCGAAAGGGAATTGACACAGGAATTGAATACTTGAATAAATGTTCTCATTAAATTAATGATGTGGTGCCCACTCATTGATCTATTACAAAACTTGAAATTTCTTAATTGAAATGTAGACGGGAGGGATGATAAAAACCTGTGATAAAAGCTAATGATAGAGTGGGTTTCTCATGTCCAGATCATGCACAGCTGTAACTAATGGGAGCGTGAAGCCATGGACCTTTCGTCTTGGGTGTAGAATTGCTGTGAAAATGGATTCATCTCAGGTGAGGATTAGTGTCCAAATTTATTGTCTCAGCAAAGTCGAGGCCCTGGGAGCCACAGGGGTCACTCAGTCCTGTTACTTCAAGGACGATGCTTTCCTTTGTGGATGTGACCCTGATATACAACGTGGTTTCCTATGAGTGAGGTATGAAGTTTGTACCATCACTGAACTCCTACTGTGTGCTAAGTGGGTTACACATGGAGCTTCCTGGGGCACCTGCCCACCTTGACAAGGTGAGGCCTCCTACTGGGCTGCAGAGGAAGAAACAGGCACACTGAGCATGAATAATTTACTGGTGGTACATGGAAAAGATGCATTTCAGAGACATGACCATGGATCCCATGTGTGTGTATGTGTGTGTGCATGTGTGTGTGTGCGCATGCATATGTGTGTGCGTGTGTGCATGTGTGTGTGTGCATGTGTGTGTGCGTGTGTGCATGACATGAACATGGATCTCATGTATGTGTACATGTGTGTGTGCATGTGTGTGTGTGTGTGTGTGTGTGTGTGTGTGTGTGTGTGTATGCACATGAAAACCAGAGGGCAATCTCAGGTGTCACTCCTTGGGTGCTGCCAATCAATGGCCCCTAGCACAAGGACCACATTCAAGCATGTGGGTTCAAGAGATCAAATTCAGGTCCTTGGAAATGCCAGGCAGTCACTTTACCAGTTGAGCTGCCTCCATAGCCCAAGGCTTATTTCTTGATCATCACAGCCTATAGATCTGTCCTGTTAAGGCAATCGGCACATGATGTCATTCTAGAACATTTGAACATTGGCCAAAGGTTGATCAATGTGGAACTAACATCCTGAGCCTGAAGCTGGCTGACTCATCTACATAAATCCTCCACAGAACACGCAAGTTAGAGGTACTCCTTCCTAGGGTATTAATCTGATTTGGCGGTGTACTGGTGAGTGACCTTGCCTTCCCACTGGTATTTATTCTCTGAGTTTAAGCTGAGATGGCCATCTTTGCCATCTGCACTGCCACGGTGACACCGTCATTACCAGGGCTGTTGCTTGGGCCTTCCCATAGATCTCTTGGCCTCCACTCTGGTACTGCCTGGGCTATTCTCTGCAGTGGTTGGAGATGCTCTCAAGAGTTAAGGCCAGCCAAGTGGTCCTGGTGTTCAGAGCCATCCCGTGTCTTCAACTCATGTAGAGTTGCAATGGGGCCACAAACCAGTACTGAGAGCTTGGCAGGCTCAGCCCTGTCTGTTTCTTTTCCTTACGGTCCTCCCTTTCTATTATCCTTGACACCACTGACTCCTGATTGTTTCCAAAGGTAAGCGCATTCCCCCTGGATATTTGAGTGTCCTCCACTTAGAAACCTCCTAAAACACCCACCACACAAGGAGTGATGCTCCTTCCCTTGCTCAAGGCTCTGTTAATATGCCACCCCTTCCTTCCTGTGAGTCCTCCTCCTCCCTGTGTGAGTCCTCCTCCTTCCTGTGTGAGTCCTCCTCCTTCCTGTGTGAGTCCTCCTCCTTCCTGTGTGAGTCCTCCTCTTCCTTCCTGTGTGAGTCCTCCTCCTTCCTGTGTGAGTCCTCCTCCTTCCTGTGTGAGTCCTCCTCCTTCCTGTGTGAGTCCTCCTCCTTCCTGTGTGAGTCCTCTTCCTTCCTGTGTGAGTCCTCCTCCTTCCTGTGTGAGTCCTCCTCCTTCCTGTGTGAGTCCTCCTCCTCCCTGTGTGAGTCCTCTTCCTCCCTGTGTGAGTCCTCCTCCTTCCTGTGTGAGTCCTCCTCCTTCCTGTGTGAGTCCTCCTCCTTCCTGTGTGAGTCCTCCTCCTCCTTCCTGTGTGAGTCCTCCTCCTTCCTGTGTGAGTCCTCCTCCTTCCTGTGTGAGTCCTCCTCCTTCCTGGGTGAGTCCTCCTCCTCCTCCCTGTGTGAGTCCTCCTCCTCCTCCCTGTGTGAGTCCTCCTCCTTCCTGTGTGAGTCCTCCTCCTTCCTGTGTGAGTCCTCCTCCTCCTCCCTGTGTGAGTCCTCCTCTTCCTTCCTGTGTGAGTCCTCCTCCTTCCTGTGTGAGTCCTCCTCCTCCTTCCTGTGTGAGTCCTCCTCCTCCCTGTGTGAGTCCTCCTCCTTCCTGTGTGAGTCCTCCTCTTCCTCCCTGTGTGAGTCCTCCTCCTTCCTGTGTGAGTCCTCCTCCTCCCTGTGTGAGTCCTCCTCCTTCCTGTGTGAGTCCTCCTCCTTCCTGTGTGAGTCCTCCTCCTTCCTGTGTGAGTCCTCCTCCTTCCTGTGTGAGTCCTCCTCCTTCCTGTGTGAGTCCTCCTCCTTCCTGTGAGTCCTTCCTAGTTACTCAGCTATGCCACACACCGAGCTTGCTCACCTTGCCCTTTCCTCTCTCACCATGTTATGGTGGCATCCAGCGAGTCAACTTCCTCTTTCTCTGGACTCTCAGAGTGACCACCTGTGTTCACTGGCTGTGGCACCCATCACAAACCACTTGCTGACCAAATGCCAGAGTCTGAGTGATGGGAGTCATGGCAAGGAGGCAGACACAGCCAACCCCCAAAATGAGTAAAGGTGGAAGTTTCTCTCCAGGAACCCGGAAGACCACATTGCAGGAAAGCTATGTGCCACCACGCTGCCTTCTCCTCCACACAGAACTCAGGGCTCATGTGCTCTCATCGCCTGGCAGGTCTTCTAGAGTCTGTTTCTACTCCTCAGCCCTCATCTCACCACTGCAGAGTGCCTCTGACTGCATCCTGCTCTGCTCACCCTGTCAGCTTGGGTTCTGGCCTCTGCATTGCTCTAGATGTTTTCATGGATATTTCTCTGTATCAGTTTCCATTTCTCCCCTGCTGTGGATACATGTCCAAGCTGGGATCCTGGGACCAGCCCTATACCATGCTGCTGGCACTGTGGGCTCCTGTGTGTGCTGCAGGAGATTGGACACCTGCTTTTGTTCCAGGCAGTGATATGCTAAGGTCATGTGGCCTTCAGGTGCATTCTCCTGGGACAGGCCTAACTACTGTGATAGCATGGAAGAGTTTAATGTCACACTAGCGTCTAGACTTAGGAGCCACAGTGAGACTCTGGAGACTGCTGGGAAAGGTACTGATGTGTCTTGTGAGGGCTCTTGTGTTGGCTGAAGCATCTGTGTCCCCAGGCCACCTCACTAGGGCAGGACATGTCTTACTGCAATGGGCATTGGGATTAGCAATACTCACCCTGCCAAAGTCCTAGGACAATGACGAATGGTATGGTAAAAGTTGGACAGAGAGATTTTGTCTCAATTAAGCAGGAAGAATTTAGACCAGTAAGGGAAACTTCATTCTACTGAGTGAATCCCAGGAATTAGGTTTGATTATTTTGTGCTTCCAGGACATTCTTTTTCAAGTTCACAGGTCAGCCACACACACACACACACACACACACACACACACACACACACACACACACACACACACGTGTGTGTGTGTGTGTGTGTGTGTGTGTGTGTGTGTGAGAGAGAGAGAGAGAGAGAGAGAGAGAGAGAGAGAGAGAGAGAGAGAGAGAGAGGTACATGTGATGGGTATGATCCTTTTTCCTTCTCTCTATGAGTATCCTCCAAGCCTGTGATCTGCTTTCTACAGGTGTCCTTTCCATGTCTCCACCTATCTTCCCGTCTCACGTTCTTAGAGGACGTGGAGATAATTAGTAACAACACCGGTTCTTGCAGTAGACACTATATAAAAGAGTAAGTGCCATCCCTTAGCCTGTCCCTGTGTTCTAGGCTCTAGGAAGGACAAGAAACTGGGTAGAAACTAACATTGCCACTCTGTGATTGAGATGGCTGACATTGTGGGACACCCAGCCTTTTCCTAGATTTTTTTTCTCTAAAGGTTGAACAATCCCATTTGAATACAATTTCATACTTCTAGTCCATCTACTGGACCATACTCCTCAGCCTTGAACCTTGTGAGGTTAATATTTTGTCAACTTGACACATGCTAGAGTTGTCTAGGGAAAAGAAACCTCAATTGAGAAAATGCTTCCAAGAGAATGGCCTGTAGGCAAGTCTGGGGGAGCATTTTCTTGATTAATGATTGGTGTGAGGCAGCTCAGCTCACTGGGGTGGTGCCATCATGGGCTGGTAGGTCTGTAGAGTGTAAAAAAGCCAGCTGAGCAAGCAGCAGGGAGCAAGCCAGTAAGCAGCACTTCTCCGTGGCTTCTGCACCAGCTCCTGCCTCCAGGTTCCTGCCTTGAGTTTCTGTCCTGACTTCCCTCAGTGATGGAGTGTGACCTCGGAACTGTAAGCTAAAATAAACCTGTCTTTCTTCTGGTCATGGTGTTTATCACAACAGAAAACTAGCTGGCTCTTTGTAGAGCATCTCTGCCCTGCAGCCACCAGAGGGCGCAAGATGGGCTGGTGGCCATTGTCAACTGGCCACTGGTCCTCATGACCTACTTCCTGAGGCTGAGTTAGGCTTCCAGGAGAGCAAGTGAGCTACACAAGGGGTAGAAACTGCCTGGCCATCTGGGCTAGCTTCTGGGGTCCCACAAGACTATTGTTTGGCTATCTCATCTGACATTTCTCACTCCCTCCTGCTCCCAGAGGATAGGTAGGAATCACTGGCCACTGTTGCTGGTCACAGCTTCAATGTCTTCTTTTGAACATCCTGGGCAGATACTTTTTTGCACTATTTGGGGGTAGTGCAACCTGCCAGCTTCTTTCTGGAAGCTTCCCTGTCCTCTAACCAGCTAACTTGGGCCTTCCCGTGTTCTGAAGAGCAGCCTTCATCTCTGCATGCTAACTCCATGTGCAGTAGGTTGTCCTCCTGGGCCATTTGTCACTCCCTCCTGACCCCATCCCAGGCCAGACATGGCTTTTTTTTCATACCTTACAAATAGTGAATTAATCATTTACCCTGCTTAAGAGCAGATATAACCAGTGAGAAGACGCCTGCACACTCTCCTGAAGCATGCTGCCATTTTCTGTTTGCCTTTGAGAAGTTCTTTAGTGTCTTTAATGGCAGTGTCCTTATCTGCAGAAGAGATGACCAGGCCCAAATCACAGGTGTGGGGAAGGGTCAATGTTCTGACAGAGCACTTCCACTGAGCAGGCCCTGAGGTGGCATTTTGAACATGACAAGGTGATGGGAAATGAAGGTTCTGATGGATGTAGAAGAGTTCAGCTTGCTAGATGCATAGGGGAGGAGCAAGCTGCTCTTCTGGGAGGAGGCTGGGGATTGCTCTCCATGTGAAGAAAGAGTATTTCTCTAGCTGATCACCCACAGCAAAAGCACAAGCCACTTTCTTTAAGATCTGAATCGGCTGCCTGTAATTAGTTTCCCACTTAGCTCAATAAATTCCCTTGTAAGCATATAATTCATTATAAATAAATATTACCATGGAGATGGCATGATTATAATAATTCTTAGAGTGTTTACTCTATACGAATGATTATTAACCATATGCATTTCACTATTGTGTGGCAAATTCCCAGGCCCTTAATGAGCAAGCCATTTTCATGTTTACGTTTTGATTGTTATTTTCATGAGCAAAATTTTGCCAAGCTCAGAAACATTATGAGAGAGTAGGAGCATTGAAGACAATGATCTGGTTGATGGCTTTCATTTCAGTCTGGGTCAGAGATTCGCGAGGGCCCATGAGGGCAATGGTGAAGTTCATATATGTTTATTTTTCTCACTTTTGAAGTGTGAAGAGTAATTTTCCAGAGTTCGTACTCAATCAGATGACACTTTTTAGTAGTCAAGGTCACATGAACACATTATAGGCTACACAGCAGACAGACACTTGATTGTTTTGCATCAAGCCCTAGTTCTATTGTATTTTTTAAAAATAACTATGTACCTATTATGAACTCTAACTTATAAGTTAGCACAGTAAAAGACTGGCAATATTGATCATGGTGGTCTTGATGAGATATGTACCCATATTTAAACATTTGGTCCAAGGTTGGTGGCACTGTTTGGGGAGGTTTAGGAATGGTGACGTCTCTGGAGGAAGTGTGTCACTGGTGGCTGGCTTTGAGAGCTCACAGCCTCCCTCTGCTTTGTGCTTGCAGTTGAGGATGTATGCCCTCGGCTCCCACCAGCCATCACGCCCACTGCCATGTCTTCCTGCACGATGGACTCTTAGTCCCCTGCAACTGTAAGCCCAAATAAACTCCCCCTTCTGTAAGCTGCTTTTGGTCACAGTGTTTCATCACAGCCATAGGAGGTAATTGACACATTAACTCATAATAGAACTATGGTGAGAATAGACTCGAAGGAATCTTTTTTTGGAGAATAGTTGCTCAGGAAGGACAGAAGTTGTAGAAAGCAAATCCCAAAACTTGGGGGACTATTTCATGTACTTGCATTTTCTTGAGTTCAAATATTTTCTCAGCTTCATTTCTAAAATGTAAGCACTAACAAACACCACCCATTGTTATGGCTTGAAAGTGAAATGTCTAGTGAGAGAGATGTCTCAGTGGGTGAGGTGCTTGGCACACAAGCATAAGGCTCTGAGTTCAGCTCCCTAGAGCTGGGCATGCTGACAGGAATGCCTGTAATCTCAGCACTGACCTGAGATAGGAGGCAGAAAGGAGAATGCCCAGAAGCCTGCAGACCAGGTAGCCTGGTGTATGCATCAGCGAATGAAAGACTGTCTCAAACATGGTGGGAGAACTAATATCCAAGGCTGCCCTCTGACCTCCACACCTATGCTGTGACAAACATGCAACCATAGACGTACACATTACACATGGATACACGCACCACACACATCATACACAGGCTCACACACCACCCAAAATGTCCCCCAGAGGCTCACATGTTTGAACACTTGGTTGCAAACTGGTAATACTGTTTCGAGATGTTATGGAACTTTTAAGAGGCAGGGTCTCACGGGAGGAAGTAGGCCACTGGAGGAGGGTTTTGCTTGTAGTCTGGGCTCTCTCCACTTCCTGGTCAGCACGATGTGAGCAAGCTGTGACAAGAACTCCTACAGCCTCAGTTACCACGGCTTCCATGGTGGAATGATGCTTCGAAACTACGAGCCGGAGTAAACCCCCCCCACCCCCCCACACACACAGCTTCTGTCACCTATTGTGATACACTGAGGAGGAGGCCAAGGCGCCTGCCTGGGCACCTCTCTGGGCCCTCTCTAATTTTAAGTCAGTTCCTGGACCCTAGGTGCAGTAAACCCTGGGTTGTGTCTACCCCATGTGCAGATAGAAGCAGTTCTCCTGGGTGCTGTGGTCTTAGCCGGATGCCTGCGATTCTGGGGAGGAAGGAAAAGCAGGAAAAAGAGGGAAAGAGAAGGAGGAAAGTTCTGTCCCAGGGTCCCTGCTACTCCAGCCCTATGACAAATCGCTGGACTGTGTAGGTTCCTGACAACTGCCTTGGTGACTTCACAAAGTCTCCAGTTTGACTCTGAGCCCTGGCATTCGGACTTGGTCTGCTGGTTGGTTCCTGTGGCCTCAGCTGGGCTCTCTGCCCTGTGTCCACCGGGCCTGCTGAGGTGCCCTGCACACAGGACTCCATCTGTGTGACGCAAACCTCCTCCAGCTGGGCTGCTCCTATGGGAGGGCAGGGCCTCTAGTCTCCAAGGCCTCAGGTGAGTGCAGCCACTTTTGGCCTGGTCTGCTACAAACTCACCCCCAAGCAGGGCTGAGAAGGAAGATCCCACCTGTAAGTGTGTCCCCACTCGGGGCCGAGGAGGAAGATCCCACCTGTAAGTGTGTCCCCACTCGGGGCCGAGGAGGAAGATCCCACCTGTAAGTGTGTCCCCACTCGGGGCTGAGGGTGGCTATCCCTCCCACCTCTTCATAGAAAGAAGCGAGAAGAAAAGGGTGATACTGTGGTGCAAGGTAGAGCGGTTCTGCAAACAGCCAGTGTGTCCCTCTCTGCCACTGTCCCCCTGATCCTCCACTGTCCACTGAGGCACCGCCGCCTCTCCTTGGGAAGGTGTAAATAAATCATCACTGATGACCATTTGCCCGAGAAAGGGATGGGAGCAAAAGCTCCAGACCTCACCTTAGCACGTGACCCCATGCTTCTCATCTGCTTACCGCTATTTGTAAGAAGCAGATGTTTGGAATTATAACTCATTTTGCTCTGAATCAAGGATGATTTGGGTTCTCAGATTGCTCTCTGAAACCTGCTTTGTGTTGACAGGACTTGGACATTAGCCAGCAACGTGCACCTGTAGGTCCTGATTCAAGTCACCCAACATCCCAGTCCCCAGAGTTCCGTGAGCATGGAGTGTGACTCACGTCAGTCATTTTCAATTATTTCTTATAAATATATGCAGCTGTGAGAATGGTTAGGGGATATAAAACCTTTCACATGCAAGATGGTTCTGAGATGAAGCGAGGACTTAAGGTAGCACCAAGGTGACAGGCTGTGTTTGTTCTAAATTAAAAGACAAAAGCCAGAGAATTTGGAATCTTCAGGAGAGAAAGGAAATGATTTCATTGTCTTGATTTCCATGCTTTCTTTTTTAATTGCAGGGTTTGGATTTTAAAAGAAACGTTAACATTTGCAAAGGTGGGATCCTTAGCTCACATCAAGCCTCTTGTTCCCATGCCAGCAGCCTGGAGATTCTAAACCACAGACCGCCTTGTGTCGTCCTGCAGCTCTATCTGGAACTCAAAGCATCAGTATGAGCAACCTGGCTGTCACTGCTGGATCTCACGAAGAGATTCTCAGAATATACCTACCAAAGGAACCACTTTTCAAACCCCTAACTTGAGGAAAAGTCCTTTAAGATTTTAGTGCACAGAAATCATAAGCCCGTGGACAAAGCGCCCCACGCTGAAGCCGTCCAGAAGGCTCTTCTGCACTAGTGAGCCACGCTGAGATTAAGACTGATTAGCGGCATCAGGCTGTAAGTGGGATGAAATATGCTGCCACGTCTCGAGGAGTCATCCATTGGAGTTACCACTTGTCCGATTCCCGTCGGCAGCTGAATTTATCACACAGGCATGAAATCCGCCTGTAGCCTGTTCCTGGCTGCCTGACTCTTAATCAACTACCCACTCTTGGGGATTTTTGGCTGCCTCACCTGGTTATGCCAATAAATCTGAGTGAATAGCTGCTTGATTTGTTATTGATTTCCCCATGGACAAATTTGGAGCTTCATCTTCAACGATCAGTCTTCACCGTGGAAAGCCAGGGCAAAGGAAAAGCCTTGGCCACCTGGGGCGGCTCGGGGGCCACTTCTTTGTGTTAGAGCACTTACCATCTCAGATGACTGAATTTAGTTGGTGCCATAGATATTCTGGTTCAAGGGGAGAGAGGAGGAGTATGTGGGGGATCACGCATTCCTCACAGCCTGGCAGATCAGGGAACAGAAAGGAGATGCAGCAGAGCTGGACCCTAACACCTGTGGTCTTCCTCCGCTATGGCCACACCAGCTAGTCCTGACATCTCAAAGGTCCTACAACCTCACAAAGCATCGAAACCTGCTGTGGTGGACCAAGGTTTCAGTCAAGATCTTTGGTTGGGAAACAGTTCACACTGAGACCATCACAACAGTTAAAACTGGCTATGCTTGCACTGTTCTCAGTGTGAGCCAAACTGAGACCCCATGAGTGAAAACCCCCAGAATAGGAACACTGGAGCATCAGTGTTTCTCTAAATGGCTGCCTCACCCTTCCTGAGAATCTGAGCTCAAAGCCAACTCAGCTGGAGATTTTACCCCTATTGTCTGGGTTGATCTTTGTGTTCTCCTTAGAAGTGGCTTGATCTGGAATCCGGAGAAAGAAGTAGCTTCTGGAGACGGAGACGCAGCGAAGACCGGAGAGGGAGATGTGGTCTCATCTCATGACTTGCAGATGCATCTAGGACACCATCAGTCATGACTTGCCATTTTAGAGAGAAAAATCACCTTGGCCCCTTCCCCTGGCTTTCTCACCAAATCTTACAACTGTCCTTGTTTATCAATGTGGAGCGACTTTCTCCTGTGCTGGCTGTACACGAGATCTCATGCTGCCTATACAAAGAAAACCTCACGGGAAGATTGTTTAAATTAACCTAATGACTATTTTACGTGTGTGTGTGTGTGTGTGTGTGTGTGTGTGTGTGTGTGTGTGTGTGTGTGTGTGTGTGTGCCAGCATACACATGTGAGTTCAGATGTTCATGGAGGCCAGAAGAGGGCATCAGATCCCTTGCAGCTGGAGTTATAGGCAGTTTTGAACTACCCAGTGTGGGTGTGAGGAACTGGACTTGGTTCTCCAGGGGAGCAGTACACATCTTAAGTGCTGATCCATTTCTATATTTCCAAACTTTTAGTTTTTTGAGACAGGTTACCATACAGTCCAGGCTGGCCTGGAACTCACTATGTACATAACTGAAGATGATCTTCAACTTCTCATCCTTTGGCATCTACCTCTCCAATGCTGAGATTTCTTCTACCCAGGTTATGCAGTGTTGGGTATCAAACCCATGCACTTTGTGCATGGCAGGCACCAGCCCCAACTCCAACCCCAGCCCTAATCCCAGCCCTAACTCCAGCCACAGTCACAGTGGCAGACTCAGACCCACAGACCTAGACCCAGACCCAGACCCAGACCTAGTCACAACTGCAACCCTAGACCCAGACCCAGACCCAGACCCAGCCACAGCCCCCAGACCCACACCCAACTACAGCCACAACCCTAGACCCAGCCACAACCACAGCCTCTAGACCCAGACCCAGTGACAGCCACAACCCCAGACCCAGCCACAGCCTCAGACCCAACTACAGCCCCAGCCCCAGCCCCAGCTACAGCTACAGCCATAGCCTTAGCCCCCAGACCCAGCTACAGCCACAGACCCAGACTCCTTTCAAGAGTTGTTTGAGCAGGAGGATGTTTGTATTCTCCCTCTTTTCATTTATGGAGCCTGTGTTGGGGCTTTGGTTTTACATGTCCCCCAGCAGCCTTCTCACTGGAACACGCGTCATCTACCTGCTTGTCTGGAGGGCTGGGTTGTGGAGTTTCTTTGTGGCAATCTGAGTTCACTGTAAGAGGCTACTAGATCTGAAACAAAACACTGAGACCCTTAGGAGTATTCATCTCTCCTGGTAAACAGCTATAGGTTTGGGATGTGAATCTTAAAAGTGCATTCATCAGGCTTCAGGGTTTCAAAATGGAAATCCTAAGTCTTGGCAATACACAAGAAATAGAATTTTGAAACTCAATTGCACCTTTGGTGGGTGCTGAGGGAAGAGCCTCTAACTCAATTCTCAGAGCTATTGAGCTTTTATCTGCAGGCGTTTGCTGTCAGGGAAACTTCTGTTCAAATTTCTCTACCAAGCAACCTGGCCTAAAAGAACTGGTTGGAGGGACGAGCCTTGTGAGCCCCGCCTCCCCGGTGACAGTGCCCATGGTGTTCCCTTGTTGACAGTTCTCCAGTATGCACCCTGCAGAAGGAGTGGCAGGGAGCTGCAGGGGGCATGTGCCCATCAGAGGGGCTGTAGGCAGCCTCTGAGTCTGCTGCAAGCCTCTGCACATCTGTGCTTTTGGAGACCTTGACTTCCTGTGTCCTAGACAAACTCTGTCTGGCATAGAATGGATAGCTGCTGTCATCACTCTATCCCATCCCATCCCTGCTGTCACTCTATCCCATCCCATCCCCTGCTGTCACTCTGTCAGCCCCCAATTTATTTGTTTGCTGAAAATTTCATGCACACATATTATTTGAGCTTGTTTTCAAAATTAAAAGTAAAAATTTTAATGTTTTTGCCCCTTCAGGTCCTCTGTCTCTGTGTTTCTGTCTGTATGATTTTCTTTTGATTCGGATTATAGCTCATGGACCATGTTCAATTAACTTCCCCTCTTGTGTTTCTTCCTTCCTTCCTTCCTTCCTTCCTTCCTTCCTTCCTTCCTTCCTTCCTTCCTTCCTTCCTTCCTTCCTTCCTTCCTGCTGTGGATGATTGATTGATAAATAAAACTCTGACTGAACAGTAGCCAGGCAGGAAGGATAGGGTAGGTGGGACAAGGAGGAGAAGAATTCTGGGAGGTGGAAGGCTGAGGAAGAGAGACACCGTCAGCCGCCACCATGACAAGTGAGATGCAAGGTACCGGTAAGCCACGAGCCACGTGGCAACTTATAGACTAATAGAAATGGGTTAATTTAAGATATAAGAACAGTTAGCAAGGAGCCTGTCATGGCCATACAGTTTGTAAGCAATATAAGTCTCTGTGTTTACTTGGTTGGGTCTGAGTGGCTGCGGGACTGGCGGGTGAGAGAGATTTGTCCTGACCATGGGCCAGGCAGAACCAGGAAAACTATAGCTACTCCTCCCTCCCTCCCTCCCTCCCTCCCTCCCTCCCTCCCTCCCTCCCTCCCTCCCTCCCTCCCTCCCTTTCTCCCTCCCTCCCTTTCTCCCTCCCTCCCTCCCTCCCTCTCTCCCTCCTTCCTTCTCTCTATCTCTTTCTTTTTGAAACAGGGTCTCACTAAGTAGCCTTGGCTGGCCTTGAACTCAAAGACATCCTCCTGCTTCTGCTTCCTCTCTGAACAGGACAGGGCGCAACAGAGAGAGCTTGGCTGGGAAATGAAAACAAATCTCCACTCAGCCACTGGCAATGCTGAGACCCCAGCAGCCACCTGAAGCTCTGTGAGTTCCCTGAGCATCCATTTTCTCATTGGAAAATGGAGATTATCACAGCCGCATTTTGGGGCTACTGTGTAGTAAAACCGTCCAAGTCTCCAAATCAGCCACGGCATGAATAAAAAGACAGCCACTCCTAGAAGATGCTGTAGTAACCATGGACAAGATGTGTCCACTGCCTGTTTGGTTTGACTACAGCAATTATAAAAAGATATTTTCAAGGCGCTCGAGAAGCCTGAATGTGGACTTTCTGTCAGACAGTATTAAGGGAGAATGTTTATTTTATAAAGTCTAATAATAGCATTGTGGTTTACAAGTAAATGTATTTTTATTTAAGAGACAGATACAGAAGTGTTAAGCTAGAATTGAACTGTCTTAAAGCCAGGAAATTATTTTTAAAATGCTTAAGCAAAAAGCATCAGAAGCAAACAGCAGAGTCCTAACCATCAAATCAAGCAGACATTTGGGCCTGGCACACTCTTTTCCTTGGTGCCTGGTACAGTTTTTACAATGAAGGGTTACAGCAATGGTCTGTGCAAACGTCTCTGCAGGGGCCCACGGTGCTTCGGGTGTATAAAGTTGTTGGTATGCATTTATTGATATTTTTCTTTACCCAAGAAAGGAAATGCATGAGTTGAGTATATGACCAGGAGAGCAACAAACGTGGCCCGACACTTCCTCTTAAACTTACTTGGATAGTTATAAGACCTTCTTTAAATTTTTAAAGCTCGGTTGTGCCATCCTGGACCATGGACTTTGTAAACTACAGCCTCACATTGCTATGTCAAAACGTTGGACACACCAGCTCTAAGGTGCATTTCAGTTCTCCTCAGGAAGGGAGATGGCCACTTTCAATTTAAGAACTGAATAATGGTCTCGAATCTGTAACTAAATTCTCTACAATTTTATTTTTAAAAAAAAATCAAAAGACTAAGATTAGAACTCAGCATGGCTTCTGTTTTGTGTTCACTGTGTGCCAGCGTAAAGGGTCAGGTGGGCCATTTCCTGCTTTCCGACTTCCACCCTAGCCAGACAACTCGGGGCTTACCCGGTCTGGCTGATAGGGTGTGATGGAGATGCAGCAAAGCTGACAGGTGGAAAGGACTCGTGTGGGGCTCCCTGCCATTGGAGCCACGGCCTGTGGTGGTTCTGCCTCTGTGGGTTGTCATCTTAGAACCACACAAGTGCGGTCAGGCCTCCGCTCACACTGGGCTGTGGGAGCCAGGCTACTCCAAGGGGAGTGAGTGCCATCTATGGCAGTGGTTCTCAGCCTTCCGAATGCCGCAACCCTCTAATACAGTTCCTCATGTGGTGACCCCCAACCATAAAAGGTTTTCATTGCTACTTCATAACTGTAATTTTGCTTCTGTTATGAATCATATTGTAAATATCTGATATGCGACTCTCAAAGTGGGTCTCAGCCATTGATCTATGGGCAAGACCATAGCTTGAATCTCCTTTCCCCTTCCACTGCTCCCCCCTGTGGATTTGGATCCTAGTCCTTGCTGTCCTCATTCCTTCCTGGGGAAGGGGACTCTGTAACTGTTCAGGGTAGAAATGGTCCCCAGGTTTGAATAACACCATTCAGGAAATACAATCCTCTACTGCCTATTTGAAGCATGCCCTTGTCTGGACATGTGTTGCATGGATGATTCAAGGAACTCTAATTCCATGGAAGCAATTCCCAGTTATCTGCTGAATGTTACTCACATACCATTCTCCAGAGAGCCCTGATCCCAGGGAGGGCGTAAGCCCTGTACATGAGCAGCACTTGGTGGGCTCAGCCGGTGGTTTGGGTCTGTCCCACAGAGGCCTCTATGTTGAAAATTTGGTTCCTGATGCAGCAGTGTTGAGATGGGCTGTGGGATATGACTGGATCATGGGTACCCTTCCCGCTGGTGGGCTGGTCCACTGATTGACTGACGTTTCTAAGGGCTATTGGTAAGAGGTAGACACTTTAGATGATGGCATCTGACCAGGTGATTCCTTGGGTGGAGTAACTGCAGAGTGTACCCTCCTCCACCCATCTTTCCTCCTTGTCCTCTTGATCTCTTGGATTGCAGGCCATTATTAAATTATCTATTCCTCTTCCACACTTCTCATTGCCATGACAACCGTCCTCATCTCTGCTCAAAGCAATAGAGCTAGCCAAGCATGGATTTAAAACCTCTGAAAACATGAACTGAAATAAATCCTTCTTTTACATTGTTTATCTCAAAATGATGGAAAGGGACCACAGGATCTGACTCTGAACCAGATAAGGCCACCTGTGACTCTCCTGCCAGTCTTCCTGTAGGATTCTCAGATGGGAGGACTCAGCCTTCCTGTTGGATAGACAGGGTGCAAGGGGATGACCGAGAGGGATTGCTGGCTGAGTGGGTGTCTGAACATCAGGCTTCAGCTTGGTGAGGCATTGTGCTCATGTTACATGCGTCCCTAAGTGGGTAGAGAACAGGTTCACTCTCAGAGGAGCATGCTCTACATGTTCAGACATGTTCAGACAATCAAGCTTTTGTCTATCTTTCTGCTACCTATGTGGCCTGCCAAGTAGCTTCTGTGAGTCGTTGTTTATGAATATATCTCAGGTAGTGGCAATGTCCTTCTTTCCAGTTCCCTGGGAGCTTAGGGCTGTAGCCCCACCTCACCTACTTGAGAGATGGCTCTGTTCTGGAGCAGATAAGGAATAAATCCATCATCTTCTCCACTCTTGGGGAGCTCACAACCTCATGGACTGAGAATACATGAAGACAGGTGTGGAGGCTACAGTGAGGAGGCTGTGGTTGGAATGTGGGAACTTGATTCTGCAGGACAAGTGTGCAAAGGATATGATCTACAGAGAAGAGAAAGCCTTGTTTTACAGGGTTCTTTGAAGTGGGTTGGGGAGGGAGGCAGAAGTACGTTGAGAGTTCAGCCTGTGAAGAGGCCCCACCATCACCAGCTTGTGGAGCATCTGGGAGAGGAGCCGATGGTGCAGAACACCGAGTCAGAGGATCGAGGATAACCTGGGGGAGAGGAAGTGGGAGGGAAGGGTCCAGTGGGGCCTGCAAGGGAGGAGGGAATCTATAACCTTGCAAAGGGAAGCCTGGGAGTCCTTAGTGTCCCTCGAGTTCCCAAACCCCACACTCAGTAGCCATGGACCTCGCTGCTTGTGGGGCAGAGTGGCTCTGAGTGGTTCTAAAGAGTACTACTTTGTCTAAGATGTGTTGGTGGTGGGTGGGTCTGAGGATGTGTTTGGTGAGGAAGGAGGTGTGAGGATGAATTGTAGGATGGAGGTCTGAGGATATGATTGGGGGAGATCTACATGTACTTCAGTGTTTGCGGATTTGCAAGTACACGCTTATGAATGTGCAAAAAGAATGAATGTTAGTTAGGAACCATGTACATGAGCTGTACATGAGTTTTCTCCCTCCACCTTCCCCAAAGCACCCCTAAAATCATCCCCAACCCTTTTTAGCACCGGGGAACCTAAAGTTAGAGCGACAAATGAGTGTCATTGTAGTCACAAAGACAGTGAGTTGGGAAGCCAGGCTTTGGATCTGAGCTGTAGGCAGGCTGTCTATCTTCTCAACATGCCTCCCTATGGGGGGCCTTTAGTTTTTGGTCTTAAAACTTAAACTAGAGGCTTTGAGGATGACCCAGTCAATGTTGGTGAAATGCTTGTGCAAGCATGTGGAACAGAGCTCCTCAACTTCCAAGCAAAAGCCAGGCATGACGGTACATGTCCGCTACCCCAGCACTGGGGAGGCAGAGGCAGGGGGAGCTCCAGGTTCAGTGGGAGACCCTGCCTTCAAAAATAAGGTTGAGAAAATCAAGAAGGATACTTGACATTGACCTCTGACCTCCACATGTGAACTCCTGCGTATAAGTGCCTATTCATGAATCATGCCCCCATCCCCCATACTGGAATAATTCAATTTACTTCTTGCTTTCTTTCCATTCTTAGAGATCTTCTCAGAGTTCTGTGTGTGAGGGAGGAAACAGAGTCAGGGGACCTGCCACGGAAACCTTCGTTTTCCAGTCCTGATTCTGTAATGGAGACAGGTTCTGTGCCCTAAAGCTACAGGAACATCATGCGGAGAAGGTCCCCTGTAAGTGAGTGGGGAAGCAGGGCTACATGTGCATGGGTTTGTAGCCACACTCTATCCTTCTCACCTTTTAGATGCTCTTGGAGGTGAGGAAGCAACGGTTCCTCAGTGGGGAGAAAGAGAACGCTCTTGGATTTCCGGTTGCAGCGTGTCCTCTTCAGGGTCTGTAATGTGGGGACACATCTGTCAGAGTCATTAGGAGGCACAGTCTCCTGGTGGGAGCTGAGCCACTGAGTCAGCCTGAGGAGAAATGAGGACAAAAGAAAAACAGCAAATGAGCCCCCCTCCTGGAGCTTAGGAAGCAGAAGCTTTCAGAGGAGAACCCGCTTCTCTGACAGAAGGTTCTGGATTTTCTGCTGGAGCTAAAGGTTGGGGTGTTGTTAGGTGCTCATCTCTGTGTGCTGCTGCTTCAGTGTCTCGAAAGCACTGCTGGTGGGAATTCCAAACACCGAAAATACATATCCTGGTGATCAGCCAGAGACAGAGCCTACAGGGCCGCTGGTGTGTTCTGGTATCAACTTGGACTTCTTTACTTTTCTGAAGAGACGTGAGAGGCCTTCAAAACATCACCACGGGGCTGATAAGACAGCTCAACAGGTAAAAGGACTTGCTGCACAAGCCTGTCAACATGAGTTCGATCCCCAGAACCCACATAAAAATAGTGGAGAGCTGATTTAACGGAGTTGTTCTCTGACCACTGCATATGTGCCTGGCACACACAAAACCCACTCTCCCAATGATAACAACTAAAAAAAAAAATGTAAGGCTTAGAAGGTGTGTGTGTGTGTGTGTGTGTGTGTGTGTGTGTGTGTGTGTGTGTGTCTAAGGATCAGCAGCCCTGAAAAGTAAGACTAGTGTCATTTCTGCCCCACAGATGGGGAACTGACCAGTCACTCAGCTGAGTCATGGAAGAAATGCTTGTTCCTCTTTACCCATGGTGTGGGCTAAGGGCTTTTGGCCTGAGATGATTATCAGTTTTTCTGGAAACTGTTCTTCACGTGCCTGCTACCGCCACTGACTTCAGAGAGTGTGACATTAGCTCTTGTAGCACTAGGTAAAAAATTTAAATCAGATTAGGAAGCAGGGTTGCCATGGCACCGGGAAAGTACACTTTCATGCAAAGCAATTTAATAGATGTGAAAATGTGTACCTTCTTGCGGAAACACTGTATTTTTGAGATAAAAGCCTCCAGCAGCAGGCTAACAGACAGGCATCTCTTTGGAGGCCTTTCCCACCCCTGGTTTTTTCTGCTTCCTGTCAGGGGAGGGCTGGTGTCCATAGAACATCTTCTAGGTAGTGTATGAGAAAGAAGGGTTTCGAGTCTGGGACGGGACCTGGAAGTTCAGAATTTAGCAGCCCCATCTGTTTGGCCTCTTTGGAGACTTCTACTGGGCAGCATCATGGTGACAGTGTGTGGAGGGAGAAATCACGTGGCTAAACTGGAAACAGGAGTGAAGAGGGCCAGGTTTGCTCTCAGGTAACATCCTTCTCTACAGAGAACCATCAGGTAGCATCAGGCACTGTGGAATCATTCAGTTCCATTGAGGGCCGTTCCTGGCAACCTGATCTCCTTACTGTTAGTCTCTGCACATACAGGCTTCACCACTTCTCAGGGGTTCCACACTGACGGTTAAACTCTGGCATGTGAAGCCTTGCAGGGCACACTGAAGGCCTGTCCAAATCACAGTGCACACCAATGCAATATGCAGACTTGGTGTGCACAGAGACATCCACATGTGTGCCAACCCTGTCCACTGAGCACATCACAGCAAGACGGTGATCTGGGATGACAGAGTCTAGGAGGAACATCCTGGGGGGACCAGCAAGGCAGCAGAAGCCAAGGAAAAGCACAGAAAGCTGTGTGCAGCCAGCTCAGAGGGATGTGCCTTCTGTCACAGCTGCCTCTGTCAGCCCCAGCTTACCTGATGCTTTGAGCAGGGAATGAGCGCCCAGGACTAGGTAGGTACTTTCTTCTTCTGGTTCAAACCAGAGGCTAGAGCAACTGTTTCCTCTGTCAATTGTTCCTGTCATTTATTGGCTTATTTTGCCACTTTGATGTGCATGACTAACATGGGGCCTGGGTGCTCTTACTGCACCCTCACCCCCACCCTGCACTTTCCCCTCTCCCTCTGCTGACTCCCCTGCAAGCAGAGGCTTCCCTTGTGGTGGCCTTTTTCATTTCTGCCTATTTTTCATTTCTTCTTTCCTTTTCACAAGCCCTACTGGGTAACAGGAAAAATGCCTCTCTGGCCACGGTATAGGCACAGCTGTCAGCCAGCTGGGGAAATCTGAGCCTCAACAGTCCCTTAGAGATGGAAACCCTTCCTCATCCCTCGCTGGTCTCTGATACAGAGGGTGGTGCTCAACAGGAACACCTACGACATCTGTGTCATCCTTGTGCAGTGTCAAAACTCCAGCTGAGGACAGGAGAACAGAACCAGAGTGGAATTCTTTGCTTCTGTAAATCCCAAGTGATCACATTCACTTTGGAAATGAAATTGTGTTAGAAAGTCAAGATGAAACCAAAATCCTTGGGATTAAGTTTCACTTGCAACCCATTGATGTTTACCTCTGGATGGCAGAATGGCCTGGCTGCTACCCCCAGATCTTAGGGTCCCTGTCTGACTCCACTACAGCCATAGATCTTGGGCCATAACTGCCCTGGAGGCTTTCCCATTCTGGAGAGGGGAAACATCTTTGAAGAGTGGTTCCAAATTCACAAGGGACACATGCCAGACCAGCAATCAACAAAGAAAGCTGATGTGTCCTGAGGCCATCTCCATGCCAGGCAGTCGATGTTCAGGATCATAGATGATTGTGATTGCAGCCACTCATGGAGGTGGCTTCTGTCATCCCTGGTTTTTCAGGTAAGAAGCCAAGATTTTAGTGATGCCATTACTCAGTCAAGAATATGCATCTTGAATGTTGGTTCTGGCATCTGTGAGCACTTTTGGTGTGGATAGCTTCATCTGTTAGGTCTCAGAGAATTATGGAGAACACTGTACTGAGGGCAGGGGTGGCCACAGGAAGGTCTCCTGGGTGCCAAAGCATGGGGAAGGCATAGCCCATGCAAGGAGGGTGGGGCTTTTTCTTTCAGGGGCCAGGCATTGAAGAGGGAGCTGTGGGGAGGCCTTTCTGACCAGGGCAGACCTACTCACTGCCACAGCCCTGGATATCTTCATTATAGATCCCATTGGTATTAACTGTGAGATCATTGGCCAGTGTCAGGTAGAGTGAGTCACAGAAGCCTTGGGAGCCTCAGAGTAGAGCCTGGCAATCTCCCAGCTCTAACTCTCATGGGAAAAGCCTTGGAGACAGCCTTCTAGGGAGGCTTCTGCTGGCTCTCACCTCAGCTTCTCCTGTATTCTGAGAAGTGACAGGAGATCCATGTTCTGTTGGTGTGGAGATCAGAGGGGTTAATGACAATCATCCAGTCATAGCCTTGGCATGGGGGAGTGTTCTGAGATGCAAAATGTGGATACAATCACTTAAAGAAACCCCAGTGACCCTGGATTGCCTTGTGGGGAGAGTCTCTCTCATTAAAAACGAGGCACAGTAGCTATTGGCAGTTCACCAACAAGATTCAGTGGCTGTTCTCAGAAAATGAAGCAAGTGTAGTGTTCTTTCTGTGTGGTGTCTCGGTGACACTTCCCAGGGAGCAGAAATCTGGAAAGACCTAGCGGTAAGACATCCCGGCAGCGGGGTGGGTAGAGCGGCTGCAGATGGGGACAAGGAGGATGCTCCCCTCTTGGGTCTTCGTGCCTCAATCCTGTCAAGATGAGCTTCGGAAGTGTCAGCCCCTCCACAGGCTGCGCCACCAGGCAAAGCTGCGCACTGTCTGTGTGTGGATTCTGCAGCTCGGTCTTCAAGTGTCTCCGAAAGAGTGGAAGCGCTTAGTTTCTGGCAGGATGTAGCTGAACCATGATTCGTGGCTGCCTCCCAGATGGTCATCCAAAACAAGCGAGCAGTCAAACCTCATTTGGAGGGAGGAGGCACAGCAGCTGTCTCCATACAGCCTCCCCGGTGGCTGGATCGGCTCCCTGTGATACAGCAGAGTGCAAACCGGTAAGCTGAGTACAGCCTGTCTGTCGCTCCTCGTCCTCGGGGGCTGCCTCTCTGTCGCTGTTCCCTATTAAAAAGTGCCCAGACCACATGTCTTCCCTGTCTAAGGCAGAGAGCTGGCAAGTCAGTATATCGACACTGTTTAACACAAACCTGGGGACAGCAGGCCCAGGAAGTCAGTGTTCCCCATGATTGAACCAGACAGGGCTCTGAGGCTGCAAGGCACTGGAACTAGGGGAGAAAGGAGTATGCATGGGCTTACATAATAGAAAAGTCCATGCCTAACTAACTGTCTCCTCAGTACTCTGCCCAGGGGTGTGAGGTACCTTGCCTTACAGCTGTATCACCTTAGTTGATTTCATTGGTGGTCAGCTTCCCAGTGGGGTAACAAAGACACTCCAAGGCCAGCAGCTGGGCTTAATCTGGAGCAGCCTGGAAGGGCCGTTTGTGTTCTTTAGAGAGTTTACTTATGGAAAGTCCCAGGAAGCCCCTATCTGAAAGAAAGGGCTGTGGTGTCCCAGCCACAGGCATGGCATTAGATATGCTGGGATGGAAGGGTAAGGGGCTAGTGTGAGCACAGCCCACCAGAGTGGTGAAGCACAGACAGTTCCTATGGAGTCTTGCTGTAATAGAGGGACTCTGGTGTCACATAGCATCAGCCCATGTGGAGTCACCTTGCAGTAATAGCACAGGGGCTCATGCTGGGTCCTCGCATAGTGTGGCCCTGCTGCTGGATGATGATGATGATGATGATGATGATGATGACGATGATGATGATGATGGTGGTGGTGGTGATGGTGATGATGATGGTGGTGGTGGTGATGATGATGATGATGATGATGGTGGTGGTGGTGGTGGTGGTGATGGTGATGATGATGGTGGTGGTGGTGAAGATGATGATGGTGGTGATGATGGTGATGATGCTAATGATGGTGGTGATGATGATGATGGTGGTGGTGGTGATGATGATGATGGTGATGATGCTAATGATGGTGGTGATGATGATGATGGTGATAATGGTGATGATGGTGGTGATGCTAATGATGATGATGTAGCTATGATGATGATGACGATGATGGTGATGATGGTGATAATGGTGGTGATGATGATGATGGTGATGATAATAATGATGGTGACGATGATCAGGTCCAAGACTGAATAAAAAGGAGAAAGTGAGATGAACATCAGCATTCCTCTCTCTCTGCTTCCTTGCCTTGGATGCAACACAACCAGCTGTCTCATGACCCTTGAACTATGAGTCAAGACAAACGCTTCCTTTCTTAGGTTGCTTTTGTTGCAGCTATCACAGAAATAGTGAGCACGCTGGGGTCCACTCAGGTGAAAGGTCCCATGTGCACTGACTTACAGAGAAGATATTGGAGTTTTTAAAGGGACCTCATGGGTGGTACATGACTTCTGGAGGAGGCCATCAGCACAGAAGTGTGGAGAACCTCTGTGCATGTGCTGTGTTTCCCTCTGCTGTGTTCTCTAGGTTTGAAAACAGAAATCTCATCCATTTGTTTAGATTTATACCCCTGCGTGCAGTGTTCACTGATGCTATTGTAAATGGCACTTCGAATACTTGGTAACCCAGGGCTTACTGATGTCGTCTGGAAATGTGGGTGACTTCTGCATGCTGGTGACAGCAGAGGCTGAGGTATGCCCCTGTCTCTCAGGTCAGCATTGGAGTCATAATCCCTCGGGTGTGTGGTGCATTTGCCACCCACAGGGTTCAGCTTAGTCCCTCTTGGGGAGGTGGTTATGCTAAGGAGAACCATCTTAGCCAAAGCTGAGGCTCCTGCCACCTTCCTCAGAGGACTGATCCAACAGTGGGGGGGCACTTGATGGATGGTTTGTGAACCCTGTAGAGTTGTGGACTGCCTCTTTCCTCAGACCCTGACTCCTTTTTACTCCCACTTACGTTAAACTCCAAAGAACCTGCCAGAAGATCTCTGAATGGACCTTCCCAGCAACCCCCTAAGTAGAAAAACATACCGGAGCATTTGATCCCAACACCAACTCTGTGCCACTTGCTGCCCACATCCCCCTGCCCAGGCTGTGTGCTGGCCACACCATGATGGCTAGTGCATGGGCACAAGTGCTTGGCCTTAAGAGATTGTGGGCAGAACCTTTTGGAACTATGAGCCATCTAAGTCTCTCCTCTTTTTGATTGCCCTGTTGGGCATTTCCTGTCCAGGGATGATGGTCCCACCCCTGATATGAGGGATGCATGGCTGGGAAGGGGTGGGGCAGCCAAAGTTTTGTTTGTGGGACACTTGATTCTATTTAATTTTCATAAAAGGGGTAAGACAAGGGGGTCAGATGCCTCTCTGTGAGTGTTTAGGTTTCTCCTTGTGCAAGTTTAGAGAAGCTAAATGTTTTAGAGACGTTCAGTTCCATCTACATTTAAAGCTGGCTGGCATTAATTCTTTCCTAACTCCCTTATCTCTGTATAACCACAGTGTCTCAGCGAAGGCCCATCCTGTATTCCTTATTCTGGAACTTTTTAATATCTTTTCATCTCTATTGGTAGCTGGTTTAATTTTGTGTAGCCCTTTGAAGCACTGTTTGTGCCTTTTTAATTTTCTTTATTGCTTACTTCATAGTCCTCTGATTTTGACTCTTCCCTTTGTGGATTCCCTTTTTTGTGTGTTTACTGTGGGCTTAATTTACTCTTGGGTCTCATACGGAGCTGGCATTTGTGTCCAGGTGTGGTCTGACTGAAATCATAAAAGACAGATGTAGTGTAGGTGGGCTCCAAGTCATAGCAAGAGCTGGCAGGGAGATGGCAGAGCCACTCTGGGGCAGATTCGAGGTGTGGACTACGTTCCTTTCATTTTCTGGGGGCAGTGTGAGCCTCTTTGTCTTCGGCTTGTCTTCGGGTTTCTGTTGCTGTGATGAGCACCATGACCAAAAACATCCTGGGGAGGACAGGGTTTGTTTCATCTCACAGCTTCAAGTCCATCATTTCGAGAAGCTGGGGCAGGAGCTCAAGGCAGGAATCCTGAAGCAGGAACTAAAGCAGAGGCCATGGAGGGGAACTTCTTACTGGCTTGCACCCCATGACTTGATCAGCCTTCTTTCTTATGGCACCCAGGATCACTAGCCCAGCGGTCCTCCCACATCAATCACTAATCAAAAAAATCCCCTATTGCCGGGCGGTGGTGGCACACGCCTTTAATCCCAGCACTCGGGAGGCAGAGCCAGGCGGATCTCTGTGAGTTCGAGGCCAGCCTGGGCTACCAAGTGAGTTCCAGGAAAGGCGCAAAGCTACACAGAGAAACCCTGTCTCGAAAAAACCAAAAAAAAAAAAAAAAAAAATCCCCTATAGACTTGCCTGTAGGCCAATCTAATAGAGACAATTAATTCCTATACCAAGAGGCCCTCTTCCCAGATAACTCAAGCACGTGTGTCAATGTGACAGAAGCACTAAGCTGGACAAGGGTCTTCGAAGTAATGATCAAGGCAGTGTGAGGGGGGTGGTGTAGACAGGGTTGGGGGCAGTGGCTGAGCTGGAGTCCAGGGTCTGCTTTGCCACTCAGCCTTGTCTCTTTTAGGACAGTAGTGGGAGCCTTGATGACCATCCTCTGAGTGCTGATCTGAGTCTGGTGCCTAGTGAGCACTCAGCCAGGACTCATAGTGAGTGCTTTACCAGGCCAGGTATTCCCAGATGCTTGGTTTCTTCTTCAAAGAACTGAAGAAATGCACACAGCCAGCCAAGTAGCAAAGGAACCATATCCAGAAGCAAAGCCAGCTCACAGGTCAGGGAAGGGTCACAGGTGCAAAGGGGCTGCTGGTGAACTGAGCTGGAAAGCTTGAAGGTCTTGGCTGTTGGGTGTAGCAGGAAGAGCTGGTGCTGTGGCAACAGTGTGGGTGGCTTTCTGGGTTGATTGACAGGCTAGGGTTTTGTAGGCTTTGCTCACTGTCCTTTCTCAGGATGCATCTGACTTTAATCACATGCACACCCAGTCGCTCACCTGCCTAGGGGTGGTGTCACCCACAGTGGGCTGGGCCCTGCTGTATCAGTTACCAATGAGGAAATGCTCCACTGATAAGTACACCGTCTCATGAAGGCTGTTCCTCAGTTGAGGTTCAAGTTGACAACCAAGATTAGCTATTATGCATGAAACCAGTTAATGCTGTATTGGTCTCCTGTCTCTAGTTTCCAGATAAGTTCCAGGACATGTTTGCACAGCAATGGGGCTTTCCTGAAGGATTTCTTTGGAGGAGTGGCAATCCTCCCTAGAAATGTGTGTGAGTAGCGTGGTGCAGATGGGAGTTCTAGGTGCATTGCTAGAGAGGGGAGTGTGTAGCTCAAACCAAGTGGAGCCCCAGATGGCTAGGATTTCCTCATGCCTGTCTACCTCAAGAGTCTCTCACACAGGCCACATGCAAGTGACTTTGCCCCATGTAAGAGGAACTAGAAATCCCCAGGCCAGATCCCATAGCCTTTGGTGGCCTGTCCAACCATCATTTGACTCATTTTTCATGGGACTATTCTTTGCAGCCTGCAGCATGTCCTGAGGATGGCTTCTTTCTTTTAGACAAATCTGGTACCCAAGAAGAAACAGCTCGCAGTGCACCTTGGGACAGATTCTGCTTTGAAAGCTCTGCTCAGCTTCTTTGAATGTGAAAGTCCTTTCAAGCTATTTTTAAATCTAATTTTACATTAATCTTTTAATATGATCTAATTCAATCACAAGTCTTAAATCTCTCCTGGTGAACGGGTGGCTCTATTGAACACCCTTAGGTGGGTTTACGAAGGTGAGCGGTTTCGTCTTCTGCAAGTTGGAATTGTCTGCTGTGTCCTCTCCTTTGACACGGTACCAAGCTGGGGCACTGTAGCGCATCCTCCTCACACACCCACCCAGTCCTGGCCTCCAGAGGAGAGGCAGCTGCCATCCTTGCTGATGAGAAGCATGGTGGGGATTTGGGCCTGGCCCTCTGCCCAAAGATGCTTACAGACCAGTGGTCTGTGGGGCTCAGGGGAGTCTCAGGCAGGGGCACTGCAGGGTATCACCACTTGTCACTAAAGGCTGAGGCAGCCCATTTCCCCACAAAGAAGCAGGAGGATGAAAAAGTGGAACTGGATGCTACTCCATGTCCTCTTTCCATGCATCATGTGGGGGCAGCTTGCTCCCTAGAGGATGTGTGGCAGTGTCTGGAGATGGTTTGGCTGATACAACTAAGCTGTGATGGTTTGCAGCACCTTCTGCCAAGACCAGGGGTACAGCTAAACATCCACAAAGCCCTGACAAGCAGTGATTTGATCCAAAATCTTAATGGTGTGGAGGTGTGCAGCATGAATCTTAAAGGTACTTATTAATAAAATCAAACCTGAGACCAGGTATTGGGGTGAACACTGGAAGATCAGAACAGGCCACAGCTTCCTCACCTTGCCAATTCCTCAGCTGATCCTGTTTCCTCAGACTGGAAGCCTCTGAGTCCTCATATCCGAATGGATCTTAGCTGAACTGTTGCTAGAAGCCTGAAAGCTTAACCAGCCAAATGCTTAACTAGCCAAATGCTTCTAGTTTCTGGTCTTCACGCCTTATATATCTTTCTACTTTCTACCATCACTCCCTGGGATTAAAGGTTCACTTTCTGGGATTAAAGGTGTGTGCCACCATGCTTGGCTGTTTCCAATGTGGCCTTGAACTCACTGAGATCCAGAGGGCTTTCTGTCCCTGGAATGCTAGGATTAAAGGCGTGAGTGCCACCATTTTCTAGCCTAAGTATCTAGTGACTTTTCTGTTCTCTGACCCCAGATAAGTTTATTAGGGTACACAATATTTTGGGGAACACAATACCGCCACAGAGGTGAACCATCCTAACTCATGGAATCATCCTCATTTTGGTGGATCTGATGTGATTCTGAGTCCATCTGCCCTGACAGGCACAGGCAGGGCTGGAAATCACTTCATAAAGAAAATGTCAACTGGGCTCCCAGGACATCTATGACACTAAGTGTAAGAGATTCCAGGGAAAGCCTAATTAAGAGCCATGTACCTGAAAGATGTGGTGGGGGCCACAGGAAACTGCCTGGCATTGCTAACCAGAGCTTCCCCTGTCTGCACATTTCTGGCCTCAGTTTTTTGTGTTACCCTGGTCAAATCCATGTGTTGATTGACAGGGCCATGGGGGTACGTGATGTTGGTCAAGTGTCACTCTGGGTGTGTCTGTGAGGGGTTTCCTGGTGAGATATCATTTGAGTGGGAGACAGGGTGGAGTAGATGGTCTTCCCCAGTGTGGATGGGCCTCTGCTCAACAGTGAAGGCCTGATTAGAACCAAAAATGGGCTTCCCCAGAGTCCACATTTGTGGACTTAAACAGAACCCTGGTTTCTCTTGCTCTTGAGCAGGTCTGTGTTAGGATAGAAGCTCACACACTGTTCACCGGGCTTCAGGCTGGCCCACTGCAGATTGTGGGGCTGGCCAACATTCTTATGTTTCTTTACAGTAAAGTCCTTTGTTCTCTCTCTCTCTCTCTCTCTCTCTCTCTCTCTCTCTCTCTCTCTCTCTCTCTCTCTCTCTCTCTCTCTCTCCCTGTTGGCACCACTTCTCCAGACCACACTCTATGCATTTATTTTCAATTTGAAAATTCAAATGTGATTTTCCGAGCACTTCTCGTGTTTTTTTCTTGTGTGCCCTCTGTGGCTATGTGAAGTAGGTGTGGGGATTATTAATGTGTTCTGCCAGCCAGGTCCCTCCTGTGGCATTTAATGTGTCCCCACACCCCTTGTCCCAAGTGTCCCATAGTACATTGATCCATCAAGGATTCACGTGTTACCCTGAATGAAATAACGTAACCTACCCACATACATAATTTAATCAGAAATCAATTTCATGCCCTAACTATAATATAAAGGTCACTTGAAGGGAAAGCAATTTAAAGAAAAATATGTATTTCAGAACACAAAGGCCCAGGAAGGCCTGGCCTAGAAGATCAGTGAACGCTTGCTTGATTACTTCATGGATGAAGGAAGAGACACAGATGCATGTGTTACTAGACAGCTCCACCAGAGGCAATTCTCCAGAGCTGGACCCAACTCTTCAGATGGTCCCCACACCCCAAATCAGGGTCACATGGAGGGAAATTCCTTTCAAGTTCACTCTGTGACTAGGACTTGGATAATCAGGATCTTCTCCTCCACCTGCCTGGTGGGTGCACCTATCAGCTTGTGCAAAGTGGTCCAATGGCCATAATACTTCCTCTCCCACCAACTGCCAATCTCAGCAGCATTGTCCAACTTATACAGACACAAAGTCCTCCAAGAGGCATGAGTCCTGGTTGAACACCACTGAGCCTGTCCTCTTCCTTTCCTCTGGGTTCTTCCTTCTGCATGATGAGGTGGAGGTCCTGTCCCTCCCCTAACTTCTCACTGTGTTGCTATGTGGATGGGGGAGATAGAGATGGACTAGGCCTTCTTTGTAGCCCCTGGATCCCATCTGACCTATAGGTGGCTCTAGCCAGATTGAGAAGCCAACTTGAGTCCTGTTCCAGTCACTGGAATAGGGAGAGTTGACCAGTAACTATTGTCACAATGATTTTCCATCAAAATGAAGAAGATTGGCATGGTCAGATCTCATGCTTTAAAGAGAAGTGTCCTCATTCCAAGCAGCCAGCCACTGTACTAGGCCCCCAACCCTACCTCAAATACCGCTGGAAAGTGCCATGGGGGCTGGCTGTGATCTGAGCACCCGCCCTCACCAGCAGTATTTTCAGTCTTGGTCTTCCTATATATTTTCACCAAAGTTTAACAAATAAATCAAGAGGTCACAAAACCCAGGGTGAGTCAAGCATTCCTAGAGTCCAAAGAAACACCTGTTTTGTAGACACTGCCCTTCATCAACCATGTCTCCAGAGAGTGAGTGGTGTTAACATGTTAATGCAAGAACTTGGTGAAAAACAAGCCTGTTGTTGCTGACACTGCGCCGTGGGAACATCATCACCGCACTGCCTGGACTCTGGACCAGAGGGACAGCTGTGTAGGTCCGGAAGTGCTGGAAGAAGAAGTGCATCAAGGAGGTAGGCCAGCAGGGGGCTGGCGCTGCTTGCTGCCTCTGTTTGCAAAGTATTTGTGTTTGCTTCACAAAGCTCCATCCAAATCCCCAAACTGCATTCCTGTCTCTGTGTCAGTGAAAGCAAATTCATCTTCAGAGCAATTCCACATCACCAGTTTAACCTTTTATCGAGATATGTGTGCAGAGGGCCCATCTCACCCCATCCAAGAACACAGTGTTCCTTCAGTGGCTGCGCTAATGAGAGGTCGCGCCAAGCAGCCATGGGAAAGCGCAGAGCCCCTGTTACAGCTTCTCATCCTTCCACAGGAGCCAGGGAGAGGATCCTAAGGATTTTGCCCATGATTCCTCTGGCACTAATTAGACATCGTTCAGAAAATGAAGCCAAATCTTTCTTTTGTGATTACTGCTTTCAGATGGGAGCCAACTTTTGGAAGTTTTCAGGGGACACCAGAGTTATTACTGTCTACAGGCGGTGTTCTACATAAAATCAGAGTTATAAAAGTAAGGTTGATGCACAGACGGTGATGGCGCACACCTTTAATCCCAGCACTGGGGAGGCAGAGCCAGGTGGATCTCTGTGAGTTCGAGGCCAACCTGGTCTACAGAGCGAGATCCAGGACAGGTACCAAAACTACACAGAGAAACCCTGTCTCGAAAAACAAAAAAAAAGTAAGGTCGTCTTCCTGTAGGTTGAGTGTGTGCTTTGAAGCTAGTTGAGACCTGTTTGTACTTGAACCAGTCCCTAACATTAAGACCTACAAACACAAACCTACACACAGGGGGCAGCCTGGAAACTGTACACTCCATCTTCCACATGGTAAACAGTGCTTTGGAATCCATGCATGTTCTTGAGCAAGGAAAACACAGCAGGCATATTTTAATTCTGCAGTAAATGTCTTCACTGCAAAGGTTTCCTCATTAAAGGGTAATTCTTTGGATCCAAACACAGTACCGGAACCAGCTAGGAATGCGTCATGTTCCCCACTAATTTAAGGAGAAAAAGATGTAAAAAGCATGAAACTGTTTCTAGCTCTTTCAGAAATATCCATGTAAGCAGACAAACCAGGTGTTCATTTGGTCTGTGGATGGCGTTTTGGAGGTGCCTCTCGCTGGTTCACTTAATTGCACACACCTCCAGATGTTTTAATGACTTCTTGATTTATTGCTCAAGCTCTCTCTTCCAATGTGGGTGTGGGGTGGGGTTGGTGGGATGGGGAGATGAGGGGTGGAGATAGAGGGGGATAGAGATGGGAAGTATATCTCCTTGGGTTCTGCACTGGACAGTTGTGGGGTTTTGCAGGGGCTGGGTCTCCAGGATTGCACTCTATCTGAAAAAATTTTAAGTTCCTTGTACCCAAAGGTGTCTTTTGATATTTGAGGTCTAGTGATTTTTTGATAGGTGATCTGTAGACTGATCTTGTTAGTCAGCTCTGAAAACAGATACATCTGTGGAGAATGTGGGACTGAAAAAGGAAAGGTTTTCTTAGCTTCTAGAGAGATCCTTTCAAGTCCCATGGAGTCTGTGGATGTCTCAGTGAGGGGCAGCATCCTGGCCCCAAAGAGGCTTTGGTGCTAATTGGCAGCTGTCTTCAGCCTCGAAGCGAGACTGCGGCTACTTTTCTGCAACCCCACCCTGCCCTTATTCCTGGGAGAGGCCATCTCAGCTCTGCTCCCATGTCCCCCTCTTTAAGAAAACCACTGCTTTTATCTCAGGTTCTGAGGTGATTGCCAGTGATGAGCGATGAACATCAGCAGGCGAGGAGGAGGCTACAGGCTGAGCATTGGGTTTCCAGAACGGGAGGCGGCTTTCCCGGAAGCTGCCATAGCTTCAGCACTCGCTGAGATCCTGGGCTGCGGCTGGTGTGTCACAGAGGGACACGCTGCCAGGCAGCGTGGACACACAAGGATCGACAGCCCTGAGAAGCACACTATCGGAGGACAGCTCTTCACAGGGTCCACAGCCTGTGAAGTGCAGCTGTCTATGTGGTAGGTGGGAGCCAGGAGCCCTGCAGTCCCAGAACTCTCTCCTTCAATGGTAGGGGCTGTGCCAGGCCCTGCTGTGGCCTTGCCTCCAGCACACTCCTGCTCAAGAGGACACCCTGGAAACCACACACAGGATATACAGAAACAGGGCTCATACATTGAGCTTTTGCTCAGCCATACGCCAGCTGGGAGGCCCTTTGAAGAGTTTCCTAACTTTGGTGTCCTCTCTTCGATCAGCCAAGAGAGGTGGGCAATGACAGCTGTTCTTGGGTAGGTACTGGCAGCAATTTCTGCCTCTTTCCTGTGGGCACCCCTCCTCTGTCTAGTCTTGTCTCTGGGTGCACCTGATTCCTGTACCTCAGGATACCAGTGAGCACTAACTGAGGTTTGGTCGATTAGTTACTCCGAAATGTACCTGGATTCAGCTGCACCTGAAGGCATAACCCTCCTCAGTTTTCCATCATCTGACCCAGTCTCCCTGTGCTGTACCCAGTAGCTTAGCAGCTGGTTCCTATCATTGCATCCGGGCATGGTTGACCCATTCATCATCTCCCACTCATCCAGGGCCCCTCAAGACGGATTGTAAGGTTCAGCCTGCAGCACTCAGGTGAGGCTGTGGGTGCTGGTCTCAGGACCACACACAAAGAGAAGCTACATTTGTTCAGCCTGTCCCTGTGGCTGGTGCTGGTGCCGTAGCTGTCTCTGTCATACCAATATGTTACCATAAACATGGAGCCTTGAAAACGCTATCTATTACCTTGTGGTTTGTGATACATCTCATTACAGCGCAGCCACACCTTCTGCTCAGGGATTTATGAAGCTGCATTCACCTGGGGTGTTGGGGTTTCCTTTCTGGGTTGATGAAAGTCAATTCCTGGCATCTGGAGGAAGTGAGTCTGGGTCCCAGACATGATAATCTCTCTTGGACCCTGCTGGGCATGGTGGCTTCTTCAAGGCCATACAAGAACTCTCTGAGGGCTCTCTGCTGGGACCCAGGCCCACCAAGGTATACTGACTGGATATAGTTCAGAAGTTCAGCCTCCTTTCTAGGGAGGCCAGGCCAGGGGCATGGACTAGTGGGTGTCCCCTGAGGATTTTTGCTTCAATGTGTACATGTGGAATCAGTGGAGTACAACTGGTCATGTGATACCACCAGTTCATGGCAGGTTGTGTCAATGGCATTTTGGAGGGGTTGCAGTCTTAGAAGGGTTGGGCACTTGGGAAGGAGAGGCTAGCAGAAAGAGTAGATAGATATCCCACGCTCTTGGGAGTGGAGGTACCTGTTCCCCAAAGCCTGAATGCTGTCAGAACAAGGCTCAGGTGTTATTGCGGCAAAGCTAGAGTGTGGCTAGCTCCCGAGCTAACCAGTGCAGCAAGATAACCATTGCGCCCAGATCCATGGCTGACACGAACTGCACTGGGTCAAGTTTGGAGTCCCAGGGGAAACAAAAACGTACGTGACATTTTCAAATTGTTCTCCCCTTAAGGCAAAGCACTGATACTTGATAAGAAAATTCTCAAGGTGGATGAAAAGTCGAATGTGGAATCCCAGCTTCCTACCCACCCTCCTGCTTCTACCAAGGAAAACCCAGAACCTGCCAGCTCTGTGGTCAGCCAGGAGCCCAGCCGTCTCCCGGGGATCCTGAAAGTCAGGGAACCAGAGCAACAGGTTCCGCTTTGTTTTTCTTACCCTCCCACATGTGACTAAAATCAACTCCTGCCTCTTTCTGGAGGACTTGGTCTCTTGTATTGGCTTCTCTCAAATTCCAGACGTGGATTTGCTGGGCCTTGGCTCCCTGGTGTAGTTCTTCAAGTGGCAGTGGTTTCCAGGCAAAGCTGGGTCAGGGATATTCTGTGTGTAGACTGTGACAGACACGTGCAGGCGTGCAGGCTGGGCAGTGGTGCAACCTCTGTAGCATGGGACAGAACCTGTGTAGACGTGAGAGTGAGGTCACATGTGTCCCCCCGATGTTCACTCACATAGTTCCTTGCCTTATTGACATCCCAAAGAGTCAGAGATCCTGAAAGTGACCCAGACTCTTTTTAATTAGCTGCCAGGAGAAAACCCCTCCCAGAGTTGCCTTTGAGACCTGATTGACAGGGATGCATTCAGAGGCATTCAGGTCCCAAGTAGATGCTGCTCTCATTCAGTTTGGGTGGCTGGCAGACACATTACTGCGTCAGTGACCCATGTGTCCCTATCACCATCCTTTATCCTGCCACCCAGCCTCATCCAACTCTATTTTGGGACACTCTTCCTTCTACATAAAGATTTTTCTGGGTGAGAGTTTTCTCCTTTATGGGGAGAATTTTATCCCCTACCTTCCAGGCAAAAGGCTGTCCACTGCCCAAGTTCAAGTCCAAGCTGCCAAGGGGCTTACCTACGAATACATTGTTGCTGCATCACTGAGTGACTCTGAGAACAGAGCCCTTGTGTGTTCTTTTTAGGATAAAAGTTATAGGTCCAAGCATGGGGTTTGGGGAGAAGACTGAAACCCTCTGAGAGCCCCATGCCCCTGTTCCTGTCTCCCTGGAGCAGATTTCTCTGTTTCCCTTCCATACTGCTTCCTCTTCTCGGCAAGCAGGTGTGGCTGAGAGCTAAGATCTGGGTCAGGAGGAGGTGGGGTAAGACAGGCCACTTTGCCTTCTCAGTGACTTTGTTTCTTAGGCTGTGTCCAAAGGGAACCTGACTGTAGACCGACCCCCATGCAGCCACTCTGAAGTGGACTATTGGCCCAAGGACCTCACCCTACCCCAAATAATGACCTCCATGGGGCTACCTTTCAGTGGCCTTTGTCACCCCCTTCCATTCCAAAAGCCCCACCCTGTTTAACTGCTCCACACTCAGGGAAGGTGGCCTTTGGGTGCCAGGCACACTCATTCAGAAATAATTGATGCTAGCTGGATTTGCAGCAAGCATGCTGTGGCCACTTTGGCCAGTGGTAACACTGCCTCCCCAGTGTTTTGAATGAGGTTTGGACAAAGGAGATGTTGGGAGATTGGAAGACAAGGCAGGCTAGGAGCTGACCTCCATCCTACAGAAAAAGGCAGAGTCATGATAGAGGAAAAGTGGGTCCTTCATGAGCCACTGTGTGACCCAAAGATTTTACATCCATGCTTCTGGCAGGGTCTCATTGTGTGACTTGTGTCCAGTACACTCTCTGCTATGGCTTCTCCTCTTGCAGCTGAATATATCCTGTCAGAAAATAATTACACAGCCAAACCTCTGTTCTCTCATTGGGCAACCCTTTCTCTAGGGGATTTCCCCTCCACCCCCTGGACCCGCCTCTCCTTTCAGAACCAGAGAGCTGTGATTGAGTCTCTCTGAAACTGGCCTCTCTCCCTCCACAATAACCAAGATCCGGGGAGGCTGAAGGGATTCAGGCTGAGAGAGAAAATTAAGCAGTCACAGCTCCCAGGCTCCCCAGGCAATCCCTGCTGCCCCTGGAGTGCTCTTCTGGTTTTCATGTATGCCTTGCTTCTTAATGAAGTCCTTTCTTGGGCAAACTGCCTAGAAACTTCAGTGGGAAGCCTGACCCTCGAAACTTCCTTAATTAGAAATAATGTAATTAATAATGGTGCCCTAAACTGCTAATCCTTAAGCTCTGGCTTAAAATTAAAAAAAAAAAGTTGCTCAGGAGAAGGGGTTAAGTTTTTTGCTTGTCTGGAAAGGCTGTGTGCTGGTGTCTTAGGGGGTAAGGGGCCTAGGGAGCCAGCACTCGAGGGTGCTTAAGTAATATCCGATAAGTAAATAACAATGGGTCTGAGAGACCGTTTAGTGAGTAAAGCATCTGCTGTGTAAGCAAAAGGACCTGAGCACCGATTCCCCTGCACCCACATAAAAGCCAGGCATGGAAGCTGATGTTTGTGACCCTGGCACTAGTACTTGGGGGGGGGTGACATGGGGCACAGAGGCTTACTGCCACCTAGTCTAGCCAAATCAGTGAGTTCCAGGTTCACTGAGGGACTGTGTAAAAAAAATAAGATACAGGAAAACATCTAATGGCCATCTCTGACTTCCACATTCTTGCACCCTCCATGTACACATACACATGTACACATAATCACCCACAGGGTGAGCATGCATACATACACCCACACCCACACCCACCCACACACACACTGATAAATAACAAGGCAGATTGTTTCAAAATCTAGAGAGCAATTAATACAAATTATGGCGAGACATTTCAATTTGGACCCAGGGCAGGTGGTATTGGAACTCTCTGGGAGACCTTCCAAATGCATTCGTTATTCTAGTCCAGGAGGGCATCAGGGGGCATGGAGCAGCTGTGACAGAGGACCTTTAGTGATCATAGAGGAGTAGGCTGGCTGCAGTGGGTCTCTTTTCTCTCTTGGATGGGTGGGGAGGAAGGGAAGTTTCTCACTTTCCAGTGGTAGTCACCAGAGTGTACCTACCCCATGGGCCCCAAGGGACCTGAGTTCCCTGAAAGGGGCCCATAAAGTGCCAGCTCCTCTCATGGCCACACTAAGGCACAGCCTGCCTTCTTCCCTGGATTAAAGTTGATGCTGATTTGGCAAGCACGTGGTGAGCAAAGCTGGCTGCTGTGCTCTGGTGGGTGGTGACCTTGAAGCAGAGCTGGCCACCATCACATCATGCTCTTCACCTCCACGAGTGTCCTCAACAGAAAACCACTGCCAGTGTGCCCCAGAGCATGCTCACTGATGCGACAGGGAGGATTCACCATCAGATCATGATTCTTCATCTATTCATGGCCCTTGGGAGCCAGATGTGACTCTTATGTGCTCTGGCATGCCATGTTGGCTGTTCTGGGGAAAGCTGGGTGGCAGCAGCCATGAGATGAAGCTCTCTGTTTGAGAACAACTGTTCTCTAAGAAAGAATGATTGCTAAACTACGGTTATTCAATCCTGAATATTCACTGGTATTTCCTCTGAGATGAATTAGGTCAAATCTTCCTCACAGACAGCATTAAATAATGTCAGATCTCCCAGGACTCATGCAGGGGAGTGGAGCTGAGCTCTCTGCCCAGACCTCAGGAGATGTTAGTGCACAAGTCGTTCTCTTGGGGGGATAAAATGGCTGAGGAACTTTCCAGAGAACTGTGCTGAAGGGTCTGGAGCCAGGTGAATCAGGTTAACTGTCAGAGCTGATGGGAGTTACCCTGCCTGTGCTGTGGTTAGACTAAAAGAGTACTTTGTGTCTGTAGACCTCCTTCCCTATACCCACTCCCCGGGGCCTAATCACAGGAAAGCTATCCAGAAAAATCATGGATTTATAAAATAGCAGACTGTAGGCCATCCAACTGTCCAAGTCACCAAAAACAAGGGAAAGAAATGGTTAGAGCCCCCAGGAGCTCCAAGGAGATGGTGTCTTGCATGGGTACGGATGCTGAGTCAAAATGAAGGGTGAGAGCCAGTAAAGATGCCTGCTGTAAAGTTGGAAGACCTGAGTTTGATCCTTAGGCCCAACAAGATGGAGGAAAAGTATTGACTCCTGCAAGTTGTCCTCTGACTCCTACACATACAGTGTTGCACATGCACACACACACACACACACACACACACACACACACACACACACACACACATTATCAAGTACTCACAGTACTCATGCATAGACACACACAGAGACACACACTGATTAAATTGCAATAAAAATTTAAATGATGGGAATGATGGTATATGTTTGTAATCCAGTATTCAGGAATGGAGGGGGGATCTCAGGTTGGACATCAAGTGTGGGCTACAAAACATGATTCTAACTTAAAACAAGAAAAAAAAAAAACAACCAACAACAGCAAAAAAAAACCCCAACGGTGTCCAGTAAAGCTGGAATTAAATTAGAACGATGTATCAGTGTGACTTTAACAACTGTCCTGCTAACCGGTAGTATTAACAGCAGTGGAACTCCATGCCAGGTGTGGAGTCCCTAGCCCTCCTCACCTCCACCTGTCTTGTGACTCTAACAAGCTTCTCAATCAAAAGAACTAAAAAATATAAAGGGAAGCCAGGCATAACGTTCCCAGCTTCTTTGGAAGCTGAGGCAGAAGGATTGTCTGAGCTGAAGGGTTGGAGAGTAGCCTGGGCAATAGAATGAGACTAAGTTTCAAAATAATAAATAAAAACTAGGGGTGCAGCTCAGTGGTAGGTGCTTACCTAGCACTGGCAAGGCCCTGGTTTCAATCTCCAGCACCCTGGAAAATGAAGCAAAGAATCAAATAAATAAATACGAAGAAGCCTGTCACTCAAAGCTTCAAATGTGTTTCTAAGTTCAAAACAGACGTTGGAAAACTTATCTGTGCTCTAGTTTTGCTTGGCATGCACCCAGAACTCCCAAGACTCCCTTGATGAAGTCTACTGTATTGACCCTTGATATGTTGACGCCCTGTGATGGATAATCTGCAGAGTCTAGTGGACAAGTGTTTTTCCAAATGGCCAATGTGGGTCAAAGAAATGCTTGAGTTGAAGATGTGCTTGTAGGCTTTCATTGAGCACAGGCTCAGGGAGAAGGCTTCACACCCACAGCCATACCTCCACCCAAGTTTGAGGTGCACTCAAGAATGGATGATGGATTTCCATGATGATGGAAAAGATCCCCTAAGTCAATTAAAACCCAGATCCCTTTCCCACCTGCATATTTGGGTGAGGTTTTAATTATGTGTACACACGTGTGTCTGGGAGTAGGAATGTGCACACATGAGTTCAGATGCCCAAAGAGTCCAGAAGAGGATGCCTGGGAGTTTCTGGAGTTACCAGAGGATGTGAGAAACCCAATGTGGGTGCGGGAACTTCAGTCCTCTGCAAAAGCAGCAAGCGCTCTTAACTGCTACATCATCTCTCAAGACACAATCTTTTTTAATTCTATTTTTTTGGGGGGACAGGATCTTTCACTAAACCAGGAACTCTCTAATTAGGCAAGACTAGCTGGCCAGCAAGCCCTGGGAATCTTCGGATCGCTGCCTCCCAGTGCTGGGATTGTGGCTTCACCAACCTGACATTTCACAAGGGTTCTGGGGTTTGAACTCAGGCCTTCATGCTCACGTGGCAATCACTTTACTGAATGATCTATCTCTCAGCGACTGTATTTATTTACATATGTACATACATAGTTGTGGGTGGTAACATATTTATGTTTATGTATTACTGAACATATTTATATATGCTGTGTGTTTACCTGTATCTATTACATGTTTACATTGTATTTCTGTTACTTCTCTCTCTCTCTCTCTCTCTCTCTCTCTCTCTCTCTCTCTCTCTCTCTCTCTCTCTCTCTCTCTCTCTGATGTGGATAGAATCCAAGGTCTTGGGTGTGGCAATCAAGTGTTCACTAGCCAATCACCTACCAGCCTTGTTTGCTTGTTTATTAATTCTGCCTTGTTTTGGTCATACTGTGAGGTCCCAGCAGGTAGGACAGGGTCTTGGGTGAATGACATCTCACTTGGCCAAAGTGTCTTCATAAATAAATGCCCACTGACCTGAGTTAGGTAAGGGTTCCGTGTCTGGTGCTGTTTTAATAGTACATTATCAGAAAAATCCCTTCCTCTCTTTCCTACAGGAAGCTCAGCATACACACACTCTGGGGCCCATCCACAGCACCACCTAACAGGCGCTGACAGCAGTACATGTAAGTGTGCGATAGGAGCACATGATGGGAGCACATACACATGTAATAAGAATATGCAAATACCATGTAAATAAATATGGAACGAGCACATGCAAATGTCACACGAATAAACACGTAAATATGCAGAACCAAAGACCCTGAGCTGGAAGCAGCTGGGCGGGGCCACAGCAGGTGCCCTGGGGGAGCAGGCACAGGTGTGTGGGGGGAAGAGACAGTAGATGGCCTAGGAGGAGGCACAGGTGCTCTCTTGAGAACCTGGGATGTTGTGTGTGGCTGGGCACATTAAACTTCGATAGATTTTCATTTTGGGTAATCAGTTTAACTACAGGGTGGTGTGAAAAAAGCATAACTCGCAGCAAATTTGGGCTGACCAAGAGCTATAGACACAGGTGTGCCCCCCCTCTCCCTCTCTCCATGTAATATAACTGTGTGGGGGTAGGGGTGCTCATCAGTATCCTCTGAGGTGAAACGCCATGCGAAGAACAGAGCAGATGAGATCTGGCTTGCAGCCCACTCCTGTGCCTGCATTAACAGGGACATCATCTCCTTCCGGGCTGGATTTGCTCACAACAAAATCAAGAGTCTGGACCCAGATTTGTGCTTTGTGACTTCTGTGCTTTCTCCCTGGGTGTCTGTTTCCTTCATGGAACTGTAAAAGTGTGGACATAGAATAGCAGAGACCGTTTTACAAAGAGTGTTATGGGGAAAGAAGGAATTGCTGCAGAGAGAAGACCCTGCACCCACGCCCTCGGCACCGGGAGACCCTGCACCCACGCCCTCGGCACCGGGAGACCCTGCACCCACGCCCTCGGCACCGGGAGACCCTGCACCCACGCCCTTGGTGTCAGGAGACCCTGCACCCATGCCCCTGGCACCAAGAGACCCTGTACCCATGCCCTTGGTGTCGGGAGACCCTGCACCCATGCCCTCGGCATCGGGAGACCCTGCACCCACGCCCTCGGCATCGGGAGACCCTGCGCCCACGCCCTTGGTGTCAGGAGACCCTGCACCCATGCCTCTGGCACCAGGAGACCCTGTACCCATGCCCTCAGCACCGGGAAACCCTGCACCCACGCCCTCGTCACCGGGAGACCCTGCACCCATGCCCTCGTCACCGGGAGACCCTGCACCCATGCCCTTGGCATCTTGAGGACTAGTGGAAAAGGGATTTCTCTTGTTGAGAGGAGTAGCAGGGCCAAGAGTACTTCTTTGGGCCTTAGAGCCCATCCATTGGCTCTTCAAGCAGGAGGGCAGAATCCAAGGTCTCTGTGGAAGACAGAGACACTCACCTGTCTCACTCTGAGCCTGGCAGTAAGCTCACACCTGCTGCTATGGACAGTGAAGGCAATGAGAATAGAGAGGCAACACCAGTGGGCTTTCATTTTGTAATTGCAAACAATGGACATTTGAAGAAACTGCATCTAACCTGGAGAGCATGCACACATATACAGGAATCTTTTGCAGGAAGCTTTGTGCTGCAGTGTGAGGAAGAGAGGCTTCTGTATTGTGACTCTTTGGGGGGAGCTCAGGTTATTAGAGCTGTGCACTGCAGCCACAATGTTAGAACCCTGAGAGGCCTGTCCTGTCGGGACTTGTGGTAGGGTGACAGACTTAGCAGTGAGCATCCACCAGGAATCCCATGCTAGGGCTGATGAGTGGGGTACAAATGATGCCCCATCATTCTGCCCCCTGTGAGGGGTCAGGCAAGGAGTTCTCAGGTCACAGCAGGCAAGCTCCACCCCCATGTCCTAACCAGACAACATGCCCTCTCCTTTCAGGTTACAGCATCTAGTTGGACAGTTTGGTGCTGGCGGTGTGGGGCAGTGACATCAGTCCAGCAAGCATCTGCTCCTTCTTCCCTAGGTAGGATGGAAAGACAGCTGCCCACCTGTGGACATTCTTCTGCACACCAGGCAAGGATTGATGACATCCTTTGTTCCTTTTACCAGAGAAGGGGTTTCTCCTAGGAACTTCTGGGAAAATACAATGACAAGAATTTTGTTACAGGGTCACTTCTACCACACAGGGTTCCAGTATGTTAAGAAAAGCACAAACATGGCTTCTGCCAAGGTGAACATTCCGGAACACCGAAGGCTTTCCTTTGAAATGCTATTAAACTTACTCTTTGTCTTCATACAAAATGGCATTTAAGTTCTTACCAATTAAATAAACTGTTTTCTTTCTTAGTCCTGGGACTAAAGCTGAGCCAAGGCCTTGTCCTCATGAAGGCTGGAATTCTACCTGTCTAAGCTAGGCCCTCCAGAGGAGCTCTTCCTGGGCCCTGCCAGGCTGTAGGGATGGTGATCATTTCATTGACCCATGCTTAAATAGACTTTTAGACTTGACACCTGGAATCTGGGGGACCTGAATTCAAAGCATGTGAATCTTTTCAGTCCATAGCAAATGCACACTGAGAGAAAACAGTTATAAAATTGCCACAGTTAAAGCTGCCCCACAGAGACGCATTGATCAAGGCTTGATACATAAAATAAAAACAAAAGGGCCAGAAATTGCAGGGTTTTGCAAAGCAAAATCTTGGAATGCACACCCGGCTGCGGAGGCCCCAGTTTTACCACAGACCGGCTATGAAGCCTGAAGGCATCTTGCCTTCCTGCCTATGTGAAGAGACTTGCTGTCTCTGTGGAGGTGACACAGTGAGCCTGCTGGTGGAGCTGGAATTCTTGAGTTCATTTCCAAGGTCCAGAATCTACCTGGAATATGGTAAGAGGCTGTAAGGCCAGACGTGTGGTCCAATGCCTGTAATCCCAGCACCTGTGAGCACTTGTGAGACTCAGGCAGACTGCCATTGTTAGAGGCCATTGTGGGCGGCATAGTAGTACCAAGTAAGTCTCAAACAAACAAAAAAAGAGTAGATGTTGGCTGGAAGAGAAAGAACAGGAGAGTGAGGGAAAAGTGGGGAGGGAGAGAAGGAAATGGAAGGAAAGGTGCTTGGCTATTTGAATTAATAGATTTGTGATAAAATGAGGGATGCCTAAGTGGAGAGATACATGGATGGGAATGGGTGGTGAATGGAGGGGTAGATACATGGATGCCTGGGGATATATTATGTTTTGATGATGTAGTTGATCTTTTGGATAGATGGGTGAATATAAGCATAGATGAGTGGATGTATAGATAGGTGAGTGGATGGAATCCCTTTCCCCTCCCACCTTCCCACCTTCCTTCATCTGTTATGCTAAGCCCTTACTTTCAGGACACACAATCCTAAGAGGTTTGAGACTGAGGGACCACACCCCAGATGTTATGTATCTGACCTGGGAAAGTCAACAAAAGAAGGAAAGTCCAAGTCATAAAGGTGTGTCAGGAGATGAAGGATCTGCACTGAGAACTCTTGAAGGGAAATATGCTAAGCAGGTTCCCATCTGCCTGTTTTATACTTCCCATTTTCTACTTCCCTAAGGTGTCATCTCAAAAGTCTAGCCACCAGGCACAGCTGAGAAACCCCACGTATTGGTAGAGATGGGGGCAGTGTGCACAAGTGTTGGGGGTTAATTGTTGATAGGACTCAGTGCATGTTGTTGTGAAATTAGTCATAATTGCCACAAGCTGGGTCTTCACTACCAGCCTTGTGGGTTCTGAGAGATGCACTCTCACTAGGGGACTTATGTGGACACATTTAAGAAGCAGGAGCTAAAAACCGCTGTTTACAGAGAATAACTCAGCTGAGGGAGAAACTCGCCCAACATCCCACACTGTAAATGATCAGGGGTCAAGTTCAGACATTCCCGCTCTGAGTCCACAATCATAACCATTCTACCAAGTCCTTCCCAAGAATGAGTGAGGTCCCAGCTCAAGGTGTCTCAGAGACCTCAGAAGTCTGTGATGAGCTCTCATTAGATACCTCATAGGAACAAGCTGCAAAGAATGCTCCTATTGTGCCCTGCAGTGTATGAGATGCTGAGGACCTTTGTATCTTGTTGCCATGGATACCACTCCCCCTCCTCAGGTAGAAATATTTTCTGTATGCTGCCTGGAAAATAGTAACTCACTTTTATCAGCCAATTACTTTAAAGACAAAGCTTTTCTTTATTAGAAGGGAAAAAAAAGCCAAAGGAAAAAACAAAACAAAACAAAAAACAATAAACCCAACCCAAAACCAAACCCCAAGTCAACATGTTCTCAGACACCGTACTTGGTGTTTAGGTAATTTAATCTTAAGGAAGTTCTGTCCTGCAGGAAAACACCTGAATGCAGACTCCGAGGAAAGCTCAGTGTGGACAATGCTGCAAAATGCCCCCCACCTATGGACTGTGGCAGGAGGACAAGTCTAGGGTGTCCTTCTGTTTAACAGGTTAGGAACTTAGGCTTTCATCCTGGGAGGCCCAACACCAGCTGGACAGTTTAGCTGTTGAGTACAAGGAATCAGGACCAGTGGACAGGGAGTCAGGACATATGGACAGGGAAGCAGGACAGATGGGCAGAGAATCAGGCCTAGTGGACAGGGAACAGGACATGGCTTTACTGATGGACCCATTCAAGAAGAGGATTCAGGAGGCTACATGATACTGTGGTCAGCAAAGTGCTTGTGTTCTGAGCAAGAGGACCAGAGTTGGACCACAACCTATGTCAGAACACTGGATGTGGCGGTGAACACCTGTCATCCCAGGGCTGGGGAGATAGATAGGTGGATTCCTAGGGCCAATGATGGCCGGCCAATAGAGAGTAAGTGGTGAACTCCAGGCCAATGAGAGACTCTCTTAAAGGAGGTGGACAGTGTCCCTGAAGATGACACAGGAGGTTGCCCTCTGGTCTCCACATGCATCTGCATGCATGCATGGTATAACAAACATACATGCACACACACACACACACACACACACACACACACACACACACACACACAAAGGATGTCAGGAAGTCACTGTGCCCACCAGCTGCTACCATCCGAGGTGGCTGAGGGAGAATGATCTAGAAGGCAGCAGGCGAGAAGCTAGCCTCATTTTCTCCAAATTGTTTCCCAAAGGACCTGGTCAAGCTCTGAGCCTGCGTGTTTGAGAATCTGCGGGCTTAGAAATAATATTTTTTCTTAGGATATAATTTCAATGCGGTAAGACTCAGCCTTGTTAGTATGCAGTTCTGTGAGTTTTGACAAATGTGTCCTGTCATGTCACCATCACCATAAGAACCCAGAGCCTCCTCTCACCTGAGCCCCTGGCAATTTGGCTCTCCTGTCTGCTCTTGGATGTCCAGTAAATAGAATCCTGCAGTGCCCAGAGCCCAGAGCCCGGCTTCTTCCAATAGCACAGCCTGCTGGGACTCACCCACCTAAATCAGGAGCTTCCTCCTTTCATTGTAGACTTGTAACACACGTCATCAGTTTATGTATCCAATCCCCAGTGATGGGACATGGTGAAGTACCCACGAACAGACAGGATGTCGTGTGGGGTTCTGTACACAGATATTTTCATTTTTATGCTAGACTGCTGGTTAAAAAGCAAGCTTGATTTTATAGGAGATGCTTAATTATGTTCCAGCACAGCTGTACTCCAGCTGTCGCTGGTCCCACTCTGGGAATGGGCCCTGTGGCTCACTCTGCCGGCACTCCTCCAGGGGTGGTTGCTTTCAGCTTTATTTCTCTGCTATCACATTTAAAGTAAGAAACTGGCAACATCAGGAACCAGACCGCCCCAAGACGTCCTCGGAGACCCCGATGAAAGGCAGCTTTAGTTCTGTGTCTTTGTCCAGGAATGGACTTGGAAAAGCCAGTCTAGTGCTGGTGCCATTGCTTCTGTAGGAGTCAAGGTTGTGATTTCTAGGGACCTGACTCTTCCCCCTGGGGCTGTGGTTATCATTCTCAAGGCAGCTGCATCTGAGGTATCCTGTGTTCTCTTTGCCAACATTGTCTGATTTAGCTCTCTGCTGATCTTGGAAATTTCCCTCTTTGCAAATAGTATACACAATGTTGCATCTAATAAACTTGTTTGGCATAAATAATGAGTTTGTGCAAGACCTCCTGGTTCCTGGTTTTGTTTTCATCTTCTTTATTTCTCTTTGTTTTCTCATCCTTGATCCTCCCCTTTGACACCTCCATTTGGGACCCTAACTCCTGTTGGTTTGGGACATTTTGCCATCTGCATGAAGGCTGTAGCATTTTAATTGCATGGATGATGCCGTTGTATGGATATTACAAATGCTGACTAGTGATTTTGTTATCACAAATATAATACCCACTAGGCTCTCTTTTGGTCTGGTCTTTATATTTGGAGAGAAAATAAAAAATTTCTAACACTAAGTGTTGAACGTGAGTCTCAGAAATAATTCTGCATGGGGCAGAACATTGTGAAGGCTGGAAGAATCTCCTGGGGAGAGGGAGGATTGGGGTGGGCATAGAAAGGTGACAAAGGACTGAGGTAGTAGCTCAGCCCTGACAAGCATGAAGACCTTGCAACCCACATGAATAAAACAGGGTGTCGGGGGTGCTTAGAATTCCAGTCCTGGGGTTGGCTGGCCCACCAGCCAGCCTATTTGGTTTATCAAGCTCCAGGCCAATGAGAGACCTTTAAAGAACAATGGAAGGCTCCTGAGGTATGATGACAGGGCTGTTGCCTAGTTTCCATGTACAGGCACCTTCACATACATGTGCACCTGCACACATACAAACACATGTTCCCCACCTCCCACACACACTCAAGGGAGACAACTATATATGAGCCAATGAGCCTGCTAAGAGACAAGAAAAGGGATGTCAGGTAAAAAAGATGTAAGCAAGAGCGTGTTGGGCTAGGGAGCAGGCTTGTAGGAACAGAAGGCTGGCATCACAGCAGGGTGTGATAGAGGTTATGGGGCTTAAGGAGTGGGGGAGACAATAGTGGCTATCACCTCATGAAGCAGGGCTTGGCTTTGATTTGTCAGGGGTCTAATTTCTCCAAGTCCTGCTCCAATTTTGGTTTCAGAGTAGCTAAGGTCACTGAGATCAGCTCAGAAGAGGTACCTGTCAGGTAAAGATCTTGCTGTTAGGTTTAGCTGGAAGCAGACATCACATCATTCCATCTGGAAATTCGTAATATTGCATCAGAGAAATCAGTTCATATGTTGCTGAGATGTTGGACAAGAAATGCAGAGCAATTCAAAGAAGAGGACCAGTGGAGGCTTCATTAGTACCCATGGTTCCAAAGGGCCTCTCTCTTAAATATTTATTTTCTTTAGTTTAAGTGTGTGTGTGTGTGTGTGTGTGTGTGTGTGTGTGTGTGTGTGTGTGTGTGTTCATTTGGGTGTGTGGAGTGAGTGCAGATGCCTTTAGAGGCCAGGGACATTGGATTTCCCTGAAGCTAGAGTTACAGGAGACCACGAGCCTTCTAACCTTTTCCACAAGAACAGTATAATCTTAACTATGGAGTTATCTCTCCAGTCATCCACAGAACTTTTTAATCACATGCCTTAAGAGCCACATACAGCCACATCTGGTGGCCCACACCAGAATCCCAATAGAGCCATGTCTGGTGGCCCACACCAGAATCTCAGCATCTGGGCAGTGGAGGCAGGAGGATTATAGGTAGAGGCCAGTCTGAACTGAGCAGTGAGTTGGAAGCAATAGCTTGTCTCAACAAAGGACAACAAACAGACAAAAAGGAACCATCGGCCCAGTCGCCTGCAGTTAGATCACTTTGCTTTGGGCTGTGACCACTTCTCAAGTTCCTTAAACACCTCCTGCTTACCTTCCTTCATTGAACAGGAAATCTATCTCAGCATCGATCAGATTGCTGCAGAAACACAGCTGCCTTCCCATCGACATGGAAACTAAATCTATTTGCTAAGACTAAATCCATGGTCTGTCCAACGACCAAGTCCCCTGGGGTTCTCCCTGGAATGGAGTGGCATGTGAAAAGCCCACAGCAGGGTTTGTAGCCCTTAAAGCTGCCACCTCACTTCTGTCTCATCATAGTTACAGGACAGTGGGGTCTGGAGAGAGAACCCAATCACCGCCGCTTGCTTTAAGCATCACTGAAGAGTGGCTAAAGTCTCTTTGGTCCCACAGGCCATCCTAAAGTGACTGTGGTGTTTCCCATCTGGCTTGATTTCTCCTGTGTATGAGGGACTCCCTGCCTCTGTGCAGACAGCCTGCACGCCATTGTTTCTGGAGAAGCTGTGCTCAGTGGGGCCTGCAGAGTTACAGGAAAGGGACCTGACAGATGGAATCAGTGATGTTGGTTTGCAAGGACAACTCCCGGGTTATATAACTGCCGTACATTCCAGAAATCCAAAGGCTGGGGCCCACACTACATTGCAAGTTGGAGTGGGAGATCGCAGGTGCTGAGAGGCACCCACACCCTCTAAAACCTCCCTTCTCAGGGAAGATCTGACATCAGCATTTCAGAGAGACCAGAGCATTGGCCAAGCAGTCAGCATGCTGGTGGCTTTTCTCTTTGGTGCAGAGGCTCCTTCAGAACTAGTTAAGCATGAAGTTCAGCCCTGTAGGGCAGCCTTAGCTCAGTGTGGTGGTTTGATTTTGATTGTCAACTTGGTTCTGTCTAGATTCAACTAAGAGACATATTTGTGGGTGGCTCCGTGACATTTCCAGAAAGGGTTGACTGAGTGGGGAAGACTGTGTCCCAGAGGCGGCAGCACCTCCTGGCAGTGGCTCACATGTAAAGAGGTCCAGGAAGAAACCAAACAGTGCTGTTTACCTTCTGCCCTTCACATCTTGCTGGCGAGTGCATCTATTGCATTGCTGCTGCTGCTGTCCTTTGCTAGTGTAAGAATCCAGCTTCTTCAGCCTTCTAACATGGACTGAAGACCGGACACTGCCCAGGAATCTCCAGGTCTTCAGCACTGGGTTGGGATTGCTAAGGCATCCAGTCTTGTAGGCTGGGCAGCTGCCAGCTTCCCAGTCTCTCCAATGTAAAGAGAGCCATTGTTGGACTACCCAGCCTGTACCCTGCAAGCCTACACACACACACACACACACACACATACACACACACACACACACACACACATACACACCACACATGCACCACACACACAGACACAGACACACAGACACAGACACAGACACAGACACACATACACACACATACACCACATTCCATCAGTTCTACTTCTCTAGAGAATCCAGACATGGGTCTGAGAGACTCCATGACTTGGTCCCATTGTTTCATTGAGAACACTGGGAGAGGCTGTGCTCCCCAACTTTGGCCCCATGTCTCCCTGCTCCACATGGTCATTTATGTGCAAACACTTTCCCAGTGATCCTTTAGGCCCCTGGACCAGCACACGACAGTCCTTAGGTCACAAGCACACAACTTCATTTTATAAATTAAATTTTATTGGGACAGGGGAATGCCTATGGCTGCACTGGCCAAGGTGAATAGCTGTGATAAAAACATCTGGTATCTAACTCTGAGACATTTATTGTCTCTGAAGTCAATAGCAGAGAGTCACATCCTGGAGAGAAATGCAAACTACCCTCAGTGGCCTCTGATGCTTGAGGACAGTGAGTAGAGGAAGACATTATAGGACTCTCTCAGAGCACGTAGAGTGTCCCTCCATTTCACCCCTCAGATGCCTGTTTGCTTTGGATCGTGTCAGCTCTGCCTGGTGATTTCTCCAGTTACAGACATGAACTTGGTGGAGGTGAGAACTGAGGGGCTGTGGCAGTTCACCTGTGGCTTAATGGAACTTCAGAGGAACCAGTGGTCTCTGGGTGCTCTGAACCCCACTTCTGTGATGTAGCTTCTTTGCCTTCTCATTCCCTCTTCATTTGCTTCCAAATTGTATGAAATTACATGAAACTTTCATGTTGGGTTGACTCTTCCTGGGCCAGTGAACAGGTGTGCATGGGGTGGGGACAATTGTGACTTTAACAGTTTGTACAGATAAGCCACGTGAAGCTGGAGGGAGGCTCAGTCCCCAAGCTGAAGGCAGCAGTCTAGCTGGCAGCCTGTTCCTTCTCATCCTAGTAAGGGCAGCCCTGCAGCTTCTGTCTGTGAGAAACAGGGCTTAATCGGGGGAAAGGAGGGAGTTTTGGAGTCGCATTCTGGCTCTTTCACTTGCTGTACTCACTAAGTGAGAGAAACACCCACAGGGGAGATGTGGAGCCCCCAAACACCAGCATTTCCTGAGCCCCGAACCAAATGTCTAAGCACTTGATGCTCCAAGGAGTCAGGCCGGTGACTTAGAGAGACTAATGTAATCAGCAAGTTCCTGGGCCCCCGTGTCACTCTGTGGGGCTGGGTGCAGCTGGAAACCTGCATTTGCTGGGAACCTCTCCAGTGCTCTTGGGGTTAGACAGGTTTGGGGACATGGCTGACCCCTGCCTTGTTGCTCTGCTCTTCCGCCCTCTAGATACAGGGAAGTGCCCAGACTCCAGGGAGGAGAAATGGTCTTCCCTGCACTGGGTGTCTGAGTGGAGAAGGCATGGGAGGAAGAGTGGGCTGTAAGGAGAGTTGGCCCCTTATTCTCTCTGTTGGAATCCACCATACCTGCATCACGTGACAGCTACACTCACTGCCAGAGGCTGTGTGTGCTCAACACACACACTGACATCTGTGTTTGCCGCAATGTCTATGTCTGTGTGCTGACTCACATCCTCTGTCTTCTCCTAGCCCATCTGTTCACCTTATCCTTACCGCATCCCTTCCTCCCCTTTCCCTCACCCCCTTACCCTATCTGTACTTGACCCTCCCCTGTCCCAATCCCACACCCGTCATACCATCTCCTCTCTGTGCCTTGCTCAGAACCATGTCTCTAGCCAACCACATGGCCGCCATATTCTGTGGTCACACCAGTGCCACACCACTAGCCTCACTGTGGTCACACCATATTCATTTGCCACCCTCATCTACACTTGGGTAATTATTACCAAGCACCTAGTACCAGGTCCTGGGGACCCCCATTTTCCAGATGGACACAACTTCTGACTTTGTGGAATTTACAAACCACCTGGAAGTCAGCTGCTGCAGACGTCATTGTCTTAGATAATCACCCAGCCTCTGTCCTTTACTGCCGCAGCGAGCAGTGTGTGTGGAGGCGCCTGTGCTTGGGTGTGAGGGCACATCAGGGACGGTTCTCAACAGGAGAGGAGAGCTGCAGGCGGGTGTGGGGACAGAGCTTAGGAATGGCATGGAGTCCTTCGGGCTAGGCATGGGGTTGAGTCTGTGAAGGGCCCTAACTCTTCTGTCCCTGCTGAACGACAAGGAGGGGTGCCTGTCTGTGTGGAGAATAGAGAGATGGTCTGCAGAGTGTCCGTCTGTCTTCACAGTCAAACACCACCAAGAAGTCACTCAAATTCTAAAGTCACCAACCTCCTCAAGCTTGTGGAGCTGGTAGAGGTTCGGATCCTTCCTGGCTTAGGTCTTTGTGTAAACCCTGACTCCCTCATCCCTTTGCCACCGCCCACCTTTTAGAACACAGAAACCTTCACAAGGGATTCTGGGAAGTGTGACTTCTGTTACAGGAAAGCCACTCTCTTTTGGTGAAATCAGAACAGAGTGGAGATCCCCATTTCCCAGAACTGCTGGGGGAAGCCAAGCTCACACCAGACTCAATTATGAAAGTTTCTTAATGAATATTTCCAGGCTGGAAGGCATTTGATGTGGGGACTGTGTTTTAATTTGTAAATTAAATGAAGAGGAGTCCTTGTGATCTTATGCACAGGACCTAGAGTGCCTGGCGCTGCCCTCTCCTAGGACATTTATGCATCACCCCCAGAAGTGTTGGGAGGGTGAGTGCAGGGAAGACTTGCCCTGAGCCTGAGTGGTGCACTTTCCCCCCAAGCCCTCCACTCTGTTATTTGCTTCTTGTCTCTTTTCTGTTTCTTGGGTTCCCATTCTTCACTAGGCCCTGAGTTAGAGAAATTGTTCTCGCAATCAAGCTGAATGCAGAACTGGGTTGACAGTATCACAAGGTTTCCTCACCTTAAAGTGCTATGGGATAATGCTCTTGTAGCCAGGCAGGAAGTATAGGCAAGGCAGCCAGACTAGGAGAATTCTGGGAAGAGGAAGCATGGAGTCAAGAAATTCCCAGCTAGACACAGAAGAAGCAAGATGAGATTGCCACACTGAGAAAAGGTACCAAGCCACATGTCTAAACATAGATGAGAATTATGGATTAATTTAAGTGTAAGAGCTAGTTATTAATAAGCCTGAGCTACCAGCTAAGCATTTATAAGTAATATTAAGCCTCTGAGTCAATTATTTGGAAAGCAGCAGCTGGGTATTTGGAAACAGGCAGGAGGGAGAGAAACTTCTGCCTACATTAAAGTGTAACCATTTATAGACATGGTTTTCACACTGAAACCAAGCAGCAACTTCACAGACTATGAGAAGGTTTTGAAGTCAGGGTTAAAAGCCCTGGAGTGTCCAGGGGACCCAGCCCACTGCCCGAATTGTTTTCAGAGGCTGGTTTATAGAAGTTTATGCCAAATGGTGGGTCCTCATAGTTCCCTTCCTCAGGCTGAACACTTAGTATGGGAGAGGTGGGAGACCTCAGGGCAGCAGACCATAACCTCTACAGGTCACTCCCCAGACTGCCTTGTGAGAACTGCCTCCTGCTGGCCAGGAATGGGGGTCAATGGCATGGGGAGGCTCACCAGAATCTTCAGGGGAGCTGTTTCTTTAGGAAACAAATGGATCTCAAGCAACAGGCAAAGACTTGCAGGCAGGTAGCCTTGGAAGTTTGTGTGTGTGTGTGTGTGTGTGTGTGTGTGTGTGTGTGTGTGTGTGTGTGTGTGTTTGTGGATATGTATGTGCAGTGTGTGCATATTTGTGTGTACATGTGATGTGTATGTGTTGTGTGTTTCTCTCTCTGTGTGTGATATGTGTGTTGTATGTGTTTGTGATGTACATGTGTGTAGTGTGTTTGTGTGTGTATGTGATATATGTGTGTTGTTTTGTGTATATGTGTGTTGGCCATGATTTAGAAACAGCAGACAATAGAAATAGAGACAATAAAAGTCTGGAAGCTGGTGTGGGCGAGCTAGAGAGCAGGACAATGTGTGACCCCATTGGGGACTGTTGGGTGCTGGAGAACACTCAATGTCACTAGGTAATGAGGTACTTGGAACATTTGCTATTGATTGCTGCCCAGTAGTGGCTAAAGGCTGCCTGATGGTTCTCTTTGTAGTGTCCAGGGACTAGGTCTAAGGAGGAGAGGGTAGAAGCTGGCAGCTCCTCTGTCCTGCCTCCTCATCTAAGTGTGTCCCCTTAGGAGTCTTCACAGACAGTGCAACATGGTGTCTGGTCACACTCTATGCTCTGCCCCATTACCATCTGAAGCCATTCATACTGGCTGTGTGAAGCCCATGAGTTCCTCATAGAAAACCACAGCCAGGTGCTGTGAACCTGGAGTTCTGCTGGGTCTGTCTTCTGCAGAGACTCAGCCAAAGTCATGAGAGAGAAGAGGAGGAAACTGAAAGGAGGGGGAATGGAGGAGCATGAGAGAGAAAGAAAAGGAAGGGAAGAAGGCCATGACCTTATGTTGAGCTTTGCTCCCTGGAAGGCCAAAACACCAGGTCAGAAGTAGGTGTCTGTCTCTGGCTTCACTGCAGTCATGTTTTAGGGAGCTGAGCCAGGACCTGACCTGACAGAAGAGACAAGAAATGTAAGGACAGCGAAGAGATGAGAGGAAAGCCATGGAGGGGATGGAGCAGCCCAATTGTCCCCATGGCCTCAAACAGTTGGAGGTGATGTGCCCAAGGAGCCCCTATGGCTTCTGGATAATTGCCCGGATTTGGATTGCTTTGCTGAAGGTATTTTTCCTAGGGAGCTTGGCAGGGGATGCAAGTTCAAGAGACATTTCCGTCATGCAGAGACAATCAATTGTCTGATTTCCATCGGTTCTGTGACGGTGAGCTCAGCCCACAGTCTCCTGTTCCATTTGTGTCCAGCAGTGTCTTGAAGCATTGTGCTTGTGTGCTCGTTATCGTGTGACCCCTGGGATGCATTGCGCTCTGCCATATTTAACTTGGCTCTGAGACACTTATGGTCCCCCAAGAAGTAGGACACAGGCAGGAAAGGGGCGTAAATAGTAGACTGGGGATATGCCTAGAGGGCTGAGTGGAACCCTGAATCTGCAGACTGAGAGTCTGGAGCCCAGGTTCTTGTCACGTAATCTTTATGGCTGTGACTGAGGGTTATGATGGTCAGAACATCCACGCTGTATCAAACAGTCTGGAGAACACAGGATGAGATAGCATTGTTATTTCATAGATCTGCTCAAGATCATAAATCTACTAATGGGTTGGGAATGGATCTAGAACTCTTGATCCTGATATCTGGATTCAGGAGAAGTGGTGAGGTTCAGGGCTCAGCAGGAAACAAGAGCCACTCCTGAATGACAATTTGGTTGGAGCTGGTTCAGGCTGGTTCAGAGGAGCTCAGAGTGTAGCACTGGCCTGTCTGGGGATGATTTTTGTTACTGCTTTGCATTCTGGGTGCTTGCTTGGGAATTCCACATGAGACAGATCCCTGATTGTCTATACTGTAGAGGAGTCATGGAGAACACACACAGCTCCTGTAACACCCAAAGCCAAGGTCTTGGATATGATGGGTAGAGTCAGAGGTGCTCCTGGGTGGGTGGGTGGAGTGCTCTGAAGACACGAGAAGCCCCACTCTTCCATCCCCCAGGTCCCTCTCTCCTTAGTTCAGTTTATTTGCTACCCTTATCTCTCTTGCTGCTATTGAACTCGTGGTGGCCTGACTGGGCTTGACCATGGTCTCTAGGACAACCATATCCTCAGCTTAAAAAGGCAATCCCTGATGTTGACCCTTGAAAAGATATCACTGCAGCTGCTTGAGACCTTCATCCACTCTGGACCTTGTTGTGGTCACTCTGGCTCCTTTAATCCACCAGAGACTCTACTTGGATCAATACTGCTCCAGTTCTGTTGTACCCTCTTCCCATGCTGTCTCCCTCTCTTTCTGTTGACTTGTGTCTGGTCTGAGTGAACACTGAGGCCAAGTCCCTGTCACAGGCCACACTTTAAGGGCTCAAGTGTCTATTTCCCAAGTATGGGGGCAGGACTTGGTAAACTGAGTTTCCAGCACCCACAGATCTGGAGACAGTAAGTGCTCAGCGAGTCTGCCTGCGGTAATTCTCCCACATCCATCGTAGGAGGTGGTGTGGAGGGAAAACGCTCGAGGTCTTCACTCTTCTCTTGAGATTTGGGAAAGATGCAGCTCTCAAGGGCCATGAAACACCAGATCCTGAGGAGGCGGAAAAGTGAGCTTGGCTTCTGTGGGAGACAGAAAGGAATTGTTCTTTTTTTTTTTTTTGGTTTTCTGAAACAGGGTTTCTCTGTGTAGCTTTGCGCCTTTCCTGGAACGCACTTGATAGCCCAGGCTGGCCTTGAACTCACAGAGATCCACCTGCCTCTGCCTCCCGAGTGCTGGGATTAAAGGCGTGCGCCACACCACCCGGCTCAGGAATTGTTCTTGTAGCCCTCCACCTCCTCTGAGTTGGCTCAACAAAAATGCACCTGATGTCAGGTGAGGACACCGCCAGTTCTCTGCAGAACCTGGAACTCTGGGGACAAGACACACTCTCTGACTTGAGGCCCCAGCAGTCTTTGGGGGCTGGCTGGCAAAGCTACTGGCATCCAGTGGTTTCCAAACATGTGGCGTGATGTCCAGAGCTGGCTAAGACACCAGTCATTGATCCCCAAACTCTGGATCATCTTCCTGAACAATTCCACCAGCTCACCTCTGTTTTATCATTGCTGTGACCAAATACATACATGCTTCGGAACTTAAGGCAGACAGCATTTCATTCTGACTCCCAGTTTGGCAGAATACAGTCATCATGGCAGAGAAGGTATGACAGTAGGAGTGTATGGTGGTGGTCACATGGCCTTTGCAGTCAGGAAGCAGAGAACAGATAGGAAGTCAGGATATAAAACCTCAAGTCTTGCCTCTGATGATTCACTTCCTCTACCAAGGCTCCATCTTCCAAAGGTGCCACAATCTTCCCAAACAAGGTCATGATCTGGGCATCTCATGTTCAAATAGGAGAGGCTGTGGGGACATTTTAAATCAAAGTGCTTTTCCTGAGGTGACAGTGTGTGTCCTCAAGTTGCATTTCACCAACTGGAGCACCACGTTTGGAGCATATCTGCAGCTGCTGACATGGCACACCCCCTTTTGTGTGATCATCCCTCCCCCTCCCATCTGGGAAGATGATGGATGGACCACAGTATGAAAACTTGAAATGAAATGAAGTGTGGTAGCACTCCAGTTCATTAGCAGAGTGAGATTCTTGCAGAGGCCAGAGAAGAGGGTCTGAATTCTGGCTTCCCTGACATCTTTAATTTGAGTGTTCTTAGGAATGTCATCTTGCTGAGCTCTGGCCCACCGCCAGGAAGAGAGTTCTCGAGGTTGTCTCAAACATCCTTGAAAATGGCCTCAGCTTTGAAAAGAACTCAGGAAGTCAACGGGCTAGCCCCATTGAAGGTCATTGAGAAGGAGAGAAAGGGACACAAATTCCAGAGAAAATTAGATGTCATCAAGTTCAATTTTAACACTGAGCTGCAGTAAAAGAATGGGGGGGCATGGGCCTGTTTTATTATTTATGTACCACTTTCAAAGTTATCTGTAAGGGAAATTGTTTGATAGACAGTAAATTAAGCAAAACTGCCCTATAAATTTGGATTAAATCTTACATTGGTTTTAATATTTAATATAGCACCATGAATCACATTTTTACAAACCACAATACAAGTTCAGCAGAGGCTTTAGAAAGTGTCTGTTTTATTATTATTATTATTATTATTATTATTATTATTATTTTCCACTAACACTTTCCTTTAAAACATGGAATTGGTTGCATTTTTCTTTGACATAAACCCATCCTGTCTCACAGACCATGGGTGCTGCTTGCTCCATTTCACTGAGAACTCCCGATGAAAGGACATCTCATAAGAATCAGGTTTGCAAACTTATTTCCTCTCGATTTATTTTGAAGTTTTTAAAGAAGGTTGTCTAGTAGACTGATGCTGCAGTGTGTGCTGGTGTAGAGAGCAGGGAAGTCTTTGTGCTGGAGAACTCAGAGATCAGGGTGGGGAAGGGCATGAGCCCATACACTTAGCTGCACTGATGGCTGTCTAACTAAGGCTCTGGCTGACAGGCACACCCCAGGAGACAAGAGCAGACACTTGTGTGGCTCATGCAGTTCCCTGTGGAGATGTGTGTCTTAATTAGAACCTTGTCACTCAGCTCCATGCTCATATTAATGAATCTAAGTCTATGTAATATAAATTATACTGATAAATTGTCCTGTACTGTTAGTGCTTGTTGAGAGCTACTCTGAGGTCAAGATGTGCCTTCACCCTTCCTGCCCCCAGACTCAAACACATTGATTTCAAGTGTCATCTAAAACTCTGTCCTGGCCAGGCTGGCCCCGGCTCTGTAGTGTGAAAAAAAGGAGAACAGCAAACAGCTAAAGGCACTAAAAATATTGCACCCTTGAGAACAGCTAAAAGGTAAAGATTTTACACAAGACATAGTTGTTACTTATCCCACAGTATAAGAATGCCTGCAGTGGGATAAGAAACCAGGAGCTCACCCAAGGAGGCACAACTCTGCTCAGAACTGTTTCAGTGAGGTTCCCCCAACCATTCCTGCTGGATTTTGTAAGCCCCTGGTTTGGTGGTGTTTTGCATTCTATCTGTGGATTCTGTTACTTTTCATTTTTTTCATTACTTTTGCTCAGTATATACTTAATAAACCACTCATTTAAAACTGAAAGTACTTCTATTGCGGATTTCCCATAAAGAACAGCCTAGGTGGATGGGTCAGGCGCAAAGAAAAAGAAAACAGGAGAGTGGACAGCTTAATAAGACAGTTGGGGTCAAATGGCACCTGGATCAGTTTGAGAAGGAGCAACACAAGCCGTCTGGGTTCCCATCACCAACTCAGACCTATCGAAGAAGTCCTAAGCTCCGAGTCGGTCTCAGAATTCTAGCCCACATGGACACTTCCACTTGGTCAAGTGGCCCTGGAGACCCCTGACCTTTCCTCATGGGTGACAAGAGTCTGGGTGCCACATCAGACTGGCAGCAGTGGGGGTCTGGTCATTAACATAAGAAGGAAGGCTCTTGGGGTGGCTAGAGCTAGATCTGAGGAGGACATGCAGGCTTGGGGGTGTGAGATCAAAGAGGAAGGGTGTGAGCAGCCAAGCTGCCCAGAGAGGAAGCAGATAAGGGGCTGCAGGAGCTGATGGAGGAGAGGTTAGAGGAGCCCTGGGTCCTGTGGTGGGACACCATAGGTAGCCCTGCCTGAGGAAGGACTTGTCTGGCTCTGCAGAAGACGCCAAGAGGAAGCCTAGAAGTCCTGGGGCGCTGGCCATGGTGCTGAAGACAGGCCGGGTGTTGGACGGAGAGCTTCTGGGCTGGAAGAAAGAGACCAGGGGAGGCTAATACTGGGAACCTGCCTCACACCCAGGGACTGCTGCTCAGACTTCACCAGCCGTGCCTGTCAGCCCTTCCCAGGCCTACCCCCAACCAGCTGGTGATGTAGAACCTCGATGATAAGATCAGGAATGGGATGAAGACAACCACAGCTTGTCCTTGAGGTTGGACACTGTGCTAGCCTCAGAAGTTTGCTGTCTTAGAATGGTACCATGGTCCAGAGTGTGAGGACAGGCAGGCTGTTTGGGGCAACAGAGGCAATGCCAAGAGGCATCGGAAGGCAGCGAGCAAGGCAGGAAGGAAGGCAGGAAGGCTCTGCCAGATGGGCTAGCTTTTGAGACCACTGTGCATACACAGAAAATAAGCACTGAGATGCAGGTTGGGTGGCATGATCCAGGAGCTCTCATTTGGGGGTGAGAAGCTGAAGAATAGCAAACCAAGGAGACCAGAACCCTAACACAGTGCTGGAGTGGACCCAGGATCATCAGTATGAACTCACATGAGAGGCAAATATTCATATACAAACTGATGAATAAGCTGAATTGCTGCTAGCAGAAAGACAGTTACTACACACCCAGGAAGTCCCGCATTGACAGCTGAACGGGCTTGGAAGCAAGGACACCCCATAGCAAATAGACCCCCAATACAAGGAAGCAGGAGCAATTAGGGGCACAAGGGTGAGGGCAGAGAATATATAAGAGGAGCCTACAACCCCAAGAGTGCCAGAGAGTGAAGAAATTCTCAAAGGACAAAACCACACAAAGCCTACTACCCTGATGGGTGTATCTGACAGGACACAGGCATCCACTGACACCCTACCCTGATGGGTGTATCTGACAGGACACAGGCACCCACTGACACCCATCCTGATGGGTGTATCTGACAGGACACAGCCACCCACTGAACTCTACCCTGATGGGTGTATCTGACAGGACACAGTCACCCACTGAAGCCTACCCTGATGGGTGTATCTGACAGGACACAGCCACCCACTGAAGCCTACCCTGATGGGTGTATCTGACAGGACACAGCCACCCACTGAAGCCTACCCTGATGGGTGTATCTGACAAGACACAGCCACCCACTGAAGTCTACCCTGATGGGTGTATCTGACAGGACACAGCCACCCACTGAACTCTACCCTGATGGGTGTATCTGACAGGACACAGCTACCCACTGAAGCCTACCCTGATGGGTGCATCTGAGAGGACACAGGCACCCACTGAAGCCTACCCTGATGGGTGCATCTGAGAGGACACAGGCACCCACTGAAGCCTACCCTGATGGGTGTATCTGACCGGACACAGCCACCCACTGACACCCTATCCTGATGGGTGCACTGTAACAGCTCCAGAGAGCCAAACCACAAAAGACAAACCAGGAAGACCCAGGCAAGAGGCTAGATAGATACATTCCCAAAGAGAGGTAGGAAGACTTAAGAGTTGGGGGAAGCAAGCTCTTGGAGGGTTTGCGTTGGGCAGCTGGAACCCCCACCCACTTTGGATACCATGTGCCTCCACGCAGTATGAATATAGAACTTCAGAGGAAGACATGACTATTCCGGAAAATATACCCCTTCACCCCAAATGTCTCATTTTTCTGAGAATGTGGCATTTTGTCGAGAAGCAGCCACCCTTCCCTCTGCAGCTAGGCTCTCTTGAGACCTCAGAGGTGACCTTTCCATTGTGGAGACTCTGCAGTTCACTGTGGAAAAAGCCTCTCAACTAGGCCGGTGAAACGGGAGCAGGAACAACTCAAGTGGTGAGGTGCCTGCCGGGAAGCTGTGGTAATTAGCCTGGGGGGCCCTGCCATTCCCTGGCCCCCACAAGGAAACAGGGCAGCCGGTCCCTGGGGCAGGTGCAGGTGCTGATGGGCAGGGCCCTCCTGTCCCCAGGCCTGAGCTGGAAGGGCTGAGGGCAAGGCCAGCTGTCTGTGACTGGAGCCCAGGGTTCTTTCAAACCCCTGGGAGAGAGTTGAACAGTGTGGGCTTGACATGAACATGACAGTGCGGTGTCTACAGGATGTAATTTGGGTCACATTTTCTCAATGGGTATGCTGGTTCAGTAAAAAAAGAAAAAGGAAAAAAACGGCCTGGTTATTCTCTGAAAGCTCTTCCCTGCGGATACTTCAGAAAACAGGGTCATCCTTCTCTGCATGAGGAGGGATGGAGTCACAGCAGTCGGTGCCTCCTGCCCATGCGGGTCTCCTCCCTCCCCAGCCATGCAGGTGTGTGCAGTGGTCCCCTGTCACCATGTCCCGGGGGATGCAGTGCAACTGAGTTGTGGCTTCCCACACATTCGCATTTAAATAAATTTATCTGGGATTTATGGGAAATTTTTAAAGATAATATAAGAGTTGCATGTACCCCCAAAAGAGTACCTTGTTCCCCTGTCAAACCTAATATCTCAGTTTCTCAGGCTTATACATTTTAGTTGATGATCTGAGATGGAGGTGGTACTGTTTTATTATTATTATTATTATTATTATTATTATTATTGAAGATTTTATTATTATTTTGGTTTGAGGCACGGGGTCTCACTTTGTAGCTCAGGCTGGACCGGAACTCACTAGATAGTTGAGGCTGGCTTCAAACTCATGGCAATTCTGTGTCAGCCTCCTGAGTGCTGGGATTCTAGGCATGTGCCACTCTTCTGGGTCTGATGTTGGTAACTGAAGATCACAATTTCACCCAGTGTGGCCTTTCTACCCCGAGTCCTTGCCTGGGGAAACACTGGGCATTTGATCATGTCTCTTCTGCCTCTTCAGGGCTAATGTAGTTTCTCAGACTTTCCTCATTTCTAATGACCCTAACAGCACTGAGAAGTGCTGGGAAGGTACTTTTCAGAACGTCTTTCAATTCCAGTTTGCGGGATTTTTTTTCTGTTGCTTATGCTGGCATTGTAGGTCTTGGAAAGAAAACAGCTGAGGAGCTCAGCCAGGCCCCTCACCTCCTCCCGTGCGCCTGCCATTGGCCTGGCTTTCTGCTGTCTGTCTGAATCTGGAGCACCTGACGGAAGGATGCTTTGTTTTAATTGCACAGTTGCTTTACCTTGTTTCCCACACTCTCTGGAAAGAAATGGCTTACACACCCCACATCAATAGAATTAAAAAATTGGCTTTCACCTTGACAGTTGATTATCTACATGTTTACACGTTTTTTTTTTCTATATAGTTTTGTCTCTTCTCTGTGTTATTACTTAACCGTTCATTCACATGGCTTACTTTTGTTGAAGTTGAAAACTGATTTGAAATTTTATATTCAACTTCAAGATTTGCTACAAGGCCACAGCAATCATGACAGAGGATATTGATGAGATGTAGATCAATGGAGCAGAACCGGGGGGGGGGGGCAGAAATAGATCCCCACAAGTAGTCGAGAGCCATTTTTGGTAATTTTATGGCCAAAGAACAGTCTCTTCAGCACGTGGCAATGGAGTAACTGGATATCCACTTGCAAAAGGTATCTACACAGACCCTACCTTCATGATATTAATGCAACATGTGCCCTAGGTCTAGAAATGAAGTCACTTCTCCAAATCCTATAGAGGAATGCAGGATAAAATCAGAATGTCCTTGGGTTTGGCAATGGGGACTTTGATACAACATCAAATACATGGTCAACAAAAGACTGTAACAGGCAACTTATACTTGACCGAAATAAGAGACTTCCGTTGTCATTAGTAAAAGTTCAGAAAATGAAAACAGCCATATGTGGGAAAAGCACTTGGAGCTCTTCTCTGGTAAGGAACTTGTCTCCAGTATAGAAAGAACTCTAAAATTCAAAATGAGAAAGAACCCATCTGAAGTGCAGGAGAAAGTCTGCACTGGATGCCTCGTACACAAGATATGCAGACAGCATACACATACAAAACTTCCAGGACATCACCACACAGCCAGCAATTTTGAAAATAGGTTGGAATGTTCTTACAAGGGCAGACAGGATCTTCCCATGTGATCCCACTTAGTCAGTTCCACAGGACAAACTGAAGGAGCACATCATGGAGGAAGAAAGCTGCTTGGGTTACAAGGAAGCCATGGGAGGAGCCTGGAATGTTCCAGTGGTGTTATAGTTAGCTCTAATTGTCAACATGACACAACTGAGAATCACCTGGGAAAAGTCTCAGTCGGGGAACCAGTTTTATGAAGGGGAGTGTCTTTTGCTGATGAACAGAAAGAACAGTGGAATCCCATTATGTGCTGGTTTTCCAAGACATAGAAAGCTGCCTAAGTGAATGAAATCTCAATGGAGAATGCCCTTGTATACTGGAGATGAGGAATCCCAAAGACCATTATAGTATATGTGTCTCAGGAGCAAGGTGATTCACCTGGCAAAGCTCAGTGCAAACACATCAGCCATAGGAGAGGTACAGAGCCTAGGTTGTCTCAGGCCTGACCAACCTGACCCAAGACAGAATAGTCCCTGTCTTAATCAGCTGCCAGTATTAGGATATTGCATTTGAGCTCATCTTACAGTTATACTTGAAACCTTCAACAAGAAAGAGGGAAGAACTGGATCCACCCCAGGCTGTTCTGGGGTGTGGTCGTATGAACATATGATAACAGATTCCAGTTAAAGACATCAGTATCAACTCATTACAGGCTTCATAGATGAACACAGATGCCATTAAAACATATCTGTCAATGCGAGTTGGTATACATAGCTTGCTTTATCAGCTTAGATAATTGGAAACAATGGTACTCTGGTAGCAACAAGCACACCTGGTGCCTTGAGTTTCCAATATTCTTTGATGCCTAAGACCAGGTCTGGTTTACTAGGAAATGTGTGTATTTCTGAACAGAAAAGGAATATGACGAGGCTGGACTATCTTATGCTAGAAAATATTGAATTCCTCAAAATGAAGACACAAAAACCTATCAAAACAACACAGAAATTGATAGAGGGGGTTTGTCAAAGGCACAGAACCCAACAGAGAATCTCACAGCCAGAGCTAGACTGAGGGAATAACAGAATAAGAGAACTGGACAAGGGACAAATGTCCATGGATACAGGACATGAATTAATCAGTGAATGAAGGAATGAATACATGAATAGAGGAGGAAAGGCATAGAATGTTTGTAGGGAAAATACCCTCACTCCTCAGTGTTAGTGCTACACACGAGAAAGGAGTCAATACCATGAAAGAGAAACCAGACAGAAGCCATGTCAGCCAGGCACCCATAGTCAAATAGACAGTGATTAGTCATGTGGGTGTCATGGTGTCTTAAGCACTCAGTGATGACAAGAGCTTCTTGTGTTTGCAAGCTTTGCCCCTAAACCAGGCACTCAATGCAACCATGAGAAAAACTATTATACCAATGCCAGTAAAAGGCCATCCCACAGGTACCCAGCCAACACATGTACATATAACAACCATCTTTATGTATGGAAGGTTTGAGCTGACAGGATGCAGAGTGTGTGGCAGTGTGTGGCCTCTGTAGGAGCCTGGTACAGTGACAGGATTTTGTGTACTAAGGAAATGGGGAAAGTGTCAGTTTTAAAGAGGTATTAGTGTGCTTCAGTCAAAAACCTTTCTAAAATGTAAAGCCTATTCTATAAAATTGATCTATCTCAGGCAGTTATTCTAGGTATTGCAGGTGTGGTTTCTTTTACACATGGAAATTGTGATTATTGTCTGTGCAGTGAATACTCATAGGATGCCATATACACACAACACACATTTTCTATAAATGGAGGAGAGAATGAGAACAGATTCTGACCCATGTTCAGCTACAGAAATACAAAATATTTTTGGGTGTTCATTTGTGTGTGCAAGAATTGTGAAGCCTGTGTGGGTATGTGGATGCATGTGAAAATCTGAGGCTGATCACTATCTTTCCCAAATCATCCTCTACCTTAGTTTTTGAGGCAGGATTTCTCCCTGAACCTGCAGCGCACTGATTCTGCTACACTGACTGGCCTGTGTGCTTCAGAGATTCATCTGTTCTCTTCTGCCTAGTGTTGGGATTGTAAGTGTGCACCACCATGCCTGGCTTTTATGTGGGTGCTGGGGAAAGAACTGAGATAATAACCGATGAGCTGTCTCCCCAGCCCCTAAATTATATTTGACCCATACTGGTTAAATGCATCAATACAGGACTTACATATACAGAGAGCTAATTGCACATCTCTTAGGAATTTGCTAAGTTCCTTCAGCTCTCTCTCTCCCCCTCCCTCTGTGTATGTGTGTTTGTGTTTGTGTATGTGTGTGTGTGCGCACGTGCGTGCATGTGTGTGTGTGTGTGTGTGTGTGTGTGTGTGTGTGTGTGTGTGTATAAGTGTGCCACCATACATGTGTGGAGGTCAGAGGACAAATTATGCAAGTAGGTTCTCTCTGCCATGTGGGCTCTGGAGATCAAACTCAGGATGTCAGGCTTAGTGGTGAGTGTTTTTACCTCTGAGTCATCACACCAGAATATCATACAGGTGTGATATTCTTCACCTGTATTTTTTTTTTTTTTGAGACGAGGTCACTCACTAAATCCAGATCTCACTGATTCAGCCTGGTTGGCTAATCAACAGGTCTCAGCTCTGTCTCTGTCTATGTTTCCTAAGGCTGGAGTTACAGACATAAAGCATCATGTCTAGCTTTTCACATGAGTTCTGGATATCCAAACTCAGATCTCTCTGCTTGTATAGCAGGAACTTGGCCTGCTGAGCTGCTCCCCAGTCCTCTTCCTCTTTTATTTGTGCCTGGAAGTCCTACCTTTCTCTGCAGTAATTTGACCCATATGAATGAGCTCGGGAGGTTGTGTCCAGCCCTGAAGTCCCAGTGCCCAGTGCATTGCCCAACAAATGTATGACCGATAAACTCCTTCCCTCATTCATCAGAGTATTGTTAGACACCGTGTGTTCTGGGCACTTGGCACAGTCAGGACACACAGCCAGCGGCTGTTAGAGATGGAGTTAGATTTCTCCTTGTAGAGCCATATGTACAGATGAGCAATATCTTTGGAACATGCCACAGTTAATTAAGTATGATGACCACCAAGAGTTCTACAGAGGTGGGTTTGCACCACACACCCTGGTAACGGCATGCATGCAGCCATGGAAGAACAATCAGGCATTCTGCACATGCTAGGCCCTCCAGCAGAGTGAATGGTTCTGATAATGACGTTGTTATAAATAACTCACACTAATCAGAAGAAAAATTGCCCTGAATTATTGACGATCCTCACAGAGGCCGGGAAGGGGAAGGAAATCCTCACAGATTGACTCTCCCTGCTCTTCTAATCAGGGAGGAGCTGCAGCTGAGAGACACTGAGAGAAGAGCTGTGGGCTGAGAGACTTCTCGACAGTGTCACTCCCCACCCAACACCTTCCCTGTCAATCAGCTCCCTGACTTCAACTCTATGATCAGCTGACAGGTCAGCCATGATTTTGTCTTCAACAGATGGGTTCAGGTGTTTTTCAGTCCCTACACACACAGGAAGTGCTTCTTGAGGTCATCCCTAAGCTCCATGAGGGTATATGGATACAGGAAGGGTGCTATCTGTGACTTCATGTAGATTTCTGTCTTCTGGGAAAGCAAAAAACAAATGAATAAACCAAAAAACAAATATTAATAGTTATTCATATCTATATATGTGTATGTATCTATCTACATATGTATACATTCACATATATATACATTCATATATACACATTCATATATACATACACATTCATATATAATACATATTCATATGTACATATAAAATTCATATATGCATACACATTCATATATACATTCATATATATACATTCACATATATATAAATATATATATATATTTTCTTAAGTACATGCACATTCATATATACACATTCATTATATGCATACAAATTCATATATACATACACATTCATATATACACATTCATTTGTACATATACATTCACATATACATACACATTCATATATACAGATACATTCATATGTACATATACATTCATATGTACATGCACATTCATGTATACACATTTGTATGTACATGTACATGTTAGTGATCACTGACTTATCCTCTTTGGATCCACTCAGTGCCCATTCCTGTCCCTGGGTGATCATTCCATGTCTCCCAAGTACTATTCAACCCCACTCTGTCCACCTCTCTCCCTGACCACTGGGACCCGGTTCTATCATGGTCTCTTCTCACACTTGGTTCCCCGGATGCTTCATTGTCCATCCAGAGTCTGTGCCATCCAAGTGCGCTCGCCTGTGCCACCTTCAGCTGGCCCTTCTCTGACAAGCCTCACCTAGACTGTAACTTCCTTTCACTCTGAGGGGAAGGCATGGAATCAGCTGGCTGCACTGCTGTCCACTCCAGCCCTGAGCCAAAGGCCTGTGTGGCCGTGTATCAAAGCCACAGACTGGACAAACTTACAGAGTCAGCTTGCCTTGGATAATGAAAATGAGAGTGGGCCAGGTGTGGTGGTGCACGCTTTTAATCCCAGCACTTGGGAAGCAGAGTCTTGGAGCTCTCTGTGAGCTCAAGGCTAGCCTGGTCTACAAAGCGAGTTCCAGGCCAGCCAAGGGTACACAGTGAGACCCTGTCTCAAAACAGAACAAAACACAAGAGCAGACCTAAGAGTGGTGCCAAGCTGGGGCCAGACATGGGGCACAGTTAGAGCTGGACTGCAGTGGGAGAAGACCGGTAGCTAAACCACAGTCAGCAGCATCAGGCACTGCTCAGGTAGGGGTGGGTGAATGGATTCATGGAACTGCCGCTAGAGGGCAGCATTCAGAGAAAGCAGGACCCTAATGAAGTGGGCAGCTCTCTGCAGACACTGAGGTATCCAGTTCAGCACCCTAGATAGCTGCGCAAGGACTTCCGGACTCTTGAGGAGCAGTGTCCACATTGGGCATAGAATGGAAGCCAAGGAATAAACATCCAGTCTGCTATGAACTCTCAACTCAGCCTGGTCGTGGTGTCAATGCTCCAGAAAGCCTTGGTATCACCCAATGCTCCTGTCTTGGGTGGGAGGCCCATCTCCTGCAGGGCTGCTGAGTGAAGATCCTCAGACCCCAGACTGCTTCATCTAGAAAGGAGCCTCAGAAAGGGGGAGGCATGGACTCAGCTGTACAGAGGAGGCCCTCCCAACAGATGACTGCCTAGAACACCTGGAGAGGAGCCATCATCTGCACAAACCCCTGGGCCACCATGTCACAGCCTCCACCACGCTTCCTGGGTGATGCCCTAAAGAGAAATGCCATTTTGGTTCACAGAACACATCTACCTAAACAACCCCCTATGGTTTCCTAGCCTGTTTCGTGGAACTTCATGCAGTCCCTGCACGGGAAGCTGCAGGTCGGGCTGCCCTGACCGCCAAACATTGTAGTTAATGCACAACGCTGTCACACAGCGTGCCCTTCCTGGGTTTCTGTCCATCTTGCTGACTGAAGGCTGGCAGCTACCTGTGGAGAGGCACCCCCTTACCAGAGCCTGCTTCAGCCTTTCTTCTGACTTCTCTGCTATCCACACAGCGAGAGACTGCCTTCCCCACAGCTGGGTCCCCATCACTGTTGATTTAGCTTTGAATGGGGTGGGGCAGGGTGGAACACTGTTTCCAGAAATAGGCTGTGTTGTCTTAGAAAATGCAAACCCTACCTTGTCGCCTTAAGGACCACACAGGGCTCATTCCCCTTAAACATGTAAATATGTTGCTGCCTCTCTGCTGGTGTGGCTGCAAGGCCTGTGTCTCTCCAGGCTGACTGCTCAGAGTTGAGGATTTAAAAAAAAAAAAATGTATGAGAAAACAGCGAGAGGAAGGGAGGGGGGAAGAGAGTGGGAGTGGGCAGAGAGACAGATAGACGGGGAGCGGACAGAGAAGGCAATGAAGGAGGCAAGATGTGGGAGGCAGAGGGAAATAGTCGAAAAAGAGGTTAGAAGGGGAACAGAGAAGGGGAGAGGGGGAGGGGGAGGGGGAAGGAGAACAAGGAGGAAGGAGGGAGGGCCTCCAGGAGGGAGGGCCTCCAGGAGGGAGGGCCTCCAGGAGGGAGCTGAAGCCTAGAGTATCGCATTTCTCTTCCTTGAAGGAGACACCAAAACTGACAGATCCATCCTTTTATTTCCATATTGGGCTCTCCAGAGCATTCTTATTTAGTAGTAATCTTTTAGAAAAGATAGCGTGTTCAGCAACACACACAAACACCTAACCCACCGGGGAGAGATTTGCTATGGCGGTTTCTAAGATGAAGGGCTGTTTCGTGGCGTTTTGTGAACAAGCCATCTTTAAGAGTTGGAGGCTGTCCCTGTCTTGATGGGAACATTCCCACAGCTCCCAGCTAAAAGCCTGAGCTTTCCTCTCTTCCAGGAGGAGACATGGGGGACTGCGGCTCGCTCCATTAAAACCCAAAAGTGGCAGTCCTAGCCCACAGAGCTGAATCCTGGGAAAGTCTGCTTTTCCTGGGCTTGGGTGGTTTGTCTTCCAGGTCACAGGTGCCTAGAAGTGGATTTGGGGAAAAAGGATGATAATGAAGCTTCATCGTCCTCACCCTCAACTCTATCTAAGGACATGGGTCATTATCCACAGGAACACCAAATGCTCTTAACTTCTGAGCATTTCTCCAGCATCAGATACTCAAAACTGTGGTCTCTAACACGGAGCTTTCACATTGCACATGTGAACAGCGCTGCATTGGTTTCCCAGTTCCCTGGGCCACTTTGAAACTACTCTTTGCCACGACACCTGTGCAATAGCCACCACTGTGAACAGCCTGATGACATTTCCATGGCTCTGCCTCCCTAGGCAAAGGCACACACACATGGTGTAGTACAACTGATTGCTTTTATGTGAGTCTTACAGATTCTCTGCCTGACTCCCATTTGCTCTTCACACTCAGCTAACCCATCATGGGCAGTATTCCAAGAGCCCCAGAACTGACTCACTGTTTTAATAACTGCCTGATATTTCATGGCATGTTTTAAAACTGTTTCATTATTTAACCTGTTTCTGGTTCCTTGATCATTCTAAGTGGCTCTGTCCTAAGCATCTTATCTGTTTATCATTGTGTGCTATGTTTTCATGTCTATAAGGTAAGAAAAAAGTGGGACTCTTTTGTCATGAAGGATATAATTAAAAACATATAAAATATAAATAGATTTTATATGATCTGTTTATATAAAATACATGGAAATTCATGTTCCACCCATGAATCATTTTTTTCATGGAAATGATCAGGCACACGCTAGAAAGGCATCTCAGTGGACAGAATGTTTGCTTAGCCCAAAGACCTGGGGTCAGTACCCAATACTCTATAAACTGGGTGTGGTGGCTCATGTCTGGGATCCCAGCACTCAGGTGGAGGCAGGAGGATCAGTGTTATCTGCAAAATGAGTTCTTATCTGCAAAATGAGTTCAAGGCCAGTCTAGGCTATATGAGACCATGTCTCCAAAGATAAAGAAAATCAGGTACTAATATTGTTGGCTATCTTAATCTGCTTGGGCTGTTTAAACAAACACACCATTACCCATGATTCTGGAGACGGGGGAGCCCACGGGCCTGCTGACTCCACTGGCAGCAGGGTCCCTGCCTTTGTTAGCAGATGCCCACCTTCTTGCCATGTTCAGTGCTTCATTCACGTTCCAAGATCACTCCCATCCTCTTCTTGTAAGGTCACCAACCCCAAAGATGTGATGGCCCTCTCCTGCCATACCTGAGACCTCAGTGAACTTGCCAGGTGTTTCAACACTGAAGCCACTGAAGACTTATTCAACACTGAAGCCACTGAAGACTTATTCAACACTGAAGCCACTGAAGACTTATTCAACACTGAAGCCACTGAAGACTTATTCAACACTGAAGCCACTGAAGACTTATTCAACACTGAAGCCACTGAAGACTTATTCAACACTGAAGCCACTGAAGACTTATTTAACACTGAAGCCACTGAAGACTTATTCAACACTGAAGCCACTGAAGACTTATTTAACACTGAAGCCACTGAAGACTTCATGACAGTTGCTACAAACAAGAGCACAACTTTAAAGCACAGTTTAGGGAAGGGGGTCTATGTGGGGGATTTGGAATGGGGACTCTAGAAAGGCTGGTGTGTGCATAATACAGTGAAAATGCCCAAGAAAGACCTTTGAGGGCTCTGCTTTTGTCCTTGATGCCTGAAGAGGGCTTTGTAAAGGAGGACTGCAAGGCAGAGGGGGAGCTGCCGACAGGGAGAGAGTGAGACACATGCCTGATACAGAGATCCACTTCCACTCTCTAGCAAAACATGGGGATTATCTTGTTTTCAGACATTTAAATCATGGCTGACCATTTAGCAATGCAGGATCTCCAGGAACTACTCATGAAAAGAGACACTAGAAAAGTCATTCAGCAAACAATTTAGTATAAATGAATAAACATATTAAAAGTAGAGCACAACAATTGTATGGTATATGAACAACAACCCAAGAAACACAGATGACGAATTGATCCAAGAGAAGAGTCCCTAAAAGATGGATGACAGAGAAGGTTGAACTATCAAGTAGACAACTGGTCACTTGACCCAAACCTACAGGAATAGGAGGTCCCAAATGGTGAGATGTCAAGGGTGGGGAGCAAGGATGAGAAATAAAGAAGACAAAAAGCAAAAGCTGGACCAGGAGGTCTTACTTAAGCTGATGACTGGTGCCAAGCAAGTCTGTTAAAAAGCACAGCATCTTATATACTATTTGTAGGGAGAAATTGGGCCAAGGTCAGCAGTTTGCCAATTCAGACAATGATGGCAAAGAGCACAGAGTACCTCAGACACAACTGCCTTAGGACTGATAACTATAGTGGGGGCAGGGAATGGGTCCCCAGAAACTACAGCCTTGACTCCTTCAAGGCCATAGCTCTAGTTCCAGATCTGACCTTGCTAATTCTGACCCTGGACAAGGACATAGAACTAATACTTCCTTTGTTCTTTCAGGGGCGGGGGCGGCTCTGAGAAAGCCTTGAGCTGGTCAGGCTCCTAACAATCAATCAATTAGTAGCTTTGAGAATGCATGAATCAAGTTGAACAGAAGTTGAGCCAAGATGTGGTGGTCTTGGTCAGCACTGTAGGCTGAATTCTAACACCATAGGATTGTCTTCAGGATGAATGATGGGTCAGATCCTGGAGCAAGCTTTGGAGCACCTTCAAGGACTGGAGTCATTCAAAGCAGGCTGGGTGTCCACAACTAAACTGAATTAGGATCAGTAAAAACAACAAAAATGTAACTCTTACGGATGTGCGGAAATCAAGAAGCAGGTTTCTCTGCTTCTCTGTACCAGCAGGTGGGGAGAGGTGTAAATGGAGTTGGAAGACCCTGAGGAGAATGGAAGCAAAGACACAGTGTGTTTAAACCATCAGGTATGTTTGGAGAAGTTACAAATGAAGTTTAAAAGGTACATACCAGTTTTCCAAAGAAATATCTTCAGTCGGTCATCCAACCTTCTTTTTTGAGACATCTAGAAGAGTTTATAGAATCCACCAAATTGTAACACATTTTCTGTTTGCATGCATGCACATGCGTATACCCAGCACTGTGGAGACATACCACCTGCAGGAAAAACAATTTTCTTCTGGTAAAATTTCTAAGATTCAAAATGCCATATGGTCCCTCAGACTGTTTGTATTCGTCACTCTTAATCTCCCCCCATTTTTATACTCCTCAGTGACTATGGACAGTGTAATTACTGTATTTAAATCAATGCAAGTCTTTACATTTTGATAATGTATCAGAATTACATTCAAGGAAGGTTGCTAGATTGCTATTTTCATCCATTTAAAAATTTTCCAATCTGATGAGTGAAATAGTTTTGTTACTTGGTTTGAAGTTACAGTTCCTTGACCAGTTTTGATTGATAGCCTAAGTGTATTTCCTCATTTGTGAGACAGCTGCATGCATTTATTGCCGGTTTTCCTGTTGGAAACATATGCTAAGGGTGCCAACCCTTTGCTAAGCTTAACATAAATGTATTCCTAACTCTTGTGGATTTGAATGTGTGTAAGTGTGAAGCAAAGGTCTTTTCATTTAGTCAAACATATCATATCTGTGTTTGGAAATGTGTCCTCTTGCACATCGTTATTCTTAAGCATAACTAAATTTTTCTAGCACTTCAGTAGTCCCCTCTACATTTAATTTTTTGCCACTGCTTTCACTCTATGCAAGGAATAGGAGTTTTGAATTCCCTCTCTTCCTTTTCCTTACGTGCTCCAGCAGTCCCATCACCCACCTCTGCAGAAGGATTCCTCCCCTAGTAACACAATTGCTCAGTCATTCAGCTGGCTCTTCTGATGCACCAGGCTTCTTCTTCCACAGATCTGTCTAGTTTTATAACTTGGACACTACCTTTTCTTTCCTGTAAGTAAGTACATAAACAGCATAAAACTGACTTTCTTAACAAGGATTAACACGGCAGAGGTGTTAAGTCCACTCACAGAGGTGTGATTGACAGCACGGTCAGGCCTCTCGATGCACAGCCACCACCTCAGCTGCTGTGTGACATGGGAACACACCTGACAAGACAGACACTTTCACTGTATCTTGTTTAAAGTGTTTTCATTTCTGCTCTGAATTCTTCCAGTGAAAGGTGGAAATACTTTTTAAGGCCTTTCCCAGAAAACATTGCCTTAAGAGTTGGTTTGGGAATAAACTATTGGGGTGAAGTTACTTTTCAAAAGTATTTAGTGTACCCTATCTAAAATATACTGTCTTCATACTAAGCCATCAATAGCATGTTGCTATATATAGATATTCTGTGATTATTTCTTCAGAGCCTAAATTTCTCACAGGGTCAAATGTAGCCAACCTCCTGGTTCTTCCCTGTATTCTTAGTATCTGACTACCCATCCATGAGAGAACTCAGTATGTAATCATTACATTCATATATGCTAAGTGATATATCTTTATGTCTAACTTGAGTTTATTGATTTATTTAACTTATGTTTATCAAGTCCTCCCCCCATCCTGTGTGTATATGTATGTACTCAAGGTTTCTGGGTTTCCTGTGATGAATAGAGTATGCCTTTGAAGAGTCCTTATAGGGGTTCTGAAAGGTGTCTGTCACAAGATGAATCATGCTCTCAAAAAATCTGTACTTCACAAACCCTCACCATACCTCATAAGTTCTTGCCTCATAATACTAATCAACAGTGTGCCAAGGTAGGCTGTAATTAGTTAAGATGAATCATACTGCAGTGGGATGAGCCCCAATCCAAAACTATCAGTGTCCTTCTGGAAGGGGGAATTTAGCACAGGGACCCTGCGATAGGTCATGAAGGGAGACATTCTGACAGGCCAAGGGCATCAAAGACTGACAAAAAACCACAGGACTCTCCATAGATCTTCCCTCATAGCCTTCCATAGAAACCAGCCCTGCGGACACTTGACCTTGGATGTCTAGCCTCTAGGAACATGAGGCACAAATGTCCATTACTGAAGTTGCCATATCACAGTGGCTACAGAAGATTGACACTGACCTGGTTTCCTCAGTGACGATGCTGACATCTTGCTCTACTTAGATGGAAGACCTCAGGGACATTCCAGCATCCTTTTCAGTCTTCCCAGGGCCAGCTTCCTGCTGGGCCTCCTCTTCCTTGAAGGCCAGTGGTCTCCTATTCCTGTTCACATCTCTCAAATGCCCCACAGGAATGCCCGGTCTGCAAACATGCTTGGTATAGCAAGATGGAAGTTTTCTCACGTGGACAGAGGAACCAAAAAAGGAATCAGGGTCACAGGCCTATCTCAGCTCTCAGTTTGGAGCCTGTATTGGTTGTGATAAGATACCCGCTGAAAACAACTCGGTAAAGAAAGGGTTTGTTCTGCCTATAGTTTCGGGGGGGGGGGTCCCTCACAGCATGATAAGGGTTTATGAAGTATGGATTTTTTGAGAGCATGATTCATCTTGTGACAGACACCTTCCAGAACCCCTCTAAGGACTCTTCAAAGCCTGCACCCACGTTTCCAAATGCACAAGATTGTGGGGGCGGCTTCTCCTTCAAACCAGCACAGCACTACAGGGTGAATGACACAGAAACACACACTCCGTAAAAAGGGCAGGAGCCTTCCAAAGAAAACGAGTCTCTGTCCATGTTTAAAAATCAAAGCATTCATACACCTCTTTATAGACAAGATATGGCTCAATCTATCTTAATCACCCTGAAAATATTTCTCACATACCCAAAAGGTGTTTATCCAAAGTAATTGGTGCTGCTTCTCTCTTTAGAGTCTCACACGAGACGTGCATGCTCCTTTGAGCCTGCGTGTCCCTTATGATTTATTCCCCTCCTTTTTACTCTCTGCAAACCTTGATGTACATTTTCTAAGCAATGTTTAGTCATCAAGGTGATCTGAGAGTAGCAGTGTATAACTTACTCCTCCCATTTTACGTGGATACAACATTTAAATGGGAATTTTGACCATTAAAAAAATCTTATAATCATTTCTGTGCAATTTTTGAGCCTCTTTCATATAGAGATGCACTCAGTCTTTAGTCTGAAGGCATTCTAGGCTGAAACAAAGAGGAACTGAAATAAAAATAAAAACCTTCCATGTGCTACTGAGCATCTCGATTTCTGGAGAGATGGTTTGCAGGGCTGCTGGGCACTGGGACGGCTGAGAAGGGAGTCACGCTGTGACAAAGCAGAACCAATGACCTTCAATAAATCAACTTCAGAAATGTGCACAGAGAGTCAAACCAATAAATCAAACCCCAGGACTCCGGGAAGAAATCCCAGCCCATCCTTCTCCTCCAAGGCTCTAGGGACAGCTCCTGTCCAGGTCGGTTGGAGAAGGACACTAACCACAGGCCTGGGTGACACAAGAGGCCACCCTGAATCTTGGTCACCTGAGGGTGCTAGGCCTGCAGCGGTGTGTCTTGAAGAATGGCAGGTGTCAGGCGTGACACAAGATGTTGGCCTTCTGTAGATCACGCCGTTGCTCTCCCTGCCTGGAGTGGCTCCCATGCTCCACTTCGCCTGTGGATGTGGCTCTTGTCTCTTTCCAGGCCATGTCCAGCCATTGCCTGTCTTTGCACGCACATGCTGAAACCACTCATTCCTCTGTGTCACCTGCTACTGCTTACTGAGTAGAGAACTACTGGAGTTGCAATTACCAAAGCCGTCTTCACCACCACCTCACCAACACCATGGCTATGGCCTCTTGATGTCACCATCAGAGCCATCAACATCACACGGTCACCATCATCATTATTACCATCAGTACCATCATTATCATGGCCATCATCCTTACCACCATTACCAGCTCTAAGGTTGCCATCTCCATGGTGACATCAGACATGGCCACCGTCATCACTGTCGCCACAACCACCGTCATAATCACTGCCATCCAGACAACACCCTTGTCACCATCATGACTACGGTGATCACCCTCTTACTGTCCTCACCACTGCTGGCACCGTGCTCACCCTCACTGCCTGTATCTCTCTCGTCAGGAGGCATCCCATTGCCTGGCCTTGGCTGCGTGCTTATTATGAGTGTGACACTCTGCTCAAATTTAAACCTCACAGCTCAGTGATCCGAGTATAAGGCACACACTTTCATTGTTTCCAACCCATAGAGGATTGGTCCTTAAAGGCGAAGCTGTTCTCAGGTCAGAGGAGGATCCTAGTTTTTTGGTTTCTGTTACTTTTAACTTTACTGTGGGAAGAAAGAACTTGTCTTTCTCACACAGAACATGAGGATGTGACATGTTGGAAACCTCAGTTCACCTGCACTAAGCTTTCATAGAAGGTTCTAGGATCCTGGAGATCAATGTGACCCCGAGCCAGCACCACCAGCACCTGCTAGGTCTGAGGGTCTAGGGAAATGCTGAGTATCAGGCCTGATCACAGCCAAGTGGTCCAGTTGGGATCTGTGCACCAGCGCCTCTGAGCTGAGATCCTGCTGCACGGGAAAGGTTCTTCCCCCGCCCAATCCCTCTGCTTCAGCAGACAACTCTGGAGCAGGCTGTGATGTGGCCTCCCGTGAGCAGAAGTACCCTGAGGATGATTTCCTGCTGTCCCACTCTCATGGGCAACACTCACCTGGGTGTCAGTTAATTCTCTTTTGGAAACAAAGGGGACCGTAGCCAGGACAGACAGACAGCAAGAGAATGGAGGGCGCAGCTTCCCACTGGAACCAAACGAGCTTCATGTGGGATTAAGCGTGCCCTCACACTGCCGGGAGAGACACTTTTCCCTGTCTGCTCTGAAGGACGCCAGAGACCCTTCTGCCCCGTGCAACTCTCTCTGCAGTTACTGAGGATCTTTGTCCAACATGAGAGGAGTTGCTGTTGGCTGAATTCCTGTCCTTTCGGGTCCGTGCATTTCTTGGGAATGAGGTGGGGTAACAGCAGACACGCCTCTGTTATAAGTGTATGGCAAAGACTGACAAGTGCCCACAAAACAACTGGTGATGATGTGACAGGAAAGGGCCCACGAGGCCCTGGGGACAAAGTGCTGGCTGTGAAGGCATGAGGACCTGAACTCAGCTCTCCAGCACCAATATAACAAACCAGGCTTGGTGACATATGCTTGTAGTTCCTGACTGTAGTCCCCACACTGAAGAGGGGAGACAGGCGGATCCCAGCTAACCCAGTGAAGTTGGTTTGGGTAAAGATGAAAAGCATAAGGAAAAAAACAATGTGGATAGCAATCGAGGAGACATCTAGAGTCGATGGCATGAACACCCATGTGCATGTGCACCTGCACACATACAAGAACACGTATACACACACACACACACACACACACACATACACACATAGAGAGAGAGAGAGAGAGAGAGAAAGAGAGAGAGAGAGAGAGAGAGAGAGAGAGAGAGAGAGAGAGAGAGAGAGAGAGAGAGAGAGGTCTATGATATAGTTCATAATGTGTCAGTATCACATATTTGTTTGATGTTGTTATGATTGATTAAGCATCATTTGAAAAAGCTGGGTGTGTGCCTCGGGGTCTCTAAATTCTTTTGCAACGTCCTATGTGCCTGTAATCACACATGGTCAGTTGTGCAGCTGAGGGATCTTTGCTTGCAAGCCACATGTGGATCTGGCCAAACTTAACAAGGTAGGGGGTGTGTGTCTCAGATGGACATGAATTTGGGACCTTCATAGAACACAGGGAAGAGACAAAAAAGGCCAGCAGCCTTCTGTCTGTGTGAGTCTTGTTGACTAAAGCTGATGAGCAGGCCCATCTGAGCACATCCCAACTCACCCCGCCTTGATTCACCACTGGGCTGTTTGCTCCAATGGCAGGCAGGGAGCTGTGGACTGGTGTTGATCACCTACTAGATTTGGGGACAGGGAAGGAAGGACACCTGTGTGACATTTCCTCTGGACTGAACTCATAGAATCTCCAAAAGCATTTGAAACTTTTTCTTTTTTAGACAGGCTCTCACATAGCTCAGGTCAGCTTTAATGTAGCCAAGGCTGATCCCTAATCCTCCTTCCATCTCCCAAGAGCTGGGGATACAGATGTGTACCACTGTGACTGGGAAAACATCTGAGAAGAATAATTTTTAATTAATTATATGTCTATGTGTGTGTAGTACAGTGACTATGGGCCAGAGAGAACACTGAATACCCTGAAATTGGGGTTATAGGCAGCTATGAGCTAGCTAACAGGGATGCTGGGAAGCAGACTCAGGTCCTCTGCAAGCACTTTGTATGTGTGCTCTTTACCACTGAGGCATCTCTCTATCTCCAATACGGCTATATTACAGCCAACTACTAGTTAGGTAGCCAGCCCTGCAGTTGCTGACAAAGCTGAGCCCCTAGAGTGGGCATGTCTCCCAGCTCCTCCTGGGAACAAAAATACAGAAATGCATCAGCTCAGGGTTAGGGTAGCGGCTCATCCCTGCTCAGACCCCCATAAGCTTATTTCTTCTCACGTGTTCACATTCCTGTTCTGAGTTGGAAGGTTCATTGCTGGATTCCAGCGATTGAAATTGCTTCTTTAAGAGAGAAAACAGTTGTCACTCCCCAATCCGCCCTTTGTACGAACGAATATTAACACCGTTGCATCTATAACCCCCAAAGCACTTTTCTTTTTTAACATAAAATTGTTTCTTCAAACACTTAAAGCAGATCACAGGGGTCTGGAACTGGGAAGTGTCTCCTGCCGACTCCTTATGGTGATGTTATAATAGAAGTATTGTCGTCCTAGCCTTCCATCCCGGCATCTCAGGGGTGGCCCTGGATTGATGCGGCTGTCAGTTATGCCCCTACAGTGACAGCTCTCTGCAAACACAGGCTCCTCTCATAAATAAAATCTAATAATTGTGTGACCCTTCCATCCTCCTGTTGTCAGGAGAGACGGGGGCATCTCAGTTTTGAAGTGTCTCAAGAAAACAGAGTCCTCCACAAACAACCGAGGCCTCACCCTTGCCCCATGCCTCCTGATACCTATTACTCATGACAGCTGGGATTTCTCGAGACACACGATGCTAATGCAGGGGCGACTCAGTGTCATTACACAGTCCAGGAGAGCTGACTAAATTGGCCGTGGGCAAGGTCACTGCACCTCAGTGTGGTTGCGGTTGTCCTGCCCTGAAGTTCCTAGCACAGTCAAGGAATCCTGGGAGGGATGATGTTGTTGGCTAGGGCGTCCTGCTCTAGGTCACTCCTTCCCAAGGTGCTGGCTTCTGCAGAATCTCCTTGAAATCATAATCTGCAGGCAGCACAGAGCGCCTGGTTGGCAGCTGCTCTTGGGCTCATTTCTGGGGCCTTGGTAAGGATCACTGACACCAAAGTTAGCTGCCTGATGCTTCCTACCCTGTGAGGGGCAGCCAAGAGAATGGGTTAGAATGGGCCACCCTTTGGAGACCTTGTATATATAAAGTAAAGCTAGTCCGTGCAAGGCTCAAGGGCTCCTGCTCTGTCATGGGGTGGCTGTGCCATTCCACTGTATGAGATGTCACGGGTCACACCTACCCTGGGCTCTCAATATCAGATCAATGGTAGATGTGTGCAAGGATTTGTCTAAACAGCTGCCACAAGGGTCTTGAGTCTGTCCTTCCCCACTCTCCTCTGCCTCAGTCTCCTGCCCTGCTCCCCATCATCAGTTCTGCTCCATTTGCCTCCATTTCTGCCTATCTATCTGTCTGTCTTAAGGTTTCTATTGCTGTGAAGAGACATGACCACATGTAACTCTTATAAGTGAAAACATTTAATTGGGGCTGGCTTATAGTTCAGAGGTTCAGTTTGTTATCATGGTGGGACATAGCAGCACACAGGCAGACATGGTGCTGGAGAGGTAGCTGAGAGTTCTACATCTTGCCCAGGCAGCAGGAAGTGGACTAAGATACTGGGTGTAGCTTGAGCATATATGAGACCTTAAAACCCGCCTGCACAGTGGCACTCTTCCTCCAACAATGCCACACCTCCTGGTAGTGCAAATTACATTCAAACCACCACACTGCCCTTCAGCATTCTCCTGAAACACCCTGTTCTGGGATGCTACATGTTTCTGAGCAGCTCTTCTCACCTGTCCTGTCTCAGCTCATGGCAGCCCCGAGTCTCCTTGGTAGTTATTATGAGGATTAAATTAGTGAGAAACTGAGGGTGAGGAGATCGCTCAGCAGTACAGTGGTTGCTATTGAAGCATAAGGAACTGATTTCAGATCCCCTTTACCCACATAAAATCTGGGTATGTCAGTGTGTGTCTGTCATCCTAGCACTGAGGGACAAAGACAGGAGGATCCTAGAAGTTTGCTGGTCAGCCAACCTTGCCAAAACAGTGAGCTCCAGGCTACTGAGAGACTCTGACTCAAAGACTAAGTGGAGAGGAGATTAAGGAAGACATCTCTGACCTTCATGTGTGCACCCTCCCATATACACGGGGTGAAGTGTGATTGAGTGAGGCTGCCAGCACAGCTGGCAATAGAAGCTGAACTCATTCCATTCCATTGCCATGAGTGTGGATAAGAGGAATGCACAATTAAAGTCAGCTAAGAAACCTGACAAAGAGAGATGTGGGATTATACAACTGAGCTGCAAGTGTGGAGGGGGAGCGCAAGGCTGAGAGAGGCAGGAAGGTCTAGGCCTTGGGCACGTCCAACCTATAGCCTGTGTGCTTCATGTGCGACAGCTATGAATGTGCTCAACACAAAGTCTCACACTGAAAATGTGGAATGTTTTATTTTGGTAACTTTTTTGCAGCTCATTTGCACATTTCTGGAGTGTGAACATTAGAGATGACCAATTGATGTCACTCAAATTAATGTATGTATGTTCTTGTAACCTGTGATCCTTGGGGTAGACATTCCAATCTTTAATGTGTAGCCCAAGATAATCCTTCCCTGGTTGTGTGGTCCAAGGAAGCCAAAAGCTGGACATCCCTGGTAGAGTGAAGCTGCCCATCATCCATCCTGGGAGGCTGAAGGGAAGAGAGAGACAGCAGGAGGGAGCTGGGGACCAGGTGATTCCCATGCCCAGAGCCATGAATTCCTACTGGAAGGGAATGAATCTGGACCTCAAAAAAGACCCAGAGGGTTCAGAGAAGGCTGAGAATTACAGAAGTTCCTGAGTGTGAGGCTCAGAGTGAGTCCAGCCTCATCGATTCTCAACTCATATGATGCCCCTGAAAAGAAGCTTGATTTCTCCCCTCCAGTGAAGGATGTGAGAGAACACCACACCTGAGTCTCTGTTCTCCACAGCCACTCTGTCTCACCAGAGCCACCAGGATCTTTGGGGCCCCATGATTTAAGGGGCTGTCTTTGGATGAAAGTGTGCACCTGTGGCGTTTACATCTGGGGTAAGCTGCAGGTGCTGTGCCGTAATTGTGTGTCGGATGCTGGTGCCAGGCCCCATCCATCTTTCCTGTGGATGCGAGCATCTCATCACACAGGTGTACAGGCCCGGCTGCCTCTATTCTCTCCACACAAGGCAGATGCAAGTCTAAGAACTGCCTTTGGAACAACCAGGGGATGATGGCATGGAGACTTCCAACATGGGATTGAAGCAGAAAGCCCCCGTGAGGCACAGGGGTACCCAGGGGCTCAGGAAAGACAGGCCAGGACAGTGATAAGCAGAGACATGTATATTTAGAGTGGCTGTCATCCCCTTGAGTCCCCCACTTTCCCGGGTTCCAGCTGAGAAGACTGCAGCCCCTCATATAGACATTATCCCACAATATGGCTCTGAAAGGCAGCTTGGGCCACTAGAACCTGCTGGGAACCACTGTTCCTGCTCTAGCCCATCTTTCATGGAGCTTCAGAACTGTGTAGGGGCAGCAGCATGTGGGGGGGGCACAGTCAGGTGGGTTCCCCACAGTCTGCAAATTGTCATAGCAATCACTCATCACGGCAGCTCCCGAAAAGTTGCCAGGAACTTCTGAAAATTGGGAGCATTTTTTAAAAAGATTTATTTATTTTAATGTGTGTGAGTGTTTTGCTGGTACCACATACATGTCTGGTGCTCACAGAGGTCAGGAGAGGGCATGAGATCTCCTGAAACTAGAGTTAACAATTGGTTGTGAGCCTCCATGTGGGTGCTGGGACATTAACCCAGGTCCTCTGTAGGAGCAGCAAGAGCTCCTAACTATGGAGCCAGAGCTGTCTCTACAGCCCCAAGTTCCTCGACCCCCTCCCCCATAACTCTCCAGAGAATTAGTGTTGACTGGGAGCCAGGTAAGAGGCAAGGATGTCCCAGGTACACCCTCCTCCGCTGTAACCACTGCCTTTCCTCCTTCCTGGGGAATTCTCATCTGTACATCTGCAGGCATTTGGAACTAAGGAGTGGGCACTCCTCAGACCCCAGGCTTACCTGATCACAATGTGATCTGACAGAAGCAGAGGACACTTGACCTGTAGCATGATGGCTCCCCTCTTGATTCACAAAGCTGCCAAGAGTCATTCTTCCATACCAAGTTTGAGATACTTCTCTGAACCAGACCAGACAGAACAGGATTCTGGGAAGCATCAGCCAGGACAATCAATGCAGGTGAAACAGAAAGTACCAGGTGACTTTTCCACAATGCCCTGTTATGTTACTGTGACAAAATACAGGAGTTCATCCACTTAATCAGAAACAAGGCTTATTTTGACTCATAGTTCTGAAGGTTTCAGTCTGGGATTGATTGGCTCTGTTGCTTTCAGTGGGTATTGGGGCAGAACATCATGTCTGAAGGGAAGGGATGAGCTGGTGGTATCTGGGGAGTGGAAGAGAGGAAGTGGAGGGGCCCAGGCCTCAGTATTCCCTTTAAGGTCACACCCCTAAAGACCCAGTTCTTCCCACTAGGGTCTACCTTCTGGAGTTTCTATGACCTCCCAGTCAACCTCACCTTCACCACTTGGGCTTTGGGGAAGCAGATGCAAAGAGTGGCATGGAAGGCATGAGGCTGGAGACCTGAGCATCTCGGGTTGCCCTGTTGGGGCTTTTCCTTCAGTTTTCAGAGCAAAGACCAGCACTGTGGGTGTGGCTGGGGGAGGGACGTGAGTGTCAGCAGTTCTATGCCAGCACTGGTGTCACTTCCAAGAAGAGGACAATGGTAGGACCTCCTGGGGGTCTGCAATCCCACACTTGGGAAGATGATTGGGTCTTCAAAGCCAGCCTGGGTTGTGTAGTGAGAGTTTGTCCCAAAGAACCAAGCATGACAGAAGGAGAGAGACAGAGACAGAGATGGAGATAGAAAGGGAGCAGGAGAGGAAGGGAAGGGAGAGCACCAGACACCATTGCCGAGCCCAGGTAGCCCTATACTCAGATGAGTTCAATAGCAGGAAACAGCATTCTAGAACATTCTGCTCCAGACTCTACTATTTCAGTTCAAATGCTAAATTGTTTTTCATGAAGCTCTTTATCAAGCTGGGGCATGTCCTCCCTGAGCACGCCTGCCATCCTGTAGTGCCTGTCAACCCCAATGCCACAGCAACAGTGATCCCTCTGTTCTTCCTCATGTCTCTGTTATCTCTGCTTCTGCAGCTTGCTAATCCAAAATGATATCCCCCCTCACCTGGAGAGTGGGTGGCAATGGATGATGGGGACAGTGGGGTTGCTGATGCTTGCCTGGCTTCACCAAGAGTGACAGGAGAGCCCTCCTCCCACCATCCCCTCTCACACAAAATGCCATCCCAAGGCCACATCAGGTGCTGGGGTCAGCTCCAAGCAGCTCACTTCACAGGGTCAGCTCAGACACCAGGATCTCTTTGCAGGGGTCCAGCCTCACGCTGCCTGACTCCAGGGAAGCTTGTCTTTTAGTGGCACCAAAAGAGGCAGCTTAATTCAGAAGGGTGAGCACTCTGAAGTAAGGAATCTCTTACCTAAATTAAACCTTTTAGGCCATTTTTTTAATGATGATAGATTGGAAGGGCCGCTAAAAGGGACTGAGGACATAACTCATGTTAGAGGGATGACGAAGAGTTTAATTGGACTCTATCTTCTTCAAAAATCCTAGGGGAAAAATGCAAATGGAAAATTGTGGTTCCTTGAAAGAGTGTTTTGGAATTGGAGAATTAACTGCCCCAAGATAATACTGAATACTTCAGCTCTCCCTGAAATCGCAGCCATAAATCACAGAGACAAAGGCAGGTTCCCTCCAGTGGGTCTACTTACAGACCAGCAAACCTAGGAGACACCATCTTCATCTGCAAGAGAAGCTCGGGAGCGCTTAATTGTTAAGGAGGATTAAGCTTGGATTTATGTAATACCAGAACGTGCAGACTTTGCATCAGTTCTGTTTTCCTACAACCCTGGATGAAACATAACCCTCATTAAACAGCCTGGAGGATTAGGAACACTTTCTGAAGAGCCCTGGGAAGAGATTACCAATGGATCCTTAGGAAACTGCTTGCCCAGGAGTCCAGCTGCAGCAATCCCCTGGCATGAAAAGCCATCTTTTTCTCTTCCTACTCTCACACTTCAGTTTTGAGCCCAGGCACACATGGTGGTTTTTTTCCTTCTAACAATTCTTTGAGGACAGCTGGGTGCCCTAAACTTAGTTCAGTTGGACACTTATCCAAAAGCCAAGGCTGAGCTCTGCAGATTGCCTCTACCCAAGAGCCAATTAGAAGCTCCAGGTTGTCACTGAGCAGCTACAAGTTGGGGTTCCCATGACCCTTTCTTTGGGCTTGAACATCCCCAAAGGTTGTTTATTTATTATCTAGTGAAGGATGGGTCCCAACTGAAACACATGGTAGGGCAGTCTACAGGGGATCTGAGTTCATTGTGGCCTCTGTTATCATGGTTTGGGGGAGAGCTATCATCCTAACATTATTATCAGCATTATAATGATTATAATCACCAGCACCATCATCAACATCATTATTATCACCACCACTATCACCACTACTACCATCATAACTATCACTATCATTACAATCACCACAGCTACCACAACCATCATTACCATCATTACCATCAACAATGACACAATCACCCCACTCATTACCACCTCCAGCACCACTACCAACATAAATTGCCACCATCATAATATTCATCACCATCATCATCAGAACCATCATTACTGTCATCACCACCACCATAGTCATCACCAACATCATCATCATTACCACCATAATGACCACCATTCATCATCATCATAATCACCATCATAATCACCCTCACCATCACCATCACTACTACTACCATCATCAATGTCATTATCATCATGACCACCATCATCAGTATAATCACCACTGTCATCATCATAATCATTTTATACACTACTATAATATAATATCATCACCAACATTCCCATTTTAGCCCCCATGATTAACATTACCAGCATTACTGTCATGACCAGAATCTTCATTTGCTGTGGGATATCTTTCTGTATGCTGTGAATATGTGTTGCTCTGATTGGTTGATAAATAAAGCTGTTTAGCCTATGGCAAGGCACCTTAGAGGCAGGTGGGAAATACAGGGGAGAAAGGAAGAAGAAAGGCAGAGAGGGGAGATGCATCCCACCATGCAGGGAGCAGCATGTAAAGGCACAGAGGTAAAGCCATGGAACACATGGCAACATATAGATTAATAGAAATGGGCTGAGTTTAGTTATAAGAGCTAGATAGCAGGAAAATTGAGCCATAGGCCAGGGCCATGCAATTCGTAATTGATATAAGCCTCTGTGTGTTTACTTGGGTCTGAGCGGCTGCAGGATCAGGCGAACACAGGAAAGCTTATGACTACATTCAGCTGCCCAACATGTTGGCTTGACTTTACAACTAAAACTTGAGAAAACTTAAAAAAAGATTCTAAAATGGAGCTAAAAACAGCTTTCTAGTGTGTTTTTAGTCTCAGGCCAGCCGAAGCCTGCAGGCTTTAGCTACAGTGTGGCGAGTTTTCAGTGTGTGGGCTTGACCTGCAGCATGGCTGATTTCTGCCACTGTACACAGTGGTGTCTCCAACGTGCACAGCACAGTGTGTGGTGGATTTAGCTTTTGCTAGTACAATAATAATAATAATAATAATAATAATAATAATAATGGTTTTTGGGTTACATGCTGCTGGATGGAGGCATGGACCCACTGCCTCCCAGAGTCAGCACAGAGCATGGCTCCCAGAAGGGCCATGAATTACCCCTGCTGTGTTGGAAAGTGGAATGGGTAGAGTCAGCACTCAAGGCTGCCACCTCAGTCCTAAACACACAGTTTACAAGTTTAAAATTTCTCCTTGTCAGAGAAGGATTATAAATTCACAGTAAGGTAGATTCAGATGGAATAAACCTCTAAATGGTTTACATTATGTGTAAAAATACATGTAGGCTTGGAAAAGAGAGAGAAGGGAGGATAGACAGTTATATAAAGAAATAGTTTTAAAAAATGAAGTATTTAAAGAGATAGTAAAAGCAATATAAAAAATAAGCCACATAAAGATGGAAATTACACAGAGAGTCTGGATTACACTGTCTTTGGGATTTTTAACTACAGAAAGATATTTGATTATAAAGGCTGCTAAGTTAAACCAATATATATATTTGAAAGGCATCTTGACTTCAAAATTTGTGTCTAAGGATACGTTGCTTTGGAAAAGAGGTTCTGATTTTGTTTCCACAGAAGATGAGAACCTATGGATTGCTTTTTAAGCTAATATGGTTTGATCAGCCAAGATGCCCTGAGAGGTCTCCAGATGATCCAACATTTGGAACAGCTTCAAAAAACAAAACAAACAAACAAACAAACAAACAAAAAAAACCAGCTTCAACTGGCTCAGAGAATACAGCATCACAGACTACTCCAGTTAGGACTTGACCATAATTCCCAATTTTCTCAGGATCCCCATAAGATTGCCAGTGTCCATAACCAGCAGGAAGTAGTATAAGAAGCTATGCTCAAATTCCCAGAATATTGTTTGTACATGTTTATTTTTATTTAAAAGGGGGTTGATTATAAACACAATCTCTTTCTAAAAAAGAAAAGGGCATAGTATAGATATGATGGGATAAAAGGGTAAATTATTGAATCACTTTTAAGGAGCAACAACTTATTTGAAATGTTTTACATTGCTATGGATTTTAGTTTATTGATACAAATTTAAAGTTAATTTTGTTGTACTGTATGTATGTTTCTACTCTTGTTTAAGGTATTATGTTTGTACAGCTCATTTGAAATTGTAATGTATAATTAAGAAATACAAATTAATAATTAGCCATCTATGATAATTACACTTTTGGTTGTTTTATGTTTTCTAGGTATACATAGATATATTTCAACTAGGTAGGTAATCTTCAAACACTTCAAAGACCTACAGAGTATGGCATTTTAAATGTTTTTAAAACTTAGACTTTCTGGACAGTGAGACACATCTGCTTCTTGCAGCACTGATTACTTCAAGGAGAATGATGGACATTGAATAAACTCATTATAGAGTTTGCTTTCTTTGTGGAAAAAGTTAGCCATTTGGGCAAGAAATTGTTCTTGCCTGGACTGCTTGACAAAATGTTATAGCGACTGGACATGCAGGACCCATGGAAAAAATGACCACTGAATTTGCCAAAACAAGATAGAATGGTCCCTCAGGTTCTGCTTCACAGAGGAGGCTGCCAGATATTCTACAGGAGACACGGAGAAGTGACAGAGAGACTCGAGACCTGTGGGCTGAAGATGGATGCCTCAACATTACAGAGGAATTTTGGGTGACTGTCCAGGCAGGCAGCCGTCTCTGTCATTTGTAGCAGGAATCTTAAAAGTTCTTATTAATAAAATCAAACCTGAGGCTAGGTATTGGGGTGAATGTTGGAAGATCAAAGAAGCAGAACAAGCCACAGCTTCCTCACCTTGACAGTTCCTCAGCTGATCCTGTTTCCTCAGACTGGAAGCTTCTGTGTCCTCATCCCAATGGCTCTCAGCTGAACTGCTACTCAAAAGCCTGAAAGCTTAACCAGCTAGACACTTCTAGTTTCTGGTCCTCACTCCTTATATACCTTTCTGCTATCTGCCCTCACTTCCTGGGATTAAAGGCTCACTTTCTGGAATTAAAGGAGTGTGTCACCATGCCCGACTGTTTCCAACGTGGCCTTGAACTCAGAGATCCCAGATGGATTTCTGCCTCTGGAATACTAGGATTAAAGGTGTATGCTACCACTGCCTATCCTCTATGTTAATATTGTGGCTGTCCTGTTCTCTGACCCTAGATAAGTTTATTAGAGTGCACAATATTTCGGGGAATACAATACCACCACAGTCATTCTAGATTTTTGGAAGTTGCTTACAATGCTCTTCCTGTTTACTTAGGTAATAGTATATCCTTCTGGGGTCTTTGCTGTAGTTGAAGACTAGATAGTTATAATTATAAATTTCCTTGATGAAATTTAACTTATGTTATGATGAAAGATAAATTAGATATGAAACATTAGACTCATAAATATAGGATAGATAGAATATTTTCTTTAATTTTGCCAAATACGAATGGACTAGATATTGTAATTGTAATTCCTGCTTGATAACTGTTCTATTACATGTAATTTTACTATGTTAAAGTTAAAATCTTCCTTTTTGATTAGACAGAAAAGGGGAAGTGCTGTGGGATATCTTTCTGTATGCTGTGAATATGTGTTGCTCTGATTGGTTGATAAATAAAGCTGTTTGGCCTAGTGCAAGGCACCTTAGAGGCAGGTGGGAAATCCACGGGAGACAGAAAGAAGAAGAAGGGCAGAGAGGGGAGATGACATCCGGCCGTCCAGGGAGCAGCATGTAATGGTGACAGGTAAAGCCACGGAACACAGGGCAACATATAGATGAACAGAAATGGGCTGAGTTTAGTTATAAGAGCTAGCTAGCTGGGTGATGGTGGCATATGCCTTTAATCCCAGCACTTGGAAGGCAGGGGCAGGTGGATCTCTGAGTTCAAGGCCAGACTGGGCTACAAAGTGAGTTCCAGGAAAGGCACAAAGCTACACAGAGAAACCCTGTCTTTAACCCCCCACCCCAAAAAAGAGCTAGCTAGCTAGCAAGAAAATTGAGCCATAGGCCATGGCCATGTAATTTATAATTGATATATGCCCCTGTGTGTTTATTTGGGTCTGACCAGCTACAGGACCAGGACACAGGAAAACTTCCAGCTACATTCATCACCACCACAAACATCATCACTACAGCCTTCACCATTACTATTAAAATCACCATTACCACCACCACCACCACCACCACCACCTCTCCTGTCATTGCGAACACCAGATCATCCTCCCTGTGTTCAGTAGAAGTTGCAATGGAATTAGTGTAGAGCTCAGTGTCACTCTGTGCACTTAGGACTTCCTTCTTGCTCTTTTGGATTAGAGTTGCCTTCTTTGTTGTATCTGAGTTGTGTGACTTTCCTTGCTAATGACAGACAGCCTCTGTGTGTAGATCAGAACAGGCTCATCAAGGACCATGAAAGTTAATTTAGAAAACCTTGAGAGTATTTCAGAGAAACCTTACTCATGACATTACCAACATCTTCTTCCAGCTTAGATGGTGAGCTGTTCAGAGGACTCCTAGACACAGGCATCATGCCTCTTACAAACTCTGCCCCAGGACTGAGGCCGTGAGAGTGGGTACATTTTAATGAAGGCAATGGAAATTTAATTCAACAGTCCACTATTTTTGAAGCAGCATATTTAATATGGGTTCAGACATAACATAGAAGTCTTTTTTGTGATTTGCTGTCAGTTACCTAAAATAAAACACTGCTTGACCCAGATGATTTAGGATGTAGACTAGTCGCTGAATTTCTGGTGGCGAGTGGCTCTTTGTATGTTAGTGAAAAGTCTGAAGTCTCATAGCAGGTCTGAAGAAGTCAGCAAACAATACACGAGGACTCTTGCACAGTGTGCTACATAGATCTCTAGTAATCCTTACTGTTGTAGAATTATCACCTACCCTCACTGTGTGCCTTTAGACATTCATCAGGCAGAGGTCTTCATGCTATATAGTAAATTTCTGTGATTTGTGTGTGTGTGTGTGTGTGTGTGTGTGTGTGTGTGTGTGTGTGTGTGTGTGTGTAATTTCTGGTTAATCATTTTCCTTCCAGTTGCTCATAGAGACTTTACCATTCCTACGAAGGTACTGTCCACCCCCACTGCTCAATATGGTTCACAGGCATTGCTCAAGGTATGTCTGGTTAATTTGTTATATTCACCAAAGTTTGTGATGCCTCTTTGAAGGAGAGGAGTGGTACTCTAAGTTTCCATGGCAACTGGTTGAGATTCAATGATGAGGGGCTTATTGGGTCTCTGTTCCCATGAGATTCCCCCACCAGTCACATGTGGCTTGGGGGAATCTGAGCTAGTCAGCCACTTATTAATGAAACTAGTCTCTATTAAAATTAAATAAAAACTATGGATGGAATTAATAAGATTCTCAGAAATCCCAGATGAGAGAAGCAGCATACTTCCTGGTTAGTCACAGAGCTGAAATTTGTGGAATATTTTCACACCCTGTCTTGGGATTTGTATGTGGAGTGTGTGTGCAACTGACATTATGGTTCTCTCCCATGTTGTCAAGGCTGAACAAGGACTGGTCAGGTGGCCCTCCCAAGTCACTGAATGAACTGAACACGTGAGCCCCCATCTCTTCATTCTTGAGGCACTATCGCCCTCTGTACTCTTCTGTCTTTTCTCTCCAATCCCTGTGGACACCCCCAGATTGCAGTGACTTCCTGAAACCAGTGGGATTGAAATTGATCTGATACACCCCCATGTATTCACTTTGTGGGTCCTCAGCACTCCGGTCCTTACCTCTGTCTTATCATCTCTCCCATATGTCATATGTGACAGCATTCAAGGCCCACTTACACCAACCAGAATGATGTCTGTCTTGGTACCTTTAACCCAATTAGGTATTTTGTCACATCAGGTCACCTGCACAGGCTCCAGAGATTATGATGTGGACACTTTGGAAGAGGTGTCATCAATGAATTGATGGCAGTGAGAGACAGGGATGGAAGGTACCATGGGGCAGGAGCTATTTGCCTCGGAAACAAGTGTAATAATCTCAAACAGAGAGCTGCAGGCCTCTGCTCTCATGGATACCGAGTGGAGCAGACTCTGCCTGTGCTGGCTCTGCAGAGACAGGATTGGAAGAGCCAGAGGAAGAATCAGCCCTAAAGCTCTTGGCTAGGGGGCTACAAGAGACCAAGGCCACAGGCAGAACACAGGAACCATTTCTTGCAAACCCCAGGTCGCTTCCTTCACCCAGTTTCTCATTTTTTTTCCTGGGCCCCTGTGTGTCCTTGTGTTGAAACTGGTATAAATTGCACAGTTTTCTCCTGGGGGTGGAGTTGGAGAAGGAAGCACATGATAGATCTTGTGCAGTTTGATCGGATTTTGCATATAGAAGCCCATTTCCTACCTGAAGCTCATGGTAGGGCCCTGGAGGATGATCATTTACTTTTTAAACTTGGAGACATATTTACAGTTGGTGGAAATGGTTCCCCAAACTCCCAGGATTTTCCCTCTGGACTCCCCAGATCCTCATTAGTTCTGCATGTTAGACACTCTCCCCACCCTCCATAAAAATGAACACTTCTGTGGGAAACAGACTCACTTAATTCAAATTTAATTAAAGTTGGAACAATGTTTGGAATGTGTTAGTCCTGATTACAATAATGCTGCTTCATGTGACGGCAATGGACTCACATGGCCAGTGGCAGTGAGGGATTTTTATATAGGTGGTCTTAGTTGATACAGATGGATTGTAGAGTAACATTTCCTGGGTTACTAACAAGACACTGTTTAACCCAGAATCCATTTTTTTTTTCAGTAAAATATCATATCCAAAGGACTAAAGCTAATAAATGGTGTGTGTGAAGATGGATGAAAAGCTGTAAGCAGCACAAAGAGCCGTGAAGGAGGAGAAATCCAGCCAGGGTAGCCTGTGTCCATAGAAACAGCGCCGACCTTCTGTGTCACAGACAATAAAAGCAACCCCTGGCTGTGCACAGGTGATTGGAAGGTGGCATTCCCCCTGGGGTCTCTGGAATGCAAGATCTAGCTATTTCCTTCTTAGTTTCCTGCCTCATGGATGAGAGGGTTGGCACGTCATGACCTCAAGCCAAATGTGACCCACAGTTTGGCTTTGCACATAAAGCCCTGTTGGAACACAGAACACAGCTAAGCTCATCTTTGCTGCTTCCTTTCAACAGCAGTGGATTTGGGTGACTTGTGCAAAGCATGGCTGCTCAGCCCTTTATCTTATCCCCATGATTGGCCTCTCTGCCACAGGATAAGAGGAGCCAAGCTTTCCCCTGGAGATTCTTGCCCTCCTGTTCACTGGAGATCTGGAGTTCACACAGGACATGGGCCTTCTAGTAGAGCTGGACCTGACCTGCTAATATAGATGTAGAGGAGCAAGTGCCTGCCTACACTTTCCTCCCTGCAACTTGTCTGATGTTCTCGGGCTTCAGGACCTGGGCTTCCTGATGTGTCCCCACCTCAGGCAGGAGTGTCTTCAGGGCACCCCATAGAAAATAATCAGGAATCAGTGCACTGAGGGGCCAGGATTATGCGGGTTCATACCCAGGCTCTCCTTAGCTGTACAATGTAGGTGGAGTTTTCCGGTGTCCCAGCAGTTGCTTCTGAAATAACCACTCAGAGACTTATTATTAATTATAAATGCTTGACTGATAGCTCAGGCTTGTTGAACCAGCTCTTACAACTTAACTTAACCCATTTCTATTAATCTATGTGCTGCCCTGAGGCTTGCGGCTTTTACCTCTCCTATGTGTCCTGCTTCCTTTCTGTCTGTCTGGCTACTTCCCTGACTCTGCACCTCCATCTTCCCAGTGTTCTTAGTCTGACTTTCCTGCCTCACCTTATCCTGTTCAGCATTTGCCAGTCAGCTTCTTTATTAAACCAATTACAGCAACATATATTTACACAGTGTAAAAGAATATTCCACATTTCCCTCTTTTGTCTAATTAAAAAGTAAGATTTTAATTTTAACATAGTAAAACTATATATCACAAAAATAGTTATCAAGTAAGAATTACAGTTACAATATCCAGTCCCATCTCTTCCATTCCTCCATCCAAAATGGCTGAGATCCCCTCTCAGCCCCGCCTTACTATTTCCTGTCTCTTATCTGTCCTCAGTCCTCCAAAATCTCTATGGTTAATCTTGGTCAGCTAGTTGCTAGCTCTGCCCCCTGACTAAAAGCAAACTTTATTGTCAGAATGTGATCAAAATATCACACAACAAGTGCAACCTTGGGCTAATTGCTGGCATTTCTGGGTTGTTTGTTACCTTTCTGAAAGTTACTGGTAGTAGGCTCAGATCAGAGATGAATGCGATGGGCCTGGTGCCTAGGTGTAGCAACTGCTACCTATTTCTATTGTCCTTAGAAAATCTTGGTGCTCAGTGGCTGGGAGGGCTCAGAGGACAGAAAGGTTCCTTTAACACTGTGGGCTCCGGGCTCCTTGGCAGGATCAGGACCCTGCTATATATGTTCATTGTTACACCTGTGAAAGCAATGGAGTTCTGTGGATGGATACTATGTGATGCATTTGCTCTTTCTTTCACCATGAGTGAATGGCCTACTATGTGCTGGGTTTTATGTCTGGAACTGGAAGTCAAGCTCTAAAGCAGGCCTAGTCATATTCTGACCCGTTGGAGTCCAAAATCTTTGATAAAACATGATAGTCATAAAAAAGGTCTACAAGACGCTCTGAGGCATGTAGGGCCATGAGCTTGGGTTATCAGAGCCATGACAGATGGTCAGAGAAGGCAGACTGTGTGGGACAGCTCTGCACTTGGCATACCTCCACACTTTGGATTTATTTCTTGAAAGTACCGGGATCACTCCCAAGCAAGCCATGAACACTTCCTGCTGCCCAGGCTGGAATCTCTCTGACCCCATGTTTGCCTAAACCCCACTTCTAATCACCCCTCAGGTCTCCCCGGACAGGTCTTGCTGCAGTCTGTACCTGGCAGCCCAGTCCAAACCGTCTTTGCTTGGTCCTGGCTACTTCTCTCTGCTGCTGCTGCTGCCCATCAGTCACATGGTCTCCTGTATTCTCTCCACAGTGTTAGCGGTGGTGGTTTGCCATCCTGTCCATTATTTGATTGAGTTTATGCTCTGCTTTTCCTTTACCTCTAAGGCAAAACCCCTGAGACTAGAAGCCTGGTTGGCTTCCTTGCCTAACGCTAGAACTGTCCAGGAAGAGCTAACACCTCATGGAGCAGGGGCTCTGTAGACTTGGGTTGAAGAACCTGGCAAGCCACGACTCTGCTCGACTGGGCAGAGTTCGGTAAGCAGAAGGAAGGTGAACTCGACTTCCTGGAGGAAGAACTCCGGGGGGATGGAGGCCAGGGAGCCACTTAGCACATAGAGTTGGATGAAGGATGCATAGTCACGTATCCGTGGCAGGGCATAGCACCAGGCTAGCCAGGATCCCGCACTGGCTCCTCCAAACTGATTCCTCACTTGTCTCCACAAGCTGCCTCTCTCCATACCCTGAGCTATTTGAAACAACAGAAAAAGTTCTTATTTCCTGTCAGAGTATTCTGAAGAGTGAATTATTGGGCAATTTCACAGCAGACATCTAGGAAGAAGACATCAAATCTAAGAGGTTGTGATGAGTGTTCAGAGGTCAAAAGAATCGGGGGGGAAATGACTTCATGATTTTTTTCTTTTATAAAGGCAACACACATAATGAAATAATAAATGTGTAAGTCTGGGCCCTTCTTCTCCTCTGTGTATTTTATGCAGCATAAAAACATGTCTTTGGAGCTTTCTGAGTGATTCAAAAACCAGATGGAAGGCGGCAAACAGACCGTGCCTATCCCAGTGACACTGTCATCTATTTCCTGGGTAAGTGGGTGGAAATGGTGGCCAGTGCTTTCTGTCGAAGGCTGAGCACAGGAAACTTGGCCTCCAGCTAAGTGGCAAATGCTCTCTATGCATGATGAATTCTTTCAATACAAGGCTCCACCAGAGCAGGATCAAATTAGAGTCATTAGTCCCTCCCGCTCTTTTCTTCCTCCCGTCCCAGTGTCTCCACAGTGAGCTCCCAGGGCCTCGGAAGCTCCACTTGCAACCGGTCATTGCTCTTTTCTGTCCTTCGGAAACAGAGTAGATGAAGTCCAAGTTCCAAAGAAGATTGTGAAGAAAGACAGAAAACAGCAGTTCAGTGGAGTTCTTAACACAGGGGTGTACAAAGAATTGTGATTTAGCTAATAGCAGGGAAAGCCACGAACGTCCCACCCCATGTTTTTCAACCATCTGTTGATCCTCATGGACACAGGACGGGGTTGACTCGGTCCTTGCTTTGCCACACAGGACTGCCATTCTGTGAGACTGTATTTATTTGTGTTCCTTTACTGTGTTTCCTCTGCTCTAGCCTTCATCCTAAGAGGTCACTTCTCTCATGGGTCCAGAGACAAAGTGTCTGAGCTTTCAATGTTGTGACATGAGGTCATTTTCCACTAACCTGTTGGGTCACATTTTTCCTGAGATGTATGTCACCAGTGGGCCACAAGTTGGGCACACATGACCCTGTAAATGTCATCAGAATGTGTTCCACCACATGTTTCCATCTCTGGTTCTCATTCAAGATGTCTTTCAGATCCTTGGGATTGATACATACTTTGTTCCTTTGAACTGGCCCAGTGGCTGATTATTTGTGTATCCTTCCCTTTAATGCATACCCCTCTACGCCTAATAGGGAGACTTGGATTCTAACTCTGTTGGTAAACTGATGCTGTGACAGATGTCCCCAAGTCCATCTGTACTCGCGGCTCCATCAGTCTCTTTTTCTGTCAATGCAAACACATGGTGATCATCTCCATTCTTGGGAGCTGGAGGCTTCTGATGCTCTCTACGGCTGGACAACGGTTCCTCCACAGCTCTCACAACTGGGTGACTTTTAAAATGTTGGCAATTGTGTATAAAATTGTATCTGGTATTGCTTAAAAGCTTCTCTTCACTTATCGTAAGTGTAGCTCTTCAGCCCACAGGGCCTTGTTCTCCACTAGATGTCTGTTCTGGTGGCCACTCATTGCCCGTTGGCTATCTTCCTTCCCCCTCCTGGCTCACTAGACTTTCCTATGTGTTGTTCTTGTCAGTACTTCGATGATGGACTGTGAATTTCAAGGCTGGACACTTGACCATCAAAGGACAAGGTGAAAAATCACACTGGGGTGGGTAGAGCTCATGCTGAGTTATGTGTTCTGAGTATGCAGTCTGGATTGAATGACCACATTGCAGTCCACAAACATGTACACTTAGATTACTAATAACTAGTTAGAAAAACAGATATTTTGGGGCTAAAGAGATGCTTTCATGGCTTAGACCACTTTTTGCTCTGCCGAGGACCTGAGTTCAGTTCCCAGCACCCACATCAGGCAGCTCACAACTGCCGGGAACTCCAACTGCAGGGCAATTGACACTATTCTGGCCTCTGTAGGCACTGCCACACACATGACAAACATAGACACAGATGCAGATACATAGACTCTTACATAAATGCTTTAAAAAGTAAAAATAAAATAATAAAAATGCCACATATTGTGAACAATTTTCTTTGGGCAAGAAAAAGCAATGAAAGCAAAATAGTGGAGAAGCTTGGCTCCTGGGGAAGTGAGCTTCGGAGAGCAAACGGGCTTCGGAGGGCAGCGGCCTCTGAGGGCAACGGGCTTCGGAGGGCAGCGGGCTTCGGAGGGCAGACGGGCTTCGGAGGGCAGCGGGCTCTGAGGGCAAACGGGCTTCGGAGAGCAGACGGGCTTCGGAGGGCAAACGGGCTTCGGAGGGCAGACGGGCTTCGGAGGGCAGCGGGCTCTGAGGGCAGCGGGCTTCGGAGGGCAGCGGGCTCTGAGGGCAGCGGGCTTCGGAGGGCAGCGGGCTCTGAGGGCAGCGGGCTTCGGAGGGCAGCGGGCTCTGAGGGCAGCGGGCTCTGAGGGCAGCGGGCTTCGGAGGGCAGACGGGCTTCGGAGGGCAGCGGGCTTCGGAGGGCAGCGGGCTTCGGAGGGCAGCGGGCTTCGGAGGGCAGCGGGCTTCGGAGGGCAGCGGGCTTCGGAGAGCAAACGGGCTTCGGAGGGCAGCGGGCTTCGGAGGGCAGTGGGCTTCGGAGAGCAAACGGGCTTCGGAGGGCAGACGGGCTTCGGAGGGCAGTGGGCTTCGGAGGGCAGACGGGCTTTGGAGGGCAGACGGGCTTTGGAGGGCAGCGGGCTTCGGAGGGCAGCGGGCTTCGGAGGGCAGTGGGCTTCGGAGAGCAAACGGGCCTTTTGATGTCTCCATCAAGTCCAGCTTGGTCACTACTTGGTTCTGTGAGGAGGGCAGGTGCCCATCTCTGGTGACATTGGTCTTTCCTATCTATGGGAAGGTTGACATAAAGTTGGTCTGTAGGCAGAGACAACTCCCACCCAGAACTGGGGGCTTCCTTTATTAGTGGGAGAGTTTGATCTTTAAAGTAAACATCCAGGAGCCCGAATGAATTGAAGGGGAGCAGAGGAGCCACTGCCTGATTAGCTCTTTGGGTTTTTCTCTGACAGAAACAGAAACGAAGTAGGTCAGTAAATTAAAACCAACATTTAATGGCACCTTAATGTACTGAAGACAGCAGGTAGCTCGTGACTGCATTTTGTCTATATCCAGGTGCATATGATGTGTGTGCGTAGGCACTCATGCCTCTGTCCGTGGACATGTGTGAATCCGTGTGCCACCTTTCCTTCATGCACACTGAATGAACGCATGCAAAAATGATAATCGTGCTTCCTTTTAAGTGTGGAGATAATAATTCAATTTTATCTTTCTTTTTACTTAACATTGCCTCCGACTTTCTCTAGAGTTAATATGCAATTAGGGGCATAATAATGAAAAAATGGAATGTATTAAAATAGTATTTATGGAGCGTATAACAACATAGGGGGATGCCTGGAGTACGTTAACAGGGAAACCTGCTGCAAATCTGTGTCTCTGTTCCCATTACAGCCATGCTTAAACAGAACAAAACAAAGCCTATAGGCAGAAAACAGAGCAGAACATATCTACCTGCTCCCCGCGCTGTGAACATCAGCTGTGAGCTCTTTGGTTCTCAGCGTGGCTTTTCTTTCTCTTCATTCTAGTCTTCTTCTGTTTTCTTTCTGAAATGTGTTCATTTACTCTGTATAATCTTTACATGGTCTCAAATACCAAAACATGTCCGGAAAAGTTTAAACAATGTCTAAGCTATCTTCTAAGGAAATCTTCCTTTGCCTAAGAGTTGTATGTCTGCCCTTGTGGACCCAAGTCTGATCGAGTGAATGAAAGAAGATCGAGATATCATGTGACTCTACTTAGGAAGTAGATTATGTACATTCCAAAGCATGTAGCATGCACATACCAGAGATACCCACATATGGTCCGTTTTCTCTCTCTCTCTCTCTCTCTCTCTCTCTCTCTCTCTCTCTCTCTCATACACACACACACACACACACACACACACACACACACACACACACACACAAAACCACACCACCATCACCATCACAACCAGCATTATTATCACCATCACCACCTTCACCATCATAACCATTACCACCATCATGACTGGTACAATCACTACCACCATTACAATCATAAATAGCCAACACCATTATCATCACCATCACCATCACAATCATCATCATGGCCATCATAACCATCACCTTCATAGCTGTAATTACCGTTCATTGCCATCATCACCATACACATTCTCTGTTCCAACCACATAGGTACAAGGCTTTCCCTAATGGGGACCTTACTCAGTGGGTTGCTCAGGTCTATTTTCGGTAGATGCTATAGCTTCTGTCCCTTCATGAATTCTTCCTGTCCCCATTCCTCTGTCCTGATATGTGTATACTTGAACCATGCTTCTCTTTCCTTGGGACAAAGCACATGTTCTAATGCTTGCCCAGGATGTCTAAGGATAAGTGGACCAGGCAGGCGCAAAGTGTGCACAGTCTTACTGTGCCAGAGACAAGAGTGTAGCTGACTCCAGCCTGATGCTGACTCTGAAGTTACACAGCAGGCACTGTCACTGCCTGAACCTCACCTCAGCAGAGCCCCTGGCCTGTGTGGGAAGCCCCACAGGATAATGACCCAGGCTGAGCTCATCGCAAGGCACCTCTGGGGAACTGAACGTCTTCTTTGTATATGCTAGCACTCCTGTCCTCCTGGGCTTGCTTGGTCAGCAGCAGTTTTTGATAGACAGTAGGCAGAGTCTGACCTCCCCAAGGGAGGATCCAGACCCCTCTGTGCTCAGAAAGTTCCACCCTGATCACCAAACAGTGCAACTCAGTGTTAGCCTTGCTTCCATCCCACAACCTTTCATCTGGGTGTTTAAAATTTAATTCTCTTTCCCTATTACCTGTCCACTTATATCAATAATGAGAGGCATCATAGCACATTTGGGCCTGGCTTCAGGCCAAGCAGTCTAGTTTAAGTGCCTGCTCTGTTGCTCATCCGCTATCAAAATATGGCAAGCCATAAAGATGTACCTCAGTTTCCTTATCTCTTGGGAACAAAAACAAGTCACTGTTCGGAACGACTGTTACTGTATTAAAGTCTTGGCCATATGCATAGTATATGGTAATTACAAATGTTATTGCAATTCCTCATGGCCACTCTTAGCATCTCATTGTCAAGGCTACCATCATCACTATCAACATCAACCACCATCACCACCATCACCATTGATATACCATCACCACCATGGCCATTACCATCCCAGCATGATCATCATCACTATTACCACCATCGCTATTGTCACCATTATCACCATCATCATTATTAATCACTACTACCACTATCACCACAAATGCCTTCACCATCACCAACACTATCACCACTACCATCACCGTCATCATTGCCATTGCTATCACTAACAGTCATCACCATTATTTACCATCACCACCATTGCCATCTTTGCCAATGCTAATAACATCACCTTAACAATCATCACCATCAACATCTCTGTCCCCATCATTGTTACCACCACCAAGCTGATGATGGTGTAGTTAAGAGCCTAGATCTTGGACTCTGACAGATACTGGTTTGTCTCTAACTCTCAGGCTCATAACAAGCTGGCTGTGCAACGTCAGACAAAATGTGATATCTCTAGTCCTGGTTTCAATATCTAATAAATACATAATACCTTATTGATGGGCTCATTATCATAGCTAAATTAAATCATGAACCTCGTGTGCTTATGCCACTGGGTGATGGTTTTGTGACTTTGGAGGTCTGGCCTCCGAAAGGGTGATGGGACCATGTTCACAGGTCCATGTCTTGCTGATGAGATCTCTGGGTAAGCCATTTGCCAGCATGAGCTACAACGTCCTTTGGAAAGTTTAGGTATGAGGGCTGAATTGCCTGCTGTCTCTGGGGCTAGTGACAGTGAAATATATTCGTATTTCTTGAGCACCTGCTGTGTGCCGTTATGGTGTTGGTTGCCAAGGAGGGTTGCTGAGAAAGATGACTCCCACCCAGAGGAAACCCACAGAAGGGCTGGTATTGCATGGAGGGGTAGTTACAGAGAGACCTGGTAAGTACACTGCAATTCAAATGTGTTGCCGGGGCAGGGAAGGAAGAAATCCAAGGCATGATTCAACCCACAAACAGGTTCATTAGATCATTCACTGCAACAACAGCCAAGTGAATGGCTGTCATGTGGGAGCTTGGACATAAAGACGTATCCTTGTCACTTGGTGATTGTCTCATGCTGTTAGGAGAGTGACCTGGGGCAGGGTTACAGGAAATCAGATTTGGATTCCGGTCAATAGATCTGCTGATAGCAGCGAGCGAAACAGTAAGGGTGTCTGTGACCGAGGTGGTGTGGTGTGGTGTTTGCAGCCTCATTTCAGGAGCCAGTGTATTTTCAGCTAATGTGAGAAATGGAGGCTCAGAGTGGGAGTGTGGAGACCCTCTGGGTATTGATGGGTATCAGGCGGTGTGTGGAGACCCTCTGGGTATTGATGGATATGAGGGGGTATGGAGACCCTTCAGGGTATTGATGGATATCAGGCGGTGTGTGGAGACTCTCTGGGGTATTGATGGATATGAGGGAATATGGAGACCCTTCAGGGTATTGATGAATTTGAGGAGGTATGTGGAGACTCTCTGGGGTATTGATGGATATGGTTTTAAATACAACAGAATTAAACTTTCAGAACATGGAGAATGAACCACTTATAGACACCACGCTCCCTCTGACCTCATCTGAATGTGTGTGTGTTGGTTCTGAGACCCTGTCTGCACTGCCTTCACTTTCTCTGTTTGGTGGTGGATGCCTCAACATTGAGTGGTCACTGGGCTACACAGCTACACAGGTGAGCCTTGCCATGTGATGGCTGAGGCCCTGGTTCCTCAGCTTCACATCTTTATCACTTCTATAGTTGCCCCAAAGAAAGGGCCGTGGAAGACAAAGTCTCCTTCAGACTTTCCAGGCTGCTCCTCATAGGCCACAGCAGGGACTGCAGGAATTTCCCACCATGCCCGAGACCCACCAGGTTCCTCACCCCGTTCTTCCTCTGGGAAAATCCCATTAACCCCAGACAAAGAGGTGGTCCTCTCTTTTAATAAACAAGGCCCCTTCGGAGCTAGCAAGTCTCCAACCATGGCCAGAGGCTTTGTATGTTCGCTTTTCCCTCTGTGTTTATATGGCTTCCTTAGAGGAGAAAAGTGACCTTTAGTGGATGTTGCTCGGAAACAGAGGCATAAGTTCATTAGCATATTCATTGGTCATAGTAGGAAGAAATCCACTACAGAGCTGACACTGTTGGGAATAGGATAAGTTTATAAAGATTCTCATATAATCCGTTTTCCTTGGGGTGTCCAGATGAGGGAGTCCCGCAGACTGACGGCACAAGGCTGGGCTGTCTGCCTGGGCTGGAGATTGGTCTGTGCTTTTTGTTTTTTGTGCTTATTGTTGGTTTTACAGATAGAGAAGGGCTTTCTGGTGCTCAGGCCCATTAACAACTGCAGAAATGTGCTTGACAGGGGCAGGGTGCACTGTGTGTGTGTGTGTGTGTGTGTGTGTGTGTGTGTGTGTGTGTGTGTGTGTGTGTGTGTGTGTGTGTCTGCAGGCCAGGGTCAGACATGGACAGGGGTCCTTTGCTGCCATGGACTTAAACTTTGGCGTTGTCAACAACAGCCTTTCATAGGGAAGCGTGGAGGGTGACGAGGCTTTTGCTGCTTTGCTGTAACGTCTTAGAATCCCCACCTGTCACAGTGAGTCGAGTCCCCTGGAATTTCGTCTGTCTTGTCCGAGGCATGAAGTTCACAGAAGCCTGGTAACAGTCCCCAGAAGTTGTTCTTCCAGAAAGGAACTGCCTGCTGGTGTCTTGTGAGCCACAGTACCGTCCTGTTATCTCTCTGGTTCCCAGCAGAGCAGGGCAGACCTGTGTCTAACACGGATGGAAGGAAGGCATGTCCTCCGACGGGGATGCTGAGCTGTCAAGACCAGGATTTGTGTGAACTTCTCAAGTAAACTACAGCTCAAGATTGCAGGATTCATTTCCTCTGGCCTCAAATGTCTCCAAGATGGCAAAACACACGTGGAGAATGGCAGGCAAGGATAGAGAGGAACCGACCCAAATTATTCCGTGTGGCTATGGACATTGCTGCTGGCCGTGACCAGTGCTTGGGCACATTTGGTACCCTTTATGTGCAGGGAGATGTTTCCTCCTGAACCTGCTGGATTCTTGTGAAAGTTCCAAATGACTGGATAAGATGCGAGTGACATTCATGGAGAGGACAAGACACAAAACGCTTTGGCCGACTGTCAGTCTAGAGAACTCACAAGCATACTGAGATCACGCTGGTTTTGTAACAATACCACTGGCTCCTTTAAAAGAAACTTCCAGATCTTTCTCTTTATGTTATCAGCACTAGGAAAATGGGGGAGTGGAGTTTGTTAGGGGAGCCTGAAACAGCTTCTTTGGGCCCGAATATACTTCATCTTTCCCTCCTCTATCCAGGGATCGAAACATTTCTTCTTCTTTGAGCATTTACTGTACCAGCTGTAAACTGCAGATCAGAGATAAGAAGGGGACAGGGACCATGTGGCCGGATCGTTCAAATTCTGGGCACCAAGTCTCTGAACGTGGTAGCCCTGCATTGGAATGTGCTCCCTGGGGAGACACTCCCGGGTTTTACAGGATTCCATTTAAAGTAATTCTTTCCAATACCCAAGTTCACAAAGCTTGGTCACTGAGAAAAGAAACAAGATTCTAAATCCTAAACATTTACAGGAAGCATTTGGACCCAAGCCACTGAAGACTTTTGGAGACATCTCAGAGTCTCCCCATTGCAGGTGATATGCTGTCTTGTGGTTTGGGCCACAGGTCAGTGTTCACTCCAAGGAATCTGCTCTCTGAGATCAGGCTGCCACATTGGAAGCTGGTACATGAAGGCGAACATGTAAACATCATTTATCTGGAGGGCTGCAGTGTTCACCGCTGCTTTATGAACCCATTCTCTGCCTCCGTGTATTCACAGCCAGCTCCAGAGACCAGAACCCTCCAGGCTGGGCAGAGGTCAGCGAGGCACCAGCGTATGTATCCCTTTTATCTCGGGTCTGAATCTGCATTCAGAGGCTCAGATCTGGCTCCTCACATGTCAGAGAAATCAATCATAAGAAAGCAGTGTCTGTCAAGACCAGTGTCACTCTCAGAACGAAGACACTCAGCCTCTCAACCCTGGGCTGGGAGACCCGCTGAGGAAACGCGCACACCTAAGAGCCACTTTGATTTCTGTCTCGAACACGCTGTGTCAATTTCCTGTGGGAACCCTTCCCTTCTCTGCAGCCTTCAATTTCCCAATATCTGAAAGCAAAGGCTTAAAAACTGTGCCAATGCCTTCATGGGCCCTGGATATGGATGCTATTCACAGAAAAAAGAAAAAAAAACCTCATCTGTTGTGGGTGTGCAAAGTGCAACCTCACCACGTTCTCCACGACTTAATTTGAGTCTATCAAAAACCCACATTCCCTATAATAATGGGGAATTAGTGGAGTCACTCGTAAGTGGGTTTTGTCTAATGTTGTAATGTCTCAGTTAATTCAGGTTTAACATCCAGTCACATTTAAGGTTACTAGCTGCTTCCCTGGGATTTTCTGTCTTTCTCACCTCTAGGGTTAATTAGCTTTGCCTGCGGAGTGTGGAATGCCCTCAGTGAGCTCCATATGGCTTCTTGCACATTTTTTTTTGTGTCTGCTAAATCTGCTTTGATGCCCATTGAAACCACGATGTAGCACATCGTATTTCCCTAACCCATGGCGTGGGGCATCCTGCCAAGGCCTGTGTCCATAGTCCGACCGTGCATTCTGCTACTGTCTCACAGTTTCCACCAAGTCATCCCCCAGCATCTGTGACTTACAGGCAGGATAAAGGTTTGGCTTTGCCCTTCGACCTCTCTAAGTCCCACTGGACTGTGTCCATCTATCTGCTGCAGTAAAGGACACTCTGCACTCGACCAGCTCATTTCTGTTATGGGATAGGTCAGGGGTTAAAGCTTTCTTATTCTGAGACCTTGGAGAAATGCCAATCTCTGGGCCCTGACCTGGCTACAAAGATACAGAAAAGCAAATGGAACATCAGCTACACATGTGTGATCACACACTACAATACAACTGAATGTGATGAATTTGGTCGCCTGTGACATAAAGCCATGTCTGGGTAAGGTTCTGAATGTCTGTCAGTAAACAGCAGCGCCTTGACATACCTCACAGTGTGCTGCTTAGACCAGAGCAAGCCTCAGACGTGGGGGGCGGGCTGTGTGGAAGGTTGCACTAAGAGGATTTACGTCCACAGTCAGGGCTTAGGACAGAATAGCACCTCCCTGGATTAGCAGTGTCTACTGAGGATGAGGGAATGGCTGGGCCGAATCATCGAGCCAATACAACAGTAAAACGACCTGGCTTGAGGAGAATTCCAAAGGAGCTGGGAGAAATAGTGGAGAGGAGTGGGCAAAGGTGAGCATTGCAGGGAGCTGGAGTCATCTACTCACTTGGTCTCTGGTGTGGTTCTGAGATGTGACAGTGACATGTGGCCACTAGCAGAGTCAGAAGCTGTCATCCACCTTCTGAACTGAAATATAACCCGCATTGTATCAAACTCCCTGAGTGGCTCAAGGGTGGCTGGTCAAAGAAGCTGGGTCCATTCTTCAATACATCTTAGTTTCATTTGTTGCTATGGCTGATAACCTGACAAAATGCATCTTAGGAGATGAACAGGTTTGTTTGACTTGAAAATCCAATAGTTCATTTTGGGTGTGTGTTGGGGGTGTAAATCAAGGCAGGACCTCTTGAAATTAGTCACATCACATCCGGGGTGAAAAGCAGCAAGAAATGAACATACTCATGTTGCCTGCTTTCTCTCAGCTAACTTTCTTCTCTCTTCTATTGTTCAAGACCCTCTTCTTAGGGAATGGTACCACCCACAGTGGGCTAGGTCTTCTCATATCATCAACAGTCAAGACAATCTCCCATAGACACGCCCACAGGCCAACCTTGTCTCATTAGGACTCTTCCCAGATGATTATAGGTTGTGTCAAGTTGGAAGTTGAAACTAAACAGAACGACGAATCACCAGGATAGTGGTCTCTGCTCCATCACTTCTGACCAAGCTATGATTACCAGCATGGTTGGGTTCAGGCCTCAGAATGGGCAGCTCCTGTGAGAGAGCAATGCTTTGAGGCCATCATGGCCCCATGCAGGGTGGAACTGATTACAGGACCCTGGCTGAGAGCAGATTATCTGGACTGTGACTGGCAGTGAATTAGACTTCTGAGTCAGTGGTAAAGCTGTCTCTGCCAGGGAGCCTGTGACAGGTGCCTGTACAGGACCAGAGGATGAGGTCACAGAAGGAAAGGCTGAGTCCGTGGAAGACCTGTTCATCCTGTAGAATGAGGCTGGGCAAGCAGGCTCACACCCCAAGCCTACTCCCACCATTTCCCTTAATTTCATTGTTGAAATATTGAACCTCTCCTTTCTTGATGCGTGTCTGGGATTTGGAGGCTCATCTTCAGAAGCCGTGCAAAGTGCTTGTGCGATCAAAGTGGAGGACTCTCTGAGCTTGAGCAGAGTAATTGGGAGGATTAGGAGCTGTCACATCTTGTTGTGCACAGATCCCACTTCTGAAAATTAGCTGGAGAAGGTACAAGTGGCTCTCCACACTCTCTGCAAGGAGCCACCATCACCAAGCATGTTCCATCACACGTCTTGGGCAGCGAGGTCAGTGTCCCTGTCAATCACAGCCTTGGTAACCATCTGCAAACTCTCAGCTCTAGAGCCACAAGTGCTCCAAGTCTGAGTGGAACCAACTGGACCTTCCTGGCATTCCCAATATCTGGGGCTCAAGTGTTGTTTAAAATGACATGCTGTTTTAATGACAGAGCATCAAGGCCATTGGATTCTGGATTGAATAAACAACGTTTTATCCACATTTCCCTGTGAGACTTGCCAGAATATACTGGAGTTTCTGAATGTCTACCTTGAAGATCTGGCTTGGCTTGGGGCCTCCTAGCTTCTCTCCATAGTCCCAGAGTGGAACAGTAGGCATTCTGTGGCTCTCCTGGAGCCTGGAGATATAGGCAACACCTTCTGCAAAACTGGGGATCTGAGATCTCTAACCATGCAGCAGTCTTCACTCAGTCCTCAGGAAAATGTGGCCGCGTGTTATAAGGAGAGGAGTGTGTGAGAGTAATGAGGGCCAGGGGCTGTTGGATTACTGTTTGCCTTCTCTGTAGCAATCAGAAACAGCAGCGGTGGAAGACATGCTTAGGAATAAAAGCAACAGAGCACCTCCAGCAATCATGGCGTGTGAGCATGTGAGCACAGTAAACACCTAAAGTTACAATTGTCATCAAAACACAGAAAACGAGAAACACATGGAGAGGTGAGGGGAGAGGACCGCTGCACACGGCTAGGGCAGGCTCCATGGATTCTGGATTGAATCAACAACGTTTTATCCACATTTCCCTGTTCTATGACCTGGTCTTATCTGGTCCTGCTAAATGCCACAGCTTCTGTTAGGAGAACAGCGGCGGACTCCCGTGGCCTCCCTGGTTTCTTAGTTGCCTCCAATGAAGACTGACCATCACAGGAATTAGCCTGTGACTCAGAATCCAGAAAGCACAAATGATGTCCCAAACAGGTTGGTGAAGTCCCCAAGACCAGTGCTGGAGAGACACCACACTGCACACAAGGGTCCTTGCACTGCTCCTCTCAATAAGAACAAGATAAACAGTCGTGGGTAGTAGTTGCTGGTTGGGGACAAGTCCATCAAGCAAGGTTCTGCAGCCAGTTCTCATTTATGTCATCTGTCTCACAGACCTTTGTAGTAAGGATGAGCCTGTGTAGCACTGACAGGAAGTAGGACCCTTGTTTGTGTGCCCAGCTCTTCTGACTACTGACTCAAAGGTTGTGTGTGATTTGGAATGATGTTTTTAATGACCAGTGCAGGAGACTGACTACATGCAAGCTGACATCCATGCTAATGAGCAGGGACTGAAGACTTGAACTATTCAAGACAACCTCATGTCACCCTGGGGTGGCAGAGTATGGACCTAGCAAATCCTACATCCAGACCTGGGAGATGAGTTGGTAAAACATTTGTTATGCAAGCATGAGGAACTGAGTTCAGATTCCAGAACCCACCTAAAGGCTGGGTGCAGAGAGTGTGTCTGTAATCCCAGTACCTGCAATGAGAGGGCGTGGAGGCAGCAAAAATCCTGCAGGACTTTTGCACCAGCTAGCCTAACGTATGTAGTGGCAGGCATCGATAGACCCTTCTTCAAACAATGTGGGAAAAGAGGACCACTATGCAAGCTCACTCTCTGTCCCAATGTGTGCTCTGTGTCACGTGGCCATGCCTGCACTTAGAGCAGCAGGACTGTGGGATGACAACATTTTTAACACAGCAAGACCCACTTCAAACTTCTGACCTCCAGAGCCATACAGCTGTGCCCCAGCTGGCACTTTGTTCCTTGATAAAACACTGACCAAAAGCAACATGGGTGGGAAAGGGTTTGTTTGGCTTACATGTCCTGATCACAGACCATAGCTGAGGAAAGTCAGGGCAGAGACAGGAGCCATGGAGGGAAGCTGCTTGCTGGCTTGCTTCCTTATACAGCCCACAACCATCCACTCTAGGATGGCACACAGTGGGCTGGGCCTCACACATAAAACATTAACTAAGAAAATGCTCCATGAACTTGCACACAGGCCGATCTGATGGAGGAAATTCCTCAGTTAAGGTTCTTTCTTCCTAGCAAGGCATGACTGTAGCTTGTGTCAAGTGGACAGGAACTGACCAGCGTCATCTACGACACTGGCATTGCAGTGGTGTCAGATACTAAGGGGGTGGCCGTTTGCTGCTTCAGCAACAGGGACTCTGCACACACCCAGGAGAGAGACACCAACTGTGCGCAAGGCCTGTGTGCAGAGAAGGAAGCAGGTCACCTCCAGGGGAGTGTGCAGAGCCCATGAAGGGCAGAAGGGACACACGTCACCTCCTAAGACAGTTAACTGATCCTAGCCGCCATCAGGGCCATAAGCTGTGGTCCTTTCCTTCTCCAGAATATTTATAATTTTATGGGGAAGAAATGAAAAACAGAATGTCTGCAAGCCTCAAAAGAATAAAGCTGTCATGAGAAGGAGCAGAGTATCGGCAGAAATTTCTGCCAGACTCTGGGACCTCAAATTAAACCAAGGCAATCTGTGGGTACAGTTAGCACTGGGTATCTTGTCTAAGGGACAGTTTTTATAACCATCATATTTTTCAGACAAGTGTTAGAACACCTGGTCCCACGATGGTGGGGATTGTCACTTCAGAAGTGCCAGCTGCAATCTGCAACTCACTGTCTGTCTGCAGGAATGAGGTGGTATGATTTATCTTTAGTGCTCCATGCTGTACCTGCCCTGCTTGCCTTTGAAGGCATTACACGGCTCAGCAGAACCCCAGGCTTTGGTGCCCAGCACACCTGGCTCAAGCTCCCTGGGAACAGCCTTGGTGGAGATCCTGACTGTCTTTCAGGCTGTTTTCTTATCTAGGAAATGCAGATGTGAACAGTCCTGGCATTCGGGGTGCAAGCGTGTGAATGACGCTTGACGAGCTCATTGGTGGTGGCTGGTGCTTGGCATGCCACTTCTGTTGGCTTCCTAGGGAGGTGGTGTCCTTTCCCCATGAGCGTCCCCGGTCTTAGTGATGCCGGGCACCAGGCTGGCCACTCTCAATGCAGGTGTTTTTCTTTTCTACACTGTTCCTCTGAGCTCTGGTTGCTGCTTGGGTGATTGTAAGCCTGGTGATCTCTGCCAGGAATCAGGGTTGGGTTTTGCCAGGTGCTGAGGTCCAGGCTGGGAAAGCTGTGCTTGAATGCTCCGCTTCTCTGCAGGTCCTGGGGGACCCCTCAGAGGCAGGAGAGCCACCTGGAGCTGCTGACCAATCCTCCTTCTGCTTTTCCTCCTAAGATGTTTTCTTCCTGGGAAAATGTGTCTGGGCTTTTACCCAAGGGCTATTCTGAACCCCCAGGAACCCAGCTGATGGGGAAAAACAAAGTGGCCCTCCGTGCTGTGAAGATCCTTTTGCCTGCTTTATTCCAGAGGTCTCTACAGAGACACCGCCCACGAAATGAGCCACTGACTGTGGCTGGAGCAGAGAGGACACAAAGTGAGGGTTGGCAGAGAACGTCCACCGAGGGCCCTTTGTGTTTGCACAGAGATGTTTTAAGGAAACAATGGGAAAAGCCAAAAGACAAACAAGAAAGAGAGCAAAAATCACAACGTCCAGGGCTGGAAAGATAGCTCAGTGGTGTGTGTGTGTGTGTGTGTGTGTGTGTGTGTGTGTGTGTGTGTGTGTGTATGTGTGTATGTGTGTGCACATGTGTCTGCATGTGTATGTGCGCGTGTGTGTGCATGTGTGTGTCTGTGTGTGCATGTGTCTGAGTGTGTGTGTGTGTGTGTGTGTGTGTGTGTGTGTGTGTGTGTGTGTGTACTCAGTGCCATGTAATCAGGAGGATCCAAGTTTGGGTCCCCAGCACCCATGTTAAATGCCTGGTGTGGTGACAAGTGTTGGGCACACCAAACCAGGCAGACCCTGGGGACTCACTGGCCAGCCAGCTAACCTAACTGGAAAACCCTAGGTCAGGAAAGGACACTGTCTCAGAAAATAAGGTGGATGGTTCCTGAAGAACAGCACGGTAGATTGATCTCTGTCTTTTATGTCTTCTACAGGCATGCATATGTACACACACACACACACACAGAGCCAAGCATTAGAAGCCAAGTACCTTCCCAGGGGTGGCTGTGGCCCAGCTGCAGATGACCACAGGCACATCAGACAAGCACTGTTCCCGGGAATCCGCAAAAGGCCTTCAGTGTCCCTACAGCACGGTGGTCCTCAGTTTCTACTTAACCAGATGTGAGTGAGATGCAGGAGGGTCTGAAGATGTGGCACACCTTTCAGGGGTTCACAGGCCTGTTTTTGCCCATTAGCCAATGCCCTTTCTTATACAGGACACTCTTAGGAGAGGCTTTCTGCATCTATTTCAAAATCCTTGCCAGGGGCCTCCTTTCTGTTCTTCAAGCCCCTGGCAGCATCTAGATCAGTGATGGAGAACAGAGAGACAAAGTCCTTATCATACAAGTCTGTGTTAGCAGGATGGTTACTGCCTTATAGCCATTTGTGAGTCCAGCTACCTGAAGGTCCCGGGATGTCTCCATACCTATCTCACCATGGTCCATCTTAACACAGAAACTGGGAAGAACGAAAGCTCCTATAGTTTGCCAGTTTATCAGTACTGATGGTTTTCATGGACTTTCAGCTTTCTCCTGCCTGATTCATTAGAAAATACTGTGTGTGATGCTCAGGCAAGCACACGGGCCTCTACAGTCAGCGTAGCCAGTTCCTGTTCTGTGGGATCACGGGGGATGTCATCACCTGTCAGTGAAGGGCTCAGCAACCTGACACTTGGAGGAGCTTAGGATGTGTTAGCTGCATGGGAATCAAAGCTCAGCTGTCTGTCCATGGCTCCATCAGCTTGTTCCTCCAGATCAGCCTTTGTGAGACGGCTATCAGTCAGCCTGAGGAGGCAGCCTCGGGCAGCAGTGCGGGACAGATGCGCAGGCCTCCCACACAGTGCACGCGCCCCCTCAGAGGACCAGGGAAGAAACTGAATAATTTACCGCCAATTTTGTCACCTTCTGTTCTCTGTCACCGAAGGGGATGATTCCTGGGAATGAGGCTTGTTGTAAACTTCCTTTTTCTGCACCCAGAGGTTCAGAGTCACTGACACATGCATTATGTAACTGATCCATCTCTTCTGGTCTCCCTGTGCCTTGCCTGGAAAAGAGGTGGAGTGAGCTTTCTGTATGAGTGCTGGAGATAGAACTCAGGTCTCAGTGCTCACATGGCAAGTATGTCGGCAGCCAAGTCATCTCCCAGCACTGCAGCACTTTATGATGGCATGGTGCATGTCATCACAGTGGGGAGGGGCTAGCTGGTGTATGTCATCACAGTGGGGAGGAGCTAGCTGGTGTATGTCATCACAGCGGGAGGGGCTAACTGATATATGTCATCACAGTGGGAGGGGCTAGCTGGTGTATGTCATCACAGTGGGAGGGGCTAGCTGGTGTATGTCATCACAGTGGGAGGGGCTAACTGATATGGGGCATAGCTCTCAATTTTAGAAGAAGGCTTTATTTTGGCTAGAATTCAGAAGATTCTAGGACCAGGTAGCCCTGCGGCTTTGGACCTGTGACCCACAGCTCTTTGTGACTGGGAGCATGCTGCAGAGAGAAATGACTGACTTCGTGGCCGAGGTATGAAAGAAAGGAAGAATTAGAAGCTGGAGTCACACTATTCCCCTCTGACCCTAAGACTGCCCACTAGGCCCCACCTTAAGATCCCCAATAAGCAGGTAGCTGGTGATCAAGCACTGACGCATCCATGGGAGACATCGCAGCTCTACACCGAGGCAGCAAGCCTATGGGCAGCCCAGTCTCCCAGCCATTTCCAGTGGCTGGTGGTGGCTCCTACCTCCATGCACCCTGATTAGCTGCCAGGTTCTTCCTCTGTGGCCCAGCCCTAGGTTTCCTCTCACACCTGCCGCACTGACTCACACCCTTCTTTAAATAGCACCAGGGTCACACCACAGCTCTTTCTTCCTCTCTGTACCATGGTATCTCTGGGATCCAAATCACATTTTAGCACTGGAGTACTTTAATCGATTAATTGTCTAACTCAGATACACATCTGTATCTGACTTGACCCAGTACAGGTGTCAGTCAATGCCTGTTCACCTGGGCTGTTCTCTGAACACTGGGTTTCCGCTAGCTGTCTTCCTGTGCCAAGTCTGGCTCAGGGACCTCTCTCGTGCAAGGGAGTAGCCCTCCTGGGTTCTGGCCCCACATGGTCAGTGTCCTATGATGAAGGAAACAAATCCATCCTTCACCAGCCCCTGGCAGGTGCCGATCACTGGTCTTCACTCTGATAGTTCTTAGATGAACATGATTAAATTCACTCCTGGCTCCAGGCAGCTCATACACTGGCCAGGTGAGAGACGTATGGGTGGGACTTGGTGGAGAGGCAGCAGGTGTGAGGCATGGCAGAGATGGCTTTGGCTGCTTAGGTAAATGGCCTGACGCCTGTCACGCGTTCTCTCGCCATCGTCTTCTCATTTGTTGTGTGTATCGGAGCAGGGCTTTTATTTTTGTGCATCTGAGGACGTTTCTGTTCTCACCAGCTGGGCTGATACTCTGGGGTGTGACTGTCTGCCTATCCTTGTGCCTGCTGCCAGGGTGTGGCCAGCATTGACCAGAACAAGGAGACATTTGTTGAAAGGATGACATCCTTATCATGAGATTTCCTTGTTTCACTGTTAAGGTGTTAGAATGCAATCCTCCGAGCAAAACAGACCCCATCTTCATCAGATCACACCAACCTCTTGCAAAACACTAGCTGGAATGGGCCTGTGGATGGCTGATATCCTCTCATAGACTTGATCTTCTGTTCGAATGTTCTAACTGCATGCGGCCTGGGGTCTTTTGAGGCACTAGAGCATGTGGGCCAGAGAGGTCACTAGAAGGGCTCTGTTTACTCAGCTATGGGGAAGCCATCATCTGTGCTGGTGGAAACTTTTCCATTGCAGCTGCTCTGGGGTCACCCAGGCTCTGAAGGTAAAGTCCAGTGAGCTCACTGGCTCCCCAGCTTTGTCCTTGGACCTTGTGAGGCAAAGAGGGCATCTGACTTCCCCCAAGTGGTCTCACCATACTCTCTAGCTCCACATTGATTGTTTCCACTATACTATCCTGACAAGAAGCCCCTTCTCTTCCTGATGACTAGGCTGCTCAGTTTGTGAAATCTCTTTTCTAAGCAGAAGTCTAGATGGTCATATCTTGGTGTGACTGAAGCATTTTATTCTCCAGGCAAAGCTCATGATTTGGAGTAACTTCAGACTCTTCTTCACATGAATCCAGTCTCTTTAAAATAATGTTTTGTTTTTTTTTCCCCTGGGGCTGGGAAGAAAGTTCACTAAGTTAGTGCTTGTTTTGTAAACTCGAGAAACGGAGTTTGATCCCTTGAATCATGCGTAAAGCCAGGTGAGGTGGTGGTAAGTGCTGGAGCCCACTGGCCAGCCAGCCCAGCCTGATTCCTTCAGGCCAGTGAGAAACCCTGTCTCATTGAAATATGGTTAGTTCTTGAAAGCAACATTCCACGTTATCTTCTGGTGTGTAGTGGTTTGAATATGAATGTCCCCCATAAGCTCATATATTTGAATTCTTGGTCCCCAATTAATGAACTTTTTGGAAGGTTTAGGAGGTGTGGCCTTGTTGGAGGGAATGTGTCATTGTGGGTGACTTTGAGGTTTCAAATATCTACACCAGGCCCAGTCTCTCTCTCTGTCTGTGTCTGTGTCTGTCTCTGTCTGTCTTTCTCTCTCTTTTCTCTGTGTTTACAGATCAGGATGTAAAACTCTTGGCCACTGCTCCAGCACCATGCCTTCCAGCCTGCCACCACACTGTCCACCATGATGATAATAGATTAACCTTCTGAAACTGTAAGTAAGCCCCCAATTAAATGTTATCCTTTATGAGTTGTCTTGGTTGTGGTGTCTCTTCACAGAAATAGAACACTACTTAACATGTGAGCACAGACACACATCTAAATAAAAATAAATAAAAATGTGTATCTTTTTTCCTGATCATGGATGCAATATCACTGCAGAAATTCAAAAACAAACAAAAACAAGCAAACAAACAACACGAGAGTGTGGACAAAGAGCCAGTCAGGCTGTTTTTCTCTCGTTTTTATGGAACCAGAGTGAGATTTTAAAATTCTGTCTTCAGAGTGGAATAAGGAGCTTCACTCTCAGCCCCAAATCTGTCACTGCCGAGGGTGGTGCTTTGCTCTCCTTGACATCCCTCACCTCTGCACCCCAGCCTCCTCTTCAGAGGGGCCCACTGACAGCCAGTTTGCAGCCTTGACTTTGAGTGAACGAAGTGTGTGTGTGTGTGTGTGTGTGTGTGTGTGTGTGTGTGTGTGTGTGAAACACTCTGATGTGTTCTGATATTTTAAAAACAAATACTGTCATGCTCTTTGCAATCCTTCACTTTCAAGTTTTCCCAGAATTAAAAAAAAAAAAGAAATACCAGTCTCTCGTAACAATATTGCAGAAAACCTGAAGTGATTCATTTCATGGTTAATTTATTTTGTAATTACAGATCTGTTGGTAAACAGTAGAATAATATTTTTTTCATTTTGCTTATTTATGCTATTTATGCAGTGAATATTTTTACTGTGCTGTGATAGCTGTTCATGGAAGATGCTCCCAAAGTGCATTAATTCAAATAAAATTATCTGTGCTTCTCATGTACACATAACGATGTTTATGTATAAGCTGAGTACCTAGAAAGGCTTTTTTATAAGAGGAGAGCAAATGAGTATCATCTATTTTTTATTGTTAATTAAAAATGCAAGTTAAAAAGCAACATTAAATCCCAACTTTAAAAACATTATGTTAGCCAAATATTTTAGCTTCTAATTTTGGAATGTATGGGCATGCATATTTTAAAAGATAAATATCAAAAATTTTATCATGGCTGTTTATTTTTATAATCATGACCTCAATGAATTGCCAAAGTAATTCAACACATAATAGAAATACACTCAGGAAGGAAATGAAAAAAAGTACCCAACAGGTTAAAAGTTCTTTTCTATGGGAGCACAAACAGGCAGGCATGTAAATGTGTGCAGGTATAGGTGTGCATGTGTGTGCACATTTGCACAAGCATGTGTGTTGATGTGTGCAAGTGTGCAGGTATGTATGCATCTGTGCAGGCATGTGTGTATCTGAACATTTGCACAGGCATGTGTGTGGGTTGTGTGCACTGGTGTATGTGCATGTGTGCAGGCATGTGTGTGTGTGCAGGTGTGTGTGCCCTTTCTTATGAGTCAGGCTTACCTCTTTTACTTCTTTGGTGATAGGTAGGGATGTGAGTTTCCTATTGACTAACATTGTGCTTTGTTCTTTGGTTCCTGAGCTGAGGGAGCCCAAGACCCTGCAGTGGGCTGTGCTGTCAGGCACTCTCTCTGCTTCCCACACTGACTCTGCTGAAAGTTTCTATGTCTGCTACATACTTCAGCAACCATTATAGCATGGCAGCTTGCATTTTCACTCTTACAACTTTTGTGTGTGTGGGGAGTAAACGTGTGCATATACACATGTATGTGGAGAACAGATAACACCCTCAGGTGCCAGTCTTCAGGAACCACCCACCTTGGTTTTTATGAGAAGAGCTCTTTCATTGTTCTGGGGCTTGCTGATCAGGCTAGGCTGTTGGGCCAAGGAGCCCCAAGGATCATCCGGTCTCTACCTCCCCATTGCTGGACTGCAAGCTCACACCACCATGCCCAATATTTTCTTTTTTTTCCCCCTTTTATTTTATTTTACAATACCATTTAGTTCTACATATCAGCCACGGATTCCCTTGTTCTCCCTGATCCTCCCCCCTTCCCCTTCCCCCAGCCCACTCCCCATTCCAACCTCCTCCAGGGCAAAGCCTCCCCCAAGGACTGAGATCCACCTAGTAAACTCAGTCCAGGCAGGTCCAGTCCCCTCCTCCCAGACTGAGTCAAGCGTCCCTGCATAAGCCCCAGGTTTCAAACAGCCAGCTCATGCAATGAGCACAGGACCCTGTCCCACTGCCTAGATGCCTCCCAAATAGATCAAGCCAATCAACTGTCACACCTATTCACAGGGCCTGATCCAATTGGGGACCCTCAGTGGGTTCTGATGATTGAACTTGGAATTGATGATGGGCCCAATTGAGTTTGGTGATTTACCCTTCCACCTAGGAAGAAGCTTAGCGATCATCCCAGACAAGCCTGCATTTGCTTTTTGAGAGGGTTGTGCTCTACATAATGCCACATGGCTCACTGTCACAGAAAAGCACCCTGTTCCAGTCTTGGTTCTGATGTCACTTAAACAGGAACTCAGAGTTGCGCTCTTAGAGAGATGAGGCCACAGGTTCTATCAGAACTACTGACATTTGTTCATCATAAACCTTCGATAAAACAAATGGCTTCCAAGGCCAAGGCTCCTATGGATATACAGATATATGAACTCAGCCATAAAGAAATTCATCTATTGCAGGAAAAGAGAGGCAGTTGGAGATCATCATGTCAAGGGAAATAAGCCAGATTCAGAAAGATGAAAGGAGCGTGCTTTCCTTCCTAGGCAAGATCTAGACTGACAAGAAAAAGGAGGTTGGCTAGGTTTCTAGTACTGGACAGAGTTTCCTCCTTTTGAGCAGTCCTTCAGTCCAATTGGAGAGCTGCTGGCTGCAACCAAGATGCCACTTCTGCACCCTAGAGACATGTGCAGTGCTAATCAAAGGGCTGCGGCGAGGTGGACGTTCACAGGAGAGGATGGAGGGAGGAAAGAGAAGAGGAGATGAGGTAATTACATTTTAATTTTAAGAATAAAACAAATCATTGTAGGATCCGGAGAACTGGCTCACATGTTAAGAAGACCTGCGTTTCAGTTCCCACAGTTTGCAGCGGCTGTAACAGCCCACTCACAAGCACCTGTGACTCCAGCTCCTGGGGATCCAACACCCTCTTCTGGCTTCTGTGGGTGCCTTCATTCTTGGGCTCATACTCAACACATACCCATAATTAAAAATAATAAACATAATAAATTCTTTTTAAAAACATAATCATTGTAAACAGCTCGAGTTGCTAGGAAAATATTAGTAAGACAAAAATCTGGAATGCCATAAGCATATGACAATGTTTGGGCTATGGAGGGAACACAGAGAGGGAAGGCTAATCAGCTAGCCAACTACGGCTGAGAGCAAAGGACTGCTCAGATTCAGCCACGAGTACTGGAACATTGACTCAAACCTGTCACTGCTCCTCGGTGCCCTTCCCCACCCCAACCCTGAAGCAGACAGTGGGCCTCCATACAGACCACTCTCCCACCCCAAAGCCCCCCAACTTCATGAAGCCCCACCCCTCTCATCTCAGACAATGTCCATGCAATGAACTGGTGTGGGCCTTCCTTATAGAAATACACTCTCATCTCTGCTCCAACTAGTCTGGACGTATTTACAACTGCTCCCACTCATGCTAGTTGGTCACTCTGGGTCCTTTCTCTGGCTAGTGTGGTTGAGGGCTCCACATTCCTGTTTATGTCAAAAATCTCTCAGTTTCAGAGTTTTGTATCAATGATAGCTTCGAGTGTTATACGTTGCACTTTTGAGTCAACAAATATTATCTGCCCATGAGCACAAGGCTGTAAAAGGTGCAAAACAGGCTGAGGAGGCAGTCCACTTGATAAGGGGTTTGTCATGCTGCTGAAATGGCCCACAAATGCTATTTGTGAATATTTTCAGTTTGAGGTTCTCCAGCCAAGGTTAACGAGGTGGGGGTGCAGCCTGTGCTTAGGTGTCATTTTGGGTAAAGATTCAGGACCAAATGTGGCTTCTTCCATGGTCCACACTGGAGCTCCACTGAATGCTGCTGAGGCTAGAGTCAGCAGCGGCAGCTGGGCCAGGCACTCCCAAGGACAGCCCAGTCCAGACATGCACCATATCAGAGGCTCAAGTATCTAGCACTTCATGGGGGAGCTTCTGAAACATGAATGAAAACAAAGCTGGGGGAGGGGGAGCAACCCAATGCCTAGGCATCACTGGAAAGAACAAGTGGCTTGCTTGCCTGCTCTACAGCGAAGCACATGCCTGGCTTCCAGCCCCCAAATGCAAAAGGTAACGTTACCCTCCGGCTAGGCTGACCTCTGCCTCCCTCAGTCTGGGATGGCTCTATGTATTTCTTGTAGAATGGCATGCGATAAAGCAATTTCTGAATAAAGACTTACATACCAATTATAATCTTGATTAGGTAAAGGGTTTTATCTATCATTGCCAAATCCATAATTGTACTTACATCCTTAATCAAGACAAGGTCGTATTTAAAATCAGAGATTATTTTATTGTTGGTGGTTAAGTCTTTAACAGCCAATGTAAGAACAACTTGAAATGTTAGTGACTCCGAGTTCCTCCAGAATGGAGACAAGGAAAACAGTAAAGGGCTGTGCACATGGCCCTGGGGACCATCTTCAGAGTTCTGAAGCCCTATGGAAGGCAAGCTTCCCAGCAGATGTTTATTGTCACCTGGTGTCCCTGCCATTACGGGTCAGCATTGGGGAACGAATCCTAAGCAGCAAGTCAGGCCTCAATAAACAGAGGCCACTGTGAAGAGCAAAGTTCACAGGCTCTGAGATTTCCCTTTTCTCTGTCCTCTGGGTGCTGTGTCACAGCTGAGTTGCCACGTGGTGTCCTTCATTCATCTGAGGGCTTCTGACCTGCACCTGCTCTTCTCACCCCTGCCGCCCCCTCTGTGGGGCTGCTTCCTGCCACTGCCTCCTGCTGGTCTCTCTGCCTCTGGAGTTCGCTGTATCCTGTGGATCTTTTTTTTTTAGTTTTATCTTTTTTTCTTTTATCTTTTTTCCTTTTATTTTATTTTACAATACCATTCAGTTCTACATATCAGCCACGGATTCCCTTGTTCTCCCCCCTCCTGGCCCCCTCCTCTTTCCCCCAGCCCACCCCCCATTCCCACCTCCTCCAGGGCAAAGCCTCCCCCAAGGACTGAGATCCACCTGGATCTCTAAGCCAGAGCGGAGATCAGGAAGTAGCTGCTGGCTGCAGTTTCTGCCCTCCTCTGTCCAACCTTGAACTTCCTTTCTAGCCTGTGCATGTTGTCATAGTTGTGCCTTCCTCAACCCCTTCTGTGGAAATGGTTCGAATTATCTGAAGGGGCAGTGTGTCTTTCCAGGCTTCTGAGGATGGTTCTGATAGGAATTCCAACCATGCCCCATGGTCATGCATGCCCGGTGGGACACTTAGTTATCTCTGCCTAGTCATTTCTGGGTCATACATCCTGCACGACCCATGCCCCATGGTTATGAGGTCACAGAGTCACACGGACAGTCGTGACCATGTGATCTCTGCACATGGGCCTGTGCGCAGGTGCCTCCTGGCCTTTATAAGGTGGCATCATGTGTCCCGGTCTCTCGGTCTCTCGGCCTCTCGGTCTCTCAGTCTCTCGGTCTCTCGGTCTCTCTCACACACCCATCTTTACACTTGCCTTCAACATACGTGGTGCAATGGCTCCATTGGATTGATGGTTCTGGTTAGAGGATGCCATGGGTGGAAGAAGCTAGACATAGGCCAAGGGAGTCAGTAGGGGTCCTGCACAGCTGAGTGGGTGATGATGGGTGGGGGGCCAGCACACAGATGCAGAAGGAAGGGAAAGAGACATGCCTCCCTCTTTTCCAAACCCTTCATCCCGTGGTGCACTGCCCATGAACCCGTAAGGGGAAGTGACCTTTTCTTACTAAAAACAAACCCCTGCATATTAAAGAGTAAATGCTTTCAGAGTCCCTTGATGGTCAGTGTGGCAGGAAGTGGAACACACACACTCTGTTTTATTTTCATTTTTTGTCTTGTCTTGCTGATACAGTGCTTTTCTCAGATTCCAGGACCAAGGGAACTCGGTTCTCATTCTGTGCTTCTGTCACATTTTGGTAGTTTTGCAATTTATGGTGATCTTGCTTGTCATGGTGGTCTGGGACTCTATTGCCTTCCTGGGTTTGAGGTACCATGAACTACCTGTGAACTAGCAAACACTGTCTGAGTTCTGATCACTCTGCGAACCAGCTGTGCCTTGATCTTCTCCTTCTCTGGCTGCCCCACTATGTAGCATAAGTACTGAAATCTGATGAGTTAATCTCCTGGCGGTGGTCTTTAAGCGCTAGGTGAAAGTTCTCTCACAACTTCCATTTCAAGCCAAAGCTGGAAATGATTCCAGTTACTGAGGAAAGCATTTCACAGCTGAGCGGGAACAAAACCGAGGCCTCTCCTCCACTAGCTAGCCTAATGAACAGGGAAGGTTCTGGAAGGAGATGCAAGACAGTGAACAGTGAATGATGAGAGAGGCAGCCATTGCTGATGTGGGAAAAACCTCAATGGTTTGCAGAGCAAGCATTTCCTTCTTCCACAGCCTAGACCGGAACAAGACCCTCACTCCCAAGCTAGGTGTGGTGTGTGCGCTGGTGAGGCAGACACCCAGCAGATCCTGGCTCTGGAGGCCAGCCTGTGGCCAGCCATAACAGTCTGGTTTGTAAATTCCAGGCCAGTGAAAGATGCTGTCTCAAAGAAATACAGAAGGAACCTGAAGAAGGACATCCTGCGAGGTTGACTTCTGACCTCCATGTACACATGCATGTATGTATGTGCACTCTCACCACACAAATACGCACATAGAAAGGTCCACCATGCCCCTTAAACCTGTGAAGGCTAAGAGAGGTAAGAATCTTGAAGATGAAAGAACAAAAACTATCAGAGGTTGGCTCATGAGGTTGAAGGGAAAACATGTCTCTGTACCACAGGGACGCTGGTGAAGCAGCCAGTGCCAATACAGGAGTTGCATACAGCAGGCTTTTTAAAGGTCTCACTAAAATCATTGATGACAGTGCTGCAGCCTTTAGCAGATTTCCCACATAGGTGGAATAGCTTTCCATTGGACAAAGATGTCATCCAGGACTGTCATAGAGAAGAGGGAGAAGATAATGTCTAGCTTCAAGACTTCAAAGCACAGACCAGCTCTCTTGTTAGGAGTTCATGATCTTTGCTGTTCCAAAAGTCCTGGGGACCACTGAGGACAATAACAGCTCTACTCAAATCATACTATCAGTGAACAAGGAAACCAGATGAAAGGACATCTGTTTATGGCATGACTTTACCCTGGTGTTGAGATCTACTGCTCCTGAGTAGAAAAGATTAATTTCTTGGTATCAATATTCCTTAGCAATGTACCTGATCACACAAGATCTCAGTGGAAATGTACAAGGAGATTTGAGGATGCTTTTCTGCAAGCCACTTCTGTAGCCATGGGGCACTTTGCTACCTGCTTCCTGGGTCACTAGCTCAAGGATCAAGTGATGTTTGGTGAGTAACCTCATTATCTAAAAATTACTTTTCATAGGACTATCATAGGTGGTGTCGTAGGTGGTGGTTCTGCATGGAAGAACATCCCAGGAAGGATGTTTTTGCCCTAGACACCACTGAGACAGCTGTGATTCCAGGGAGGAGGTTGAAACATCAAGATGAAGAGCGGTTTGGAAGAAGCGGACGACTGGAGGCCAGAGCTGGCAGTGGTGCCCAGAGCTGCCTCTGATTCACTGTAGTACCATGGAAGAGCTCAAGCAGAGTGGGACCCCTCTTGCAGAGGGGCACAGTTATGTCCTGAGATGGAATCTGTTCCAAGGGAAGGTCTGAGAATGCTATCAGGTGACAATGTAGGGTCATTGCCCTCTACAGAGAATTCTGAAAAGTTGATAGGCAAAACGAATATCATTGTCTTCATATAGTAAGACATTATCAAAGCCACCCCCACCTCCAGGAATACCCTTTCCATAAGTCAGCAGTCTTATCAGCAATGAGACAAGATCTTCCTCAGCTACGACGTTATGGAATGCTGTACCTAAGGTAGAATCACGCTGGCTACCTATACACAACATTAGATTCCATTCTTGGAGCTTCTCTGCTGTCCAATTGGTCTGTAAGCTGAAGCTAAGATTGTTCTAGAACTATCAGCTACGGATTTGTGAGCTTTAGCCCACCATTACAATAGTTATAACTCTTTCAGAATAACGTGTGCAACAGTGACTTTCTTAACCTTCACTCTGCTTCTCTTCAGAGGACTCTGGGACCCCACTAACATATCAGTTCAGCACCCCCTGAACTGCAATCCCTCAGACTCCCAAATAAGGCTCTTTATGTTTCATAGTCAAGGCTGATCTTTGTCTGACACAGCACAAAGTTGATAGCTCTGAAGCCCCCAAGCACTGTGGACCTTGTTTACAATAAAGCCTTTTAAATGAAAGTACATATATTTTTGGGCAGTGCCTTTGCGTGTTTAATAGACGCCAGTATAGTAGAAGCACTGGGAAACCAAAGTATTCATGTGACAGACACCTTGGACCTCTCAGGGACATCTTCATCTTGTTGTGAGGTCTTGTTTTAGAATGGAAGGCAGTCCTTCCTGGTGAAGTCACTTCTCCTACAGAAGTGGCAGGAGGAAGGGGCAGAGGAAGTGCCAGGTGATGCTCCTCCATGGCTCAGCCTCTGTTCTCTCTCACTCCACACTGGATGGAGCAGACATCAGCACATTATCCCTCAGAATCTTTCCAATTCCTGCAGACCCCACTTAGACTCCTCTTAGCACACACTCTTCTCTGGTGTTTTCTGTCTGATGGGACGATGATAGCCCGGTTCTTTTTTCATGCTCCTGTTCCCATGATGACTGCCTGAGAGCAGAATTTTAAGATTTCAGGATTTTGTGTGCAGATCTCAGAAATGCAGCAATTTATTAATGTGTTTCTCCCATCACTAACGGAAAAGGGACTTGCCAAAGTAGGGGGAAATGGGGGGGAGGGTCTGCTGTAAGGGAGACTTTCATATTTTCTTCCCTGCTACAAACATACGTTTAAAAGGCCCTGATGTTTTATCTGTTTGTACCTGAGAGAGACTTGATTCCCCACTAATGGTGGGAAATTAAGGCTGTGCTCTCTCGTCATTGTCCTGGGTGTACCCTTATTTATTTTGAAGGCTGATTATACTTTGTCAATAGAAAGAGGTGGCTTGGCAGATAAGGCTTAAAACTGCGGCATCTCTTGCTCAAAATGAACCTCACCTTTCCTCTGGAAAATGTCTTAAAGGCAGCTATTTTAAAGATGAAGGGGAAACACAACATTTCTTTAAGCATGAAAATAAAAACATGATAACAACCATGACACCTTAATGGTGCGTTTGGGAGAATCTCAGAAGGTGCTGAGCCTGGTCTGGAAAAGCCCGGATACTGTGCACAGTGTGTGGTGGGTGGCAGCCAGTTATATATAGCAGACGCACCTAGTGCTGCTGTGCTGTTTTGGAGGCAAAGCTTGGCTACCTGTGAAGCTGCAAGCAATTCAGTGGGGGTCCAGGGAAGAGGTGGGGCTGCTGTGGAAATGTCTAGAAAAGGGTAGGCAATCCTTTGATTGGCAGCCTTCCACGTTGATGTCACCAGCGTGTTCAAATGCATGCGTTGTCTTATGTGGCACAGTTAAGGGTGGCTGCATTCTGGTGGGTTCCTAGAATATTCTTCAATGGCTTCTCACTGTCTAAGATAAGCCTTTTATTTATTCTTTGGCAATTTTTAAGTGTATATGTCGATTTTATCCACCCCAACTCTCCCTGTCCCCCCAATATTCCCAACATGGTCCCCTTCCACCTTCATCTGACCAATTTGTGCTGCCTGCTGAAAAGTAGCTCCATCTTGTTGGCATGATTTTATTTGGATCTTGTACAGATAACCACAGCTGCAGTGAGCTCACGAGAGCAATGGCTGTGCTGTGTTCAGAAGGCAGCGCTGCCCACACCACCTCCATCCTCATCCCCAGCTCTCATGTTCTTTGAACCTCTGCTTCTGTGATGTTCCCCAAGTTTGTCAGGAGTCTGTACAGATGTTTCCCCTGACCTTTGGTAGGAGTTTGTGTGGATGTCCCATTTATGGCTGAGTTCTCAGTAATTACTATTCTTATCCTTAGTTGTTTATCTTTAAGTTCTGATCAGCATTTGTTATCCCCTCCAGCATGGCTTTTGGCTCAAAGTCTCTCTCTCACACACACACACACACACACACACACACACACACACACACACACACACACGGCCTTCCCACCACCATTCCGCCTCACTAAGGTTTCTATTGTTATGATGGAGATCATGGCCAATGGAGCTTGGGAATAGAAGGGTTTATTTCAGCTCACAGTTCCGCATCACAGTCCACCAATGAGGGAAGTCAGGGCAAGAACTCAAACAGGGACGGAACCTGGAGGCAGTAACTGAAGAAGAGGTGGAGTGCTGCTTGCTGGCTTGTTCCTCATGGCTTGCTCAGCCTGCTTTCTTATAGCACCCAGGACCACCATCCCAGGGATGACTCTGTCTTCAGTGAGTTGGGCTCTGTCATATCATTGATCAAGAAAATGTGCCCTAGTCTTGCCCACAGACGACTCTGGAAAGAACATTTTTCTCCACTGAGATTTCCTTTCCATAATGAGTCTAGCTTGGGTTGACTTGACATAAAACTAGGCAGCACACACCTAAAGTTTCATAGATTGCTCTGGAGAAGGGCTGGATCCTATCCACATTATAAGACAGAGGTAGGGTGTCATTCTACTGGTCCATTTTAGGCTTGTGCATTGAACATGCAACCACCCTCCCCCAACCCCATGGCAATAAGGAATTTCTCTGATGAAGGCTGAGTACAACACTAATTTATGGATATAAACATTGGCATTTAGAATAACCAGGGCCTGTAAAAGAAAATTGGTACTTGGTGCTGAAGCCAGTGTGATCGCGGCAATTCCATTCTGGCTCTGAATTGGCAGCTGATGCTAAGCCAGGCTAGAAAGCACAGAGTGCCATGAACCAGCTTCATTCTGCCACATACACTCCATCTGGAAGGTGTTTTACCAGAACAGCCATGTGTGCCTGGGTTATCAGGACCTTGAGGCTTGCTGCATCAACATTTAATGAGCTTCATGTATCCCTCACAAGAGAACAGTTCTCCTCTCCCAAGCCGTGGTCACTTTCAGCCTTGCCTCTGCCTCCCTCCTAGGGCCAGCAAGACTGTGCCTGGCATTTCTGAACTACCGCCGCCTTCCAGTCTTGAGGTGCACAGAGGCCGTGCTGTCTGCTTTAGCCGCAGTAGTAAACTTGCCATGGAACCTTGATTGCTTTCTGCTATTGTTTCCAGGTTAGCCATCCATGCATGATGGATAGCCCATCTTCAATTTGGGGTCTACAGATGATGTGACCCCCCCCCCCCGTGGTGCTTAAGGGTGCACTTGCCTCCCTCAGGAGTGTCAGTGTCTACACTCAGCCTGATTCTCATTCATATCAAAACCAGGAGAGATTGTAGGCAATCTGAAGGTCACCATGGACATCCACAGTGGAAGCTAGATCCTCACTAACTGCCAGATAAGTCTATACTAGGCTACAGAGGTGATATGAAAGAGAACTACCCAGTCCTTCAGAACGAGGCTGGGCTCAGAGGCCAGGGCAGACAGGGGATGGGAGTGCTGACCCCCTCCCCTGCAGTCTGGGTTTAATATTCTGAGCTAGTGTTTTCCAGTCTGACTCATGAAGGATTCTTCTGACAAACTGCTCTCCTACCTCTCTTCTGCCTACCTGCCTTTGGTCTCATCTTGGGAGCTTTGACATCTGATAGATGCAAGGGAGAAAGCCCTCAGGAGCACCAGCTCTGTCCTGCTCCACATTGCCCCTCCCAGTGCAGTAGGCTGGTGATTCAGTGCAGGTTTTTGTTAAAGTGAAGCTCTCGATGCTGCAGGTCTGGTGTTTACACAGCCTCCATTGATGGTTTTCTAAGTTTCTGCACAGATTCAAGTGATGGTGTCTGTGGAGGATGCTCTTAGGTTGGGGGTTAAAAGTATGCTTAAAGTAATAATGCTAGACAAGCCTACAACCCAAGATGGCAATGCTATGTTGGCCAACAGATGAAGCTTAGGTCTATGGAACACAATAGAGAGGCAAGCAATAAACCTTCAGCAATGTGGCCAAGATGACTGTGTTGGCCAACAGATGAAGTGTAGGTCTATAGAACACAACAGAGAGACAAGCAATGGATCTTCAGCAACATGGCTTGACTGGTTTTCGACATACAAAAACAATTTCCTGGAGTGAAGACTGTGTTCTGAGAGTGACCCAACAGGCAAATAATGGTGAACCTGAGCAATATATCCCTTACACAAAGTTTGTCAAATGAACAAAAGACTTAAGAGTAGAATATAATGCTGCAAACTTTTATGAAAAAGTCACAAGAGAAACTTATCAAGATCTAGGGAGAAGCATGCAGTTCTTAAACTTAGCACCAAAAGTATGATCTTTAAGATGCTAGAAACCACCTAACAACACACCGTGTGTCTTGGAAATCCAGTGACGAGTACAGGAAGGACACTAGGGTGGGAGAGAACATCTGTAGTGTGTATCAGACAGAGGGCTAGAGTCTATAATACATGAAGACCCCTCTTAACTCAGTGTAAGTAAAAGAGATAATTGCACAATGGGAAATGGGTATTTCAACTACAGAGTCTGAAAACGTCAGCAGTGCATGTGCGAAGATGCTAAACCCTGTTAGCCAATAAGAAGTGTAAAGGTGCCAGCACACTCAGCTATCCTGTCGAGACACTATGGTAAAGCTGCTGAGACTGAGTCCTTCATTGCATATGATGGGAATGTGACATGAAACACTCTGGAAAACAGCTTGGCAGGTTCCTGTAACTGTCTACACAGTCACCACATGATCCAGAAAAGTCACTCAGACATTTCTCCCAGAGAAATGAAATATTATATTTGTACAAAACCCGTGTATGAATATTCATAGATGCATTACTTATAATGGCTCCAAAATGGAGAAAAAAAAAACCCACGTGTCTTTCAATGATCAAATGCTTAAATAAATTGAGAGACATATGCGGGATGGAATATAGCTCAGCAATAAATGACATTGCACTTCAATATGTTTAATCAGGTGTGGGAAATCTCTAGAGAACTAAGCATGGGAAAGAACCTCAAGTCCATGGTTTATACCCTTGGTGATTTTATTTACAGATGAGTTCATCTTCACTGCCAGCTTATCTGGACTGAATAGATGTGTGAAAGCATTTTAGGAGAAATTCAGGTGCAGAGGGAAGACCCCAAATGTGGGTGCCACCATGCCCTGAGCTGGGGGCCTCACAGAGGAAGGATAGGTAGCCTAAGCAGTTGGCTGCCAGAAGAGCTCCTGTGGGTCGTTTGGCAACAGGAGCAGCAGAGAAGAATCAGGCACTGTGACAGTCCATAAGCTTTCCTTGACCACATGACAGATACACTTTTTGCTCTGGCCTTGAGGACTGGCTTTGACTTTTCCTGGGGAGGTGGGAGGGTGGGCTTTTCTGTGCACCCAGAAAGGGTAGTGGTTGTCCTGCCTGCAGGGTTTCTTCCTCCTTCAACATGACTCTGTGATCCTGGTTTTTCCTGTCTATGAGCAAAAAGCTGAAGCACAGAGCACAAACCTAAGCTAATCTCATCATAAGAAACAAAGGTCACCCCACCCAGAGCAAACACAGCTTTATTACTTCTGATGGGGGCTATCCTGAACCTTAAATTAGTTCCTGGGAAAGAGAAGTTGTTTGCCTGTTTCCTCTTCTCACTTAAACCAACAGCGGCGCTCTCCGAAGAGAGTGCTCTCCGCCGAATTCTGGTATTTCAATAAATTCCAATGTGCTGCTATAGTAACTGTCTTAGCTATGATTAATGTCGGAACATTAGGAGAGCATGTTATTATTATTCTAAATTAGGTTTTGCTTGAATTAATTTTTATGCATGGTTACTAAGATGTAAAAGACTTTCTGAATTGCAAATTGTAACATCCCTGCTTTGGGGGTGAGATTGGGAACACAGGAGCCCTCCTGCTGGAAGGATTTCCAGTGAGAGTATTTGCCTAAGGGCCAACATATTATTTAGTTAGTAGCCTGCTAAGAAAATGCAGCTTGACACCCATGGATCCTTTAGTTAACGGTGCTTTGCATCACCACCTGAGCCTACTTTGTGGAGAAACACAACAGATATCAATACGGTGTCATGTTCACGATGTGTGGAGTAGGCAAAGAGTCAGGCTGCCCCAATGGAGCCCACCTATGTCACTTTATTTTCTCTTTTGAAATCTTTATACCAAAATGACGGGACTCATAAGCTGGGGATCGTGGTTGAATGCTTACTGGACACTTAGCAGACCTCCTAGGCTGCCTTTTGCTGCTGTAATAAAACACCAACCAAAAGCCACTTGTGGAGGAAATAGTTTATTTCACCTTACAACTTCCAGGTCACATTCCGTCACTTAGAGAATTTAGGGCAAGATCTCCAGGCAGGACGGTGGGTGCAGGACTGGAAGCAGAGACCGTGGAGGAGTGGTACTGACTGGCTTGCACGTCATGGCTTACTCGGTTGCTCAGACGATGGCAAGTAGGTCATGGAAATACGGACTGCAGGTTTGAGTGATGTTGGGAGCAGAGACCGGAGAGAATTAGCTGAATGTTGTGTGAGTGCAAAAGAGTTTTCTGGTGTAGTGAAAAGAGAAGACCTTGGGAATGCCAAACTCCAGCTTCTTAGTTCTGGTTAATCAGTTGAGTTAGATAGTTGGACAGGGAACCATGGAGTTGGGGAGGCCCAGGTCACGAGTAGGCCCTGGGGGCTATTCCGTCTGGTAACACCAGGAAGCAGAGGCTTGGATACTCACTGAACTGAAACCTGAATTTTGTGAGACCCAAGTGTGGTGGCAAGCTTTAACTGTCAACTTGAAACAACCTAGGATTGCGCGAGAATTCCTCATTGAGGGATTGTCTATATCAAGTTGGCCTATGGGCATGTCTGTGGAGAATTGTCTTGTTTGCCTAAATTACTATGGAAGGCCCCATTTCATGGGATGGTCACTGAACTGTGCAAGAGTGGAGAAAGTGAGCTGAGTACCAGGAAGTCTGTGTGCATCCACTGCTCCCTGTTCTGGTCTACACTGTGAGAGGACTTAACTGCTTTAAGTTCCTACCATTTTTTCCACTATGATGGAACATTTGTTACCTGGCACACTGAAGGGAAATAAACCCTCACTTCCCTAAGTGGCCTTTTGTTAGTGTGTTTTAGCACAGCAACAGAAATGCAACTAGTGGAATAACATTGACAGACACTCAGCTTGCATCCCTATTTCTGTCTCCTCAGAGGAGTTCTGTCTAAGAAATCACGCAGCGAATAAATGTGGATCTAGGTTTGGACACTTCTCCACCTCAGGTATTTGAGATGCACATGTTACCCTGCCAGGAGCTCATTGGTTTTTATTTCTGCTTGAGAAAGGTGAGTAACAGGGACAGTGGGCAGGACCCGAGGGGAGGCGCCTCTGCCCGCCTCCTGCCTGGTCAACCTCCTAGATGGCAGGATAAGCATCAGGCACGTGGTATTTTGGAAAATACACTCAAACACTTTTTGTGCCTTTTCGCTTTCATGTCTTTTGGGTAAACACCAAGGTTTCCAGAACCTGAGGGTAAGAACATCTTTAATTTTATGAGAAACTCCCAGGTAATTTTCTCTTTGAAAAAGATGTGATAGGGAAAAACAGAAGCTCTCGTGCTTCGCGGCGGCTTCGCTCCTGTATTTATTAGTTCTGGCTCTCTCTTTCCTGTAGATCATGGTTCTTACTTTGTTATCGGTGCTCTGCAGCCCAAGGCATTTCCTCGTGTCCCTACCTCTGTAATTAGCTGGCAATAAATCGTCTCAGATTTTATTTGGTTGAAAATATCTTCACTTAATGCTCCCCTTGAAAGGTCTTTAGGCCAGGTGTAGAATTCTGGATTGATTTCCTTTCCTCCAGTAGTGGAGAAATCATTGGATTGTTTTCAAGGGTCTTCTGCTCCAGAGAGGGATTTGTGTTACTGTGTTCCTTTTGAATTTAGTTATTTGTCTTCCTTATCTTCAGGAGCCATTGTCTGCCAAGCTCCGTGTTTTCCAGTGTTCTCGAGGGTGGGCTGCAGGGTGAGGTTTTCCCACCGTCCAGATGCAGAGTTCAGGTAAGGTTACATATAGAAAAACGAACCATAAATCAAAGATGTTAAAAATGTGCTTAGTAACTTAACTGGCTTAACAACACAGCCCTTAGAGATTATTTACCCTCCTGTCAAAATTCAAACTTCATGGTTCTGCTTTTACTGAATATGGTGTTCTCACACCATCATAAAGAAGAAAACTCTTAAGTCATCCCACAGCGAAGCCAGCGGGACTCTCTCCCCTCACTCCCCATCCCCCAACACTTCCAGTCTGCATGCTGTGCCAGCTTTCCCCTAGCTTCCTGAAGATCTCTGACTGATACCCTGGCTAAGAACCTGCAGATATTCTCTGCTGTGTCCTGGGGACTGATATTCTGAGGAGCTGTCTCTTGCCTGGTGTGTTAGTCAGGGTTCTCCAGAGGAACTGAACTGATACAATCAATATATATAACACACACACACATGTATACATATATACTTATATATATGTATATACATGTATACACACACACATACACACACACATATATACATATATACATACATACACACACACACACACACACATATATATATATATATATATATATATATATATATATATATAGAGAGAGAGAGAGAGAGAGAGAGAGAGAGAGAGAGAATGGCTTATAGGCTGTGGTACAACTAGTACAATGGCTGTCTACTAATGAATGGTCCAAGAATCCAGTAGTTGTTCACAAGACTGAGGTCTGAGCTGGTCTTCAGTACACACTGGAATCCTAAAGAAGTAGGCTCTAATGCCAGTGAAGGAATGGACTTGCCAGCAAGGATGAAATCAAGCAGGCAAAGACAGCAAATTTCCTTTATACAGACTGCCAGCAGAAGGTGAGGCTCAGAATAGAGGTGCATTTTCCCACCTTAAAAGATCTGGATTGAAGATGTGTGTATTTTCCTACCTCAAAAGATTCAATTAAGAAAAGTCCTTCACAGGTGTACCCATGTGCTTGGACTTCAGTTAATTCCAGATGTAGTCAAGTTGACAAAGAAGAATAGTCTCACAGAGGTCAGGAGAGATGACTCAGCAGTTAAAAGCACTGGCTGTTCTTCCAGAGGACCCAGGTTCAATTTCCAGCACCCACATGGCAGCTCACAACTGTCTGTAACTCCAGTTCCAGGGTACCCAACACCCTCACACAGAGGCAGGCAGATCTCACCCACATATGGCAGCAGGTATTTCACAGTTTTGAGCATGTGTTTCTTCAAAATAGAACAATTTGTCATGTATACTCTTAACATTGAGGTAGGAAAGAGTGAGACGCCTGTTTTTTATAAGTTGACGGCATTACTCCATTCTTTCCTCTGAAACAGTGTCTTACTTTTCTGTGCTCTGTGCTGGCTCACACTCGTGCTTTCTCTGTGTGTTAAATGCACTAGTGTTTAGATTCAGAGCTCAGGCTCTCCTAGGGCTTCCTTTGAATGGTCCTGTGTCCAGGAGGTATAGGCATTCATGATGGGCAGCGAAGACTGCAAACTCTGCTTTTGATTTTGGGTTCTGGGTCTCAATTCTGCCTTTTTGTCTTAGCTTTGAAAGGTTCTCAGTTGGGGAAGCAGAGTTGGATTCCATTGCTGTTGCCTTATTGTGTCTGTAGGTCCATTGCTTTCGATTAGCTGTTGAATGATTTATTAGGTGGACAAGTTGCTAGAATGTCTTATGAATATATGAGAAATATTTTCGATTTGGATGGATTTTTATGTGTGTTGTAGGCATGTGTACACTGGGTATGGGTTGAAAGGGTAGTCTATAGCCAGCAATAATTGGAAATAGTTCATATTTGAATGAGACTTGTGTGAAGTATGCATGTGTATGTGTGTGCCTGTGTTCGCGTAGTATGTGTCCATATCTAGCAATAACTAATCTGTTGCCAGCAGACAAGGAAGCATTTATAAAATTAGGGTTGGGAACATCCTTTTTTCCCCATTTTTCTAAACCCAACATCCCTCTTTATACCCTCACTATTTATAGTGTTTTCTTATCAAGCTCGCTCTTGCATGTCCTCAGGGCAATTTTGTCACTTTGAAAAGATATATTAAAATGAGTGATTTTGGCAGCACATAATCTATGGCTTATGTGTTAATTATGTTTGCGTTCTTCAATATATATTACATTGAGTGCTGGGCAGGATCCCTGGTGACCAGTCCCTAGTAACTCCATCCCTGAAGACAGATTTAGAGACCGGATATTTCCTCTGGTTTCCTAAGTGACATGCTGTGGATGTTAGCATTTCTCAGAGATGACAGGCAGAGACAGCTAAAGGCTCTTTAATACGCAATGAAAACTACAGCTCTCATCCAACGGCATCTATTGAATTTTCTTTATCACTTCCAGCCCTGGAAGCAGAGTGCTAAGGTACTAATGGAGTAGATCTCGGGGTGCAGAAATAACCCCATATTACAGTTTAAAAGACCTGAGTTGAGAAAAGAAGATTCCCACAGAATACAAGCCTGACAGCTAAGACCCCCCAGAGCCTGCCTTTAAAACCTGAGAAAAGGTTTGAAAATAACAACCACCAGCCGGCTTGTGGAAAAAACAATGGATCCCAGCTAACCAAGGGGCCTAGGGGCGGGGACAGACACAGTGTGGCCGCCTGTTCTTCTGGGTTCACACTTTCTCTCCCAGGACCGAGTCTAGGATATCTCTAATTGCCAATTTTCACTGCAGATGTAGGCACTGAAACCCTGAAGACAAGCGCCATCATGCTGGCCCCAGAGACAGCTGGGAAGCTTGGGAGGGGCTTCTCCTGCACCTCCCTTCCCGCAGTCCTCCCCCTACTCCTCCTCTTCCTTTTTTTAGCTTCCCTCCTCCTAATTTTTATCCTACTCCTCCTTCCCCTTCCCAAATTGCTGCTGCTCCCCTTTCTCCCCTCATCGCCTCCCTCTCCCCCCATTTCCCTCCTCTTTCTCTTCGCCTTCCCTGTTCCTATCTCTCTTCACTCGCTTTTACCCCTTTTCCTGCCCTCCTCCTCCTCCTCCTCCTCCTTTTCCACCTCTCTTCCCCCATCTCCTCTCCCTCCTCCTCTCCCTCCCCGTCCTCTTTCTCCAGCATCACTTCTTGCATTGCTTCAATGGCGGCCACAGCCCTACATCTTCATGTTAGGAGCGTGGAAAGTTACATGCTCAGTATTGCCCCAAATTCACTCCACCACTGATCTGAAGAGAGCAGAGGGAATTCAACAACAGAAAGAGAGTGTTGGAGAGGAAAGGGGTGAAGAAACGATTCATGAAGTCCTGGGAAAAGCAGCAGATGTCCCTGCTGTCTGCAGCACATGAGCAGAAGCAGCAAAGGACTCCTCCACACCACAGCCCTCTATTTTAGACCCCAAGGTTCCCAGAGCAGAGGTACAGCACAGAGCCATCAAATTTGGTTTAATCCAAGGCTGCTTCAGTCTCTGAGACAAGAATGCAAGGCCAGCTCAATCTCTAAGAATCAACACAGGTTAGAAGCTTCCAAAAGTGAATCACAGAGAATGGAGGATTCCCAACCTCTTCCCACTAAGATCCAGGCTGAGAGGTTCCAGTGAAGGATTTACCTAAAGTTCTGATGGTGCTGGGGCTGGAACTTGGGGCCTTGTCCATGCTCAGCAACCACACTCTGCCACTGAGCTACATTCCCAGATCACATTGATTCTTACCGATTGATCCCAATTAGACAAATTGACAGATGGGTTTTAAAGTTCACATGGAAAAGTAAAGTAACTAAACTAGCCTATACTAGTCCAAAAGGACATAACCAGAAGATCCACTGGGAACAGATTCTTTGTACCATTTACTGTAAAGCTAGAGTAACCCATGCGGTGTGGCACAGTGAAGTACAACATGCTTTATTAATTACTTTTCTGGGTGTAATGACATCATAGTGTCCTGTAGGCAAGTGTGTGGGGGCACTTTCTTGATTAATGATTGATTTCAGAGGGCCCAGCCCACTGTAAGTGGTGCCAACCCTGAGCAGGTGGTCCTGGGTTGTACAAGGAGGCAGGTTGAGAAAGCCAGTAAACAGAATTCCCCCGTGGCCTCGCCTTTAGTTTTTGCCTTGAGTTCTGCCCTGACATTCCTTCATGGTGGAACCATTAAGCTGGAGTAGATCCTTTCCTCCCCAGACTGCATTTGGTCATGGTGTTTTATTACAGCAACAGAAGGAGAATGAGGATGCCTGTGTACAGCCCTTCTGAGTGCAGCCACTAGCAATGAGAGGGAACACGCTGGATGCCACTTACCACATAAGCCAACAGGTCACACGTAGTGTGGTCCATTTCCACCAGTCTAGAAGATGAAAACCAGCCGGGGTGGGGGGAGGGGAGAGACTAGTGCTTGCTGGTTTTTTGTTTGTTTGTTTTTAAGGCAGGGTCCCTCTGTACAGCCCTGGCTGACTAGGAATTTGCTATGTAGACCAGACTGGCCTTGAACTCAGAGATCTATCTCTGTCTCCTGAGTGCTGGGATTAAAGGCATGTGCCACCACCACCAGACTTAGATGAATACTTGCTGGTACCAAGATTAAAAGATGACAGGATGTCTGTAGCAGGAATCTTAAAAAGTCTTATTAATAAAAACAAACCTGAAGCCAGTTATTGGGGTGAATGCTGGAAGATCAGAGAAACAGAACAAGCCACAGCCACCTCACTGAGCCAATTCCTCAGCTGATCCTGTTTCCTCAGACTGGAAGCCTCTGAGTCCTTATCCAATTGGGTCTCAGCTGAACTGCTTCTTGAAAGCCTGAATGCTTAACCATCCTAGTTCCTGGTTTTCACACCTGATATACCTTGCTGCTTTTTGCCCTCACTTCCTGGGATTAAAGGCGTGTGTCACCATGCCTGGCTATTTCCAATGTGGCCTTGAACTCACAGAGATCCAGACAGATTTCTGCCTCTGGAATGCTAGGATTAAAGGCGTGTGTGCCACCATTCTCTGGCCTCTATATCTAGTGGCTGTTCTGTTCTCTGACCCCAAATAAGTTTATTAGGGTGCACAATATTTTGGGAAACACAATACCACCACAGGTGTCTGTCTATAAAAGGTCTGAGTCAAAGAATTTGGGGACCAACAGGAGTCTCCTGCATAGTTCTGTTGTGAAGGGCACACACGCAAGAGTGTGTCCCAATCAGGGAACTTGGATAGTGAAAACATGGTCAATTTGGGAGTGTTTAGAAACTTCAGGAGGCATCTAGAGGAACTCGGTCCCTAGGAGTATGCCTTGAAGGTTTCGTCTAGTCTTGTTCTTTCTCTTTGTTTCCTGTCCTCCATGAGATGACCTTTCCCCTACTCCACCTAGCCACCTGCCATGATTCTCTTCCTCCCTGCAGGCCCAGAATGAACAGTCAGCCACAGTGGACTGAACTGCATAAAACTGTGAGCCTTCATTTTTTTAAGTTGTTTGTATTGGGCATTTTATCAAAGCATGAAAAGTACGTGACGTGTGGTCGGAGAAAGTCAGTGGCTGTGACAGTAGTCACCAGCATGTGCAGAGCCCTGATGCTTCCATCTGTTCCTAGCTGTCTCTCCTGAAGGAGGGAGGGGGAAAGAGAGGTCCTGGACTCACCATGTCATCAGGGCTAGAGTGTCCAGTCCTATCTGTCAGACACAGGCTAAAGAGAACACAAATATCAGAGTGTAGCCTGAATCCAGACCTCCCAAGTGGTCCACGTAGTTAGAGATAAAAGACACACCATCACAGGCGGTCAGAAATTAATCCACTCAGTTCCATGATGCCCATGAGAGAGATAGAATCCAGTGATGTCCTTAGCAGTGGGAGCTTCCAAAAGCAGACATTCAAGGTAAGAATGTCTAGATGATATCGACCTACTCTTTATCACAGTGTGGATGAGAGACCCAGGCCTGGGTCCAGAGAAGAGAATCTAGGGATGTGGTCCTTGGCTCTGCTTGAATGCTGGCATCCCATAAATATCACTGATGTTTGCATCTGGCAAAGCTCTCCTCCTCTGTCAACAGGAAGGTCTGTGGTGGCCCTAGTGAAACAAGCTCATTCTTTTATCAAATAGAAAAGTCTGAGTAGGAAGGAAGAAAGGAAATCCAGTACTCAGGACAGTCCATCTGCTCAAAGCACGGGTAGTGTCGGCTCTTTCCTCAAATTGCCGGCGCACCGCAGTAATCGCTGTTTCAAAGGCAGCCTTACTGTCGCATGCCTTGAGCTGGCGTGGCTTGCACCTTTCCCACACTGTGGCTTTTATCTGGAAAATGCTAATGGGAACAGCAAGCGCTGGGAACAGAAGGCGGCGAGCGAAGGATCTGCTGGGTAACTGGGGGTGCAGATCGAAGAGCATGGGGCAGTTCAGCCCAAAACTCAGCGCAGACAATGTCTGTTACACTTGTAATTGCTACTAAAGTTCAGGGTGGCATTTTGCTGATGTGTCTAAAATAGTCTTCTTGGGGCTGTTGGATCTGGCTTGACAGCAGTAAGGCACACAGGGCAACGATCCAGTTGAGATCTTCCAAGTCATTTTGATAAGTGGACCGCCTTGCAAAGGCTCCTTAATTGCTCCAGCATTCTTCAATTGTTCCATTTAGCAGGGTCCTTTAAAAGGTCATTGATCAATCACTAAAGATGGGAAGTTTTACATTTTGCTTGCTTAACAAAACAGCCCTAACGAAATCTCTCCCGTTTAATTTCAGATGAGCTGATACCACGGTGCCTGTGCTAATAGGCAGTCAATCTTTTTAATTGTTGTGGGGGTGATGGGTCCTCTGGGCTCCAGGTCGATGGACAGGAACCTGGAGTTGACAGGCCAGGGGAAGAGGAGGGAGTCTTTGGTACGGACAGGAGTCGGAGTTGAGGATTTCGTATTTCAAATACAAGAACAAAGGGGCTGTTTGATGGCTCGGCCTGAAGTTTGGTTGAGACCTCACGCAAACCGGAAGATGCAGCAAGTGCGAGGGCTGCAAGGTCTAAGAACGATCGCTGACACCCAACGACCTCCGTTCTAGTTCCTGTTGTGGTGACAAATACTCTGATAAAAAGCAAGACAATCCTCCATAGGCATGCGGAAGGCCAACCTGATGTAGACAAATCTTCATTAAGACTCTCTTCTCCAGATGACTCTGGGTTGTGTGAAGTTGACAGGTAAACTGATTGTACAGCTCCTTTCACAAATAAGCTACTCACCCACATGGTGTGTGCTTACTGCGCTAGACCCTGTGGATGGCTAGCAGTCCCTCTGCATGCCTTCCAGTCGTTGCCCCTCGGCACCTCCCACCCCTACCCCCACCCCCGTTCTCTACTCTCACCCATAGGGAGGTATCTTGTCTCATGTGAGAACTTATGCTTAAAGACTGCAGAATCTGGCTTTGACCAGTTCGTTCTGTAAATCCTCAGGATGAAGACATGGAGCAGGGTGAAGCGTGATTGGCTGGGTCTTCTCCATCTCACTTAGTGACTGTCCTATGTCTGGATACCTTATGGGTGGTTTCCCCTTAGAGCTGTCCCACGTGTATTCATGGGTGGAATCACATACCTATAATTCCTTTCTCTTGGTCATATTTTTATAATTATTTTTATTAATTATTTAGGGGAAATGATGAGAGTAAAGGAGTGTGGCTGACAGAGACAAAGCAAGGTAAAATTCCAGGGAAGGGCTAGAGAGATGGCTCAGAGGATAGGAACACTTGCTGCTCTTACAGGGTCTGACCTAGGTTCACTTCCCAGCACCCATGTGGTCCCTCACATCTGTCTGTAAGTCCAGTTCCAGGAGCTCTGATGCCCTCTTCTGGCCTTTGTAGGAGCCAGGCACACTCATGGTACATATATACAAATGCAAGCTAAATATTCATACACATAATATCGATAAAACCTTTTTTAAATCAGTTTTTGTAATAGAAGCCCCTACTGCTGCCTATTCTCCCCCAGGCTTCCTGGGAGGCAGGGACGAGTAAGATACTCCTGAGGCTTGGGCTTCTAAAATTAGGCAATTAGACTTCCATGTTTTGGCTCTATTACCCAGTCCCTTGGGAGGATTAGAGGGAAATACCATGTTCACAGTGGGCAGACACACTCCTGCCTCTCGGGGTGGCTGGTGCAGCCACATGAGTGAGCAGAGGTGACAGTCCATGACCAATACCTGCTGCACCAGTGGCTGCCATCTTTGCTTCAGCAATACGGCCACCTATGCGTCTCACCCCTCAGGCTTCAGCGGTCTTCCTTGCTTCTCTAGGAGTCTTTGGCCAGTGCAGGTTAAGTGCTCTCTTCCCTGTGTATCCAGAGCACAGTTCCACACCTGGCCCACATTTCTCTGGGCTTCCTCCCAGGAGACAAGCACCTGATTGCAAGGGAAAGAGAGCTGATGGGTTCTCCCATCTTTCTGGTCACACAGTTCTGTCTTTGCAGATGGGGAGCCTCAACCATTATCACCTACCACCCCAACACACACACACACACACACACACACACACACACACACACACACACACACACACACAAGCGGCCACCTGTTCACACTGCAGACTGTCCTCCAGAGAGCAACAGTTCTGAAGGCATGTGGGAAACTTTCACAATTTTCTCTAAAAATAATCAATAGCAGGTTGATAGCACAGGCGTCATGGAAAGCGCCTGTGTCAGATGAACTGGAGCTGGGCAGCCAGGGACTGTGCTCCTGGGAAGGTAGGAGGAAAAGTGGGGCAGGCCTGAGTGAATTTGCAGTTTGCTTTCCTTCTCTCACAAGTGGAAATTGCAGTTGTGGGGACTTTGCACACGGCTTCAGAGCTTGCAAAATTGCAAAGAACAGGAGGAAAGCCAGTGAGGTGCTGCAGATGGGTTCTGCTCTCCCGGAACCTGACACAAAAGAGAATTTTCAATGTTAAGGCTTCAGCTGGGAAAGAGACAGGAGGTGGGAGGCAGGGAGGTTTTGCTTAAGCAGTAGTAGGGAAATGAAGCTCCTGGCAGCACCAATCCACACAGGCAGTTTGCTCTGTACCATCCCTCTCCTGCAAGCTCATCTTTTTGCCTTCTCTTTCCAAGAAGAGGCTGGGTCACATCTGAGGCTACCTTCAGCCTCCTGCTGATCCCAACAATATGAATTTTACAGCAAGATCATGCCTCTTCCTCTCTCTTGCCTTCCTGGTAGCTCTCTGCCAGGGAGGAGGGACACCCAGGGCTCAGCATCCGGCTTCTTGCAAACAAGCCTTTGTTTAGGGGAGGTAGTCCCTTACCTGATGTTTGATAATGAATAAGTGAACAGGCCTTGAGATCACAGCAGAACAAGTCCAAGGTTTCTGCTCAAAATCAGGCAAGGGCTTGAATCCTGTCAGCCCCTTGGAATTAGTGTGAGAGTGTGCAGGTGTGAGGGAGTATACATGGAGTGCCTGGATGTGAGTATGTGAGTGTGTACATGTGTGCTATGCATTTGTGTGAGAAGTGTGTGCATGTGACAGAATATGTGTATACACATGTCTCTATGGAAGTGTATTCATGGTGTGTGTGTGGGGGCGGGGGGTGAGTAAGCTGTGTGCTGGTAGGTGTCTGGGTTTGAATATCTGAGTATGCATGTGCCTGCAAGTATATATGAATGTGAAGAGTCTGCTGCTGTGATTATATTTGAGAATGTTCATATGTGGGAAAATGTGTGCACATATTCATATGATATGTATACCAGAGGGTGTATGTACATGTGCAGCATGTGTTTCTGTGTATTTGTGAGCATATGCACATGTGTGTATGTGTGTGACTGAACATGTGTGAAGGTTTGTGTACCTGGGCATCTGAAGTCATGTGATGGATACTGTATACTGGTTATGTTTTGCTGTATCTTATTATCTGCTCTTGACTGAACCCAATATCTTCTAGAATGAGATTCTGGATTTCAGTGTTAAATTGAAGTGAATAATTTTTTGTTTGTTTGTTTTGTTTTTTTGAAGTAGGGTTTCTCTGTGTAACAGCTCTAGCTCACCTAGAACTTGCTCTGTAGACCAGGCTGGCCTCAAACTCACAGAGATCCCCCTGCCTCTGCCTCCCAAGTGCCGGAATTAAAGGCATGGGCCACCAAGGCCTCGTGTGAATATCAAGGGTCTCTTCCTAAACCTTCAGGTCAGCTCAGCCCCTCTCTCCAAGCAGAGTTCACAGATGTGCAGGTTAAAGTGGGTGCAGATGGAATGTAAGTTCTTGGACCACAGGAGAGAGAACACCTCTGATGTTGCTGAAGTTGATCAGAGATGAGCATTTTAGGGTCAGGGAATAGTGATTTTCTTATTAACATCTGTAATTGTTGAAGAGGCCTCCGGGACAATGTAATGAGACATTTTGTCATGGAAATCAATAAATGCACGTTCACCCCAAGTCAAACAATCCCAATGTATTCAGTCCATATAGTGAGAGTGACAAACCATTCTGTACCAATTTAACAAAAATTTAGAGCAATTAAGGCCGTTTTACAAGGCCAGACATTCCCTGAGAGGTAGAGCTGGTTTAGGACCGAGGCCCAGGAGACCTTGCCTGGCTTGTTTTTCTCTTGCCTGAGAGAACAGGGTCCCCATGAGGATAGACATTACCTGAGGGCACTCCACTGTCTTATCCTTGTCTCTGTCACACTTCTTCAAGGCGCAGTTTTCTGCATGGAAACATGGCTGAGAAGGCATTCAAGTCTGTGAGGTCCCATGGATGAGTGAGTTCCTAAAAGTCCTAAGCACCTTTCCTGACTGTAGTGTGCTCCAGACCGATGTGAACTAATAACAGAAGAAAGAATTCTTCATTCAGATAATTTGATCACTGGGGTCCACAATTCTTCTTCCCAGCCAACCATAAGGAGAACTGACATGATAGAGGCCCAGTCTGATTTAACTAATCACACCTGGAAGGCTTAACCTGGTTTCCTCATACCTTATTGCATAGCCTAAGGAGGGCTAATAATGAGCTTCTTTTTCCTCCTGTTCGAATCGTGTTGTGTGGACAGAAATAGACATCTCTTTCCACAAACTCTGAGTGTTTATTTTGTAGTGTGAGTAAAAGCCACTGTCTGCCAGAAGCGAATGAATCATTAAATGAGGTCCAGGAAGAGGCACAGTCAGCCAGGTGTGCAGGGCAGGGCCCAGCAACGCTGACAGAGCCTGCATCTACCTAGAGCCTCGGCCTAGGGCACCACGTGACAGCAAGAGTCCTCCCGATCTGTGATTAATTCATCAAACCAAGCAGCTGGTTTCCTTTGAACCTGCCTTTCCCCCTCTCTTGCACTTATGTTCTTCCATAGAAAGAAAAGCTCAGAGTCATCGCAAACATGAGTGTCTCCCTGGGCTACAGTGATCAAGCGTGCTGCTGTAGACTTAACCCATGACTGTGACCTGGCCTCACATGCTTAGTGTGTGCATCTTGAGCCTGAGTCTTGTGCTGTGCCCATCGAGGCCTGGAGGAGGTTCCATCCTGTGATGGGGACGTTCTCCAGATGATCATGTGTAGCAGGCAGTCAGCTTCTATTGATGTTCCAAGAGGCAGCTCTAGCCTTCTTAGGCCATTTCATGGCAGGGCTAGAGGCAGCCACTTCAAGAGAGAAGGCTTTTTTCGTACAAATTCAAACTCTGAGCATCTATTTTTGGAATAGCAAGGTGGAAGGCCACTGTAGGCAGAAGGAACAGAAGCTTGGTGGGTTGGAGGAGTAGTCTTGGGTTTGCTAAGAACCAGTTGCAGTAAAATGCAGGTAGTTTATCAGTTTGCTGGGTCAGGCCCCTGGATGTGAGCAGAGAAGTGGAGGAGGAAACTAGAATGCCTGTTTTTGAGCTGGGTGCATACACCCATCACAGTGGGACTTGGTCAAGCAAGCCATCAAAGCTCATCAAAGCACTGATTCCAGCATCCAGCAAATCCACGAAGTCCCCTGTAGATGTAACCGTCTTTTAAAATAAGAAGCACAGAGCCGATTCAGAGATGAAAGCCAAGAGGTCAGAGCAATAGCTAAGAGCTGAGATTAAAAACCTACCCTTCGCTGCTGCTGTCCTTCCTCTCTGAAAGAGACCTACTTCCTGTGTGTTTGTGCTTTTTATTGACTTTCTATTCTGCCTTCTCATTGGTTGTAAACCCAACCACATGACCTCCTCGTCACTGCCCATCTGTATAGACCTCCAGGTCTTCTATGGTTGGTATTGAGATTAAAGGTGTGTGTCTCCATGCTGGCTGTATCCTAGAACACACAGAGATCCGCTTAGCTCTGCCTCCCAAGAGCTGGGATTAAAGGCGTGCGCCACCACTGCCCCGTTTCTGCCATGGCTTGCTATTGGCTCTGACCCCCAGGCAACTTTATTTATTAACATACAAATAAAATCACATTTCATTACAATTAAAATATCACCATAGTCCCCTGTCCTTGGGAGGTTGCAGAGGGAAGATGAGGTCTGTGGTGAAACGAAAGAGAGCTGCAGCTACATGGAGAACCAGCTCAGACGAGACAGTGGTGCCCAGTGCCCTGAGAGTGCCAGGAGGGCATGCAGAGGAGCTGCAGGGAGAGCAGGGCATGCCAAGGGTGAAACAGAGCACTGCGGGTCTGACGGGGTCAGGAAGGACTCAGGTCAAGAACTGCTTTATCTGTAGAGCAGGGTGGTGACATGCCTTCCCGTGTCCACCTTTCCCTAAGCTTGAGTGCTGCCAAAGGGGACTCGGGCAGCAGAATAATGGAGTGTCCAGCATCCAGCCAAGTGTTCTCAAGTGTTTGTGTTACACAAGAGGAGGAGGAGAAGGGAAAAGGACAGGAGGGAGAAGAGGAAGAGGAAGAAGTGTTAGACTAGCCCAGTGGTTCTCAACCTTCATGTTGTAATGACCCCCAGCCATAAAATTATTATTGTTGCTACTTTCTTGCAGGCTGCAAGAATATATTATAGAGATTTAGCTGTGTATTAAAGCTATACCTAGAAATTTCAAGGCATTTTTCTAGAGGAAGCCATCTATCACGAAACATTTGGTGTTACTCAGTTTTTAATATTTCAGCTGTCTTCTGCTATGAAATGCTTGTGGGCCCATATACTACTAGACCATCTGGCAAACAGTCCAGCTCCTCAGACCTGCTGGTCCTCTAGGTAACTAACTCCTCCACTGAGCTTAGGAGACAAGCAGGCTGTAGATGCATAGCTTTCCTTCTTATACAAATGAAGCTGAGATCATCCCTTGTCTTCAGGGCCTAGTGGCATTGCAGAGCTATTGACTGAGGACAATAGGACTTTTTGCATAACCAGGTGCAGTAAGGAATGGAGTGGAATTCCAGAGGAGGTAGAGAGAATTGCATGGTCAGGAGAGAAAGAACAAGACAGTTTTCTTTTCTGTAGATGGCAGACAGAGCCGCATGGCAGGAGAGAAGAGAGAAAGGCAAAGATTCTGTAGATGGTAAAACAGATCTCTTGTAAAGTTTTCTCAGAGCCAGGAGTAAGGAGCAAGGAAGGAAAGATGGAGGATGAAGGAACAGAGGACGAAGATGAGGTCAAAGGCGCAGGAGCTCAGTAAAACTAAGAGGACAGGAAAAATGGGCACAGAGAGGAGCTGAATGTGAGGACGGAGCTGAAGCTGTATAGATAGAATTTTGTCTTAGAAAAATAAACAGACTAAGAGCATGGTGTATGTAGCTTCTTTTCCCTCACATAACCAACCCCATGCTGCATGTAGTGCCTTCCCCAGGACTCTAGGAGGGAATTTTCTCAGGGCTGGCTTTGGGAAAATTCCATTACTACTTCATAACTGCAATTTTGCTACTGAAATGAATCATAATGTAAATATCTGTGTTTTCCTGTGGTCTTAGGTGACCTTTGGAAAAGGGTCATTTGACACCCGAAGATTGTCATCAGGTGGACTAGAGGTAAAAAGGAGGAGGGGGAGGAAGGAGAAGAGGAAGGAAAGAAAAGGCATTAGAGGAAAGGAGAAAGGGAGAAGTGGGTGTAGATGGAAGAGGAGGAGGAGGGAGGAGGGAGGAGACCATTCTGGAAGTTGGTTGGGCAATAATGAGAATGTTTTTAAGGCTACTGAGCCGTGCATTAAAAATGGTTGAAAAGGCAAGTTTTATATTCTAAGTATTTTATCACAATAGAGCCAGCTTCTGTAGTGTTCTATGGTTTTCTCTTCACATCGTTCACCTCTTCAGTAAAGCTAATTCCTAAGTACTTTATTCTCTGTGATGCTGTTGTAGACAGAATTGCTTTTGTAATTTCCTTTTTACATGGTGCCTCATTAGCGGATAGGGATACGCTGGCTTTTGTGTGCTGATTTTGTATCTCCATGTTTTGCAGACCCCATTTGTTAGGTCTCACCTTTGGGTGACAGAGTCTCTGAAGGTTTTGTTCCTATGAGAGTGTGCTCACATGCTCCTGTCCAGTTGAATCTTTCTGCTAGGCTTACACAGTGGCTCAGACTGGAACTTCCCACTTGGTAGTGTTGAGGCCTTGACCTGCCACCCTTGTCTCCTCTTGACCTTGGGAGAACTCAGGACTTCCACCATGGAGAGTGGGTATTACATAGACTCTTATCTTTTTTCCTTATTGTTTAAAATATCTTTGCGTTCATGTGTGTGTGCCTGTAGAGGTCAGAGGGCACTCACAGCTGTTGCTCCATGCTCTCTGCTGTGAAATTGGAGTCAGGTCTCTCACTGGCCCATAGCTCACCCATTAGGCTAGATTGTCTGGTCAGCATGCTGCTGGGATCCTCTTCTGGCCACCAACCCCACCCCAGTGCTGGGATTACAAGCTCCAGCCATCATATCCAGCTTTTTCTCTTGTTGGTGCTGGTTCTGGGGCTTGAACTCAGGTCCAAATGCTTGCAAGGCAAGCGTTTTATCAATTGAGCAATCTTCCCACCCTGGACCATTTCCTTCTATCTGTAATGTTTATGGTGGTGGTGGTGGTGGTGGTGGTGGTGGTGGTGGTGGTGGTGGTGTGTGTGTGTGTTTTGTATGTGATGTGTGTCTTGTGCATTTGTGTGCTGTGTGTTATGTTTGTGTGTGTGCATCTTGTAAGTGTTTTTTGTGTGCATTGTATACATGTGTGTGTTCTATGTGTTGTGTACTTGTGTGTCCTTAGCAGCCCATTTCTCATTGCTCTCCCAGGGCTTTGGAATTCTCTAGACTTCAGCACATTCTCCCATCTTTGTTCCGTTTTCCCGGTCACTCTCTTTCCAAGTGGTAAAGTTTCCACTCGGGACAGTACTTGTGTCACTCCCTCGTAGCATACTTTGTATGTCATAAAGATAGCTACGTGCTTTCTGTTTCTATCATTTTGTTTTGTGAATCTTGGTGGGATACATCCTAGGCCTTAAACTCATGATCCTCCTGCCTCTGCCTTCAAAGTGTTGGAATTACAGCTGAGTTTCACAGTCTGACTCTCTCTTTTCTTCATACACATGTGGAAACAGGGAAACATGCAGAGAGAGAGAGAGAGAGAGAGAGAGAGAGAGAGAGAGAGAGAGAGAGAGAGAGAGAGAGATCTCCCAAGACCACAATCATCTCTGGGCCCTAAGACTGGGAGGATCGATTATTTCCATTTCAAAAATATAAACAGTTTACTTTTATTTCTAAAATAGCGGTGGGTGAGTGTACTAGTGAAGACTGGAGTGAACTTGGAACATTCCTGTGCCTCTTCTTCCCTGGAGCTGTGTTCTGAAGGCTGGACAGAACAGCCGCAGGGAGCAAGATCCCTCACCTCTGCTGTGATCTGTGCTGTTCAAGTGTAGTCCAGCAGAACCTCTGTGGCAACAAGTTTCTGCCTGATGTGGAGACTGAGCCTAGATGCTCTGTCTGAAGCCTTCAGGGACCCACACGCAGGAGAAGAACCTGAGGGAGGTTGTCTTGCCAGAGTTCTCAGGTCACACAGTGCTCATAAGAAAGGGGACAGAGAAGCTGTCTCTCCAATTCTGATCAACTCTCAGTACTACCCACGCTCTCCTGCAGTCCCCAACAGCTCCGGAAGATGCCCAGGGGACTTCAAATTACTTTCTTTGCTTAATAGCGGAAAAAAAAAAAAAAAAAAAAAAAAAACGGAATCTCGAGAGGTCTCCTTTTAAACTCTTACCTGGAAAATGCCAAGGGATTCTCATGTGCATTGTATGTTTTAAAAAGAAGGGGAAAAAATACACAGAAGAACCTGAATTACATCCCTAGAATGCACAGAAATGCCAGGTGTGGCCCTGCTCATCTGTAATTCTTGTGCTGGGGACAGAGACAGAAGAATCCAAAAGATAATGGATCCTAGAAGCTGGCTGGCCTGCTAGTTGAGCCAAAGGCAAGCTCCAGGTTCAGCGAGGCACCTGTCTCAACAATAAGGAGGGGAGTAACAGAGAGAGATGACTGAAGTCTGGCCTCTACAAACACCTGCATGGACAAGTGCACATGAGCATTGTGTACAGTGTACACACATGCATATCCCTCTCCCAAATTAATCCTAAATTGTGCACAGCTTCAAATAGCTTACTCTAGACCTCCTTCATTGTGTTTAGATGCCTGCCACCCTCTCTTTGTGTCAGAGGAGAGAAGGAAAGGAGGAAGGAGGGAGGGTGAAAGAGAGGGAGACCACCATTTCATAATACAGCGAATACTCCAAGGCACTTCTTGGCCACTTGCCTAACACTGCGGTGTGGCACCTTCTTTCCCAGCCTCTCGTCCTTTAGTGAATGTTCACGGTTCAGGAAGACAACCCCATCACTCCTGCGATATGGAGTGACATGACTATGACAAGGCAATCCAGGCTGGAACGGAAGGTGGTCTTTCAGCGGAGTGGAACTAAAGGAAAGCTGGAGCTGAAACAGAAACATTGGGACTTTGGGTTATTTTAAATCCCCAGTATGTTTAAGCTGAACTTCGGGAACCTGTGCAAAGGGCTGCTGGGAACCTCTGGGTGATAGGGTAAGGCAGCCCTCACCTCAGAAGGGAGCAAATGCTTCCTAAAACATCATTACTGTGAATTCATTGTACATAAGGATGGGTTTCCCGAAGCCCATTCCTCTCAGGTGTGACCACATTTAGCCCTTCCCATCTCTCCCCTCCCCTCCTCTCCTTTCCTCCTGCTGTTGTTCATCCTTCCTTCCTCCAGTCTGCATGACTTCATGGATTTCCGTGCACCGTAAGACTCACAATGAGAGAAAACACATACTCAACTCCCCAAGTCTGGCTTATTTTGTAATATGACATCCCAGCTCTACCACTCCGAGTGTGCACCCAAAGGACTCCAGGTCAACACAGCATGGAGATGCCTGGACATCCATGTTGAGTACACACTGCTCACAGCAGCTGATTTACAGAACACGTGAAGGTGGTAGGTGGCTATCCGCAGATGGTGAACAAGATGGGGGTGGGCGGGGTAAGCGGAGTTACCTGCCTGTAGAGAAGAGTAAAATGTCTGCAGGAAGATGGATGGAACTGGACTTATTTTTAAACCTCTACATTCACCTTCCCCTGGAATCACACCCCTGAGTCTACAGTGTAGCAGTGTTTGGGATGTGAATTAAATTTTCCTTCAGGGCCTCATTTCAGGCTAATGGCGATGGCTCTGAAACAGCCCCACTAGAGTGCAAAGCTCCAGCCCTGCTGTCTGCTGAGTTAATTTAGTTGAATGTGGAGGGAAATTAGTACACCCAGGGTTTCTGCAGGAGCCACAGGATGGGAGCAGTGATGACATTGAGGTGCACGGATGGACTGGCTGGGTGACCTCTGACTGGAGATGTCTATGCACATGGAACATTCAAAGGGTCTGAAGACATGCTGAAATGTGCTTCAGATCACAGAGGCTGAGTCAACCAAGACAGGTAATCCCACTGCCTTCACCACCACCTGCTAACTACAGTGCCTCAGCACCTCACTGAACCACACCAGAGGCCCACACCTGTAGCTGGAGTTCTCCTGCCTTGCCCACAGTCAGGACAAATCTTTGTCACCCACCAGTCCCACAGCCACTCAGACCCAACCAAGTAAACACAGAGACTTATATTGTTTAAACTGTTTGGCCTAATGGCTTAGGCTTCTAGCTATCTAGTTCTTACATCTTAAATTAATCCATTTCTATAATCTATACCTTGCCACGTGCCTCATGGCTTCACATGCTGCTTGTCATGGTGGCAGCTGGCAGTGTCTCCCTCCGCCTTCCTGTTCTCTCAACTCTCCTCTCTGTTAGTCCTGCCTATACTTCCTGCCTGGCCACTGGCCAATCAGTGTTTTATTTATTGACCAATCAGAGTAATTTGACATACAGACCATTCCACAGCACACACCACAGTGCCTCTGCACCTCAGCCACACCGCACCAGAGGCTTAGATGATCTCTAGTCTCGATATCTATGTCCATGGCAGAAAACATATGGAATCACAAAGCAGATTGCAAAAAAAAAGAGGACAGCTCAAATGCCAAAGTCTGACTCCTTCCTCCTCCAGCTTCTGACTAGGCCACCCCAGCAGCATGACACCTGGGGTGAATAATGCCCACCCACTAAGCCTTCATGTTCTAGAGTCTTATAAACCTTTCCCCAGAGTAAAGAACATCTTACACTATAACACTGCCCACCCCCCCCCCACACACACACATCGCTGCGGCTATTCCTCATGGTTAGAGAGAAACGATCGATTCTGAGACTGGAGAAACAGGGGCAAGAAACGGCAGAATGAGCCTGGAACACACAGTAGGGTCTGGAAATAAGAGTGTCCCCTAAACACACTTTGCCCAAAAAGGCCTCATTGCAAATAATGGAGATGTGACGAAATAGTCCAGGAGCCGCTGGAGGTCACCAATAGCAAAAGGCAGAGCAAGTGGAATGAAATATGCAAAATAATATCTAACAGCAGTCTGAACTACAACACTTTATGTGAGTCTGCACTGATGTCAATAGACAGATCTGTGTGTAGAAGAACCCTGAATGATTAGGATAATCCATTTTCAATGCATGGAACACACTTCCCACTCTAACTGCAGACAAAAAAGATGGTATGAGAAAGGCAACATGAGTGAGCAGACAGCCTGACCAGCGTTACCACAGGCCTGATGTGGCCAACGTCATTAGCATTACCGTAAGCCTGGTGATCAAGGACAAACCTCCATCGTGAGAGCTGACAAATAGTCATAGCCAGGATACAGAGGAATGGCTGACGCCTGCCACTTGATATCTTAGTTAGATCCTGGAACTGGCATAAAGTTATGTTAAGACTACGGACCTTGGAGTAAGTGCTGACTGCCTCGTGTTAGTGCATTGATATTGGAGCATCAGTTGGTTTGATGGATTTGCTACACTAATTCAAGATGTTAATAATAATGTCCAGTGGAGACCGTCAGTTTGAATGGCCGCCATTTCCTTTGAGCTCACATCCATTTAGAAGTGAAGAGAGCTGGATAGGGATTTCAGGAGGTATTAAGGCTACTTTGGATGGTCTTCATTTCTGGAGTATTGTGTTAGTGTTGCAATAACTTTTGCTGGGGAGACCTGAACAAATGTCTACTTAGCCCAGATTGAGCACCAACTGCAGACCACACAAGATTCACCCGAGTGTAGCTTGGAGAACCAGGAGGTTTGACTATGCTCCTTAAGGGGCCTGGGAAGGCGTTTGCTCACAGAGGCATGGTCAACTTCTGAGAAGCTAAGCCTCCTAAGAAGGCTCTCTCACCCATCAACCCACAGCTTCTATATATCCTCAGGGTGGGGCAGGACTGGCAGCCCCCTCTCTCCCATGTTGGAACATTGAGAAGCTCCATCTTTCGAGAATCACCTACTTCAGATTTTATAAGGACAGCATTCCCCAGTGGAGGTCTCCATGTGACAGATGGCCAGGTTGAGCCAGGCCACAATTGTGTGACTCTCTCAAAGGCCAGCCTTTGTGTCCATTGTGTTGGTGCTGCTGGCTCCAAGATCATTTTGATTGAAGCAATCATCTCTTTGATGCAGAAGATGAAGAAGAGGATATTTCTCCAGGAAACAATGCCGGCTTCCTCTTCTTCAAACAGACTTTCCCCGTGCTGTGAGGCATTTCTAGCTCCTTTCCCAGCCAGCAGGGAAGATGGGGAAAGCAGATTACACTGCTTGGTGATGAATCAGTTGCCAAGCATGTGAGGGCCCACTGCATGATGGGTATTGGACATTGTTCTTGATGCCATGTCTCGCTAAGCTATTAAAATATAGATTAGATACTGCAGAATGCTTGTGTGAAACAATTGCATGAATTACCTCATGCACCACTGCCATGTGTGCGAGGGAAAGTGTTTGAAGTTGCACACCCGAGCATACTGTGCTTGCATTTCAGCAGATGTCCATAGGTCCCAACGGATGGAAGCTACAATTGCAGCAGGGAAGAGACCCCTGCCGGGTCTTCAGCCAGGGCCAGCATGGAAGCCAGCAGCACATCTTGCTGGTTTTTTAGCCCAAAGATATGTCTGGTGTGTGCATCCTCCCTGCAGAGAAATGAAGCTCTCAGACTTGATATTATCCGACTTTCTGCAAAGCAAATGTTCTGTTCTGAGCGCCGTGGGGAATTTGAGTGTCCATGATAAATGGTGGAGGATGCAGCCTGGGATAAGTTTTGGAATGTTAACTTCGCTTTTCCCCCAGAGATGGTTTATTAATACACGGTCTGGTCTCTGGGTTCAGGAATATAAATCAGATTCTATTTAACTAGGTTTAAATTGTGCTCTGTGTCTGATCCTATCTCCATACAGTTTCCGAGTGGCTGAGAAACTTCTTGAAAAATATATAGAAAATGAAGTTTCTATGGCAATATAATTTGTTTTACCCCTAGAAAAGTACAAAAGAAATAGAAGCCATTCTCAGACCAGCCTCTTTCTTACGCATCCCCCCTCAGCTCAGCGTAGCAGTCAGGGAGGGGTGGGGAGAGCACTGTTCAAGGACAGATTCCTCATCTCTTAAAGTAAATGACAACTTATCTCAGAGTCACGCAGGCTCCATCATCCCCAACTGCCAAAGCTGCAAGCCACTGATGCAGAGAAGAGCTGGAACAGCCTGTGTGTCTAGAGCAAGTGCGCAGAGGAGTCCTGAGCCCCCAGGCTCCGTCTGAGCTCTCATCTGGTATCCTAGAAAAATTAGCCACCTCCCTGAGAACACACAGCCAGACCTCAAGGGTCCTATCTTCCTTGGAGTGGGGTAGCCACACACAGAGGGGACAAGCTGGTGTCTTTTTAAATTAACCTTGCTGCCATTTAAGACCTCAGCAGGGGGATTCCTGATGTGACAGTGGAGTCCAGATTTATAAGTGCAAAACAAAGTCTTAGGTCCAGCCATGGAAAAACAAAACAAAAAACCACAAAAACAGTAAATGCCACCAGACAGCACTGTCCACTCCAATCAGGCACAGCATGGGGGAGGTGCAGCTGGGCTCACACTTCCTCCCCTCAGCCTCTCCTCAAGGTGTCCTGGGAATTAGCAGCAGGAGCCACAGCCATCCCAGGAACACTGCATCTTCAGGTTGTCCCCATCAGCCTGCGGGATTTCATCTCTGCCCGGACCCAAGCTGCTGCCAAGATGAGAACTGAAGCCCCTTGTCAATCAGACACAGGTGAGACAAAGGGGAAGGGGGATTTAAAAGCCTGTGGGAGGGCAGGGGAGATTGCTCAGTAGGTAAGGATGCTTCCTGTCAAGACTGAAGACCCTGGTTCAATCCCTGAGAGCTACATGGTGTAAGGAGAGAAACAACTCCCACAAGTTGTCCGCTGACTTCCACATACATACTCCGGCAGGTGTGCAGATGTCCCAACACAATCATTAATAAAACATAATTGCTGTGGAATGGTTGTATGTCAAATCTGATGCTCTGATTGGTCAATAAATAAAACACTGACTGGCCAGTGGCTAGGCAGGAAGTATAGGTGGGACTAACAGAGAGGAGAATTGAGAGAATAGGAAGGCAGAAGGAGACACTGCCAGCCACCACCAGGACAAGCAGCATGTGAAGATGCCAGTAAGCCACGAGCCACATGGCAAGGTATAGATTTATAGAAATGGATTAATTTAATGGATGTAAGAACTAGATAGCTAGAAGCCTGAGCCATTAGGCTCAGTTTAAACAATATAAGTCTCTGTGTTTACTTGGTTGGGTCTGAGTGGCTGTGGAACTGGCAGGTGACAAAGGTTTGTCTTGACTGTGGGCAAGGCAGGAAAACTCTAGCTACAAATAATAATAATTAAAACCCAAAGGCTCATAATGCAGCTGTTGTCACCTGTGCCCTCTGTGCATGAAGAATCAATATTTGAGGAGCTGCAACTTAGCAGAAATGGCTCTTTTCCTTATGACCCGTAGGGTGGCCTCTTAGAGCCCAGGGAGGATGCCAGTGAGTTAGGACCTCTGAACCCAGATGGGGTGGGTCATAACCTCTTCCCCGAGGGATGTGTGGTGTGTTGAGGCCATGGGTTGTCCCTGGAGCCTGGGAAGCAATAAACACATACTAGACTGGAAGGAACTTTATCTAGGAAAATCATCACTACTGTATTGAGGGACATGGGGGAGGGGGATGTTGATGTTTCCTGGTGCCTGCCCATGCCCTATCTTTGCTCTGCCCAAGACCCATTTTTCTTAGGTTTTGTGAGTCCCCGCTCAAACATACAGAGCCTTCGACTGGCTCTGTTCCTCCAGTATCCACACTGCATCCCAAAGCCAGCCTCTGTGGTGGGGATAGTTCAGAAATCTCCGAAGCACACAGCCAGCATGCTGGTCACAGCACCAAAGGACCAAGGAAGGTAGCCTCGGTTATGGAGGGCTGGAAGGGTCTGAATGCTGACAGGCTCCACCAGTGGTTCTGGATGCTGTTGCTGGTTCCATTCCTGGTGTGGGATCAGGGTGTTGGATGTTCATAAAGGGATAGTGGTTTGCTCACCCACCTCCTCTGCCTCTGTATGGCTTGAGCCTGAGCTGTCCCACATAGGGTTATGTTTTGAGCTCTTGATCCTTTGATAATGGTGCTATTTGGGGACATTTACGAGGTGGGGCTTAGCTTGGAGACATAAGTTCCTAGGGATGGGGGACTCATGGTCCATTGTGACGAGGGAATGTCCCCTTCCTTACCATTCTCACACTCTGGCCTCTTTGAACATGGCCATGCCTTTGCTTCCATGATGTGCTGAGACCCTCTGGAACCGATGAACAAAAGTAAAATGGATCTTTCCTTCACACACTGTCTCTGTCAGGCTTTTTGTCACAGCACTGTGCAACTAACTAATACACCTGCTCTCCTGGTGTGCCTCCAGCACTGTCCACCTGGAGCCCATGCTATCAGATCCCTGTCCCTCGGTACCTGGGTGACTCACACACTGTGATGACGGCCACTGTCTCAGCCAGCTTTCATGTACATGTTCTAGGGCAAGCCTCTGCTCTGTCTGTGAGTCTTCAATCATTTAAGACTCAGTCAACCCCATGTGACAGGCAGTTACAATTGGTTCTATTTCCTCCATTTTCTGAATGGAGAACAGAGAACAGAACAGAGACATGCAGTGATCGTCTCAAGGCCTGGAAGTAAAAACAAATGTGAACAGCCATGATTGTGAGCATGTGAGAACACCACACAGGCATGGCTGGCCTGAAAAAATAATGTCCCAAACTTCAGGGAGACTTTGATGACAAAGGACCAGGTCTTATCTGAGACTAGGAATCACCCAGCCATGCATTGTGTGTGCACCAATCTCCTACATCCTTCAGCACTGCTCAGCCCAAGCCGAAAACCATCCCATGAACCTGCAGGCTCAGCTTAGACACCAGAATCAGCCAACTGTGTCTTCTCCACACTGGCGAGCTTACGTTACCTTCTCCCAGCAGCCTGGGTGGAATTCAACCTCTGTAGCTATTGCCAGTTGTGATGGCAGAAAGAGAAGAGGAGGGAGGGAGAAGTCACCCCACCCTTTTATCAGACCAATTAATGTTACAGATATGCACCCCAAATCATGAATCCCCTGTTGTATATCTACATCTCCATCTGCCAGGCGTGGCTGGAGGGTGTTCTACAGTGTAGAGGACAACAGTCCAGGCTTTTATGACAGCTCAGGGGTGACTTGGGATGGAAACACGTCCTATAATAAGACCACAGTCCAACAGAAAAGGAAATTATCAACCTAAGCAAACCCAGCCTGGGGCGCCAGTCCACTGCTGCTGAAGGACACATGGATGCAGCAGGCGATACCCAGGGGAAGTGAGGTTGGCAGAGAGATGAGGAATGGACTGGACAGGGCACAGGCCGATTCAAGAATGTCCAGAGCAATGTTTCATGGGTAGAAAGGGATGAGAGTGACTGGGAAAGGGGAACATGAATCTTTCTGCTTTGTAGATACAGGAAAGGCAAATATAGGAAAGGCTGGTTTAACCAGATCTTACACGCTCTGTCAGGCTAAGGAGGTTATGTTTTATTCAGTAACATCAAACTTTTTTTTCCTGTTTTTTTATTTTACAATAATCTTACTTAGGTTAATTGATTCTTTAATTGCTTATAGCATAATACAGTAGCTTACTTTAGTGAAATGGAGTAAGGGGTTCCTGACTAGTCCCAAGAGCATTCTCTAGACCAATAAGGCTCAGCCAGGCTAGTCAGGGCAGGTACCTAAGGAAAAAAAATCATGCAATTTGGAGGCCCATCTCTCCATTTGCCCTTGTCTACAGCACAGTATGCACAGTATGATGTGTTGGGCTTTGACATGTCCTATAGCACAGTGGTTAATCAAGACCATATGGTGTTTTATATATGTTTTATTTTTGCATGTGCAGGTGTGTGTGCAGTAATGTGTTAGAGCACATGTGTATGCAGGTATTCTTATGTGTGTACAAACATGTGTGTAGGCATTCTTCTGGGTGTATACACATGTGTATGTAGGTGTTCTTTTTTATTTTTTTAATTTAATTTTATTTTATTTTACAATACCATTCAGTTCTACAGGTTCCCCTATTCTCCCCCCTCCCACACCTTCCTCTTACCCCCTATCTACCCCCCATTCTCACCTCCTCCAGGGCAAATCCTCCCCCGAGGACTGCAATCAACCTGGTAGACTCAGTCCAGGCAGGTACAGTCCCTTCCTCGCAGACTGAGCCAAGTGTCCCTGCATAAGCTCCAGGTTTCAAACAGCCAACTCATGCAATGAGCACAGGACTTGGTCCCACTGCCTAGTTGCCTCCCAAACTGATCAAGCAATCAACTGTCTCACCTATTCAGAGGGCCTGATCCAGCTGGGGGCCCCTCAGCCTTTGGTTCATAGTTCATGTGTTTCCATTCATTTGGCTATTTTTTTCAATAATTGAGTAGAACCGAAATTTATTATAAGCCACAGTCGTCCTAGGTACCTCCATACTATATATATAGCCTCTATGGTTCTATGGGCTGTGGTCTGATTGTTCTTTATTTTATATCTAGAATCCACTTATGAGTGAGTACATACCATGACTGTCTTTCTGGGTTTGGGTTACCTCTCTCAGGATGATTTTTTCTAGTTCCATCCATTTGCCTGCAAATTTCATGCTTTCATTGTTTTTCTCTGCTGAGTAGTACTCCATTGTGTATATGTACCACATTTTTTCCATCCATTCTTCCGTTGATGGGCATCTAGGTTGTTTCCAGGTTCTGGCTATTACAAAGAGTGCTGCTATGAACATAGTTGAGCATGTATCTTTATGGTATGAATCAGCATTCCTTGGGTATATGCCCAAGAGTGTTCTTGTGTGTGTACACGTGTTTGTGTAGGATAGGGGTTAACTTTCGGTGTCATTCCTCAGGAGCCATCTACCTTGTTTTTTGAGACAGGGTCTCTCACTAGGATCTGTGTTTCACGAATTCTAAATGGTCTTACAATAAAACCCAGAGCCAGATGTTGGGGTAAACGCTAAAAGAACAGAAAAAACACAGGAACAAGCCACAGCCACTTCTCACCTCGCCAGGTCCTCAGCCTATCCTGCTCCATGAATCCTTAGACAGAATGCCTCTGAGTCCTCAACCGAAAGGGGCTGAGTTCCTGTCTCCTGCCTTATATGCCTTTCTCCACCCAGCCATATCACTTCCTGTCTCAACCTTCCGAGTGCTGGGATTAACGGTGTGTGTGCTTCCCAAATACTGGGAACAAAGGCATGAGATCCCAAGTGCTGGGATTAAAGGTTTGTGCCACCACTGCCTGGCCTCTATGTTTAATAGAATCTGGTGGCTGGCTCTGTCCTCTGATCTTCAGGCAAATTTCGTTTGTTAGAGCACAAAGTATCACCACCGATCTGGGGTTCACTGATGCAGTCAGTCTGGCTGGCCCATGAGCCCCGGGGATCTGCCTGTCTCTGTCCCCCAGCACTGGGATTACAAACAGGGAACCATGCCTGGCTTTTGATCTGGGTGCTGGGGCACTTCATGAAGTGTGATCCTTATTAGTCTGAACAATAAAACCAGAGTCAGAGGCTGAGGGTGAGAACTGGAAGGTCAGAGAAGCAGAGCAGCAGCCACCAGACTTCTTACTTCTATCCCAGATGGAATAGGGCATCCTGTCGCTATGAATCCTCAGACTGAACAGGGCAGAGAAATCCTGTCTCCACCCGCCTTATATTTCTGTCCCCACTTCCCAAGAGCTGGAATTAAAGGTGTGAGCCTCCCATGTGCTGGGATCAAAGGCATGAACCACCACTGCCTGGCTCTATTTTCCTTTTAGACTGGATCAATCTCATGTAGCTCAGGGTGGCCTCGAACTCCTGATCTTCCTACTACCTCCTCCCAAGTGCTGGGATTAAAGGTGTGTGCCACCACTGCCTGGCCTCTATGGTTAACTAGTGGCTAGCTCTGCTCTCTGATCTCCAGGCAAGCTTTATTTGTCAGAACACAAACAAAATACCATACAACAACTTCCCCTACTGAGCCATCTCCCCAGGCCCATGTCCGTGCATTCTTCCAGTAGCTCATCCTAGAGATAGCACATTCCCTGGTAGGTCTTCTCTCTCTGGCCTGGCAGAGTGCCTGAACCACATTAATCACAGAACATGATTTCAGGGAACTAGGAACAAAATCTTGAATGAGTTATAGAGGAAAGGCCAAAAATGAGAGACCATTTATTCTAGAAAATTCTAGCCTGAGCCTCTAATCCTGGATGAGATCCCTCAAGACAAAAATAACTCTGGACTAATCTTCAAAGCTTGAGAAGTGCTAGAGAGATGGCACTGGGCAGGAGTGTCGCAGGAAGCCATGGGATGTCAGAACAATGTTCTAGCACTTTGCCAACATGGTGGAAAAGGAGGCCCGGAAGAAATCGCCACCAAGCCAGGTATGGTGGTGCACGCCTTTAATCTCAGGACTTGGAAAACAGAGACAGGTGGTTCTCTGAGCTCCAGGCCAGCCTGGTCTACAGAGCGAGTTCCAGGACAGCCAGAACAACATAAAGAAGCCCTGTCTGTAAAAACAAAACAAAAAAACGAAACAAACAAAATAAAAAGGGGGAAGAGAGAAAAAAGATTGCCACCAGAGGGAGCATCAGTGGCTCTGGGGCCAGAATCCTAACACCCCGAACTTACTTGGGGACGAGTATGTTTTCAGTGTGTCGGGTGCCAGAGGTGGAGCCCAGCAAGTCTCTTCTCTCTCCTGTATTGGGACACTTGTCTACAAGCCAGAAAGAGCACTTACAAGACACTACCTGCCATGACTAGGTGTCACATGGACCAAGTTTCACATCAGTGCTGGGAACACCTCGGAGCACAGCTACTGGATTTCAGAAGGTGGCATTCAGCTTTGTAAGGGACTGTCCAACTGCCCTGCAGTGTGGCCCTGCAGTGTGGCCCTGTGGTGTGGCCCTGAGGTATGGCCCTGCAGTGTGGCCCTGCAGAGTGGCCCTGTGGTGTGGCCCTGCAGAGTGGCCCTGCGGTGTGGCCCTGCAGTGTGGCCCTGTGGTGTGGCCCTGAGGTATGGCCCTGCAGTGTGGCCCTGCGGTGTGGCCCTGCGGTGTGGCCCTGTGGTGTGGCCCTGCAGTGTGGCCCTGCAGAGTGGCCCTGCGGTGTGGCCCTGCGGTGTGGCCCTGCAGAGTGGCCCTGTGGTGTGACCCTGCAGAGTGGCCCTGTGGTGTGGCCCTGCAGAGTGGCCCTGCGGTGTGGCCCTGAGGTATGGCCCTGTGGTGTGGCCCTGCAGAGTGGCCCTGCAGAGTGGCCCTGTGGTGTAACCCTGCGGTGTGGCCCTGTGGTGTGGCCCTGCAGCGTGGCCCTGCAGAGTGGCCCTGCAGTGTGGCCCTGCAGTGTGGCCCTGAGGTATGGCCCTGCAGTGTGGCCCTGCGGTGTGGCCCTGCGGTGTGGCCCTGTGGTGTGGCCCTGCGGTGTGGCCCTGCAGTGTGGCCCTGCAGTGTGGCCCTGCAGAGTGGCCCTGTGGTGTGGCCCTGTGGTGTGTTCCTGCAGAGTGTCCCTGCGGTGTGGCCCTGCAGAGTGGCCCTGCAGTGTGACCCTGCAGTGTGACCCTGCAGAGTGGCCCTGTGGTGTGGCCCTGAGGTATGGCCCTGTGGTGTGGCCCTGCAGAGTGGCCCTGTGGTGTGGCCCTGCAGAATGGCCCTGCGGTGTGGCCCTGTGGTGTGGCCCTGTGGTGTGGCCCTGCAGTGTGGCCCTGTGGTGTGGCCCTGCAGAGTGGCCCTGTGGTGTAACCCTGCGGTGTGGCCCTGTGGTGTGGCCCTGCAGTGTGGCCCTGCGGCGTGGCCCTGCAGAGTGGCCCTGTGGTGTGGCCCTGCGGTGTGGCCCTGTAGAGTGGCCCTGCAGTGTGGCCCTGCAGAGTGGCCCTGCGGTGTGGCCCTGCAGTGTGACCCTGTAGAGTGGCCCTGTGGTGTGGCCCTGTGGTGTGGCCCTGAGGTATGGCCCTGCAGTGTGGCCACAAGTCTTGCTTGCCCCACTAGCAATGAAGTGCCCCACTGTTTGCATCCTTGCAGACAATTAACACTGTGTTGTTTTTTAGTCATGTAGATGGATAAATAAGCCTGCTCCCCACAAAATGTCCTTACCTTCCCTTGAAATGGAAAGGCTATGCCGTTGGTGTAGCATGCTGCCATATGCAATCCAGAATTACTCAGAGCAGACACAGTAAAGGGCCTTGTCTCTTTCTGACATTGTCCTTGAAGTCAGTGGATGGAACAGTCAGGGACTGGGATAATAAATGCATGTTGTGTGAGTTTAGATATTTCTTTAATATGGTTTAATATGAGTTTTCAGCTCAATTATAGACAGAACTGTATTAGTGTGATGGTTTCGGTAGGAAATGCCCTCTTGAAAAAAACAGCGTGTGAAAAGCTTGGTCTGAAGCTCCTGGGTCCAGTTACTGAGTACTGCTGGATTACATGTGCTTCAACCTAATCAGATTTGTAAGCTGATGACATTATTAAAAAGCATTGGAAAGTTCTGGAGGTGGGGACTGGCTGGAGTAAGTAGGTCACCAAGAGTGTGTCCTGGGGGAGCCCTTCCCTGTCTCTTTCTGCGCTTCCTGATTGTCATGATGTGGTGGCTTTCCTCTATCATGGTGCTCTCCCTCCTCTCAGGCTCAGACGTCAGGACCAGGCTACCACAGACTTCATGGTAGTGGTGTCTCTTATTACAGGCATCGAGCTCTCGTGCATACCAGGCAGGAGTGGAGGCAGATCCTCTTCACTGCCTTAGATGCTCAGCTCTCACCTTTAGCTGCAGAGCCCTGAGGGCTGAGAGGAGGGCCGATGTCCATCAAGAATGAAAGGCAATGTATGAGGTTCCTGGAGCTGCCCAGGCACAGCACTGCACATCTGGATCTGGACAACACGGCTACAGTATTGTACAGCTCCAGATGCAAGAAACAAGGGAGAGATATCAGCCGGGACCCTGGCAGGGCTCCCTCTGCAGATGCAAGGTTATCCAATCAAGGATCTACCCCTAGGGAATAGTGCCACTCACAGTGGGCTGGGTCTTCCCACATCGATTAATATGTAAATAAGACAATCCCCCACAGACATACCTGCAGGCTGCCAGCTTGTTCTAACCAGCTGCTCACTGGCTCACTGAGCCTCTCTTTCTGGATAATTCTAGGTTGTGTCAAGTTGACAAAGCTTACAGGCACAAGACCCATTCTACTCTCCATCATGACCCTGGCTTGTCTCCTGACCTCTTGACGACCTGATGCCCACATGCCTGATAGGAGATTGGAACAGTGACATCTGAAGGGGGGAGGACACAATTCCACCTGAAGAGTGACATCCCAGGTGTCTGTGAGTGTCACCGGGTTGTCCTGAGGGGAACATTCACATACAGGCCTGTGCAAGGCTAACTGTAATTTCAGGGGCTTTATGAAGAGTGGAAATGAAGAATTTTCAAGCCAGTGCCAGTGAAGTCTGAGACCAGATGAAGGATCCCATGTGCATGCTCTTGTGGCTTGCCTCTGAAGAGGAGAGGGGCCAGGCAAAGCCCCGAGGTGACTCAGTGGAAGGAGGGAGCAGTGGACAACGGACAGCTCATACCCACTCAATAGTATCTCCTTAACTTTATCGCAAGCATGTGGGGTTCTTTGTGCTGGTGTGGCACACAGGCGTTTCCTGTTCACCCCCCACGCATGGAGGCTGGTGTGCCACATTTCACAGGTGTGCACAGCTGATGTTCCCGCCAAAAGAGCCTCACGTGGCATCTGTCACTTTTGTCATCTGCGATTGTCCCTTCCCAGATGACCATGGAGTGGACACATGTGGTGTGTGTTGTTGTGTTTAGTGTTTCGCATCCTGGGCTCTAGACGCTTCCCCCTTTGAAGTGTGTGTGGATCTTGTCTCTTTAATCTCAGCTGCGTGCTTCCTCAAAGTCTTGAGATGAATAAATCATGTCCACCTCAGTCTCTAAGCCCATCTTCCCACTCAGGGCTCTCCGCTTGCTCCAAGGCTTGGATTAGCCAGGAACTCTGGGGTTTGGTGCAAGTAATTTTCACCATTCCTGCGGATCTTTCCTCCCTGGGGAATTTGTATAAATAACAGGGCATTCTCTGAACTTGGCTGCTATGCCAAGAAAGAATTAGACTACTTCCTAAGGTCCTAACCCAGCAGCAAAATGAACCAAATTGAACATCCTACATTCAGTGAGGTGAGGGGTTCTCCTCAGTCAGCTTCCCATTAGCACCCCAGGGTGGTCAGTGGAGGGGAATAAGGAACCTGCAGACTCACGTGGTGTTCAGTGAGTCCCACCAGCCACTAATCCATTCAGGGAACTCCCTTCTCTAATGAATAGCCATGGCAGTTCTGATCATGATCCTTGGTGCCCTGTGGATTCCCCATCTTCATAGGAACCACAGGCAATTTCTCTTTCCACAGCATCTTCAGGAGGACCTAAAAGATGTTGACCAGGACTGTGTCCTGCTGCCCAGAGCTCTCCCTGGATTCTTCACAGGTATGTACACCTGGGTGGGTTCCTCAGGTCTTGTCTATTCATATGTCCAAATTCTTCATTATCACCTTCTCTGACCCTACCTCCTCTGGTCCACTTCCTCCGTCCTTACCTCTCTGACCCTCCTCTACCCACCTCCTCTGACCCCACCCTGCCTTCACCTCTGCTCTCATTTCTGATTCCACTTCCTCTTCCCTTACCTCCAGTCAGTCCCACCAGCTCTGTCTCTGTCTCTGTCTCTCTCTCCTGATTCCAAAGGTTATTTGAGGCAAGTCCGCAGCCCAGAGCACCACTGCCCATACTGGGTGGCATCCAGAGTCACCTGCTTGATATTCTAAGAGTCTTATGAAGTCCTGTGTCCATACCGTGATGTCCCCTGTGTGAGTCAGAGAACAAGGTGAGGTCCACGTGACAAAGGAGAGAATGAAAGCTTGGAGAGAGACTTCAGCATCACCAGTCAAAGAAGTCACATCTGTGCTCAGGACCAGGGTTCCTGCTGTTCTGCAGGCCTGCCTTCTGCAACCTCCCTGGGAGTTCTGATGCTGAACCTGCAGTGAGGAGTGGAGTGTCTGCCTTCCTCACGGAGCATCTCAAGGCCATCTGCTAAGCCATCCTGGGTGTCAGGTTCCCCTCTTCATGTCCTCCAGGCTTGAGACCCAGACATTCCATCTGACTCCTCCATGTCAGTACATCAAGCCTCTGGGCTGGAACGTGGCCAGCCTCTGAGGTCCTGCGGCAGCTCAGGACAGGGATTTTTGAAGAAGCAGAAGCAGGAAGACTATGCTCAGCAGGGCAGGTACGGGACAGTCTGCTCCTTTCCAGGTTCTCTCTCAGCAGGAGAAAACCGGACTCTACAGGAGGCAGCAGCACACAGCCGGGTGCTGCAGACACATAGGGTCCTCCGGGCAGGGTGGGTCAACGCTTAATCTTCTGAGTGTCTTTAGTGTGACCTCTAATACAAAGTTCTTAAATTTTTCATGAAGAAAAGCATGAAAAATTTAAAATTAAAACCATTAAGAGTGACCTCCTGATAAACAAATGCTTGGGCCTACCAGCCCAGTAAGCAGGGGACATCTGCTCCTCACCCTGGATGTCTCCTGGCTCACTAGCCAGAGCAGCCTTCATTCCAATTAGGGTTGGGAAGTTTGGGGAATGGATTCAGGGTGAGGGAGGTGGGTTTTGTTTGAGAGGCAGATGTCAGGGCCTGTTGGTGCCTGGAATACTCACTTTGGGCTCTGTTAGTTGGAATTTTTATGCTTGTCCTCATTAAAATTTAACCAGAGTATTCTTACCCTTTAGCTGCATTTGGGATTGATGAAGAGACTGTGTCTCACAGAGCAGAGCTGAGCTTCACTTGGAGCATGTGTGACAGGCTGAAGGCAGGGGGGCCGCCCTTCGTATGTGGGACCTATCTTGTTTGCTCTAGCCAGAGAGCAATCATGTGATGTCAGTCCTGGCACTGCATCATGGGAGATGGACCATTGTAGAACTGACCCCATGGCATCAACTTATTGGGTAACCCTGGAGATTCATCCAAATTCCACAGGGCTATGCTCTGTCCAGCACATTCACAGGATGATAATTTCTCAAAAAACAAACTGCTGTGGAATGGTCTATATGTCAAATCTGTTGCTCTGATTGGTCAATAAATAAAACACTGACTGGCCAGTGGCTAGGCAGGAAGTATAGGCGGGACTAACAGAGAGGAGAAAAGAAAGAACAGGAAGGCAGAAGGAGACACTGCCAGCCGCTGCCAGGACAAGCAGCATGTGAAGATGCCGGTAAGCCACGAGCCACGTGGCAAGGTATAGATTTGTGGACATGGATTAATTTAAGCTCTAAGAACAGTTAACAAGAAGCCTGCCATGGCCATACAGTTTGTAAGCAATATAAGTCTCTTGTGTTTACTTGGTTGGTCTGAGTGGCTGTGGGACTGGGGGTGACAGAGATTTGTCCTGACTGTGGGCTAGGCAAGAAAACTCTAGTTACAACAGACATTAGACCTGAGCTACTCTGGGGAGAGCAGGAAAACAGCCCCCAGAGATGTTCACATTCATTCCTCAGAGCCTGTGAACATGCCATTGCCGGTTTGAAATGGAGACTGTACATGCAACTGAGTGAACGACACTGTCTTACTTCTGTTTTCTACAGCTATGATAAATACACCATAAATCAACTTCAGTGAATGACGCTGTCTTACTTCTGTTTCCTATAGCTATGATAAATACACTGTAAACCAACTTAAGGAAAGAAGGGTTCCTATGACACACGATGTGAGGTCACAGTCTGCCACTGTGGGGAAGTCACAGGATGGGAGCTCTGGAAGGCTGGTCACATCACTTCCACAGTCAGGAGCAAAGAGCAGTGAGCAGGCGCACAAGCCAGTGCTCAGCTGACTCCTTTTCATTCAGTCCAGGGCCAAGGCCAGGGAGTGATGCTGACCATATTTGGGGGCTTTCAACCCCAATCTACACAATCAAGCCAATCCACGACAGATATGCCCACTGGCCAGCCTGATCTGGATGATTCCTCCTGACATTCTCTTCCTTGGCGGTTCTAGTCTGTGTCACACTGACAGGTTAAAACTGAGCAACAGGAACAGAGGAGCCTGGCTTGTCCACACTCCAGAGGGCTCATGGGGGATGGGGGGTGTCAGAGTCCAGTCAGAGTGACAGCACAGGAATCACCACACAGTACCGGCCTGGAGAAGAAAAGGGCCACGGCCCAGGAGGTGGGGCAGCCTCTTCCACTAGAGAAGGAAGGGTAGGGGTTGGGGAGAGAGGTTCTGTCCTTTCAGAAAAATGGACTCTACACCCCTGGGTGTTCATTCAGTGAAACCCCTTTTCACATCAGACCTCTGGAACTGTCTTAAAAACTAGGGGAGAAGATGGGAGAGAAAGAGAGGAAGAAAAGGAAGAGGAGCAGAAGGGAGGGGGAAGGAAACAGCTGAGAGCAGAGCTGTTATCAGTGAGTTGTGCAGATGGAGCAGCCTTGGCCAAGAGGCCTCCACTATGCAGGCCGAGAAGAAATGGTTTCTGTGGGCTCCCTTAGCAAAGAGCACTGGTCAGAGTGGACCTGGGCCCCCAGCCTTTAGCTCTCCTGCTTCCCTCTCTGAGGACAGAGCTGCTTCCTTCTCTCTATCTTCAAGAAGAATTTTCTAGAGAGAAACATGAATCCCCAGGTCAGGTGAAGTACTTCCTTGCTTCACTAAGGAAGAGGCTGGGGCTTCCTCCTCAGTCTCCACCTCACTTCCCAGATTCTGCCATATATGAGTGGAGCCCTCTTACTCACTAGCCCCCCCACACACCCCTCTTCCTCCCCAGCACCCCCTCCACACCCCTCTTCCTCCCCAGAATCCCCCACACTCCTCTTCCTCCCCAGCATCCCCCACACCCCTCTTCCTCCCCAGCATCCTCTCCACACCCCTCTTCCTCCCCAGCATCCCCCCACACCCCTCTTCCTCCCCAGCATCCCCCACACCCTTCTTCCTCCCCAACATCCCCCTACACCCCTCTTCCTCCCCAGAACCCCCCACATATCCCTCTTCCTCCCCAGCATCCCCCCACACCCCTCTTCCTCCCCAGCATCCTCCACATATCCCTCTTCCTCCCCAGAACCCCCCACATATCCCTCTTCCTCCCAGCATCCCCCACACCCCTCTTTCTCCCCAGGACCCCCCACACTCCTCTTCCTCCCCAGGACCCCCCACACCCCTCTTCCTCCCAGCATCCCCCACACCCCTCTTCCTCCCCAGCACCCCCCCATACCCCTCTTCCTCCCCAACATCCCCCACACCCCTCTTCCTCCCCAGCACACCCCCATACCCCTCTTCCTCCCCAACATCCCCCACACCCCTCTTCCTCCCAGCATCCCCCACACTCCTCTTCCTCCCAGCATCCCCCACACTCCTCTTCCTCCCAGCATCACCCCACACTAGGCCCAGACTCAAAGCTCTGCTAGAAGCTGAGGCTCAGAACTACACTGCACAGAGACAGTAGAAAAGCCTGATCATTCCAGATGACAGTGGTGGATTTGCTCGTGTGGACATTGTTCATTTCTCAGAGCTCACTGTTCTACTTCCTGCCAATCAGGCTTCCTTCTAGTGTCACTGTGTCCACGTGACGCCCCCTGTCCCTGTGACGCCCCCCTGTCCGTGTGACACCACTCTGTCAGTGTGATGCCCTGCTGCACTTTCTTGTGATATACCTTATACTGGTGAAGGCCTTCTGAGCTCACTGAGAATCTGGCTGTAGGGGCAGGGCTGCACTTCCCCCCATATCCAACCCCAGCATGGTTGTCTCAAAGTGTCTTCCGAGGTATGGGGTGGCCCCTAATTTCTATGTCAGAGAGAGAAGCTTGGAGCAGAGAAAAAGGGTCCTTGAGAACAGATGGAAGGTTTCCATGATGTTTATCCCATGACATGGAAATGCCTAGAGTGGGGGGGACAGGTCAGAAAGCTCGAGGGAGCAGTTGACAGCCTCAGCTTCCGCAGCTGGTTTCCTCTGGTGTTGTGAGCCCTGGCTTACTGATGGCACCTATGTCTGCTGCTGCTTCTTCTCTTACTTGGCAGCCTGACTGGAGGGGGTGCTCTGCTCAGACTCCCAGACCAGAACTCCAGCTACGGCCTCAACAGGGCTCCCCAGGAGGTTCCTGCTGAACGAAAATTAGCAAGCCCAATTCGATGATGCTTTGCCATCCATCCACCGACCTATCTGTTATCCATCTATTTATATCTATCTGTCCATCTATCATCTCTCTATCATCTATTGTCAGTCATCTGTCTATCTATCATCTATTTATCAATCATCTGTCATCTATTATCTATCTATCCATCTATATCTGTCTGACTGTCTGTCTGCTATATGTCACTTATCTCTATTCTTTTACTTGGCTTGCTCACTCATTCTAAACCTTAAGTATGACTATGGTACACCATTCTCCAGACCATACAAAACACGCCCTCCCAGGCTCTGATGAATAGCCTAAGATACTTTTCTCACCATTGTTTGCAAGTTGAAGTTCATTGTTCCAAGTTCAGCTTTGCTCCCACACTGCAGCTGTTACCATCACGTGAGCAACAATGCATGACGATGGTGCAGCTGTGGCCAATCCTGCCCACACTTTCAACACCAGCGCATCCTCACGGTTGTGCCTGCTGTACCTTCAGGACACATATTCATCCTCTCTATAGACCCCTTCAGATCCTGGCTGTGTGTGGATAATACAGAACCAGTCACTCCCAGCTCAGAGGGAGTCACCGACTCAGGCGTGGGCAGACAGTCCCGTGCCCACTTGGCTGCTTAGGGAGTTCACTGCCCAGGGCCAGCATTGGGCTCCCCTGTGTTGTGGGTTGGTGAGACTGTTTATGGTCCTCTCTCAGGTGGGCTCACTGGGCTGTGGGACAAAGCCTCCATTGCTGCTGCCACCTACCCCGACAACAGCGCTGAGGCTGAGGAAATCTAAGCTCAAAGACAAAAAGAGATGGACTCCTACCAACACCATTACAACGCCTGGATTCTGACAGCATGGTGAGCCTAGACTGAGCTTTCTCCCAGGAGGCAAGGGTGCACTGTTTCGTGGGCCAGGCAAAGCATCGCTGTGCTTCAGAAGTATGCTGCAAGCCATTCTTCCTCAACCCCAGCTGAGCTCGGGCCCCTACTCACCTCCTTACAGCTGCCTAAAGTCTGATTACAAAGAGACAAGATAGTGGACAGCTAGCTCCCACAGGAATCGGAGCCCACAGCTGGGGAGGGATGCAGTCCTCTACGGCATTTCCCCTCGTTTTCACAGCTACACAGGGCTGTAAGTGTGGCTCCTTCATCCCATGATTTTCTGTGTTCACTCTTCTTGGTGTGCTCACACTACTGCTGCCCAATTTTAAACCTTAAGTTCAAATGTTATCTTCTCCATGCCTCCAGTCACAGGGTCCTTAGCACAGGTGTTAACCTCCAGCGTGGCTTGTTAACTGAGCACCCAGTGCACGTCTATGAACTTAGCTTACTTATGAGCTACCATCTGAGGTCCTAGCCTAGACACTTGGCCACGGCTAGTACTTAATATTTGCTTGGTGAGTATTTGGTATACATGAAGGAAAGCCGGGTCCCAGAAGGTTAAACACACTGCTCAAATAGTAAGACTCAGGAGGCAGATGTAAGCTGGCCTCTTCTGCTGAGAAAGGGTGCTTCCCATGTGTGCTGTCTGGGATTAGTCAGTGTGGTGTTGGCAAAACCAGGGCTTCTTGCTCCGAATTAGTGAGGAGTAGTGCAAGGCATCATAGGAGCTGCTGAGTGTGTTCTGCCGCAGGCGAGGTTTCAGGAGGTTTCCTCTTAGGCTGTGGGTTCCCTGGGGTAACAGGGACGGGTGTTCCTTCCACATCTTCATCTCTCATTGGCCACAGTTGGCGAGCAGCAGGATTCCATAACAACTCAAAGGCTACAAAGAAAGCCTCACGGGTGATTTCAGCTTCTACTTATCCTGCTGTAAACTGAATGCTACAGAGAGGCATCAGCAGGAGCTGAGCTGCCTGGTGTTCAGTCTGCTGGCTGCCTGGTGGAGGCAAGTCCTAGGAGGCTGTGACATGGGCACCAGAGCTTCTCGCTAAGGCTCCCAGCTACTGTGCTGCGGCTGTGGCTGCGGCTGCTCTGCGCATGGGATGCAGTGGCAGTGCTTTGCTGCAGTTCACACTGTCCACCCTGAAATGTTCCAGCTTATCTTTGCCAAAACAGATCAGGTTTGACGAGGCTCTCACTCCCCTAACCCAAGGATGATCAGGGGTTAGTGTGAGGATCTGCAGAGCTGAAAGACGAGATTCAGACAGAGCAACCCAAGAGGTTTTTGGTGTTCTCATGTGTGTGTATATGCATGCATGAGGGTGCATGAATACCTGTGCATGTGGTATATATGCAGATGTGTGCATGCATTTGGAGGCCAGAGGACACCTCGACTGTGTGACTCGGGACTCAGGCACTTTTCACCTTGTTGTGCGAGACAGGATCTCCCCAGACCAGTGCTACTTTGCCAGTGACTGTGAGGTATACATGCTTCTGTGTGAAGGAAAGAAGACCCTGGAAGGAAGGGAAAGGAAGCAAAGGAAGGTGAGCCAGCAGAGCCTGTCGCTTGGACCCCCTCCCTCCCCCTCCCCCTCTAATCCTGGAGTTAGAAGCATCCGGCCACAACTGGCTCCATGTTAAAGCTTGTCAGCCCCACGGCTGTGGGGGTATGGAGACCCGTGAAAGGGAACAAATCCCTTCCATGTCATCATGGCCGTGAACAGATCACAGAGGGATGAACACGAATGAGTTCTGAGTTCCCATCTTCTGTTGCTATTAATTAAGCTTGACCTATTTACCAAAAAAGAATCAAATCACATACATCTGAAACTTTTACCAGCTGCACTTAGGGCTAATTTCCCCTCAAGCCCATGAAGGGTTGTTGCATGAATATGTTTCTTTAAGGCCACATGTGATTTCAGATTTGCAGTGTGTTCTGGAAGGAGCCACCAAGGTTGTCAGAGCTCAACTGACAAGATGAACTTCACATCTCTGAATTCCTTAGGGAGAAGAGGGTGAGAAGGGGGTCCCCCTCCAGGTAAAGCCCAGGAACCAGGCTGATGTGGTGAGGACCTGAGCCCCTTTGCCTACTCACACTGTGAATGGAATCAAGTTTGCCTAGAAGCACTGTTCTGTGGGAGGAGGTGCTTGCATGCTCTGGGCTTCTGGTCTATGCCCTAGAAATGCCTTCTGTATAGGGTGTGGAAGAGAACAGTGTCTGGGTGAAAGCCTGGCCCATGCCCTAAGCAAGCATGTGACTCTGGAGTATGAGACCGGGCCTAAAATGCCCCCGGGTGCAGGGTATATCAGACAGGGATAGCAAGGAAGGTGAGTGAGGAGGAACACTGAATCCAATGACCCACTGTGCAGACAGAGCATCCCTCCAGCCCCAGCAGCTGTGGTGAAGGGCGACCTGAGAGATCCATCCAGGCCCCACCCACCCTTTCTTCCACAAGACTAGATGCTGTGTTAGTCTTTTCCAAATTCTGGATTTTAGGAGAGACTCAGACAGTAGGGGGTATTGAATGAACACAGCAACTCTTAGTAAGTACCCACCATGAGCAAGTACTATGTCTCAGTACTAAGTCAGGATGCTACAGTCACCACTCTCCAGGGATTTAGTTTCGTGCCCTGCTGTGGGATGTTCTGTATGGCAAATGTGTTGCTCTGATTGGTTAGTAAATAAAACACTGATTGGCCAGTAGTCAGGCAGGAGGAAGTATAGGAGGAAGTATAGGGACAAGAAGGAGAAGAATGCTGGGAAGTGTAAGGCTGAAGCAGAGACACTGCCAGCCACCGCCATGACCAGCAGCATGTGAAGACACCGGTAAGCCACGAGCCACGTGGCAAGGTATAGATTTATGGAAATGGGTTAATTTAAGCTATGAGAACAGTTAGCAAGAAGCCTGCCACAGCCATACAGTTTGTATGCAATATAAGTCTCTGTGTTTACTTGGTTGGGTCTGAGTGGCTGTGGGACTGGCGGGTGAGAGAGATTTGTCCTGACTGTGGGCCAGGCAGGAAACTCTAGCTACAGTGCCTACTTATATGTAAGTCATAGAATCACAGGTTGAGCATGTAGCAACGGGAGGCCAAGGCTTGGCCCAAATATCTTGAACATTTCTTAATATTACTTGTGTGTTTGTGTACCACAGGTGTATGGGTATCCATGGAGTCAAAAAGGCCCACGGAGCTAGAGCTACCAGCAGGTGTGAACTGCCCAGTGTGGGCACCAGGAACTGAACTCAGGTCCTCTGGAAGAGCAGCAAATGCTCTTAATCCACCTAGTCATCCCCTGTGATGCTGTCCGAGGCTGCTGTCTGGTGGCTTTTGGTTCTTTTAGAAAGAAAGTTGGAAGTGAGCTGGACATGTGTCTTGTTTTGTAGAATGGGCCTCAGACCCTCCAGTGTATAGTCAGTGTATGATAGTGTGTTCACATGTGCCTGTTGATGTAGGGGCCAGCCCCACAGGCCAGGCATGACACACATAGACTCCACAATGGTCTGGAAAGGTGTGGAAAGCCAAATGCTTTGGGGTTCTTTGAAAAAAAAAAGAGCATTTCAGGGCTGCTGTTTCTTCTGTAAGCAGCATCAGAAGCAATGCATAATTTAAAAACCATATATTTTCAATTACTGTGAATGTCCCAAACAAGAACCTCTTTTTTTCCCTCTTCTGGTGAATGTTAAGCACAACCAGGTGATCATTAAAATCTCGCTTGTGTTGACATTTCCTTTAGCTCTGAAACCAAGATAAATTTTCTTAGTAGTAAATGAGACCTCTTGGGAAGAGAGTTTCAATAAAAATGATTTAAGCAGTTTTCCTAGCAAAGGAAAGGAAATGAAGAAAAGATGGAAGAAAGAGAGAGATCTCAGTTTTACGGCTTGCTTTAGAATCAAAGTCATGGCCAATGTCCCACTGAGATGGAAATGAGTTCAGGATGGAGCCGGGCAGAAGATGAGTCTCTGAGATGTATGGAGACCACAGTCTCCACAGTGTATGCAGATATCCAGCTCAAACCCACCACGTTACCCTAAGCCCTGGGCACTGTTATCTAAAACATCAGGTAGGGGTTCCAATATGATCTCATTATTACCAAATGAATTCAGATCGTAGAAGCATGTTTGGTAAGCCTTCTGGAAAGAACAGAATGGCAGCCTGATGAATCTCATGTCAGAGCAGCTCAGAGAAGTCAGAAATCTGATCTTCTAGAATGAACAACTGGATGATCAGACTCCCATCCTGGACATCCCACACCCTGGGAAGATATCACACAGCTGTGACCCTGGGACCTGGCATGGCTTACAAATATTCCCACCCCCCTCTTAAGAACCATCGATTTCTCATTAAACTCCTAAACATATGATTTTTATTTCTTTCAAGTTTGATTTCAAACCTTCTTGTCTGAATTTCTAAAATTGCTTAAAACACCTATTAAACTCAGAAAGCTTAATTTATCATCAACAGGGACAGCTAAGAATGTCCAGCACCATAAATGACTCCCTACAGCCATTCACAGGCTCCCACTGCCCATCCAAAGGAAGTTCACGGCATTGGGTCTCTTTTTAGATCCAGGTGAGGTGTGGAGGACTCACAGATCTGTCCCACAGGGAGCAGTAACACATGTACACTCGTAAGATGCAGATGTTATGACAAGAGTCAAGCCATGTCCAGATGGCAGAGTCCCACACCCCACTTGCTTTCGCCTCTGCATCCAGGTGTTTCAGCAATAAATAAAATTAATAGCCACCTGGATTTTTTTTCCCAAGTAAATTTTCTGCTTTCAGAATATCCCACATAACTTTTCTTTACTCCATTATGGAAGCCTCTGGAGCATTTTATTGCATTACAGCTGAGGAGAATGCGTGCCACACTGCTTGGGTTGAATTTCAGCCATGTGTATTGCCATGAGGAGGTCTGGGAAAAGACAACTAACACTTCTGAGCTTGAATCCTGGCCTTGGTGAAGTGCAGTAATTAACAGACCCCGCTTGTCTGCAGGTGGATTACATTGGGGTATGCCTGCCTTGTGATAGTCATTTGAAAAGCTTTCACTATGGCTATTCAGGTGGGCAGCTGTCTTGTGACTTGTGCTCTTGGCTCACACTTCATACTATTGCATTAAATGCATGGGTCTAGGTGAGCAGAGAGGCCGCATGAGGAAGCAAACAGCAGATGTAATGTGTGGGTGTGGATGCAGTGAGGGGCTGGTGGGTGGGCTTTTCACTGAATAGCAACATGGCTTTCCAGTGACATCCTTAAAGAACCTTCTAGATATGTTCTGCCTAGTCTTCACATTTCCCAGAGCAGTAATGAGCAGAACTGGCAGGTTAAAAATAACGGGTCTGTTGGGGAGTAGAGAAATAATGCAAAAGTTAAGAGCACATGCAGCTTTCCCAGAGGATTTGAGTTCGGTTCCAGCACCCACCCTGGGAAGCTTATATGTCTTTAACTCGAGTTCCACAGGACCTGGTGCCCTTTTCTGGGCACTGTGGGCACCTGCGGGCATCTGCATATATACAACATAGATATACACTCATACATAGAAAAATGAAAATGATTCTTCAAAACTCAGTCCATCACATCCATCATCCATCCATCCATCCATCCATCTATCCATCCATCCATCCAAAAGATACTCAACCAAGACTGCCTCCTCAGTGCCAAGTCTCCCCCCCCCCCAATACTGATCAAGTGTGTTCCAACACACCAGCTTCTGATGAGAGAAGCCCATGGCAGCCATGTCCTTGAAGGAACACCTGGAAATGGAAGCCAGAGGGAAGCATTAAGTAGAAATCCAACTAATGAAAAGGACACCATCATCCCAACTTATGAAGGGGACACCATCATCCCAACTGGTGAGGGGATACCATCATCCCAACTGGTGAGGGGACACCATCATCCCAACTGGTGAGGGGACACCATCATTCCAACTGGTGTGTGGACACCATCATTCCAACTGGTGAGGGACACCATCATCCCAACTGGTGAGGGGACACCATCATCCCAACTGGTGAATGGGACACCATTATCCCAACTGGTGAGGGGACACCACCATCCAAAGATGTGGTAAGTGTGACCTAGGAGGGGACAGCAGGCACAGGCTTTGGCCTGCCTCTGTGGTGCCCACATGTGTGTTGCGCTTGAGTGAGAGAGATAAAAATGAGGTGCAGCACACAGACTCCATGCTCCTTCTCCTGCTCTCTGTCTCCCTCTGTCTCCTGCTATCTTCCTCTGGCTTCTGTCTGTCCCCTGACACCCCCTAACACACACACACACACACACACACACACACACACACACACACACACACACACACACACACACCCCTTCACCCCCCCCACATACTTTCTTCACATCTCCCTGTATCCTCAGGCTCTTTCCATGTTTGTTTACAGCCCTCTTCAGTCTCTATCTCTCCCTCCCCCTCTCTCTTCCTTTCTGTCAGGGTCTCTGTCACCTCTGTCCTGACCCACGTGTGAGCTGAGCTTTCTGCCACAGTATCATTCCTCTGAGGTTCTATCCACCACCCCAGGGCCTCCCATGGACTCTCTGTTCTCTCCCCAGCTTCACATGAGACCCAAGCACCTGTGAAGCTCTTTTCTGTCTACCAGTTGTCCAGTAAATGGGTGACCCATCTCTGCCCTTGGCTTCTCAGGCCACAGGTTTATGATTTAAAGAGATGAGCTGCACCGGGCCGGGCCAGTCCCCTCTCCTGCATGGCAATGGTTCTTGAGGGTATATTTCACCCTTCTCCTTGCCTCCTGGCTGCTGGAGAGCATCTCCCACGTGGATCAAGCATGAGGAAAGCATTGTGCTTTTGCACTGTGTCCTGAAACAAATGGATTAAAGCCCCTTACTGCAACTCGGCCCAGAACCCGCTCCCACCCACCTAGCAGGACAATGGGAGTCTACTTTCCCTGTGTTCTTCCATGGATCAAGAGCAGCAGCTGGGGTGGGATAAGGCTGTAGCTGTCCCAGGGAAGCCACAGCTTTTCACAGGGACCCAGCGGGGATGCATCTGGTTTCTACACAGAATAGGCAGGGCTACAGGGCATATGCTGTCCAGCACACGGGGATGACCAGGCAGGCTTTCCCTGATGGAAATCACTTTACATTTGCCTTCTAGACATGACACTGAGGTCACCATCAACACCCACAGAACCTCCCCCCTGCCCCCCGCACACACACATACCCACACATAAGTGCTGTGGGATGTTCTGTATGGCAAATGTCTTGTTCTGATTGGTCAATAAATAAAACACTGATTGGCCAGTGGCTAGGCAGGAAGTATAGGCGGGACTAACAGAGAGGAGAAATAAAAGAATAGGAAGGCGGAAGGAGTCACTGCCAGCCGCCGCCAGGACAAGCAGCATGTGAAGACTCTGGTAAGCCACAAGCCACATGGCAAGGTATAGATTTATGGAAATGGATTAATTTAAGATATAAGAACAGTTAGCAAGAAGCCTGCCACAGCCATACAGTTTTTAAGCAATATAAGTCTCTGTGTTTCCTTGGTTGGGTCTGAGAGGCTGTGGGGCTGAAGGATGAGAGAGATTTGTCCTGACTATGGGCCAGGCAGGAAAACTAGTTACACATAAGTTTACACATTTACTCACGGTCCCTGTGATGACACACCAAGCTAAAGCCACTTAAGACAGGGGAATTTAGGTTGGCTCACGATCAGTGGACTGGGAAGGCAGACTGACCAGACAGGAAGTAGGCTGAAGACCTGGAGGCCACCCATCAGCAACCTGCTTCTTCCAGCAAGGCTGCTTCAGTTAAAGACTTCTCAACCCCTCCAAACAGCATTGCCAACTGGGGGCTCAGTATTCAAGCACATGAGCCTGTAAGAACAGTTCACATCAAAATCATCACATCACCTTCTTAAAGTCTTTCTTAGCAGGTACAACAGCTTTCAGGGGCAGCTGAGAAAACACACTTCTTTACATTCACAGCATTTATATGTGACATTTTTCCTATATGATGCTTTAAGTAACATTACCCCAAAAGGTGATGTCGTGAAGTCGGCAGCATCTGTCCATTTTCTCCGACATTGCTTCTCCTGACATCCCCCAGGAGGCAGGCATGATTCCACACATGCTCTCCCTCAGATGTTCACTGCCACCAACACCCTCATAAGCAGTGAATATCTGGTTTTGTCCAGTCTCTCTTGTTGGCCTTTCTCAGTTGTCAGCTCTGCTCCCCCATACGCTATCACCACTGTGGCTCACACAGGTGTGATTCTCCAAGGCATGAGGAGACATCACATAACTGACTTGAAACCTGTTGGCTGTTGTGTTTCTTACACGTGCTAATGCTAAACGGAACTGATAGATATTTTCTGAGGGCATTTTACACCTCTGCTTGTAGGTGCGATTTAGCTAGATCCCTCCATCTTGTTCGGTCATTACCCTATGTTGGCCACAGGGTTGTCCTAACGTTGTAAAATTAATTGGGAGTGTGTTTGTGTTGTTACATTCTTGTGAACAAGAAAATCACCTGCTTCTTCAAGGTTCAGTGGCCTCATTCACAGCTCCTCTCAGTCTCTGTGATGATTTTATGAGTGATAATTGTATGATGCTGAGAAGATGAGGCCCTTGAGATGGTAGTGGGATGTGGAGCCTTTCTGTGAACCCTGCTGTGTCCCTGGATTGCTCCATACTTGTTGACGGAGAATCATCCCAGAACAGAGGGACACAGAATGTGACATCTGTCCTGAAGGAACCAACGGTCTTCTGAGATATTGTTTCAAGAGAGAAAGCCCTAAAAGGAGAGACAAAACCTGGTTTGTGACCACCAAATTGTCTCAGCTACAGAGTGTTGGAGGCTATAGCTCCTGAATACAGGGGTGAGAAAGCAGGGGTGAGGCTGGGGCCTGGAGGGAGGAGGAGCATCTACAGCAGAGAGGCAGGGAGAGAAATTCTATTGATCTGTGTGAATGTCCTACTGTCCCCATGCCCTTTCTGGGCCCATTTTCAAGCTCTCATCTCACTTTCCCCCAGGGACACACAGCCAGGTTTCTTTCACACTAGACAAGGCTCTAGGCCTGGCTGGAGGACCTGGTTGCCATGGATTCAGACTAGCTGAACTGCAAGTTGGGGCTCTGAGAATCTACCCTAGGGACCTCAAATAACAAGCCTCTTATTTATGGTACCCAGACAGATAAGATGGGCTTTCCAAGGCCAGTGAGCTGAAGGCAAAGTCTGGTCTTCACCTCTCCTGGTCTAGAATCAAGACCCTTTCGCGTCAGATAGGAGATCAAGGAGAGATGTTACATTGTTTCTTTTGTTTATTCTCATTTTGCCTCTTATGTTATATGAGGGACCCTTTATTCCAGAGCCTAAAACAAACATATTTAGGATGGAATTATTTTCCAAAGTCATTTTCATCCTTTTTTTGTAGTATGTTAGCTTCTTATCCATTTCATCTCCAGCTCATTCTCCACCTTCCATCACAGAACCTCACACATGTTCAGAAACTTGTGTCTCTGCTACCATGGCCTTTAACTGCTGTTGGTAACACGGTTGGGTACTAAGCAGCTTTGGCCACGAGAGTGGTGTCTTTGTAAACTTGTGTGAAGACATAGTCAATGCATGTGGACACACTCAAGAAACACCCCTGTTAGGCTACAGGGGTGGGTTGGATGAAAATGGGGAGTCCCCATTACCATCACCTCACGCCTCTCTCTCTTCCTGACATTATTCAACTATGAGACGTCAAAGTGGCCTTCAGATCCAGCTACATGTTCCTATAGACAAGTATGATCTGAAGTTTCTGTTTTGTTAAAAACACTGGTATTTAAAAAAATCACTAATTCACACCTGTAGCAAGGTTGCTACCTGACCTCTTCCCAAGGGGCACTGGGGGATGTCTGGGGTCACCTGTGGTTGTCATAAGGGGACAAGTGCTGTGGCCACCTGATGGGAGGAGGTCTGGGAAGCTGTTCATATCTTACACTGCCCAGGACACTTCAGCAAACCTATCTGACATGTGACATCCTTTCCAAGTCTCTGTGGTTTTATGTATTATTACTTGTTTGTTTATTATTTGTAGTGTGTGTGTGATTGTGTGTGCATGCATGCTGTGCATGTACTTAACAGTGTGGATGTACAAGTGTGTACGTGTGGAGGCCAGAGCAAGACACTGGACCTTTCTATCACTCTCCACCTTTATTTTCTGAGACCCCTTCTTTCTCTCACAGAAACTGAAGCTTATTGATCTGGTTGGGCTGGCCGGCCAACCAGTGAGTTTCAAGGATCTGTGTGTTTCTAGGTCCCCTGTCCCACACGCCCAGCTTCTTAGATGAATTCTGGGATCTAAACTCAAGTCCTACGAATTGTGTGGCAGGCACCTTACCAAATGAATGGTCTTCCCCCTCCACCTGTTTTTATAAAGATACCAGTTTTTTTTTACAAGGACATTGTGTTCAAGTTATGATCTGGTATGATGTCATCTAATTTGATGACATCTGCAAAGAGTGTATTTTGAAAGGTCGCATTCAGACACCAGGGTTAAGATGGACCATATCTCTTGGGCAGATGCAATCAACTCGGGACAGGGAGTTGTGCTTGGGAAATGGTGTTCATGTCTGAGGCATTTTGCAAATAGCTTTTTAAATGTCATCTTTGTTTTCCAAGCCCGGGATGGGTCAGGCTGTCTATGGTTCTGGTCTGGGCCTCTCCAGCCCCTCCTTGTCTGCACAGCTGATTACATTTCCCTTTTTCCTCAGTCCCTAGACTGTTCCGACCCTGGACACATCTCCCTGTGTGTTCCAACAGCGAGTGCCTGTCCTGACACCAACTTCTGTCCTGTCCTTCTTTCCTTTCATCTCTTTGTTTATTTGACTTCTTGCTGTTGTAGCTTCTGCTCACTGTCCCTCCCCAGGTGGAGCACCTCTGATTCCTGGAATAAATGTCCTCCCTGCAGCTCCTCCCCATCTTCTTTCTCATATGTGGCATCTTGCTACTATCATGCAAAGTGGTGCTGAACCTGCTCCCTGCCCATCTCACCCATGACACACAGACTACAAGCGACAGAGTCCTGGACTTTTAGACCGCCTGGCAAATACAGGGGCTCATACATATTCATGGATCAATGACTGTTTTCACTCGGTGCTGTGGATTGTTCAAGTCCAGGGTAGACTTAGCTCAATGTCATGAAGTAGGACCAGGGAAACTTCAACTTCATAAGGTTCTGCATAGATGAACAAGTAGAGTGAATTAGTGAAAGCATTCATGATGAGGCAGACTCCCAGAAGTTGTTCAATAGAAAAAGTAGGGTGTGGTGCACATGCTGCTGATAATATAGTTCCTGTGTTTTCTTAAATTCAATAACATACCATCCACTAACGAGTCTCCATGTCTCTATCCCAATAGTTCAGCTGTTTGTGTAATACATTCCTTAAAATAACATGATTTTTAAACACAAATCAATTTATTCAGCAATAAAACTTCTATCATTACGGTAAATGGGAAGCCAAATGGGCTTTCCGTCTACAATAAGAAAGAAGTAATCCTTGGAGCTAGATATAATAAAATAGAACAAAGCACACAGCACTGCTCATCCAATTCTGACTGCATAGAGAGTACTCTGTACACAAGGCTGGCTCTCATACTACAAGAGGGTGGTGCAGCTGTGCACCACAGGACAGCAAGATGCTATGGGCTGGGGCAGGTGGATGCTGGGCATGGGGATCTGTCTAGTGAGACCATCCCTACTGCAAAGTAAAACATAATTGTGTGTGTGTGTGTGTGTGTGTGTGTGTGTGTGTAGATGTGATGTGCATGTGTGTGCATATGTAGTGTGTGCATGTATGTGTGTGTGCACGTGTATATGTGTATGTGTGTGCTTGTGTGTGTATGTGTGGTGTGTATGTGTTTGTATTTGTGTGAGAGTGTGTGTATGTGTGTGCCTGTGTATGTATGTGTGTGTATGTGTATGTGTGTGTGTATGTGCATGTGTGTGTATATGCATGTGTGTGTATATGCATGTGTGCTCACATATATGGAGGATAGGTGGCAATGTCAGATGTCTTCCTTAATTTATTTCCACTTTCTTTTTGAGACAGGGTCACTCGATCAACCCAGAGTTCATCAATTCAGCTAGACAGTCTGGTCAGAGAGCTTTGGAGAGCCTCCCAGGTCACATGTGTGCACACCCACTCAGCATTTTCACGTGGCTTCTGGAGGTGGAACTCATGTCCTTGTGTGGCAAGCATTTGACTAACTGAGCCATATATTCCCAGCCTGTAAATTGTGCAATTTTAAAAGGAGGTCAATGTGTGTCACAACAACGTTAGAGACCAGTGAGATCTCTTCAACTTTATCAGCAACTGAAAAGAGGCAGAGGTCAGGTGAGCCCATCAGTCCAGCACTGTGGCACCTGCTTAGTGTCTGAGTATACAGTTGAGCTCTCTGGGAAAGAACAAAAGTGCCTGGCCCAGGTCTCGAAGCCACCTGCTGGGAGTGTCAATGCCCCAGAAACACTCTGAGCCTTCTGTGACCCTGTGACCCTGTGGGGTGGTCTCTGTGGCACAGTCCTCACCATCCAGACCTGCCAAGGCTTCAGGCCACTGGAAATGCACCCACACTGCTAGTGTGAAAGTGCAAGGATGATTGGATGGGCACGTCCTAACGTGTTTCCCAAATGCCATCCCATGGAGGTTGCTTCAGCTGTAAGAATGAAACAATGGCATGTGAGGCAGAAGTGATTTGCTGAAGAAGAAAGAGCATCCAGACTCAGCAATTGCACACCATGCAGTGTCATCCATATCTGATCTACAGCTTTACAGACCAGTCGGTGGTGACAACCAATAAAGATCCCAGGGGGCCTGAGGAGATACACGCTTGGGCGGTGGCCAGCTCTTTGTCTTGACTGCAGGTCCAGCTCTATCCACGCATGTGTTTGCCATTCTCACTGAGCTGTGCTCTTCAGATCCATGACTTGGTTTTGTGTAAAACTGTTTCACTTAAGCTGGTTTAAATGAGCTCAATGCATGCCTCAAACTTTGTGTACTTAAAAGTCCTCTGAGCCCCACATCTCAGCTGTTTCCCTCTTCCCCCTAACTTTGTCTTTGTTGCCTTTCCTGCCGCTGTGATAAAGTATCCTGACTAGAGCCACCTAAGGATGGAAGGGGTTTGAGGCTCACAGTTCCAGGGTACAATCCTTGTGGGTGGGGAGCTCCTGGCAACAGAAGCAGGAGGCAGCTGGTCACGTTGCACACATGCACAGGAAGCAGGGAGTGATGGACGCCAGTGCTCGGAGCATTATCCTTGCCCTTGGCACTGGTTGCTCTGGCTTTCTGATCTGCCACCATGTGAAGAATCAGAGCCCCACACTCCCACCGCCATGGGCAGGGCCTTCTGCCATGCCTCCTCCTTCAGTGAACTTAAACGCTGATTGGACCTCTCTCCCACTAAGTTGTTTCTGTCAGATATTGGGTCACATGATGTAAAATTAGTGTAGGAAATTAGTACCGAAGAAATGGGCCTTCTTCTGTGACTAACCCAGAGCAAGTGGTTCTTGAGCCTTTGCAGCTGACTTACAGAGTAGAATTCAGAGGCATTGACGGATGCAAGCTGGAGAGGCCGTAGAATGCTGTAGCATCTGTTGGTGGTTGATTCTGGTAGGCAAGAAGACTGATGCAGATATACAGCCCATGAATACTGTTATATTCTGACAAAACCATCTGTGTCTATCCAGACCCTGAATCTTTGAGCATAACTGAATCCAAGTGTGATGGAGTAATGTATTTGATGGGGAAGTCTTGAGAGACTGTGGTATTTGTTCATCTGTGGGGACTCCCATTGGGACTGCAGTGAAAGTGGGAACTAAGAGGCAGAAGTCTTTGGAAAATGTGCAACTTGGCTAAAACTAAGAAAAGGCCTGGTGAAAGCCACAGACAAAACGGCTGTAATTATTAACAGATTACCATTAAAGTGAAAGTGTACTTCACACAGTGACAATAGGAAATGTGTCTTGGGCTGAGACTCAACCTACCTAAGGCTCCAAGGTAAAAACCTGAAAACCCATTTGAAAACTCTCTTTTAAACAACAAAAGCAGCAGACATGTGCTACTTGAATGGGCTGCCTGGAGACAGGTTCCCACATGTATTCACCTGAGCCACCGTCGCCATGGCCCAAGGGGACTTGGCTGGTAGCAGAACCTGGCAGTGTCCACACACTCCTGGACTTCCAGGTGTGCAGGATGAAGTGTCATAAGGCTGTGGAGGCTTGTAACATAATTTTCAAAGAAACCACGTGAGGCCAGGCGATGTGTAATCAAGTTAGACTCTGAAGGGAATCCTCCAGTGGTCTGTGCCTGAGGCTTTGGGGGTGAGTCTGAAGGAGGGATGAGACAGTTACGAATTCTGGAAATGATAGGTATATGGGATGTTGGCCAAGGAAAGCTGCAGTTACCAAGTACAGCCAGTCCAAGAGAGAGGAAGTCCATGGGTGGGGCTGTCCGAGCCCCAGAGCTCACATCCTAACACTACTTGCCTTGAATTAGGGACACAGAGCTTTGGGATTGAACATTTTCCATGTTGGGCTTTGGGTCTTGCTTTGAACAAAGCCTTTCTTTCTACACCCCATATTCCTCCCTTTGGATATGGGATGTTTATTTTATGCCATTATATATTGGAAGTATGTAATTTTCATTTTCATTTTGCCGGGGCTCACAGCTGAGAATTTGCCTTGAGTCTCAGAAGAGACTTTGAACTTTGGACAGTTTTGAATGGTGTTGGAATTGTGAAGACTGTGGGGACTCTTCAAGTTGGAACAAATGCAGTTTGCATTATAAGACTGCCACGAGCCTTTGGGGGGCATGGGTAAGTGTTACGGTTTGAATCTGAAATTTTCCCCACAGGCTCATACATTTTTTTTCTCCCTTAAGTTATTTCTGTCAGGCATTTGGTCACAATGATGCAAAAATAACAACGCACAGGGTAGCGTCTTTTTCCTTCCTGCAATCCCACCTGACCCCAGCACCCGGCACTAGAAAAATGACACCCCGTAGACAGCTAATGAATGATTCAATGAAAAGACTCAGGCCAAGCAGGATATGTATCAGCTAGATCTCGGGTTTACTATTTACAGGGAATTGAACTAGGATGGGGGAGAAGAGTAGAGAAGAGAAGAGATGGAGGGGGCTGCCGTGGCTGGGAGACCCTGGCTTCTGTCCTGGGCTGAGCATTCCAGAAAGCCGTGCTTGTGGTGAGCTGTGGGAACCTGTCACCCTACCTCCTTGATGTGGAAAACATAGGGCATCGTTAGGACCACTACCCACTTACCTGGGTAGCCTGGACCTGGGCTTGGACATGGCTGAGGCTGTGTGTCCCAGGCGGACCCTAGGATCCACTGTGCCCTATGTGCTGTAGGAGGCAGTGCAGCGTCTATACCCCTGAGAACATTTCAAGTGTTGTGGCATGACTCAAGAGCGGTCAGGAAGAAGCAAACATCATAACTCAGAGAATAGGGGGTGGGTGTAGCCATGGCAACCAGGAGCAATATTCTCTCCTCACCTCTGATGAACATGGGGTTCAGAAAAGCCTCCAGCTGGATTCATGTCTGGGGAGACTGGGGACCCAGAAGTCAACAGGTTGGTGTTTTTAGTGTATGCTAACCTAAGTGATTGACCCCCCCCCTCCCCGCCCCCCACCACACACACAAAATGAGTTGGTGGAACACGAGAAAATCAACCAAACAGCACAAAGCCCAGAAAACTGAAGGGTCAGTTGGCTTTGCCCATGGAGTCATTTGCCATTAAATTTTCCATCAAACTTTTATCCAGCACAGGTATTTTCCAAACACTGGGATACAAATAACAACAAAAGCTGTGCCCAGATAGAGTTAGAAGATTCTGGAAGCTTCCAACGTCACTGTCTCCCTCATTTCCATGTGATTGTGGCCAGTCCCTCCTCATGTCTGTACACAGTCTCTCCTAAAGAGCTCATAAATGGGAACATCTCTATGCAAACTTGTACTTCTCTGATAAAATAACTTCTAAGCTTGTCATATTGATCTAGCAGAAAACGTCTTTCAGCTGTGAGGGCAAGAGGCAGCTGTGTTTCTGGGACAAAAGGCAAGGGGTATAGGACACAAGGCAGAGCAAAGGTACCCCATCAAGACTTGCTTCTGGGTACCTCCTTCCCCAGGCCCTAGATGGATGACAGAATGGGATCCCTGCTCAGTTTCCTAACAGGCAGCTCTGACCTCGGGGCCTGTGGTTCCAGTTGCACAGGCCAACGCGTCTGTTGGTTTGGTTAGTGACTGGGGTAGACACTGGCTGTTGACTCACTCTAGCTCACTGCGACCCCTTTCAAACCTTCTTCCCAGCAGAGCAGCCGGGGAGGGAAAACACACCTATGTGGCCCGTGCCACAGGCAGCCTGGGTGTGAACATCGAGATCCAGCTGGGACTGAAGATATCTCCAAACCTGACTGTGGAAGAGAGGAAGCAAGTGCAGGGGTAAGGCCAGCAGAAGTGGGGTGAGCTGCAGCTAATCACTTGGGGCTGAGGTAACACTTTGGAATGTGGGGTGCTGAGTCACAGGATAGGGACCCAGCTGCTAGTGTGATTGACTCCTCCCAGGTGACAGTGCTCTGCTTTGTGGCTTCCACAGTTGATTCCAGAGCCTTCCTAGGAATACTAGACAGAAGCTACGATTCTCTAACAAGTCCATGTCTGCTTACAGCAGCTGGGGGACTCTGGTACTTTCATCTAAGACCTCTTCCCTCACGGTGTTGCCGGGTATTCGGCTTCTTATGGAAAGTGAACATGTTTAAAACAGAGACTAGATTTAGAAGGCAGTGCCCACCTGAGCCTCCTGCAGTGAGAAGGGCCAGGAGCTAGCCACTGGGCCACCCCCCCTGTTTCCCTTTGTCACCTGAGCTCCAGTCTGAGCAAAATCCCTGGGGTGTGCCCAGACCCTTTGTGTGGTACTTAGGGGAGTAACTGCCTTCTTGGTGCATTTTTTATTTATTTATCTTCTTTTTTGGAGAGCCACCACCAACAACAAAAAGCTTTATTTTCCTCAAGCTGATATAGTTAATTACTTCTAAAACACAAGTCTGTCTTTTTCTCTTGTGTTAGAAACACATGAAATTGACCCAGAAAAAAAAATGGACATATCACACCAAGATTGATTAGAAATTCTGAAATGAGAATAAATAATTTTTTTTCTTGTTCACAGAACTCCCACCCCATGAGCTGTGGGTAAGCCCTTTGTCTGTGTAAAGAGTCTGTGGAAACATGTGTTAATCTATCTGCCTTCTTTCTGACCAAGGCTGTTCACTTAAGAGCCATTAGGACAGAAATACCAGCGTTGTGGAACAACACTAAATAGCAAAGCAAACTGAGATCTCCATGGCTCTTCAGACATCTGAGTAGATTAACCCATGTATTGATTACCTGGCCTGTAAATGAATGAGTTATCCCCATTAATTATGTGTGTATCTTCATAAACGTCCTTGGACCGCCTGGTGACACAGAGGTGTGGAACCAAGTGAGGCTGACAGAGCTGGCGGGATCTGTGAGCTTATGGTGAGGAATCAACCTCTACAGCACTGGCCAGTCCACTCTTCGCTTGTTCTCCTCGCCTTCCCCTCCCAGGTCCCCACTCCAGCAAGCAGAGGAAGTGGCCAGACTGTCCCTCAGTCTCGAGCTCCACTTCCCTTGACAGATGACTCCACATCTGGTCACACCTAAGTCCCCTCAGAGGGCTCTGGAGAATGTTGTTGTTGCCAGCACCTTGAAGATGGGATTGGCCAATCCTCTTTTTTTTTTTTTTTGTTAAATGACTGCATGTATTCATGTACATACATGTATATATTTGTGTGTGTAGTATGTGTGTGTGCACTTGTGTGTGTGTGTGTGTGTGTGTACACTTGTGTGTAGATCAAAGGATAACTTGCAGGAGTTTCCTTCCATCATATGGGTCCCAAGGATCAAAGTCAAATCATGCATCGGGCTTGGCCACAGCACCTGTACCTGCTTAGCCATCTCACCTGCCCGCTCCTGCTCTCCCAAAGCTGCTCCACTACACAGGCACGGTTGGTGCTCCTCCTGGCTTCTCCATCCTTCTGCTCAGGCTATGGGCTTCCTGAAAGGCAATCACTGAACCCTTATCCACCTCCTTGATTCCCAGACAAGACTGGGCTTGCAGTGGGGGTGAAGAGTGGCGCTGTAGTTGACCAAACCTTTGCACAGGCTGCCTTCAGGGCTGTCCCGAGTGAGTACGCTGCCCCTCACAGGGAGGACAGCGGAAGGAATCTGGGGACTGCTGGGGACTGCTGGGGACTGCTGGGGACTGCTGGGGACTGCCCCTGGCATTCTATCTAAGCCTGACTTGGTGAAACAATGGGTTTACCCGATGACTTTCTGGAGTGAGTGCGTTTATGAGTGGCCGTCCAGACAAAGAGGTGTCTCCCCTGACTTTTGGGGGAAGGGGAGGGGCTTCAGGTATCTAGTGAGTGCAGGTATCCTTGTGCCATTTGGAAGCCTTCCCTCCTATCCACTGGGGTGTGTTGGAGCCCTATCCAGTGAGGGCCTCCTGTGGGTAATCCCAGTTATATCGAGTTCTGCCATGTGTGGCTGACATTGCCCACATCATCCAGTACTAAGCCACTGAGTCTGTGCTCCACTTTGAGGCAGGAATTTTAGCCTTTTGTGACTCTGTAGGTCATCCATCTCATTTCCTGTGACTTCTGTGCAAATGCTCTAGCTTTCCCACTTCCCCTCGAAGGCCTTGTTGGTGGTTTTTGCTAAACTTAGTAACCTTTCACTTGAATTTACCCAGTGCTCATTTCGACTGGACTAAGTGGGAGGGAGGGTCAGTCCGACTGCTGCACCAGTGGCATCCAGTGACATGCCTCAGCACGTAGCTGGCAGTGAGGTCTGGGAGGCACAAGCTGTCCTGGCTCCACCTGAGCGAGGTCTCTGGTCACAGAGGGCAGTGTTTTTCTGGTCTCTGAGACCCCAGTATTACTGCTTCTAGAGTGGATGAGGATGGGTGAAATCATCCCTGGGTCCCACCAGCCTCGAGATTCTGAATCTCCGCTTCCAGAACTCACCCTCTCCCAGACCACAAGAGGGTCAAGTGAACGGCTGAGTTTGCCTTGGCACGTGCCAACCTGCAGTTGTGAGTCCCTGAGAATACATGCTTGCAGCGGGTTACTTACAGAATGAAGTCTTGCATATCAAAGCAGGAACTTCTCTGTTGCCTGGGGGGCTGTTTCTCTATTTATGAGGCCATTTATCTTTTATCTCACCCCTGTGAACAGGCAGTGAGATCCACAAAAGACGACATCATTTGTTCCAGTAGCACTCAGACAGCAGCACCATATAAAATGGGGAATCATTCCTGACTCCTGTTTTTTTTTTTCTGTTTGCTATAGATATTTGAAAAATTCTAATTTGCTTTGATATTGAATTAGCTTTGTTTTTCTGCAATGAGTATAGCAGCTTTGGATAGGGAGAGTTAGAGAATTAATAATTTAACTCCTCTTATGTGAGGCAAAGTCACTGAAAACAGAATAAGAAAGCAGATTATGGTGTGTAGGAGGGGCAGGAGCTCAAGGAATGTATGCGTGGCCATGCAAGCCACCATGCTGTTTAAGTGCACATGGCTGCCCCAGCTTTGCAGGAGTTCCACAAGGCCACCAAAGAACGATCAGGAAGTGCCTGATGCAGCTGCATGGTTTCAGCATACAGGATGATTCTCGTTTCTAGTGAATTTGGCCCAGAGAACAGAGTCCTAAGCCTCAGGAACCATGGCGTTTTTCCTCTAGGCCTAGAAAACGTGGTTTTTCTCAGGGCTGGCCTTGGAGACCCTGCATGAGTCCGCCTGCTTCTGGGCACCTTGACTGTCACTCAAGCTCCTCCTAACATGGGTCAACCCAAGAACTAAAGTCGTACCCACAGGACTCTCCATGAGATGTGTGTGGGTTCTGGCCTGGGCCTAGGGATGCTTGAATGGTCTTGGAAGGGTTTGCATGCACAGGGACATTTCAGCATGGTTGCTACAAGCTTACCAAAGGCACTAGGAGGTTCTCAAGGGCCGCAGATGAGGACTGCAGCCCAGGGCATCATTTATGCTGGACTGAGTTTGGTAAGTATTTGTAAAGATGTTTCATCTGGAACACCTGTTTTAGCACAGACTGCTTCATAAGCGTCTCACACAAAACTTAGAAACGTTATACACAAGACAGGTGTGCATTTGCATGTACTGCTGATCTTACAGGAAAGAAAATAAGGACTGGAGCCATGGCTCAGTGGTGAAGAGCACTGTCTGCTCATCCAGATGACCCAGGTTCAATTCCTAGCACCAGCATGGTAGCTCACAACCATCTGTAACTCTAGTTCTTTGGGATCTTCAAGCCTCTGTGGGCATCACAAATGGATGTATATGCAGACAAAACATCCCTATACATTAAATTAACTAACTTGAAAAAGAAAGAAATCACTGCTATTAAAAAGGAAGCTGATGAACAGGCTGGACCCTGGACCCAAGGTTGGAGTTCCTCATTCTGGCTGCAAATGATGGACTCGCCTGGGAAGATCTTAACCCATACCAATGCCCAGTCTCACCCCTTCCCAGTTAAGTGTCTTTGTGGACATGGCTTGAACATCAGTGTCCCCAACAGGGATTCTAACATGGAGACAAGTTGATCTGGGGTCATGTGTGCCAATACTTTGTGATCTAACAAATAAATCTTGCCTGAAGAGCAGAGTGTGGAGCTAGCCACTAGTTAACCACAGAGGCCAGGTGGTGGTGGCACACACCTTTGATCCCAGCACTTGGGATCTCAGGCCTTTAATCCCAGCACTAGGGAGTTGGAGACAGGAAGTGATATGTCTGGGCAGAGAGAGGAATATAAGGTGGGAGGAGACAGAAGCTCAGTTCCCTTTTGGCTGAGGATTTCGTAGAGGTAAGAACTAGTGGCTGGCTGCGCTGCTTCTCTGATTTTTCAGCATTTACCCTGATATCTGGTTCTGGGTTTTTATTAACATCAATTAGGATTCATGCCACAGTCATGGATTTCAATTCCCATATTCAACTCTGAAACAAACCATGGGTGCTGATTATCAAATTGTTTAACATTTTCAGGGTTGCCATAACCAGTTCAGCGAAATGAGGAAGGAAGAAAAGGAGGCAGAGAAAACAAAATACAAGGGTTAGGAGAGAGGAAATTAATTGCCGATGGTCTAACCACACAGAACATCTAGCAATTATACAGAGACAACAAACTGTGAAAGCTAGCTTTTACAAGACTGAACAGCACATACACCAAGCATTCAAACTCACTGTATTTCTAAATACGAGAGTACACAATTTAGATAATGTTGTATTTAAAAATACTATACATAAACCCAAACCCCAGAAGATAGTGAGGAATTAACTCACAGAAAACCAAATCCTAAAATCAAAACCTTGAATGTAGACAGGGGGCTCTGGTAGGACAGAAGGGATCAGCAGGGATGCAGGGGGGTGAGGGTAGCAGGGATATATATGTTAAAAATACATTGTGCATAATGCATTTAAATGTCATGATAAACCTATTCTTTTGTATACATCATGCATGTAAATAAAAATAAAAAGTAAAATGTAAATGATAAAGATGTCTTTTGAAGAAGAAACTAAACAATATTCATTAAAAAGCAAAAGTAAAAATATATGGTAAGGTACACTATGTTCATGGACAAAAGACAACGTTTTGATTAGTTCAACAATACATATTTAACAACTTTCAGTGGTCAGATCTCACTGTGAGAAATACTTCCTGCTTAGTGAGCAGCGCTTACAGTGTGAGAAGATGGCCATCTGGAAAGAAAAAGGAAAGGGCATTGGAAACCAAGGAATAGCAGGGCCCTCAAAGGACATCCTTTCTGATGCTGCTCCTCATTACGCTTTGTTTGAGCAAAGCCTAGAAGGAAGTGAGAGGGTGGCATGGAGGGAGAGCCAGCAAGGCCTGTTCTAGGAAGAAAGTGGTAGCAATGTTCTCTGACTTCAAACGTTCTGTCTTGGAGGAAGGCTCCTTAGGATTCAGGAAGTAAGCAAAGTGCAGGTCCCGGGAAGTCCCCGGGTGATAGCCGCTGGAGAGAAGACACTCTCCAACCAACAGAGTAGCCTGCAAATTTTACAGAGAGCTCCAGGATGCAGCCTTCATGAGCCATGCTGGGTTTGGCTTCTCAGAGATGGAGTGACCTTTGTGATATCCACACTGAAGGACCCCTGACCCCCAAGACAAGGCTCTGAGATTGAACTGGAACTGCAGAAGAAAAGCAGCTGACACAGATCCCAGACACCCAGTGGTTGCGAAAAGAGACAACAAACCCTGCAGGTTAAAAAGCAGCTTACTGGAAACAGGTAACCCCATCCCCACTCCCGATCCTTAGCTATCAACAGCCCAGCTTGAAGCAGGTAGCCTGTGTTCTTCTGAGCTCTGGTCACAGTGTTTCTGGATTCTGTGCCCTGATCACAGTGCAGGCAGGTCTGGAGACCCCCACCTCTCTGGCACTAGATACAACTTCTGGAGCTACTTAAGGTCATCTAAATTCTCCTCTTTTATTTCTTCCCCCAGGCTCAAATCTTACATAACCTTTCACACACTTTTGTAAGTAAGGTCACTGGTTCATCAAGTTGTACTCTGGTGGAATTTTATTTTGGTTCCATTTGGAGTGAGTAGATATTTGTTCACTTTCCCAGGAAAGGTCACACCACAGAAGGGAAAGCCTTGACAAGGCCCAGTGAAGATGTGCACCTGGTGTGCCGGCCTCACTATGGCTGGACTCTGAGCATGTGTCTGCTCATGCATGCTTTGGGCTATCAAATTCCCAGCAGGAGAAACAGGTAGGTGTGGGTCAGGTGATCCTTGATTGTTCATGGATGCAAGAGGACACCTTTGACTTAAGGGGGAGACACTGACTTAGCTGATTAATGGCTCAGTGCCAAGAAACCCAAAGAGAGCATTGCTGTTGGGTCTGGAACACAAATGTGACCATCATTCAAGGTGGTCACAGTGCAGGTAGTGACAAGAGTCAAACTCTGGGGATAATCCGACAGTTTGGCCAGTTATAGAAGTCAAGGAAAGAGGAATGGGATGACTTCCCGTTTGGGCCAGGACCGCTGGATGGAGATTTTACTCTCTGAAATGGAGAGGAGGTAGTAGGACCATGTTGAGGTAGGATGGCGCGTAAGAGATGTTTGCTTTGGCATTCTTGAATTCAGGGAAGATTAGGATGATTGTATTGTTAACTGATTATGAGCTTCTGGAGTCAGAAGCAGTAGGTGGGGTCTTGGATGAACACAAATATCTGGATTGTATCTGTATATGGAAGATACTGGGACAGGCGACTCTACAAAACCAAAGTGTGGTCCATGACCAGCAGCATCATCTGTCAGAAGTGCAGATCTTGAACCCAGGCTCAGACTAACTGTGTTTAAGGAGCCTATGGGTAACTGGAAGAATGCCAGCAGCCACAGCCTTGGGAGGAGAGTTGTTCTAAGTCTGAGTCCTGGGAGATGCACAAGCTCAAAGGGCAGGACACAGACATGAGGAAGAACCATCTGAGAAGTTAACAGAGCCTGGCAGCTGACTCCAAGAGTCCTCGAACAGCAAAAAGGGCCGAGGATAGATCTGACAGTTGTGAGAAATTGGAGTGTGGGATTAATCTCCATGGAACTCGTAATAACTGTGGAAGATTCACATTTGAATGAAGTGGCATTTCACTCGGATGGGAGGAACAGGCTGTTTAACAACAAGTGTGGAGACAATTGGCCAAGCATGTGGAAATAGATAATTTTAGGCTTTCCCATAACACATATGCAAAAATATATTCCAGATGGACTAGTGGCCTGGATGTGAGAGGCGACTGCTTGAAGGAAAATCTAAGATAATATCTTTATTTTGGTGTGATTGTAAAGAATTCATCAAGAAAATAGGTTAATAAAATTTGAACCCAGGACAATGTACAATGGGCAAAGCCAGTCCCACGGGTCAGGGACGAGTGTTTCCAATGGCACCAGTGGCAAAATTCGATATCCAGAATGTCAGAAATAGGGAAATGATGTTCTAAATGACAGTGGGAAGGAAAAACCTAGAAACACTTCAACAGAATCCAAAGGGGAAAACTTCAAAACTCTTGATTTGGAGAGGGAGGAAGGAAACACAGATGGAAAGGGTCAGACTGGCCACAGGCATCAAAATAGCCTCTCCTCACTGCAGCTGCTAACTGCCATCGGCCCATCCTTGAAAGGGTAAGCTCTGTAGTTTTGCAGTCCTGGGACTCATGGCCACCAGCCTCCCTGAGGTAGTCATGGTGTCTCAGGACTGTCTTCTGGAGGCTCTGAGGCAAAGAGCTTGCTCTGCCTTTCTGTCTGCTAGACCTACCTTCCTTAGGTTCCCTGGCACCAGATGAAGCCTCCATCCTTAGGGCCAGCAGCCCAGTATCTCCAAGGCTCTCCTGGCCTCCATCACACCCCACCTGTCACCCACTCTCCAGCCTTCCTCACAGGGACCCAAGAGCAGACTCACCTGGAGAGTAGGGTCTGTCACCCCACTCAAGATCCCTTAGAGCCCCAAACTTCCAAGTTCCATTCTGAGTTCCCAGAGAAGCTGGGGAGATGACTCAGCTGTTAGTGTCTGGTGTATGAGCCTGGGAACCTGGATTTGGATCCTCAGTGCCTATTAAAAAGCTGGGTGCAGCAGTGTATGCCTGGTCCTGGGAGGCAGAGACACAAGGATTCCCAGGCTCACTAGTCTTCTAGTCTAAACAATAGGAAGGCTCTCTGGGTTTATCAAGAAAATCTGCCTATAATGACATGGAGGAGAGCTGGAGGAAGACACCTGACTTAACTTCTGGCCTTTACACACACACACACACACACACACACACACACACACACACACACACACACACACACACATACACACACATACACACACACATACACAGAGACAGAGAGAGACAGAGAGACAGAGAGAGACAGAGACAGAGAGAGACAGAGAGAGACAGAGAGACAGAGAGAGACAGAGACAGAGAGAGACAGAGAGGAGAAGAGAGAAGAGAGAGACCCTTAATGAGCTTCCAGATATTAAGAAATGAGCATCTTGCGTCTGGGGCATGGTTTAGCCTACTACATATGCCTTGGGAAGATGCCAGGCTCCAGGATTCCCCACACATCTTAAACCACCAAAACCTCTTGCAACTTTGTAACATTTTGTAACTTTGGAAATGTGTGCACACCTCAACCTCTTGGATTTGTTTTGGGAACACTGTCACAAAAACAAGTATAAGAACACGCACAAAAGCACCCTTTGAAGCAGGAAAAAAAAAAAGAAAATTGGTTTCCGAAAATAGGTATCTATAAGAATGAGGGATTTATTTACAGTTTGATGTGGTATGCTGGGAAAATAAATAATATCAACATGTATCAATAACATTAAAATGTAAAGAGTATTTGGCAAAGTGAGGAATAACATTGCTCTTAGGTGATCTTAAGAGCACAGAGAACACTGTGGGCGTTGTTAATGGAAGCATACATATACCTCCAGCCCGATAAATCCAACTAGTATTGAAAGACAATTTCAGGAGATTGGGGGTTTCCAGGGACAAAGTCAGGGGATGCCTCAGACCCTTGATTTTAGCTATTTAGCTTGGTTTTATTGTCCTGGCAAAATAATGGTGTTTGTCTCTTTCAATCTTGGTGGTAAACACACAGTGTTTATCATATCCCTCTTTAAACTTTACTCAGAAGTCTCACACATTCAAACTGCAAAGCAGAAAACCACGTGTGCTACATACCAGCTTACCACAGCATCCTCAGGCATTTGCTTGTACTAACAACAGACCCTTTTCAAAGACACCAGCATCACCTCTGTCATGCTCAGCATGGGCGCCCTCTCCCCTGGTCTCAGCACCCAGGATTCCTTCTGGCTCATGAGTCCCCTTCCCATTCTGTGTGTCATTATCTGGGTCTCACTGGCTGAACTTTGATCCCCAGGAAAGAACCCATGATGAAGAATGACCAATGTAGGTACATTATTGAAGTACATGCCCCTTCCCAGACATCCAGAAGGACACTCCTGCTCCCTTTCTCATGCTCCATCCCTGTGGCAGAACATGCTTTCTGCTTCTTCCTACCTAAGCCCATACCCCTGTCCTGCATGCGGGGACCCCCCCCCCCAGTAGGTCTGTCCTACTGTGCTTGCTGTTACCACTGCTTTTGTCTCCTTTCATTATGTCTCTTCCCACCCCTTGGCTCTGCTCAGGCAGGAGCAGCCTCTCAGCAGGGTCCCACTCTACCTTGGGGCCTAACCTGTGCCTTTTGTAGCCACCTAAAAGGCTTCCTGACTGTGTGAGGCTGCACAGACCTACACCGTCACCAGATGCTGTCTGGACATCTGGGAAGGCACTGTCCTGCTGTAGAATAATCTCTTTGTATATTGTGAAGATGTGTCACTCTGATTGGTATAATAAAAGCTGAATGCCCAATAGCTAGGCAGGATTTTCAGGGCAGAGAGGATGTGTGAAGGCAATACAGACTCCATCTTAGGGAAGGGCCACCATCTCAGAACACCTGCTGTACTCAGTTCCAGGAAGGACCTCAGGAACGCGCCATGACTACCTGAACAGATAGATACAGGGCAGTATCCTCCTGCAGACATTCTGTCTGCAGTTTGTGGCCCTTGAAGACATCTAGATAATCCTGCTGAGCAGTCCAGATAATCCTGCTCAGCAAGCTGTGCTTCCCCGCTAAAAAGTATAACCCAATAGTCTCAAATGTTGTTTTGTTCCCAAGTCTAGACCAATAGTTTCAAAAAAATCACCTTGTCCCATATCCCTTCCACCCAATCCCAAGTTGCCAAGGCATGCAATTCTTGGCTTGTGGTTTTTCCCTATAAAAACTCTCTACCCCTCCACCTACCACGCAGTGGCCCAGGTTCAAAGTTGACAATAAAAGAACCCTTATGTGCTTGCATCAGAAACTGGCTCCTTGGTGGTCTCTGGGGGTTTCTCAAAACAAGTACAACAGATGCTGGAAAGAAGAAGGGTGGAGATGTGAGGAGACACAGAGGAAGCAGAAAAGCAAAATAGGCAGTATGTAGATGAGGTAGATAAGCCTTGGGGACAACACATAGATTAATAAAAATCGGTTAAATTAAGTTATAAAAGCTAAAAACAAGCCTAAACTGTAGACTAAGCTTCCGTAATTAATAATAAATCTCCATGTGTTTATTTGGGAGCTGGCTGGCAGGACAGAGAAAGATTCACTACACTGTCTGTGGGCCCACCCTTACCCACTGTGGCTGGTCTTCCATTTGACTTCTGAGCAGGCACTTGTGAGATGCGTTTATGTTGCTATATGTCATTCCAAGAAAGACCCTGCAGGCACCAGCCCGGGTCGCAGGGGTGATGTGACCATGTCCCTCAGCCATGCTCTCTGCCACCAAGCTCCATCTCAGCCTCTGGCTGGAGGCCACAGGCACTGCAGACCTCTTTGGTGTTTTCAGATTTACTATGTTTTCAAACAAAGAACAAGAAACAAACCTCCCCATCTTGATTAAACGGGAGCATGGAGCCTCCTCACTTCACCCCTCCACCCTCAGCAGACAAACACCATTTACTTTCCCGCTGAAATCCTTCAGTCCGTAGAGCTAATAACATTAGGTAATTTCTGTAAAAAACACACCCCCATTCCTCCATTTTAGAATGATAAGATGTATTCTGTGTCATTATATGCTGGAAGTACACAATTTGCTTTTTGATGTTACAGCAGCATGCTACAGTTAAGAGATTACATTGAGTCTAAGAAGAGACTTTGGACACCTTTGGACAGTGCAGTACCAAAAGACTGGAGCCTTTTGAAACTGGACTAAATACATTTTGCTTTAGGGAATGGTCTCAAGCCTATGGGACCGATGGCTTTAGAATGCAGGGCATGGATGTGGATACTTGGCCCCCAGTTGGCAGACTGTTTGGGAAGGTTTGGAATATTTTAGGAAGAGGAGGCTTGAGGGAGGAAGTATTGAGGTGGTCTTTGAGTTTTTAAAATGCATCCCACTCCATTTTTTTCCCTTTCTGCTCCAGTGTGTGGATGAACATGTGACCAGCTTCTCCTGCCACACGCTGGCCTGTCTATTGCCATGCCTGCCCTGTCCCAATGGACCCTTTCTCTCTGTAGCCATAAACCAAGGTAAAACCTCTCTTCCCTACATTGATCTTTGGTCTTACTATTTTATCACAAAAGCAGAAAAGTAACTAATACACTTGCCTACAGCATCAAATATTTATCGAACAGTCAAGATTCCAGACGCTTTCAGAAGTGCATCTATATTTAATTTGTTTGAATCAAGATTCGAGATTATTGGTTCTGCCTCTGGCTGCACTTCCTCTTGTGTCCCCATCTGTCCATGGCTGTGGTCTTTTCTGCTCCTGGTGTTGAGTCATGGAAGGATCCAGATCATTATCCTGTAGAATTTGTTATACTCTGAACTTTGTGGGAAGATTGTCCCTGGTGTCACTTAAACTGGCTTATGTGCCCTTTATTTCTAACTGGTCACCTTGAGCTTACATCTGGAGGTTGTTCATATTTAGGGGAGGTGGAGGAGAGGATAGGGGAAGAGGGAAAGGAGGAGGGGAGGAGGAGAGAGAAGAGGAGGAGGAAGAGGAGATCAAAAAAGGAGGGAGAGGAGGAAGGGGGAGGGAGAAGGAATGGAGATGGGGAGGGAGAGAAGGAGGGAGGGGGAGAGAAAGGAAGGAGGAGAGGAAGAGGGAGGGAAGAAGGGGGAAGGGCTTCCGCCAGGGAGCTGTACTCTGTCAGATGAGGAAAATCTCTTCCACAGGGATCCTCTTTCAGGGAAGGAAGGATGGAGGATCGGAATCTATAGGGACACTAATGAGCTAAAGAGCCAGATCTGTGACCTGGATGGACCCAGGGCATGCCAAGCTGGACATCAGAGAATGTTCTAGCTGGGGAGAAAAGGCCAGGCTGCAGGTGAGAATCACGTTCATAACGAAAAGGCCACGGATCTCGTAGAAGACAGAGCCGGACTCTCAGGATTGTGATCGCAGAACCTGACCTACTTTCTGCTTCCAGATGAATGTTCTCATTTCCAGACCTAATTTTCCCTTTTGAATAAGGCTTTGCAAGTAGTACTGTCAACTCTAAGGCCTGCCAAACTTGGATTTGCTCCTATTACTGCTGTGTATGCTGAAGCAGGTGTGTATCATAGTGTATGTGTGTGTGTGTGTGTGTGTGTGTGTGTGTGTGTGTGTGTGTGTGTGTGTAAAGGAACACATGGTGGAGTTGGGCTTGGTTCTTGAAGGCAGGGTTGTTCTGAGGCTGAAGAAGTCTTGAGAATGGAGATGGTGCCCACAGAACTGGCATGATTTCCATCCCAGGACTCCAAATTGATTAACTCTGACCCCTTCCCATTGCTATGTGACCCACACTTGGCTTTCAGAAGAGAAACACAGGCTTGTGAGACTAAGGCTGCCTGCTGGAGAGGCTGGGCTTGGAGGCAGTGTTAGCTTGTGCCAGGGCCCCAAATGTCCAGCCTGGATGGCATTCACCCACATCAGCATTGCCTGAGTCCCAAGTAGCCACCATTTCACCATCAAGAGCCAGCAGGTGGGTACTGGCCCAGCCCTACCCACTCTTTTCTGTGGAGCAGAGCAATATAGATAGGATTTGCCTGTCTCTTGGAGCTTTTGGTCAGATCCCCTGTAATTACCCCAAGTCTGTGCTTAATCGAACAGCTTCCCTCGTAGTTCTGTAGTGAGGCTGTAGAAAACACCAGTGTGTACACACAACCATGGGTGCAGCTTGCCTCTGCCTATGTGGATGTGAATGCGTACCCTTTTCATTAATTGCAACTTGCAGTTTGGTTATTTAAAACAAATTGGCTTCTAGCAAATTGTCATGTTTTGTCAAGGAACTGGAAATAGCAGGGGAGGCTGCTGCTGCGTGCTGCGATAGTCATTAATCAGAGCTCATGCCTAATGGCTTCTTCAAGGGGTCTGTATCAGAAGGACCGGGTGAATAAACATGGGCTGGAAGGCAACCCAGCTCTCCCTCCCTACACACAAGGGGCCACCATAGGCGGAGGAGTCAGCATGGGAGCTGGGCAGAGGGTAGCTTCCTTCGTTCTGTGCCCCGAGAGGGTACAGAGCCAGCCTCTGAGTGCACAAGATGCTGAATGAAGTGTATGGAAGATGCAGGGATCGATGTGTTAATAAGATATGGATCCTGCTCAAGGTGAGTTTGTGTGCAAATCCCACAAATACACATCCTCTGTGCTGGACACAGGAGAAAAATCTCAAACCTCAGGAGTCCCTCTGGGTCATTAGGACACACCTGGAGACAGAGGTGCAGGAAGTCCAAGTCACTCACCCAGTCACTCATTTACTCCCTCAATCATTAATTCATCTACTCACTCATTTATTCACACATCCAGCCATTCATTCACGCATTCCTTTATCCAAAACATCTTTCTCCATATTTTCCCTTCCAATTTGTCCTGAATCAAATTCTGAGTTCTGGACTGCGGCGCTCTGGGTTTCAGCTGTCTGTGAATTATTCTGCTAGTGCCCCATCTCTCCAGGCCGACTCTGTAGGCTCAGGGAGGGTGGTGGCCTTGTGCCATCCCAGTCCCATTTGACCTTGGCTTTTAAGTCTCACCTTGGACCTCCCCTTCTCCCAGGGAGTCCCTCATGACTCAGTAGCATCCCCACAAGTCCACATCTTTCTTCCCTGTGCTGTCATGGCACCCATGAAGAGGTTCAACTTCAAGATGGAGGGCGTGATGCCAGACCTGTTTTCTGCCGAGTTCCCATTTTCCAGCACAGGGCTAGGAAGCTCCCAGTCAGTGTGTGTAAGGCCAAGGAATGAACAAAGGCCAACCTGACTAAGTAAGTGGATGGTGTGGGTGCATCCCTCAGGATTGAAAAACTGGAGCAGTGGGGAGCTGAAGGAGCATGGAACATGCTAGAAAATAGTAATTGGCTGATAAGACAGGTATTCCCATAACTTTTCTAGAGAGAACCACAAAACACCCATTTCTTTTTTCTTTTTTAAAACTTTTATTTATTTGTTTGCTTGCTTGCTTGTTTGTTTATTTAGAAGGGTCTCACTAAGTAGCCTTGGCTGGCCTGGAGTTCACTATGTGGAGCAGGTTGGCCTGAAACTCACAGAGATCCATCCATTTGTCTCTGTCTCCTGAGTGCTGGGAGTAAAGGTGTGCAACATCATTCCCAGTAAAATATGTATTTTTGCATATCACTTTTATTAAGAATGCAAATAATTGAGAAACTCTGTCTCAAAAAACCAAAAAACAAACAAACAAAGAATGCAAATAATTGTGTCCCTTTCTATAACAACAAATGGCTCAAAACATACCAAATAGGGATCATTAACTAATACAAGTCATTACGATGAGACAGAATTGTAAAAACTAAAACCAAACACAAAAAAGATCTCTGGAGTCAGTGCAGATGTTCCAGAGTGGAAGGAGCTGAAAGATGGTGAAACAAGACCTCCCCGACACCTCCTCTCCCCCGCACCTCCTCTCCCCCGCACCTCCTCTCCCCCGCACCTCCCCTCCCCCGCACCTCCCCTCCCCCCGCACCTCCCCTCCCCCGCACCTCCCCTCCCCCGCACCTCCTCCCCCCCCACCTCCTCCCCCCCCGCACCCCCTCTCCCCCGCACCCCCTCTCCCCCCCACATCCTCTCCCCCGCACCTCCTCCCCCCCCCGCACCTCCTCTCCCCCGCACCCCCTCTCCCCCGCACCTCCTCTCCCCCGCACCTCCTCCCCCCCCCCCCCCCCCCCCGCACCTCCTCTCCCCCACACCTCTGCTTCCTTGTCCTTCAGTCCTTCCCACCCAGGATAAGCTAGAAGCAAGCCATGCAGATTCAAGAAGGGGTTCACTGCTCTGTCAAAGAAGCAAGCACACAATTGAAACTCCTGCCTGTGACAGAGACGTTGATGTGATGGGTGGGGTAATGGCAGCCATCTTGTGAGGATGTCCAGCAAACTTGACTAATGTCAGAATAACAAGAGTGTGGGAACAGAGCGACGGCATCATGAGTCAGTGAGGCTAAGCTGCTGACTGGCCACCTCTTGACAGCAGTGTGAGTAAACAGGCTATACCCTGAGCTACTATGGTAGTCAGTGGGCTTGCATTACTCTGGCCCAGGGTGTTCCGGCTGGTACTGTCCAGTGGGTAAGGCCCTGGCGTTTGATAACTTTTATTCTGAACCACATTCGGGGTTATCTCTGTGCTTGGACATCTGCAGAGTGGCTGGAGAGGACTTAAGTTCCAAATCCAGCACCTTCCCTTCACAGGCCATCATCCTCCGTCCTCCTCCATGCTGGGAAGCTTCAGAGGCCATTGCAATGACTGATTGACGGCGCATCCTAGCCCCTATTTCTGAAAAGATTACAGCTTTTCTGGGGTGGGTGATGAACAGATACCACCTGGGTGTGGCTTCTCTGCCCTGGCTCTGCTCCTGCTGGACTGTGTGTTGGGTGTGGATCCCAGAGCAGCAGCCCCTCCCCTTTGCTGTGTTAGGACTGGAGATGTGATTCAGTGGCGTGACACAAGCTCCCAAGCCCACGGGGCCACACTGGCCCTGCCTCACACTCTGGATCTGTAAACTGTTACTCTGTATGACTTTGGTGACACTCACCTCCTGCAACACTCCTAGAGATGTGCAGGGCGCCATCCGCTCCGGCTCCCATGCCTGCTTTCTTTCTGTGTGGCCACCAAGCACCCTGTTCAAAACGTTCCTGTCACAGCACTCATGTGTGATTGTGCCTGCTTCCTCAGAAATTTCCAGGTTGGGCTGAGAAGATGACTCAGTCAGTAAAGTGCTTGCATGAGGGCTTGAGTGTGGATCCTCGCCAGCCATATAAAGAGCGGGGCTTGGTGTCACGTGTCTATCATCGCAACACTGGGGGAACTAAGATCCCTGAAGCTTGATGGCCAGCCAGCCTAGATACCTAGCCGAATGTGTGAGCTCCAGTTTCAGTGAGAGCGATTGAGGGAGACACTGGATGTGGAGCTCTGATCTGCACAGGCACAAAGACACGCATACAAGAGCATACATTCGCACATGCAAGTGAATACATGCATGTGCCAAAAACACCTGCGTGCACTCATTGATTTTGCCACCCCTCTCCTAAGTTTTTGTTTTCAGAAGTTATTGACTGAGCTGTGCTCTGGGATGCAGTGTCAGACATAGCATTTACCTGAAAGGAAAGCACAACCCTACCCTCCCAGCATGGGATGGAGGGTGCTCAGCTTCTCTGGGGAAGGATGTTGAGAACAATTTTATCTAAGATCTAAGAAGGTCTTCCCAGTTTCCTAGCAATGTGCTAGGGGTCACTGTCTGGGGGTGATGATGGGAGGCAGCTTGTACATCATAGAAAGCTCAGCATCAGTGTTCTGGCCCTGGCTGTCACTGTTTATAAACAGTGTCTAGTGTCCCTTGTGAGACACCCTTGCTGTTGGTAGAGAACCCTATGCAGAATCTCCCTAGCTATGGACAAGGTGACCTGCAGCAGGGATCAGCAGCTACCATGGCCAATGAGAGGAACAAGCAATGATGACTGAGGTGAGAATCAGGCCTTCAGAGCCCATCAGATCAAACAAGGGTATGCGGGGCTTTGGAGAGTCAGGGGCTTCATCCTGGGAGCAGGCAGGGCTGGGTGGTTTTTATATCCCCCCCAACTCCCCCCCCTCTCCCCCCCCTGCAAAAGGCTGACTCAGCATCTCAATGGGGCCAGAGAAGAGGCTCTGAAAACAGTATGTTTCCTGGAACTGTTTCCTTCAAAGTTTTCTTTCACTGAGAGATTTCTTTAGCTAATACTGGTATATCCGTGTGCTGGTGGAAGATGAGAGAGGCTTATTTTGTACAAGATCAGGGCAGCAATAAAAAATAGCATTCTCCATGGCAGCATAAGCAACAGGAATTAGCAGGGAAACTGGGGAGGAGAGATAGACTGGAGTTGGGTGGTTTCTCTTCTCTGCTTGCAATATTTGTGGTTCGGTGATTTCCTTGAATGAAAGGAGTAGCTTTCTCACTGCCACCAAAACAATCATAAAGCATTGCCTCAGTTTCCCCAGGACCCCCTAATTCCTAGCATTTGCACCTTGTGTAGTGGTAGGTTTATTGTCTTAAGCCATGGAGTCTTGGGATCATTTGTTACATGGCAGCAGCTGGTGACAGATTCACTTCCACACCTGCATGGTCAGGGAAGCGTGTGGAGAGACTGGAGAGATGCAGGCCGTGGGAAATCAGGCTTAGATTTCCGGATTATACACCTGAACATTCATCCAAGCACGGCCACACATTAGAAAGCATTTTGAAGGTGAGAGACTCAACGAAGCTCTTCTTAGCTCATCACATCCAGTGAACTGTTCGGGGCTCAGCAGTACTTTTTCAGAACATCTGGGAGGTGAAACTAAGCACCGGTCCCAGAATTAAATAGGACCAAGATTTCATTCTCTTGTGGTATCCAGATTCACACTGTGCACATCCACCAGCGTAGGGGCTCTAGGTCTTCTGAGGGATGCAGTCCGTTGTGTGGACTTGAGGGTCTGGCCAGTTCATCCTACTCCACTTGAAGTTCTGGGCCCTCGAGGTGGGCGTGAGACCCTCCCTCTTTCACACTGAGAATTCTCACAGCCTTTGTCCAAGGTCAGGAGGTGGCCATGTCCCTTTAGGTGCATTGCCGGGCATTCTATTCTGTCCCACGGTCCCCGTGTTTGTTCTCATCCTGAGTCCCACTAATGGATGC